>NC_136292.1:13110434-14319129 GCF_964198595.1 Lampetra fluviatilis | reverse complement strand
GCTGTGGTGACGTCACTGTCACTTATTGCGAATGGTGACGGTTGATAATGCAGCGGTGGTTGTGAAAGATGTCATTTTGGGGGGGGGGGGGGCACCAACCCTGACCAGCTGTGAACCTCACGTCGCCCGCAGCCACCAGTGGCCACAGGGAGTTCTGGATGGGTGCGAGGGGCTGGTAACCCCCCTCCACCTTCAACTAAATCACCACACATTCACGTGCTAGCCCTTGGGTCTCTCTGTTAGCCGATGGATCTCTGTGTGGTGAGCAGGGGCGGTTTCTTCATTAGGGCGATTGGGCGACGCACCACCAATCTCATTCAACCACAGTTACGCTAGGCGTTACTGTGCCTCTGCATATAGTCCAATCAGCGTCATGTCATGTTCTGTGGAGTACCGCCTCTTTTTGGGCGATTTCACTCCGGCTGAGAATCGCCCAGAGTGTTCCCATAGACTTACATTCAAAGATGTTTTTTTTCGAACGGCGGCGCTGCAATGCATTCTCTATGGCTTCCGGGAGGGCTCGCACTAACGTGCTTACGTCATCATATGTAAGCACGTTTCAGTCAACAATATTATTTGTCGCCACCTAGTGGAATCTTTAATAAAAGAAACTGAGTGGATTGTAATAATAGTGAATATAGAAACAAACAAGATGTATTGTTAAGAGTCATTTTATTTTTCATTAATATTAAAAAAGTGAAGTTGCCTTTACATGATAATTGGTTTTTTACCCTTCTATCTGGCAACAAAACTGACACCTTTTTACAAGGAGTCATGTTTGCATAGACCACAATACCTGCAGTCATAATGCAAACAAAAAACATAACTCTGATAATGTGCACTGTCCTTGAAGTTGATTGGTCCACACCCGAGACAGCTTTCCTTAGAGCCTAGTCTCACATGGTTGGACCAGATGACGCCAAAAGGCGCACAACTCAAAAACAATGCACCATCAGAGTATGAGAGCTCGGGGCAAGCATCTACACTATGGGAACGTCATTTGCCAGTAAAAATATGATAATTGGTTTTTTACCCTTCTATCTGGCAACAAAACTGACACCTTTTTACAAGGAGTCATGTTTGCATAGACCACAATACCTGCAGTCATAATGCAAACAAAAAACATAACTCTGATAATGTGCACTGTCCTTGAAGTTGATTGGTCCACACCCGAGACAGCTTTCCTTAGAGCCTAGTCTCACATGGGTTGGACCAGATGACGCCAAAAGGCGCACAACTCAAAGACAATGCACCATCAGAGTATGAGAGCTCGGGGCAAGCATCTACACTATGGGAACCTCATTGCCAGTAAAAATATGATAATTGGTTTTTTACCCTTCTATCTGGCAACAAAACTGACACCTTTTTACAAGGAGTCATGTTTGCATAGACCACAATACCTGCAGTCATAATGCAAACAAAAAACATAACTCTGATAATGTGCACTGTCCTTGAAGTTGATTGGTCCACACCCGAGACAGCTTTCCTTAGAGCCTAGTCTCACATGGGTTGGACCAGATGACGCCAAAAGGCGCACAACTCAAAGACAATGCACCATCAGAGTATGAGAGCTCGGGGCAAGCATCTACACTATGGGAACCTCATTTGCCAGTAAAAATATGATAATTGGTTTTTTACCCTTCTATCTGGCAACAAAACTGACACCTTTTTACAAGGAGTCATGTTTGCATAGACCACAATACCTGCAGTCATAATGCAAACAAAAAACATAACTCTGATAATGTGCACTGTCCTTGAAGTTGATTGGTCCACACCCGAGACAGCTTTCCTTAGAGCCTAGTCTCACATGGGTTGGACCAGATGACGCCAAAAGGCGCACAACGCAAAGACAATGCACCATCAGAGTATGAGAGCTCGGGGCAAGCATCTACACTATGGGAACCTCATTTGCCAGTAAAAATATGATAATTGGTTTTTTACCCTTCTATCTGGCAACAAAACTGACACCTTTTTACAAGGAGTCATGTTTGCATAGACCACAATACCTGCAGTCATAATGCAGGGTAAAAAACCAATTATCATATTTTTACTGGCAAATGAGGTTCCCATAGTGTAGATGCTTGCCCCGAGCTCTCATACTCTGATGGTGCATTGTCTTTGAGTTGTGCGCCTTTTGGCGTCATCTGGTCCAACCCATGTGAGACTAGGCTCTAAGGAAAGCTGTCTCGGGTGTGGACCAATCAACTTCAAGGACAGTGCACATTATCAGAGTTATGTTTTTTGTTTGCATTATGACTGCAGGTATTGTGGTCTATGCAAACATGACTCCTTGTAAAAAGGTGTCAGTTTTGTTGCCAGATAGAAGGGTAAAAAACCAATTATCATATTTTTACTGGCAAATGAGGTTCCCATATTGCCTTTACATGCTTAAGCTGTTAATTTATCCATTGCATGGGTGGACCTTATCCTTATCAATCATCCAGACATTTGCCCCCCCTGAGAGATTTTGCAGGAGCCGCCACTGGTGGTGAGTCTATTTGTCTCTGTGAAAGTCCGTGGGTCTCTGTGAGGTGAGTCTATGTGTCTGTGTGGTGAGTTTATGTGTCTCTGTTTTGTGAGTCTATAGGGCTCTGTGCGAGTCTGTTTGAGTCGGTGGTTCTCTGTGATGAGTCTATGCGTTTTTGTATAACTCTATGGGTCTCTGTGGGGTGAGTCTATGCGTCTCTGTCTGATGAGTCTATGGGTCTCTGTGGTGAGTCTATGGTTCTCTATGCAAGTCTGAGGGTCTGTGCGTAGTGAGTGTATAGGTCTATGTGTGATGACTCTATGGGTCTCTATGTGATGGATATCTGTGGTGTACATATCCTGGCACAAGCGCCGTGGTGTCGTCACCACTACTTAGTGGCAAATGGCGGTTGTTGTTGTTGAAGGTGTCCGCAGTAACCCGATTTTTGGTGAGTGTAGTGCGTCTGTGGTATGCTTCGACTGGTCCAGCTTGAAACAGGCGGGATATAAATACAATTGCCAGTGTCTCAATTTGACATGTACACATTGAGGCCTGCGAATCTCCACCACCTACAATACAGGTATTTTGAGTTAGATCACTCTATAAATGTGTCGTTTAACCCGCCGCCACCCGACACAGCCAATTAGTAAGTTGTCATGTAAACAGAACGTGCCAATTCGTCACTATTACAGCACACCGGTGTGTTTGAGAGCAAAGCCACATTTACAATGTTAGTACGACTTTTGCCAGAAATTACAACTGTAGTGACATAAGAAGGGAGGGGCTGCTGGGAGCGTTGGGTTCCCGGGCGGGTCCAGACGCTTAATCCCCTTGGCACCAGGCGTTGGGTTCTCAGGCGCTTAATCCCCTTGGTGCCGCCAAAGGGGGGGGGGGGCTGTGTGTGCTCTGTGGGAGATCTGGGGGCGCACACGGCCCCACCCCTCGTTGGACCAGACATAAAAGCGGAGCTCCCTGGACAATCAGGGGCAGTTGTAACTCAAGACCCAAGACCCACGACCAGCCATCTGAAGACCCTGGGATGTTGTGAGAGCGAGTGGTGGGACTCTGGAACTCCCGACTCTACGACCTTGTGAGAGCGAGTTCCAGAGCGTAGCCAGAGTAGAGTATCTAGGCTGTGTATCTAGGCTGTGTACCTAGGCTGTAACAGGGTATCAGGACTGTTGGAGTGTTGTGTTCTAATAAAGAAGTTACCTCTACAAGTGTCTCCGGAACCCATTACATTTGGCGTCAGAAGTGGCTATGGAGACAAAAAGTAAGCCACGTACCTTCAGTCCTGACGGCGATGTCGAGGAACAAGCAGCGATGGGGCGGCCAACGCCGGCCGACAGCGACGCTGCACAGCCGGCTGAACAGCTGTCTGCTCCGCCGACCGTCCCCTCTCCAGCGTCGGGAGCAGCGATGGAGGAGGCGCTGCTTCGCCTCGCAGAGCTGCTCTGCGCCACCGCCTCCCTCCTGGGCGAGATGCGGTGCTCACAGGCGATGGCGGGAGGGAGAGAAGAGGCGCAGCGCTCGCTCGAGCCCGCCGCCGCCACGGGCATGATGGACACCACCGGCATTTCCGCCGCGGGGGTGGGGGATACTTCCGGGAATGACGTCACTTCCGGGCCCAGCGTGGGCCAACCCGACGATGCCGCGTCATCAGTGCTGCGTCCCTCACCGCCGGGTGACAGCTGTTTGCAACCTAATAACGCCGCGTCATCAGCGCTGCGTCCCTCACTGCCGGGTGACAGCTGTTTGCAACCTAGCAACGCCGTGTCATCAGCGCTGCGACCTTCACTGCCGGACGACAGCTGGCTTCAACCTAGCATACCGCGTCATCAGCGCTGCGACCGGACAGTGAGGGCGCCATTCTTACTGTAACCGGCGCCGGGGTCGGCACAGACCGACACGCTGGTCGCCGCCTTTGTTGCTCTGGCCAAAGGTTGGAGGTCGGGAGACCAGGCCCCTGACATTTCGTACATTTACGCGCTCCGGATTAATGATTTTTTTGTTGACATTCTCTTCATTGTCGTCGGAGAGTCATGACTGTTGTTGGGTAAACTGTGTGAAGCTTCGCTCGTGAGTGTTGTCAATGTGTGTGCGAAACTTTGCTTGTGATTGTTAACAATGTATGGTTTGTATTGAGCTTTGTTCGTGATTGTTAATGTATAGCTTGTGCTGTCATTGTTAACGATGTATATACTGTATGGGGCATTTATCTTGAGATGATGACATGCTGCCAAGGATTTGGAATTGTCAGGCTGGCTCTCAAATATCTTGGGGTGCAGATCCTGACCAGGATGGGCCAGCAGGTGTGCGTGTCTAACACGAGAGTTGTGGTCCCGTCATGCTATGGCTGACGGCTTGACCTGACAGCCCGGAGATAGAGACACTCCGTGGCATGTCTAGCCTAGTGGGCTGTGTGCTCACATGGCTCGGAGAGTGTGGTCCCGTCATGCTATGGCTGACGGCTTGACCTGACAGCCCGGAGATAGAGACACTCCGTGGCATGTCTAGCCTAGTGGGCTGTGTGCTCACATGGCTCGGAGAGTGTGGTCCCGTCATGGAATCGCTGATGGCTTGACCTGACGGCCCGGAGGTTGAGACCCTCCGTGGTGTGTCTGGAGCAATAGGCTCGCCCTGACGGCCCGGAGATTGAAACACTCCGAGGCGCGTTGAAACAGTGGGCTGGAGATTCGTGGTGTTCAGGTGTAGTTGACCCGTTACGTTGGGACTGCATCCCTCAGTTGTTAGGGTGCATGTTGTGCAGGGAGTGAACGATGGGTAGTCTCAGCTCGGTCGGTACAGCTATATGCTGCGATGCGAGTCTTGGAGAGAGATTGGGTCTCAGCTCGGTCGGTACAGCTATATGCTGCGATGCGAGTCTTGGAGAGAGATTGTGTCTCAGCTCGGTCGGTACAGCTATATGCTGCGATGCGAGTCTTGGAGAGAGATTGGGTCTCAGCTCGGTCGGTACAGCTATATGCTGCGATGCGAGTCTTGGAGAGAGATTGGGTCTCAGCTCGGTCGGTACAGCTATATGCTGCGATGCGAGTCTTGGAGAGAGATTGTGTCTCAGCTCGGTCGGTACAGCTATATGCTGCGATGCGAGTCTTGGAGAGAGATTGGGTCTCAGCTCGGTCGGTACAGCTATATGCTGCGATGCGAGTCTTGGAGAGAGATTGGGTTGAAGCCCCCCGATATGGCCGACGTGCGCGGTTTTAAGATGGAGACGCCACGTTGGAAAGGCGGGGGGTGCTAATGGTTGACATGTAATGTCGGTGGTGGTTCTCATTGAGGGCTGCTGAGACGCAAGCACGGGATGCCTTGGGGATGCGGTTCGCGCGTGCGGCCACCATTTCTGGGCAGGAGCAGGCAGATTTATTTTCTTTGTGTCATGTAAATTTTATATATATATTTTAAAATGTAGATACTGGAGCAGCCCTGAAGTGCGACTTCTTTGCCCAGTACATGGGTCGACCCTGAAGTATGACTTCTCGACCCGGGACGTAGACAGACGTCCGGATTAGTGTGTGTAGAGGGATGCTCGACATGTTGGTCTTCGCCTTCTCTCCACCTGACGGATGGGAGACTGGCAGGGTGGTGTGGAACCCTGCCATCCATGCGGTGGTTGTGCATCCAACGCGTCGGAATCTGTATATTTGTTGTTGTTAATTCCCCGTTTTCTATGCGGATCCCGAGGAGGGCTAGGTGTGCCACGGGTCGTTGTTCACGTGTCATTGCTTCACCTTTTTGTTGATTGATGCTTGTATATAGTGTAGAGTTGTACAGGTTGGTTATGGTATTTATGGTTGCTTTCTTGTTCTCTTTTCTTTTCCTGTTGAGGCTCGCGTTTTTTTTTTCTCTCTCTCCCTTTCGTTAATTTAAACTTTCTAATTATTGACAGCCGGGACGGCTGGAGGCTACGTAGAGGGGGGTAATGTAGTGACATAAGAAGGGAGGGGCTGCTGGGAGCGTTGGGTTCCCGGGCGGGTCCAGACGCTTCATCCCCTTGGCACCAGGCGTTGGGTTCTCAGGCGCTTAATCCCCTTGGCGCCGCCAAAGGGGGGGGGCTGTGTGTGCTCTGTGGGAGATCTGGGGGCGCACACGGCCCCACCCCTCGTTGGACCAGGCATAAAAGCGGAGCTCCCTGGACGATCAGGGGCAGTTGTAACTCAAGACCCAAGACCCACGACCAGCCATCTGAAGACCCTGGGATGTTGTGAGAGCGAGTGGTGGGACTCTGGAACTCCCGACTCTACGACCTTGTGAGGGCGAGTTCCAGAGCGTAGCCAGAGTAGAGTATCTAGGCTGTGTATCTAGGCTGTGTACCTAGGCTGTAACAGGGTATCAGGACTGTTGGAGTGTTGTGTTCTAATAAAGAAGTTACCTCTACAAGTGTCTCCGGAACCCATTACACAACTATCTACATCAATTAAATTTCGATTTAAAGCTTTCGTGACTGCAGGGATTCATCTTCTTGGTTCTTATTATGTTTTATTTTTATAATTTTATTACTTCCCTTCTACGTGACTTTAACCAAAAGAACCAAGAAGATGAATCCCTTATTTTATTATGTTTTATTTTTATTATTTTATTACTTCCCTTCTACGTGACTTTACCGAAAGAACCAAGAAGATATCTACATCAACTAAATTTGTGGTGAAATCCTCCTGTTTCGTTCCTTAAATAGAGGGGTAGATGTAATGACATCACTTGTGAGCCCTTCTTACGCGATATCGGGGAGGGGGGGGGATTAATGAATGCATATAATTTTGTGCCTTTTGACTGATGTAGAGACCGGAGTCAAACAGACAAACAAAAGGTTTCTGATTTTGTATGGTTGTTTTTTTCCCCAACTAAGAGAACTTCAATGTTAGTGTTATTTAGTTGAAGAAATTGTATGTGGGTCCAAAACTGCAGTAAGACAGGAAGACAGTGGAAAGTAGATTTAGATCAGATGAATAAATCTGTGTATCATCGGCATAGAAATGGTGTTTATGCCAAACCTTGAAATGAGTTTGCCAAGAGTGAATATAGTGAATCGAAGAGGACCCAGAATAGACCCTCGGGGAATACTACAAAGCAGAGGTTTGTGCGAGGATGTGACATCACTTGTAAAAACGTAACACACCCCATCAGAGAGATAAGAAGAGAACCAAGTTAGAAAGGCATAATAGCAGCCGACATGGCTATGAAGACCCTCGATGAGAATAGAATGATGCTGGGGATAAATCCAGGATAACCAAATAAGAAAGATATCCAATCAGTAGATAATAGATTATATGATACAAGAAGTTAGGCGGTTTAAGTTGAGTTTTTTTTCTTCCAAAAACCGAATTGCATCTGATCAGAGGTCATGTTGAATAATTATTAATTAGATTGTATATGACATTCCCTGATCTTCGATAAGAATGGGAGATTTAAAATAGGGTGGTAGTTTGCAGGTGTTTCAGAATTAAGCAACAACTGGGGTGACAGCAGCTACTTCAAGTGCATATTGAAATACCAGGGAGCAAAGTGGGTCATTAATACATTTAGTAATACATCGAATTAAAACAGTAGAACATGGAATGCTTCAAAATTAAAACCTTGATTTAGACAAGAAGAATCCAATGAGCCATGAAGGTATTTTTTTTACACAAATGCCCAGTATGGGCGAGTCAGCAAGTTACAACAGCAAACAATACAAACACGACAGGAGTGCAAAAAGAGAAAATGGAAAGCAAGTCGCTAAATATGTGTAGAGGAGTAATTTGGAGACGTGACGTCATACGCGCTGTGCGGTACGATGCGGTACGATGACCTCATGTCACCTCGGGGTACTTAAGGGGGGCCCCGTGACGAAAGCGGGGTTGTTGTGGGAGCCTGGGATGGAGAGCGGTTGAAGAGACAGTCAGGGGTAGAGCTGAGGAAGTCTGGATAAAAGCCGGCGGTAGTTGTGGAAGGTGCTGCTCTCCTCGGTCGGTCGGTGTTGGCTGAACCCCCGATCCGACTCGAGAGAGAGAACCCAAGAGATAGCCGAGGGTCCACGTGGAGGACCAAGTGTAGGGCACCTACCTCTGGTGATAGATGTCACCAACCCTTGTTAATAAACCGGCGCAAGCCCTTACATGAAGACCTGCCTTAGCATCGTCATTTAGCACACAACATATGAATACGTAATTATATAAGTCTGACTTATACAGATTGGACAAAACAGCAAAAACAATAAAGCAGTCACAGAGCACACAAAGATAACACACAGCAGTAGTAGGCCCTCAATAAAATGGCACATTAACATTGAACTATCGATGAACAGGATATACTTAATGAATAAGGCAAAGCGCCAAGACTCACGATTCTAGATTTGAAGCTTTCGTGACTGCAAGGATTCATATTCTTAGGTTTTTTCGGTAAAGTCACGTAGGTAAAACATTAAAATTAATGAAAGTAAAATAAAATAAAAATCACGACGTTTCGGAGGCAACACAAGTCTCCGTCATCAGGTGGGACCGTCACAGCCAGATTTGCTGCATCAAGTGAGGCAATGATTCAAGATGTAATCCCTTAAAAGCAAGTTGAGGGGGGAGGAGAGGGGGGGGAGCTCATCAGAATGTGGTAGCCAATGAATGGAACGTATTGGGAGGGAGGGGGGCGGGGCTCAAAGACGGCACGACGTGCCACATAGAACGCATCGGGAGGGGGAGGGGGGGGCGGGGCCAAAAGAATGCACGACGTGGTACAAGTCGGCGGCGTGGACGTGGTTGTGCGCAAGCAACTACTGCTGCACACGCCAACGCATTGGACAGAGAGGGGGAGGGGAGGCCAAAAGAGAGTGTGGTGCAAGTGTACGTGGACATGTGTGTGTACAAGCACCTGTTGATACACATGATAGAAAAGAACGAAAATGCCCATGTTTATACCAGTGCTGGCTGAACAATGAAGAGAGTACTGTTAAACACTGGGGATGTTAACACTCGGTAAAGTAAAGTAAAATAGTGCCTGTCAGATAAGATGGTCCAAAAATGTGTAATTAAGTCTTTTTTGCGTGGTTGATAACATCTTTCCAATGATTACTAAGTTTGTACCCATCATCACGGTTGAAATTATGTCTGTGTTTGTATATTTGTATGGCTTCGTGTACAAACCTTTGATGGTAGCCAGGAGGTTTGCAGAAAACCTTGGTCTCGGAAAAGACAATTTCATGAGAGCCCACCGAGTTGTAGCAATGATCGGCAACGGCCGAAGAATCAGTTCTGCCGTGTTTCAGATCTGACTTGTGCTCGCGGACACGATCAGAAACATGACGTTTCGTTTCTACAATGTAGCAATCACCACAAATGCAACTCAATTTGTAGACTCCAGGATACTGTAAGTCAGGATCGTGTCCGCGAGCACAAGTCAGATCTGAAACACGGCAGAACTGATTCTTCGGCCGTTGCCGATCATTGCTACAACTCGGTGGGCTCTCATGAAATTGTCTTTTCCGAGACCAAGGTTCTCTGCAAACCTCCTGGCTACCATCAAAGGTTTGTACACGAAGCCATACAAATATACAAACACAGACATAATTTCAACCGTGATGATGGGTACAAACTTAGTAATCATTGGAAAGATGTTATCAACCACGCAAAAAAGACTTAATTACACATTTTTGGACCATCTTATCTGACAGGCACTATTTTACTTTACTTTACCGAGTGTTAACATCCCCAGTGTTTAACAGTACTCTCTTCATTGTTCAGCCAGCACTGGTATAAACATGGGCATTTTCGTTCTTTTCTATCATGTGTATCAACAGGTGCTTGTACACACACATGTCCACGTACACTTGCACCACACTCTCTTTTGGCCTCCTCTCCCCCTCTCTGTCCAATGCGTTGGCGTGTGCAGCAGTAGTTGCTTGCGCCCAACCACGTTCACGCCGCCGACTTGTACCACGTCGTGCATTCTTTTGGCCCCGCCCCCCCCTCCCCCTCCTGATGCGTTCTACGTGGCACATCGTGCCGTCTTTGAGCCCCGCCCCCCTCCCTCCCGATACGTTCCATTCATTGGCTACCACATTCTGATGAGCTCCCCCCCCTCTCCTCCCCCCTCAACTTGCTTTTAAGGGATTACATCTTGAATCATTGCCTCACTTGATGCAGCAAATCTGGCTGTGACGGTCCCACCTGATGGCAGAGACTTGTGTTGCCTCCGAAACGTCGTGATTTTTATTTTATTTTACTTTCATTAATTTTAATGTTTTACCTACGTGACTTTACCGAAAAAACCTAAGAATAAGACTCACGATGTTTATTTTAGTTCAATGTGAAAAGAGAGACTCGTCACCCCAATCTACCTGCTCCCTCTCCTCCCTGGGATACCTGCGGTACGGGGGAGGGCGCAGAGCCAGGCAGAGCTCAGCGCTCGGCGCCCAAACTGCTGGGGATCGGTGCCCACAGAATCAGAATATTTTTTGATATACTGTAAGAATCCGAAAGAATGTGAAGCTCTTTTTCACAGATGTCCAGTAGGAGGCACACAATCAGGACATTAGAACAACAAGCAATACAAGGATATGATCGGAATGCAAAGTATAGGAAAGGTAAACACATAACTTAAAAAAATACAAATGAAACTAAACTATTTATTTTATCTTACTAGGTAAAACCCACTGAGGTATTAGTTTCTTTTTCAGAAACGACCTGGCCACAAATTATAGCTCAACGAAGTGGCTTATCGTGTGTAAATGTATCGTAACCAAACACAGTAATCTAAATACTTTGAACTTAAAACTTTAGTCACTGCAGGAATTCATATTCTTGGTTCTTTCGGTAGTCACATATAAAACAAATAAAAATAATTAAATTAAGAATAAACATAATAAATTGAAAATAATAAAAGCAAAAAACCCACAAGAATAGTTAAATAAAATTAAAAAGAAATTCAATTTATTTATCATTGCATTTTATTTAACTATTTTTATTGTGGGTTTTTTTGCTATTATTATTTTCAATGTATTATTTTTAATAAAATAAATAAATTAAGTTTGTTATTCTTTTTTCACTATTTTTATTGTGGGTTTTTTGCTTTTATTAATTTCATTTCATTATTTATATTTTAGTTTTCTATCTACGTGACTTTACCCAAAGAACCAACAATATAATATAAATACTGATCACGCGTGGTGATTCGAAACGATTGAGTGGGTGGAGTTCCCTGGTGACGTCACTCGTGGGGGGAACTCCTTTGACCCGACTCCGAGCGCGTCTCGCGCTGATGACGTCACGCGAAGTCGCGAGCGCAGAAACCGCGAGCGGGGTGAGTACAGTCCAGTTGCTGTGTGTACTGTACTGTGTGAGTACTGTGTGTGGGTGTTGTGTGTGTGTACTGTGTGAGTATTGTGTGTGTACTGTGTGAGTACTGTGTGTGTGTACTGTGTGAGTATTGTGTGTACTGTACTGTGTGAGTACTGTGTGTGTGTACTGTGTGAGTATTGTGTGTACTGTACTGTGTGAGTACTGTGTGTGTGTACTGTGTGAGTATTGTGTGTACTGTACTGTGTGAGTACTGTGTGTGGATGTTGTGTGTGTGTACTGTGTGAGTATTGTGTGTACTGTACTGTGTGAGTACTGTGTGTGGGTGTTGTGTGTGTGTACTGTGTGAGTATTGTGTGTGGGTGTTGTGTGTGTGTACTGTGAGTATTGTGTGTTGTGTATTGTGTGAGTATTGTATGTTGTGTATTGTGTGAGTATTGTGTGTGTGTGTGTTGTGTGTGTGTGTATTGTGTGAGTATTGTGTGTGGGTGTTGTGTGTGTGTATTGTGTGAGTATTGTGTGTACTGTACTGTGTGAGTACTGTGTGTGTGTACTGTGTGAGTATTGTGTGTACTGTACTGTGTGAGTACTGTGTGTGGGTGTTGTGTGTGTGTATTGTGTGAGTATTGTGTGTTGTGTATTGTGTGAGTACTGTGTGTGTGTGTATTGTGTGAGTATTGTTGTGTCTATACCCTTTTTTTAATTAAGAACAATTCAAAAAAATATATATAATAAAATTGTTTTAATCTATATATATACCTTTTTTTTTAATTAATTAATGAAAACAACTCACTTCTCCTCACAAGAACACCAGGAATCCATGAAACATGGAGGGCGGTTAAAATGTTGAGAGTTCGGTCACAAAGAGGTCATGGACATCCAGATGGACAAAAGATGTATGGACTAGCCTCCCAAGACATCTGGAGATGTACAGATAAGGGCAGAATAAATAACGGTTGAAACTTCGCGTTTTCTTAACGTTTTCCTTACCGAAAAGTAGAAACTTAACAAAGATAATTAACCAACAAACAATAATATTTTTTTCTATTATTATATGTTTCCTACCTACACGACCTTCCAAAAAAAAATAAAAACTAAAGAGTACGAATTCCAGAAAGCTTAAGTGGAAACATAATTACGCTTAACCTCAGGACATTAAAATATAACTCAGAATAAACACCAATCTCTGGAGAACTAAACTTGGCGAAGCCAAAATAATAATGTGACGAGAATCATTACGAATATTCATTAAACATAGACGAATGATTACCACGATACTAAGACCGAAGGAACTCATAAAATATAATTCAAGAATAAATGTAACACACAGGACGACATAAATGTATTACAAACATCTCCTCAGCCACCTTTGTCTTCCAGCGGGGTCTGACGGGCAAGGAGGGAGCAAAAAGGTCACAAGGGGGGGGGGGGTGTCTGCTTCTTCTCACTCTGTCTTGTTTGTTTTCTCTCGCAAGAGACGCGGAGAGAGGGGAGTCACGTTTTGAGTTAGGCACGGGCGCACACCGCGAAAGGACAGCCTGGGTTGAGTCGGTCCGAGTCGCGCTCAGCGGTGCGACGGGGCACGCAAGGGAGCTGTGGCAGTCGTGCCTCGAGAAGAGATGGGACGACGAGACATCGTTAAAGTGGCAGCCTGAGAGCAGTCTGGGTTGAGTCGTGCTCAGTCTCGCAACTCGGCTTGCGACGCGGTGTTGCGACGGGGCTCGCAAGAGAGCGGAGGCGCGTCGTGCCTCGAGGAGAGATGGAACGACGAGACATCGTTAAAGTGACAGTCTGAGAGCAGTCTGTCCGAGTCACGCTCAGTCTCGCAACTCGGCTTGTGACGCGGTGTTGCGACGGGGCTCGCAAGAGAGCTGGGGCGGTTGTGCCTCGAGAAGTGATGGAACGAGGAGGAGTCGTTCGAGTCGCAGAAGTCTGAGTTCAACCTGAGTTGGGGCTGGGTTTCAGCCGGCTGGCGGAGCGTCGTGAGGAAACGAAACACCGATGCCGATAGCAGGTGTCGCTTCTCGCAGAACGAAGTTAAGTGCGAGTGAAGCTGGCAGCTGCACGAACAAAGGAAGCACGGAGCAGAGAGAGTGACGAGTGACGACAAGCAATCAACCTGTAAAAGGGCGGAGATCGCCAAGCGTCGACCAAGCGTGCAAAGCAGAGAGCGCGAAGCAGTGGAGAAAGCCTGGTCAAACGGCTGTGAAGAGAGAGAGAGCGCAAGAGCAGCACGACCCGGGCGTCACCGAGCGTCGTGCCAACTCGTCATCCAGCAGTGGAGAGAGAGAGAGCAAGAGCAGCACGACTCGGACGTCACCGGGCGTCACCGAGCGTCGTGCCAACTCGTCATCCAGCAGTGGAGAGAGAGAGAGCGCAAGAGCAGCACGACTTGGACGTCACCGGGCGTCACCGAGCGTCGTGCCAACTCGTCATCTAGCAGTAGAGGGAGAGAGAGCGCAAGAGCAGCACGACTCGGACGTCACCGGGCGTCACCGAGCGTCGTGCCAACTCGTCATCCAGCAGTGGAGGGAGAGAGAGCGCACAAGCAGAGACACGCAGGGGCTCGCGGCGGCCACGCCCAAGCCAGAGAAAACTTCTGGCCGCTGTTTGTATCCTCCTACACCACACAAGCTAACGACACAATTAATATTACGAGGGGACAACGCACACACACCACGCACACGAATAAGACTTTCAAAAGTTATCTTTGTGTTTCAAAAAGGGTTGCCATTTCGAGGTGGTGCGTTCAATATCAACTGATCGTGCAAAGCAGTGCTGCCGTCGAGTTACATGAATAAGAAATGTTTTAGTCATTCATTTTCGTTAACTGCATAATTTCGCCAATGAAGAAGTATTTTTAGTCATTCATTTTCGTTAATTGCATAATCTTGCCCATGAATTTATTGACGTATACCTGCTTTCGCATAAGAGAGTGTCATGTGCTTGTTTAGAATTAAAATTGCTTAACACCAACTGCTCGAGTGCTTCTTTCCAAGTCCATGCAAAACTGTCTTATTCATAAGAGCTGTATCCTGATGAGATCTGAACTGGTGACCTTAAATATCATAACACACACTAGGATAATCGGTAAACGTTTAATCGATGATAATCGTGTTATCCTGATTGACAACTCTGGATAAACGAAGCTGAGCTTAAGTATCACAACTGCACACATTAACATCATCGCAAGCATCCGCATAAATTACTACGATTATCTCCGCGATTATCATAATGTATGCATATAGTTACACGCATTAGCATAATTTATGCATGTTAATACACACATTAACATAATTAAAGCGATTTGCGCAATTTTTCGGAAAATTATTAATTTTTATTATTTTCATCAAAATTTCATAACCCGACACATACAACAGTATTGTGTGTGGGTGTTGTGTGTGTGTACTGTGTGAGTACTGTGTGTGGGTGTTGTGTGTGTGTACTGTGTGAGTATTGTGTGTGTGTGTTGTGTGTGTATTGTGTGAGTATTGTGTGTTGTGTATTGTGTGAGTATTGTGTGTGTGTTGTGTGTGTGTATTGTGTGAGTATTGTGTGTGGGTGTTGTGTGTGTGTACTGTGTGAGTACTGTGTGTGGGTGTTGTGTGTGTGTACTGTGTGAGTATTGTGTGTACTGTACTGTGTGAGTACTGTGTGTGTGTACTGTGTGAGTATTGTGTGTACTGTACTGTGTGAGTATTGTGTGTGGGTGTTGTGTGTGTGTACTGTGTGAGTATTGTGTGTTGTGTATTGTGTGAGTATTGTGTGTGTACTGTGTGAGTATTGTGTGTTGCATATTGTGTGGGTATTGTGTGTAAGTGTGTGTGTGTGTACTGTGTGTGAGTATTGCGTATTGTGTGAGTATTGTGTGTGGGTGTTGTGTGTGTGTACTGTGTGTGAGTATTGTGTTTGTGTGTACTGTGTGAGTATTGTGTGTGAGTACTGTCTGTGAGTGTTGTGTGTGGGTGTTGTGGGTGTACTGTGTGAGCATTGTGTTTGTGTGTATTGTGTGTGTACTGTACTGTGTGGGTATTGTGTGTGGGTGTTGTGTGAGTATTGTGTGTTGTCTGTGTATACTGTGTGTGAGTATTGTGTTTGTGTATATTGTGTGTGTACTGCGTGATTATTGTGTTTGTGTGTATTGTGTGTGTACTGTGTGAGTATTGTGTGTGAGTACTGTGTGAGTATTGTGTGTGAGTACTGTGTGTGTACTGTGTGGGTATATTGTGTGTGTGTACTGTGGAGGTATTGTGTTTACTGTGTGTGTACTGTGTGCGTATTGTGTTTACTGTGTGTGTACTGTGTGAGTATTCCGTGTGTTTACTGTGTGAGTCTTGTTTGTGTATATTGTGTATGTACTGTGTGCATATTGTGTTTACATTGTGTGTACTGTGTGGGTATATTGTATGTGTGTGTATTGTGTGAGTACTGTGTGAGTATTGTGTGTGAGTACTGTGTGAGTACTGTGTGTGTACTGTACTGTGTGAGTATTGTGTGTGTGTACTGTGGAGGTATTGTGTATATTGTGTGTGTAGTAAGTACTCAGGAGGCTTGACGACGGGATCGGAGGCACACTTATTTATTAACACAACTTGTATACAGTTAACGAGTATACACAGGACCTAAGGGGTAACGTCCCCTTACTCGGCTAACAGGGAGACACGACATCTAAGCCCCGCTAACCTAAGCCCAAGTCCTCCACTAGGGAGCTAAGGGAGGCTACCTGTCCCAGCCCTGCTCAAGCTGGGATCCGGCACCCTGAGTCCCCAGACCTGCTCGTCAGTCTGGGCTCTCGGGGCCACGCCACCGGCTAGCCCTGGTCAGCCCTTACAAGGACAGCGAGCCAGGGAAGCTCCGGGGCCTATTCTAGCTGGTCTTCCGTCTTCGCTGGTTAAAGCTGATACTTCGACCTCGAGCCCTCCGGCTCACCACCTTTTATAGTCCTCGGCCCCCCCGGGAGGGGCCCGTGGGGGATGCAGGTGCGGACGTCGGTGCGAGCACCTCCTATGTGTACGGCCCCAACCACGCCCCTTGTGTTTGTTGGCCATCCGCTCCCATACACAATTACACCTCTACATGTGTACTGTGAGTATTGTGTGTGTACTCTGTGAGTATTGTTGTGTGTATATTGTGTATGTAATGTGTGAGTATTGTGTGTGTGTACGGTGTGAGTATTGTGTATATTGTGTGTACTGTGAGTATTGTGTGTGTACTGTGTGAGTATTGTGTGTGTATTATGTATGTACTGTGTGAGTATTGTGTGTGTATTGTGTGGGTATATTGTGTGTCGGTGTTGTGTGAGTACTGTGTGGGTGTATTGTGTATGTATTGTGTATTTACTGTGTGAGTATTGTGTGTGTGTACTGTGGAGGTATTGTATGAGCACTGTTTTTTGTGTCCTGTATTATGTGTTAACATTGTGGTTGTGTATATTGTGCGTTTGTATTGTGTGCATGCTGTGTGCGAGTAATGTAAGTATTGTGTGTGAGTGTTATGTATCTATTTAGTTGTTTTACTAGTGTGCGTTAATGATTGACGTATTTTTCGGCGGTTTGGTGCTTGTTTTTTTTTCAATCCGCGTGCGTGTGAACCGACACCTTCGTCTGTACAGTATTTGTATTGTGTCTGTGTTATTTCTGTCTGTGTGTTTGTGTATCTAGGTGCGTGTGTTCGTGTCTGTGTATGTTTGTGTGCATTGTTATGTTTTAATGTATTGTAATTATCAGAGGTGTGGACTCGAGTCATGTGACTTGGACTCGAGTCAGACTCGAGTCATGAATTTGATGACTTGCGACTCGACTTGGACTTGCATAACAATGACTTTGTCCCACCTCTGGTAATTATACAGTAGTGTGCAGTTCAGCGTAGTGTGGCTTACTGTATAGTGTTTAGTAACGTGGAGCACTACAGTGTGTACAGTATGGTCCAGGTAGTGTGTGTATGGTACGGGTTGTGTGTGTGTGTAGGCTTTGATACTTGGCGGTACAGACTGTGTGTGTAAATGGTGCAGGCTGTGTGTGTGTGGACCGTGGTGATGTGAGTGCGGGGAGCAGTAGTGAAGTGGTGAGCGTGCTGCGTCAGGAACCCGGCGACCCCAGTTCGATTCCTGCTCACGGCCAACACCAGTGACAATTATCTGAACTGGTCGTGGGTCCTACCCTAGGTCGACTCGGCCTCAAATAAGTACCGAGTGCGGATGCCACTGTTAGGAGACGAACCAGTACCGCTTGGACCTCTGTGGAATACAGAAGGTTTGGTTGAGCGGTTCTGGCTCCAGTCATAATGAGGGGTGGACAGTTCTCTACTCGGGGCAGAAAACTGCCAAACAACACGAATTAAGGGGGTGTGAGAGCGTGGTGGTGAGGTTTGGGTAGCTGTAAGTCCCAGGCTGCTGTGGGCTCGCCTCCCCATTAACAAGATGCGAGGAATGGTGGTGGTTGCTTACAGCATCACTGAAGATGAACATAATTGGAGGGATGCAGAAAAGGCTGATGTGTCAGGCGCCTTCTATAACCTCTTTTTCCAGCTGCTAGCTAAAGTGGCCCCTCGGAATAGAGTCATCCTGTTGGGTGACTTTAATTCCCGAGTGGGTCATGTCGCCGCAGACACCTTGGTTGGTCATGGGCCAGATTAACTCAATAAAAATCTGTGCAGTTTGTAATTGCCAACACGCTGTTCCGGCAGCGGTGCATCAACAGGACATCAAGCAAGAACATCTGCTGGAATATATATTGTGACAGATGAGCAGATGCAGGCCCATGTCATTGACACCAGGACGTACCGTGGAGCTAATCTGACCATCGGCTTGTCATCTGTAAGCCGCACCTGTCATTTTTCCACTCCAGTGGTGGATGGCCATCTCGGACCCTATTCAAACCCACAGTAGCCTTGTCTCAGCTAACTGAGAATAGTTACAAGCAGGTATTTCAACTAGGGTTGGCATCGTATCCCCTCCGCCTGATGGTGAGGTTCAGGAATGTGGCTCAAGCAGCTACAATGGCTGCATTTGGTATGCAGTCTAGACCATTCCAGAGACCCTGGCTGAAGGAGGAGGTGTACTGGCTGGTTGAGAGAAAATGACGGGCCTACTCCTGTCATCTACAACGACTATCATCGGATAAAGATGAGGCTTACTGCAGCCTTCGCTCAGAGGTTCGAAGAGCTGTACGGTGCTGCAACGATGAGTGGTGGGTGTGAGTTGCTGAGGAGGTAGAATCTGCCAGTTGCCCGCACAAATCACTCTTTAATTCCATCAAAAAAGTTACTTGCAGTGCCTCCACCTATCACCATCCTTAAGGGAAAGAATGGTTATCCGATCTCCAGCCCACAGGAACTACTGGTCTGTAGGTTTACAGAGAATTTCTATGAGGTCTTGGGGGAGGGGAATTACCTCAGCCCAGACAACATCATGGAGCAAGGTGTGGATGAACTTGCTGGGGCTGCTGTGCCTCAAATATTGCCAGAAGGTGCCACCCCCTTCTGAGCGGTTGACTGAGGTGTCATCTGTAGATGAAGTACAAGGGGAAATCCAGGGTCTGAGACCAGAAAAAGCGCCAGGCAGAGATAATTTTCAAAGCAAAATGCTAAGGGAGGGTGGATTCTGTGTAGATTTCCCTACGTGATATCACAAATAGCTGGACCACGGGACGGGTTCTGCAGGATTCGAAGAATGCCCTGGTGGTCTCCATTCTTTAAGAGGGACTGCACAGATTGAACAATTGTGGGGGCATCTCTCGCCTCAACATTGCCTTTCCAGGCAACCTGAGGAGAGGCTTGCGAAGCCCCTGTGTAGATTTAGACCAGGGCAGTCGTTCACGGATGCCATTCTCTGTCTGTTACAGTAGAGGTGTAGGGAATTCTAACAACACCTACATCTCTGCTTTATTGACCTGGTCAAGGTCTATGATACTATCAACATGACAGGGCTCTGGGCTGTTTGTGCTTCCCGAGTCCCTTACTCTCTGCACACAATAATTAAGGGCCTTCCTGATGGTGGGCAGGCCCGGGTAAAGCTACTTTATCAGGAGTCACAGCCATTCCCTGTCCACCTGGGGGTGCGACAGGGAAGTTTTCTGGCTCCCACATTATTTAACATCATCTTTGACCACGTAGTTCGAGATGACTTCCATGGCTGTACCAGAGGCATCTCTGTTAGATGGGACGAATGATCAATATGAGACTAAAAGAACACCAAAGAAATATGAAATACTCCCAAACACAAATGTCGGCACTGCTGAATCTGCTGATGAGACACTGTCTAGTTTAACACGTGGGCTTTTGCAACCAATATTATCCATAATATAGGGGTTTTTTGGTTATATCACGTAAATATAAATGTGGTGGCAGGTTTAACGACACATTTATATTTACGCGATTTAACCCAAAAACACGCTATTATGGAGACTGTATGTCTGAATCAAAGGTGCTCAATTACTCACTCCCAGGAGGCCATGGGGCCGTTGGGTTGTATAAAGAATACTTATACAGATAAACAGATATATGAAGGAGATTGTATACTCTGCTTAGCTGCAGTAGGTCAGAAGACGGCAGAGTCCATGCATTGTTGAGATGCTGATGAGGCCGAGAGCATTTACGAGCACAACGCGCATCTCTGCCAATCTCTTGGCCAACCCCCAAATTCTCTGTCGCGATGGGGTCCCTTCCCCCCCTCCCCCCCTCCCCATCGTTACTTCTGAAACGTCTGCGTGTGAGTTGCGAGTTGGGAGACGACGAACAGGTCTCCCACGTCGCGCCTGCCGCCCAGGAACGTGACCAGGCTGGCCCCGTGCTGGCCCAGCAGCCAGCAGGTGCTGCGGAAGGTGTCGACGGCAGCCCGGAAGGCAGCCTCCACCGGGGACCCTCGGAGCGCCGCTGCTGCATCTGCGTGTGCAGGGGAAGTCCGCCGTGAGCCTCGCACTGCTGCGGGTCGTCTGCCGCATTCGTGCTTTTTTTTTTGTTCCTTTTATTTATCTACTTCACCGGGGAGATGAAAAAATTAACCCCATCGGGACAAATGAAGCAGCATCGCCTCCCTTGGAGCAGGGGGGCGGGGCAGGGGGACGACGACCCGGATCACATCGAGTACAATTTAAGAACACAATATTATTTTAAATGTAACAAATCTAGACTAGATTTGACAATGAGTATAATACAATGTGAAGAAGGCTCAGGTGGAGAGGTTTAGTGATGAGATGAGGCCAGTAGAGTTAATTCCTACAATTTTTTAAAATGAGCTCAAACGTCAACATTCGGTGTAGATGGTCGGTTAGCATTGAACGCAAACACTGTAACTCTCCACAGCTCTACAAGTTGACGGCAAAAGCCTGGTCATAAATTTATTTCCAAACTCGGCAACGGCCGGGATTGAATTTAGATGTAATCGGGAGGTCGAGTGATTCCAGAACCAAGGGCAACAGCTGACAACAATTGTTCCTTAGACTGGTCTACACACGAAACTCTTCATCAAGGTCAATATGTCATAATGGCTAAAGCCATCGATGCCTCCACCCACCTTTCCAATGCTCTCTACCCTCGCCAAATCCCACAGCTGCTGCACAAAAGACACACAGCCATCTGCAGTATCTGCCCCGGCAGTCTCCCACTAATATGTTACAAGTTCCGCTCTTCTCCTCGGGTCGCCGGACTTGTGGACACCAGTCCAACACGATTTCCGCAATTGGCCCTTTCCCATTTTGCACATGGGTCCCACCCCAGTGCCTAACGGATGAACGGACGTCATTGAGGAAATCCTCCCGGGCTGCTCGGCGTCACCTGAGTTCAGCAGAGGCTTGAGCACGTGAGTCTTAGCTGCTCACAGCTCGCGGTAGCAGGCGCGCTCCGTAGCCGATAACTCATGCAGGGCAGCCACAAACCCCTCAGGGGCGGCAGCAGCGGTGGCGGAGGAGGGGCCCCCGTCCGACAGAGACATGAAGACGTTCCCACTCAGCGACACACTGAACACGTGGCCAACCTGTACAACAAAGTCAAAGTGATTTCCTACTCAAGCGACGACCGGGGCGGTGTGCTCTTTATAGCCCTGAAGCCAGTGGTGAAAATGCCACATTCTCATAGCGGTGGGGGGGGGGGGGGTGATTTTTTCCATGGGACAACCACCGATTACTTTCCCACAAAGTCACATGGGGTGGTGACATGGCCAAGCAGCGGTGCATTCACTTCTTGCTTCAGAGGTTCACGTTTCGAATCTGGCAGGTCACCCTAGTTAACACTGCAGGTGCATTAACCATAAATACGTGCTGTCTGCTTCGCAGATCTCCTGACATCATTCGATACGAGTAGGCTATTGTATGCCGGCGTCATTCTACATAGCAATGCCCCCTTCTGCCAGACTAATGTCTGTTTGCAGGCCAGGTGCTGAGTCACATTGTGCCACACAGGGCAGCTGCTTATATAACACACTTTGAGTTGCAGAGGAATTTAACCAACGTCATGTAAATGCAACAATTACGATTACAAGGAGACCCTTGAACATCGTTGGGATTACGCTCTTGGAAAGTGACGCAAAAAACCACGATATTCAATGCTTAACCCTTACCTAAATAATGAGGTGAGGTACACTGCAACCAAAAATAAATACATCACAATTGAAATAAGTACTGTACTGTATGCCAAATAAACAAAAAACTTTATAATTTAAATAAATATGTAAAAACCCTATACAAAAACATTCCTAGACAATAAATAGTACAAATAAATACTGCATAAATTCTGTACTTACTGATGATCCAAAGTAGGTGTGTGTGTGTTTGTCCGCGAGTGGGGAGCAGTAGTGTAGTGGTGATTGCTCTGCACTACGAGTTCGATTTCCACTCATGCCCAACACCAGTGAAGATTAACGAAAACCAGTCATGGGCCTCCCCTAGGTCGACTCAACCTGAAATGGGTACCTGGTGTGGTGTATAAACATCACCACTGGAGAAACAAAGGCAACCAGGCATGGTGCTGGCTACCCACCCCCCCCGTGTGCCACAGTGCTTGCTAACAGCACTTGCCCCAACAGTCTGTTAAGGTTTTCTGGATAAGATCGCGTGAATATATAAATGTGTCGTTAAACCCGCCACCACCCGACATAGCCAATTAGTAAGGTTTGTCACGTAAACAGAATATGCCAATTCTTTACTAGTATAGCACGCCAGTGTGTTGGAAAGCAAAGCCACAACAGTTACAATCTGAGTACGACGTTTTGACAGTAATTACAACTAGCTTAATTCTAGATTTGAAGCTTTCGTGACTGCAATGATTCATATTCTCAGGTTTTTTCGGTAAAGTCACGTAGGTAAAAACATTAAAATTAATGAAAGTAAAATAAAACAAAACAAAATAAAATTCACGACGTTTCGGAGGCAACACAAGTCTCCGTCATCAGGTGGGACCGTCACAGCCGAATTAGCTGCATCAAGTGAAGCAATGATTCAAGATGTAATCCCTTATAAGCAAGTTGAAGGGAGGTGGAGAGGGGGGGGGGAGAGCTTATCAGGCTGTGGTAGCCAATGAATGGAAACGTATCGGGAGGGAGGAGGAGCGGTGATCAAAGACTGCACGCAGTGCTCAACACAATGAATGGAGACGTGTCGGGACGGAGGGCGAGCGGCGATCAAAGACTGCACGCAGTGCTCAACACAATGAATGGAGACGCGCCGGGACGGAGGGCGAGCGGTGATCAAAGACATCACGTAGTGCTCAACACAATGAATGGAAACGTGGCGAGCGGTGATCAAAGAACAATGAAGAGATTACTGTTAAACACTGTGGATGTTAACACTCGGTGAAGTAAATTAAAATAGTGCCTGTCAGATAAGATGGTCCAAAAAGTGTAATTAAGTCTTTTTTGCGTGGTTAATAACATCTTTCCAGTGATTACTGAGTTTGTACCCATCATCACGGTTGAAATTATGTCTGTGTTTGTATATTTGTATGGCTTCGTGTACAAACCTTTGATGGTAGCCCGGAGGTTTGCAGAGAACCTTGGTCTCGGAAAAGACAATTTCATGAGAGCCCGCCGAGTTGTAGCAATGATCGGCAACGGCCGAAGAATCAGTTCTGCCGTGTTTCAGATCTGACTTGTGCTCGCGGACACGATCAGCAACATGACGTTTTGTTTCTCCAATGTAGCAATCACCACAAATGCAACTCAATTTGTAGACTCCAGGATACTGTAAGTAAGAATGCTAAGAAACCCACTAGTAACATCAGCAAAAACGAACGCTCTGAACTCGCGAATTTAAAAAAGAGAGATGATATAGTCATCCTCTCGGCAGACAAGGGCAATGCCACGGTCATCATGGATAAAGATTCATACAACAACAAAATCCTGGACCTGCTTAATGATGGGAGTTACTCCAAAATTAAAAACGATCCCACTAAAAGCCTAACGACAAAAACCAACAGTATCATCACGAGTTCGACTTCCCTAATCGAACCAAGCAAACGTCCCTCTCTAAAACCATCGGCGGCAAGACCTCCCAGACTCTATGGTCTTCCCAAAATCCATAAAGAAGGCACCCCGCTACGACCCATCGTGTCGACGATAAACTCTCCGACGTACAAACTAGCCCGTTTTCTATCAGATACTCTGCTCCCCTTCACAGGCAAGACCTCTTCGGCAGTACTCAACTCAACCCAATTAGTCTCTATGGTTAAGGACATGGTACTATCTCCTGATGACATCCTCGTCAGCTTTGATGTAGTATCTTTGTTTACCAAAGTCCCAGTACCGGACACCCTAACAATAATTGAGGACTTAGTCCAACATGGATTGAATTCTGATGTACCTGCGCTGGTTAGGCATTGCCTCACCAACACCTATTTTACCTGGAATGGCACCTTCTACAAACAGAATGAGGGTACCCCTATGGGCTCCCCCTTGTCACCAGTTATAGCCAACATGTTCATGGAAAAGTTTGAATCAGACGCCATCCAGACATCCACCCTGCGTCCTTCCCTGTGGAAGAGATATGTGGATGACACTTTCGTCATCTGGCCACATGGCCTCCCAGCATTGAACCACTTCTTGGACCACATCAATTCTAGACACCCATCTATCAGATTCACCATGGAAGTGGAGAAAGACGGTAAACTACCATTCTTGGATATTCTGTTTAAGAGGAGGCTTGACGGATCCTTGGGACATTCTGTCTACAGGAAAGCCACCCACACAAATTCCTACTTGAAACCGGATTCCCACCACCACCCATCTCAAAAGAATTCTCTCATCAAAACGCTATACCACAGAGCCCATGGCATTTCTGACCAACACCACCTGACTGATGAATTAAGACATGTACATCGGGCCCTCAGGATGAACGGATACTCTGACCGCACTATCCGCCAAGCTGTCTCTCCCACCACACAGAAACAACCACATGAAACTCTGACCAAAACTATCACGTTACCATACATAGCAGGCGTGACCAAAAAGATCTCCAAAATTCTAAACAAACATAAGATCCAAGTCCGATTCAGTACAGTGCATAAAATCCGTGATCTGATTCCATCTGTGAAGGATGTCGTTCCTGACTTACAGTATCCTGGAGTCTACAAATTGAGTTGCATTTGTGGTGATTGCTACATTGGAGAAACAAAACGTCATGTTGCTGATCGTGTCCGCGAGCACAAGTCAGATCTGAAACACGGCAGAACTGATTCTTCGGCCGTTGCCGATCATTGCTACAACTCGGCGGGCTCTCATGAAATTGTCTTTTCCGAGACCAAGGTTCTCTGCAAACCTCCGGGCTACCATCAAAGGTTTGTACACGAAGCCATACAAATATACAAACACAGACATAATTTCAACCGTGATGATGGGTACAAACTCAGTAATCACTGGAAAGATGTTATTAACCACGCAAAAAAGACTTAATTACACTTTTTGGACCATCTTATCTGACAGGCACTATTTTAATTTACTTCACCGAGTGTTAACATCCACAGTGTTTAACAGTAATCTCTTCATTGTTCTTTGATCACCGCTCGCCACGTTTCCATTCATTGTGTTGAGCACTACGTGATGTCTTTGATCACCGCTCGCCCTCCGTCCCGGCGCGTCTCCATTCATTGTGTTGAGCACTGCGTGCAGTCTTTGATCGCCGCTCGCCCTCCGTCCCGACACGTCTCCATTCATTGTGTTGAGCACTGCGTGCAGTCTTTGATCACCGCTCCTCCTCCCTCCCGATACGTTTCCATTCATTGGCTACCACAGCCTGATAAGCTCTCCCCCCCCCCTCTCCACCTCCCTTCAACTTGCTTATAAGGGATTACATCTTGAATCATTGCTTCACTTGATGCAGCTAATTCGGCTGTGACGGTCCCACCTGATGACGGAGACTTGTGTTGCCTCCGAAACGTCGTGAATTTTATTTTGTTTTGTTTTATTTTACTTTCATTAATTTTAATGTTTTTACCTACGTGACTTTACCGAAAAAACCTGAGAATACAACTAGCTTTATCAGGCGACAGTCTGATTTGTGGACAAATCTTCCTGTTTAGTTCCTTAAATAGAGGCGGGTTGATGTGATATCACTTGTGAGCCCTTCTTGATGGAAGTGGGGGGGGGATTAATGAATTCATAGAAATAGCAATGGATATATTTATATGGTAATCAACCTACATTATACGTGCGCATTATGCTAGCCCATTGATCTTGTACCTCCTGTCGATTGTGTGCACTAAAATAGAAGTACCTGTTATTGTCTGTTCAAATGTATTTAAACAATATATTATTTGATGATTCGCTTCCAGGGGGGGGGGTCTTTGTCTTTGTCCGCAAGATGCTTGCACAGCAAAGGCTAAGGTACCACTGCCTGCCTGGTGTCCCATGTCCACCCCGAACCACGGTATCAACCACTGATATGGCACTTCCGTGCACAATACATTGATAGGTCGAAACAACACGAACGATAAACCTGCAAT
Organism: Lampetra fluviatilis; assembly: GCF_964198595.1. Lineage (NCBI taxonomy): Eukaryota > Metazoa > Chordata > Hyperoartia > Petromyzontiformes > Petromyzontidae > Lampetra > Lampetra fluviatilis. Next base: position 14,292,456 of record NC_136292.1, on the reverse strand, counting down.
ATTCAAGTAACTCCTGTATCATCAAAAACTTTGTACAGTTTTTGTAATTCTTATTCCACGTTGTGTTGCAAGAGGTATAGTTATTGTCTGTTCATGCACCTGCTCTGGTATGGGGATGACGGCAGCGCTCGCGAGCGTGGGCTCCCCTCCCACGTGGAATAGCCGTGGGCAGTGTCCAGGCCCGTCGCAGAGTAGCAGGGAGCCAAAGTCTCCAGCCGAGATGTCCCAAACCTCCTGGGCAGGTGGGCCCTGCTCACCCACAACCACGCACGGCCGTAGTTCAGGGACGTGCGTACTGGACTCCCAGCAGAATCAGGAAGTGCGGCAAAAAATCAACATCAAAGGAAGGCTCGCTGCTGTAGTTAAGACTGCACACGCAAAGACACAGTTGAACGTTGTGGATGCAAACATATAAAACGACGTTCTCGCTAAAACGGGAATAATACGGAGCTAACTCAGGCACTTTCCCATTGACTAATCATGCAGCAGATGCCACCCTTAACGTGTCCTGGAATATGCTCAGCAAACTGAAGCGCATCCAGCTGGGAGAGGAAGTGAGCTCATCTTGCACCCTGAATAGCGGGTATCCCTAGGGATCTTGAAACACGAATTTCTTTAAAACTGCTCTTTTGTGTTTGGTTTGTTGTCCTTCCCCCGCACCTCCAATTAGCACAGTTGGCTACGTATGGCACGAAATAAATAAAAAAAATGCATACATATGTAGGGGTCTTACGGAGGAGATATGTGTAGAGGTGAGATGTATGGGATCCTACGAGAAACTAGCACAGTGGGCGGGGCTTCGTGAGCACACGGGAGGGTGCTCGCAACGACGTCCACAGTTGGGACCCCAGCGGGGAGGGGTCGAGATATAAGGGGATGAGCCGGAGGGCTCGAGGCAGAATGTGTTGGTAACTCTTGAAGATCGAAGACTGCCTAGAGAGAGCCCTGGTCTCCCCTGAGACGCCGCCCTTGTAAGGGCCGCGCAGGACCGAGCCAGTGGCGGGGCCCCGTGAATCAGAACTAGGACTCTGGGACTCCGGGTGCCGTAGCCCGACTCACCAGTGTCGGGCCAGACAGCCTCCCCTAGCCCAGAGATTGGAGGATTAAGAGGCAGGTCAGGGTAGATAGCCGTGTGTTCCCAGCTATCCGGGTGAGGGGGCCGTTACCCCCTCCAGTATTAAGTATCCCCTGTGCTTATTGTAATAAACGTTAGTGTGCCTCAACCCCGGGTGTCGATCTGCATTCGACGGTACTACACATACATTAGCACGGTTGGCTACGTACCGTGCAAAAGAAGTTCAACATAAATACATCTGTGCTCACTGATGCTCTTCAACCTGTACACGGGAGATACGCTACGGGCATCGTCCCGCAAGGTAAAGTAGGTGGACGATGAGGCTCCGTCTGCACAAGCTTACAGTGGGCTGGAGGCCACACTCAACTATGACCTCAACACCATGGAGGAGTACTTCTGAAATGACCCCAAGTAAATCGATTGTCTTGGTGTTTCATGTCAACAACAGTGCAGACGCCACACTTGGCGAATGTCTTGCAGCAGAAAAGGTGCGGCGTAACCCGATGCCGACCGACCTTGGCGTGACAACTGACTGCACACAAACTTTTAATGAACACAAAAAAAAGTCTGCCAGTAAAACTAAAAAAATCATACGATACGAGCTGGGGGCAGATGCCTCGGTGCTTTGAACATCGACCACTGCCTGAGTGTACTTGTGAGTACTCATCAATACCCAATTGACCATCGCGATGCAAACTACCACGTATGTTTAAATCTACGCCATTGCCTTGGCTTCTTATGCTATACAATATCGCACCACAAAATATTCACTGCGATGGCTGCAACGCTCCGTGAGCTAAAAATGACCCAAACCTGTCAATCAACCACGATCTGAACAACATCCCGCACCCACGGCTGAGATACAGAACTCCATTATTTTGGAAGCACGCGGCACAAACTTGGCGTGACATGAACTTCAGCAGTAAAACGTTGCGAACCAACTTGTGGGCTTCAAGAAAGGTGCCCAACATGCACCTGCTCACCAAGCCATACCAACCAGACAGCACAGTTACAATCTTCCACAGAAACAATGGGATCTGCACAAACTGTAAAAGATGCGGTGGACAGCTAATGCGCAAGTGTAACATAAAAAAAGACTCTACTGTGTGCAACTGCAGCAACAAACACCAAACCATCCACCACAACTTCGCACCGAAAAAAACGTAATCTTGAAGGTGTGTGTATCTGCAATTGAATGACTAAATCACTCAAATAACTTAATAGTTGCTTTTCATTGGTCGTATGTAATTATCAAAATAGAAACGGCAATTATTTATTTTGGACGTAGCACCCTCCCCTTTATGCCGAGGCATCTCAGGAGCGCTTTACATCTCATCTCAACGTATCAAGGGAACGCCCAGTGGCATTTGTCCCCATGGACAAAATGCGACTCAGCACCTGGCCAGAAAATGGACACGAGTCCCGTCAGCAGAGGACGACTGCTGCTGTGCGTGCGATCCCAACCGAGTAATCCTGCGTCGTAATTTTGTTTTTATTCGGCAAACGCGGACCATGACCCCGGCACACAATGGCCCGCTCGTTTAAGAATGGCAGGGGATATTTAGCGTCCACTCTGGCAGGGCAGCAGAGGGTACGTGTTCATTTACGGTTACCGTACCCCAGTGTTAGTGTGTATGTGTGTTGAACTTCTTTCGCACCATATGCTGCCAACCATGTTCATCGGAAGTGAGGAGGAAAGACAACAAACTAACCACAAAGAGCCGTTGTAAAGAAATAAGTTTTCAATCTAAATGATTTAAAAGTGCATAGCTCCAGTGGCTTCCCAATATCGGAACAGCGCTTAACCAGTTGTAATAAAGGACTCGGACGCTTCTCTCTGACTCCGTGTCCCTTATTTGGGTTCTCAGCTTTTCCCTCACGGCACTCCCCTAGAGACCCTCTGCTTGCAGCCCCAGGCTGCTGTCACTATTGTAGCCTCCTTCCTCTCCTTGCAGACCCGCTGCTGAACTCTGTGTGCAGACTCCCGCTGCCGAACTCCCCTTGCAGACCCGCTGCTCCCTGCAGCCTCCTCGCGGCTCCTGCTGCTCCGGGGTCGGTCACCGTTGGCCGACAGTGCCGAACCTCGTTCTCCGTGTATGTGGCGATCTCGCCACTCACTCACTCTCCGCCCTGCGTGGCCTCACTCTTTCCCAGTCTCCAATCACTCCCCCTCCTCTTCCGGTTTCTCCCCTTATAGACCTGAACCCTCTCCCCCATGTGACGTAACTCCTCCCCTCATGACGTCACATCCGGAAGGTCGTTTACGCCCGCATTACACCACCCTCCCCCGTAGAGAAAATCCAGCCGACCTCGGCTGAACAACAACTCCAACAAGTAATGTGAGTGAAAAAGACCGAATACGTTAAAGGACACGAAGCATACAACAACAATACAGAAACAAGAACACAACACGAAAGTTAACGGAATGTGAGGGATTTCGAGTGAGTGCGGGTCGCCGGGCCGTCCCGGACGGTCGGCGGCCCTCCCGCCGAGCGGGAACGTGGCAGGGTTTTGAGAGCGACAGGATAATGTTCGTCTGTCGCTATTGGAGGCCTGCCACCGTCCCGGTCCCGTATTCCTGACGGCCCAGCGTCAGAGGTGTCCCGCAATCGCGTCCGCGGCAGGGTAGGAAGGGCTGCAGGTCTCGGAGATTCCGCAGCCGTGGTAGGCACCCCCCGAGCGGAGCCTCCTCCCTCCTGCGGCGTCACGGCCGGCTTGTCTGTAAAGGGTACGACAGGCGCTCTTGCAAGGTCAGCAGGCACAGGCAAGGGCGAGTCGGCAGCAACAGACCCCGGCAAGGCAACCTCAGGAGATGACGCATCAGGTCAAGGGGCCACGTATGGTTTCAACCGAGATGTGTGTACGAACCAACGCCGAGATCCAACCCGAACACGCGCCGACTGTGGGTTGGGAACCTCGATGAGGCGAACCGGCCCTTGCCATGGTTTATGTAATTTAGGAGAGGTACCTGGCCGCACCTGTGGGCAATGGAGCCAGGCCAGGTCCCCCGTTTTCCAGGGGCACTCCCCCTTTGAACGTCGAGCACACCGCTCGTTCCGGGCCTGGGCTTTGGCCGTAGCCATGCGGGCCCCTTCCCGCGCCTCAGTGACACGGCGAACGTTGTCCTGAATATAATCAGGAAGAGGTTTAGCAGGTCCCCTCGCTCCGGTTCCCAACTGCACATTAATTGGCGGCACGTTTTCACGACCGTACATAAGAAAAAACGGCGAATATCCAGTAGCCGCGTGCGGCGTCATCCGATACGCCGAAAGCACCCCAGGGATATGCAAATCCCAATCTGATTGTTTTTCACTGACCGTGTGACACAGCATGGCGGACAGGGTCCGATTTAGCCGTTCAACCATACCATCCGTTTGTGGGTGGTAGGGGGATGTCCGTATCTTCTTAGTTCCGAGAGCCGCACACACTTTCACAAGCAATTTCGAAGAGAAATTTCGGCCCTGATCCGTGAGAAGCCTCTCCGGCGCCCCCTTGTCCATAACGTACCCAAATAGAAAGGCGTCTGTAATGGACGCCGCTGACTGGTCGGGCAAGGGCCACGCCATCGGCCAGCGGGAGAGGTACTCCACGCCTACTAGCAAATACTTATTTCCCCTAGCGGATGGCGGAAAGGGTCCCAAAATATCTAACGCCACCAATTCATTAACTCGAGATACCTGAATAGATTGTATCGGCGGCACATATGGATGTTTAGGTGGCTTCCGGCGGGCACAATCGGGACACGCGCGAACGTGACCGACGACATCTGTCGTCATGCCGTGCCAATAGTAATCTCGCTGCAGCGTCAATAGGGTCTTCTGCACCCCCAGATGTAAAAGTGTGTCGCAATGCAGAGTCCTAATCAATTCGTACCGCAATGATGCCGGTACAACAAGACGCCAGCGTTCCTGTATCCCTTCCCTCCACATCAGCAATCCATCACGGAGAGCGGTTTCCGGCACACCCCCCGCACCGAGTCCCCCACTTGCCTTCACAGGTCGCTTACGTAACATCACCAAGGAATCGTCCAACATTTGTTCCCGAATCCACACAGACCTCGGGAGACACAAAATCCCATCAGCCGGTCCCCCATCAACCGGTCCTGGCTCAAGCGGAGCTTCAGGCACTTCAACTGCCAGCGCGACAGGCTGAGGGGGGTGCTGAATTGGTCCACACCTATGCGTCCCCGACGCACACGCGCAAGGGGATCGCTGCGGCAACCTGGAAAGCGCGTCCGCATTAGCGTGATGCACACCCTTCCGATGGTGAATTTGGAAGGAAAATTCTTGCAGCGTGTCCAACCACCGCGCCAACTGGCCGGATGGTTGGTCCATCTTAAGAGCATACTGCAAGGCCGCATGATCCGTGTGAACAATAAACGACCGACCGTACAGATACGGTCGAAATTGGCGGAGAAAAAAAACAATAGCCAAAAGTTCCCTGCGAGTGACGCAGTAGCGGGTTTCAGCGGGAGACAAAACCCGACTACCATACGCCACCACGCGTTCCACACCACCTTTTGACTGAGACAACACCGCCCCAATGCGAGTGTCACTCGCATCCGTATCCAGAATGAAGGGATGTTCAAAATCCGGATAATCCAACGTCGGTGCCGTAGCCAATAGATCGCGCAGGCTTCGAAACGCCGCCTCCTCTGGCGGTCCCCAAGCAAATTTGTGTCCTTTTCCCGTAAGGAGATGCAAAGGCCTCGCGATCGTAGCAAAATTTGGAACAAACCTCCGATAATATGAGGCGAACCCCAAAAACCGACGCACATCCCCCACCGTGGCCGGGGTTGGCCAGTCACGGACGCACGCTGTTTTTTCCGGATCCGTGGCCACCCCGTCCGCACTAACAATGTGCCCCAAGTATCGTACGGAGTGTTGTAGTAGGTGACATTTTTTTGGCTTGAATTTCAAATTAGCAGAACGCATCCTGGTGAATACAGCCTCCAACCGCAGTAAATGCTCGTCAAATGTGCGGCTGAAGACGATAACATCGTCTAAATATATCAGACATGTCTCCCACTGCAACCCCGTTAATACCAACTCCATCAACCTCTGAAAAGTGGCAGGGGCCGCATTCAACCCCATCGGAAGACAGTTAAATTGGAATAACCCCTGCGGCGTACGGAAAGCAGTCTTCTCCCGTGAAGACTCGTCAAGGGGAAGCTGCCAAAAGCCCGAAGAGAGATCTAGCGTTGAAAAGAACTTCGCCCCCGACAAGGCATCGAGAGAATCGTCCATACGTGGCAGGGGGTACGCATCTGCTACCGATACTTTATTTAATTTACGAAAATCTACACAAAATCGCAATTTGCCGTCCTTCTTTTTAACCAAAACAACAGGCGCGCCCCATGGGCTGTTAGACGGAGATATTATGTCCGCAGCCAACATGTCATCCACTGCCCCTCGAACATGCTCTCGCTCAGCCGGACTCATCCGATGCGAGTTTAACCGAATAGGGGCAGCGTCCCCTGTGTCGATATGATGATAAAGCAACGAGGTGCGTCCCAAGTCCAAATCGTCGGAGCTAAACACATCAGAATAACTCGAAAATAATTTACGAATCGCACAACGTTGTTCACCGGAAAGGGCAGAATTCTCCCCACACAATTCAGCGATCCAGCGATCATCTGCAGCTCCAGGGTGTGAAACACCTCCAACAACACCCCGGCTGGACAGATCATCATGAGCCGTAAACGCCGTATTGGCATGTGCCACAACGGTACCGGCCGGCACACACACGCTTTTGGTACTCGCGTTAAGCACCTGCAAAAACGGCTGCTGATCTGGCCGGACAATAGTTTGCGCCCCAACCAGCGCCGATCCGCCCGTAATAGTGGCGGACGGCGACAACAAAACCCCAATGGCTCCTTGACGACCAGGCACCGGCTTCCGATATCGTAAGGGAATGAGCATCTGTGAGCCAGGTGGAATATCAACAGATACTTCGGACAACGCCTGCACCTGGGCGACAGGAGCAGGTCGCCCCCAGGCCGACGGTAGAAATGCAATTTTACGGCCCTCCGGTAATTCAATGCAGTTTTCATTAATTCGAATTAGAATGGGCATTTTGGCCAGAAAATCAGTTCCCAACAAACAAGGAACCGCAAGGGACCTCGAAATTAACACAATTCCCGAGGCCGACACTCCCCCGATAGATATGTTAGCGTCCACCTGGCCCACAATGCCCATGCTACCCCAGTTCGCAGCGACGCAGGAAGCGTAAGCCGGACTCACGGCCCCTGGTGGGATGTTCAAAAGATGGAATATTACATCCGAAATAATGGTCGCGGACGCACCGGAATCCACGTACGTCCACCCCTTGGATCGACCCAGGTACAGTGGACGAACCGGTAGCGGCCGCGACAACCCGCCGAGCCAACTTGCGCCACTGCGTTACCGAGCGACAAGGCGCAGTCAATGGCCTCCCGTTATTAACAACACCCGGATCGCATGACAACGGTGATGAGTGAGGTGTCAAGCCTTGCCGGGTGTCTGGTGCGCACCGAATCCTTCCTTGGAGCGTCCGCTGTCAAGGCCTCCTGCTGGGGCGGACCAGGAACGCGGGCCCAGCAGTCCCTGGCGTAATGGCCCTTACGCCCACAGCGGAAACAATCGATGTCGTTGCGGCGCGCGGCGGGCACCCCGTCCCGACGCGGCCGTATCGGCGGCGCAGCCCGCGGCCCCGGCCAACCGCGGGCCGGCCACGGAGCAGAGGCGGCTGATAGCTCCTGCGGGCTGCTCTCGTCAGGCACGTACACTGCCTTTTTGGGGTCCCACCCCAAGGCTCCCCCCTCGACGATGGGCCCACCCGTCCACGCCGTAACCAGCGGCGAAGGTTAAACTGAGCGTCCAGACATTTAGCCGCAGCCCGGGATGTAAGCTTCTCATGACCACACACCGGCATAGGAATGCCGAGATCCCGGGACAACTCCAGCATCTTCCCCAGGATGAGAGGTTCCAGCAGGTCAGGCTCCATCTCCGGGTAAGCGGCCATAGCCAGCTCCAGCACCGCGCCCCTATATGCCACCGGTGACTCCTCGGGTGCTCGTTGTCGTTGAACAAACCGGCGATGGGCATCATCTGGTGGCTCGTAAGCGTCTGCCATTTCGTCGAACACACCTCGCAATGTTTTCTTCTTCGCGGCCTTTATAGAGCAAAAGAATCTAACCGACTCGTCATCGAAAAGAGTCGGCAGAACTTCTAATGCCTCCGCGTCAGTCCACCTCGCCGAGCGCACCGCCGCCAAAAATCTGCAGGCGAACGCACTCCAATCGCCCCCGATGGAGAATTCTTTAACAGTTGTTAAGTGACGACTGCGACTTCTTGGCGCGCCCTCACCAGCCGATGACTCTTCTGGTGGCATGTTCAACATGGCGTCGCAACGTGGTGTAGACAAGATGGCGGCGCTTCGCCGCGGAGGGCGCAAAATGGCGGCTTCCCGCCTTTCTTCGCCTGCCACGCCCAAGATGGCGTCTTCGTGCCGCGTGGCCGATGGCGTTGACAGCGAAGGCAAAGCGGAGTCCTGCGGCCCACCAACGTCTCCTCCCGACGCCATCTTCGGCATGACGAGTTCGTACAACTGCGCCACTACGTTTTTCAGTGCCTCAAGTTGCTCCGCCATCTGACTCCATCTCAAATCCGCGTCCTGCGGTGCAGAAGGGTCCGCCGACGCGGCGACATCTTGGACCCCCGGACCCGCACTTGTTCCAGCACGCATCTCCTCTTCCATCGGAGTCAGGTCCCCCGCTGGAGGAAGGTCGTCGTCGTCGGAAGATGAAGCCGATGCTGGAGACGGAATATTCTTTTTTCTCAGTTGTTTTGCCATGCCGTTACACTTCTGACTCCAGTGTAATAAAGGACTCGGACGCTTCTCTCTGACTCCGTGTCCTTTATTTGGGTTCTCAGCTTTTCCCTCACGGCACTCCCCTAGAGACCCTCTGCTTGCAGCCCCAGGCTGCTGTCACTATTGTAGCCTCCTTCCTCTCCTTGCAGACCCGCTGCTGAACTCTGTGTGCAGACTCCCGCTGCCGAACTCCCCTTGCAGACCCGCTGCTCCCTGCAGCCTCCTCGCGGCTCCTGCTGCTCCGGGGTCGGTCACCGTTGGCCGACGGTGCCGAACCTCGTTCTCCGTGTATGTGGCGATCTCGCCACTCACTCACTCTCCGCCCTGCGTGGCCTCACTCTTTCCCAGTCTCCAATCACTCCCCCTCCTCTTCCGGTTTCTCCCCTTATAGACCTGAACCCTCTCCCCCACGTGACGTAACTCCTCCCCTCATGACGTCACATCCGGAAGGTCGTTTACGCCCGCATTACACAGTGAAGAGTGAAGACCGGCTAGATAGGCCCTGGGACTCCCCTGGATCGCTGTCCTTCTAAGGACCGACCACGGCAAGCCAGTGGCGTGGCCCCGAGAGCCCAGAGCCAATGCTCTTGTAAGAGCCGGTCTGGTGGCTATGGGTGCCGTTATCCTAGCTTGGCCAGAGCTGGATCAGCTAGCCTCCCCTAGCTCTCGAGTGGAGGACCTGGGAGTAGGCTAGCCGGGCTAGTGTTATTGGGGTCTCCCTGTTAGACGGGTGAAGGGGCCGTTACTCCTTCAAGTGTTGTATACATTGGCCTGTGCTGAGTGTAAAGTTATAATAATTAAGTGTGCCTCCGACTACGTAGTCTACGTCTCATTGAACTCACTACACCACCACCACCAACACCACCAACACCACCACCACCAAGACCAACACCACCACCACCAACTACTCTTTGGTTCTTTCGGTAAAGTCACGTATAAAGATAAAATAATAAATAAAATACTAACATACGACGTTTCGATTGCAACACAAGCAATCATCATCAGGTATAAATGAAATAGAAACACAAATCTAGTATACTTAGAAATGTAATGTAATACAACAGAGTCGGATAACATAACAGTCAACACCCTATCTGGTTGATTACGTTCTTCCTGAGAATACTAAATTTGAGAGAGAGTTAAAACACAACCAGAGACATATAGACAGACATATAAGTAGACAGATATCACAGAGATACATAGAGAGAGAACAAACATAGGCACACAGAGAAACCACGCCTCTGTGTCTTAAATAGAGAGAGGGGGCGGGGGCGGAGAGAGAGGGAGGGGTTAGAGAAATTAGCATGTCAATGAGTAGCACGGTGAGTGGTACGGTGCGAAAGCTTGAAAAAATTAGGAGACAGGGAACCAGACACACTAAATTAAATGACCTAGCAAAATTTCGAAATGTGATGTAATGCAACACAGAGAGTCGGTCAACACACAATTAATGCATAATTTATTATTTTATCTTTATATGTGACTTTACCGAAAGAACCAAAGAGTAATTCCTGCAGTCACGAAAGCTCCAAATTAAGTTTTTACCACCACCAACACCACCACCACCACCAACACCACCACCACCAACAACCGCCATTCACCACTAAGTGGCGGTGACGTCACCACGACGCTTGTGCCAGGCCATGTGCACCTTGAGGCCACGTGAAGTGTCGAACGCCTGCTGCCAGGAGGTCATGGGGCAGACCCAGGTGCCACGGGTCAACTGACCGAGATGACCGAGATGACTGGCTGATGCACCACCTGTGCCCCCTACTGTGCCAAGTTGCTGTGCTTTAGTAACCCGGCACTCCGCTCGCTGTTGTGAGCATCGCTCCTCCGCCCTCCGTTGTTGTTGGAGGGAGACTGCCTCCAACTGCCCAGTAGCGTCCTTCACGAGCCTCCTCCACAGAGGCCGATCTTGACACCGCTGGTACCAGTCATTGGCAAGTCCACTCTGCTCCACGTCCTCCTGTACTACATCACTCCATCTCTTCTCTAGCCCGTGCCGCGCCCGTTTAGCCCCCTCGATCCGGCCGAACAAAAGCTGTTTAGGCACCACCAACACCACCACCACCACCACCACCACCACCAACAACATTACCACCACCACCAACAACACCACCACCAACACCGCCAACGACACCACCGCCGCCACCACCGCCACCCCCACCACCAACACCACCACCAACAACACCACTACCAACACCACCACCGCCGCCACCGCCAACACCACCACCACCAACACCACCACCAACACCACCACCAACACCACCACCAACACCACCAACAACGCCAACACCACCACCAACACCGCCACCAACACCACTGCCACCAACGCCAACGCCACCGCCACCGCCACCAACACCAGCCCCCCCCCACCAACACCACCCCCACCACCCCCACCACCACCACCACCACCCCCACCACCAACACCACCACCACCAACACCACCACCACCAACACCACCACCACCACCACCAACACCACCACCGCCAACACCGCCACTGCCAACACCGCCACCAACACCACCGCTACCAACGCCAACACCACCGCAACCAACGCCAACGCCACCAACACCACCGCCACCAAAACCACAGCCCCCACCACCAACACAACCACCACCACCACCACCGCCAGCGCCGCCACCGCCGCCACCGCCACCACCGCCGCCACCGCCGCCAACACCACCACCACCAACTCCACCACCACTACCACCAACACCACCACCACCACCAACACCACCACCGCCACCAACACCACCGCCACCAACGCCAACACCACCGCAACCAACGCCACCAACGCCACAAACACCACCGCCACCAACACCAGCCCCCACCACCAACACCACCACCACCAACACCACCACCAACACCACCACCACCACAGCCAACACCACCACCGCCAACACCACCGCAACCAACGCCAACGCCACCAACACCACCAAAACCACCACCACCAACACCACCGCAACCAACGCCAACGCCACCAACACCACCAAAACCACCACCACCAACACCACCCCCACCACCACCACCACCAACACCACCAACAACACCACCACCACCAACAACACCACCACCACCAACAACACCACCACCACCACCAACACCACCACCGCCAACACCGCCACCAACACTACCGCAACCAACGCCACCAACACCACCGCCACCAACACCAGCCCCCCACCACCAACACAACCCCCACCACCACAACCACCCCCACCACCACCACAACCACCACCAACAACACCACCACCACCACCAACACCACCACCGCCAACACCACCACCGCCAACACCACCACCGCCACAACACCACCGCCACCAACGCCAACACCACCACAACCAACGCCACCGCCACCAACGCCACCAACACCACCGCCACCAACAACAGCCCCCACCACCAACACCACCACCACCAACACCACCACCACCACAGCCAACACCACCGCAACCAACGCCAACGCCACTAACACCACCAAAACCACCACCACCAACACTACCCCCACCACCAACACCACCACCAACAACACCACCACCAACAACACCACCAACACCACCACCACCAACACCACCACCGCCAACACCGCCACCAACACCACCGCAACCAACGCCAACGACACCAACGCCACCAACACCACCGCCACCAACACCAGCCCCCCACCACCAACACAACCCCCACCACCACCACCACCCCCACCACCACCACAACCACCACCAACAACACCACCACCACCAACAACACCACCGCCAACACCACCACCACCGCCGCCACCACCGCCGCCAACACCACCACCACCAACTCCACCACCACCACCACCACCAACAACACCACCACCACCGCCACCAACACCACCACCAGCAACGCCAACACCACCGCAACAAACGCCACCGCCACCAACACCACCCAACATCACCGCCACCAGCCCCCACCACCAACACCACCCCCACCACCACCACCAACACCACCACCACCAACACCACCACCACCACCACCAACACCACCACCACCACAGCCAACACCACCGCAACCAACGCCAACGCCACCAACACCACCAAAACCACCACCACCACCAACACCACCCCCACCACCACCACCCCCACCACCAACACCACCAACACCACCACCAACAACAACACCACCACCACCAACAACACCACCACCACCAACACCGCCACCGCCAACACCGCCACCACCAACACCGCCACCAACAACACCGCCACCAACACCACCGCCACCAACGCCAACACCACCGCAACCAACGCCACCGCCACCAACGCCACCAACACCACCAATACCACCGCCACCAACACCAGCCCCCCACCACCAACACCAGCCCCCCACCACCACCACCACCCCCACCACCACCCCCACCACAACCACCACCACAACCACCACCAACAACACCACCAACACCACCACCACCGCCACCACCGCCGCCACCACCGCCACCGCCAACACCACCGCCGCCACCGCCAACACCACCACCACCACCAACTCCACCACCACCACCAACTCCACCACCACCACCAACAACAACACCACCACTACCACCACCGCCACCAACACTACCGCCAGCAACGCCAACACCACCGCAACCAACGCCACCAACACCACCAACATCACCGCCACCAACACCACCCCCACCACCACCACCACCACCACTACCAACAACAACACCACCACCACCGCCAACACCACCGCAACCAACGCCAACGCCACCAACACCACCGCCACCAACACCACCAAAACCACCACCACCAACACCACCACCACCAACACCACCACCACCGCCGCCAACACCGCCGCCGCCACTGCCACCACCGCCAATACCACCACCACCAACACCACCAACACCACCACCACCAACACCACCAACCGCCATTCGCCACTAAGTGGCGGTGACGTCACCACGACGCTTGTGCCAGGCCATGTGCACCTTGAGGCCACGAGAAGTGTCGAACGCCCGCTGGCAGGAGGTCACGGGGCAGACCCAGGTGCCACGGGTCGACTGAGATGAGCGAGATGACTGGCTGATGCCCCACCTGTGCCTACTGTGCCAACTTGCTGTGCTTTAGCCACCCGGCGCTCCGCTCGTTGTTGTGAGCGTCGCTCCTCCGCCCTCCATTGTTGTTGGAGGGCGACTGCCTCCAACTGCCCAGTAGCGTCCTTCAGGAGTCTCCTCCACAGAGGCCGATCTTGACACGGCTGGTACCAGTCATCGGCTCCGCGTCCTCCTGTACCACATCACTCCATGTCTTCTCTAGCCCGTGCCGCGCCCGTTTAGCCCCCTCGATCCGGCCGAACAACAGCTGTTTATAGGGCACTAGCTGTAAGTACCCGGCGTTGCTCGGGCGAAAAAGGCAGACACACATGGACTTACACACAGACATTGACCCACACACATAGAAACACATCAACTTAGACGCACACACACACATGTATGGTTAAACCGAGGATGGATCGTTAGCAGGCCAGCCTAAATGTTTCTAACCGGCGAAGATGTTCCATTAGGGGGATGCACGTTTCGCAAGCGTATAGAAGGGAGGGAATTACCGTGGCCGAGAAGACCTGAAGCTTCGTGCGGAGCGACAGACCAGGTAGCTTCCACACAGCATAACGCAGCCGATGAAAAGATAATGGCGCTCGACTGATTTGAAGTGAGACCTCTGCTGTTAAACCGGAGCCGGTCATGAGCACACTGGCCAGGTATGGGAATCTCGGCAATCTCTCCACAACTGGTGCATCACGAATTGTGAGCTGTGGGGGTGGTATTGTTCGATGATACAAAATACCCAGGCAGGTGCTTAGTTTTGGTGGGGCTGATGGTAAGGCCCCACCTCTTAGTGGCAAGCTCCAGGTTCAGCAGCAGTGAGCAGCAATCACCTGAGCATCGGCATACATAACATGGTTGAGCAATAGGGAGGCATCCGTTGACCGCACCCGGGCATCGATCAGCCTCCCATTGTATCTGCACCATATGGTAATTCATGGGGTACAGCCATTGAAGGCTTCACGAACTACGTGGTCAAGAGATATGTTAAATAATGTGGAGCCAGAGGACATCCCTGTCACACCCCAAGGTGTAGAGGGAATGGCTCTGACTGACGGCCACGTAGTTTGACGCGGGGCCGCTCACCATCATGAAGGTCCTTAAGGATCGTGAGCAAAGTATGAGGGACTCCGAAAGCATGAAAAACAACCCAGAGGTCAGGCCTACTGATGGTATCATAGGCCTTGAGCAAGTCAATAAAGCACATAGATTCACTGATACACACACATGGACCTACAGACACGCAAAGAAATGGACTTACACTGACTGACATGGAGCTATGCACACAAAGCGACTAAGCCAGACGCCCATGGACTGACACACACGGACATATCGACTGACACACACAAACACATATGGACTGACACACGCATAGACATGCACTTTAGATACACACACATGGAGTTACACACACATACATAGACTGACACACATACAACGACTCACACATCGACTCACACACACATTGACGTAAACACACATGTACTTACACACACACATATCGACTAAGACACACACACATGGACTTACACACACATACATAGACTAACACACACAGACATATGTACTGACACACAGACATATGTACTGACACACAGACATATGTACTGACACACAGACATCTACTTTAGATACACACATGTAGATTAACACACCCACATCGACTGACACACATAGACACACAAACGCACATTGACTTACACACTCAGATGGAGCCATACACACACATCGACTCACACACACACGCATTCACTTAGACACACACATCGAGTGAAACACACACGTATGGACTTACACACACAGCAACTGATATGCACATAAATGGACTGACACACAAACACTTGTACGTACACACACACATGGGGCGTTGTCCGTTTGAAAAAGACAGACACACACATGGACTCACACACAGACATGGAGCCACACACATAGAAACCCATCGACTTATACGCACACAAAGACATATGGACTCACACACACAGACATCGACTTTAGGGACACACATGTAGTTTCTGCACACAAACATCATTGTAATATTTGTAAACTTATTTGTTTAATAATAGTAAACAATAAACCTGAGTTCTTAGCGAAAGATGCAAGAAAATAGTACTTTACATTGGCGTGGTGACGCGTCGTCCCGTGCAGAGCCCGCGGCCTCGCCTAGATTGGCAAGCCGGAGGAGGTGAGACGTTGCCAGGCTGCGAGCTGGGCCGCTACCCCCCCCACCATCCCCCCGCCCGAGGCAGAAGAATACCATGTAAGCGTTGTCATAATATTAAATGAATATGTAAGGGCTTTATAGCAGTAACTGCACGCATTGTGGTGGGGGGGGGGGGAAGACGACATCACACTGTGAAGAGAAATCGACAGCGTGATGTGTATATCTATTCGATGTTAAACGCGTAAAATAAAATGTCTCCCATGAGCTGGAGCGAACGCGCTAATGACTTGGCAGGGTCCGCCCCCCCCCCACGCAATTGTCGTCACTTGGTACGGTCGATGTCGCGCAATAAGTAAATAATGAATAATAGAAACGACACAAATGTGTTAATTAAACTACTTAAAAGTTTACGGATGGGAAAACGGAATAGCCTATTCCCACCGCGGGGCTTAGGGCGTGCTGCCTGTCAAAAAAAAATTCTACGTCAAGCCCACCGTCCGAGAGCCAAATCCCCCGCAAGCGCGAGCGCGCGGAGACATTTATATATAAGAGAAGAAGAAGAAAGATGCGGTGGCTGGCCATGCGGGCTAGATGACTCGGGCAACGCAGCCTTGTCTGCCAGAGGAGCTTACCGATGGGACTTTGTCCACATCTTTCAAGGATATGTGAGCTCCTCACACAATGCAGCCTGGTTAAACCCAGGATGGATCGTAGGCAGGCCATCCTAAATGTTTCTAACCGGTGAAGATGTTCCATTAGGGGGGTCCAAGTTTTGCAAGCGTAGAGAAGGGAGGGAATGACCGTGGCCGAGAAGACCTGAAGCTTCGTGCAGAGTGATAGACCAGGTAGCTTCCACACAGTGTTACGCAACCAATGAAAAGATGTCGCTCGACTGATTCGGAGTGAGACCTCTGCTGTTAAATCGGAGCCAGTCATTAGCACACTGGCAAGATATGAGAAACTCTCCACTGTCTCCACAACTGCCCCATCACCAATTGGGAGTTATGGGGGTGGAGTGTCCGATGGTACAAAATACCCAGGCAGGTGGTTAGTTTTGGTGGGGCTAATGGTCATGCCCCACCTCGTGGTGGCAAGCTCCAGGTTCAGCAGCAGCACCTCGAACTCCTCCGAGTGAGCAGCAATTAGCAGATCATCAGCATACATAACGTGGTTGAGGAATAGGGAGCCATCCCTTGACCCCACCCGGGCATCGATCAGCCTCCCATTGTATCTGTAGCAGATGGTAATTCCTCCGAAGTACGTGTTAAAAATATATGTAAAATAATGTGGGAGCCAGACATCCCTGTTGCACCCGAAGGTGTAAAGGGAATGGCTCTGACTCACGGCCACGTAGTTTCACGCAGAGCCGCTCACCATCATGAAGGTCCTTAAGGATTGTGAGCAGAAGGTCAGGGACTCCAAAAGCACGAAGAACAACCCAGAGGCCAGGCCTACTGATGGTATCATAGGCCTTGACCAGGTCAATAAAGCACATACATGGACTAAGACGCACACAAGGACCAACAGACACGCACACACAGTGACTAACACACACGCACATGGACTGACACACACACACACACATATCAACTCACACACACAAATACATCGACTCACACACACATATGGACTCACACACACATCCACTTGAGATACAACAACCGCCATTCGCCACTAAGTGGCGGTGACGTCACCACGACGCTTGTGCCAGGCCATGTGCACCTTGAGGCCACGTGAAGTGTCGAACGCCCGCTGGCAGGAGGTCACGGGGCAGACCCAGGTGCCACGGGTCGACTGACTGAGATGACCGAAATGACTGGCTGATGCATCATCACTTGAGTTACACACACATATCGACGTACACATACAGCGACTCACACACACACACATAGACTCACACACGTTACCGTACACACACACACATATGGACTCTCATACACAGTCATATACTTTAGATACAGACGCATGGAGTTACACACATATCAAGGCACACACACGCATTGACTTACACACACACGAGTGACACGCACACATGTATGGACTTATACACACATGTGGACTAACAAACACACATGGACGTACACACACACATTGACTGACACACAGACACAAATGCACATTGACTTACACACTGATATGGAGCCATGCACACACATCGACTAAGACGCACACATATATGGACTCAAACACACACATCGACGTGCACAGCAATCCCCGATGATGGCAGAGCTATCAGCATCGCAGTAGTACGTATGAGTAAATTGCGGGACGTGAGCAATCGAAATAGAAATGCATAGTATAAATAATCTGAAGTGTACATTAAATAGCACCAGTATGCACAGGTAAGTTGAGAAGCAGGCTACAGTATAAATTATAGACTGCCAGTACGCCGACTCAATGACATAAGCATTGCTACAGTGGAGATAAAAAGCTGGCAATACAGGCAACAGTCGACATGAATGGTGCCACGGGTGCATTTATCCCAGATATAAACAATTTAACTATTTGACTTATTTTTTTTTTACTAGGCACGGAACTATACATCTCTCTTTCAGAAGCGGCCACACAATTACACCGCAACAAATTGGCTTATTACGTGGACATTTATCGTAGCCAAATACTCTAAACACGTGTTGATAAATGTGAGGACCTAGAGAAAAATACACCCGACTACGGGGAGATAACATGCAAACTCCAAATACATAGGTGTCAGGGTAAGGATTGAATCAACGACCTCCTGTGTACCCTGCGAAATAGTTAACATATCTCGCCACCGTGGCACCCAATGTGATCACATACCATAGCAAAATGCCGCGATGCATAGCAATAATTCAATTGGGCAAATAATTAGCGTTCATAAACGTGAGGGGAAATAGCCGGAGAAAACACACTCGTGCAAGGGGGCAACCCTCTATCCCATGCAGACCGAGATGGTGCTTATCCCACTTGCTGTACTGCCTTCTCCTGTCCAGCCAGAATATGCCACCTCAACACCCACGACACCATGAACTTTGTGAACCGAGTTTAAATTTCTGGCCAAAGCTAACATCAGTGGCTATCTCCCTCTTCCTCTCCTGTCCCTCCCATCATCTCACTCTTCTTCCCGCGTCCCTCCCACTATCTCCTTCTTCCTTCCCATTCCCACCTAACATCTCCCTCTTCCTCCCCCGTCCCTCCCACCATCTCCCACTTCCACCCCCGTACCCTCTTCCTTGAGACCAAGTCGTCCTCGGCTCAACAAATGTATGCCTCGGCCGTTAAAAGCCAACTGCGGCCGGGCACATGCAATCCAATGACAACAAAGAAAACAGTGCAATAAAGCAAAAGTAACACAACACAATTTCCTCTCTGACTTCCCCCCCGATCCGATCCCTCGACCGAACACAACGGGTTTGCAGGGATATCCGTGTCCACAGCTGCAACGAGGCGGCGTGAGCGTGAGCGGGTCAAGGGTCCCTGTCCTGTGGCCAAGTCCACTGCTATGGCTGCGTCTTCGGCCACGGACGGCGACGGGTCCGGTGCTGGCGTTCCGGTCAACTGCAGGATGTACAGTGTCTGCATCGTCAGTCGGTCGCGTAGTTGGCCGTGAGTGTGACAACCTCTTTCCACCCGGCCGAACTGACGATGAAGGTGGTGAAAGTGACGATGCTGGTAGGGGCGGCTCGGCCGCGACATAATGTTTTATCCTCGAAGGGTGAACGTACCACCTATGCTTTCCCATCTGAATGCGAACACACCGAGGTCGCAATACCTGCAGCACTGTGACCGGGCCCTGCCAGGGCCGGTGCAGCTTCGCTGATGTCCGCAATGGTACTTGCGGGCAGTGCAGCCAAGCCAGGTCACCCACTGCAAAGGGATCCGCCACTGGCGGCCTAGCCCGCAAGCGCTCGTTCACAGCTGGCGCAGACGCGGATGCTGCCGGGGCTGCCTCGCGAGCCTTGCGCAAACACTTCAGCGAGTGGCGGAACGTGGCTGGCCAATCTCCTGCACGCGACGGAACAGGGTGCAACTGTGCCTCAATTGGAGGGCTCGGCTCGTGTCCATACATCAAGAAAAATGGTGAATATCCCATCGATGCATGTGGAGCCAAGCGATAGGTCGTCAAAACCCCAGGGATGTGCAAATCCCAGTCTGTCTGCTGGTCATTGACCAAGTGAACAGCATCCCTGAGATGGTGCGGTTAAAGTGTTCCACCATGCCGTCCGTTTGTGGGTGGTAAGAGGGCGTCCGCACCTCTTTGACACCCAGCATGTCACATACCTCCTGCAACAGTTTGGAGGAAAAGTTTCTGCCCTGGTCCGTCAGCAGCTGCTCCGGAGCTCCCTTGTCAGCGACATAGCCATTTACAAAGGCGTCCGCTATGGACGCCGATGTCTGGTCGGCCAACGGACAGGCAAAGGGCCATCGTGTAAAGTACTCCATCCCCACCAGTAGGTATTTACACCCTCGAGGGGTGGCGGGGAAGGGGCCTAAGATCGAGGCCCACGAGTTCGTTCACCCGGGAAACTTGAATGGACTGCAGGGGAGTGGTTTGCATGACCAGCGGGGGCTTCCTGCGCGCACAGTCCGCGCACGCCGCTACCCGATGGCGGATATCGGCAGACATGTCCGGCCAAAAATTGTGAAGGCGTAGCGTAGCCTCGGTCTTACGGCTGCCGAGATGGAGCAACTGTCGGACGTGAACATCGGAGCATAGCTGACCCCGCAGGGAAGAGGGTACCACCAGAACTTTATGGTTCACCGTCGCATCCCAGAGCATCAACAACCCCTCTCACGAGGAAAAACTTCCCTGATGTGGGGATATTGTCAGCGCATGCCATCTCTGCCAGCCGGCAAAATGGTGCCAAAGACGCGTCTGCCTGCTGCCGTTCCCTCCATTCCCACAGGGTGAGCCCCAAGTCGCTATCCAGTGATACCATCGGCGGAAACCGGCGCCACGATCTCGGGTTGCGTCGCGGCCGGCGGTCTACAGCGTGCGGATCCGTCGCCGCAAGTGCACTTATCGGGGGCTGCCAGTCTGGACAAAGCATCGGCGTTCATATGCCTGACTCCTTTACGGTGCACCACTCGATATGTGTACTCTTGCAGCCGCTCCAACCATCGGGCCATCTGACCGATCGCTTGGTTAATGTGGAACGAGTACTGCAATGCCGCATGATCCATCCGAACCGTGAATTCGCGGCCATACAGGTGGGGCCGAAACTGCCGCACAAAGTAGACGACGGCAAGCAGCTCGCGGCGCGTGACGCAATACCGCTGCTCGGCCTGCGACAAGACGCAACTTCCATAGGCAATGACAACCTCTCTCCCCTCCTGAATGTGGGAGAGGAATGGCCCCAATGTCCACGTCACTCTCATCCGTGTCCAGCAAGAAGGAAATCGAAAAATCGGGGTATGCCAAGGGCGGCGCTTCTTCAACCGCTGGCACAGTTGTAGTACCGTCGAACACAGGTCGACACCCGGGGTTGAGGCACACTGATGTTTATTATAACTTCACACTCGGCACAGGGCAACGTATACTGGAGGGGGTAGCGGCCCCCTCACCCGGATAACTGGGGACACACCCTGGCTATCCCTAACCTACCCCCGAGTCCTCCACTAACGGGCTAGGGGAGGCTATCTGGCCCGACACTGGCGAGTCGGGCTACGGTGCCTGGAGTCCCAGAGTGCTGACTCTGGTTCACAGGACCACGCCACTGGCTCTGACCTGCGCGGCCCTTACAAGGGCGGCGTTCCAGGGGAGACCAGGGCTCTCACTAGGCAGGTCTTCAGTCTTCAGGAGTCACCACCACATTCTGCCCCGAGCCCTCCGGCTCATCCCCTTATATCTCGAACCCCTCCCCCCCGCTGGGGTACCATCTGCGGACGTCGGTGCGAGCACCCTCCCGTGTGCTCACTAAGCCCCGCCCACTGTGCTAGTTTCTCATAGGATCCCATACATATCACCCCTACACATCTCACCTCCGTAAGACCCCTACATCACCCCCCCCTGTACAGCTCGCAGCCGTCCCGGCTGCAACGTTGACAATAAAAGTTAAACCCCTCTCCATCCCCCAGCGTGTGCCTCATTTTTTTTTTTAACAATAACGCAACGAGAAGAACAACAGGAAGGAAAAATAACCCGACGAACCCGACGAACCCGACGAACCCCGCCCGAATAAATACGAAATCCGTAATACGAGCGTATATACACGTGTTTCTTAACCTGGAATCCCCCCCAGCACACCCAGAACACACACACACACACAGCACGCCCAACAATCGTACAATGCAACGTGCCGGGAACACAGCACGGACGCCCCACACCGTGAGCACAACATGCGAATGAACATCGAAAAAGAGAAACCAAAAGAAATACCCCCATCAAAAATATTTTTTTTTCTAATTTCCTCACAAGAGTTTTCGCATTTTTGCGCGCGTCCTCGCCGCAGGCCCGTCACACGGGACAGGCCCGACCGGCAGGTCGTCGGCCGGCAGGTGTTCATCACCGAGAGAGTCTGTTGCTGACGTCGCAAGACCCTCAGCATTTCCTGTGGGGGTCGTCGGGCGTGAGCCCGTCACTCCCGGTGCACCTGTGGGTGGTACAGCCGGCAGCACGTTAGGCGAGAGAACCCGAGACGACCTCCCTGAGTCGGACGCCCCCCCACATGTTTGGCCACGCGCGTGTGTAGTGGGACCTCGCACCGCAACGAAGGGTTTTAGCCTGGAGGGGTGTACAAACCACCGGCGCCTCCCCCATTGAATGCGCACGCACTGAGGTCTCAGGACCTCAACCACCTCGACGGGACCCCGCCATGGTCGCAGCAGTTTAGAGGAGGACGCGAGCGGTACCTGGGGACAGTGCAACCATGCCCTGTCCCCCGGCTTCCACTGTAGCACATGCGCGCGAGCCATCCTGAGGCGCTCATTAGCCCTCTGCCGCCTGTCAGAATTTTGCATGGCAGCATCCCGCGCTTCCGTTAATCTTTCCAGGTTGAATTTAACATGTTCGGCCAATTGAGTTTTTCCCTGAGGCGCTGGGATCTGCAGCTGGGCCTGAACAGGTGGCTCCGGTTCGCGGCCATACATAAGGAAAAAGGGGGAAAATCCCGTCGCAGCATGGGGGGCCAACCGGTATGCTGACAGGACCCCCTGGATTTTCAAATCCCAATCTGTCTGTGAGTCAGAAACGTGCTGCGACAACATCGACGTGATGGTACGATGCAACCGCTCGACCATCCCGTCGGTTTGTGGGTGATATGGGGAGGTGCGAATCTTTTTAGTGCCAAGGATCTCACAGACCTGTTTGAGCAATTTGCTTGAAAATTTTTTACCCTGGTCGGTCAGCAGCCGCTCGGGAGCACCTTTGTCAAGGACATAGCCCTGGACAAAGGCCTCCACGATGGCTGCCGCCGACTGGTTGGCCAGGGGCCAGGCCATAGGCCAGCGCGTGAAATATTCAACACCGGTTAGCAAATACCTATTTCCCCTGGGGGTGGCGGGGAACGGTCCTAGAATGTCCAGCGCGACGAGTTCGTTTACCCGGGAAACCCTGATAGATTGCAGGGGCGGGTTCGACTCCTTCGCTGGTGGTTTGCGCTGCGCACACTTAGGGCACGATCCTAATAGATCCCCGACATCCCTCGTCATGCCCGGCCAAAAGAAGTCAAGTTGGAGCAAAGCCAGGGTCTTTTGGGTACCCAGGTGGAGGAGGCGCTCGTGAGCGGCCCACACCACCCTACCCCGTAACCCCGAAGGGACCACTAGCCGGTGTCTACGGGATTTCCCGTCCCAATGCATTAACAACCCACCGAGCATTTCCCATGCGTCGGCATCACCCCTCCCCCGCCCCCGGTCCCTGACGCGGCGGCGCAACGCAAGGAGGGAAGTATCTTCCATTTGCAACCGACCCCATTCCGTAGCAGGCAACCCCAACAGGGAATCAGAACCCTGTTGTGCGATGGAATTTGTCATTGGTGCTACGCCGTCAGTAGCCGCCAAGACTGGGACAGCCAATTCAGCAGGATGCCTGCACCGACCCGACCCCAGGAGGCATGCGCATTCGGGGGTGGTCGGCATGCGTGACAGGGCGTCCGCGTTGGTGTGGCGAACGCCCTTACGGTACGTGGTCTGAAAATCAAAATCCTGGAGAACCTCCAGCCATCGAGACAATTGACCCGATGGTTGTTGGACTCGCAGGGCGTACTGTAGCGCCGCATGGTCTGTACGGACGGTGAAACACTGTCCGTACAGATATGGCCGGTACTGCTGGATGAAGTAGACAATTGCCAGCAGTTCCCGACGCGTCACACAATATCGTTGCTCCGCTGGAGACAACACTCGGCTTCCGTACGTGACCACCCGTTCCACGCCATCAACCACCTGGGATAGCACGCCCCCAATACCTGTGTTGCTCGCGTCGGTATCGAGCACAAAGGGCTTCGAAAAATCGGGATAAACCAGGGGAGGGGCATTAACCAGAGCGTCCCGAAGTGAGCGGAACGCAGCCTCCTCCTCCTGTCCCCAATGGAAGCGGACCCCACTTCTGACACCAGATGTAGTACCGTCGAACACAGGTCGACACCCGGGGTTGAGGCACACTCATGTTTATTATAACTTCACACTCGGCACAGGGCAACGTATACTGGAGGGGGTAGCGGCCCCCTCACCCGGATAACTGGGGACACACCCTGGCTATCCCTAACCTACCCCCGAGTCCTCCACTAACGGGCTAGGGGAGGCTATCTGGCCCGACACTGGCGAGTCGGGCTACGGTGCCTGGAGTCCCAGAGTGCTGACTCTGGTTCACAGGACCACGCCACTGGCTCTGACCTGCGCGGCCCTTACAAGGGCGGCGTTCCAGGGGAGACCAGGGCTCTCACTAGGCAGGTCTTCAGTCTTCAGGAGTCACCACCACATTCTGCCCCGAGCCCTCCGGCTCATCCCCTTATATCTCGAACCCCTCCCCCCCGCTGGGGTACCATCTGCGGACGTCGGTGCGAGCACCCTCCCGTGTGCTCACTAAGCCCCGCCCACTGTGCTAGTTTCTCATAGGATCCCATACATATCACCCCTACACATCTCACCTCCGTAAGACCCCTACATCACCCCCCCCTGTACAGCTCGCAGCCGTCCCGGCTGCAACGTTGACAATAAAAGTTAAACCCCTCTCCATCCCCCAGCGTGTGCCTCATTTTTTTTTTAACAATAACGCAACGAGAAGAACAACAGGAAGGAAAAATAACCCGACGAACCCGACGAACCCGACGAACCCGACGAACCCCGCCCGAATAAATACGAAATCCGTAATACGAGCGTATATACACGTGTTTCTTAACCTGGAATCCCCCCCAGCACACCCAGAACACACACACACACACAGCACGCCCAACAGTCGTACAATGCAACGTGCCGGGAACACAGCACGGACGCCCCACACCGTGAGCACAACATGCGAATGAACATCGAAAAAGAGAAACCAAAAGAAATACCCCCATCAAAAATATTTTTTTTTCTAATTTCCTCACAAGAGTTTTCGCATTTTTGCGCGCGTCCTCGCCGCAGGCCCGTCACACGGGACAGGCCCGACCGGCAGGTCGTCGGCCGGCAGGTGTTCATCACCGAGAGAGTCTGTTGCTGACGTCGCAAGACCCTCAGCATTTCCTGTGGGGGTCGTCGGGCGTGAGCCCGTCACTCCCGGTGCACCTGTGGGTGGTACAGCCGGCAGCACGTTAGGCGAGAGAACCCGAGACGACCTCCCTGAGTCGGACGCCCCCCCACATGTTTGGCCACGCGCGTGTGTAGTGGGACCTCGCACCGCAACGAAGGGTTTTAGCCTGGAGGGGTGTACAAACCACCGGCGCCTCCCCCATTGAATGCGCACGCACTGAGGTCTCAGGACCTCAACCACCTCGACGGGACCCCGCCATGGTCGCAGCAGTTTAGAGGAGGACGCGAGCGGTACCTGGGGACAGTGCAACCATGCCCTGTCCCCCGGCTTCCACTGTAGCACATGCGCGCGAGCCATCCTGAGGCGCTCATTAGCCCTCTGCCGCCTGTCAGAATTTTGCATGGCAGCATCCCGCGCTTCCGTTAATCTTTCCAGGTTGAATTTAACATGTTCGGCCAATTGAGTTTTTCCCTGAGGCGCTGGGATCTGCAGCTGGGCCTGAACAGGTGGCTCCGGTTCGCGGCCATACATAAGGAAAAAGGGGGAAAATCCCGTCGCAGCATGGGGGGCCAACCGGTATGCTGACAGGACCCCCTGGATTTTCAAATCCCAATCTGTCTGTGAGTCAGAAACGTGCTGCGACAACATCGACGTGATGGTACGATGCAACCGCTCGACCATCCCGTCGGTTTGTGGGTGATATGGGGAGGTGCGAATCTTTTTAGTGCCAAGGATCTCACAGACCTGTTTGAGCAATTTGCTTGAAAATTTTTTACCCTGGTCGGTCAGCAGCCGCTCGGGAGCACCTTTGTCAAGGACATAGCCCTGGACAAAGGCCTCCACGATGGCTGCCGCCGACTGGTTGGCCAGGGGCCAGGCCATAGGCCAGCGCGTGAAATATTCAACACCGGTTAGCAAATACCTATTTCCCCTGGGGGTGGCGGGGAACGGTCCTAGAATGTCCAGCGCGACGAGTTCGTTTACCCGGGAAACCCTGATAGATTGCAGGGGCGGGTTCGACTCCTTCGCTGGTGGTTTGCGCTGCGCACACTTAGGGCACGATCCTAATAGATCCCCGACATCCCTCGTCATGCCCGGCCAAAAGAAGTCAAGTTGGAGCAAAGCCAGGGTCTTTTGGGTACCCAGGTGGAGGAGGCGCTCGTGAGCGGCCCACACCACCCTACCCCGTAACCCCGAAGGGACCACTAGCCGGTGTCTACGGGATTTCCCGTCCCAATGCATTAACAACCCACCGAGCATTTCCCATGCGTCGGCATCACCCCTCCCCCGCCCCCGGTCCCTGACGCGGCGGCGCAACGCAAGGAGGGAAGTATCTTCCATTTGCAACCGACCCCATTCCGTAGCAGGCAACCCCAACAGGGAATCAGAACCCTGTTGTGCGATGGAATTTGTCATTGGTGCTACGCCGTCAGTAGCCGCCAAGACTGGGACAGCCAATTCAGCAGGATGCCTGCACCGACCCGACCCCAGGAGGCATGCGCATTCGGGGGTGGTCGGCATGCGTGACAGGGCGTCCGCGTTGGTGTGGCGAACGCCCTTACGGTACGTGGTCTGAAAATCAAAATCCTGGAGAACCTCCAGCCATCGAGACAATTGACCCGATGGTTGTTGGACTCGCAGGGCGTACTGTAGCGCCGCATGGTCTGTACGGACGGTGAAACACTGTCCGTACAGATATGGCCGGTACTGCTGGATGAAGTAGACAATTGCCAGCAGTTCCCGACGCGTCACACAATATCGTTGCTCCGCTGGAGACAACACTCGGCTTCCGTACGTGACCACCCGTTCCACGCCATCAACCACCTGGGATAGCACGCCCCCAATACCTGTGTTGCTCGCGTCGGTATCGAGCACAAAGGGCTTCGAAAAATCGGGATAAACCAGGGGAGGGGCATTAACCAGAGCGTCCCGAAGTGAGCGGAACGCAGCCTCCTCCTCCTGTCCCCAATGGAAGCGGACCCCACTTCTGACACCAGATGTAGTACCGTCGAACACAGGTCGACACCCGGGGTTGAGGCACACTGATGTTTATTATAACTTCACACTTGGCACAGGGCAACGTATACTGGAGGGGGTAGCGGCCCCCTCACCCGGATAACTGGGGACACACCCTGGCTATCCCTAACCTACCCCCGAGTCCTCCACTAACGGGCTAGGGGAGGCTATCTGGCCCGACACTGGCGAGTCGGGCTACGGTGCCTGGAGTCCCAGAGTGCTGACTCTGGTTCACAGGACCACTCCACTGGCTCTGACCTGCGCGGCCCTTACAAGGGCGGCGTTTCAGGGGAGACCAGGGCTCTCACTAGGCAGGTCTTCAGTCTTCAGGAGTCACCACCACATTCTGCCCCGAGCCCTCCGGCTCATCCCCTTATATCTCGAACCCCTCCCCCCCGCTGGGGTACCATCTGCGGACGTCGGTGCGAGCACCCTCCCGTGTGCTCACTAAGCCCCGCCCACTGTGCTAGTTTCTCATAGGATCCCATACATATCACCCCTACACATCTCACCTCCGTAAGACCCCTACACAGTGTCAAGAACGCGTCAGTCTCTGGCTGGCCCCAATGAAACAACTGTCCCTTCGCCGTGAGCGCATGCAAGGGCTTAGCGATGGTTGCAAAGTTCTCGACGAAACGGCGGTAATAGGAAACAAACCCCACGAATCTGCGGACTTCAGGCATGGACGTGGGTGTTGGCCAATGATGGACGCACGCCGTTTTGTTGGGATCTGTCGCGACCCCCGACGCATTTACGACATGCCCCAGGTATTCAACGGAGGAGTGAACCAAATAGCACTCGGAGGGTTTTAATTTGAGCTTGGCGTCCCGGATTTTCTAAAACACCTGTCGCAACCGGGTTAAGTGCTCCTCGAATGTGCGAGCGAACATGATCACATCATCGAGATATATGAGGCACGACACCCACTGTAATCCAGCGAGCACCAGCTCCATCAATCGCTGGAAAGTAGCGGGAGCCGTCGGCAAACAGTTGAAATGAAAGAGACCCTGAGGCGTTCTGAAAGTCGTTTTCGGTCTCAATTCCGCATCTAGTGGTAGCTGCCAGAATCCTGCCAAAAGGTCTAATGTGGAGAAAATGTTTGCTTCTGCGAGGGCATCCAATGAGTCGTCTATGCGCGGGAGCAGGTAGGCGTCCGCCAAGGTAAGTTTGTCCAGCCGCCTGAAGTCTACTAAAAAACGCAAAGACCCATCCGATTTCTTAACCAATAGAACCGGTGCCCCCCCTCGGATTCGTCGATGGCGATATGATGTCTGACTCCTTCTCCTGCACTGCCTGCCGCACATGCTCCTCCCTAGGATCCATCCTATAGGAGTTCTGCCGAATGGGTGGCGCATCGCCCGTTTCAATGTGGTGCTCCATGAGCGTCGTGCGACCAACATCGTAGGGACCCTGACTGAACACGTCTGCAAAGTCACTCAACAAAGTCCTGAGCTACCCCGAATCCCTTTCCGACAGATTGGTGTTCTGTGCCAAGAGCGCAACTATCCATGCCGTGTCCTCTGCGCCGACCGACGGGCCATGCAATTGCACATTGTTGACGGTGTGCGCCTCAGGGTTCGAATGCATGGGACTGACATTTGCGAACAAGGTCCCTTCCTGAATTGTTACGGGGGTGTCGGCCGTGTTGAGGACCTGCATGAACAGAGGCTGATTCCTGCACACGAGCTGCTGCTAAGCAATGGCGATCCACCACCGACGATAATGCGGAGACAATGAGCGGTGCCATCCGACCGGGAAGTGATGAGCGAGGTGCGATATCGGAGTGGCACCAAGACCTGTGCAGCAAGCGGGATCGAGACCGTAGTCCTGACCAGCGTCTGAACTCACGGAAGCTGCTTCAGTTGCCCGTCTGGGCGCAAGAAATACAAGCGACCCCCCGACGGGGTCTCGACATAGCCTTTGTCCATCAGAATGCATGAGCCCCAACAGGTCCGTGCCCAGCAAGCAGGGAACCGTGAGCACACTGGAGACCAGTACTGGAGCATGTACCTCCAGCTCCCCGATGCGAACCGGCACTACCACTTGGCCCAATATCCCCATACTTCTCCCATTTGCGGCTATGTACCTGGCCTGCACCGGCGCGAGACGACGCTGTCCCTCTGGTAACAAGTCAAAGATACGCAGGGATATGATGCTGGCCGACGCACCCGTGTCGACTAACACACGGACGCTAACCCCTGCCACCGAGCCTACCAACACGGACGTCCTCCCCGTGGCCGCCACCACCCTTCTGGCCAACCGACGCCACTTTTTAACTGTGTCCGGCCATGGGCCCGGACCGTCAGCGGGAATCCTAGCCTGCGCCCCCAAGTAATGAAATGCGTGATGGGGTGAACATGGCATGTATGGTTCTGGCCGGGTGTCCGAGGTGTCAGCACTCGCCTGAGTAGGATAGGCTGTGGACCGAGGCTAACGATCCCGGCTGGTCATCCCCGGTGCACTCGTCCTGCTGCGGCATCCGCGGGCAATGTGTCCCTCCCGCCCGCAGCAGTGGCAGATGACGTCGTCGGTGACCCGAGGATGATCTCCTGCCTCGCAAGGTGCCCATCGCCGGGGTCGTCGCTCCGCTTCCCGCGGGATCCTCGTGTACTGCCACAGGGCCGCCACCATCTCTCCCTCATCCTCCTCCGCCAGCAGCGCGTGTCTGGTTGGAGGCCGTGGCCGCTCCTCGACGTCACCGCGATCAGACGCGACATGTGCCACAGCTCGTGCGGGTCCCGCCATCTCCTCGTAAGCGCAGAGATGGCATGCGACCCATAGCGAGGTGCGGACTTCCTCCTCCACCACCAGCAGCATCACTCCCACCTTCCGTGCCATGGCAAGGAGCCGCTCCGCCACCAGCGAGTCCAGGGTCGGCTCGTTGAGCCGCGGGAATGCGGTCGCCAACAGTTCCGTCCTGAAGACCAGGAGCGATTCGGAGGCTTCATGCTGGCGGTCTTGAAATCTCTGGCGCACCCCGGACGGAGGGTCCAACATGTCCGCCATCTCCTTGTGGACACCCTGCAGGGTTCCTCTTTTTGCAGCCGGAATCCAGTCGAACACCACCAGCGCGGGGTCGTCCAACACAGTGGGCAGCATCGTCAGGGCTTGCTCCTCCATCCACCTCATTGCCCGGGCGCCTGTCTCGAACCGGCAGACGAAAGTGCGCCATTCTCCCGATCTGGACGCAAACTTCCGTATCGCGATCAGCTGGCGGCTCCATCCTGGTCCTTCCTCCGCAGGCTGCCTCGGCTGAGGTTCCGGCTGACTCTCGCCTCCGGCTGCCGCTGCTGTCGAAGAATCTCAGGAGGACAGACTCGAGTATTCTCCCAGGTCCCGCGCAGGACGCACAGTCGGCGGCGTCGCTGATGCTGCTCCATCCCCGGAGAGATGCTGCGGAGTGCTTGGTCGGGAAGGCTGAACGTGGTCCCAGTCTCCTCGCTGGGGAGGTATTGCGGCTGAGGTTCCCCCCGCTCGTTCGAGCTCAGGACCCATCTGGCTAAGCAGCGCGGTGACTGCCTCCAGCAGCAGATCCATCCTCTGATCGCTCGAGGATGATCTGCGGCGAAGGCGGCGGCGCTGTGTCTGCACCGCCGGGTTGGTGGAGGAAGGTGGCCACACGGGACGAGCAGCTGCGACGGATCTCGTCGATGAGCTGGGAGACGAATCCCGACTCATCGGTTCCATTTCAGAGCAAATCTCGTCCTGGGCACCTAGAGTGTCTTCTTGCTGTGTCTCCCCCCTTGGGTTCTTGCGTCGGTTGAGGCGAGACATCCCACCGCTGCCACCAGATGAAGAGGAGTCGGAGAATGGTTAAAGTACTTCTTTAATTCACCAACGCACAGCAACACTCGTTCCAAGACCAACCTCGAACACACGTCCCACAGCCCTTTAACCCCTGTATCTCCACCCTCGCTCCCAATACACATTCACGGCAGGCTCGCCCGGTCCGGGTGACGTCACTGCCCTTTAACTCCTGACCCCCATCCCGCGCATTCTCGTGCGTGTGATTGGTTTGTGTTATCGTGAGAGCGGAGATGTCGTGTCTGCGTGGTGCGTGTGCGTAAGGGTGGCTCGCAGATCTCTTACACTTGTGTAGTGACATAGAACGGTCACTACTGTGTCGGCCTGTACGAAGGCTGGGGGCCCCAAGGGGGTGCCTGGGGGTCACGTGGTGGAGGGATCCGGACCTTCCCAGAGGTGGGGGAAGTGAGGCGTGTCCTGGGAAGGGAGGCGTGGCCTGGAGAGAGCCAGTCACGTCGGGGCGGAGCCGGCCCCGCCAAAGCAGATATAAGCGTGGTGTGAACGCAGAGCGAGGCTGTTGGACTGTACTCCAAAGAGAAGACATCATCGGTCGTCAAGTCCCGAGTCGTCGTCCTGGGCCAGGCAGGCCGTTGCCTGCCTGGTCCAGTCTGTGCCGCGTTCCAGAGTGTTAGTGAGTTGAGGAAGGTGGTCACCACCTCATGTACAGTGTTATATTACTTACCGTTAATAAATAGTGTTGCCTCCAAACTGCGTGTGTGTGCACCTAATTCGAACCCACTACATTTGGCGTCAGAAGTTGTGGAAAAATAAATATTGCTAGGTGTTATCCTAGGGAAGTAAAATGGGCACACGAAAAACAAATATAAAACTCACCTGGACGCCTTCGTAGAACGGGGACGGTGTGACGACCATCCTTCGGACAGCCCCGGGGATGGCAGCCCCGGTGAGAGAGAGAGAGATGGCGCTGCACGCGGAGTGGCGGGACTGGCATCGCACCGCTGCTTCGCCGCCATTGGGAACGGAGCAATGGAGCCGCGAGGAGAGGACACCGTGGTCTCTGTGGGGGCTGGCGGGGGGAGGCCCGGGCATGCGGGCCACGCGGTGGGGCCGCCAACTCGAGGGCTGGTCGGGGCGCGGTTCCCGCCAAAACGCCGCTCCCGCCAACTCGAGGGCTGATCGGGGCGCGGTTCCCGCCAAAACGCCGCTCCCGCCAACTCGGCGGCTGGTCGGGGCGCGGTTCCCGCCAAAACGCCGCTCCTGCTGCCGAAATGCCGCTCCTGCCGACATCAACACCTGCAGAGGGGGAGTTCCAGCCTTCTGCTCGAGCGCAAGAGGTGGATGGGTTCGCAAGAGCAGGCCGTGTTCACCATGAAAGATTCTTCGGGCCGTCCCAGTGCTCCACCTTGCCGCCCTCCGCTATTCACAGTTTGCCAGGCGAGTCGTGACATGACAAGCACCCGGCCCCAAGAAAAATAATAATAACTTCACCCATCTTGCGTGTGCCGGGTTGCGATCGCGGGTGTTTTTTTTACTCGCTGGTTTGCGGAGCGTGTTCGTCCGGTTGTGTGCGTGATAAATTGACGCGGCTTCCATGCGGGTGTCTGCTTGTAACAAGTGTTGTTGTTAATTACGGCGTCGAGATCGGTATCTTCTTGGTGTAGTTAATGATTAATTCGTTGTTGGGTGTCCCGAGCTCTGTTGATATCCTGTAGGTTGCCTTGTTAATGACTCGTGTTGTTACATCGTTTTGTTGCGAAATCGCCATTGTTATTGTGTATACTGTATGGAGTTTCGCTCGTGATTGTCACGTGTAACTGTCAAAAACTTTGATCGTCATTGTTGCCAAGGTACAGACCGTATGGAGCTTTGCTCGAAATTGTTAACAGTGTATGGACTGTTGGGTACTTGCTTGTGATTATTTACTATGTACGGATTGTCTGGAGTATTGATTGTGTGTTGCCATGTGGGGACTAGATGGAGCATTGCTCCAAATGATTGACTGTACGAACTTCGTATACTGCATATACTGTATTAATCAATTCGGCGATTCTTGGGGTTTGTGTCTAGTTTTTTTTCTCTCAAAATTCGAATGCCCTGAGTCCCATGGGGTTAATGTTGAAGGGGATTTTGAAATGACAGGTTCGGTTTGTTTCAAACTCACTGGTTGGTTCCTGTCCGTTGTTGCACAGATTATGTCTTTTGTGCAGGAATGCCCCTTGTGTTCTACATGGATCGGGGTGCGTTTCCGTTAATTGCTGTCAAATTGCGTTGCTCTCTCCACTCGGTTGGTACAGCTGCATGCTGCAATGCGAGTCTCGGAGATGATGTGTACGGATACGGGATGTGAGGTGTATTGTTGTGACCATTGAATATTCGGGATCGTCACAAATTGTGCGTACCTGTTCGGCATTGGATCAGTTCTGTGGGGGATCATAATTCAAATTGTATGTGTTGTGATGGTGTTAAATTGCGATGGTGACATGCTGCCAGGGATTTGGAATTGTGGTGCTGGCTGTCACTTATCTTGGGGCGCAGATCCTGACCAGGATGGCCCAGTGAGAGTTGCGTGTCTAACACGAACATTGTGGTCCCGTCATGCTGTGTCTGACGGCTTGACCTGACAGCCCGGAGATCGAGACACTCCGTGGTTTGTCTAGCCTAGTGGGCTGTGCGCTCACATGGCTCAGAGAGTGTGGTCCCGTCATTCTGTGTCTGACAGCTTGACCTGACAGCCCCGAGATCGAGACACTCCGTGGCTTGTCTAGCCTAGTGGGCTGTGCGCTCACATGGCTCAGAGAGTGTGGTCCCATCATGCTGTGTCTGATGGCTTGACCTGACGGCCCGGAGAGTGAGACACTCCGAGGTGCGTTGAAAAAGTGGGCTGGAGATTCGTAAGGTTCAGGTGGAGTTGTCCTGTTACGTTGGGACTGTATCCCTCAGTTGTTAGGGTGCATGTTGTGCAGTGAGTGAAAGATGGGTCGTCTCAGCTCGGTCGGAACAGCTATATGCTGCGATGCGAGTCTTGGAGAGAGACTGGGTCGTCTCAGCTCGGTCGGTACAGCTATATGCTGCGATGCGAGTCTTGGAGAGAGACTGGGTCGTCTCAGCTCGGTCGGTACAGCTATATGCTGCGATGCGAGTCTTGGAGAGAGACTGGGTCTCAGCTCGGTCGGTACAGCTATATGCTGCGATGCGAGTCTTGGAGAGAGACTGGGTTAAAATCCCCCCGATATGGCCGACGCGTGCTACTGGTTGTGACGCTGCGTCGGAAAGGCGGTGGGGTGGTAACATGGAAATTCCCCCCCGATATGGCCGACGAGTGCTACTGGTTGTGAAGCCGCGTCGGAAAGGCGGTGGGGTGGTAACATGGAAATTCCCTCCCCTGATATGGCCGACGCGTGCTCCTGGTTGTGACGCCACGTCGGAAAGGCGGGGGGGTGCTAACGGGTGACTGTCATGTCCGAAGAGCGGAGGCGAGTGTTCGTTGAGTGATGCCTCAGGAGGGTTTGGTTCTCGTCACAGGAGGCAGTATCTACCTGGCACCTTGAGTCGCCGGTTATGCCGACCGGCTATGGACTGGGGGGGGGGAGTGGAGCATGCGTCAGCTACTCCTGCTCCTCCTGTTCTGACTCCTGGGGGGAGGGGCCGTGCCCTTTGGGCCGCTTCTGGTTCCCCAGGCCCGGCCACATGGACTCGTTGAAGACTGGCTGCTCTACATGCCTCTCAGACTCCTTGCTCATTGCCTACGCCGTCGTTCCAATGGCCACACTCACATGTCAGTGCATGCGTGATTCTCACGGGGGGGGGGGGGGGGGGCTGTGCTGGAGCGTGAGTGGGTTAGCCAGTTTTCATGTATATTTGTTGTTAATTCCCCGTTTTCTATGCGGTTCCCTTTTACCCTCGTCGATTCTGTATGTATTACATGATTGTATTTCTTATCGGTCGCCGGTCATTTATTGATGTTGCTGGTTCGGAGGCACACCTTTTCGATGTTTCACAGTTGTGTTACAGCCGGGGACGGCTGTGTGTTTATACAGGGGGGGGTGATGTAGTGACATAGAACGGTCACTACTGTGTCGGCCTGTACGAAGGCTGGGGGCCCCAAGGGGGTGCCTGGGGGGTCACGTGGTGGAGGGATCCGGACCTTCCCAGAGGTGGGGGAAGTGAGGCGTGTCCTGGGAAGGGAGGCGTGGCCTGGAGAGAGCCAGCCACGTCAGGGCGGAGCCGGCCCCGCCAAAGCAGATATAAGCGTGGTGTGAACGCAGAGCGAGGCTGTTGGACTGTACTCCAAAGAGAAGACATCATCGGTCGTCAAGTCCCGAGTCGTCGTCCTGGGCCAGGCAGGCCGTTGCCTGCCTGGTCCAGTCTGTGTCGCGTTCCAGAGTGTTAGTGAGTTGAGGAAGGTGGTCACCACCTCATGTACAGTGTTATATTACTTACCGTTAATAAATAGTGTTGCCTCCAAACTGCGTGTGTGTGCACCTAATTCGAACCCACTACACTTGTACCGAAAATACCTCAGGTTCCTAAGCAGGGCCGCTGGGATGGCGTGTGTGTAATTGAACCCACAGCACTCTTGCCAGCGCCAACACTCTTTCTCACGGCTGCGCTGGTCAGGCTCTCTCCCTTGGCTGCAGCTGCCAGCTTTGCACGGGCACCCTGGGGTGTCTCCCACCTTTCTTCCAGAAGGGCTCCTGATTGAGCTGCTGCTGGGAGCTGGCACTCAATGTAGAATAAATTTCAGCAATACTTCGTCTGTCAGCGCCGAACTCACACTAGGCAACACATCGCTCCTTTCCTTGGTTCTCTCGCCATCCATGGTTGATTGCGGGGCCCACCCACAGAGCTTGCCGCAGCAAGACTAAATTTCCGTTGATTCTTGTAGACTCGACCTTTGCTGGTGTGCGGCGCCGTCCGTCTCTTCGTGCTCTCCGCCCTTCTTCCATGAGGGCTCCTGCTTAAGGGTTGCGTGTAGGCTGGATCACTCACAAAGCTCGTAAATTGTATTAGCACACCTCTTAGCTTCTCAACTCTTATAGCTTAGCATCGTACAACTTATCGCAGTCCTCGACTCTGCAAGTGACTCAAAACATAAGGGAAGATGTGGAATAAAAACTTTCAGCGATACTCTGTCGGTCATTGCCGAACTCAGCACTTAATACATCGCCCTTTCTCCTCTGCAAGACACGACACCCATGGTTGATTTCGAGGCCATACCCCGGAGCCTGCCACTTGCAGTACTGACTTGCGTGTTTCGACTCCTTCATTATATTCGAAAATCTCCCACCTCGGCTCGCCTTTTCACAAAGAACCAGAATTCCTTTCGATTTCGCTCTCAGCCTGTGGGAACAGTTGTTTGTCCGGTGTGCTTGTGTGTGTATGGCTGTTCTAATTTATTGAAGTTATTTTGTTAAGTCACATCAAGGCTTGGTTCCGGTCCCTTTCCTCCAGCCATCTCACCATCTGTGGAAACAGATGCTTTCAATGCCCCTAATTTATTCCAGTTTTACCATTTTATTTCTGCAGCAATTAACCTGCAAGGGGGGGGGGGCGGGGGTGGGGGAGGATTCCTTTGGCCTTTTCTTGGAGTCAGTTTGGAATGTCCCGCAGAATCTCATTAGCTCCCCCTTGCAACGAGTTTTTTTTTTATATTACATTTTTATGACCTCCTCCAGCTGTCCCTTGTGTGGTGAGGCGAAAGGCAGCGGGCTGTGAGGGGCGAGGTGACAAGCCCCTCTGCGCCCCAGCCATACACCAAGATCATACTTATTTAAAAAAATAAGCTGAATCATT
Organism: Lampetra fluviatilis; assembly: GCF_964198595.1. NCBI lineage: Eukaryota > Metazoa > Chordata > Hyperoartia > Petromyzontiformes > Petromyzontidae > Lampetra > Lampetra fluviatilis. The sequence goes on along the minus strand of NC_136292.1, from coordinate 14,255,094 downwards.
CTTAATATAAATTTTGAAAAAGGCATATATACAACAGATGGTAACACAACAATACACCTCATGTTCTTAATATTCCATAACCTGTACAAGGTGCAGTTAAATGGCGAGTGAGTGTAAAGTTCCGTCTTCTTTCTTACAGAAAAAAAATCTCCAGTCCCAGCACAATGTGTAGAAAACGACAGGCTTGGTCTACAGCTGGAGTGCGCTTGTGGTCACACTGCTCACTGCTCGTTTGCAGTATTATCTATGTATCAGGCTCGATCCACAGATGAAGTGCGCTCTTGGCCACGCTGCTCACTGCTCATTTGTGTTGTTGTCTGTGCATCATGTGTGGTTTGCACAAAACGAAATGCTGCTTAAACCAGAACAATCAGAGGTTCTGCTGGTTGGCACTTGGGCTCGGGCAAAACAAAGCTACTCCGCCCCTAATGCGCACAAATACAACTTGGACGTCGGAGGTGATTCGGTTCACCCCTTCAGGTTGAAAGTTTGTGCCACTGATCCAAACACAACACAGCAGTCAACGCGCCCACTGACACGTAGGTTCTGCCTGGGTCAGGGAATGTCTGCCAAAGCGCCGCCTGCTTGCTCGTCAACTGCGAATGACATGTCACCTCCTTTAGGATCAGCAATGAGCCGGTCATGCACAACAATCTCTACATCGAGATCATTACAAGGGACCAAATGACTCGTGCTCGCCGAGGAAGAAAGTGTACACAAAGGGATTCATTCATTTGTTTCAATTGGTTATCTCCTGTCGTGTTGTGTTGGGCCATTCCATGGGCTAGGGTCGTGTTCGCTGGGGAAGAAGTTATCAGTGAAATGTCAGAATTGCATCAGTGTTGTATGCCGGGTTATAGGTTTTGTTGCTTGTTGTAACCTATCCTGTTAAAGTTTAGCCAAGGACGGCTCCATTATTTTTCTGTAAGGGGAGGGTGATGTAAGGATAAAAAATAAGAATAGGTTTTACCCTTTCTGGCAATAAAACAGGTGTTAAGATGTTCAAACACCAAATAGATACCTTTTGCAAGGCATAAGGTCTGCATTAGCCACACGTGGCAAAACATGCTAACAAACATGCTCTGATATTGTACCCATTGTCTTTGAAACTGGCCTATACGAGAGACAGCCTTTTTTATGGCCTTGTCTCACCACCAGTGTTAGAACTGAGAAACGCCAAAAAGCGACCAGTACAATGTGTTTGCTTGTGGTGGGCACTGGACGTTGAGGACAATAAAGGTGATCCAGGAAGTGCTGAATTTGCAGTCCTTCGTTACATTTGGATGTTGTACCTGGGCAAGATCTCTCGCAACCAAGGACAATACCAGAGCAGGCATACAAGAGAGAGGTCTCTTGTATGCCTGCTCTGGTATTGTCCAAAAGTGTTCACGACATTCAACGGGCCAACAGTGAGTGGTGTCACCGTCGTTGTTTTTTTCTTGAAGGGGGCAACCACATAAGTGGAATCCCAGCCACAGTTTTCTGGCCAAGGGTGGATGAAGCAGACAATGCGAGGGAAACTTTTCCAGCCCCTTCCTCGTGCTCGGGAGGTTGCGCAGCATGATCCTGAATAGGCTACTCAGTCCCTTGGGGGGGGGGGGGGGGGGCTGCCGAGTCCCATCGCTACTTATGTCTGGCAAAAGACGACCCGATGGCCTGAGCAGTCTGTGTGCAGGGCTGCAGATCGCAGTTTATCCACATATCTGCTACTTTGTTGCTCGCCCGTCACCACAGGACGTCCCCCCCCCCACAGCTATTTCTCCATGGATTTCTGTTGGGTGATTCGCCACTAGCACGGCTCGGTAGGCCACCGCACCACTGTGGCCGTATGTATAAGATGGCAGTGCCCTTGGCAAAGCTAACGGACCTCTGCCCCTCAGATAAATAAACCGTACCTATTTGAGTCCACCCATCGCTATTATTTCTAAGTAACATTTAGCAGTTGTGGCGCAAGGCTTCGAGTATTTCCCTGTCATTCTGACGATGTGGTTGAGATGGTAGATGGCAGCAGCCACGGCTTTTTCACGTGGCTTGCAAACAAAATTCGTTCCCCCATCGACATGTGTAACACACATTCACTCCTACAATTACTCAGCACATACACACTCCCACCGTTGTTTTTCCACGGCACAGATCGGTGGAACTTAAGACTTCAGTTCTCTCCTAGATTGCATTAGCAACCCGCGACTGGAAGAACTGGTGCGTAACCTTTTCCAGCCAAATGGAAGCCACTCCTCCAAATACGTTTAGCGATTTTATTGACACAAAGCCACTTATTTTCAGGGCGTGCAAAAGTCACTGCCATTGAAAGATTCTCCACTTTCACCCTGCACTGAACTACTCTGGGGTGCTGCAAGAACTGTCTATCTAATGCACTCCAATCTCAACCAAGTCTCGCAGATATGACCCAAAAACGTTGATTATGAATGAGCGGACTGTTTGAAGTGAGAGCAGCTACAGGATCACCTGCACAGGCTGCCGTGGCAGGGAGAGGCAGTGTTTGTCCTGGACATCTGGTAATGGTCGTGTCCCCGACCCCACTATGGCGACCTAAGCAGTGTTTCATGGCAAATGGTATAACCTCATTGTGTCTTCATGTATTGTCATCATGCTCTCCTGAAGGTCTGATGTTGAGAGGCATTTATCAGGGCCAGACCCAGCTGTGTGTGGTGTGCATGGTGAAGCAGTTGAGGGAGTTTCCTCCGGGGAGCACCGCGGCCGTGGCGTTCCACTTCAATTGTAGCAGTGAATGAGTTCGCTGGCACAATTGCAAGGTAGACCAAGAAGACTGCGCTGTGTACAACATATAAAGCACTGTAATGACGGCGATTAGCCTCTGGTAATTATCAGAGTTGGTGTGCAATTGTGATGGGGATTAGAAATAGATTATACCAAAGAGCAATTGGGCACAAATGATTAATCAGTCCTTTCCCTTTTGAAGCTGAAATTGGTAAAGTTGAATCTCAATATGTGTGTCTAACTTAAGAGGAAGGTGCAAAACAAAGCGATGAAGACATTGAAGCAACTCGTGAGCTGCAGTTACATTGGGAAAACGAAACGACATGTGTCGGACCGCGTCCGTGAACACAAGGTAGATCTGAAACACGGTAAGACCAATACCTCTGCCGTTGCCGATAATTGTTTTAACGCTGTGGGCTCACACGAAATTGATTTTTCCAAGACGGAGATACTCTGCAAACCTACCGGCTACCTTCAGAGATTTGTTCATGAAGCCATCCAGATATATATATACACATACAACTTTAACCGAGAGGATGGGTACAAACTGAGCAATCATTGGAAGGACGTTATTAACCAGGTAAAGTCTTAACTGACTGTTATGTTTCCATCCAACCTGCATATTGTCAGCTGTTATTTAGACTCTCTGTCTCTCTCTCTATGCCTCTCTCTTAGATCTCTCATGCTCACATGTCCGTTGCATTGCACTCTGATACTCACAGGCCCTTCGGATTATACCCGTTGGGTTGCACTCCCTCGTCGAGGAGGCCGCTCTCCTATCTTACAGTAACATGCTAAATTCTCACATTAACATCACTAGCCCGGCCACTTCTTTCTAACCCTTGAGCTACGCCCATTTTCAAACCTTTTAAAACAGTCTGCCTCAGCAGCAGACCATGCTTTTTCACCTGATGATGGACGCTTGTGTTGCGCACGAAACGTCGTGTTTTATTTTATTTTATACCTACGTGACTTTACCCAAAAAAACAAAGAGTATGAATCACAGTGTTCATGAAAATTATCCATATTTTATAGGAAGCAGTGAAATTGATGTCAAACATGCCGTGCCCCTTTTCATTCCACAGAAAAACAATATCCAACTGGGAAGTAAAAGCAATAAATGAGCACACTCCGATCTTGCCTCTGCTTTATCCTCTACTTTACCTCGATCTTTGACAAAGCAGCTATTGGTTTCGGAATGGAAATAAGCAAAAAAAAGCTCAGAATTAGTGGTGGAGCCTGATCATTGAGTCTGGTTTATAGAGGAAAAACATCAAGCTCTGGGGCTCATGAAAGGTTGTGGGAAGTTAATAGTGGTCCGCGTCGTCGAGAGAAGCCGCCTCCTGGCGTGGCTGCCAAAGTGCACAACCGCTCCTTTGAGCAGCAGGCACTGAGATCTTGGAATTGATCTTAACCACTGCGTGTCAAGATTCTCAGCCACCATTTTCAGTGTCGTTGTGAACACTGTCAAGAAATTCAGGGCAGAGCACTCACACTAAAGAAAAGGTGTTCACAATAAAGGGTTGTTTTGAGTTGTATCACGTAAACATAAATTTATCGCGAAACCCACCACCACCCGGCACAGCCAATAAGTAACGATTATTACGTGAACAAAACGTGCCAATTATTTACTAGTTCAGCACACCGGTTCTGTTGCATTGACATTTTTTTATACTCCTACTGATACTCCTGCTGTTATGGAGTGACTCATGCAGCCAGCTGTGGCTGCAGAGTTTGGTAGTACATGTTATGTATATCGTTTATTGTAAAATTTCAATAACAGTACCTATGATCAATCTTACATTGCTTTATTTTGATTTCGAAAAGTTTTGGTTTAGCCATATTTGTTTGTTGCGGTACAGAGTTAGACTGATAACTTTAATCTAAATTGTCTTATGGTTGTTATTGTTTGACTTGCATCCCACTGGGATTTTTGCACACAGCATTGATATACGGTGCTTTTTCCAGAAGTCTTTGCTGTTTTTTCCTGGATTTTTATGTTTGTCACTTTAAGATGTTTCTTATTCATGTTTTTGTTTGTTGCGGTTGCACTCGATTCAAGAGCCGAATGGCTCACAGGGCAATACCAAATAAATTAAACTGAAACACAACATTAACAATTTGAGTACTGTGACGTTTCTGGCAAATCGCTTGATGAGGCTGGTTGTAATTAACATTGAAACGTCGTACTCCAATTGTAAATGTTGTGGGTTTACTCTCCAATCCACCGGTGTGCTGAACTACTAACTGTTTGGCACATTTTGTTACCATCACAAACCTTACTAAATGGTTGTGTCGGGTGGTGGTGGGCTAACGACACATTTATATTTACGCTAACTGAAAACAAACTTTATAATGAATAATATTGGTCGCGAAAGCCTCGGAGTTAAATTTAAAAAGGTAAACACAGCTCTGAGGCCCTGGGGAAAATCATTTAAGATTAGTGGCTTCAGTGCAACATTCTGTAAACACAATAGTAATTTGAAGTCTCACAATGTCATCTGAAAATGTCTATTGCTTTGCCAATGACATTTAACTAGGGTTGAGCCTCAAGATTCGCAATTCGCTTTTCAAGGGAGGTGATGGCAGAGACCCTCAATACATTTTCTCTTTAAACCTCACTGTGTGACAAGAAGACCCTGCTTAGATGTTTGGTCAATTAATTGTAGACTAAAACGCTTCAAATAATATAATCACACACTGCTTGTGAATAATTGTGCAAAACTCAACATCTCAGACCAGGGGTCGGCAACCTAAAATAACAATGGCAATTTTTTTTTCAAATTAGGTAAAAAACCTCGATATTTCAAGAGCCGCAATGCGACGTGGTGAATACTAGAGGGTGGGATCTCTTAAAAAATAACCGTCACGAAATAGCAGCACCGTAAAGAGCTGCACACAGTGCCCGCAAAGTCGCCCCAATATAAAATATAACAAAAGGGAGTTCCTCCGTTATTCACACTTAACCAATTGAAAAGTCAGCCCTTCCACGTTAAGATATCTCAGTCGCAATTGTTGACAGTTTGAGGAGGGAGCATCAAAAAGTCCATAAAAATATAAACTTGAATGCCTTGGATGAAGTCGTGTTATTTTTTTTCAACATGGTCCCCTTGAAACACAATGCACTTGGTCCATCAACAATGAGATCAATGGCCTCCTGCAAATCACTCACACCTTGTGTTGCTTCTTCTTGAGCCGAGTGGTTTGGTCTCCTCGACTGGGGATGCCTGGCTATCTCCACACTGCTTCCGATTGCATTCCAAGTCCCTGTCGCCCACCCTTCCAAGTACTAAAACGATAAAAAAACCCTGCATATCACAGATCGTGCTCAACAGCGTTCCAGAGCTGCTCAGCTGGAACTCACTCAGTTGGGAGCTTCTGCAACCTGCCGAGCAATTAACGTCTGCCCTTGCGAGCATGAAACACAAACTCTAAACCAACAAGTTAACTTGCGTTTGGAAAATAACTAATAACTAATGCCCGGCTGAGTGCCTCTAACACTTTCATGGCACTATATAAATGTGTATCATTATCACTAGGAAATCACTTTCCTCACTAATTATCTTTTCACTTTGAAGACAAGTAAAACACACTCGGAGCCAGGCATTTTCTCCAAATCCGTCAGTATGAAATCCGTTTTTTTTCAGGCTTCTCTGGATATTTAGGATTTTCCAATTTTTTTTAGTTCACAGCATATAACATAAAACATATAATACTAAATTACCGGAGTTGATCTCATGATGTGAAATGAGACATTGCTTTTTACAAACTCTAACCTGACAATTTGTATCCTAATATATATTGGACATAAACCGGAGCTTGCAAATAAAACAGCATGTGGGAGTAAACAAATGATAAACTCTGTAGATATCAGCGACCTACTTGCTGTACTGGCTTATGACAGGAATCACCTCGATGTAATCCAGCACACCGCTACCACACCGCTGGATATACGTGCATCTCGATAAGCCCATAATCACGCAGCCATGGCTCCCAGCATCCATCCACACTAAGTGTTCACTGTACGGTCCAGGCTATCAGCCATGGTCTATCTACTGTTGGATGAAAGTATCCCCAAAGCTGTCACCATCCCTCACGGTCCTGTCATGCAACAATCAATCTGGCTCCTGCACTAAAGCTGATTGTAACACTCCACGTCTGTGGTCGTAGACTGTAAATACGTTCAGGTATATAACAGGACTGTGCAGCTGAAATTAACCATTCACTTCCTGATGGGTTTCCTCCTACCAAGGATATGAGGTCAGCAGAAGACAGCACAGCAACTAGAATGCTCAACTATTTTACGTATTCTAGTGCCATCCCCCATCAGGTTGGGACAGCACTGCGACAGGGAGCTCAACTCATACTTGGAAGGTTGCCATCTCAAATCCTGGCTGGGGGCTAAAGTCAGCACGTAATAATCTTCCCAGGATATGTAAAAAGGAGTCCCACTGTGGGAATGTGACATCGGCTATCTTATTTCCCACAGCTGGGCCATGGCTACCAGATGAAAATAATAGCGGTTGCAATAGCCCAGGAGTCATAGTAGGAGCACATTCACCGCTTGTTGCAGGGGGTTCACGGTTCAAACTTAGTCGGCCGCCCTGGTTATTACTGCAGGTGTGTATTAACCGTAGATAATGCACCGTCTGCTTCGCAGTGGATGTCGAAGAACCGATAACGTAATTGGGAAAAGAGTTTGGGTACTGTGTCATCATCACGGTGCAACTTTTAATATGGCTGCAAAATTACTCAATTTGGTATTACACAAAGCAATGACCCCTCCTGTGAAGCTACTGCTGATCATGTCTGTGAAACACGGCACCTCCAGGATAGCAATTTGCAATAATAATGGCGGAAACATCAAATGTACTAATTGTTATTCATTAAAAAATTGGCTCAAAGTCCCAAGCAGTGCATCCTGATCATTAACACCTCAGTGATTCAGTGACACTTTCCTGGCTAAACATTATTTAGACAAATATGTACATTTCATGGTGACAGGCAATTAAACTGCATACTTGGGTATATTCGTGTTATTTAAAGTCAAACACATTTACTGAATCAATATTCATTAAAACAGAAATTGTCCAAACATCCATTTGCAAGATACTACTTAGAGTGTGAGGGTTCCTTGGATAAGAGATTATTAAAAGATCAGACTCCAGTGATCATTATGGCCAATTTCGTCAATGCCACCACACAGCCATCACTTCCACCAGATTCTGAAACTGCTGCACAGTGAACACACAATCTTCAATGTCTGTTCCACTGGTATTGGTATCCACCATCTGGCTTCAGAGCTTCTCATAAGCGTGCGGACTCTTAGTGCCATACTCAAGCCCATGTGCGTAACCTGCCCTCCCTAAACAACCCAGTCATCCCATCCTCCTTTGTCCGATTCTGTCTACAATGATTTCCAATGTCCAAATTGCTTGCACTATCATGCCCAAAGATTCATGACATCCTCTATGTGCTTATATATAAGGGCCAGAATATTTCCCAGTTATTCTTAAAGAAATTACTGCTGCCTCAAACATCGATACAAATTACATTTACAACTTAATTATTTGATACCCACAGTGACAAATCAAATATCTAACTTAATTCAAATGGCAAAATGTGCATTTGTAATTCAGCATCCTGGTCCCAGTAACATTCAGGATTTGTTAATCCCCCAAATAAAATTACATTGAGTCCATGGTGTTCACAGATTGCTCCTTGATATAACATCGGTTTACCCAGTGCCTTTGTATGTATGTTGAACTTCTTTTGCACGGGGGTAGGGCCTCTTTGGTTAAAGGGGACCTTACACTTCTGATGAGACAAAAATACTGTGAAGCCGGTGTGGCGTTAGCCTTTTTTAAACAAATCACAACCGGGAAACACCAATGGCGACAAGGGCTGCCCAACAATATGACAGATTAAACATTTCATTTTTAGTGCCCAAACAAAATCCCGACAATACGTCTATTCTTATTATTGCCATCAATCAGACGAGTCAGCACATTTATATCAAGCCTCTAAAATGCAGCAGACGGTGTTCACGTGGCTCCGAGTTTATCTCTTGGACCTCAGCGGCGGGGTGCTGCATTTGTGAGCACAGCGATGTAGACGGTGGAGGCCGTAGCAGACGATCACCGTCACTCTTCACCGGGACTTCTTCTTAGAGCTTGCCTTCAAAAAGGATACAGCATAGTCAGGATTGTTGATTAAGCAGTGTATAACTTTTGGGGAATTTTATCACCAATTATAACTATTTTGACAGCTATGGATATATAAAGCTTAGCTATAAAGACTGCGATTCATAAATTACTTTTTTGAGGGGTTTGCCCACGTAATGATGTGGCCAAACGAAACTCTCCTCCACCCTGCAGACAAACATATTAACTTGCCATGTGTACCCACATTTAATGCTCAAATTATCACTACACGTCGCCGATAAGCTGAAGAACAATTATTACAACCAAAATGTTGCGTTTTCGATACATTTTACTTGATGAAACACCAAGCATCTTCAGGCCAGATCGTTAAGTGGCCTAACCAAGAAAATCAAATATGAATCATAGTGGCTGAAAAAGACACGTGTGGTAAGTCGACTGTATCATCATAATCATAACCTGCCATAATAAATCCACTTCTGGATGAAGGCCTCCAAAAGCTGTCACCATCTTTTATGGTCTTGCGATGCAATAATCTACACAGCACCAATGCACAAACTAATTTCACTGCTGCACCTCCATGGTACAAACTGTATCATCATCATCACCACCCATGGATTACATAAACAGTGAAGTTCATACAATACACATGTCTCGAATATAGCAATGTAGCGCTACCATGTGGTGACAGGGTGAACGAAAAAACAATGCATTGACGTTTGATAAAAAATCCATCAAATTCCACAATTAAGAACCAGTGGAGCAGACTGCCGCTGTTCTCTTATCCAGTAACTCTGTTCTGTTACCACCATTGTCATTCAAGCCATTGAACTCAATGTCACTGTTATCCATCACACGCAACACACCCATACACACCTTTGCAAACAATGGCACCTCCCATATACGTGTTCATTCCTTTCTGCTAGTCTACAATAATTTACATTTCCATGATATTATTTGTTTCTTAAGGTCTGTCCACCTGTTACCCGTAGTTTAAAGATTCCTCGTGGACATGCGTCTACGTGTATCAGAAAAAGCTGTTTAGCACAGCACCCTATTACAAAATACATAAAAAAGTAAGAATATGTATATTGTTGATTAGTTCTGTAGTTGAAACCAATCCTGGTCCCATTGGTGCCACATCTTCTCCAGCACTCACCTTTAAGTCAACAGATTTAAAAAAACAGACAGGGTCTTGACATTGTCCATGTTAATATTGGAGGCCTTATCGCTAAATTTTAAAAATTCAAAATTGAATTCAATAATATTTGCCCAGACATCTTCTGTATGTCTGAAACATAGCTTACCTAGTATTTAAATCCTAGCCTAATATAAATTGAAGGATATAATATATTACCTGCCTATGTTAGCTGTTATTTCCGACTCTCTCTCGATGCCTCTCTCTTAGATCTCTCACATGTCCTTTGGATTGCACTCTCATGCTCACATGTTCTTTGGATTGGACTCTCATGCTCACATGTCCTTTGGATTGCACTCTCATGCTCACATGTCCTTTGGATTGCACTCTCATGGTGCTAAGCTCTCATTAACACTGCTGTTGTGCGCATATGCCAGTATGATACTCGTATGCGGTGACGGAAGCTCATTCATGCTAATCTCCCTCCCTAATCCCTCTCTCCCTAATCTCCCCCATTAACACAACTGACGCGCTTACATCCGTGGATGGAATTCCTTTCCAGTTCAGACCCCGCTTGCTTGCCCATCGCCACACATATAACCTTGTTGTAGCTGCTCTCTCGCTGGTTCAGCAGTTCCACTGCTGGATTATATTTTTTCTGCCTGAGGACGACCGCTTGTGTTGCGATCGAAACGTCGTAATTTATTTTATTTTATACCTAAGTGACTTTACCGAAAGAACCAAAGAGTATAATACATATTAGACAATCAAGAGGAGGAGTGTGGCGACACGACACCGCTCCAACCTATCTCGGAGTGAAGCCCGACTGTACGCGAACCTTCCATAACCACCTGAAAAAGGTAGCCACCAAGAGCAAAACAAGGCTCAATCGTTTCCAGAAACTGGCATACACAGGCTGGGGAGCATTAGTAACCAGTGCTACGGACATCAACGATGGCCTTTGAGTACTCTGTAGCCGAGTACTGTGCACCAGTATGGACCAGAAGTAGTCACACATGACTTGTTAATGTCCAACTGAACACTGAAATGCAGTGTATCACTAGAACCCTCTGCTGCAACCCTCTGGGAAGTCTTGCGAATTGAGGAAAACAGTCGCCTTTCGATTAATCAGGAGTTTAATAACATCCCTTGTCCATCACTTGAAGTCACGCCGTAAGCCCTTTTTCACCCATGAGTTTAACCTTAAACATTGCTAATTCAAGCTTGGAGGGCTGAATGGAGTTAAAAAGAAGTCGCAAACAAACAACTCGTGAAAGACCCAACGCAGAAGATCCTAGATTTGACCTTCCACAAAGATCATCTTCGACCCTAAATCGCATCCGCACAAATCATGGCAGATGTGGCTACCTGATGCATAAATGAAATAATGAAAAACTCTCCAGTGTACAACTGTGGTCACCCAGAACAGATAGTACAATATATAACGACGCAATGCCCGATCCACAAATACGGAGACATCGTAGTGATAACACCCCACTGCTCTTGACGTGCGTATCTGGCTTGACCACCTGAATGTGAAATTGTAGTTGTTGCTCTGCGTCTCCATCAGCAGCCGTACGAAAAAAGACGTGTGGCTGCAGAGACCGAAATTCATTTGAGCAGATCTGGAGGCTGTCCGAGGTTCCTGGAGAAGCTGAAAGATAAGTTTCTTACCAGGTGATGATGATGAAATAAGTTTCCTTTGGCAAGCAGGGGCCTTGGTGTGGCACGCACACTTTACCCATCAAGTAAATATGTAGGCAAAAGTGTTAGCAAGCACCTACGAATGTTGACAGGGCACACTCGGAGATGATGTAATCAATACCATGCCCAGCAGCATGCATCTGACCGAGCGATGATGTTTCATGAATACATCACGAATCGATGAAAGGCTGAGTTGATCTTTGGGAATTTCAGGGCAAATTCACATACGACTTGCTATTGATATTGTGTATGGCTATAAATTTAATTCAGGTGGCCAAGATAGTAGTGTAGACGATGAACCAAGACACCACCATTCAGGTCAATGCACAAACAACAAATAAACAAATATCCATCATAGCCTTGCGGACTGTTGGGGCAAGTGCTGTCCGTGAGTTCCTATTAAGGTTGGCATGACACAAGAAGGCATAGTATGGCCAGCATGACACTCAGTTACCTTTATCTGCCGAGTGCCGATATTTACACCCCGCACCAGGTACTAATTTAAGGCCACGTTGACCTCCTGGAGGCCCAGCAACAGTTCAGATATTCGTCACTGATGTTGGCCATGACCTAGAATTAAAACTGGTTCGCCAGGTTTGTAGGGCAGAGCACTAACCACTCTATTACCGCTATGCTACTGCTACCAACGTGAACATTAAATGAAGGCCGGCACAGCACATGAGGGGGTGGGTTGCCAGCACCACGCCCGGCCACCTTTGTCTCCCAAGTGGTGATGTTTGCACACCTCACTAGGTACTCATTTGAGGCAGAGTTGACATAGGGGAGGCTGAGGATCGGTTCAGATAATCGTCACTAGTGTTGGCCGTGAGTGGGAATCAAACTCACGTGGTCAGGTTCGTAGCACACCGCGCAACATACACACAACAACTGCCATTTGCCACTAAGTGGTTGTGAAGTCACCATGGCGCTTGTGCCAGGCCAGGCTAGATATACAAACATAGACATAACTTCAACCGTGATGATGGGTACAAACTGAGTAATCATTGGAAAGATGTTATTAACCATGTAAAAAAGATTTAACTACACATATTTGTGCCATCTTATTTGACAGGCACTTTTCTACTTTACCAAGTGTTGACATCCCCAGCGTTAAACAGTACTGCTTTTTTGTATTTGGATTCTCAACCAACATCGGTTTAGGTCGAGGTACACCGATTGTTTTCTTGCCCATGACGACGTTGACCAATTTCTCTTGTAGCTCCGTTTTCTTGCACACGATGTTGACCAATTTCTCTTGTAGCCCCGTCCACCACCCCCACGTTTCATTCCCTGGTTACCACATTCAGATAAGCCCCTCCCCCCTTAACTTGTATTTAAGGGCTGGTCTTTTGGAATTTTTCTCACTTGATGCAGTAATTTTAGCTGTGATGGTCCCACCTGATGGAGACTTGTGTTGCCTCCGAAACGTCGTGATTTATTATTTTATTTTATTTCCATTATTACTTTTATTAACTTCTTCTTGGTTCTTTCGGTAAAGTCACGTAGAAGGGAAGTAATAAAATAATAAAAATAAAACATAATAAAATAAAATAATTCTCACGACGTTTCGGCTACAACGCAAGCAGCCGTCTTCAGGTGAAGAATGAGACACTACCAAGCTAGGAGCTTATATATAAGCTGGGTTGGAGGTGGAAGAGCGCCTTAACAAAACGAATGTGCATATGAAGAAGAATTTAGCATATTCATGGGAAATGCGTAGGAGGTGGGCGGGGGGGTTTCAAAGTCATATTATGCCCATGCATTATGCAGGATCAGCAGCACCAAGCGGGGTGCAGGGAGTAGCATTAACAAAGGAAAGGAATGTTAATAGTATGTAGCTGCAGTTACTAAACAACCACGTAGAAAACTAAAGTATAAACTACATAAAAAACTAAAGTATAAACTGCATAGCACCATCAGTATATTTACTATACTCTACAATAAGCTGAGTTACTAACAGAAAGTAATACATTACAATTCTACGTCGTAAAAATTATATAATATGCTTCCATCTAAACTTTATTCTCTTACATCACACGAGCATACACCGTACTATATACTGCCATAGATAAACCCAACATTAAATTACATACTGTATTGCTATAAACCACCCTATACCTTATACATTTTAATATAACACTATGTATTATTCTACCCACCCTAATGTGTATCACACTGCTATATGTTTACTATACAATTACGATACTATATATTACTTTGTACATTGTATTAAGCATATAAATGTTATACTATTTGTTATTATACACTGTACCATTGACCGTCGTGTCAATGGGTGAGTCGTGGGGGGGAAAACTTGCAGCGGAGCAAAGAATCCATTCCCTGCGGAGAATACAATGCCAGTGAGTGGAACGCGGTCTGAAAGTCACCGTAAACGTGAACACAATCAGTTAAGATCCGAAATGGTTTATTACGTCCTTCCAATGATTGCTAAGCCAGAATCCATCTTCTCGGTTAAAATTGTCTCTGTGTTTGTATATGTGGATCGCCTCATGAACTAATCTCTCATGATAGCCAGATGGCTTGCAGAGAACATCTGTCTTGGAGAAGTCAATGTCATGTGAGCCCACTGAGTTGTAACAGTGATCTCTGCCACGGCTGAGGTGTTTGTCCTACCGTGTTTCAGGTCTGCTTTATGTTCACGGATGCGGTCCGAGACATGTCGTTTGGTTTCCCCAATGTAACTGCTACCACAGAGGCAACTTAGTTTGTAGACGCCAGGGTACTGTATGTCTGGAACCACATCTTTTACAGACGGTACCAGATCACGGATTTTATGTACTGTGTTGAATCGGACCTGGATCTTGTGTTTAATCAGGATTTTGGAGATCTTTTTTGTGACCCCAGCAATGTAGGGTAAGGTGATGGTCTTGAAAGGCTCCTCAACAGGATCCTTCTTGATGGTTGGAGTGATGGCTTTGCAGATTGTGTAGTCGGAGTAACCATTAGCCTTAAGAGCTTGGCGTACGTGTTTGAGTTCACTGGAAATGTGTTCCTGGTTGGAGATGCATTGGGCTCTATGATATAGACACTGCTTAACCAATACATACTTCACCTGGAATGGAACTTTCTACAAGCAAACTGAGGGCACCCCAATGGGCTCCCCCCTATCTCCGGTTGTAGCCAACATCTTCATGGATAAATTTGAGATGGACGCCATCCAGACTGCCACTCTACGCCCGACCTTATGGAAGAGGTACGTAGACGACAATTTTGTCATCTGGCCACATGGCCGGCCTGCTCTGACCAATTTCTCGACCACATCAATTCCATACACCCAGCCATCAGATTCACCATGGAAGTCGAAAAAGATGGCAAGCTACCCCTTTTGGATGTCCTAATCAAAAGGAGACCTGATGGTTCAATGAGCCACTCTGTCTACAGGAAAGCCACCCATACGGATGCTTACCTAAAACCGGATTCCCACCACCATCCATCCCAGAAGAATTCCCTCATCAAGACTCTATATGGTTTATAGCAATACAGTATATAATTTAATGTTGGGTTTATCTATAGAAGTATATAGTACGGTGTATGCTCGTGTGATGTAAGAGAATAAAGTTTAGATGGAAGCATATTATATAATTTTTACGACGTAGAATTGTAATGTATTACTTGCTGTTAGTAACTCAGCTTATTGTAGAGTATAGTAAGTATACTGATGGTGCTATGCAGTTTATACTTTAGTTTTTTATGTAGTTTATACTTTAGTTTTCTACGTGGTTGTTTAGTAACTGCAGCTACATACTATTAACATTCCTTTCCTTTGTTAATGCTACTCCCTGCACCCCCCCTTGGTGCTGCTGATCCTGCATAATGCATGGGCATAATATGACTTTGAAACCCCCCCGCCCACCTCCTACACATTTCCCATGAATATGCTAAATTCCTCTTCATATGCACATTATTTTTGTTAAGGCGCTCTTCCACCTCCAACCCAGCTTATATATAAGCTCCTAGCTTGGTAGTGTCTCATTCTTCACCTGAAGACGGCTGCTTGCGTTGTAGCCGAAACGTCGTGAGAATTATTTTATTTTATTATGTTTTATTTTTATTATTTTATTACTTCCCTTCTACGTGACTTTACCGAAAGAACCAAGAAGATGAATCCCTGCAGTCACGAAAGCTTTAAATCGAAATTTTATTAACTTTTAACTTTATTTTTTACCTACGTGACTTTACCGAAAGAACCTAAGAGTAGGCTTGGTGCACTTTAAGGCCACGTGAAGTGTGGAACGTTCGCTGGCATGAGGTAATGGAACAGACCCAGATGCCATGGGTTGACTGACTGAGATGAATGGCCGATGCACCAACTGTACCCCCTATTGTGCCAACTTGCTGTGTTTTAGCCGCCCGGCGCTCCCCTCGTTGTTGTGAGCGTCGTTCCTCTACCCTCCGCTGTTGCTGAAGGGCGACTGCTTCCAACTGCCCAGGAGCATGCTTCACGAGCCTCCTCCACAGAGGGCGATTTTGATACTGCTGGTACTCGTCATCCCCAAGTCCACTCAGTTCCACATCCTCTTGCATTACATCACTCCATCTCATCGCTAGCCTGTGCCGCCCCTGTCCAGCTAAACAAAATCTGTTTTGGCATGTGGTGGCTGGGCATTCAGGCTAAACACATACACATGCAGACACACACATGTAAAGGCAAACACACGAGTACACGTAGACGTGTGCAAATGAGCATGCACACCTTGCCGGCGAGCTTGAGGGCGTCGATCTGGTCCCTCTGTGTTGCGAGCGTCTCGTTGACGCTGCACAGGTGATCACTCATCATGCTCAGCTGGTCCTCATAGCTCCGCTTTGTGGTGGCGAGCTCATCCTGCACGACACCAAAGACAAAGATCCGCCATATAGCCTTAACGGACTGTTGGGGCAAGTGCTGTTAGCGAGCACCTATGAAGGCCAGCATGGCAAACGAGGGAGTGGGTGGCCAGCACCACGCCTGGCCGCCTTTTTTTCCCCAGTGGCAATGTTTATACATCGCACCAGGTACTCATTTGAGGCTGAATCGACCTATGGGAGGCCCAAGATGGGTTTAGATAATCGTCACTGGTGTTGGTTGTGAGCGGGAATCGAACTCGGGACGCCAGGTTCGTAGCGCAGTGCAGCGCTAACTGCTACACAACCGCTCATGACACCACCACCACCACCCAACACAGACCACTACACGGTGGAGGGCACTTGCCAGGTTGAGTGTACTTTGAGGTGATGGCACTCACCTGTAAGTGTCATTGGTTAACACACTAGAGCCATTAGGAATATGCAGGTCGTAATAATGAAACTTATAATAAGCTACTTATAATACAATGAATAACTGTGACTCTGAGGCGAGTATCTGCACCTACTTTTTGGTGTTTTAGCCACCCGGTGCTCTGCTTTATGCTGTGAGATTTGCTCCTCTTCCTCCAATTGTTGCTGGGAGGTAACCGTTGCCAACTGCCCAGAAGCATCATTCACACGCCTCATACGTAGAGAGCGACCGTGACACTGCAGGTACCCAGTAATTAAACACGTCCAGGTCCCCCCTTTGCAATCATGCCTCTGGCCTTCTCCGTCCCCGCGTAGCCCCCCCCGTGAGAGTTTCCCGGGCACGCAGTGACCGAGCGTGAACACTGACAACGCGTGAAGCGGCAGTGCTGAAACGAAGCACGATGGAACAATCGAGCCCTGTCTGTCAGGTGGGCGTCTCGGTGCTCTAGTGACACCGTGGGAAAGAGCGAGAGGAGCGACAGTGGAAACAGCAACATAAGTGCAGGCACCTCAATCCGTTGAAGGGATTTCGCTGGGATAGCCTGGAAGCCCACTCCACACGTGTAGAGATTTTACAGAGGAATGGAGTAATTAAGAATGCAAGTGTCACCTGTTTGAACCCGTTGATACACGATGAACGTGGTAGGGTATTTAGGGTGCGATTATTCAATACAGTGTTGAAACCTGTGCGTAATTTTGCAAGTGATAGGAATTTTTTAATTGGCAGGACGCTGATATTGACTCATAAGAATTATGGATTAATGAGTGTAGTGACTCCATGACTCGACTCACCTGCAGACTGCTGAGGTTCTGGTTTGCTGTGTGAAGTTCGCTCTGAATCTGCTGCCGTGCTTTTTCTGCCAAACGGAGCCTTTTGCTGAGAGCACGGCACTGCATACACACAAAGACAAAGATCCCCCATTTCGCCTTAACAGACTGCTGGGGCAAGCGCTGTTAGCGAGTACCAATGAAGAACAGCACAGTACACGAGGGAGTGGGTGGCCACCACGCCCTGCCGCGTTGCCTCCCCCCCCCTCCCAGTGGTGATGTTATACACCGCACCAGGTGCTTATTTGAGGCTGAGTCGACCTAGCAGAGGCCCAGGATCGGTTTAGATATAATTGTCGCTGGTGTTGGGGTGGCCGTAAGCAGAAATCGAACTCGGGTCGCTGGGTTCATAGCGCAGCGTAGCACTGACCGCTACATCACCGCTCTCCATTGGCATACACACGCACAAAAGGCATCCTTAACTTAGCTACACAGACTACAGGAGGGGCAGTAGCACTCATCATAATAGTGACGATCAATTGTGATTCTGATAGAGTGCCCTCCAATACACCAGGGGGCAGCTCTGAACACTTCCCATGGTTTAAGCGACTTGCATCACATCTAAATCTAAACATTCAAAAAGGCACCCCCCAGTGGCAGCTGTCCCTGTGCAGCACGAGGTGATTTCAGCACCTGGCCTGCAAGTGAGCATTATTCTTCCAGTAGGGGGGTTGATTGCTGCTGTATGTAATCCCAATTGAGTAATGTCTGTGAATGATTATCCATCCACCCCCTGCCCCCCATTGATAACCCAACCACACTATTGGCTTTGTCACATTAGATCCTCACAGTAACATCAAGTCATACTCAGGAGAGGCCCCCAGCTGATGATGATGTCACAGAACTATGTTCGAGGTACTTTCGAGAGATCTTTCTTACACAATGCCAGATCGTGCAAACTTACTATGGCAAAAAAACACGGTGATAAAACATCCAAATTACACAACATCCAGATGACACAACCGATATGCCATTTTATGAGTGTTTGTTGTGTGGCTATCTAACGGAATATTTATAACATGCTGAACTAAAGGAAAAAATACACACTTTCAATATTTCTGTGTATTAATTTGTGATTAAAATTGCAACTGAGTAAATGTGATAAGCTGGTGTGGCTTCCTGTATAACCCACGTATCACTCCCAATCCACTACATGAGTGGGAGATGGGTAGACTTTTTCGTAAACCCACCTGTTACGCATCATCATGTTACCATAAACACAATTCGTCCCATCACCTAGGCACAAATGGATGTTGTGGATTCAAAGCGAGATATGATCAGTAGAGCTTAAATACCTGAAAAAAGGCTCTTTAAATCAAAGACCAGAATCTGATGGGACAAGGTCTTTGAGTGGACCAAGCAAGCAAGCAAGCACTGAAGGACTCTCAAGACCTAACGTGACGTGCTGGTCAGGAACCCATGGGAAGACAACACGGACGTTGTCGCTTTACAGGAAAGGAGGACATCAAGCGGACGAGCGAGTTGCAAAATAAATGGTTGCACCCTGCCATCTACCACCCTAACCATGGCCTCTCAGCCACCTTCGTCATCCAAGGCCAAAAAGACTACGCTCTCAAGTCCACCGCAATAAGCGACAACACATCATCAATAACCCTTCAAAATCTTGATTTGAAGCTTTCGTGACTGCAGGAATCCATACTCTTTGGTTCTTTCGATAAAGTCAAGTAGGTAGAAAAATAATAGATCACGACGTTTCAATCGCAACACAAGCAATTCTCATCAGGTGGGACAACCACTGCAAGAAAAAACTGCTGAAGTAGGCGAGATCTGCCGTGGCACGAGGTTATATAGGACTTGGCAGTAGGGGGGGAGAGAGAAGGGGGGGGAAGGAGGTGGGACAGAAAGTGGACCCCGCGGCAGCACCCGGGTCATTGAAGTAGAGATCGGAGAGAGATGCAGAGAGAGAGAGAAAGACACACAGAGTCGGAAATAACAGCTGACATAGGCAGGTAGGATGGAAAAATCACAGTCAGTTCAGACTTTATCTGGTTAATAACGTCCTTCCAATGATTGCTCAGTTTGTACCCATCTTCTCGGTTGAAGTTGTGTCTGTGTTTTCTATCTGGATGACTCCATGAACAAATCTCTGATAATAGCCGGTGGGTTTGTAGAGTACCTTCGTCTTGGAAAAGTCAATTTCGTGTGAGCCCACTGCATATAAACAATGATCAGCAACGGCAGAGGTATTTGTCCTGCCGTGTTTCAGATCTGCCTTATGTTCGCAAACGCGGTCCGAGACATGTGGTTTCGTTTCCCCAATGTAACTGTTGCCGCAGCCACAACTCAGTTTGTAGACACCCGGGTATTGCATCACATCCTTTACAGATGGGTTCAAATCACGGATTTTGTGTACTGTGTTGAAACCAACCTGGATCTTGTGTTTGTTTAAGATTTTGGAAATATTTTTGGTAACCCCTGCTATGTATGGCAAAGTGATGGTATTGGTTTGATCCTCAGATGGTTGTCTCCCCATGGCTGGGAAGACAGCTTTGCGGATTGTATGGTCAAAATATCCCTTCATCCTGAGGGTTTGGTGTACGTTCTCCAGATTACTGGCTAGGTGATGCTGGTCGGATATGCAATGGGCCCTATGGTGTAGTGTTTGGATGAGGGAATTCTTCTGGGCTGGATGGTGGTGGGAGTCAGGCTTTAGATAGGCATCCATGTGGGTGGCTTTCCTGTAGACAGAGTGTCCCAACGAGCCATCAGGTCTCTTCTCGATCAAAACATCCAGGAATGGTAGCTTGCCATCCTTTTCCACTTCCATGGTGAATTTGATAGATGGGTGTATGGAATTGATGTGGTTGAGAAATTGGTTCAGTGCTGGCAGGCCATGTGGCCAGATGACGAACGTGTCATCTACGTGTAATAAAACGGGTCGACGACAAGCGACTGTGTCTCCGTCTCTTTATTTCTTCGTCATTGGACAGCTCGCGTTCCGCTCTCCCGGTCACTCCATGGCATGTCGCGGAACTAACGTCCCGCTCCCGCGCCGCTCTCTCGCTTCCCCGCTCCCGTGCACCGCTGGCAGACGGCGCGCTGGGAGCCGTCTCCGCGTCTCCACGTGGCCGATGGCTCGCGGAGACTCCCGACGTGGCCCAGCTTCCAGCTCCCACCAACTGACCCCGAGCCCCTTCCGGCTCCCCCTTATATCCTCTTCCCACGTCACCCAGACTCTGCCCTTCACCACACCCCTTAAGAACTTTCCAGATAATACCCCCCCCCCCCTTAACGCCCGCGGGCTCCGCCCTTAGATCCTGCCCCCGATGGTTCGTGGTGCCTGGTTGGCTTAGGGGCTGGAGCGGCGAAACCCCACATACGCTCGCATTACATCCGTATCTCTTCCACAAGGAAGGATGTAGGGTGGATGTCTGTGACAGTCATCATTGTAGATAAGACCCCCAAATAAGGAATGGACATCACCACCTCTACCAGCAGCTGCTTACCCGGCTATAGACGTGGGGCGACTCCAACAGTCACCAAACAATGGGGTCACTCAGAAGATGATGAAGCCGAAGGTGAAACTCGAATAAAGCGGCTGTCGGGCAACAGCTTAAGGGATTATCGGAAAAACGTACATTTCAATTTGTCACTCAGAAACAGAACAACACTTGAAATAGTTCGTCAGAACTGGTGACCGAGATAAGGGCATCGCACTTCTGGAGTTGCTCAATTCTGCATGAAAAACACCAATGGGAAGACATCACCGCAGATTTGGACTTCACTCACTCTGGCCCTAAAGCCTTGCAGCTCCGCAGGAACCTAGGTGCCTCAAAACCAAGAGAACACAGACTACCAACAACTACAGCAACTGTCGTGGCTTCCTAAATGCTGCTGTCCTGCTCAAAGGAACGCATGGACAAGCTCACCAAACAAGCTGTCCGGAAACAACTCGCCATCGCCTTGAGCCAACTACCGCAAGCAACAGATCTGAGCAAACCGTGCACTGTCGCTGAAGTGGAAGAGGCCGCCAGAGCCACAAAGACCAACAAGGCACTAGGATATGATGGCATTTGTCCAGAGTTCTTCACGAGCGAGCATCCAGAATAAACACCTCTGTTGAGACCCAAACATCGGATTTCCTGGCTTTGACATTCCTCAAGGACACTGGTGTGACCATCGACCGCATCAGAACATAAACAGGCCAATGCCAAAATCTCTTCCACAAATGGAAAATGAAAGACACAGCCACAGTGCACTTGTGGCCCAACTATATACCATATTGTAAACCACTGTAGTCTGCGCGCGTTCCTTCAGCAGAAGAATAGCAAATCTCCACGAACTCTCTCCTGGAGTCCTCTCGTGGCTAGCAGAAGAAGAAAATGTAAAGAACCTGGTTTGATCACAAAATAACAAATGGGATCGATATCTTAAAGAAAAAATCCTTGCCTCTGGCAGTTCACCAGCAAGCCTGGCTTTGCTGATGAGACACTGTTCTGTCAAAACCGGTCAAGAGTTTGCTTGTGTTGAATCAACCATGCTGAAAATATGCACGACCAGAAGGCCACAGGACTCCCGTGAGTCTTACCTCTGCGTGGAAGTGGACAGCTCTGCTGTCCGCCTGCTGCAGCTGAGCGGCAAGCTGAGTCACGCGTGCTGTGTAGTGGCGCTTGATCAGCTGCTCGCGCCCATCCTCCAGCACAGACTTGGGGGACATGGAGAGCGGCCACATTATTATTATCATCATTGTCATCAATAATTATCGTTCGCGTAATGATCTGGCTAAATTTGTCTCAAAGTAGCCTCCTCCACTCGACAGTGTGAAAAAATTTAAACCGTCACGTGTACAAGTTCAACACGCATTTTTGTATCCAATTTATAACTTTGTGGTGAAAATTGTTCTGAAAGCTTAGCGACCGGTGAGCTAAAAAAAAATTTGCGCATTAAATTCCAGCGCACGTGTTGGGTGGTGGTTAGCACACTGCGCTAACCACGATACAACCGCTCCCCAAAACGCACAAACACAGGACAGTCATGATGGACAAATTAGAATAGGTTTTAGCCTTTGTGGCAATAAAACAGTAGTTGTGTTAAGATGTTCAAACACCAAAGAGATACCTTTTGCAAGGCATCAAGTCTGCATTAACCACATGTACTTGTGCCAAAACATACAAACAAACATTCTTTGATCATATATGCATTTTCCTTGAAACTGGCCCACACCAGAGACAGTCTTCTTCATGGCCTTGTCTCACCACCAGTGTTAGACCAGAGAACGCCAAAAGGCGAACAGTACCAAGGCAATGCAAGTATCAGACCACTTATAGCTCGGGTCAAACAGTTATATGTGTAATAAGAGCCTATGTCCGGCTCACGTGGTGATCGGCTCTGTCGGTCTTGCTTTACAGCCAATGGGGGGAGAGCCTGGGAGCATGGCCCTGGCGTGATCGAGGGGTGCCAGCTAGGGTGATTGGTTCTGCTAGTTTTGGCCTCAGCCAATGGGAAGACAAGTCAGGGGCGTGGTCCCGGGAGTTGATGGGGAATCTAGAAGATTCGGCGCAGGCTACCAAGGATTGGCTGGAGCGT
This sequence comes from Lampetra fluviatilis, assembly GCF_964198595.1. Lineage (NCBI taxonomy): Eukaryota > Metazoa > Chordata > Hyperoartia > Petromyzontiformes > Petromyzontidae > Lampetra > Lampetra fluviatilis. The sequence goes on along the minus strand of NC_136292.1, from coordinate 14,231,703 downwards.
ACCACGTGACCCAGGCATTAAATAAGGGGAGAGATGAACAACACGTGGTCAGACGAAGAACGAAGGAAGAGAGGGGCCACGCGCGAGCGGGGCTCCGAGTGCCACGTGGCGGTGCGTCTCTTGTGGTCTGTCTGCCCACTTCCCGTTGCCTGCCAGCAGCGGGGAGTACTTGTGAACTGGAATAAATAAAAGGACCGATTCCACAAGTCGTCTCCAAGAGTATTATTACATTGGTGTCAGAAGTTCTTCTAGGACCATTTGGACGATTTTCAAGATGTCCAAGCACCTCAGAAAGAAGAACCCACCCGACCCTCCATCGGAGGAAGTTGTGGAGACGGACGAGGATGATCTGCTGGGAGCTACGGCTCCTCTGCCTCCGGCTGCTGCTCCCCTTGACGCCGCTCATCGCCGACGGGAGGAAGAAACGACCACCTCAAGGGCGGACGAAGGATGGCGGCTGATGGCGGAGCAGATCGAGTCGCTCCTCGCGATTTTGCTCAATCTGGTGACGGCGGTCGCGTCCTCAACGGCCCTGGGTCGGCCGCCAGCGGTTCAGCTTAATGCCGAGGACCAAGATCTTCGGCGGGAATCGACGTCCGCCATTGCTCCTGCCACGTGGGGGGAGGCCTCCATCTTGGCCGGGGCGGCTGCGACGGAGCCGTTGGACGCCATCTTGCACGAGGCTGCCACCACGCGGCCACCCGACGCCATTTTGACGGAGACGCGCAGAACGCGGGAAGCGCAATTGGAGACGCTCGAGGCGTCTGCCTGCCACCGCGGACATTGTCTTCCACAGATCAAATAATTTATCGCCGGGAGCGATTGGAGTGCTTTTACGTGGCGCTTCGAGTCGGCCTTTAGATCCGTGCGATGGACGGAGGCGGAGGCGCTGGAGGCGCTGCCCACGCTGTTGGATGATGTCTCCCTGGCGGTCTTCCGATCCATCCCGGCGACCAAGAAGAAGACGCTTCGTGATGCTTTCACAGAGATGGCGGAGTTTTACGACCCGCCAACGGCGGCCACGAGAAAATTTATGTCACGTCGTCGCGGATCAGAGGAATCACCGTTGGCTTACCGGGGGGCGCTGTTGGCGTTAGCCATGGCCGCCTACCCAGACTCGACGGCTGATCACCTCGATCCTCTCATTCTTTCCCGAATGCTAGAGCTGTCCCAGGAACTCAACATCTCGCTGCCGGTATGCGGCCACGAAACGCTTACATCGCGATGGGTGGCGCGCTGCTTGGACGCTAAATTCAACCTCAAGCGCTGGGATCAGATGGCGGCATGGACGGGAAAACCAGAAATAGACGGCCCACCTTTAGGGTGGTCTCCACGGCGGGTCGTCCACTGCTCCGATGACTCCGGCGACGACGAGGTGGTGGCTGCTGTTCCGCACTGGATCCCGAGACGACGACTGCGCGACCAGCGTGGTGAGTACGCAGGTCGACCACGCGCTGAGGACCGGGCCAACCGACCGCCGGCCGACGACGGCCACGTGTTTTAAGTGTGGCCGATGGGGCCATTTTGCCCGCGACTGCCGCTGCCGACCTCTGCCTTCGCCGCTTCCGCCGAGTGGACCTTCATCTCCTCCACCGGGCGCAGATCCACGACACCATCGGGCGAGTCGGCACAAATCGGACACCCGGCAGGTCTTGTCACATCATTCATCCACTCGCACACATAGTTGCACTTCAAATGATAAATGTGGTTCATCTGGGTCAATGCCACGCTCTACTACACAATGGAAAAAATTGGCTCGTAGGGTTGTGGCCGCTGCGTCGGGCTCATCGACGGTACGGGGTACCATCGATGGGATCGACGTTCGTATTTTGGTGGACACTGGCACGTCTGCCACCATCATTTCCGATGTCATTTTTCATTTTTTGTCTATTCCCATGTCACGAATCTGCCGGGTTAATGACGCGTGTGTGGCTGCAAATGGGGGTAGCATGGGTATTTTCGGGCAAGTCCATGTACGCATTGCTATCGGTAATATTGCGGCCAAAGGACCTGTGTTGATTTCTCGCTCACTGGCCATCCCATGCCTATTAGGCACCAATTTCTTGCGCCGCATGCCACTTAAGATACTGGTCGACCAGGATTGTTTAGAAATGCCAGGGGGTCGTAGGATGTCGTTCCTGCCTTCCCTGCTGGCCCGTTCGCCCCCGGGTAACGCAATTAACACCATAGTGGCTGCCACGGTAGAGATTCTGTCAGGCTCGCAAATGCTTATACCGCTGCGTTACCGAAAACCTTTTCATGCTAAGGACGGTGCGACGGGTGTGCTATTATCCCTGTCCAATTCGGTGGCTAAATCCTTTTCCTTGGTAGCGGCTCAAACGATCGTGCGGCCGGGTCAGGCCCCGTTCATACAGGTGTTGAATGGGGGCCCGGACCCGGTCGTTGTTCCGGTTGGATCGGTATTGGCTCACGCCACTACCGATTTCGCCAGCTTTGACGGAAAGCCGCAAATTAAAACACCCACCGATGGACCGCCACACGATCGTTCACAGGAACGGTGGATCGCAGACTTGTGCGGGGAAAATTCATCTTTGTCAAACACGCAAAGGACAGCTTTGCAGTCATTGTTATTACAGTATGCTGACGTTTTTAGTAAAAATGATTTGGATCTCGGCCATACCTCGCTTTTGTCGCACCATATTGACACCGGTGCGATGCCTCCGATTTGTATGCACCCGCATCGCATGAGTCCTGCTGAAAGGGAACACGTGCGCGGCGCGGTAGATGACATGTTGGCGGCGGATATTATTTCACCGTCCAACAGTCCTTGGGGCGCACCGGTGGTACTGGTTAAGAAGAAAGATGGTGGAATGCGATTTTGTGTAGATTTCCGGCGGTTGAATAAGATATCCGTGGCGGATGCATACTACCACGGATGGACGACTCATTGGACGCTTTATCAGGGGAAAATTTCTTCTCCACCCTCGATCTGTCGTCGGGCTTTTGGCAGCTTCCCCTCGATGACGTGTCGAAACCAAAGACGGCGTTCCGCACGTCACAAGGCCTCTTTGAGTTTAACCGCTTACCTATGGGCTTGAATGCGGCACCGGCGACGTTCCAACGCTTGATGGAACTGGTACTGGCGGGACTGCAGTGGGAGACATGCCTCATATATTTAGACGATATCATCGTTTTCAGCCGCACGTTCCAGGAACACCTCCAACGCCTGGAGACTGTCTTTCAGAGGATGCGTTCGGCGGACCTAAAATTTAAACCAAATAAATGCCACCTTTTGCAACACTCCGTCCGATACTTGGGTCACATCGTCAGTTCGGACGGCGTGTCCACTGACCCGCAGAAAACGGAATGTGTCCGAGAGTGGCCCACACCCACTTCGGTGGGCGACGTTCGGCGCTTTATTGGGTTTGCATCCTACTATCGCCGGTTCGTTAAGAACTTTGCGACACTGGCTAAACCACTGCATGTTCTGACGGGGAAAACTCAGAGGTTTAAATGGGGTCCGGAGGAGGAACGCTCTTTTCACTCGCTTCGGGACCACCTCGCCACGGCGCCTACGCTCGACTACCCAGACTTTTCCCAGCCGTTCATCCTTGACACGGATGATAGCGATATCGGCATCGGGGCCGTTCTGTCGCAACGTAAAGATGGAGTCGAACGAGTGGTTGCATACGGCAGCAGGGTTCTGTCCCCGGCCGAGACACGATATTGCGTGACGAGGCGGGAACTTTTGGCGATCGTACATTTTGTCCGGCTGTTCCGGCCGTACCTGTATGGAAGGAAATTCCTCGTTCGCACTGATCACACAGCTTTGCAACACTCATTAAAATTGGACCAACCATCAGGCCAATTGGCTCGGTGGTTGGAATTGTTACAGGAATTTTCCTTCGATATCACGTACCGCAAGGGTGCTCGCCATGCCAACGCGGACGCGCTCTCCAGGTTGCCACCCATTCCTCCATGCGCCTGTCCGAGGGGTATGCACCACTGTGCAGCGCTGCCTACCTCGCCCTGTCCGGTCATAGGAAACTAATCGGGAAACCGAGAGCTCATTTTGCGGGATGGAAATGACAGATGTTCCGGGGCCGGGCGGGACTATTGATGTGTACCGATGGATTGTCTGACCGATCACGCCTGGTCGTGCCTACATCCCTTCGCCATGACCTGCTCCGCACTCTGCAAGCTGACAAATTAATGCACCTCGGCGTGCAGAAGACTTTGGCCGCAATGCAGAAAGATTTTTTTTGGCCCGGCATGACAGCAGACGTTAGCGACTTTGTCCGGTCATGCCATGATTGTGCAAAGAGGAAACCGCCTCGGAAACATTATGTGCCGCCACTACGTTCGATTGAGGTTTCCCGTATCAACGAACTAGTCGCTCTGGACATCCTGGGGCCGTTCCCTCCATCGGCTAGGGGCAACAAATACCTTCTGGTTGGGGTAGAATATTTTTCTCGATGGCCTATGGCCTGGCCTCTGCCTGACCAAACGGCCGCGTCCATCACTGATGCTTTCTTGAATGGTTATGTCATGGATAAAGGAGCACCTGAAAGGCTGCTCACAGATCAGGGACGTAACTTCTCCTCCAAATTGCTCAAGGATGTTTGCGATGCGCTGGGCACAAAGAAAATCCGCACTTCCCCTTACCATCCGCAAACGTATGGCATGGTGGAACGATTTAACCGCACCCTTTCGGCTATGCTTTGTCACACGGTGAGTGAAAAACAGACCGATTGGGACTTGCACATACCGGGCATCTTAGCGGCATACCGCATGGTTCTGCACACGTCCACGGGATATTCGCCATTTTTCCTGATGTATGGCCGTGAGAATGTACCCCCCATTGATGTGCGACTGGGTACGCCGAGTAAACAACCGTCCCTTTCCTTGCCTGATCACGTACGGGACTCGCTTGAACGGTTTACAGAGGCGCGAGAGGCCGCTAGGTGTGCGACGGCCTGTACGCAGGCAAGGAACGAGAGGTATGCGCGTCGATCGCGTACTCATATGCCCTGGTCGGTGGGCGATCTGGCATGGCTCCACTGCCCTCAGGTGCCAGTGGGCACGTCCCCTAAACTGCACAGGTCTTGGCGGGGGCCTGTGACGCTGGTGGACATTTGGAACCTACAGAGTGTTCGCGTCCAGTACGGAAAACGTCGTTGGTACGTCCATTCGTCGCGACTTAAACCCTACGTTGACCCGCGTGCCGACCCCTCATCTACACTTGATGACCTGCCGGGGTCTGCTGTGCCGAATGTGCCACTTGCGTCGCCCGTTGATCCTCAGCGGGGCTGTGTTGTGCCCCCCGCAGATGAACAGGTTTTGAGGGATGATGAGACCCCCGCCGTCCCTCCTCCAACGGGACCTACCCCGGATACGACCGAAACTGAACATTCTTCTTCTTCTCCACGCCAACCACCTGCAGATCCGGCGGCAAGGCGACCATGCGCAGGAAGCGAAGAGGGTCCCGCGTCGCGTACGCGGTCGAAATCTCTTCCGTTTCGATAGCATTGATTGCCTTGCAGTCCTTTCCCTGTTGTTACCGCACTACAGGGGCGCCCTAATGTGTGTCTGTTGTTCATGGGTGATTTTAATTTTGTTTTTTTCGGCGCATAGACGCCTGTTTCACCCCTTTACTTGTTAATGCGTCTTGGACGCCCTAATAATCAACTTTATTGGATCGGCTTGTCACCCTTTTCCCAGCCGAGAAGGCTGACTATTACACCGGGGGGGGGGGGGGGTGATGTAATAAGAGCATATGTCCGGCTCACATGGTGATCGGCTCTGCCGGTCCTGTTTTACAGCCAATGGGGGGAGAGCCTGGGAGCATGGCCCTGGCGTGATCGAGGGGTGCCAGCTAGGGTGATTGGTTCTGCTGGTTTTGGCCTCAGCCAATGGGAAGTCAGGGGCGTGGTCCCAGGAGTTGATGGGGAATCTAGAAGATTCGGCGCAGGCTACCAAGGATTGGCTGGAGCGTACCACGTGACCCAGGCATTAAATAAGGGGAGAGATGAACGACACGTGGTCAGACGAAGAACGAAGGAAGAGAGGGGCCACGCGCGAGCGGGGCTCCGAGTGCCACATGGCGGTGCGTCTCTTGTGGTCTGTCTGCCCACTTCCCGTTGCCTGCCAGCAGCGGGGAGTACTTGTGAACTGGAATAAATAAAAGGACCGATTCCACAAGTCGTCTCCAAGAGTATTATTACAAATGTATGGTACCTTTTTGCCAATGTCAACAATGATGAAAACATTTGAATAGGTTTTACCCTTGATTTGAAGCTTTCGTGACTGCAGGAATCCATACTCTTTGGTTCCTTTGGTAAAGTCACGTAGGTATAAAATAAAATAGATCACGACGTTTCGGGCGCAACACAACTTCAACCGAGATGATGGGTACAATCTGAGCAATCATTGGAAGGACGTTATTAACCAGGTAAAGTCTGAACTGACTGTGATGTTTCCATCCTACCTACCTATGTCAGCTGTTATTTCATGCTAATCTCTCACATTAACATAGCCACTTCCGTGCCCAGTTACATGCTAATTCCTCACATTAACATCATGCTAATCTCTCACATTATCATAGCTACTTCCTTGCCCAGTTACATGCTAATTTCTCACATTAACATCACTAGACCCAGCCACTTCTTTATGAAGTGCTTTCCCACCTGATGACAGACGCTTGTGTTGCGCCCTAAACGTCGTGATCTATTTTATTTTATACCTACGTGACTTTACCGAAAGAACCAAGGAGTATAGGTTTTACCCTTTCCGACAATAATGCAGGTGGAGTTAAGATGTTCAAATGCAGACTTGATGCCTTGCAAAAAGGTATCTATTTGGTATTTGAACATCTTAACACAATACCTGCATGATTTCTAGAAAGGGTAAAAACCTATTCTAATTTTTTCGCACGTCATTTTTTATACTGCCAAAAAGGTATCACATGGACACGACAGCTACCCACCGGTTCCTCCGCCTCTGAGCTTGACAGCCGGCCGAGCTGCGGAGACAAAGGCAAGAGTGTCTTAAGAGACACAAGGTGGCCATGTCAGCATACTCGTCAAAGAGGTTATTATTGCCATAGTTCAACTCCAGACGCAAGATGCCTGGCGATTTCATTTATTTGAGGGTACTGCTAATGTGAAGAAGATGCATGGGATGATTTGTGGCGTTTGTTTGCTCAATGAAAGCTTGGGTCACTGTGTCAGCATCATAACCCAAATTCTACATCTCCCAAATAGTGAAATCGTTATTTTTCTCTTATACATCAGCAACTAAACCAATCATCCGCTATTCATTTGCTAGCATCTTCTTGGTTCTTTCGGTAAAGTCACGTAGAAGGGAAATAATAAAATAATAAAAATAAAACATAATAAAATAATAAAAATAAAACATAATAAAATAATTCTCACGACGTTTCCCTTCTACGTGACTTTACCGAAAGAACCAAGAAGATGAATCTCTGCAGTCACGAAAGCTTTAAATCGACATTTGCTACCAATTCAGTTAATCATCGACTCAAGTCCGCTACTAACACTGGTCAACAAAAAAAAATGTTTTTCTGGCCTGGACTTTTGCAGCTGTTTTAGACTAATTTCAGGGTGCTGATTCCAAATCTGATCTCAGATTTGCTCTATCACATCTCATTTTTATGCTATCGGCATACCCCATTTTCATTGATTTTACCCGAAATTAACTCTGTCACTTATGATTGCAAGTTATTGCGAGTCAGTCACTGCTTTAGTGTTAAAATATGGTGCTGTATTTTTAGGATAGTGTGTTTATAATATAATCTTATGTAGATATCCACATTTATTTAATATTTTTCTTCTGCAGTTTTTATTGAAAATGCAATATTTGATATCTCAAAAACCTGATGTGATATACAAAAACTGATGCCAGATTTGGAATCAGCACCCCAAAATTACATTAAAAACCCGTTGGAATACCTTATGCCAGAAAACGTGTGTTGACCAGTGTAATTCATCCACTCTTTTAGCAACAGATCCCTTCTGGTTCTAGCAATCACGAATGTGCATAGTCATTTAGTTGCCCAGTTTAGCGAACCGTTAAGCTTTGCAGCTGCATAATGGATGCCAAGGTAGCGAGATGTTAATTATCTCACCTGGTATACAGGTCGTGGGTTCGATCCTGACACTGACGCCTGTAAATTTGGAGTTTACGTGTTACTCTCTGACCATGGTCACATGGATTTTTCTCCGGGTCCTCCGGTTTTTCCCTCCACATTTAGAATCAATATCACGCTTTTAGAGTATTTGGCTGCTCGAAATGTCCACATGATGATAAGCCACTTCATTGAGCTATGGTTTGTGGCCAGGTCACTTCTGCAAAAGAGCTATACAGTTCATTGGGCCTTACCTGGTAAAATAACAATAGTTGAATAGTTTAATCATGCCCGAGGAGAGGGCAGAGGGTCGTTTATAACCTGGTCAATTCTGCACAGGTACATATGGGGCTTTTACCCTTTGCGCATGTTTCATTTCTCTTCTTAATTCATCTCTTTTCTCTCATATCTCTTTGGAGAACTGTTGCTTCTGAAAACATCTCTCTCCCACAGCTTCCTTCATTGCTCTAGCACACCGTGTTATATATTAAGACGAGTGGCTCTCACACTGCTTTTGCTGGTTTCGCTGCGTTCGGCTCGCCGCACACTCACCGGCGTGCTGGCGCCAGCACCGTCGTACTGTGCCACTGCATCTCGCATGTTCCCCTCCTGCGCTGTCGCTGCCTCCTGCCCCTCACCGCTACCGCCGCTACCACCGGCACTGACTTGGCTCAGTGCCACGTGCAAGCGCGTCTCCAGCTGGCGGCAGCGTGCTGTCTCCTTCTCAAACCGCGCCTGCGCCAGCTGCGTCTCGAGTAACCAGTGCTCCTTCTCCTGCTCCAGCCGCAGCAGCTTCTCCTGGGTCTGTAACACCTGCAGCAGCAGCAACAGAAGTAGCAGCAGAACAGGAACAGCCTGGTTCAGCACTGCTACAGCACAGCCAATGCAGATGTAGAGGGGACAGACAGGGGTAACAGGAGAAGACCTGGAATAATAACACGTGACACAGCTACCAGCACAGGCTGTAACGAGTGCTTGACACACTGCGGTGATCCTGCATGGATTACCGACCGTAATCAGAATTATGGCACAAGCAAGTGCTCGCACCGACACAATGGAAGTGTGGATTGTAGTCGGTGATATAGCGAATGCAATCGCTCGACGCAATGCAATCCACAATATATATTTTGCGCGCTCATGCACCGGACCGTTGCGGCGTGCGTTGTCCACACATGAACCACAGCTCGAAATATCCACGGCAAAACGAGGTGCCTGCGTGGTGCCCCAGGTGCCTTTGCAGGTTGCCTGCTCCTGCCGTTTTCCGTCACGTGATAGGCAGCCCGTTGGCGGGAATCGCAACGCATCGTGGGGCACGCGCTTCTGTGGGCACATCCCCTCACCACAGCCTATTGTACACAGCAGGCTGAGAGGGAGCAGTGATGCCAAGGCGTCAGCCAAGGCAATTTCCGAGGCGACATGCAGCACCACCTTACGACCCATGGCAATTCAGTAGCTGGGACTGTCTTTCCCGTCTGTCAGAATGAGGGGGGAGACTTTTGCATTCAGAATCAAAATATTCATCATGGAGGAGGAATTCGATGAGCTATTAAGCTCTTTTTCACAGATGTCCAGTGGGGGACGGGTAAGAACCTCATAATGACAAACAAATAATACAAAAACACGCTATTACAACTTTCCATACCGTGCCCTGACTCCGAGGTGACATAAAGAAACATGCGTGGCAGTCGGCGAAGCGAGTGTTTGGTGCACCTCGTGGGATTATAAATTACTCATACAGGAACCACGAGTCACATTATATTTAATTCATCATTTCCAACGCACGGAAATATATTTTTTACGAAACTTTACCATAGACTCAGCGCGATAGAAAATATAAACATGTGAAGAGGAGCAGAGACAGCGAGAGGGTTGTTACATTCTAACACGCAGGCTGTCGTGACCAATATGGTAGTTCCATCCTTGCTAGTCTGGAGGCTATGAGTACGTAAAAAAGTAACACAGCACTTTATCCCACCTGGCATAACAGATGACCGAACACAGGACGTGGCAAAGAGCCTGGCATAGCACAGTGAGTACTTCGTACAATGGGTAGATGGTTGACTGAGTAATGAACAAGTAGTCAATGATTTATTAGTGAGTAATGAATGATTAAGTAGCAATTGAGTGGTAGTCGATTGGGTGGTGAGTGAGTGTTTTAACAAGTAGTGAGTGCTTGAGTGCTTTAGCGAGTTGTAAGTGGAAGAGCGAAGGACCAGTGGGTGAGTATGGGGTTAAGTGAATAGTGAGTAGTAACCATTGAATGAGTGAGTAGTTGAGTAGTGAATTAGGGGTGAGTAGTGAATTAGGGGATCGGTGAGTCGTGAGCAAGTGGTAGGCATATGAGTGAGCAAGTGGTGAGTATCATGTTAGATTGAGTGACTGATTTAACAAGTACTGAGTGGTTGAGATTGGTGGGTGAAAAGTGGGTGAATGAGTAGTTTTGTTCGTGGTTCAGTGACTGGTGAGTGATTAAGTGCATTATTGGTGTGAATAGTAAGTGAGCGTGAGTGATTGGTTGAATTATTGGTGGATGGGTGAGTAGTGACAGAGTAGTGGATGAGAAGTGAGCAATGATTGGTAGTGAGTGAGGAGCGAGTGAGTTACCTGTTGAGCCAGGCCTTCACGGCTCTCGGTGGAGCTAAGTAGCACCGCCCGGTTAGCCATAGCCTCCTCATACGGCACCGAGTCCGGGGGCGACTACACAAAGACAAAGATCCCCCGTATAGCCTTAATGGACTGTTGGGGCAAGTGCGGTTAGCGAGTAGCACCTATGAAGGTCGGCGCAACACACGAGGGGGTGGGTGGCCAGCAACACGCCCGGCCGCCTTTGTCTCCCCAGTGGCGATGTTTACACACCACACCAGGTGCTTATTTGAGCCCGAGTGTTGCCCACACACGCACATGCGCAGTGCTTTTTTTTTCAGTCACAGAGTTCTTTTGGTTGGGTCCCGAGGAGATGCCTTGTGAATGCTTATCAACAGGACATAGGAAATGCTCGTCGTGCCTCAGTGGGTGCCATCCTGGATCAGGTCAGGGGGGAGGAGGAGTAGAGGGGTGCTTGAACTGGGATTATGTAGAGCAGTGCACGTTTCCTCAAGCTCAATTTTGATTGGGCGATTACATTTGGTTGGGGGAGTGATAATAATCGGCAACCCCGATCACACATGGTTGATGTAAAATATGTTCGGCACGACTCTTGTAAAAAATAAAATAACTGGCTGTATGAACGTGAGTAAGGCATGTATAAAAACACATCTCAGCAAGCTCATTAACAGAACTGACCTACAGTAGAAATGTACGTATTGAGCGGTCTCTTCCCGTGTCTCACTAAGAGGAGTTGGAGGCTCTGCTGCTGAACCTGGAGTGTGCTACTAAGAGGTGGGGGGCCCTACCATCAGCTCTACCAAAACCAAGGACCTGCCTGGGTATTCTGTGGAATCAAACACTGCACCCCCTCAACTCCCCAAGAGTTATGGAGAGAGTAGAGATATTTCCATACCTTGGCAGTGTACTTATGACCAGCTGCGGTTTGCCAGCGGAAGTCTTACTCCGAATCAGTCGGGCGGCATTACCTTTTCATTAGCTATGTCATGTTGTGGGGAAGCTACCTGGTCTGTCCCTCCACACAAAGTTTCGGGTCTTCTCGGCCAGTCAGGCCCTCCTTTCTCGATGCTTGCAAAACGTGGACCCGTCCAATGGAACATCTGTGATAGTTAGAAACATTCAGGCTGGCCTGCCTATGATTCATCCTCGGTTTAACCAGACTGTATTGTGGGAGCTACACAAATTCTTGAAAGATTTGGACACAGTCCCATTGGTGAGCTCCTCCGGTAAGCAAGGCTGCATTGGCTGGGGCATGTAGGCTGTGTTCCCAGTCACCGCATGCCCAAAACTGTTTTTGTTCAGTCGCACAGAGGGAGCTACATGGGTGCAGCACAGACTGGAAAAGAGAAGGGCGGATGTGGTACAGGAGCACTGGCGGAGCCAGTGGGGGGGGGGGGTGGCACATGCCCCCCCAATTGATCCCATCAAAATCCTGAATTTCGATTGGATCATTGGGGTTTATTAGTAATAAATCGGCATTTTGCGACTCCCACTGCTACTGTGTAGCATATTATTATGTAGGGACTCTATGCGATGATAGGAAAATAGTCTGAGTCCATAAATGGCAATAAGTAATGGCAAAGCAGTTATATGTGGCTCACAGAATTGTGCACAGATGCATATACAATACACGACTTCCCTGAAGGCAAACACCTTCAGCAAGCGCGATGCCGATCACACATGGTTAGAATTCGACCCTTGATCGATGGCTGCGCCATCGCCGTGCACGCGTCGAATAAAAATCAAGGAACAAGTCCTTACTGACTAACAACTCCTATAATTTTACATTGCTGGAGGGGTTGCCCCCCACTACCTGAAAATCCTGGCTCCGCCATTGTACAGGAGGATATGGAGTTGACTAGACTTGCTAATTAATTGGTACCAGCGGTGTCAAGATCGGCTTCTGTAGAGGAGGCTCATGAAGGACGCTACTGGGCAGTTGGAGTTAGTCGCCCTCCAATAACAGCGGAGGGCAGAAGAGCAAGACTCACAACTAAGAGCATAGTGCCGGGTGGATAAAACACAGCAAGTTGGCACAGAAGGAACATAGGTGGGGCATCAGCCAGTCATCTCAGTCAGTCAACCCATGGCACCTGGGTCTGTCCCATGATCTCCCGCCAGCAACCCTTCGACACATCACATGGTGACAAAGTGCAGCTCGCCTAAGTTTAACTAAATTGTGGGTGGAGCAGTCACACTGTGAGAGCTGGATGATTGATTGATTGTAACTGGTTGGATTGGTCTACCTAGGTACTAGGTCGAGTGGTCTCTCCGTGAGTGGAGCGAACGTCTCGCCGATTCTGATTCTGTGTTGGAGGAAGCGAGCAAGCAGTCTCATTGTGCAAGGAGCACACTGGCTGTGGTCTAGCGGTGGTGATCACCTGTTGGATGGTGAACATGTACTGTGCCGCTTTCCACCGGTACTTGGCCACGCATCGCGCTGCTTCAGCGCCACCGGCCACCCCCCGCCAGCCAAAGGCGGAGCTGGGGGCTACTGACAGGAAGTCCAGGCTGGCAGCGAAAAACTCGGCAATCTGTTCAGCACAGCACACCGTACCACAGCACACTATACCACAGTACACTGTACCACAGCCCATTGTAACACAGCACACCGTACCACAGCACATTATACCACAGTACACTATACCATAGCCCATCATCACCCCCTCCCCCATTACCCTGGCTGCATCGATCACATCCAGCCCTTTATAAATCCACTGCTTCATTATGCCTCCCCATGCCGTGTCAGTCAGGAGTTGTTTGACCATACTTTATCAAAGCTGGTCAGTGTGGGTTTTTTGTGGGAGGGAAGCCCAGGCAGGTTCCAAATATAATTCGCCACCGATGTTAGCTATGGCCAGGAATCGGAAATCGCATCGCGATGTTCACAGCGCGGCGCATTGACTGCTGCACGATTGCTCCACTCCACACTTACCGTGGCCATGACGGCTGCTGCTATTCCCCTTTAAAACGCTGCGTAAATCCTAACTGCATTGTGATTGAATTTAACAGACCATAATGTTGCTGATGTGTTCCAACGCATCTGGAAGAGTAACAGCATCCCCAAGGACTAGACAAAAGACCTAATCGTGAGACTCTCCAAAAAGGGAGAGCTTGGAAACTGCGACAACTGGCGAGGAATTACACTCCTCTCGCTTCTTAGCAAGGTCTTCTGCAAAATGCCGTTCAACAGGATTAACAGTCCCCTTGACCAGACCCTGCAGAAAGAAAAAGCCGGCTTTAGGAAAGGCAGAGGCTGCATGGACCACATATTCACTCTACGCAATATCACAGAACAGTGCCTGGAATAAAAAGCCCCACTATACCTCAAATTCATCAATTTTAATAAAGCTTTCCATAGCATACACAGAGACAGTCTTTGGCATTCCACTAAAACTCATTGAGCTGATCAAGAGTTTCAATGAAGAATTTGAATGTGCAATCCTGGTCAACAACACTACCTCAGGCTTGATCCCCGTCACGTCGGGGGTACGCCAATATGCATCCTTTCACCAATTCTCTTCCTGGTTACCATTGACTGGGTTATGAGCAGGGACGTGAGGTCAGAGGAGCCAAGGGAGGCAGTGCCTCACCTTTCATACTCCAATGAAAATAGCTGTTACGAAAAGTAAAAAAAAAGAATAATCAAATAAAATAAATATTAAGATTTTTCCACTGATCTGTGTTATAAATGTCCTTTCTGTATGATTCCAATCATTTTTATAGTCAAAATCGCCAAATGTGCGGAGCTCCGCTGCAAATACAGGAATAGATGAGAGGTGAGGCAGTAACGAGCTCAGCCTCCCCTCTGATTGCGCAACCCCTCAATAACTGGATGGAGCGCGGGTAATAAGCGTGTGCCTGTTACGATCTCAGTATGTCACCGATGTAATGTTTGTAGACCCCTTCATTTCATGTCCTCGCCTTCCATACTCCAGGTAACTTATTTCACGTATGTGTATAAAGATATTTAGGCTCGCTGGTCTCGTCATGAAACTGCAATGAAAAAGCAGCAGGGGAAGCAGCCTCACTGAGGGGGACGTGTCTGACACGCCCCCCTCAGTGAGGACATGCCCCCTTAGTGAGGCCACGCCCCCTCCGTTAAGCCACGCCCCCTCAGTGTGTAAATCTGGTTCTGACACTAGCCAGTGCCTCCCCAGCCATTGACCTCACCGCACGTCACTAGTTATGAGATGTACCACAAGAGACTTCCCAAGGGGAATCCAATGGACCCCCTGCTCAGTGCTCGAAGATCTTGATTTCACAGATGACATAGCTCTGCTCTCTTCTCAACAAACCCATACGCAGGAGAAAACAACTCGGTTTAGCCAGTTTGCTGATCAACTAGGCCTGCAAATAAATATAGAAAAGACCCAAGAGATGAAAATCAACTAAACAACAACAAATACTACAATCAAGGGCAACTCACTGGAACAGGTTGAAACATTTACATACCTTGGCACTGTCATAAGCAAAGAAAACTCCACCTCAAAAGACATCAAGTCCAGACTAAAAAAATTAACCCGTAAAAACAAAGTTTTTCACTATAAATCCTCTATATGCGTGGCATCGGTTTTATTTTATTATTCATTTCTGTTTTTCTTGAGTAAGAGTTTCATTTTTATCACATTGGTATTTTAAATTAAATATGAAAAAAAAAAGTTCCTAAAAAGTGGAAAATTTAGGAAAAAAATTTTCACGAAAATAAATTGTCACGCACGAGTCTGTGTGCAAAATGTCAGCTCAATTGGATCACGGGAAGTGGGTTAAAAAACGACCGAAAGATTTGCACGGTCGTAAGCGCGCGAGCAAGCAAGCAAGCAAGTGAACTTAATATAAAGGATTTAAAAAGGCAAGACACACTGTCTTCCAACATAAATATTTGGAAGTCTCGCCAATACAGTTTAAAGACAAAGGTACGAATCTATAATAGCAAAGTAAAATCAGGACTGAGATACAATAGTGCAAGTTGGAGAACCACCAAGATAGACATGAACTCCCTATCAACCTTCTACAACAACTACCTGAGGAAAATCTGTCACATCTTCTGGCCAAACAAGATTTCAACCCAGGACCTGTATATAAAAACCAATAAAAAATGTGTAAGTTGGGACAATAGAACCGAGTTCATAGCGAAAACCACCCTACAGTGGACACCACAAGGGAACAAAACCACAGGGCAGGCCGAAGACCATCTGGCGACGCACCGTTCCAGACCAACTAAAGACCATGGGCCTGTCTTGGGGTGAAGCAGAGAAGGCTGCTAAATTGTGGCGTTATACTCCACAGGGAGCGAAGAGGAGTAAGTAATGTTGCTGACGAGACAAACTCTGGAGTAAAACCACTTCAGAATTTGCATGCTTAAACAAATGCTGCTGTAACGCATGAGCCCTGGAGGTTCAACAATTGAGGTACACAAAATAATGTTTTATATACTGTAAATCAGAGCCTTGTTTCATATATTTAATTTCCACAAGTCACGACAATGGCAAATAATGCTGTACAATGCAGCACATGCAATCTACTCATGATACAGTTTTTTGCAATACACGTTCCTTCGGAGTGGACAGGTAGGAACTTGGTTGGACAGATCATTCGTGCACGACAGATAGACAAATAATCCCTGGTGGGCAGTGTGGAACCTGTTGTTCCTACCTGTATAAGTGTAGTGTATCGTGTCGTGTATAGTGTAGTGTGTAGGTTAAACGTTGAGTTTTATAAGGGCACCACGGGGTGACCAGCCCCTCCCCACCCAGCCCCACCCCTCCCACGCCCCACCCTCCCCACCCAGTCCCTCATCACCCAGCCCCTCCCCACCCAGCCCCTCCCCACTGTTGTATATATGCCCCTTTTTTCAAAAATGTATATTAAGAATAATTCTGCCAATATTTTTTTGTTGTTCACATAGTCACTCGGAAGCGAAACAACGAACCCCCCCCCCCCTTTCGCAATCAGCTGCAGTGACACGCTCGAAACAAAAGGCCGGAGACGAACCATAAAAGATAATAAGCCCCTCCTCGTACAAAGGACAGAGAGAGGGGGGTGTTGTAACACGGACTTCAAAGCTGTGCTCACAAGCAGGACGGCGAAAAGCGAACAGATGGGTTTTGTGGGCTATTTTAATTAACAAAGTTCCAAAACTTAGTGACCAAGATTAAGTGAACATTATCGATCCTCACACTCACTCCAATTAAAAACCAGGCTACAATCCACACCAGTGGATCATGACTCCTCATTTATTAATTCAATACTAATGTTATTGTTACCTTCAATAATTCTCTACACGACCTGATCAAAAAAAAAATAATAATAATTATGGCAGTCAGGGTCCTTCCTAAGCCAAAACGAATTCTCTAACCTCGGGATATAATAATAATTCTAAACAAACCAAATAATTATTACGAATAGTAGACAAAGGGTCATCTAGAAGAATTAAAGGTGAAACAAGTCAGTCATACCTAACCAAGATGTAATGTACTCCATAGGAAGAGAGCCTCACAACCGCCTTTGTCTTCCCGCAGCACGGATAGCAAGATTTGCACACACAAGGAAAAAACATCTCTCCATAAAGAAAATCAAACCCCGACGGAAATACTGTGAACCCGGCTACAACATACCTTGAATCACTTATAATATTACTAGTAATTTTGATTGTAAGAAGTAAAGTGAGTCTCATTTTAACTTCCAAACAAAAAACGGAAAAACTTGGAAGGTTGTGAGAGACAGTAACGCCCAGAGCGAGGGAAGTGGCTCTCACAATTTTTTTTATTGCAGGTTGGGCATCTGTGTTCCATGGATGAAAAGATGGCTTGGGGGAGGAGATGTAACAGATGTCTCAATAAAAAACATGCACACACACACACATACCACTCCCCACAGCCAGCGACATCAAAAAAAGTTGGGCTTTTGTGAACAGAGAGAGGGGAGGGAGTTTCACGTTCTCTTGGTTTAAGCACAAACGCACATCACGCAACTCAGTCTTGTTTCAGTCTTGCGACACAGCTTTGCGAGAAAGACTTGCGAGGGAGTTTTGGCGGAGGCTTGCCGGCAGGCACCGACACCAACCATGGGTGTCATGCCTCGAGGAGAGATGGGACGAGAGGTCGTTAGGGGCTGAGTTCGGTATGAGCCGACAGAGTTGCGCTGACGAGCAATCAGCTGCGAGGAAGGGTAGAAACGCAAACCGTTGACCAAGCCTTCCACCAAGGAACGAAAGCCTCGTTCATCGCCACAAAGCATCGGGCGCCACCGGGGGCC
Organism: Lampetra fluviatilis; assembly: GCF_964198595.1. Classification (NCBI taxonomy): domain Eukaryota; kingdom Metazoa; phylum Chordata; class Hyperoartia; order Petromyzontiformes; family Petromyzontidae; genus Lampetra; species Lampetra fluviatilis. The sequence continues at coordinate 14,213,735 of NC_136292.1, read as the reverse complement.
ACCGGGCACCACCGAGCGCCACCGACCGAAGGGTGTCAGCCATCAGCGGACAAGTGGCGAGCGTCCTGTCGACCCGTCATCCAACAGGGGAAAGAGCCTGACCGGCCGCCCGTGAGGAAGAGGAGAGCGCCATCGAATGTGCCGTGTGTTCGACCACACACCGACCTGCACCAGCTGGGAACCAAGACATCCAGCAGCTGACGAGCTGCGCGCGCTATCTGACGACGGAATCGCCGAGCGCCACGAGCCTCTTCAAAGACAGCATCGTGCCGACGCCGCTCATCCAGCAGTGGAGAGAGAGAGCCAAAGGCTCACTGCAGACACGCCCGCGCGAGGGAGCAGGGCGTGAAGCCGCTGTTTGTATGCCCCTCCCCCACCCACAAGCTCACGACACAGCGCCCGGCATTCGCTTAAAACAATAATTTATCAAGGGGACAATACACACGCACATACACGAGAATCACTAACTGGCCGTGAAGGCATCGTGACTCATCGAGTGATAAGAATACGTCGTTTATAAGTGCCTTAGTCGTTTTTTGAAATTTTGTTTTATTTAGTTTTTTTTATCGCATAAATTACGAATAGATTCATCAATGTAAACTAAACTTTTGAAACCTTCGTCATGAATCTACACGCTCACAGAGAGAGAATATCGTGTCAAATCTGTTTCTTTGTCATAGAACCTGATCCACGAATTAATTAAAGCTTAGCCAGAGATACGAATCTCCCATAAAGAGGACACGCACGGCGTCGCACACCATTGTTCCAAGACATTTCGTTAAATATATAATCTTGCTGATTAATCTATTGCCGTATACTTTGCCTTCGGGATACAATAGTTTGCTCATCGCCTTTCATATGAATATCATTGCATGCATGTTTAAGGACTTTTCCTGTCGCCAGATATGCTCGTGTTACGCGGTGGAATAATTGTATGTGCGGTTGGAGACCTAACATAAACACACTAAGAGATAATTAATGTTTAAGCAAGAATAATTGTTTTATCCCCATTGATACTACTCTGTGCAGCGAAGCTAAGCTTAATTATCATAAATGCCCGCATTAACATAATCGCAAACATTTGCATAAACAAATACGCATATCTTAGCATAATTTATGCACATAATTAAATAAATATTATTCTTCCTGAGATTTACACATTTTCCAAATCTTAATTTTATTTTTATTATTTTTTTTTATAAAATTTTCATAACCCGACATATACAACACCACCCAGCCCCACCCTCCCCACCCACCCCCTCCCCACCCTCCCCTCTCCACCCAGCCCCACCCCTCTCACCCCCCACCCTCCCCTCCCCATATGCACGACAGACAGACAAATAATCCCTGGTGGGCAGTGTGGAACCTGTTGTTCCTACCTGTATAAGTGTAGTGTATCGTGTCGTGTATAGTGTAGTGTGTAGGTTAAACGTTGAGTTTTATAAGGGCACCACGGGGTGACCAGCCCCTCCCCACCCAGCCCCACCCCTCCCACGCCCCACCCTCCCCACCCAGTCCCTCATCACCCAGCCCCTCCCCACCCAGCCCCTCCCCACTGTTGTATATATGCCCCTTTTTCCAAAAATGTATATTAAGAATAATTCTGCCAATATTTTTTTGTTGTTCACATAGTCACTCGGAAGCGCAAACAACGAACCCCCCCCCCTTCGCAATCAGCTGCAGTGACACGCTCGCAACAAAAGGCCGGAGACGAACCATAAAAGATTATTGAGCTCAAGTCTTAATAATAGCGACTTCGACCTGCCAAGAATTGTTAATCTTTGGGTAGACTTGGCCCTCCCTCAAGGGATTGTGGAATTTCTCCGAGAGGCCCTGGGGCCATCAATGGAGATGAACACCAACCCACGCTCGTTTGTACCGGGAGACACTTTGTTGAAGTTGTCATCCAATGGTCTTTCACTGAATTTTGAGGTTAGGCCACGTCATCATCTTGAGAACCCTCCACCATCCCGCATAGCCAAATAAATTAAACTCTCGTGCTTGCGTTTAACTCGACAATTATTAATTCTCTCAGCTCACCAGTAAGTTGAAGAGCAAATAAAAAAAATCGAATGTAGCAATTAGACAGATTTTGCCAGATCACATGGTCCAAACCCAGAAAGATCAACGATGAATCACATGAGCTGCAACTTTCGTCATCCAACGTTGCGCAACCTCACTGTCTACTGCTATCTTCCCCGGTGTCTCTGTAAGCCCAGGCGGCCGCTATAGTGCTGGACAGGCGGCGCACCTTGCCAGTGGTGCAGGCGAGGGCGACGAGGGATGAGAGGAGACACTCGTTAGTGGAGCGCAGCTTGTGGCTTGAAGTGGGCAGTTCGTGCTCCAAGCTCACCTTGGCGCCATAGTGCTTAGAGATCCCTGTGTGTGTGTGCATGCAGGCAGGCAAACCGTGCAGACACAACGGTAAACGACACGACCTGAAAGGCAACGAGCGCGGTCCTCATCGTGTGTCTACACGTGCCCAGACCGTGTGTCCCATAGACTCATCCGCGAGCATTCTTGGAACAATTAATAATGACAGCGCGGTGCTTTACGTGGGCCACCATGTAAGACCCCGTGACACGGCACGGTGGGTCACGCATCGCGCTCTTACCCTGGGCAGCGCGGTGCAGGCTGTGCAGGGCGGCTCCGAGCTGTGTGTGCACTGCACCGTGGTTGTCAGGGTGCATCTCCTGAGGCCTCGTTCCTTAGCATGGAGGGAGGCAAGAGGCGACATTAAATGGCCAATTCGTTACATGCGAAAGTGCTTGGCGCATTATAAACAAAACACTGCCACAATTCGACTTTACGAATTAATTATTTGCTTGGCATTAAGGGCGCATTGTAATGTGGTTTGTTTTTTGGTTGTTTTCCTCTTAATTTTATTTGGTTCATTGTTGTCATTGCTTTCATGTTACTGCTTGTGTCATACTGGTGATAATGCCGATTTGGCTTGAGACCTCCTTTGCCCAACCAGAGCAGGTGATGAGCACACTGCCCAAATATGGAAACTTCTCCACTCTCTGCACAACTGCCCCATCACTCATAGTGAGGGGAGCGTTTGAGGACATAAAATACCCTGGTAGGTGCTTTGTTTTTGTGGAGCTGATGGTAAGACACCATCTCCTTAGTAGCATGCTCCAGGTTCCGCAGTAGCACCTCCAACTCCTTCTCGGAGTTGGCAGAAATCACAAGATCATCCGCATACGTAATATGGTTGACCAAAAGGGAGCCATCCCTTGACCGCACCCGGACACAAAATGGCTCTGACACCCGGTCACACAACTTTATCTGGGCCTGCCCACCATCATGAAGGTCCTTAATCATTGTGAGCAGACGGTCTGGTACTCCAAAAAGAGGAAGAATAACTCATAACCCTAGCCTATTGATATCATAGGCTTTTACCAGGTCAATAACACAGACATGTAGGTCCTGTTGAAATTCACTCTGACATATACAAATACAAAGAACCCCCGTATAGCCTTAACAGACTGTGGGCTAAGTGCTGTTAGTGAGCACTGATGAAGGCTGGCACATTACATGATGGAGTGGGTGGCCACCATCACACCCAGCCGCCTTTGTCTCCCCAGTGGCGATGTTTACACATCACACCAGGTACTCATTTGAGACCGAGTCGATCTAGGGGAGGCCCAGGACCAATTCAGATAATAGCCACTGGTGTTGGCCGTGAGCAGGAATCGAAGTCCGGTTGCCTTGTTCATAGCACAGCGTGCTACCCACAACACTACCGCTTCCCATTATGATTGATACACACACAAACACTCTTTCTCTTACAGAAAGTAACACAACTGAACGTAACACAACCTAACAATTACATACATGCACTCTCAACACACCTCACACAAATACACAAAGAATCACACTCGCATCGCTTTATAAAAAACACAAATAATATTACTGTACAAACGACCTCAGCCGCAGAAGAACTTAACCCGTTGAGTGATTATGTCACAGTGGCCATGTTGCATTTGGGCTTTCACAGCAGCCATTTTGCATAGGTCTTTTACGGCAGCCATATTACATAGGGCTTTCACAATTGCTGCCCGGTGGATTTCACATGCTTTTTCTGTACTCGGGCCCATAGTCTGTTGAGTTTTCACCTGGTTAAATAAAATAAATGTGTAGAATCCTAAGGACGTGTAGGGTTTCCATAAACCAATTAGATAATATATTAATTCCTGAAGGGAAATCACCAATGTGATTATTAACACTGGTATCAACTAGATGGAGTGGTGCTAGGGCCGTGCACCTTTCAAATACATTTTTATATCAACTCAGTCCATCATCATCATCCCCCTGGAGTCAATGTAATGTGCATTATCACTTTGTAGAAAGCCAACAGCCCTTTACTTATGGTTAGGCTGCTTCCCACTTTCCAGGGAAGGAGCAATGAATCAGTGAAAAGATTCAATTATAAAAAGGCATTTTATTAAATGAAAATTTATTTGGAGCAGCTGTCCACATGATTCGGTGTTGGTAAAGTCAGTGGTTGCCCCTGGGGGCAAAAGCTGAGACCCACCGAAGGAATGCAAAATTTCCACCACTGGCTAAGGGGCCACCAATGGCAATGAGGTGAGAACCACGCCCATTTTTGAATGGGAGAGGATTCACTGAAAGACAGCGAGCGCCAGGTCAGGGTGTGGGAGGCATCTGTGGGGGCGCGTGGAGGAGGAGAATGAAGCAGCACTACCGGGCAGCGTGAGCGCCACCACGTAGGTGCTTGTGCGGGAGAAGGCTGCTGTCATGGCTCTCACGTCCTGTTCCAGTGCGGCGTTGTGGGTACGCAGCTCCTCGCTGCACAGGGGCGAGCGAGACTCCTCCTGCAGGCTGCATGGGTGACATCACGGGGACATCACAGGGATCATCGCGGGGACACCACAGGGACACCGCGGGAGACATCGTGGGGGACATTGTGGGGATATCGCGGGGAACACCGTCGGGACACCACGGGGGACATAATGAAGATATGGCGGGACATCACGGGCGACACCACGGGGACACGAGTGGGGACATTGAGGGGACATCACAGGGATATCGTGCAGTCATGCAGGCTGGCGTGGAGCCCTGCTCCCTCTCCTCTCTGCGGAATTCAACTACAGCGGTGGTGGTTCCAAACCTGTCCGAGCCACTGTCAACTGTCAACAAAAAAAGTGTACGTACTGCCATAGAGTAAAACATTTAGGCCACTTAACAAGGCGTCATGGACCAACAGTGTTATGCTGACTCCAGGTTGGGAACCACATCTCCATAGGATACCTGAGATGGCATGTGGCCTTCGTAATTTTTGCAATGGATCCTTGAAATAAACGAAACTATTTACAAAACTAGACCATTTTTTTTTCATTTTACCAGGTAAAAAAGAAGTGACCTGGCCACAAATGATAGCTCAACGAAGTGGCTTACCACGTGAAAATTTATAGCAGCTAAATCCTCTAAACCCATTTTTATTCTAAATGTGAAGGGAAAAACCGGAGGACGCAGGGAAAATCCACACTACCACGGGGAGAGAGATATGCACGTATGAAATAAATGTGGAAATGCAAGAAAATTTTGGATTTGCATCCAAAACTGGAGCTGTCATACCTCTCCAGCTGGTAGGGCGTGAGCTTGGACAGGTAGGACACATAGTTAGAGAGGCTGTCGGAGAACGGCGACAGCGACACGACAGTCTCCTGTGACAGACGCAGAAAAAGATGCCTCCCGGTTACGAACTTACCGCTGCGGTATAAACCATAAAAGTTTTTTTTAGGGTTAGATCGCGTAAATATAAACGTGTCATTAAACATGCCATCACCCAACACAGCCAATTAGTGAGGTTTGTCACGTAAACAAAATGTGGCAATCAGTTACGAGTTCAGCACGCCGGTTGTGTGTTGGAAAGTAAACCCACAACATTTACCATTCGAGTACTGTGACGTTTTTCTGGTAGATTACTCTCCAACACAACCGTTGTGGTGAACTAGCAACAAATTATACGTTTTGTTTATGTGACAAACCTTCCTAATTGGCCGTGTCGAGTGGTGGTGGGTTTAATAACACATTCATATTTATGCGATCTAACGCAAAAACCTCTAATTATGGTAATATTGGTCGGGAAAGCCTACTACTATGTGTTAAACAGGTCAGGCCATGTGTTGAGCTTGCACATCACTGTCAAATTTCTATCATTACACCGTTGCGACCTTGGCTTCATCGGGTGCATGCCACAGTGGTGTTGGGGTCTGATGTTACCAGCATCGTGACTGCATCCTCTGTAATGCTGTCATGCAGCTGCTGCATGCCCTGGTCCAGGGGACGCACGTACGACGCATTCTCATGCAGAAATTGGCAAAACTGCGGTGAGAAAACAAAACGGACAGACGGCCACCATCAGCGTTAAGGACCTTTCCTCTCGACGCCCGGTCACCATGCTCTTGACTTGGTCCGGATCACCCCGCTTACTCTATTCACTTGATATAAAATAAATGAATAAATATACAAACTATTGGGTTCAGTCACATTCATCTTGCCAAATATGAGTTGTAAGACCCTCCACCACCCAAGTTAAAGAAACAAGTTTAATTGTTATGCGTACGGGTGGTAAATGCGCAAAGTATAATTGTTTCATTCTAGATTTGAAGCTTTCGTGACTGCAAGGATTCATATTCTTAGTTCTTTCGGTAAAGTCACGTAGGTAAAAAATGAAATTAAAATTAATAAAAATAAAATTAAAATAAAAATCACGACGTTTCGGAGGCAACACAAGTCTCCGTCATCAGTTGGGACCGTCACATCCAGATTTGCTGTATCAAGTTTGTATTGGGTCTTATAATTTCACCAAAAGAGTGCTAAATAATGACTTCTGACACCAGTTGTAGCGGGTCAGGAACCAGAGGAGAACGTAGGCGAGGCAACACAATATTTATTTAACTGCACCGCATACAAGGTCCCTAACACAAAGGGGTAACGCCCCTTTCACCCCATACCTAAGGAGGTATGGCCTCCGGGCTACACTGCCTCCTAACACTGGACCACTCTAGCTCTGAGCCCTCCAGCTAGGGGTCCTAGGGAAGGCTACGCTGACCCGACCGTCCCAAGGTCACCGGGTCTTGACCGCTGGCCTCACTGAGCTCCGGCCCTTAGAAGGACAGCGGAGCTTGGGGTCCAGGGTCCTATCTTCAGCTCCCGTCTTCGGTCTTCAGCTTGGAGATGACTGAGCCGGACCCTTCCTAGCCACGCCTCCCTTCCAGAACCTTCTGGAAGGTGACATCATCCCCCAATCCCCCCTCGCGGGGTTTGGGGATTTGTGTCCCAGGATCCATTCTCCTAGGGATTGGCGTTGGCCCCTTGGGCCATGATCCTTTACACTGGCGTGACGCCGCTTCCGCCCCCAATTGACGAGAAGGGGGAGCTTCCCGCTAACAGCATGGGGGGTGGCGATGAATACCTCTAAACAGGGACAACATTGATACACTGCCCTCATTACTTACCTCTCCCACTTCTCATGTCTTCTATAACCGACCTTATCATGATCCTAAAGTTACCATAACATATTGCTCTGATCTCAGCAGTGCTGGCTGAGTGGCTGTGACCCAGGAAATATGAATCTCATGACACAGTGCGACCCACACACAAGTCTGAAACACACGGACAAGTAGCGATAACACAGCCATCTATAGCCTACTGAGTGACAGAAAGGCACCCACGTGAGTGTATACGCGCAATACTTTGTGTAATCATCCAATATGTGCCCAAATACCTCGGAAGCTAAGCAAGTGGGAACCTTAATAACGCTTGAATGGGTGATCACAGTTTGTGATCGGGCTTGTAGAATTGCGTGGCGGCCAGCAGTATAGGACAGGGTGGCCAAATACATTGTTGTACTGTATTGATATGCTCCCTCATCTATGCCCTTCCCACCCTCAATCCGCACTTACCAGCGTGGTGGAGTAATTTCACAGTAGGGAGCGGTGGCGTAATACCTGCTGGATTTGAACCCGTGAACCCCTGCAACAAGCAGCGAACATGCTGATGCTGGGCAAAGTTACCGCCCCATGTACAGGCAGACCTTGCTTCATGCTCAGGATGTGTTCCTGGAGAAGTGAGCAGTGGCGGCTCCTGCAAAATCTCTCAGGGGGGGGCAAATGTCTGGATGATTGATAAGGATAAGGTCCACCCATGCAATGGATAAATTAACAGCTTAAGCATATAAAGGCAACTTCACTTCTTTAATATTAATGAAAAATAAAGTGACTCTTACAATACATCTTGTTTGTTTCTATACTCACTATTAAAACAAACCACTCAAGTTTATTTTATTAAAGATTCCACTACGTGGCGACAAATTATATTGTTGGATGAAACGTGCTTACGTATGATGACGTAAGCACGTATGATGACGTAAGCACGTTAGGGCGAGCCCTCCCGGAAGCCATAGAGAATGCATTGCAGCGCCCCCGTTCGAAAAAAATCATCTTTGAATGTAAGTCTATGGGACCACTCGGGGCGATTCTCAGCTGGAGGGAAATCGCCCAAAAAGAGGCGGTACTCCACAGAACGTAGCATGACGCTGATTGGACTATATCCAGAGGCACAGTGATGGCTAGCGTGACTCTGTGGTTGAATGACATTGGTGGTGCGTCGCCCAATCGCCCTAATGAAGAAACCGCCCCTGGAAGTGAGCACTTATCGAATCAGCGCTAGAAGGGGTCATTATATACCACTATATACTACATGGGGATGTAATCCTGACTGCATTATTTATTTAGTATGAGCATGCACACGAGGTATTCATTGGGATACCAGGAATACAGTAGAACCTCTGGTCACGACCATAATTCGTTCCATAACTTTGGTCGCAACCCAATTTGGTCGTGACTCGAACCTAATTTCCCCATTGGATTGTATGTAAATACGATTAATCCATTCCAGACTCCTACGAACTGTATATAAATATTGTTTTTTAAAGATTTTTAAGCACAAAAATAGTTAATTATGCCGTAGAATTCACAGTGTAATAGTAAACTAAATGTAAAAACATTGAATAACACTGAAAAAACCTTCTGGCGTGAAGGAAGTGAGGAGGAAGATGATTGGGGTGGAGGTTACTGTTTTGAGGGAGAGTCCGCCTCCGCGATGGAAGGACGTTCTCCTTCAGGTGTTTTCTCTCTTGCGATTTCTTCGTCTTCTAATGTTTCGTCTTCAGGAATTTCTGGGTCAGGGGTTTCTTGTTTTTTTATCCGTTTAGCTGGTGGACCAACAGTCACCAAAAAACGATCTAATGTGACTTGTCTTTTCCTGCGCATCTACACTCTATTCGTAAGAGTTTTGTCGGGGTGGTGCTTTTCAAAGAAATTCTAGCACTCATTCCATACTTTTCAATAATTTCCTTCTTCACTTCGATTTAAATTTTCTTTAAAACCTTCTTCTCACCATGGCTAATTGCAAAATTAATGCAAAAATACGCAAAATACTGCACAGAGTTCACAGCGAATGAGCGCACGTCTGACCGAGACCGATTACTAAGCGAGACTGAATGAGCAAGCGGCCACAAGTGGGTCGCTGTTGTTTGTAAACAAACAACAGGAAATTTGGCGCTAACAAAAAAATGGCGCGGAAGGGGAAATCGGCCGCGCGCCATGTTTGATCGCCACCCGAGTATGTGTTCGTGAGCAGATTCAAACATTTTGTTAATTTTTTGGTCGGAACCCGATTTGGTCATGGTCAGAAGTGTTCGTGACCAGAGGTTCTACTGTACCATTAACAATAATACAGGTGTAGTGACGTAAATACGGTTACTGTGCTATTAGTGCCAGCCATTATTCAGAGTGCTGCTGAGCGCCAGAAACCTCCCTGGGAGGCTTGAGAGACACGTGACCGGAGGCCCGGGAGCCCTTGCTTGATACAGCAGGGGGCGTGGCCGAGGGCGTGGCCAAGGGCGGATCGAGGCCGCGGCTAGGGAAATAAAGGGGGAGCACCGAGGGGATTCGGGGCTCGTTTTTGGGTATCAACTGGAAAAGTCTTCGCTCTTCGTTCTCCGCTCCTCGTTCGTTGTGTAGTTTAGCTGGGATTCATGGGTCAAGTAACATGTGTGCTACCGATCCGTCCGTACAGTTTAAGCACACGCACATAGCGACAGATAGCCACACCTAGCTAGAGAACCCGGAGTGTTACGTAGTTGTTTTTAAATGTGTTGCCTCCAAGTTAGAGTGTGTGCATCCCTCTGTACACAGACTACACAGGTGATAAATATCTTATTCCAGAATTAAAAAGAGTAATTATAACATGAGTAAGTATTATGGCACTGTGTACTCGAGTGCATTCTACTGTACTCCTACATGGCAGTGGTGAGGAGGTTTTGGAGCTGCTATTGCACTCCCAGTCCGGGACATTTCAGAGAAGAACTCCAGGACCTCAGTGACGTTCTTAGTGATGCCCTCAGTCTATATTTATGTGGCGAGGTTTCTTTTAGGTGGAACCTGAGACTCTATTCTGGTCTCAAGAGTTCTCACCTTGATAATATGGGAAAGAAAAACTCAAGTCGATTTATTTTCAATCTTCAGGGACTCCTCTACTTACGAACGAGTTAGGTTCCAGAGATCTGTTTGTAAATCGATTTGTTCGCAAGTCCAACTTTACTCCTGTCAATTCCATACATGTTGTACGGAATCGTACACTAAACACGGGGAATGGCTTCCAAAGTTGTACAATCGCCTGCAGATGTAGATGCCACTGGTTATTCATGTTCTGCAGATGTAGATGCCATCACCGCCATCTATTGTGTGGCAATTGAACTTACAACTCTCGGTCCGTACAGGCAACTGGAAATATGGACTGATTCGTTCCTAAGTCAAATGTTCGTAAGTGGAGGAGTCGCTGTAATCGGGAACACAAATCATGCGGGTCTGTGGTTTGCTCAGAGCCATGCGTCGCTCTCATTGGCTGAGCGAATGATGGGGGCGTTGACCTTTCCTCGGTCAGCGATGCTGCTGCTGTGTGCTCTCATGCGTAAGTGTTTTATGCGCATTTCGATTTTATAATTTTTGTTGTTGTAAAAAATGTCTGCGGGACATAGAGAGCTCGAAGGAATTGACGCTTTACGTGGTGGGGCTAAGCGGGACCTGCCTGTAACAACATCACGACAAAAGGACTGCATGAACGTGAACTGTGCAGGAGAAATTGAGGGCATGCATGAGAGCCGCCCTAAGTCAGAAACCATAGGATGGGAGGAGACTGCGGGACGGCCGTTGTGGGGAGCGCTACCACCTTCTGGTTCACGGGCGAGACGGGGTGCGTGGATGCGTCGAGTGGGTGCACGAGGCAGCGCTGCTCCGTGTACGTGTGGAAGTTGAGCAGTGACGACACCAGGTCCTGCACCAGCAACAGCGCCTGGCCTACCAGCTCACGTGCACGCAGCTACACACATGCACACAAAAATACACAACTTTCAACCAAATACATAGCCTTTATAGAATGTTAAGACATTCTACATCCGCACCTCCAATTAGCACGGTTGGCGATTTAAGATGCGAAAAAAGTTAATCATAAATACATATAGTTTAACACATAGGCTTTCCCAACCAATATTATCCATATCTTGATTTTATTTTTTCTATCTACTTGACTTTACCGAAAAAACCAAAGAGTATAATATTATCCATAAGAGGTGTTTTGGGTTAGATCGCGTAAATATAAATGTGTCATTACACCCGCCACCACTTGACGCAACCAATTAGTAATGTTTGGCATGATAACAAAACATGCCAATTAGTTACTAGTTCAGCACACCAGTGTGTTGGAGAGTAAACCTCCAACATTTACAATTCGAGTTCTGTGACGTTTCGCCGGTAATTATACATTCGTACAGGACAAGTGCTGTGAGCAAGCAACGATGAAGTCTATCACAGCAAACGATGAGATGGTGTGGTTAGCACCACGTTAGTTCACCTTCATCTCCCCAGTGGTGATGTTTACACATCAACCCGGGTATTCATATGAGACTGAGTCGACCAAGGGGAGACCAAAAAAGATTCAGCAGTGTCAATGATGGTGACCATGAGTGGGAACCAGTGCTTAGTACATAGCATGGACCACTATACTACTGCTCCCCGTGACAATCAAGTACAAAGATCCCCCATATAGCCTTTAACAGATTTTTGGAGTAAGTGCTGTTAGCGGGTGACGATGGATCAGCATTCCCGACATGCCACCTGTCAGTACCCGGTTCACATCGAGGTAACAAATTAACCTCCCAGTGAACCAAATTCTTGGAACTTCTATTGGAGGGATCACGGCATCATCACTACCAACCATTCAATGTGCAACCCTGTGGCTTTCATGCCATTGAGCCTGAACTCCGAGTCTTATAATTCACCATTGAGGGTCTTTTCGATGTCACGCGAAACCTAATCAGTGTTCTTGTTCACCACCCATCCCCTCCATTGAAGCTGGACGCTGCAATGTTGGCTGATGTGACATAAAGTCATATGTCCCACACCCAAAGCACGGGCAAGCCGCACATGTCCAGTTTGACATCGTGGACGCTGTACAGCTGACATCCACTGACCTCCGTTATGTAATTCAGGTCGATGGATTTCAGGTTGCAAATATCTACAAGTCTGCCAGCATCAACTGGGACTAACAAGTTCTACAAAGTCTGATTCATGCAGCCATCAAGGTCAGTGACTTCAACAGTCACCACATGGACCGGGGCTACACAGAGGTAGATGCCGACAATGAACAACTTGCAAACTGGACCTCACAAAACTACCTTGCTTTTATTCACATCCCCCAATCTGCATAGCACATTCCACTCCTCCCGATGTAAATGCGACCACTGTAGCTTCAATAATCTGTCTATGAATTTTGGGTTTGGAAGACATTGCTCGTTAATGCACAAGAAGGCAACCTTACATTCAACTTTTTGATTACCTGATGAATATGCATATGAAAGAATAAGGCAGCATAAATAATAAAACCCAAGGTATTTATAAATATCACTACGTTCAAAAATTAGACCATTCAATGCTACATCTGGGTGGTGCATGAGCGGCCACCTTTGTCTCCCCAGTGGCGATGTTTACACACCGCATCAAGTACTCATTTGAGGCCGACTCGACCTAGGGGAGACCCAGGATAATCGTCACTAGTGTTGGCCTTGCACCAGGCGGTCGACGAGATGTTGGCCGCCGATATAATTTCTCCATCTAACAGTCCGTGGGGTGCTCCCATAGTTCTTGTCAAAAAGCAAGATGGGAGTTTGCGGTTTTGCATTGACTTCCGCAAACTAAATAAAATCTCCGTGGCTGACAGGTACCCTCTCCCACGAATGGATGACTTGTTAGATGCTTTGGCAGGGGCGAGTTATTTTTCCACTCTTGACCTGCTGTCGGGGTTCTGGCAATTGCTTCTGGATGACAGCTCTAAACCCAAAACCACTTTTCGTACACAAGGGTTATTTGAATTTAACCGGCTCCCTATTGGCCTTCACTTTGCTCCAATGTTCCATAGGCTCATGGAGCTGGTTTTGGCGGGCCTCCAGTGGGAATCTTGTTTAATCTATTTGGACAACGTGATTGTTTTAGTCGTACGTTCGAGGAGCATTTGAGACGGTTACGCGCGGTTTTTCTTAAAATGCGGGCGGCGAACCTCAAATTCAAGCCGCAGCAATGCCATCTGTTACAAAAGTCGGTTTCATACCTGGGGCACATCGTTAGCAAGTCGGGAATAGCTATGGACCCAGATAAAACTGCGTGCGTGTGCACATGGCCAATCCCCAAGTCGGTGGGTGAGGTATGCAGCTTTATCGGGCTCGCATCCTACTACCGCTGCTTCGTGCCCGGGTTCGCCAACATCGCTAAACCTCTCTATGCCCTGATGGCAAAAGGTCAAATATTTCGATGGGGGGAGGAAGCATTTGTCACGCTCCGGGACGGCCTGGTGGATGCCCCTTCCCTCCGATTAACAATTTTTCACTGCCCTTCGTCCTGGACACGGACGCCAGCAACACTGGCATTGGCGCCGTGTTGTCCCAGGTGGTGGACGGGGTGGAAAGTGTCGTGGCATACGGCAGTAAAGAGTTGTCCCCGGCTGAGCAGCGCTACTGCGTTACGTGCCGAGAATTGCTGGCCATTGTTTTTTTTGTACAGCAATATCGGCCATACCTCGATGGCAGTAGCTTTGAGGTGCGCACTTCAGTACACGCTGCGCATTGAACAACCATCTGGCCAGCTATCCCGATGGTTGGAAGTCCTCCAGGACTACACGTTTAAAAGTTCTTACCGTAAGGGTGCGCGGCACACGAATACGGACGCACTGTCATGATTACCACCGAGCAACGAGTGAGCATGTCTCTCTGGTTCGGGGTGCTGTAAGCCAGCTGCCGAGGCAGTGCCCCCTTCTGCTGTGGCTTCCCGAGGGTCTGGATGCGTGTGATTCCACCCTCGGTCTGAACCACGTGGAGTGTGGACGCCTCCAGGCGGAGGATGCCTCTTTATTCAAACTGCGGCGTCATGTTAGGGACGCTGGGGATAAGGCAAACCGATTTGGGGTAGCCCCTATCATCTTCAAAGGGGGTCCTGTTAATGTACTCAGACGGCGGGTTGCGCCGCTGCAGCATCGTGGTGCCCACTGTCCTAAGGGGTAAGATCATCTGGGCGGTGCATGAGCGGCTGATGCACCTTGGGGTGCACAAAACACTTGCAACCCTCCAAATCAGTCGGCTGCGGTTATCGCCGAGGCGTTCTTCCACAGTTACGTGTTGCACAAGGGGGCTCCGAAGTGCCTCCTCACTGGTCAGGGCAAAAATGTATCTGCTAAATTGTTGAAAGAGGTGTGTGACTTGTTGGGTACAAAAAAAGTTCGGATGTCGCCCTATCATCCCAAAACAGATTGGATTGTGGAACGACTGCACAGGACTCTGACCTCCATGTTAAGTCAGCAGGTCAGCGAGTCCCAAGGCGACTGGGACTTACATGTCCCCGGGGTTCTCGCAGCCTACAGAATGGCCCCTCACGCTTCCACTGGTACTCGCCGTTTTGTTAAGTATGGGTGGAAGCAGGACCCCCCAATTGATGTCCAACTAAACACGGGCCCGAGAAAAGTAAATGTTAACATGCCTGCGTCCATGCGCCGTTCCTTTCAACGGGTGTCAGAGGCACGGGAGGCGTCCAGGGAAAATTCCAAATTACGGCAGTCGGCCAATGAGCGGCTAAGTGGGGCTTCGTCTATCAGGTAAAACATGGGCTCTGGTTGACAAGGCTCTCAAGTCCCAATTGGTACGTCCCCCAAATTGTACAAACCTTGGCTAGGGCCAGTCGACGTGATTCAGGCCAAAAGGCCACAATGTGTGAAAATTCGGTTCGGTCGCCAGTGTTGGTTTGTACACCCGTCACGCCTTAAGCCTTTTGTTGCTCCCTCTGAAATCCCTTCATCTCCATTGCACAAGGGCCGAGTGTCGGGTGTGCCCGTCAGGCTGGGGTGCGCATCTGCTGAGGTGGGTCCTCAGGGGAGTTCTGCGATTCTGCCCACAGGATCGAAGCGCTTGACACCCCCGACATTGCCGGCTGCGCTAATCCCGGACGGTCGGCGGAACGACCATTACCCATCCGTTCTCTGCCCTTCGTTGCAGATCCTCGGGAGGGGCCGCGCCCGTTAGGCCATCTTCAAGTTCCCCCCGGGACCTCCAGGGAGCTCATGCCCACCTCTCACCTGGGGGCCCGGCTACAAGGACTCGTTCAAGAACTGCCCGGTTGAAGTGACTCCCCTCCGCCGTGCATTGTTCCTGCGCCGTTTTGCTGCTTGTCGCACTCCTTAAACGGTTGGGTCATTGGCTAAACCTGGCCCTTCTCGTGCTTAGGGGTGCTGTCACAAACACAGGGCAAGGGATGTGCTTTTGGGGTGGGGGGGTAACCAGGGTTGTTTACATTGCTTTAATGTTTGTTGTTGTAGTCCTCTCTCTCCTCCATCTCTCTCTTCCCCCTTCTGAGTAACTGCACATTTTGTATATATTGTATTTATTGCATGGTCGCCGGTTATTTATTGATACTCTTCATCATCAGGTGATGATGGACGCTTGTGTTGCACCCGAAACGTCGTGATTTATTTTATTTTATACCTACATGACTTTACCAAAAGAACCAAAGAGTATGGATCCCTGCAGTCACGAAAGCTTCAAATCAAGATTTATTTATTGATGTTAATGTTTGTTGACAGCTGGGATGGCTGTGTTTTACAAAAAGGGGGGGGGGGGGGGGGTGGTGGTGATGTAGTGTCATAGATAATGTCACTATAGTGTAGCGACAGTACCGAGTGAGTGGTAATGTATGTGCGGAGCCTCTCCCTGGCACCTGAGTGAGTATACCAGGGAAGAGGTCGGGGTGAGGTCATGGCAGTCTGGGTGAACCAGAGGGGGCACATGACCGGATGAGGTGGTAGCGAGGACCAGGGAGGAGGTGAGAGGAACACGTGATGTGGGTCCTGAGTCGTCGAGAAGGATCTGGAAAAGGGGCGTGGCCAAGCACGGGGCCTGGCCACGTCGCAGCGGATAAAAGCAGAGTCCCGGCGGTGATCGTGGTTGTTCATCTCTGGGAAGAAATCCTCCGTCTTCGTGGGTCCTCGGTCTCCGGTCTTCGTGCACGTGGACCAGGCAGCGTGTTGGCTGTCCTGGTCCAATTTAGTAGTTATCCCATCCAGTATGTAAATAGTCACCTGTGGTGTTCACCCCTCCAATTGTATAGTTACTCGTGGTGGTCACCACCCTTAGTCATTATCCAGTTAAGTAAAGAGTTACCTGTTGGAGTTAGTGAATAAACGTGTTGCCTCCAAGATCAAGTGTGTGCCTCAATTGAACCCACTACACACAGAACATATACAAATATACATATATATAGTTACAACGTACCTGATGTGCTCGGTCATAGGTTGGGACATTTAAGGTGTTGAACTCGGGTATGCCTGGGGATCAACAGCAGAAAAAGCGGTCTTATTATATTATCAAGTAAATATAACTTTAACAGCAATACCAGTAATAGACATTGCAATGAACTTCAGATTTCTGAAAAATAGCTCAAATATGGTGCCTGTAGGATTATTAGGGTCTACGGGTTCATGCTTGAAGCTGAAAAACAAGAACAATGCAAATATTATCCACAGATGAGATCAAAATAAATGTCTTTCTTGTTCAAATTAGCCTGGGAGTGGCTTTAATAGGTGAAACTGAAAAGGACCAAATGTGGTTTGTGTGATTTCCATGTAATTAGTTTTGTCTATTTACGAGCTTGTCACTAATTACATCCTAAATGTATCGGAGCTAACAATATTGAGATCCTGGGTTTGAATCGGGGATGCAGCCACCTATGATTAAACCCCACAGTTAAATGTAGTTTTGTTGATGTTTTCAGCCTAGCCACCAATGACTGCATTACAAAAGCATCCTATAAATGTAATTCTAACTATTTCAGCCTAGTGTCGCTTGATGAAGTAAAATCCTTGAACTAATAAGCATATTGGATGACTTGCACAATGCAAACCTGCTCTACACACTTCTTAATGGAGCACTACCAAGTGCTGAATTAGAGGCTACTGCTCATGTTGAGGCGGATCTGCAGTGTCACCATGAATCACATTTACAGGAACACCTCGACTTATGAACATTCAACTTATAAACTTTCAGAGATATGAACAAATCAGTCCGTATGTCCAGTTGCCTGTTCTGACTGAGAATCGGAAGTTCAACTGCTGTGCAATAATTGGCGGTGGAGGCATTTACATCTGCAGAACATAAAGAACCGGTGGGACCTACGTCTACAGGAGATTCTACAACTTTTAAACCCATTCCCTGTGTTTAGTTTACATACCATACATCATGTTTGGAATCGACAGGAGCAAAGTTAGACGAACAAATTACGAACAGAACTCTGGAACCTAACTCGTTCATAAGTAGAGGAGTCCCTGTAATGCACCTGCAGTATTAATCAGTGTGGCCTGCTGGAACTGAACCCGTGAACCTCTGCAACAAGCAACGAACATGCTGATGCTGGGCAAAGTCACTGCCCCATGTACAAGCAGACCTCGCTTAGCGCTCAGGATGTGTTCTTGGAAAAGTGAGCGCGAATCGAATCAGTGCTAAAAGGGGTAATTTTACAACTGTATACTACATGGAGATGCATTCTTGACGGCATTATTTCTTACATATGAGCAATGAGGGCTTCATTGGGTTATCGGTAATAGCGATCATAATAATTATACAAACGGTAAATATTATTCCATGAATAAAAATAATATTGTTTGTATTATATCAGTATTATGTACTGGACTCACAAGTGCATTCTACTGTACTCATAAACTGCAGCGGTGGGAGACGGGAAGATGGAGTATATTTAAAAAAATAACTGGCGAGCGCAGCATGACTCAGAACGTACTGTAATAACACTGAATAACAAATTAATTTTAAAAAATGTAATTATGACCACGAATCGTGATAATCAAATCGTGGAGGGTGGTGTGCCGGTTGGCTTAGAGCGTATGTTGCTCTATATTGGCTGAGCAAATGTAAACAAATATGGCTGCGGGTGCGGTTCCTCGGCGCCGCTCGTTTTCACTCGAAAGCGATAAAAAAAAAATGTATTCCGTAAAAAATTTCCTCCAAGAAAAAAGAGCACTATCATGAATCAGCGTTCTATGGGTTTGTGCTAATCGAGGTCTGCCTGTATTTAGTCCAATTATTTTTTAAATCACATTTGGGATGGTTTCATGACGCATGTGATGTAATTCATAACGTTTTGGATGCATTTGATGAAAAGGACAGAATACTAAAGGTCAGGGTTAAGTTACTGGTGTCATTGAAGGGGATGTGCTCCTGGATGATGACGGTGGCTTCCTCCAGACGCCCACCCAGGTCAACGCGGACCTCCTGCAGTTGCTGCTGACTGCACATGCACACAACAACAATGACCATTTCCTACTAAGTGGCGGTGACATAACCACGATGCTTGTGCCAGGCTATGTGCACTTTAAAGCCACGTGAAGTGTCCAAGGTTCGCTGGCATGAGATCACGGGACAGAGCCAGGTGTGATGGGTTGCCTGACTGAGATGATTGGCAGATGCACCACCTGTACTCCCTACTCCACCCACTTACTGCGTTTTATCCACCAGGCATGTTACTCGTTGTTGTGAGCATCGCTCTTATGTCCTCCGCTGTTGTTGGAGGGTGACTGCCTCCAACTGCTCAATAGCGTCCTTCTCGAGGCTCCACCACACAGGCCGATCTTGGCACTGCAGGTACCAGTCTTCGGCAAGTCCACTCAGCTCCGCATCCTCCTGTACCGCATGAGTCCATCTCTTCTCTAGCCTATACCGCGCCCATTTAGTCCCCTCTATCTGGTCAAAGAGAAGCTGCTGGCTGGGCATGAGGGCTATATGACCTAACCAATGCAGCTTTGCCTGTAAGAGGAGCTCACCAATGGGACTATATCCGGATCTTTAAAGGAATTGAGCTCCTCACACTATCCAGTCTGGTTGAACCGGGAATGGATCGTAGGCAGGCCAGCTTAAATGTAAAACAACTGGTGCAGATTTCCTCTAAAGGACTCCACATTTTCTAAACACAGAGAAGGGAGGGCATAACTGTGGCCTAGAAGACCCAGACCGTCATATGGAGCAATGGGCCAGAAAGCTTCTACGCAGCGTTACGCAGCTAATGAAAAGATAATACCACTCAACTGATATGGAGACCACCAATGCCAAACCAGAGCTGGTCATAAGCACACTGCCGAGGTATGGAAACTTTTCCACTCTCTCCACAACTGCTCCATTACTCATTGGAAGTTGAGGGGGTGGAATATTTGGTTGGTTAGCCCCAATCTTGTAGCATGCTCCAGATTCAGCAGTAGCTGCTCCAACTCCTTCTCAAAGTGAGCAGCAATAACCAGACCATTAGCATACATAACACGGTTGACCAATACGGAGCCATCAGTAAACCGCACCCGGGCATCGATCAGCCTCCCACTGTATCTGTACCAGATGGAAATTCCTCCGGTACAGCAATGGAAAGTGTCTCGATCTACATGGTCAAAGAAAGCATGTACGAAAGACGTTCAACATACATACATACAAAGATAGTGTGGAGAAGGAGGACATCACCGTCACACCCCAAGGTGAACAATACATTACACTATGTAACACGATTTTTGTTCCTGGGTAGTCAGTGTTATTTTATAATTGCTTATGCCTCAAAAGTATAGAAAATGGCTATTATTCCCCATAAACTTTTGCTTTGTGACCAGGACTTTATGTGAAGGAATGACACAAATATACACATTTTCTCATTGAAAATAGGTACATTTCAAAATATCACTGTCCTGGTCACAAAAGCAAAGTTTATGGGGAATAATAGCGATTTTCTGTACTTTTGAGGCATAAGCAATTAGAAAATAACACTTACTACCCAGGAACAAAAAAATGTTTGTTACACAGTTTTATTCAGACTCAAACCCATGTAGTTTCACCCAAGCCTGCCCACCATCATGAAGGTTCTTCATGATTGCGAGCATAGTCAAGGATCCTGAAAGCACGAAAAAAAACCCAAAGCTCTGACCTATTGATGGTATGACAGGCCTTGACCAGATCAATAAAGAAAAGATGTACGTCCCATTTAAATTCCCTACACCTCTTCTGTAGAGACGGATGAAAATAATGCCCTGCATGCAGGACCACCCTCGCCTCTTCTCAACATGTCTGGCAAGGCAATGTTGAATAAACTTTGCCCGGACCTTTCTTGGCACAATGGGGAAGGAGATGACCCCGGTAGTTGTTAGAATCAATGTGGTCTCCATTTTTTTAAATTGGGAACCACCAAGGCATCCTTCCAATCCTGCAAAACCCATTCTGTGGATCAAACAAGTTGTACTGATGTCATATAGGGCAGTCAGCACAAAAATGGCACCCTTGTTTTGCGGTTTTCTTGAGAGATCATCCCTGCCTAGCACTTTAGCTGGTCCTAGGCTCTGGATCACTCTTCGAACTCCTGCATTAGATGGCCCATAACTCACACACAGGGAGCAGCTACTTCCTATAATATTTGAGGCACCTTGCCCCATGATGTCATTTGAGCCGAGGGGTTTCCCTTCCCCCAATACCTCATAAAAATGTTCAGTAACCTGCAAGCCTGTTCCTTGGTGTCAGAGATATGATCACAATTATATCCCTAAGGTAACTGGTGTGGTGCTACAAGTTACTTTATGGAATTAAAGAGTGATATGTGATTGTGCACTACTGAGGCAGTTTCCATCTCAGCAACCTACAACCACCACCCATCCTTGCAGCGCTGTACGGCTTTATGAACCTCTGAGCGAAGGCTGCGGTAAACCTCCTCATTCTCCGACATGGGATGCTGTAGCCGATGAGAGTGGGCCTGTCGCTTTTCTCAGCTAGCCTGAACACCTCCTCTGTCAGCCAGGGTCTCTGGGGAGGTCTGGACCGTGTACCCAAAGCAGCCATTGCAGCTGCATGAGCCACAGTCCTAAACCTCGTCCATTTCCCCTCGACATCAGGAGGAGTGGGGGACGATGCCAACCCCAGCTGCAAGTGATGATGAAATTCTTGCTTGCAACTTTCATCAGCTAGCTGAGACCATGCCACTAAGGGTTTGAATGGGGTCCTGGATGTACAACCACCACCGGAGTGGAAGAATGGCAGGCGCATCTTACAGATGACAAGTCGATGGTCAGTGGGCAGATCAGCTCCACGGTAGGTCCTGATGTCAAGGACATGGGCCCGCATTCGCCGTCACTATGTAGTCCAGCAGATGTTCTTGCTTGGACCCGGCATGCATCCATGATGTGGTGTGGATGCGCCGATGCCGGAACAGCGTGTTGGTAATTACAAGCCCATGGGCTGCACAAAAATCTAGCAACCTCCTGCCGTTGTTATTGAGCTGATCTGGCCCATGCCTTCCAATTACTCCAGACCAGGTGCCAGCATCATGACCAACTCGGGCATTGAAGTCACCCTACAAGATGACTCTATCCCGAGGGGCCACTTTAGCTAGCACCTGTGACAGGAGGTCATAGAAGGCATCTGACTCATCGGCCTTGCCTGCATCCCTCCACGGATGTTCGTCTTCAGTGGGGGCATAAGTAATAACGACCACCACTCCTCACCTCTGATTGATGGGAAGGCGAGCCAAAAGTAGCCTGGGGCTTACAGCTTCCCACACCTCACTGCCACGCTCCCACGCCCCCTTCATTCTTTTATTCAGAAGAAGAGCCATACTCTGTTGTTTGGCAGTCTTCTGCCCCGTGTAGAGGACTATCCACCCCTCATGGTGGCAGGAGTCAGAGCCGATCCACGGGATCTCCAGAATACCAAAGAGATCCAGGCGGTACCGGTCCAGCTCCCGACAGAGGAGTCGCAACCTCTGCATCGCAGTGCGCGTTCGAACATTCCACGTGGCCACACGTAGTGGTTTTTTGTTGTTTCTGGAGGAGCCCCGAGGGTAAAGATTCAGTCTCCTTGCTCCGCCAAATGGGGTTTGGCCAGGAGACGTCATAGACGCCTGTCCCCCCGGGGCCTCAAGCACAAGCTTATTTATTAGATATTTTCGACGTGGTTTAGTGGTAATTAATTGAAGGTGGAGGGGTTACCAGCCCCTCGCACCCATCCAGAGCCCCCATTTAGCCGCTGTGGTGGTTACAAATGCCATGAGGGGAAAGGCCAATCAGAATTGGCCCTCCCCCCACGGCACTGCTCACGACAGTGTTGCCCGTCCGGCACCACAAGGTAGGGGGTTGTTTCCCTCACTCACACAGGTACGCACATATTCAAATTCATACAAAGTTACATACACACAGCTATACACACATGAGGGTACATAAACATATGCCCTTAACAGGTATCCATACATAAATATGTGCATAAATAGACAATGTGCATGCAGATCCACAATAAGGTTTGGTCCCATTTATATGGCTGAAGCAAAGCTGCTCAAGCACGTGGCTACATGTGGCGATTCATGACTCCCCAAAGTGGCTAAATGACCGACCCACTCAGCCACACAGAGGCACGCTTGGAGGGGCACACACATAGACAGAGACACACACACAGAAGGGCACATACACGCACGCATAGGGGCACGTACAGAGGAGAACGCACGCAGAGGGGAACACACTTATGTGCTAATGTGTGTTTGCAGCTCACCATTCCTCTGCACGCAGTCGACATTCCTTGGCTTCCCTCTCCAGAGCCTGCACTTTCACCTGTGATACCGTGCGCAACAAAGAACGGCCTATAAGAATAATTCAAAATAACAAACGCACAAAATTATTTAAAAAAATTGTCAACAAGCAGTATTCAAGCACAAAGTATTATCTGTAATAATGTGGGTACTGCAATCGATGAATAGCCAACATTATAAATTATGGATATCATGAACTAATTCATAAGTCACTTTATTTATTTATACGAGGAAGACTTCCTTCATCTGTTTGTGCTCGTACACAGGTACCGTGACGTAGAGGTAACTTACAAAACACTGAGACACTGTCTGTGACACATTCACACTATAAGCATAATTGGCTACGTGCGGTGGGAAGTGAGTGCAATACACATTCTTAAATAACGTTTTAATTCAGACCCTCAACTGCATCTGTAATTATGCACGGAATTAGCCACTCAGTTACTCTTAACCCAAGAAACAATGTTGGCAAGCTCTTAACAAATTCCATGTCCATTCTTTAAATTATCCACATTTCCAACAGGAAGATAATGTATATTCTTGGTTCTTTCGGTAAAGTCACGTAGAAGGGAAATAATAAAATAATATAAAACAAAAAAAAATTCTCGCAAGAAGATGTTCTTGCTGTGGATTTCACACCTGATGATTGCTTGTGTTGCAGTCAAAACGTCGTGATAATTGTTATTGTTTTATATTTATATTATTGTATTATTTCCCTTCTACGTGACTTTACCGAAAGAACCAATAATATGAATCCTGCAGTCAAGAAAGCTTTAAAGGAAGATAATAATTTTAACAAGTAGACTTTCGCGACCAATATCATCCATACAGCTTTTTCGGGGTTAGACCGCGTAAATATGTGTCATTAAACCCACCACCACCCGTCACAGCCAATTAGTAAGGTTTGTTACATAAACAGAAGATGCCAATTCATTACTAATACAGCACACTGGTGAGTTGAAGAGCTGTTAAAGCAGTGCTACAACTGAATAGTTACAATGATGCATAAACCAACAGGGCACTGAATTCCGAAACCAAAACAAATAATACGAGCGTTGAAACGTACCAAGTAATTAAAACTATTAAAATACCATACATTGCGGGAGTAACTGATAAATTAACCAGATGTTTGTAAAAACAAAACGTCTGAGTCAGATTTGGCACGATACATAAAATAAAGAAATCAATATCTGGTACAAAAGATGTATTACCGAAGCTATCAACAGAAGGTGTGTTCTGGATTAAGTGCACTGGTGGCAAATGCTATGTTGGGCAAACAGGACAAATAATCAGCAGTAAACTAAAAGAACATCAAATAAATATTAAATACCCCCAAATACAATTGTCGGCAGTGGCAGAACACGCGGGCCAACAAGGACACTAAATTGATTTTGATGTTGAAGTTCTGTGCCAAATTAGTTACTACTGGACAATACTAATTAGAGAATCTATGAAAATTGAGAGAAATAAAAATAATTTTAATTGTTCGGATAACTAGACTTAGCGCTGTTTCGAAGCAAATTATCAAAAAATACATTGTTTAAATGCATGCCTATACAGGTGACCATACTTCAATAGGGATTACCGTTGAACAATAACTGGTATGGCTATTTTAGTACACACAATCGATAGGCGGTACAAGAACAATGGGCTTGCATAATGCACATGCATGACAAACCTTGCAAATTGGCTGTGTCGGGTTTAATGACACATTTATATATTTATGCGATCTAACCCAAAAAAATATATATTAATGAAGATAATGGACTCTTCATACCCATGCTTAATTTGTGTTTCACTGATTTACCTTCTAAATAAATCTGGCCATGTCTCGCACCCCCAAAAAAGGGCATCTCGCAACCCCCCAGGGGGTGCGTGCACCCCAGGTTAAGAACCACTGCTCTAGGGGATCCGTGTGGCGGTCAAGGTGGCAGTCATTGGTACCTCTTGCTGTGCTCTGTCGTGCTGCAGCTGCTCCGTGGTCTGGGCGTGTGCCGAGCGCAGCGCCTGGGCTACGTTGTCCTGGCTCGACACCTGCTCCTCCAGCCAGGCGAGTCGCTCACGCAGGGCGGCCTGCTCGCGTTCGTGCTTGTCCGCCACCTCATACAGCTGCTTAATCGCATGACAATGCAGCGGACACACGCGGGATGGCGCTTTATTGAGGACATGTGAGAGTACGGCTTTGAGCTTCTCTTATGTTTCACTGGCTCCTTCCCCGCATTCTGGTCACTTGGCCCAGCCGGTTTCACGCACGCGTTAATTTTCTCTGTATCCCTGCTCTCCTCTCTCTCTCTCAAAACCCTGTTCATTGTGGAACTACCACAGCCAGCAGTACAACTGAACACTGTGCACAGTTAAAGGCCACGTAAAATCATTACACAAAGCTCCTGCTGATGATTAATAATTTATAATTTTTTGTGCATTTATTGGGGATTGGGCTGAGAACACCAACTCTGCAATGAGAACCTGGTTCAGTTACAGGTGGGCGTCCAGATTGGAAGTTAGGACGAGTGTCAGCTGATCGTGCCTGTCATGGCCTAGGTTTCACAGCGCCAAACAACAAACCTTCCTTGACTGTATCTGCGAGTACAGCTGTTCTCTCTACCATTCACAGATGGCTGGAATGTGGATAGTGACCGACGTGGGGGAGGGCACGGCCACCTGCTTGTGCAGCTCTTCATTCTCCCCAATCTTCTTCTGTAGGTCCTCGTTGAACACGCTCTCCCGCGCCGGGAACACAGGGACGGAGGCCACCGGCTCGCCCGCACGCGGCTGAGACAACAAATCATCAATGAGCAGTAGTGACAAAACATCCCGGCTCTCCTTACACACCGATCCCAGCAGCAGCCCCCCACCCCCCCATCACTTAACCATCTCACGCCTTTATCTCTTCAGGTAAACAAGCACACTAATCACTTAAAAATCATGTTGCCCAAACACAGTGCACAGACACCCTTTTTATTATTACAACACCACGTGGCATTGCAATCAGGGGTTGCCCAAAGGTTCCCGTAGGCCCTGAGCCGAATGCTGCATGGAGCCCTCCCCACCTCCGCTTGTTAGCAGTGCCCGCAATGGGCCCTTCCCCTCTGTGTCAGGCCCCGGAGGAAATTTGCCCCCATTTTGTCCTACCACCCCCCCCACCACTGCATAGTGCTGACAACAGTAACTGAATGTAACCGTGTTGTTTGCGCTTCAATCCCAGCTACCCCAGATAAGCGTGACGAGAATGGAGAAGGCGAGGTAATTCATCCGTAAACATTAATTCAATCCACGTATCATCATCCTACCGTCATCGATTTCGCTTTCACCGAATTCACGCATCACAGATTCGCTCCCATTTCTTCCTCTCATCTATTTCATTCACTTCACCTCCACCATTACATTCACACACACGCTATTGTACCATTCTTAATTCTCTGCAAAGCGCCTCGGTTACTTCCCAAGCCACCGGTGGCAGGTGAGGACTCGGCTGTCTGCTGCCCTCCCTTTGTGGACCCATCGGCTGAGCACGCCGCTTCTTATATATCTGTAAAGTGGCTGGCGTCTTGCGTTAATTTTATGTCATTATACACGTGCTTCTAATTAATCTGATAACTATGCTTCCTTCGCAGAACTAAATCGTGTTGTCCAACGACCATGCACAAATGGCTAATTTTACTCGTCCAAGTGACCAATCGCTAACCACGAAGATACAGTGAGCATCATCAGTCTATTAACAATGTTTTTTAAAATCTGTACAGCACTTTGAATGGCATCCTTTGCACGAAATAGTGCTATTCATGATCAGAAAGCTGCGAGGTTAAAATTCCAGTTGAGGGGTGACTCTACCCATCATCCCACCAGATCTGAAGATCACGACAATGTTAAGATAGGGATGATGATGATAATATGACAATGGTGATGGCAATATGAAGGTGATGATGACAATGTGAAGATGATGATGACAATGTGAAGATGATGATGACTGACAATGTGAAGATGATGATGACTGACAATGTGAAGATGGTGATGATCTTCTTGGTTATTATTTGTTTCTTTCGGTTAAGTCACGTCTAAAGATAAAATAATAAATTAAATTAAATAATAGAATACGACGTTTCGATTGCAACACAAGCAATCATCATCAGGTATAATGAAATAGCGACATAAAATCTAACCAGAAAACTATAGACAAACATATTAGCAGACAGATATCACCAAGATACATAGAGAGAGCAACACAGGTAACAGAGAGAGGTGGTCGTCTCTGTGGGGTGGCCTTAAATAGACAGAGGAGGGCAGACGCAGAGAGAGGGAGGGGGGTTAGAGAAAAAATTAGCATATCAATGAGTGGACAACAAAACGTGGTGCTGCAAGTGCGATGACACGGCAAGCAAGCCTGAAAATCAGGAGAAGGACACACTAAAATTAAATAACCTAGTAAAATATCGAAATGTAATGTAATACAACACAGAGGGTCGGTCAACACACAATTAACGCATAGCCTGGTTCATTACGTATTTCAAAGATTGCTAAGTTAGAATTTAAGTGTGCACATTCCAAAGAGAGGACACAGGCAGAGAGAGCAAGTAGTCAGAGAGAGAGAAAAAAGAAGATAAGTTTAAAACTTCCCCGTAGAAGTGGTTCAATCTTAATTTTTAGAACTTTCGTGACTGCAGGAATTATTATTTGTTTCTTTCGGTTAAGTCACGTCTAAAGATAAAATAATAAATTAAATTAAATAATAGAATACGACGTTTCGATTGCAACACAAGCAATCATCATCAGGTATAATGAAATAGCGACATAAAATCTAACCAGAAAACTATAGACAGACATATTAGCAGACAGATATCACCAAGATACATAGAGAGAGCAACACAGGTAACAGAGAGAGGTGGTCGTCTCTGTGGGGTGGCCTTAAATAGACAGAGGAGGGCAGACGCAGAGAGAGGGAGGGGGGTTAGAGAAAAAATTAGCATATCAATGAGTGGACAACAAAACGTGGTGCTGCAAGTGCGATGACACGGCAAGCAAGCCTGAAAATCAGGAGAAGGACACACTAAAATTAAATAACCTAGTAAAATATCGAAATGTAATGTAATACAACACAGAGGGTCTTTGAAATACGTAATGAACCAGGCTATGCGTTAATTGTGTGTTGACCGACCCTCTGTGTTGTATTACATTACATTTCGATATTTTACTAGGTTATTTAATTTTAGTGTGTCCTTCTCCTGATTTTCAGGCTTGCTTGCCGTGTCATCGCACTTGCAGCACCACGTTTTGTTGTCCACTCATTGATATGCTAATTTTTTCTCTAACCCCCCTCCCTCTCTCTGCGTCTGCCCTCCTCTGTCTATTTAAGGCCACCCCACAGAGACGACCACCTCTCTCTGTTACCTGTGTTGCTGTCTCTATGTATCTTGGTGATATCTGTCTGCTAATATGTCTGTCTATAGTTTTCTGGTTAGATTTTATGTCGCTATTTCATTATACCTGATGATGATTGCTTGTGTTGCAATCGAAACGTCGTATTCTATTATTTAATTTAATTTATTATTTTATCTTTAGACGTGACTTAACCGAAAGAAACAAATAATAATTCCTGCAGTCACGAAAGTTCTAAAAATTAAGATTGAACCACTTCTACGGGGAAGTTTTAAACTTATCTTCTTTTTTCTCTCTCTCTCTGACTACTTGCTCTCTCTGCCTGTGTCCTCTCTTTGGAATGTGCACACTTAAATTCTAACTTAGCAATCTTTGAAATACGTAATGAACCAGGCTATGCGTTAATTGTGTGTTGGCCGACCCTCTGTGTTGTATTACATTACATTTCGATATTTTACTAGGTTATTTAATTTTAGTGTGTCCTTCTCCTGATTTTCAGGCTTGCTTGCCGTGTCATCGCACTTGCAGCACCACGTTTTGTTGTCCACTCATTGATATGCTAATTTTTTCTCTAACCCCCCTCCCTCTCTCTGCGTCTGCCCTCCTCTGTCTATTTAAGGCCACCCCACAGAGACGACCACCTCTCTCTGTTACCTGTGTTGCTCTCTCTATGTATCTTGGTGATATCTGTCTGCTAATATGTCTGTCTATAGTTTTCTGGTTAGATTTTATGTCGCTATTTCATTATACCTGATGATGATTGCTTGTGTTGCAATCGAAACGTCGTATTCTATTATTTAATTTAATTTATTATTTTATCTTTAGACGTGACTTAACCGAAAGAAACAAATAATAATTCCTGCAGTCACGAAAGTTCTAAAAATTAATCTTCTTGGTTCTTTCGGTAAAGTCACGTAGAAGGGAAGTAATAAAATAATAAAAATAAAACATAATAAAATAATTCTCACGACGTTTCGGCCACAACGCAAGCAGCCGTCGTCAGGTGAAACCAGGTCTGTCGAGGCGACAGCGTCTGAATGAAACAGCACACGTGCTTGGAGCATATATATAAGCTGGGTTGGGAGGGGGGGGGAAGGGCGTCTTGACAAAAGAATTTGCATATCAAGAGGAATTTAGCATATTTATGGGAAATGCAGGTATGTGATTAGTACTACTTATGTCCGTGCATTATGCAGGATTAGCAGCATCACAGGGAGGGGATAGGGGTAGCATTAATAAAGGGAAGAAGTGTTAATAGTATGTAGCTGCAGTAACTAAAACCACCACGTAAACAACTAAAGTATAAACTACATAGTATCATCATTATACTAAATATACTCTACAATAAGTTGAGTTACTAACAGTAAGTAATACATTACAATTCTACGTCGTAAAAAATATAATATGCTTCCATCTAAACTTTATTCTCTTACATCACGAGTCTACACCGTACTATATACTGCCATAGACAAACCCAACATTAAATTATATACTGTATTGCTATAAACCACCCTATACCTTATCCATTGTAATATTACACTATGTATTATTCTACCCACCCTAATGTATATCACACTGCTGTATATTCACTATACAATTACGATATTATATATTACTTTGTACATTGTATTATGCATATACATTTTTATACTATTTGTTATTATACATTGTACCGTTGACTGTCGTGTGAAAGATACTAAGAGGAAGAAACAAGATATGTTAATGCAGCGGAGCAAAGAATCCATTCCCTGCAGAGAATACAATGCCAGTGAGTGGAACGCGGTCTGAAAGTCACCGTAAACGTGAACACAATCAGTTAAGATCCGAAATGGTTTATTACGTCCTTCCAATGATTGCTAAGCCAGAATCCATCTTCTCGGTTGAAATTGTCTCTGTGTTTGTATATGTGGATCGCCTCATGAACGAATCTCTCATGGTAGCCAGATGGCTTACAGAGAACCTCTGTCTTGGAGAAGTCAATATCATGTGAGCCCACTGAATTGTAACAGTGATCTGCCACGGCTGAGGTGTTTGTCCTACCGTGTTTCAAGTCTGCTTTATGTTCACGGATGCGGTCCGAGACATGTCGTTTGGTTTCTCCAATGTAACTGCTACCACAGAGGCAACTTAGTTTGTAGACGCCAGGGTACTGTATGTCTTGATGAGGGAATTCTTCTGGGATGGATGGTGGTGGGAATCCGGTTTTAGGTAAGCATCCGTATGGGTGACTTTCCTGTAGACAGAGTGGCTCATTGAACCATGTGGTTCCAGACATACAGTACCCTGGCGTCTACAAACTAAGTTGCCTCTGTGGTAGCAGTTACATTGGAGAAACCAAACGACATGTCTGGGACCGCATCCGTGAACATAAAGCAGACTTGAAACACGGTAGGACAAACACCTCAGCCGTGGCAGATCACTGTTACAATTCAGTGGGCTCACATGATATTGACTTCTCCAAGACAGAGGTTCTCTGCAAGCCATCTGGCTACCATGAGAGATTCGTTCATGAGGCGATCCACATATACAAACACAGAGACAATTTCAACCGAGAAGATGGATTCTGGCTTAGCAATCATTGGAAGGACGTAATAAACCATTTCGGATCTTAACTGATTGTGTTCACGTTTTCGGTGACTTTCAGACCGCGTTCCACTCACTGGCATTGTATTCTCCGCAGGGAATGGATTCTTTGCTCCGCTGCATTGACATATCTTGTTTCTTCCTCTTAGTATCTTTCACACGACGGTCAACGGTACAATGTATAATAACAAATAGTATAAAAATGTATATGCTTAATACAATGTACGAAGTAATATATAATATCGTAATTGTATAGTGAATATACAGCAGTGTGATATACATTAGGGTGGGTAGAATAATACATAGTGTAATATTACAACGGATAAGGTATAGGGTGGTTTATAGCAATACAGTATATAATTTAATGTTGGGTTTGTCTATGGCAGTATATAGTACGGTGTAGACTCGTGTGATGTAAGAGAATAAAGTTTAGATGGAAGCATATTATATTTTTTACGACGTAGAATTGTAATGTATTACTTACTGTTAGTAACTCAGCTTATTGTAGAGTATATTTAGTATAATGATGATACTATGTAGTTTATACTTTAGTTGTTTACGTGGTGGTTTTAGTTACTGCAGCTACATACTATTAACACTTCTTCCCTTTATTAATGCTACCCCTATCCCCTCCCTGTGATGCTGCTAATCCTGCATAATGCACGGGCAAAGTAGCACTAATTCACATACCTGCATTTCCCATATCCCCTCCCTTGGATGCTGCTAATCCTGCATAATGCACGGACATAAGTAGTACTAATCACATACCTGCATTTCCCATAAATATGCTATATTCCTCTTGATATGCAAATTCTTTTGTCAAGACGCCCTTTCCCCCCCCCCCTCCCAACCCAGCTTATATATATGCTCCAAGCACATGTGCTGTTTCATTCAGACGCTGTCGCCTCGACAGACCTGGTTTCACCTGATGACGGCTGCTTGCGTTGTGGCCGAAACGTCGTGAGAATTATTTTATTATGTTTTATTTTCATTATTTTATTACTTCCCTTCTACGTGACTTTACCGAAAGAACCAAGAAGATGAATCCCTGCAGTCACGAAAGCTTTAAATCGAGATGGTGATGATGATGTGAGTATGGTGATGGCAATGTGAAGATGGTGATGAAGCTGAAACCTTGCTCTTTTTCCCTCGTGTCTCCATGGACTCCAGCTCCCCCTGCAGGAGTTCCACACGCTTGGCGAGCTGCTGGTTCCTGAATGTCAGACTGTCCATCTCCTGCTCCAGACGCCGCACGCTCTGCTCCCGACCCTTCAGCTGCTCCTGTACCCGCACACGCGTCAAGTTTGTTCTATTTGTAATGTGAGCGCAAGCGGGGTTCGCTGCTGGCCTTTGGGCCAATCACATGGGCCGGGGTATTGGGGGGCGGAGCCAGTATGGGGGCATATGTGAAGGTCCCCGATCACCTCGGGTCCAATCGGAAGCGAGGTGAGTGGGGGCGTAACCTAGGGGCGGAGCCAGCAGGGCGCGATGGAGGGGCGAGATCTGGAAGGTTCGAAGGCACGTGGTGTGAGGGAGAAGACAGGGTCACGTGGTGAAGGGGATATAGGTGGGAGCCCGGAAGGGCTCCGGGTCAGTTGTTGGAGTGAAGAAGCGGGACCACATTGGGTGGCCATAGGGATTCCGTGCCATCAGCCACTTGGCTGCACGGGCTCAGCACACCGTCAACCAGCGGTGTGCGGAGCGGGGGGAGCTGGAAAGACTGACGGAAGAGCGCATGCAGGGCGCGTCGCGAGGAACAGCTGGTCCGGTGTCGGGACCAGCGAGGTGCGGGTGTTGACCTAAATCAAGAGTAACGGAGACCAAGCAAAGAGTGGCGAAGTTCTTTATTACACTGGTGCAAGAAGTAGTTCGAGATGTCAAAGCATCTCAAAAAGAAGAATCAACCAACGCCTTCTTCGGATGACGACGGGGACCTTCCTCCAGCGGTGGCGGTCCCGGACACGGAGGGCGCGGAAGGGTCGGCGGTAGTCGACACTGCGGGAGTGCAAGATGTCGTCGCGGGAGCAGGCCCGTCTACGTCTCCGGGCGCCGAGGACGGCTGGCGGCTCGTGGCGGAGCAGATTGATTCGCTGCGGGCCGTTTTGCTGGACTTGGTCACCCTGGTCGTGCCGGCGACGGCGCCGGGACAACCACAAGGCAGGCCTCTGAGGGGGGAAGCTTCGGGTGGGCCCGGGCCGTCCGCCATTGCGGCCTCTGCGAGGCTTACCGTTTTTCCTGACACGTGGCAAGACGCCGCCATTTTGGGCGCGGTCACGACAGACTGGCGGGAAGCCGCCATTTTGTCACCGCCGTGTGGGACGGCCACTTCGGGTGACAGCAGCGGCGGGACCCGCAGCCACCGTCTGACGACTATAAAGGAATTTGCCGTTGGTGGGGATTGGAGCGCATTCGCTTGGTGTTTCGAATCAGCTGTCCGCTCCGCCAAGTGGACGGAGGAGGAGGCCTTGGAGGTTCTGACGACGCTCCTCGATGATGCATCTTTGAAGTTTTTCTGCTCCATCCCGGCTGCTAGGAAGGCGACGCTAAAGGGGGCTTTCGACGAAATGGCGGAAGCATACGAGCCACCGGACGATGCTCATCTCAGATTTGTCCAAAGGCAACGGGCACCGGAGGAATCACCCGTGGCCTTCCGTGGCGCTGTGATTGCGCTGGCCATGGCCGCGTACCCCGAGACCGAGCCCAACTTGTTGGAGCCCTTGATACTGGGGAAGATGTTGGAGTTGTCCAAGGATCTGGGCATTCCACTCCCCGTGTGCGGCCACGAGCAGCTAACCTCCCGGTTGGCAGCCAAGTGCCTCGACGCGCAGTTTAACTTGCGCCGTTGGGCGCAGATGGCCGCCTGGGCGGGCAATCCGGCCGTTGATGGGAAACCCGTGGGTTGGACACCGTCGAAGGTCGTCTTCATCCCGGACGATGCGGGGCCTGGCGATCTTACTGCGGTGGCGGGCCAGTGGGTTCCACGGAGGGGAAGGGTGCCACGCGAGGGGCCCTCGTCGGCGGATCGCCGGGACGCTGTGGGGCCGGGCGGCGGACCGACTTGGCATGTTACCGTGCGGATTTTAGTCGATTTGGGCGCGTCCACCACTATCGTCTCGGACGTCATTTTCCATCTCCTATCTATTCCGCCGTCGCAGGTACGTCCGGGTTTCGATGCATATGTTGCTGCTAACGGGGGGAGTATGGGCATCGTGGGTCAGGTGGAAGCACGCATTTCCGTTGGGGATGTGTCGGCTTTGGGGACGGTGTTGATCTCCAGGTCCCTCGCAGTGCCTTGCTTATTGGGGACCGATTTCCTGGCAAAGATGCCAATTAAGATAAGGGTCGATCAGGGTTGCATTGAGTTACCGGCGGGCCGTAAGATTTTCTTTCTGCCGTTGCCGTGGGGCCGGTCCGCCCCAGACCTCCCGGTGCAGGCGCTAGCCGACGTCTCGGTCGACATTCCTCCGGGCTCGCAGATGCTCATTCCGCTGTGCTATCGGAAACCCGTGCCTGGGGTTCAGGGGGCGGCGGGTGTGTTGCTGTCGCCGTCCAACGCCGTTACGGGCGGCTTGGCGCTAGTCGCAGCCCGGACGATTGTTCGGCCGGGTCAGCCTCCGTTTTTACAAGTTTTGAACGGAGGCGCGGACAATGTTGTGGTGCCAGCCGGTACAGTCTTGGCCCATGCCACTACCGCTTTTACAGCCCACGCTGAAGGGGATTGCCGGGGTCTTGTGGCGGGGGTTTCGGCTTCTACGTCGCCGGACGATCGATGGATCGCCGGGTTGTGTCAGGAAAACGCATCCTTGACTACGTACCAGCGGTCCGCGCTTCGCGCGCTGCTGTACAAATATTCCGACGTCTTTAGCAAGGATGATTTCGATCTGGGACGCACCTCACTGCTTTCCCATTACATTGATACTGGGGATGCTAGTCCCATACGTATGAATCCGCATCGGTTGAGCCCCTCGGAGAGGGATCACGTCCACGGCGCAGTAGATGATATGTTGGCCGCTGATATTATCTCTCCGTCCAATAGCCCATGGGGTGCTCCGGTTGTTCTGGTGAAGAAGAAGGAAGGTAGCCTGCGATTTTGTGTAGATTTTCAGAAGCTGAATAAAGTGTCGGTTGCAGACGCGTACCCCTTGCCGCGTATGGATGATTCCCTCGATGCCTTGTCTGGGGCGAAATTTTTTTCGATCCTCGACCTCTCCTCAGGGGTTCTGGCAGCTTCCCCTGGACGAGTCCTCAAGAGAAAAGATGGCTTTCTGTACGCCGCAGGGGCTTTTTCAATTTAATTGTCTTCCGATGGGATTGAACGCCGCCCCTGCTACGTTCCAGAGGTTAATGGAACTCGTGTTGACCGGCCTGCAGTGGGAGACGTGCCTGATATATTTGGACGACGTCATTGTTTTCAGTCGCACGTTTGAGGAGCATCTTCAGAGATTGGATGCTGTTTTCGCTAGGGTGCGTTCCGCTAATTTGAAATTTAAGTCTAAGAAGTGTCACCTTTTGCAACACTCTGTGCGCTATTTGGGTCACATTGTCAGCCCTGATGGTGTGGCCACGGACTCGGACAAGACGGCCTGCGTTCCGGGACTGGCCGACTCCGGTGACGTACTTCGATTTGTCGGGTTCGCTTCCTATTACCGCAGATTTGTACCAAATTTCGCTATGATCGCTAGGCCGCTGCACCTCCTTACGGCGAAGAATCAGCGGTTCAAATGGGGGCCGGAGGAGGCGTTTCGCGGCCTGCGCGATCGATTGATTGGCTTCGGCGCCGACGCTGGATTACCCTGATTTCGCTTTGCCCTTCATTTTGGATACCGACGCTAGTGTCACGGGTATTGGCGCCGTCCTATCGCAGTGTAAGGGGGGCGTCGAACACGTTGTGGCTTACGGGAGTCGCGTTCTCTCTCCGGCGGAGACACACTATTGCGTCACCCGGCGGGAATTGTTGGCTATCGTGCATTTTGTCCGCCAATACCGTCCGTATCTGTATGGCCGGAAATTCATTGTACGCACGGACCATGCGACTTTGCAATACTCCCTGAAAGTTGACCAGCCATCTGGCCAGCAGGCACGATGGCTGGAAACTTTGCAGGAGTTCTCGTTTGACATTCATTACCGTAGGGCTTCGCGTCACGCTAATGCGGATGCGCCTCCAGACTGCCGCATGGGTCGGCCTGCGCGTGTGCCTCGGGCACGAATAGGTGCATGCATGTTCCACGGCCGTCGGGGCCGGTCATATCCGCTGTGGAGAAGCCCGCGGACTCCACGTATCCGGAGCCGGCTGATGGGGTTTTGAATTTGCCGCGTTCCGTGTGGGTTCGGGAACAATTGCTCGATGACTCGCTTGTGGCCTTGCGTGGTCAGGCTGCACAGTCGAAAGGGTGTTCGTCGTCTGATGGGATGCCGGGAGCGGCTCTCCGGGACAGGTTGTTGATGTGGAGAGAGGACTTGCGGGGTCGCTGGCGCCTGGTCGTTCCGTTGTCACTGCAATACGAGTTGATTCGGACTCTGCACGCTGAGAAGTTGCTACATCTTGGGGTGCAGAAAACATTGTTGACGTTGCAACGTGATTATTTTTGGAATGGCATGACGACTGACATTGTTGGGCACATTCGGTCATGCCCCGACTGTGACGCGGGTTAACGAATTGGTGGCGTTGGACATTCTGGGGCGCTTTCCCCCGTCCGCTCGGGGAAACAAATTTTTGTTGGTCAGAGTCAAATATTTTTTGCGATGGCCAATGGCTTGGCCTTTGCCTGACCAGTCGGCGTCGTCTATCACGGAAGCATTCCTGTTCGGGTACGTGATGGACAAGGGGGCGCCGGAACGACTGCTCACGGACCAGGGGCGAAATTTTTCTTCGAACCTACTGCGGGATGTGTGCGACGCATTGGGAACTAAGAAGGTCCGGACCTCTCCATACCATCCACAAACTGACGGGATGGTTGAACGGTTGAACTGGATCCTGTCGGCCATGCTCTGCCATACGGTTAGCGAGAAGCAGGCCGATTGGGATTTGCATATCCCGGGAATGCTCTCCGCTTACCGGATGGCACCGCATGCGTCGACGGGGTATTCACCTTTCCTTTTAATGTACGGTCGCTAGAATGTGCCGCCTGTGGAAATGCAACTTGACACGCGGGCGAAGGGTCCTGTTAGAACCCTCCCTGAATATATTCGCGAGTCGGTTCGGTGCGTGGAGGAAGCGCGGGACGCGGCCTGATTGGCTACGGCCAAGACCCAGGCCCGGAACAAACGGTGCGCCCGGCACTCTCATCGTGTGTCCCCTTGGCGGGTGGGGGACATGGCCTGGCTCCCCTGCCCACCTTGTGCCGGTGGGGACCTCCCCTAAATTGCACAAACCCTGGCATGGCCCAGTGGTGCTCATTGAGGTTCCTAGTCCCCAGTCTGCACGCGTTCGTGTCGGGTAGTGCCGTTGGTACGTCCACACGTCCCGGTTAAAGCCCTACGTTGCCCCTCGTGTCGATGCGTCATCTCCTAACGTTGTCTTGCCGGTGTCTGTCGCGTCCGACGTGCCACTGCCCTTGCCTGTTCAACCTGCAAGCGCGCCTGTCGTGCCTCCTGTAGACGGGCCGACGGTGATCCTACCGTACACGGGGATTTCTGCACCGGGTGGGCCTACCACGGTGACGGGAGCACCTGTTTCCGCTGTTCCTCCGACCCCCCGGAGGCTGCGGCTGCAAGATGCCTCGATTTCGGGCCGGTCTGATGCGCGGGATTCTGCAAAGGACGGGCCTCCACCAGCGACGGATGATTCCGTTTCCGTCGGTCATAAAACCCCGTCTGAACTGCGGTCTCCGAGGGCGCCGGTTCTCGTGAAGGACGGTCCGGCGGCCCACACTCGTTCCAGATCCCTTCCCTTTCGTTGATTCTATTCGTCGTTGGTTTGTTCCGTCATGTCTGTTGTGGCCTGTCGCTCGCATTATTCCATCTTGATTCAACCGGGACGGCTGGTCCTTTACATCAGGGGGGGGGGGGGGGGGGGGTCATGTAATGCGAGCGCAAGTGGGGTTCGCTGCTGGCCTTTGGGCCAATCACATGGGCCGGGGTATTGGGGGGCGGAGCCAGTATGGGGGCGTATGTGAAGGTCCTCGCTCACCTCGGGTCCAATCGGAAGGGAGGTGAGTGGGGGCGGAACCTAGGGGCAGAGCCAGCAGGGCGCGATGGGGGGGCGAGATCTGGAAGGTTCGAAGGCACGTGGTGTGAGGGAGGAGACAGGGTCACGTGGTGAAGGGGATATAGGTGGGAGCCCAGAAGGGCTCCGGGTCAGTTGTTGGAGTGAAGAAGCGGGACCACGTTGGGTGGCCACGTGGCTGCACGGGCTCAGCACACCGTCGGCCAGCGGTGTGCGGAGCGGGGGGAGCTGGAAAGACTGACAGAAGAGCGTG
Organism: Lampetra fluviatilis; assembly: GCF_964198595.1. Lineage (NCBI taxonomy): Eukaryota > Metazoa > Chordata > Hyperoartia > Petromyzontiformes > Petromyzontidae > Lampetra > Lampetra fluviatilis. The sequence continues at coordinate 14,175,130 of NC_136292.1, read as the reverse complement.
TGCGGGGCGCATCGCGAGGAACAGCTGGTCCGGTGTCGGGACCAGCGGGGTGCGGGTGTTGACCTAAATAAAGAGTGACGGAGACCAAGCAAAGCGTGGCGAAGTCCTTCATTATATATTTAACCGGGTGAGAAATCTCGTCTTAAATAGATTTATACAGCACCTATGTCTTTGCAATAATTATTAAATTGTACATCAGATGATAGTGATTGAAAAAAGAGTGGGGTTATTAAAAGTGGTGGTGTAGTTATGGTCACGGTTAGGAGGACAGGTGGGAGTGGTTAAGGAGGGATTGGGATAGTGGCAAGGGTTGGGGAAGAGGTAGTAATAGGGGTTGGGGTAGTGATAGGGGTTGGGGTAGTGATAGGGGCAGTGAGATAAGGGTAGTGTAGGGGTAGGCTTGATCATAGCTGGCGGGCCAGTGCAGGGAGTAGCAGTAGGACAGGCAAGGGAGAATGGACTGGTCTTAAGGGAGGAGTGAAAGCAGGTCAGTGAAGATTGTTTTCTGTGCAGTGGAAAGCAATCTGGCGCCTCAGAAGCTGTGCAGGCTCCAGGGCACAGCTCTGGCATGGCTCAGTTGTGCAGTGGGAAAAAGAGGTATTGTAGGAACTTCCTGCCACCGGGGTTGCGCTTCGGTGTGTGGAAGGTCGCTCGCTCCCTCACCTTGAGGACCCCGGATGCCTCCTGCTCATCCACCACGGCCTTCTTCAGCACCTGGTTCTGTGCCCGAAGCTGGAGGCAGAAAAATGAGAATTGTTCTAGGCCATCATAAAATATTTACGGATGGTCCGCTGTAAATAACTGTGCGTGCGGCTTTTTCATCACTGAAATATATACTCACATTTCAAGTGTAAATCGAGTATGGAATAAGACATTACAATACACTCTCCATTATCTGTGCTAATGACGGGGAGGATGGCCGTGGATAAATCATAATCACTGATAATCCAAAAACATCTATTTTGCGCAGATCTATATGCCAAAAACCACTGATATAGGTATCAATTACCGATCGATGTCTGTGCTCAATGATAACACTTTCCTGCTCCCGCGCAAGAGACTCGGCCCAGGAAGTGGACAGCAGAGCCATGCCAATCAACATCAATCAAACTCCACCCACTGTTGTAAATATATTTCAAATACTGTACTGTAAAGGCAGTCACGTGGTTTTCTAATTAACCGAAGTACACATTTGTTCGATTTAAGCACGTAATAAACATTTACAAGAATAACAATGTATAACTGTTTTCAGATGATTCATTTGGGCTTCAGGGAAAATCCACGAGTTATTAATTCATGTCAAAATCTTAGGTGTGCGGTGAATCTGAAAATCGGATAAAACGCACGCGGATAATGGAGAGTCTCCTGTATTTGCCATTTATGTATATTATATGAAAATTTTATTAGGTAGGTTTTCACGACCAATACAGGCAGACATCGCATAGCCACGACCCCGTAGAATGCTGATTCAATAAATCGCTCTTTGTCCTGGTGAACATTTTATTAAAAAGTGCTTTTAAGTGAGAACATGCTGCAGCGCTGCTCGGGGAAGTGGACCCACCCCCATCATTGGCACAGCCAATGAGAGTGAAGTACACTCTTCGCCAACCAGAACACCCCCCTGCCCCCCATGATTCTATTATTCGATGATCACAATTTGAACCTTATGGAGGGACCCCGGGGTCCCATAAGCCCCCGACGTCATTTTATGTCTGTTGAACGTGAACAATACGGCAATCTATTCCTCTCGACGAGCTCCACACGATGCACTAATCAAAGTTTCAAAGTTTTGTTTCTGCTGCGCATTCGTCCTCCCTGCGCTTGGACGACATGACAACAGAATGATCCGCGCCAGGTGGGTCGCGGCGTTTATGTGCGCGGTGGGACGGAGTCGCCCAAAAATAATCAATTAATTACTATTTCGACTTCCGTTTATTCGGGACCCTGGGGTCCCGCCATGAAGTTCATTTGTAGTCGTGATCAAATTAATGGGAAAAAAAATATCGATTTATATATTTTATTCTCTTTGGGTCTTTCGGTAAAGTTACGTCGACAGAAAGATAATAAAAAATCACGATCGCAACATAAGCAATCGTCCTCAGGTGATATTTTTTCACCTGATGACAATTGCTTGTGTTGCTATCGAAACGTCGTGATTTTTTATTATTTACCGAAAGACCCAAAGAGTATGAATTCCTGTAGTCACGAAAGCTTTAAGTCAAGATTTATATATTTTATTAAATTGTATTCCAGTGCGTCTAACCAGGTGACAACTCACGAGACCAAGATAGAGTATCAGAGTCTACCTAAAAGAAACCTCATCACAGAAATGTAGACTGAGGGCATGACTAAGCACATCATGGACATCCTGGAGCTCTTCTCTGAAAATGACGTGGATTGGGAGCGCAGCAGCTCTTACATCCTCTCCTACCGCTGCCTTGTAGGAATACAGTAGAATGCACTCACGAGTACAGTGCCATAATACTTTAAATAAAAAAAAAATTATTCATGAAATGTTTACTATCTGTATTGGTGTGATTAACCTATCATGGCAACAGCGCTGCAGCTGGCTGCAGTCCCGGGTCGCTCTCACAGTTTATCAACTGTAATCACACCTCGTACCTTACCCACATCCTTCTTCACTCACCACCACTCTTCTTATTTTCATCTTCCACTAGATTTTTCTTATAATTTATTTAGTTTTATTATTTTTATTATTACGTTGGCGTCGCCCGAGTTTTGGGTGGTGGCAGATCCCTGCACCCAACTCCGCCTGTCTCCGTGTTCACTGCACACGCCCCGCGGCGCAACAACAGCTGAACAATGCTGGCTGCTGCAGTGTCACACAACCCGGCTTAACTGTCGCATCGCACAGCTGAGGGGCAGTGCGGGTAAACGAGGCCTGCTGCTCCGACTCACGAGGCTGGAGGACACTGGCTGCATTGTGCATGCAGCGCGGCTTAACAGCCGCACTGGGTACGGTTCCTGCCAGCAACGTCCTCACAAGGCACCTCTTCTGGCACCATCAGTGAGTGTGAGCTTGGCGTGCCCCAGCATCGCCAGCAAGTGGGAGCTCGACGTGCTCCATCCACTGTTCAACACCATCAGCAAGTGGGAACGTGAAGCAGACTGTCATCTCCCCAACATGAGAGAGTTGGCTTGCCTGCTGCCCAGCACCACCAGTGAACGGGAGCTCTGCGAGGTTCGTCCACCCTGCTGCATCATTGTACGCCCGTGTACGTGCTCAACGAGTGTTTATACGGGCGTGTATGCATCCGCTACAGACGGGTAAGTGCTTGCTGATGGCGTGGAGCTTGGACACCGCTACCTCGACTTGCTGCTCCGGGCAGCAGAGCCGCTGATTGGAGTCCACCCGAATCCGGGCCCCTTCATCAGCACCATCGGTACAGCATGGGCTGATATAATAGGGCTTTGACATGCACCATCTCTTCATCACCTGCACCTGGAACCCGCGCTCCTGAGGACGCTCTCCGGCCTCGGGCTTCTTTGAGGTCAACGTCAGAGACTGCATCGGCACCGTGGTTGCAGAGGTGGTAGGGGCCGCCGTTCACAGGTCAACCTTCAACCAGCCATCTCCTCTATTCCCTCGATGCCTCACCTCTACAGATATTCACATCCACCTTCACACATCCGCCTCGGCCTACTCAACTCACGCTCCATTACCAACAAATCAGCCCCGATTCACGATACCATCTCGGACCACCACATCGACCTTTTGCTCATCACCGAGACCTGGTGCAGGCAAGACTCCCCGCCAGCCATCTCTCTGGAAGTTACGCCCCCGGGATACAAGGTTCTTCATAAACCTCGCGCAACTAACCAGCGGGGTTGGTGGCTTAGCGGTCGTTTACAATGCACACTTGAAAATTAAAGAGCTCTATCTACCGATGGCTCCCGTCACCTTCGAGGTCCAGTCCGTATCCCTCACTACTAACGAGTGCTTTTCCATCATTTCCATCTATCACCCTCCAGATGGCAGCATAAATACCTTCTCAAACGAGCTTTCGGAATTCCTTTATCTGATTCCTAACCCATCTCACAGGCTCGTGCTTACAGGTGACTTTAATTGCCCCGGCAATACCCCAACCTCCATCGATAGTCACCTTGAGTCAACTTTGGCCTGCCATAACCTGGTCATCACAAACTCAGGCCCCACCAGAGCTTCCTCAACAAATGTTGAGAGCATGCTCGACCTGGTTGTGGAACCTGACCAGCATCGACGCATCACTGCACTGGGAGTTTTCCTAACTGGTTACTCCGACCACCGCCTCATACTTTTTTCCCTCCAAATTTCCAAGCTAATCACCATCAAATTCACCCGCAACTCGCGTAATTTCAAGGGTATCGCGTTTTCTGCTTTACGCCACCTCCTTGCAAATTCGACTTCAATCTCCATCATCGGATCCAACCGTCCGCGCTCTCCAACTAGAAGCTGACATGAGGGCGGCGCTGGACAAACTGGCTCCATTACAATACGAACCGCTAGGCAGTCTTCCCACGACACTAACTAGCACTCAAGAGACGCCATCATTGCTAAGCGAACCAGGAGGCGCCTTGAAAGCATCGCATCCCGTAGTGGTCTACGTGCTGATCGACTTGCCTACAGAGTTGCCTGCAGGAAAACTAACAAACTTACCCTTGTCTCACGCTCCTCCTACATTGAAGAACGCATCAAAACAGCAACCAGAAAACCGCACATTCTATGGAAAACCCTCAAAGATCTTCTACATCCTGGTAGCACCATGGTCCATCACCTTAGCGATCCCTTGGCCTCACTGAAACTTGCCACCTCTTTTAATACTTACTTCACCAACAAGCTAATCACCGTCGCAAACTCATGCACATCTACTCACACATCGCACCATTGTACCCCGCTCAAGTTACCTGAAATTGTAAGCACTCACCCAGACACCTTTCTAACTACACTAAAGCCGGTGTCTACAAAATACGTTTTCTCTTTAATTGAATCACTTCAATTGAAGTCATCTTCACTCGACGTGCTCCCAGGTTCCTTGTTCAAGCAATGTGCCCCGGAACTCGCCATCATGATCAGGAACATGGCAAATGCCTCATTCTCTATGGGGTGTTTTCCGTCCAACCTCAAATCTGGCCTGGTTTCTCCCTTGTTAAAGAAACCAAGTCTCGAACCAGATGACCCATCTGGTTATCATCCCATCACTAATCTCTCGAACCTCTCTAAACTCCTTGAACGACCAGCCCTCGCCCAGCTAAAACCACACATCACCTTCTCCGCAAACTACTGCTGCTTCCAGTAAGCTTACCGCCAAAACTACTCCAAAGAAACAACACTCACTAGAGTGCTCGATGACATTTTAATGATAATTGATTCTGGCTCCACTGTTGCACTTGTAAGTCTGGACTTTTCGTCAGCCTTCGACACAAATCGACCACTCGCTCCTTACTTCCCTCCTGAAATCCGACTTCGGTATATGTGGCTCAGCATTCAAGTGGATAGTTTCGTACCTTTCTGACGAGTGATCTTCAGTCAGGGTGGGCACGTCCACATTGCCTGAAACAAAAGCATTATGCGGGGTTCCCCAGGGCTCTGTACTAGGTCCCCTGCTCTTCACAGCCTACACTTCCCCGATCGGCCGGCTCATCGCAAGCTTCGGGATTAAGCACCACTCATACGCGGATGACACTATTCTATTCACCGCCATCGACTCTAGCAATGCATCTGGATTTGAGAGGTTCTCGGAATGTACCACCGCCTTGCAACAGTGGTTCACTGCACAAAACCTAGCCCTTAATCCGAAAAAGTCAGTGGCCATCATGTTAGGTACCAAGCAATGTCTCAACTCATCAGCACTCCCAACACACATACACATCTTCGGTCACAGCATCAGGTTCACTGATCACTTCAGCTACCTCGGTGTCATCCTAGATTCAACTTTATCCTTAGACCGTCAAACCAATCATATCATCAGTTCATGTAACTTTCACTTGAAGGCTCTCAGACACCTACATCCTCATCTCCACTGAAATTGCCAACACATTGGCATGTTGCATAGTTGGGTCTCGCCTTGACTATTGCAACTCCGTCCTAGTCCGGACCTCCACTGCTAACCTAAAAAAACTTCAAAGACTACAAAACAGCCTAGCACGCGTCGTTATTGGCCACACTCATTCCCGTCTCGACTCACTAGCCTGTCTTAGTGCCCTCAACTGGCTACCCATCGCCAGTAGGGTCATATACAAGATCGCCTGCCTCTGTCACAATGCCTTCACATCTGCCTGCCTGCCATACCTTTCTTCATTATTGACAACTTGCAGCTCAGCACACGGCAGATGCCTGCTCAGCACGACTCACGACCTCCTCTTGATACCAAGATCCAGGATGGTCATGTCTATGCGCCGCTTCTCGGTGGCAGCCCCAACAGTCTGGAACACTATCCCTCTGCACATTCGCAGCATCACCTCAATCGCCTCCTTCAAGAGAGACTTAAAAACTCACCTCTATAATCATGCTTTCGAGCAACTCTGAGCTTGGCTCCACGCCTCTGAGTTGCGCCGTTACATCCGCAAATTTGCGCGCGTTATAAATTGCATTATTATTAGCTATTACTGATACCCCAATGAAGCTCTCATATATTGCTCATACGAAAGAAATAAATGCTGTTGAAAATGCATCCCCCCCCCACCATGTATATAATGGTACCTCTTATAGCGCAAATTCACTTCTCCAGGAACGCATCTTGAGCGTGAAGTGATGTCTGCCTGCATTATGATTGATAATTAGTTCATTTTGGATAAGATCGTGTGGGCATAATGTTAGTCTTTAACTATAACCCTCCACCACGAAAATGAGCCAAGTTGTCACAGTCAAATATGCAAATGAATGTGTTCATGCATGAAACCGGAATGTTGATACAATTATATGTACGTATAATTTATTAAATAATGGTTACCATCTATACAATTATACCACTTTACAGTGTCAAATTGTCAACATTTTGCTTGCTTTTCAACATTTCAGTTTGCTGAAACACCAAATAAATTGGAACATTTGCCAACATAACAACAAGATTCTATTGACCCCATTGGGTGGTGGAGGATTTAAATCACGGCTCCAAATTGCATCAATTAAATTAAAATGGGGAGAGGTGAACCGTTATACATCTACAAATGACATGTCATTTCAGCTCATTGTGGGGCTTTTTTTTACAGAACTGAGATTAACTTTAACTTTGACAATTCAGGCTTGAAGTAATGATAGTGGCATATATGGCAACAATAATTGTAATTTTTTTGCCATTCAGAATAAAATGTTTCTTGCCTCGCATGGTCCTTAATGTACACTCAGGCAAATGAGAACATACTTTGGTTAATTTACTAACACAAATGCACATCTTAAGAGTACAGCAATGAAATCCAGGTTACAATAACTCACGGCTCAAATGAGCATGGGCTACTGCTAATCTTCAACGGTGGCCCTTCGCCAGCGATGGAAATTTCATGTGCCCATGGTAGAGGCCAGTATCCCCAGTGGGACGACCACTGTTGACTTTTTATTAAACTAAGAGGGATTTCAGGCCGAGGCGATCCATGACTGCTACTTAAAAACTCTCAACGTGCGAGTGTAGCGCTCCTACTACACAATGCTACCGCGCCGCTGAGCGCAAATTCCTTTTTAACATCACGTGACAAGCTGCAGAGACTCGAAGTGTGTCTTACAAGAGTGGTGCAGACATCAAAGACCCAAGAACTGCTGAATGAGCTGTCTAAACATTAATTACAAAAGCATTTCCCTTTAACTGGGTCCCAAAGTCCAATCTGTAAACCATTCCCGTTTTTTAACTGTTCTGCTAGCAAGTGTATATACTCCAAACTCGGACCACGTCGTCATGAGATAATGCTGACGTGGAGATGGTATGACCGAGCAGACAGCTACGACGTGAAGACAGCTACGACGTGCAGACAGCGACGACGTGCAGACAGCGACGACGTGCAGACAGCTACGACGTGAAGACAGCTACGACGTGAAGACAGCTACGACGTGAAGACAGCTACGACGTGAAGACAGCGACGACGTGAAGACAGCGACGACGGTCCGCCGTTACAATACATCACGGTGTCTCGCGTCAACGAGTTGGTGGCTTTAGATATTTTGGGGCCCTTTCCTACCACTCCTAGGGGTAACAAGTATCTGCTGGTTGGGGTAGAATACCTCACGCGTTGGCCCATGGCCTGGCCACTTCCCAACCAGTCGGCGGCAGCCGTCGTTGAGGCCTTTGTTCACGGCTACGTCATGGACAAGGGTGCCCCTGAATGACTGTTGACCGATCAGGGAAAAAAAAAATTGAGCACCTTGTTGCGTGATGTCTGCGCGCCGTTGGTAACAAAAAAAGTCCATACTTCCCCATACCATCAGCAAACTGATGGTATGGTAGAGCATCTGCACAGGACACCGACGTCAATGCTGTGCCACCAGGTTAGCGACTCCCAGCTCGATTGGGACCTCCAGATTTCCGGGGTCCTGGTCGCATATCGATTGGCTCCTCACGCTGGCACCGGCTTTTCGCCATTCTTCTTGATGTATGGTCGGGACGCCGACCCCCCTGTGGATGTTTGGCTGCACGTTGAATCGCCCGCGCCGAAATCCAAAATCTCAGACCACGTGCGTTTCAACATCAGGAGATTGGCTGAGGTGCGGGAGGCCTCCATCGTCAATTCAGGTTCCCAGCAGAAAGATAATGAGCGGCTGTGTAACCCCAAGTCAACCACACATGCGTGGACCACAGGGGACAGAGCATGGCTACACTGTCCTCAGATGACCTTGTCCACATCACCTAAATTGCTTAAGCCCTGGAGGGGCCCCATCGACATCGTCCAGCTAATCCGTCCCCAATGCATCAAGGTTAAATGGGGTACACAATGCTGGTTCGTTCACCCCTCACGTCTGAAGCCTTTCGTCGCGCCGCACACTCCCATGCCACTTACACACCGCGGGGGCCGAACTTGTGATGTGTCCGACGAGCTAAGTGATGCGCCCCTGATGCCTAACCCTCAGATGGATCGCGCCGTTGCCCTTTCAAATGACGCGGGATTGACGGGCCCGGGCCCGTCGGCCGCCCTGCCAACGGACGGCCACAAGTCCTGCCTGACGTGCCCTCCGGAGAGCCGGTCTCGCCTGCGCCACCAACTCGGGCTCCTGTTCCCTACGACGAGCCAGCTATGCGCACGCACGCTAAGACTTTGCGGTTCTCTTGAGATCGCTCCGTGTTCTCCGCGCACACACACCGCTCGACTCACCTGCTTTGGAACCACGGACGGTTGTTTTCCTGCCACGGGCGGGCTGTGTTCATCGCGGGTCTTGTGGGTGCTAGCGCGCGATCTATTGTATACATGTATATAGTGTGTATTTGTACAGGGGGTTGGGGTATTTATGTCGGGTTCTTGTTAGTGTTGTGTTGTTTTCTTATGAGGCACACGCGTTCTGTTTGTTATTTCCGCCTTTTATTGGAAATTTGATACAGCCGGGACGGCTGGGTGCTACGAGGGGGGGGGGGGGTGATGTAGAGGTGTTATTCCGCACTCCCCATGTTATCAGCGGGTAGCATCACTATTGGGTCAAGAGGGGGTGGAAGTGACTATGCCAATGTTAAAGGACTATGGCCAAAGGGGCCAACGGTGATCTCTGGGATAACGGATCCTGGGACACAATCCCCAAACCCCGGGAGGGGGGATTGGGGGATGACGTCACCCTTCCAGGAACTGGTGGAAGGTTCTGGAAGGAAGGCGTGGCCGGGGCGGAGCAAGCCCCGGACCTGTATATAAGTCGGACCTCTGAACGATAGAGTCAGTCCCCTCCAGGCTGAAGACTGAAGACCTGGGCGGAAGATAGGACCCTGGAAAATAGGACCCTGGACCCCAAGCTCCGTCGTCCTTCTAAGGGCCGGAGCTGAGTGAGGCCAGTGGTCAGGACCCAAAGACCCTGGCACGGTCGGGTCAGCATAGCCTCCCTTAGGGCCCCTAGCCGGAGGACTGGAAATTAGTGGGGTCCCAGTATGAGGCCCGTATAGTCTGGAGGCCATACCTCCCCAGGTATCGGGTGAAGGGGCCGCTACCCCTTGTGTTGGGGACCCTGTAAGAAGTGGAGTGTTTAATCAATACCGTGTTGCCTCAACTGGTGTCTCCCCTGGTTTCCGACCCACTACACGTACACCAAGCCCTCAAGATGAATGGATATTCAAACCGTACAATCCGCAAAGATGTATCCCCAACCATGGGAAGAGAACCATCTGAGGACCCAATCAAAACCATCACCTTGCCATACATAGCAGGTGTTACCAAAAATATTTCCAAAATCTTGAACAAACACAAGATCCAGGTTGAACACAGTACACAAAATCCGTGATTTGATCCCATCTGTGAAGGATGTGATTCCTGACATGCAATACCCTGGTGTATACAAACTAAGTTGTCTGCGGTAGAAGTTACATCGGGGAAATTAAACGACATGTCTCAGACCGTGTTCGCGGACACAAGGCAGATTTGAAACATGGCAGAACCAATACCTCTGCCATGGCTGATCATTGTTTTAACGCAGTGGGTTCACACGATATTGTTTTTTCCAAGACCAAGGTACTCTGCAAACCTTCGGACTACCATCAAAGATTTTTCCATGAAGCAATCAGACAGACAAAATTTCAACGGAGAAGATGGGTACAAACTGAGCAATCATGGGAAAGACGTTATTAACCAGTTTAGTTCATAACTAGCTGTGATGTCCTCTTCCTGCCCGCCTATATTAGCAGCTTCTCTTGACTCTCTGAGTCACATTCACACGCAGACCTTTCTTAGCTCTGCCCCACCCCCTCTCTCTCCTCCTGCCGCCGCTCCCTATGTGAATTGCATCCCCACCCGCTCGCCCGTTATGGCAGTCCCTCCCCTCCCTCCCCGCCTCGAATTAGCTGACGTTTGCTAGCCTTCTGTTTGCTAGCCGTCGATATCCCCCTTGTCTCACGTGCAGCAGCAGTTTATGACTCTTGGGCTATGCCCATTTCTACCCTTTGAAAGTGGCCTGCATCAGCAGCTTTCCTCCTACCTTATATAACCTCTTGTTGCAGCAATTCATTCTCACCTGATGACAGTTGCTTGTGTAGCGATCGAAATGTCGAGATTTATTCTACCTACATGACTTTACCGAAAGAACCAAAGAGTACACTTACATAGCATTATTGTAGCGTGGGTGGGGGGATGGTGGGGGAGGTAGCGGTCGAGCCCCCAGCCTGCCAAGAGGTGCCACCGTGGCCGGCTGGGCAATCGAGGTGAAGCCGGGGGCTCTGCACTGGAAAAGGTCTCACGACGGCAATCTGTCAGGTTAGTACTTTGGTACCACCACAGTCAGTAAGCTCTGCTGTAGTGAAAGCAGGTACCACCACAGCATGCACTGCTGTAATCATATCAGGTTCCACCACAATCAGAATGCACTGCTGTAATCATAGCAGGTACCACACCACGGTCATTATGCACTGCTGTTATCATGGCATATACAACCACAGTCACTATGCATTGCTGTAATCATAGCAGGTCCCACAACAATCAGTATGCACTGCTGTTATCATAGCAGGTACCACCAGTCAGTATTTACTGCTGTAATCATAGAAGGTACCAAAGTCAGTATGCCCTGCTGTAATCATAGCAGGTACCACCACAGTCAGTATGCACTGCTTTAAACATAGCAGGTACCACCACAGTCAGTATGCACTGCTATAATCATAGCAGGTTCCCACCACAGTCAGTATGCACTGCTGTAATCCTAGCAGGTACCACCACAGTCAGTATGTATGCACTGCTGTAATCATAGCAGATACCACCATAGTCAGTATGCACTGCTGTAATCATAGCAGGTAACTACCACAGTCAGGATGCACTGCTGGAATAATAGCAGGTACCACCACAGTCAGTATGTCCTGCTGTAATCATAGGAGGTACCACCACAATCAGTATGCACTGCTGTATTCATAGCAGGTGCCACCACAGTCAGTATGCTCTGCTGTAGTGAAAGCAGGTACCACCACAGCATGCACTGATGTAATCATCGCAGGTTCCACCACAATCAGTATGCACTGCTGTTATCATAGCAGGTACCACCACAGTCAGTATGCACTGTTGTTATCATAGCATGTACCACCACAATCACTATGCATTGCTGTAATCATAGCAGGTCCCACCACAATCAGTATGCACTGCTGTTATCATAGCAGGTACCACCATAATCAGTATGCACTGCTGTAATCATAGCAGGTACTACCACAGTCAGTATGCACTGCTGGAATCATAGCAGGTATCATCACAGTCAGAATCCACTGCTTTAATCATAGCAGGTACCACCACAGTCAGTATGCACTGCTGTAATCATAGCAAGTTACCACCACAGTCAGTATGCACTGCTGTAATCATAGCAGATACCACCACAGTCAGTATGCACTGCTGCAGTCAAAGCAGAAACCACCACAGTATGCACTGCTGGAATCATAGCAGGTACCACTACAGTCAGTATGCACTGCAGTAATCATAGCGGATACCACCATAGTCAGTATGCACTGCTGAAATCATAGCAAATACCACCATAGTCAGTATACACTGCTGTAATCATAGCAGGTACCACCACAGTCAGTATGCACTGCTGTAATCATAGCAGGTTCCCACCACAGTCAGTATGCACTGCTGTAATCCTAGCAGGTACCACCACAGTCAGTATGTATGCACTGCTGTAATCATAGCAGATACCACCATAGTCAGTATGCACTGCTGTAATCATAGCAGGTAACTACCACAGTCAGGATGCACTGCTGGAATAATAGCAGGTACCACCACAGTCAGTATGTCCTGCTGTAATCATAGGAGGCACCACCACAATCAGTATGCACTGCTGTATTCATAGCAGATGCCACCACAGTCAGTATGCTCTGCTGTTATCATAGCAGGTACCACCACAGTCAGTATGCACTGCTGTTATCATAGCATGTACCACCACAATCACTATGCATTGCTGTAATCATAGCAGGTCCCGCCACAATCAGTATGCACTGCTGTTATCATAGCAGGTACCACCATAATCAGTATGCACTGCTGTAATCAAAGCAGGTACTACCACAGTCAGTATGCACTGCTGGAATCATAGCAGGTATCATCACAGTCAGAATTCACTGCTTTAATCATAGCAGGTACCACCACAGTCAGTATGCACTGCTGTAATCATAGCAAGTTACCACCACAGTCAGTATGCACTGCTGTAATTGTAGTGGTGGTGTTGACGTGCGCCGACTGTGACAGTGATGGATCACTGGGCGGCACGGGGTTGGGCACGCGTTGTGGGCGTGGTATGGACGCGCGCGCCGGGAGTGACAGATGACGGGGCGGCGCGGCGTGGGTGGTGAGGCACGCTGAGATGTGGGAAAACAGGATCGTAGCCAGCGCCCAGTGATTGGTCGAATAGGATGGGTGCTCGCAGCGACGTCCGCAGGTGGGGTATAAAGGGGGACGCGCGAGAGCACTCGAGGAGAGTTATCCAGTTGAAGATCGAAGACGGAGTTGAAGACCTAGTGCCCCGAGACCCCTAGTCCCGCCGTCCTTGTAGGGACCGGGGCCCTGTGTGGCTCGGAGGCGAGACTGTGGGACCCGGGGTCCGACGCCCACGTGGGTCGGGCTGGAGACCCACAGTCAAGACGGACACCCCGGGCAGGGAGTGTCCAGAGTAGCTGAGTGGGCGTTAGTCGCCAGGGTAGCTAAGTGGGTGTTGGTCACCCGAGTAGCTCAGTGGGCGTTAGTCGCCAGGGTAGCTAAGTGGGTGTTGGTCACCCGAGTAGCTCAGTGGGCGTTAGTCGCCGAGTAGCTAAGTGGGTGTTGGTCACCCGAGTAGCTCAGTGGGCGTTAGTCGCCAGGGTAGCTAAGTGGGTGTTGGTCACCCGAGTAGCTCAGTGGGCGTTAGTCACCAGGGTAGCTAAGTGGGTGTTTGTCACCCGAGATACTAAGTGGGTGTTAGTCACCTGTGAACGAGTTTGGTGAAATAAAGAGTGTGCTACCCGTGAAGTCGTCTCCCGCCGAGTTACTACATTACATAATCATAGCAGATACCACCACAGTCAGTATGCACTGCTGCAGTGAAAGCAGAAACCACCACAGTATGCACTGCTGGAATCATAGCAGGTACCACTGCAGTCAGTATGCACTGCAGTAATCATAGCACGTACCATCAAAGTAAGTATACACTGCTGTAATCATAGCAAGTTACCACCACAGTCAGTATGCACTGCTGTAATCATAGCAGGTAACCACCACAGTCAGTATGCACTGCTGTAATCATAGCAGATACCACCATAGTCAGTATGCACTGCTGTAATCATAGCACCTACCACCAGTCAGTATTCACTGCTGTAATCATAGCAGGTTACCACCACAGTCAGTATGCACTGCTGGAATCATAGCAGGTATCATCACAGTCAGAATTCACTGCTTTAATCATAGCAGGTACCACCACAGTCAGTATGCACTGCTGTAATCATAGCAAGTTACCACCACAGTCAGTATGCACTGCTGTAATCATAGCAGATACCACCAGTCAGTATGCACTGCTGCAGTGAAAGCAGAAACCACCACAGTATGCACTGCTGGAATCATAGCAGGTACCACTACAGTCAGTATGCACTGCAGTAATCATAGCACGTACCACCAAAGTAAGTATGCACTGCTGTAATCATAGCAAGTTACCACCACAGTCAGTATGCACTTCTGTAATCATAGCAGGTTCCCACCACAGTCAGTATGCACTGCTGTAATCCTAGCAGGTACCACCACAGTCAGTATGTATGCACTGCTGTAATCATAGCAGATACCACCATAGTCAGTATGCACTGCTGTAATCATAGCAGGTAACTACCACAGTCAGGATGCACTGCTGGAATAATAGCAGGTACCACCACAGTCAGTATGTCCTGCTGTAATCATAGGAGGCACCACCACAATCAGTATGCACTGCTGTATTCATAGCAGATGCCACCACAGTCAGTATGCTCTGCTGTTATCATAGCAGGTACCACCACAGTCAGTATGCACTGCTGTTATCATAGCATGTACCACCACAATCACTATGCATTGCTGTAATCATAGCAGGTCCCGCCACAATCAGTATGCATTGCTGTTATCATAGCAGGTACCACCATAATCAGTATGCACTGCTGTAATCAAAGCAGGTACTACCACAGTCAGTATGCACTGCTGGAATCATAGCAGGTATCATCACAGTCAGAATTCACTGCTTTAATCATAGCAGGTACCACCACAGTCAGTATGCACTGCTGTAATCATAGCAAGTTACCACCACAGTCAGTATGCACTGCTGTAATCATAGCAGATACCACCACAGTCAGTATGCACTGCTGCAGTGAAAGCAGAAACCACCACAGTATGCACTGCTGGAATCATAGCAGGTACCACTACAGTCAGTATGCACTGCAGTAATCATAGCACGTACCACCAAAGTAAGTATGCACTGCTGTAATCATAGCAAGTTACCACCACAGTCAGTATGCACTGCTGTAATCATAGCAGGTACACCACAGTCAGTATTCACTGCTGTAATCATAGCTGACACCACCATAATCAGTATGCAATGCTGTAATCATAGTAGTTACTACCACAGTCAGTATGCACTGCTGGAATCATAGCAGGTACCATCACAGTCAGTATTCACTGCTGTAATCACAGAACATACGACCACGGTCAGTATGCACTGCCAGAATCATAGCAGGTACCACCAGTCAGTATGCACTGCTGTAATCACAGCAGATACCACCATAATCAGTATGCACTGCTGTAATCATAGCAGGTACCACCACAGTGGGTATGCACTGCTGTAATCATAGCAGGTCCCACCACAATCAGTATGCACTGCTGTTATTATAGTAGGTACCACCAGTCAGTATGCACTGCTGTAATCGTAGCGGATTCCACCATAGTCAGTATGCACTGCTGTAATCATAGCAGGTACTACCACAGTCAGTATGCACTGCTGTAATCATAGCACGCACCACCAGAGTCAGTATTCACTGCTGTAATCATAGCAGATACCACCATAGTCAGTATGCACTGCTGTAATCATAGCAGGTACCACCACAGTCAATATGCACTGCAGTAATTATAGCACGTACCACCAGAGTCAGTATTCACTGCTGTAATCATAGCAGGTACCACCATAGTCAGTATGCACTGCTATAATCATAGCAGGTACTACCACAGTCAGTATGCACTGCTGGAATCATAGCAGGTACCACCACAGTCAGTATGCACTGCTGTAATCATAGCAGATACCACCATAATCAGTATGCACTGCTGTAATCATAGCAGGTACCACCACAGTCAGTATGTACTGTTGTAATCATAGGAGGAAACACCACTATATGTACTGCTGTAATCATAGCAGATACCACCAGTCAGTATGCACTGCTGTAATCATAGAAGGTACAACCAAAGTCATTATGCCCTGCTGTAATCATAGCAGGTACCACCACAATCACTATGCATTGCTGTAATCATAGCAGGTCCCACCACAATCAGTATGCACTGCTGTTATCATAGCAGGTACCACCAGTCAGTATGCACTGCTGTAATAATAGAAGGTACAACCAAAGTCATTATGCCCTGCTGTAATCATAGCAGGTACCACCACAGTCAGTATGCACTGCTGTAATCATAGCAGGTATCACCACAGTCAGTATGCACTGCTGCAGTGAAAGCAGAAACCACCACAGTATGCACTGCTGGAATCATAGCAGGTACCACTGCAGTCAGTATGCACTGCAGTAATCATAGCACGTACCATCAAAGTAAGTATACACTGCTGTAATCATAGCAAGTTACCACCACAGTCAGTATGCACTGCTGTAATCATAGCAGGTAACCACCACAGTCAGTATGCACTGCTGTAATCATAGCAGATACCACCATAGTCAGTATGCACTGCTGTAATCATAGCACCTACCACCAGTCAGTATTCACTGCTGTAATCATAGCAGGTTACCACCACAGTCAGTATGCACTGCTGGAATCATAGCAGGTATCATCACAGTCAGAATTCACTGCTTTAATCATAGCAGGTACCACCACAGTCAGTATGCACTGCTGTAATCATAGCAAGTTACCACCACAGTCAGTATGCACTGCTGTAATCATAGCAGATACCACCAGTCAGTATGCACTGCTGCAGTGAAAGCAGAAACCACCACAGTATGCACTGCTGGAATCATAGCAGGTACCACTACAGTCAGTATGCACTGCAGTAATCATAGCACGTACCACCAAAGTAAGTATGCACTGCTGTAATCATAGCAAGTTACCACCACAGTCAGTATGCACTTCTGTAATCATAGCAGGTTCCCACCACAGTCAGTATGCACTGCTGTAATCCTAGCAGGTACCACCACAGTCAGTATGTATGCACTGCTGTAATCATAGCAGATACCACCATAGTCAGTATGCACTGCTGTAATCATAGCAGGTAACTACCACAGTCAGGATGCACTGCTGGAATAATAGCAGGTACCACCACAGTCAGTATGTCCTGCTGTAATCATAGGAGGCACCACCACAATCAGTATGCACTGCTGTATTCATAGCAGATGCCACCACAGTCAGTATGCTCTGCTGTTATCATAGCAGGTACCACCACAGTCAGTATGCACTGCTGTTATCATAGCATGTACCACCACAATCACTATGCATTGCTGTAATCATAGCAGGTCCCGCCACAATCAGTATGCATTGCTGTTATCATAGCAGGTACCACCATAATCAGTATGCACTGCTGTAATCAAAGCAGGTACTACCACAGTCAGTATGCACTGCTGGAATCATAGCAGGTATCATCACAGTCAGAATTCACTGCTTTAATCATAGCAGGTACCACCACAGTCAGTATGCACTGCTGTAATCATAGCAAGTTACCACCACAGTCAGTATGCACTGCTGTAATCATAGCAGATACCACCACAGTCAGTATGCACTGCTGCAGTGAAAGCAGAAACCACCACAGTATGCACTGCTGGAATCATAGCAGGTACCACTACAGTCAGTATGCACTGCAGTAATCATAGCACGTACCACCAAAGTAAGTATGCACTGCTGTAATCATAGCAAGTTACCACCACAGTCAGTATGCACTGCTGTAATCATAGCAGGTACACCACAGTCAGTATTCACTGCTGTAATCATAGCTGACACCACCATAATCAGTATGCAATGCTGTAATCATAGTAGTTACTACCACAGTCAGTATGCACTGCTGGAATCATAGCAGGTACCATCACAGTCAGTATTCACTGCTGTAATCACAGAACATACGACCACGGTCAGTATGCACTGCCAGAATCATAGCAGGTACCACCAGTCAGTATGCACTGCTGTAATCACAGCAGATACCACCATAATCAGTATGCACTGCTGTAATCATAGCAGGTACCACCACAGTGGGTATGCACTGCTGTAATCATAGCAGGTCCCACCACAATCAGTATGCACTGCTGTTATTATAGTAGGTACCACCAGTCAGTATGCACTGCTGTAATCGTAGCGGATTCCACCATAGTCAGTATGCACTGCTGTAATCATAGCAGGTACTACCACAGTCAGTATGCACTGCTGTAATCATAGCACGCACCACCAGAGTCAGTATTCACTGCTGTAATCATAGCAGATACCACCATAGTCAGTATGCACTGCTGTAATCATAGCAGGTACCACCACAGTCAATATGCACTGCAGTAATTATAGCACGTACCACCAGAGTCAGTATTCACTGCTGTAATCATAGCAGGTACCACCATAGTCAGTATGCACTGCTATAATCATAGCAGGTACTACCACAGTCAGTATGCACTGCTGGAATCATAGCAGGTACCACCACAGTCAGTATGCACTGCTGTAATCATAGCAGATACCACCATAATCAGTATGCACTGCTGTAATCATAGCAGGTACCACCACAGTCAGTATGTACTGTTGTAATCATAGGAGGAAACACCACTATATGTACTGCTGTAATCATAGCAGATACCACCAGTCAGTATGCACTGCTGTAATCATAGAAGGTACAACCAAAGTCATTATGCCCTGCTGTAATCATAGCAGGTACCACCACAATCACTATGCATTGCTGTAATCATAGCAGGTCCCACCACAATCAGTATGCACTGCTGTTATCATAGCAGGTACCACCAGTCAGTATGCACTGCTGTAATAATAGAAGGTACAACCAAAGTCATTATGCCCTGCTGTAATCATAGCAGGTACCACCACAGTCAGTATGCACTGCTGTAATCATAGCAGGTATCACCACAGTCAGAATGCACTGCCGTAATAATAGCAAGTTACCACCACAGTCAGTATGCACTGCTGTAATCATAGCAGGTACTACCACAGTCCGTATGCACTGCTGTAATCACAGCAGACACCATAGTCAGTATGCACTGTTGTAATCATAGCAGGAATACCACCAAACTCAGTATATCCTGCTGTAATCATAGCAGGTACCACTACAGTCAGTATGCACTGCTGTAATCATAGCAGGTATCACTACAGTCACTATGTACTGCTGGAATCATAGAAGGTAACACCACTGTATGCACTGCTGTAATCAAAGCAGGTCCCACCAGTCAGAATGCACAGCTGTAATCATAGCAGGTACCACCACAGGCATTATGCACTGATGTCATCATAGCAGATACCACCAGTCAGTATGCACTGCTGTAATCATAGGATATACCACCACTCAGTGTGCCCTGCTGTAATCATAGCAGGTACCACCACAGTTAGTATGCACTGCTGTAATCATAGCAGGTATCACCAGTCAGAATGCACTACTTTAATCATAGCAGGAAACCACCAGTCAGTATGCACTGCTGCAGTGAAAGCAGATACCACCACACTACGCACTGCTGGAATCATAGCAGGTATCACCACAGTCAGTATGCACTGCAGTAATCATAGCACATACCACCAGTCAGTACGCACTGCTGTCATCATAGCAGGTACAACCACAGTCACTATGCACTGCTGTAATCATAGCAGGTAACCAGCAGTCAGTATGCACTGCTGTAATCATAGCAGGTACCACCACAGTATGCACTGCTGGAATCATAGCAGGAACCACTACAGTCAGTATGCACTGCAGTAATCATAGCATGTACCACCAGAGTAAGTATGCACTGCTGTAATCATAGCAAGTTACCACCACAGTCAGTATGAACTGCTGTAATCATAGCAGGTAACCACCACAGTCAGTATGCACTGATGTAATCGTAGCACGTACCACCAGAGTTAGTATTCACTGCTGTAATCATAGCAGGTTACCACCAGTCAGTATGCACTGCTGTAATCATAGCAGGTACCACAACAGTCAATATGCACTGCAGTAATCATAGCACGTACCACCAGATTCAGTATTCACTGCTGTAATCATAGCAGATACCACCATAGTCAGTATGCACTGCTGTAATCATAGCAGGTACTACCACAGTCAGTATGCACTGCTGTAATCATAGCAGGTACCATCCCAGTCAGTATTCACTGCTGTAATCACATAACATACGACCACGGTCAGTATGCACCGCTGTAATCATAGCAGGTACCACCACAGTCAGTATGCACTGCAGTAATCATAGCAGATACCACCATAATCAGTATGCACTGCTGTAATCATAGCAGGTACCACCACAGTCAGAATGCACTGCTTTAATCATAGCAGGTAACCACCAGTCAGTATGCACTGCTGCAGTGAAAGCAGATACCACCACACTACGCACTGCTGGAATCATAGCAGGTATCACCACAGTCAGTATGCACTGCAGTAATCATAGCACATACCACCAGTCAGTACGCACTGCTGTCATCATAGCAGGTACAACCACAGTCACTATGCACTGCTGTAATCATAGCAGGTAACCAGCAGTCAGTATGCACTGCTGTAATCATAGCAGGTACCACCACAGTATGCACTGCTGGAATCATAGCAGGAACCACTACAGTCAGTATGCACTGCAGTAATCATAGCATGTACCACCAGAGTAAGTATGCACTGCTGTAATCATAGCAAGTTACCACCACAGTCAGTATGAACTGCTGTAATCATAGCAGGTAACCACCACAGTCAGTATGCACTGATGTAATCGTAGCACGTACCACCAGAGTTAGTAGTCACTGCTGTAATCATAGCAGGTTACCACCAGTCAGTATGCACTGCTGTAATCATAGCAGGTACCACAACAGTCAATATGCACTGCAGTAATCATAGCACGTACCACCAGATTCAGTATTCACTGCTGTAATCATAGCAGATACCACCATAGTCAGTATGCACTGCTGTAATCATAGCAGGTACTACCACAGTCAGTATGCACTGCTGTAATCATAGCAGGTACCATCCCAGTCAGTATTCACTGCTGTAATCACATAACATACGACCACGGTCAGTATGCACCGCTGTAATCATAGCAGGTACCACCACAGTCAGTATGCACTGCAGTAATCATAGCAGATACCACCATAATCAGTATGCACTGCTGTAATCATAGCAGGTACCACCACAGTCAGAATTCACTGCTGTAATCATAGCAGGTACCACCACAGTCAGTATGTACTGTTGTAATCATAGGAGGAAACACCACTATATGTACTGCTGTAATCATAGCAGGTACCACCACAGTGGGTATGCACTGCTGTAATCATAGCAGATACCACCAGTCAGTATGCACTGCTGTTATCATAGCAGGTACCACCACAGTCAGTATGTACTGTTGTAATCATAGGAGGAAACACCACTATATGTACTGCTGTAATCATAGCAGATACCACCAGTCAGTATGCACTGCTGTAATCATAGAAGGTACAACCAAAGTCATTATGCCCTGCTGTAATCATAGCAGGTACCACCACAATCACTATGCATTGCTGTAATCATAGCAGGTCCCACCACAATCAGTATGCACTGCTGTTATCATAGCAGGTACCACCAGTCAGTATGCACTGCTGTAATAATAGAAGGTACAACCAAAGTCATTATGCCCTGCTGTAATCATAGCAGGTACCACCACAGTCAGTATGCACTGCTGTAATCATAGCAGGTATCACCACAGTCAGAATGCACTGCCGTAATAATAGCAAGTTACCACCACAGTCAGTATGCACTGCTGTAATCATAGCAGGTACTACCACAGTCCGTATGCACTGCTGTAATCACAGCAGACACCATAGTCAGTATGCACTGTTGTAATCATAGCAGGAATACCACCAAACTCAGTATATCCTGCTGTAATCATAGAAGGTACCACTACAGTCAGTATGCACTGCTGTAATCATAGCAGGTATCACTACAGTCACTATGTACTGCTGGAATCATAGAAGGTAACACCACTGTATGCACTGCTGTAATCAAAGCAGGTCCCACCAGTCAGAATGCACAGCTGTAATCATAGCAGGTACCACCACAGGCATTATGCACTGATGTCATCATAGCAGATACCACCAGTCAGTATGCACTGCTGTAATCATAGGATATACCACCACTCAGTGTGCCCTGCTGTAATCATAGCAGGTACCACCACAGTTAGTATGCACTGCTGTAATCATAGCAGGTATCACCAGTCAGAATGCACTGCTTTAATCATAGCAGGTAACCACCAGTCAGTATGCACTGCTGCAGTGAAAGCAGATACCACCACACTACGCACTGCTGGAATCATAGCAGGTATCACCACAGTCAGTATGCACTGCAGTAATCATAGCACATACCACCAGTCAGTACGCACTGCTGTCATCATAGCAGGTACAACCACAGTCACTATGCACTGCTGTAATCATAGCAGGTAACCAGCAGTCAGTATGCACTGCTGTAATCATAGCAGGTACCACCACAGTATGCACTGCTGGAATCATAGCAGGAACCACTACAGTCAGTATGCACTGCAGTAATCATAGCATGTACCACCAGAGTAAGTATGCACTGCTGTAATCATAGCAAGTTACCACCACAGTCAGTATGAACTGCTGTAATCATAGCAGGTAACCACCACAGTCAGTATGCACTGATGTAATCGTAGCACGTACCACCAGAGTTAGTATTCACTGCTGTAATCATAGCAGATACCACCATAATCAGTATGCACTGCTGTAATCATAGCAGGTACCACCACAGTCAGAATGCACTGCTTTAATCATAGCAGGTAACCACCAGTCAGTATGCACTGCTGCAGTGAAAGCAGATACCACCACACTACGCACTGCTGGAATCATAGCAGGTATCACCACAGTCAGTATGCACTGCAGTAATCATAGCACATACCACCAGTCAGTACGCACTGCTGTCATCATAGCAGGTACAACCACAGTCACTATGCACTGCTGTAATCATAGCAGGTAACCAGCAGTCAGTATGCACTGCTGTAATCATAGCAGGTACCACCACAGTATGCACTGCTGGAATCATAGCAGGAACCACTACAGTCAGTATGCACTGCAGTAATCATAGCATGTACCACCAGAGTAAGTATGCACTGCTGTAATCATAGCAAGTTACCACCACAGTCAGTATGAACTGCTGTAATCATAGCAGGTAACCACCACAGTCAGTATGCACTGATGTAATCGTAGCACGTACCACCAGAGTTAGTAGTCACTGCTGTAATCATAGCAGGTTACCACCAGTCAGTATGCACTGCTGTAATCATAGCAGGTACCACAACAGTCAATATGCACTGCAGTAATCATAGCACGTACCACCAGATTCAGTATTCACTGCTGTAATCATAGCAGATACCACCATAGTCAGTATGCACTGCTGTAATCATAGCAGGTACTACCACAGTCAGTATGCACTGCTGTAATCATAGCAGGTACCATCCCAGTCAGTATTCACTGCTGTAATCACATAACATACGACCACGGTCAGTATGCACCGCTGTAATCATAGCAGGTACCACCACAGTCAGTATGCACTGCAGTAATCATAGCAGATACCACCATAATCAGTATGCACTGCTGTAATCATAGCAGGTACCACCACAGTCAGAATTCACTGCTGTAATCATAGCAGGTACCACCACAGTCAGTATGTACTGTTGTAATCATAGGAGGAAACACCACTATATGTACTGCTGTAATCATAGCAGGTACCACCACAGTGGGTATGCACTGCTGTAATCATAGCAGATACCACCAGTCAGTATGCACTGCTGTTATCATAGCAGGTACCACCACAGTCAGTATGTACTGTTGTAATCATAGGAGGAAACACCACTATATGTACTGCTGTAATCATAGCAGATACCACCAGTCAGTATGCACTGCTGTAATCATAGAAGGTACAACCAAAGTCATTATGCCCTGCTGTAATCATAGCAGGTACCACCACAATCACTATGCATTGCTGTAATCATAGCAGGTCCCACCACAATCAGTATGCACTGCTGTTATCATAGCAGGTACCACCAGTCAGTATGCACTGCTGTAATAATAGAAGGTACAACCAAAGTCATTATGCCCTGCTGTAATCATAGCAGGTACCACCACAGTCAGTATGCACTGCTGTAATCATAGCAGGTATCACCACAGTCAGAATGCACTGCCGTAATAATAGCAAGTTACCACCACAGTCAGTATGCACTGCTGTAATCATAGCAGGTACTACCACAGTCCGTATGCACTGCTGTAATCACAGCAGACACCATAGTCAGTATGCACTGTTGTAATCATAGCAGGAATACCACCAAACTCAGTATATCCTGCTGTAATCATAGAAGGTACCACTACAGTCAGTATGCACTGCTGTAATCATAGCAGGTATCACTACAGTCACTATGTACTGCTGGAATCATAGAAGGTAACACCACTGTATGCACTGCTGTAATCAAAGCAGGTCCCACCAGTCAGAATGCACAGCTGTAATCATAGCAGGTACCACCACAGGCATTATGCACTGATGTCATCATAGCAGATACCACCAGTCAGTATGCACTGCTGTAATCATAGGATATACCACCACTCAGTGTGCCCTGCTGTAATCATAGCAGGTACCACCACAGTTAGTATGCACTGCTGTAATCATAGCAGGTATCACCAGTCAGAATGCACTGCTTTAATCATAGCAGGTAACCACCAGTCAGTATGCACTGCTGCAGTGAAAGCAGATACCACCACACTACGCACTGCTGGAATCATAGCAGGTATCACCACAGTCAGTATGCACTGCAGTAATCATAGCACATACCACCAGTCAGTACGCACTGCTGTCATCATAGCAGGTACAACCACAGTCACTATGCACTGCTGTAATCATAGCAGGTAACCAGCAGTCAGTATGCACTGCTGTAATCATAGCAGGTACCACCACAGTATGCACTGCTGGAATCATAGCAGGAACCACTACAGTCAGTATGCACTGCAGTAATCATAGCATGTACCACCAGAGTAAGTATGCACTGCTGTAATCATAGCAAGTTACCACCACAGTCAGTATGAACTGCTGTAATCATAGCAGGTAACCACCACAGTCAGTATGCACTGATGTAATCGTAGCACGTACCACCAGAGTTAGTATTCACTGCTGTAATCATAGCAGGTTACCACCAGTCAGTATGCACTGCTGTAATCATAGCAGGTACCACAACAGTCAATATGCACTGCAGTAATCATAGCACGTACCACCAGATTCAGTATTCACTGCTGTAATCATAGCAGATACCACCATAGTCAGTATGCACTGCTGTAATCATAGCAGGTACTACCACAGTCAGTATGCACTGCTGTAATCATAGCAGGTACCATCCCAGTCAGTATTCACTGCTGTAATCACATAACATACGACCACGGTCAGTATGCACCGCTGTAATCATAGCAGGTACCACCACAGTCAGTATGCACTGCAGTAATCATAGCAGATACCACCATAATCAGTATGCACTGCTGTAATCATAGCAGGTACCACCACAGTCAGAATTCACTGCTGTAATCATAGCAGGTACCACCACAGTCAGTATGTACTGTTGTAATCATAGGAGGAAACACCACTATATGTACTGCTGTAATCATAGCAGGTACCACCACAGTGGGTATGCACTGCTGTAATCATAGCAGATACCACCAGTCAGTATGCACTGCTGTTATCATAGCATGTACCACCACAATCACTATGCATTGCTGTAATCATAGCAGGTCCCACCACAATCAGTATGCACTGCTGTTATCATAGCAGGTACCACCAGTCAGTATGCACTGCTGTAATCATAGCGAATACCACCAAAGTCAGTATGCACTGCTGTAATCATAGCAGGTACTACCACAGTCAGTATGCACTGCTGTCATCATAGCACATACCACCAGTCAGTATGCACTGCTGTCATCATAGCAGGTACAACCACAGTCACTATGCATTGCTGTAATCATAGCAGGCTACCACCAGTCAGTATGCACTGCTGTAATCATAGCAGGTACCACCAGTCAGTATGCACTGCTGTAATCATAGCAGGTACTACCACAGGCATTATGCACTGCTGTCATCATAGCAGATACCACCAGTCAGTATGCACTGCTGCAGTGAAAGCAGATACCACCACACTACGCACTGCTGGAATCATAGCAGGTATCACCACAGTCAGTATGCACTGCAGTAATCATAGCATGTACCACCAGAGTAAGTATGCACTGCTGTAATCATAGCAAGTTACCACCACAGTCAGTATGAACTGCTGTAATCATAGCAGGCTACCACCAATCAGTATGCACTGCTGTAATCATAGCAGGTACCACCAGTCAGTATGCACTGCTGTAATCATAGCAGGTACCACCACAGTATGCACTGCTGGAATCATAGCAGGAACCACTACAGTCAGTATGCACTGCAGTAATCATAGCATGTACCACCAGAGTAAGTATGCACTGCTGTAATCATAGCAAGTTACCACCACAGTCAGTATGAACTGCTGTAATCATAGCAGGTAACCACCACAGTCAGTATGCACTGATGTAATCGTAGCACGTACCACCAGAGTTAGTATTCACTGCTGTAATCATAGCACGTACCAAAAGATTCAGTATTCACTGCTGTAATCATAGCAGATACCACCAGTCAGTATGCACTGATGTAATCATAGCAGGTACTACCACAGTCAGTATGCACTGCTGTAATCATAGCAGGTACCATCCCAGTCAGTATTCACTGCTGTAATCACAGAACATACGACCACGGTCAGTATGCACTGCTGTAATCATAGCAGGTACCACCACAGTCAGTATGCACTGCAGCAATCATAGCAGATACCACCATAATCAGTATGCACTGCTGTAATCATAGCAGGTAGCACCACAGTCAGAATTCACTGCTGTAATCATATCAGGAACCACCACAGTCAGTATGTACTGTAGTAATCATAGGAGGAAACACCACTATATGCACTGCTGTAATCATAGCAGGTACCACCACAGTGGGTATGCACTGCTGTAATCATAGCAGATACCACCAGTCAGTATGCACTGCTGTTATCATAGCATGTACCACCACAATCACAATGCATTGCTGTAATCATAGCAGGTCCCACCACAATCAGTATGCACTGCTGTTATCATAGCAGGTACCACCAGTCAGTATGCACTGCTGTAATCATAGCGAATACCACCAAAGTCAGTATGCACTGCTGTCATCATAGCAGATACCACCAGTCAGTATGCACTGCTGTAATCATAGGATATACCACCACTCAGTATGCACTGCTTTAATCATAGCAGGTAACCACCAGTCAGTATGCACTGCTGTAATCATAGCAGGTACCACCACAGTATGCACTGCTGGAATCATAGCAGGTATCACCACAGTCAGTATGCACTGCAGTAATCATAGCACATACCACCAGTCAGTATGCACTGCTGTCAACATAGCAGGTACAACCACAGTCACTATGCACTGCTGTAATCATAGCAGGCTACCACCAGTCAGTATGCACTGCTGTAATCATAGCAGGTACCACCAGTCAGTATGCACTGCTGTAATCATAGCAGGTACTACCACAGTCAGTATGCACTGCTGTAATCATAGCAGGTAACCACCAGTCAGTATGCACTGCTGTAATCATAGCAGGTACCACCACAGTATGCACTGCTGGAATCATAGCAGGAACCACTACAGTCAGTATGCACTGCAGTAATCATAGCATGTACCACCAGAGTAAGTATGCACTGCTGTAATCATAGCAAGTTACCACCACAGTCAGTATGAACTGCTGTAATCATAGCAGGTAACCACCACAGTCAGTATGCACTGATGTAATCATAGCACGTACCACCAGATTCAGCATTCACTGCTGTAATCATAGCAGCTACCACCATAGCCAGTATGCACTGCTGTAATCATAGCAGGTACTACCACAGTCAGTATGCACTGCTGTAATCATAGCAGGTACCATCCCAGTCAGTATTCAGTGCTGTAATCACAGAACATACGACCACGGTCAGTATGCACTGCGGTAATCATAGCAGGTACCACCACAGTCAGTATGCACTGCAGTAATCATAGCAGATACCACCATAATCAGTATGCACTGCTGTAATCATAGCAGGTACCACCACAGTCAGAATTCACTGCTGTAATCATAGCAGGTACCACCACAGTGGGTCTGTACTGCTGTAATCATAGCAGATACCACCAGTCAGTATGCACTGCTGTTATCATAGCATGTACCACCAAAATCACTATGCATTGCTGTAATCATAGCAGGTCCCACCACAATCAGTATGCACTGCTGTTATCATAGCAGGTACCACCAGTCAGTATGCACTGATGTAATCATAGCGAATACCACCAAAGTCAGTATGCACTGCTGTAATCATAGCAGGTACTACCACAGTCAGTATGCACTGCTGTAATCATAGCACGTACCACCAGTCAGTATTCACTGCTGTAAGCATAGCAGGTTACCACCAGTCAGTATGCACTGCTGTTATCATAGCAAATACCACCATAGTCAGTATGCAATGCTGTAATCATAGCAGGTACCACCACAGACAGTATGCACTGCAGTAATCATAGCACGTACCACCACAGTCAGTATGCACTGCCGGAATCATAGCTGGTACCACCAGTCAGTATGCACTGCTGTAATCATAGCAGATACCACCATAATCAGTATGCACTGCTGTAATCATAACAGGTACCACCAGTCAGAATTCACTGCTGTAATCATAGCAGGTACCACCACAGTCAGTATGTACTGTTGTAATCATAGCAGGAAACACCACTATATGCACTGCTGTAATCATAACAGGTACCACCAGTCAGAATTCACTGCTGTAATCATAGCAGGTATCACCACAGTGGGTATGCACTGCTGTAATCATAGCAGATACCACCAGTCAGTATGCACTGCTGTTATCATAGCAGGTACCACCAGTCAGTATGCACTGCTTTAATCATAGTAGGTACCACCACAGTCAGTATGCACTGCTGTAATCATCGCAAGTTACCACCACAGTCAGTATGCACTGCTGTAATCATAGCAGGTACCACTACAGTCAGTATGCACTGCTGTAATCATAGCAGATACCACCATAGTCAGTATGCACTGCTGTAATCATAGTAGGTACCACCACAGTCAGTATGCACTGCAGTAATCATAGCACATACCACCAGAGTCAGTATTCACTGCTGTAATCATAGCAGATCCCACCATAGTCAGTATGCACTGCTGTAATCATAGCAGGTACTACCACAGTCAGTATGCACTGCTGGAATCATAGCAGGTACCACCACAGTCAGTATGCACTGCTGTAATCATAGCAGATACCACCATAATCAGTATGCACTGCTGTAATCATATCAGGTACCACCACAGTGGGTATGCACTGCAGTAATCATAGCAGATACCACCAGTCAGTATGCACTGCTGTTATCATAGCATGTACCACCACAATCACTATCCATTGCTGTAATCATAGCAGGTCCCACCACAATCAGTATGCACTGCTGTTATCATAGCAGGCACCACCAGTCAGTATCCACTGCTTTAATCATCGCAGGTACCACCAGTCAGTATGCACTGCTGTAATCATAGCAAGTTACCACCACAGTCAGTATGCACTGCTGTAATCATAGCAGGTACCACCACAGTCAGTATGTACTGTTGTAATCATAGGAGGAAACGCCACTATATGCACTGCTGTAATCATAGCAGGTACCACCACAGTGGGTATGCACTGCTGTAATCATAGCAGATACCACCAGTCAGTATGCACTGCTATTATCATAGCATGTACAACCACAATCACTATGCATTGCTGTAATCATAGCAGGTACCACCAGTCAGTATGCACTGCTGTAATCATAGTGAATACCACCAAAGTCAGTATGCACTGCTGTAATCATAGCAGGTACTACCACAGTCAGTATGCACTGCTATAATCATAGCACGTACCACCAGTCAGTATTCACTGCTGTAATCATAGCAGGTACCACCACAGTCAATATGCACTGCAGTAATCATAGCATGTACCACCAGAGTCAGTATTCACTGCTGTAATCATAGCAGATACCACCATAGTCAGTATGCACTGCTGTAATCATAACAGGTACTATCACAGTCAGTATGCACTGCCGGAATCATAGCAGGTACCACCACAGTCAGTATGCACTGCTGTAATCATAGCAGATACCACCATAATCAGTATGCACTGCTGTAATCATAGCAGGCACCACCAGTCAGAATTCACTGCTGTAATCATAGCAGGTACCACCACAGTCAGTATGTACTGTTGTAATCATAGTAGGAAACACCACTATATGCACTGCTGTAATCATAGCAGGTACCACCACAGTGGGTATGCACTGCTGTAATAATAGCAGATACCACCAGTCAGTATGCACTTCTGTTATCATAGCAGGTACCACCAGTCAGTATGCACTGCTTTAATCATAGCAGGTACCACCACAGTCAGTATGCACTGCTGTAATCATAGCAGGTACCACTACAGTCAGTATGCACTGCTGTAATCATAGCAGATACCACCAGTCAGTATGCACTGCTGTAATCATAGCAGGTACCACCACAGTCAGTATGCACTGCTGTAACCATAGCAGAAACCACCACAGTCAGTATGCACTGCTGTAATCATAGCAGGTACTACCACAGTCAGTATGCACTGCTGTAATCATAGCAGGCACTAACACAGTCAGTATGCACTGCTGTAATCATAGCAGGTACCACTACAGTCAGTATTCACTGCTGTAATCACAGAACATACGACCACTGTCAGTATGCACTGCTGTAATCATAATAGGTACCACCACAGACACTATGCACTGCTGTTATCATAGCAGGTACCACCAGTCAGTATGCACTGCTTTAATCATAGCAGGTACCACCACACTCAGTATGCCCTGCTGTAATCATAGCAGGTACCACCAGTCAGAATTCACTGCTGTAATCATAGCAGGTATCACCACAGTCAGTATGCACTGCTGTAATCATAGCAGGTACCACCACAGTCAGTATGCACTGCTGTAACCATAGCAGATACCACCACAGTCAGTATGCACTGCTGTAATCATAGCAGGTACTACCACAGTCAGTATGCACTGCTGTAATCATAGCAGGCACTAACACAGTCAGTATGCACTGCTGTAATCATAGCAGGTACCACCACAGTCAGTATTCACTGCTGTAATCACAGAACATACGACCACTGTCAGTATGCACTGCTGTAATCATAATAGGTACCACCACAGACACTATGCACTGCTGTATTCATAGCAGATACCACCAGTCAGAATGCACTGCTGTAATCATAGCAGAAACCACCACACTCAGTATGCCCTGCTGTAATCATAGCAGGTACCACCAGTCAGAATTCACTGCTGTAATCATAGCAGGTATCACCACAGTCAGTATGCACTGCTGTAATCATAGCAGGTATCACCACAGTCAGTATGTACTGCTGTAATCATAGCAGGTACTACCACAGTCAGTATGCACTGCTGGAATCATAGCAGGTACCACCACAGTCAGTATGCACTGCTGTAATCATAGCAGATACCACCATAATCAGTATGCACTGCTGTAATCATATCAGGTACCACCACAGTGGGTATGCACTGCAGTAATCATAGCAGATACCACCAGTCAGTATGCACTGCTGTTATCATAGCATGTACCACCACAATCACTATCCATTGCTGTAATCATAGCAGGTCCCACCACAATCAGTATGCACTGCTGTTATCATAGCAGGTACCACCAGTCAGTATCCACTGCTTTAATCATCGCAGGTACCACCAGTCAGTATGCACTGCTGTAATCATAGCAAGTTACCACCACAGTCAGTATGCACTGCTGTAATCATAGCAGGTACCACCACAGTCAGTATGTACTGTTGTAATCATAGGAGGAAACGCCACTATATGCACTGCTGTAATCATAGCAGGTACCACCACAGTGGGTATGCACTGCTGTAATCATAGCAGATACCACCAGTCAGTATGCACTGCTATTATCATAGCATGTACAACCACAATCACTATGCATTGCTGTAATCATAGCAGGTACCACCAGTCAGTATGCACTGCTGTAATCATAGTGAATACCACCAAAGTCAGTATGCACTGCTGTAATCATAGCAGGTACTACCACAGTCAGTA
Source organism: Lampetra fluviatilis (assembly GCF_964198595.1). Classification (NCBI taxonomy): domain Eukaryota; kingdom Metazoa; phylum Chordata; class Hyperoartia; order Petromyzontiformes; family Petromyzontidae; genus Lampetra; species Lampetra fluviatilis. The sequence goes on along the minus strand of NC_136292.1, from coordinate 14,142,420 downwards.
TGCACTGCTATAATCATAGCACGTACCACCAGTCAGTATTCACTGCTGTAATCATAGCAGGTACCACCACAGTCAATATGCACTGCAGTAATCATAGCATGTACCACCAGAGTCAGTATTCACTGCTGTAATCATAGCAGATACCACCATAGTCAGTATGCACTGCTGTAATCATAACAGGTACTATCACAGTCAGTATGCACTGCCGGAATCATAGCAGGTACCACCACAGTCAGTATGCACTGCTGTAATCATAGCAGATACCACCATAATCAGTATGCACTGCTGTAATCATAGCAGGCACCACCAGTCAGAATTCACTGCTGTAATCATAGCAGGTACCACCACAGTCAGTATGTACTGTTGTAATCATAGTAGGAAACACCACTATATGCACTGCTGTAATCATAGCAGGTACCACCACAGTGGGTATGCACTGCTGTAATCATAGCAGATACCACCAGTCAGTATGCACTTCTGTTATCATAGCAGGTACCACCAGTCAGTATGCACTGCTTTAATCATAGCAGGTACCACCACAGTCAGTATGCACTGCTGTAATCATAGCAGGTACCACTACAGTCAGTATGCACTGCTGTAATCATAGCAGATACCACCAGTCAGTATGCACTGCTGTAATCATAGCAGGTACCACCACAGTCAGTATGCACTGCTGTAACCATAGCAGATACCACCACAGTCAGTATGCACTGCTGTAATCATAGCAGGTACTACCACAGTCAGTATGCACTGCTGTAATCATAGCAGGCACTAACACAGTCAGTATGCACTGCTGTAATCATAGCAGGTACCACTACAGTCAGTATTCACTGCTGTAATCACAGAACATACGACCACTGTCAGTATGCACTGCTGTAATCATAATAGGTACCACCACAGACACTATGCACTGCTGTTATCATAGCAGGTACCACCAGTCAGTATGCACTGCTTTAATCATAGCAGGTACCACCACACTCAGTATGCCCTGCTGTAATCATAGCAGGTACCACCAGTCAGAATTCACTGCTGTAATCATAGCAGGTATCACCACAGTCAGTATGCACTGCTGTAATCATAGCAGGTACCACCACAGTCAGTATGCACTGCTGTAACCATAGCAGATACCACCACAGTCAGTATGCACTGCTGTAATCATAGCAGGTACTACCACAGTCAGTATGCACTGCTGTAATCATAGCAGGCACTAACACAGTCAGTATGCACTGCTGTAATCATAGCAGGTACCACCACAGTCAGTATTCACTGCTGTAATCACAGAACATACGACCACTGTCAGTATGCACTGCTGTAATCATAATAGGTACCACCACAGACACTATGCACTGCTGTATTCATAGCAGATACCACCAGTCAGAATGCACTGCTGTAATCATAGCAGAAACCACCACACTCAGTATGCCCTGCTGTAATCATAGCAGGTACCACCAGTCAGAATTCACTGCTGTAATCATAGCAGGTATCACCACAGTCAGTATGCACTGCTGTAATCATAGCAGGTATCACCACAGTCAGTATGAACTGCTGTAATCATAGCAGGTACCACCACAGTCAGTATGTACTGTTGTAATCATAGGAGGAAACACCACTATATGCACTGCTGTAATCATAGCAGATACCACCAGTCAGTATGCACTGCTGTAATCATAGCAGGTCCCACCACAATCACTATGCACTGCTGTTATCATAGCAGGTACCACCATTCAGTATCCACTGCTTTAATCATAGCAGGTACCACCACAGTCAGTATGCACTGCTGTAATCATAGCAAGTTACCACCACAGTCAGTATGCACTGCTGTAATCATAGCAGGTACCACCACAGTCAGTATGCACTGCTGTAATCATAGCAGATACCACCATAGTCAGTATGCACTGCTGTAATCATAGCAGGATACCACCACACTCAGTATGTCCTGCTGTAATCATAGCAGGTACCACCAGTCAGTATGCACTGCTGTAATCATAACAGGTATCACTACAGTCACTATGCACTGCTGGAATCATAGCAGGTACCACCACAATCAGTATGCACTGCTGCAGTGAAAGCAGGTGCCACCACAGTATGCACTGCTGTAATCATAGCAAGTTACCACCAGTCAGTATCCACTGCTGTAATCATAGCAGGTACCACCACAATCAGTATGCACTGCTGTAATTATAGCAGGTACCACCACAGTCAGTATGCACTGCTGTAATCATAGCAGGTACCACCAGTCAGGATGCACTGCTGTAGTGAAAGCAGGTACCACCACAGTCGGTATGAGACATTGTGCTTCGATACCAAAACAACACCATCAAAAGATTTTCTGACACAAGCAGAGCATATTATGCCCTACAATACCCCATTATACTGTGGCAAGTCCAAAATTAGTGCCACATCCAGTTCTTCAAATTATCAAAGCTACACGACGGACATCCTCACAAAACTGTCTCCTCTAAAGACTTCTATTCCTTCATGATCATGGACAGAGAAGGAGGTAACCACATATTACGGTGCGCCAACCTCTTCAAATAAGTATGTTGTCGATGAGTATGCCAAAATTGAGAGTGAGCGCTTTCTTTACATTCAACTTAATCAAAAACGCCTGCATATATAACAGTATGCTCATCTCAGGGACACATTCAATGCTGACGTACATGCGAACGTTCAGAATGTGAGTAGATTAGTTATTTTGCCTTCATCCTTCACAGGTGGACCAATATACATGCATGAGAAGACTCAGGATGCCATGACGTACATCAGGCAATATGGCAGGCCCCATCTCTTTATCACCTTCACTTGCAAGTCTAAATGGAAGGAGATCCAAGTTGAGCTTTGTCCAAACCAAAAGGCAACAGGCACACATGACATCATTGCAAGGGTCTTCAAACTCAAAGTTGATGAACTCATGAGGCTTATTACGACTAAGGAGGTGTCTTTGGAAAGACAATATTCAACTTGCACAACATTGAGTGGCAAAAACGTGCTCTTCCTCATGCTCACATTTTGCTATGGATGACATTCATGCAAGTGACATTTACACATTTGTCAGTGCTGAGCTACCTGACCGCCATCAAGACCATGCCCTATTTGATGTCGTCTGCAAGCAAATGGTCCATGGCCCATGTGGGCAGTTCAATGCAAATTCGCCATGTATGCAAGACCGCAGGTGTACCAAAACGTATCCCCGCATCTTCTTGAAAGACACTCAGTCAGGCCATGATGGCTATCCTCTATATCGTGGCAGAAATACTGAGCATGGTGGATTTCAAACAACGCTCAGACCTCCCACTAACTCTGAAATGAAGGTTGACAGCCAGTGGATCGCTCCCTACTGCCCTCTTCTGTGCAAAATCTTTGAGCCCCACATTAATGTGGAATTCTGCAATTCTGTGCAAGCCATCAAATATGTTTGCAAATACATCAACAACGGCTCTGACATACCTGTCTTTGCCTTACAAAAAGAGGGGCAAAGTGTGGATGAGATTTAAAGCTTTCGTGACTGCAGGGATTCATCTTCTTGGTTCTTTCGGTAAAGTCACGTAGAAGGGAAGTAATAAAATAATAAAATAAAACATAATAAAATAAAATAATTCTCACGACGTTTCGGCTACAACGCAAGCAGCCGTCTTCAGGTGAAGAATGAGACACTACCAAGCTAGGAGCTTACATATAAGCTGGGTTGGAGGTGGAAGAGCGCCTTAACAAAAAGAATGTGCATATGAAGAGGAATTTAGCATATTCATGGGAAATGCATAGGAGGTGGGTGGGGGGGTTTCATAGTCATATTATGCCCATGCATTATGCAGGATCAACAGCACCAAGGGGGGGTGCAGGGAGTAGCATTAACAAAGGAAAGGAATGTTAATAGTATGTAGCTGCAGTTACTAAACAACCACGTAGAAAACTAAAGTATAAACTACATAACAAACTAAAGTATAAACTGCATAGCACCATTAGTATACTTACTATACTCTACAAAAAGCTGAGTTACTAACAGCAAGTAATACATTACAATTCTACGTCGTAAAAATTATATAATATGCTTCCATCTAAACTTTATTCTCTTACATCACACGAGCATACACCGTACTATATACTGCCATAGATAAACCCAACATTAAATTATATCTTCTTGGTTCTTTCGGTAAAGTCACGTTTCGGCTACAACGCAAGCAGCCGTCGGCTGCTTGCGTTGTAGCGGAAACGTCGTGAGAATTGTTTTATTATGTTTTATTTTTATTATTTTATTACTTCCCTTCTACGTGACTTTACCGAAAGAACCAAGAAGATGAATCCCTGCAGTCACGAAAGCTTTAAATCGAAATTAAATTATATACTGTATTGCTATAAACCACCCTATACCTTATACATTTTAATATAACACTATGTATTATTCTACTCACCCTAATGTGTATCACACTGCTATATGTTTACTATACAATTACGATACTATATATTACTTTGTACATTGTATTAAGCATATAAATGTTATACTATTTGTTATTATACGCTGTACCATTGACCGTCGTGTCAATGGGTGAGTCGTGGGGGGAAAACTTGCAGCGGAGCAAAGAATCCATTCCCTGCGGAGAATACAATGCCAGTGAGTGGAACGCGGTCTGACAGTCACCGTAAACGTGAACACAATCAGTTAAGATGCGAAATGGTTTATTACGTCCTTCCAATGATTGCTAAGCCAGAATCCATCTTCTCGGTTAAAATTGTCTCCGTGTTTGTATATGTGGATCGCCTCATGAACGAATCTCTCATGATAGCCAGATGGCTTGCAGAGAACCTCTATAATGGTAGGTTTTTACCCTTTTAACTGGTACACAACTGACACCTTTATTCAAGGCATCATGCTTGCAATGACCACAACACAAGTAGTCAATAAAGCAAACAAAAAGAAGCAACTCTGATAAGGATAATAATATGCACTGTCCTTGAAGTTGATTGGCCCACACCCGAGACGGCTTTCTTTAGAGCCTAGTCCCCATTGGTGTAGGGCCAGATGACACCAGAAGGCGTACAACTCAAAAACAGTGCAATATCAGAGTATTGAGAGTTCGGGGTAAACATTTACACTATGATACTCTGATATTGCACTGTTTTTGAGTTGTACGCCTTCTGGTGTCATCTGGCCCTACACCAATGGGGACTAGGCTCTAAAGAAAGCCGTCTCGGGTGTGGGCCAATCAACTTCAAGGACAGTGCATATTATTATCCTTATCAGAGTTGCTTCTTTTTGTTTGCTTTATTGACTACTTGTGTTGTGGTCATTGCAAGCATGATGCCTTGAATAAAGGTGTCAGTTGTGTACCAGTTAAAAGGGTAAAAACCTACCATTATATTTTGCCACTGGTAAAAGAGATCTCATAGTGAGAACCTCTGTCTTGGAGAAGTCAATGTCATGTGAGCCCACTGAGTTGTAACAGTGATCTGCCACGGCTGAGGTGTTTGTCCTACCGTGTTTCAGGTCTGCTTTATGTTCACGGATGCGGTCCGAGACATGTCGTTTGGTTTCCCTAATGTAACTGCTACCACAGAGGCAACTTAGTTTGTAGACGCCAGGGTACTGTATGTCTGGAACCACATATTTTACAGACGGTACCAGATCATGGATTTTATGTACTGTGTTGAATCGGACCTGGATCTTGTGTTTAATCAGGATTTTGGAGATCTTTTTTGTGACCCCAGCAATGTAGGGTAAGGTGATGGTCTTGAAAGGCTCCTCAACAGGATCCTTCTTGATGGTTGGAGTGATGGCTTTGCGGATTGTGTAGTCGGAGTAACCATTAGCCTTAAGAGCTTGGCGTACGTGTTTGAGTTCACTGGCAATGTGTTCCTGGTCGGAGATGCATTGGGCTCTATGATATAGTCTTGATGAGGGAATTCTTCTGGGATGGATGGTGGTGGGAATCCGGTTTTAGGTAAGCATCCGTATGGGTGGCTTTCCTGTAGACAGAGTGGCTCATTGAACCATCAGGTCTCCTTTTGATTAGGACATCCAAAAAGGGTAGCTTGCCATCTTTTTTGACTTCCATGGTGAATCTGATGGCTGGGTGTATGGAATTGATGTGGTCGAGAAATTGGTCTAGAGTAGGCCTGCCATGTGGCCAGATGACAAAAGTGTCGTCTACGTACCTCTTCCATAAGGTCGGGCGTATATTGGCAGTCTGTATGGCGTCAGTCTCAAATTTCTCCATGAAGATGTTGGCTACAACCGGAGATAGGGGGGAGCCCATTGGGGTGCCCTCAGTTTGCTTGTAGAAAGTTCCATTCCAGGTGAAGTATGTATTGGTTAAGCAGTGTCTCACCAGGGGGGGTACCCCAGCATTCAGTCCTTGATGAACCAAGTCTTCAATGATTGCGATGGTGTCAGGTACAGGAACCTTGGTGAATAAGGAAACCACATCAAAACTGACAAGCAGGTCGTCTGGGGACAGGGCAATCCCCTTGATTGTCGATACCAGGTCAGTAGAGTTTAGTACCGCAGAGGTGGTTTTTCCAGTGAAAGGCCGTAGGATTTCAGACAAAAAACGAGCAAATTTATAGGTGGGGGAGTTGATAGTAGAGACAATGGGACGAAGAGGTGTATCTTCTTTATGTATCTTTGGCAAGCCATACAATCTTGGTGGCCTGGCTGCAGAAGGTTTCAACGAGAACTGTTTGGTCTGATCAATTAATGCGGTTGAATCAGAAATGATTTTGTTGGTTTTAGTGACGAGGCTGTTGGTGGGGTCTCTTTTTATTTTTGTATAGCTGCCATCGTTGAGTAGTTCTTGAATTTTGTTGTTGTATTCTATTTTGTCCATGATGACAGTGGCATTGCCTTTGTCGGCTGAGAGGATGACAATGTCATCCCTCTTTTTTAATTGAGCTAATTCAAAACGCTCATCTTTGCTGATGTTGCTAGCTGGCATCTTAGCGTTTTTGAGGGTTGCAGAGATTTCAGATCTTGCTACGTCTGCAGCGATGTGACTCAAGCCCTTGAGAGCTACATCTACTCGAGCAATTATATCATTAACTGGTATGTGTCTAGGTGTGACTGCAAAGTTTAGTCCTTTAGCTGAAACGGATTTTAGACCTTCAGAAATAGAACTGTTACTGCGATTAATTACGACTTTGTTAACATCTAGCTTTTCAATGTGTGGGTCCGGTTTTTTGTTTGAGAGGCGGTTGAATTTGGAAATCAAGTTGTCCTTACATTTAGTCGACATAGCGGCAGCTGACGAGGCAGTCATTTTTTCTACATGTTCCCAATCCGATGTGGACATTGTTGCACTCAAAGATAAGTGTGATTTGTAGAGTGTCTTGTCTAACTGATCTAGTTCGGTGCACGTAAGTCTGATTTTCTCTGAGATAAGAGCTAAGCTAGTTCTAGACAGAATTCGTTTCGCATTAGAAGAAGTTACAGCTGCAGATGTTAGTGTAAATGCGTTTGGTATTACCTTAGAGTCGCGGCATCTCTTCAGAAAGGTGAGAGACTCGATTAGCTGAGCCTTCTTATCACGGAGCTTGTTGAAGGATCTCAAAGTTATGTGGAAACCCTCCCCGTAGAGGCGGTTAAATTTCGATTTAAAGCTTTCGTGACTGCAGGGATTCATCTTCTTGGTTCTTTCGGTAAAGTCACGTAGAAGGGAAGTAATAAAATAATAAAAATAAAACATAATAAAATAAAATAATTCTCATGACGTTTCGGCTACAACGCAAGCAGCCGTCTTCAGGTGAAGAATGAGACACTACCAAGCTAGGAGCTTACATATAAGCTGGGTTGGAGGTGGAAGAGCGCCTTAACAAAAAGAATGTGCATATGAAGAGGAATTTAGCATATTCATGGGAAATGCGTAGGAGGTGGGTGGGGGGGTTTCATAGTCATATTATGCCCATGCATTATGCAGGATCAACAGCACCAAGGGGGGGTGCAGGGAGTAGCATTAACAAAGGAAAGGAATGTTAATAGTATGTAGCTGCAGTTACTAAACAACCACGTAGAAAACTAAAGTATAAACTACATAAAAAGCTAAAGTATAAACTGCATAGCACCATCAGTATACTTACTATACTCTACAATAAGTTGAGTTACTAACAGCAAGTAATACATTACAATTCTACGTCGTAAAAATTATATAATATGCTTCCATCTAAACTTTATTCTCTTACATCACACGAGCATATACCGTACTATATACTGCCATAGATAAACCCAACATTAAATTATATACTGTATTGCTATAAACCACCCTATACCTTATACATTTTAATATAACACTATGTATTATTCTACTCACCCTAATGTGTATCACCCTGCTATATGTTTACTATACAATTACGATACTATATATTACTTTGTACATTGTATTAAGCATATAAGTGTTATACTATCTGTTATTATACGCTGTACCATTGACCGTCGTGTCAATGGGTGAGTCGTGGGGGGAAAACTTGCAGCGGAGCAAAGAATCCATTCCCTGCGGAGAATACAATGCCAGTGAGTGGAACGCGGTCTGAAAGTCACCGTAAACGTGAACACAATCAGTTAAGATCCGAAATGGTTTATTACGTCCTTTCAATTAAAAAAGAGGGATGCCATTGTCATCCTCTCAGCCGACAAAGGCAATGCCACTGTCATCATGGACAAAATAGAATACAACAACAAAATTCAAGAACTACTCAACGATGGCAGCTATACAAAAATAAAAAGAGACCCCACCAACAGCCTCGTCACTAAAACCAACAAAATCATTTCTGATTCAACCGCATTAATTGATCAGACCAAACAGTTCTCGTTGAAACCTTCTGCAGCCAGGCCACCAAGATTGTACGGCTTGCCAAAGATACATAAAGAAGATACACCTCTTCGTCCCATTGTCTCTACTATCAACTCCCCCACCTATAAATTGGCTCGTTTTTTGTCTGAAATCCTACGGCCTTTCACTGGAAAAACCACTTCTGCGGTACTAAACTCTACTGACCTGATATCGACAATCAAGGGGATTGCCCTGTTCCCAGACAACCTGCTTGTCAGTTTTGATGTGGTTTCCTTATTCACCAAGGTTCCTGTACCTGACACCATCGCAATCATTAAAGACTTGGTTCATCAAGGACTGAATGCTGGGGTACCCCCTCTGGTGAGACACTGCTTAACCAATACATACTTCACCTGGAATGGAACTTTCTACAAGCAAACTGAGGGCACCCCAATGGGCTCCCCCCTATCTCCGTTGTAGCCAACATCTTCATGGAGAAATTTGAGACTGACGCCATCCAGACTGCCACTCTACGCCCGACCTTATGGAAGAGGTACGTAGACGACACTTTTGTCATCTGGCCACATGGCAGGCCTACTCTAGACCAATTTCTCGACCACATCAATTCCATACACCCAGCCATCAGATTCACCATGGAAGTCAAAAAAGATGGCAAACTACCCTTTTTGGATGTCCTAATCAAAAGGAGACCTGATGGTTCAATGAGCCACTCTGTCTACAGGAAAGCCACCCATACGGATGCTTACCTAAAACCGGATTCCCACCACCATCCATCCCAGAAGAATTCCCTCATCAAGACTCTATATCATAGAGCCCAATGCATCTCCGACCAGGAACACATTGCCAGTGAACTCAAACACGTACGCTAAGCTCTTAAGGCTAATGGTTACTCCGACTACACAATCCGCAAAGCCATCACTCCAACCATCAAGAAGGATCCTGTTGAGGAGCCTTTCAAGACCATCACCTTACCCTACATTGCTGGGGTCACAAAAAAGATCTCCAAAATCCTGATTAAACACAAGATCCAGGTCCGATTCAACACAGTACGTAAAATCCGTGATCTGGTACCGTCTGTAAAAGATGTGGTTCCAGACATACAGTACCCTGGCGTCTACAAACTAAGTTGCCTCTGTGGTACCAGTTACATTGGGGAAACCAAACGACATGTCTCGGACCGCATCCGTGAACATAAAGCAGACCTGAAACACGGTAGGACAAACACCTCAGCCGTGGCAGATCACTGTTACAACTCAGTGGGCTCACATGACATTGACTTCTCCAAGACAGAGGTTCTCTGCAAGCCATCTGGCTATCATGAGAGATTCGTTCATGAGGCGATCCACATATACAAACACAGAGACAATTTTAACCGAGAAGATGGATTCTGGCTTAGCAATCATTGGAAGGACGTAATAAACCATTTCGGATCTTAACTGATTGTGTTCACGTTTACGGTGACTTTCAGACCGCGTTCCACTCACTGGCATTGTATTCTCCGCAGGGAATGGATTCTTTGCTCCGCTGCAAGTTTTCCCCCCCACGACTCACCCATTGACACGACGGTCAATGGTACAGTGTATAATAACAAATAGTATAACATTTATATGCTTAATACAATGTACAAAGTAATATATAGTATCGTAATTGTATAGTAAACATATAGCAGTGTGATACACATTAGGGTGGGTAGAATAATACATAGTGTTATATTAAAATGTATAAGGTATAGGGTGGTTTATAGCAATACAGTATATAATTTAATGTTGGGTTTATCTATGGCAGTATATAGTACGGTGTATGCTCGTGTGATGTAAGAGAATAAAGTTTAGATGGAAGCATATTATATAATTTTTACGATGTAGAATTGTAATGTATTACTTGCTGTTAGTAACTCAGCTTATTGTAGAGTATAGTAAGTATACTGATGGTGCTATGCAGTTTATACTTTAGTTTTTTATGTAGTTTATACTTTAGTTTTCTACGTGGTTGTTTAGTAACTGCAGCTACATACTATTAACATTCCTTTCCTTTGTTAATGCTACTCCCTGCACCCCCCCTTGGTGCTGTTGATCCTGCATAATGCATGGGCATAATATGACTATGAAACCCCCCCACCCACCTCCTACGCATTTCCCATGAATATGCTAAATTCCTCTTCATATGCACATTCTTTTTGTTAAGGCGCTCTTCCACCTCCAACCCAGCTTATATGTAAGCTCCTAGCTTGGTAGTGTCTCATTCTTCACCTGAAGACGGCTGCTTGCGTTGTAGCCGAAACATCGTGAGAATTATTTTATTATGTTTTATTTTTATTATTTTATTACTTCCCTTCTACGTGACTTTACCGAAAGAACCAAGAAGATGAGTGTGGATGAGGTTAAACTTTTTGTCCAAGGAAGATACATCACTAGCAATTAGGCCATTTGGATAATTATTGGCTCCCCCATCCATGAGCGTTCCCCCAAGGTCGTCCATTTGCCAGTTCAACTTGAAAATGGCCAACGCATCTACTTCACCCAAGGAAATGACCAACAACAGGCCCTGGCTCCACAAGATACCACCCTGATGGCGTTCTTTGTTTTGTGCCGAAGTTATCCATTTGTTGCCAACCTGCTCTAAAAGTTCCAATGTGCGTGTGTAAGTCGATGTCTGTGTGTGTGTAAGTCGATGTGTGTGTGTCTTTTTTGCCCGCGCAACGCCGGGTACTTCCTGCTATTAGGCAATATTTATGCTCTCACGGTCGCCATCCCCCCCTCCCCACTTCCTATTATTCTTATGGAAGAAAAATTCCCCGTTATACATCGTTTCGTTATAAGTTGCAAATTTCTGGCGACTAGCTCTGATTCATAACCTAAAAATTTCAATTACGGTAAAGAGATTACTTCTTAAAACTCGACTAATCATCAACCAGAGAATGGTTACTTTCCAAAACCAGTCCCCTCAGTGCTGTGATCCAAAATAAGGGTGGATTTGGTGGACAGTTTTTTGTTATGTCGGCTGGCAGGTGGATACCACCCTGATGATCCTAAATACAGGTTCAGCGAGTAGCGACATGGTTTGCATGCGGCTTGACAGGAAGACTCTTTACTTCCGGCTCTGAAAAGAGGTCAAACCAGCATAGCTGCCAGGTGGTGGAGGGGGGGCTGCACTGCTTTACATACATGTTTGATGATTTTTTCTGTTTAAAACAAAAGCATATCAACCAGGATGGGTCAGCCCCAGAGACTTCCAAGACCCAAATTTGCTTGTTTTGAAGTCTCCATCATTCACATTTCCATGCTCACCTTGGCGTATTCTTGTGCTAGCTTCTGATACTTGGCTTGAGTCTCCGATGCCATGGCCGGGCAGTTTTCTCGCACACACCTCGGTCTTGCCCACAATCCCAGAATCTGAATCTCCCCCAGGAGATGGGAAATACAGCTGACGAGCCACTTCCCAAGATGGCCGTACCACTCTAGCTCTTGCCGTCGACAGGATCTGCTGCTGCTGCTAGAATCGAGAGGAGACAGCACAGGCATTCCACATGCAATCAGACCACAGGGACAACAGCTAAAAGTGGGCAGCTATGAAGGACAGTGCGACACAGAATGAGGTGTATAGCCAGCCTGATTGCGTTTGTCTCCCCGGTGCTGATGATCACGAAATACTGTTATTCCAGATCTCCGTTTTAGTTTCAATTAACCTTGGAGAGGCTCAGGGCAGTTTCAAATCGCGTGTTATTTGATGTTGCATAACACAGCTAGAAATCGAACCTGGATTGTAAGCGTGAAGCATAGTGCACATGTACCACTTATATTGCCACTCCACACGAAGCACACACTCGCCAGCAAATAGTAAAAATGTTCTCTGGCAGACCCACCCTCATGGGACATAAATACGTTATCTATTTTTCCAGCAAACTCGTGTTAACATACGCACAATGGTGCCAACGGAGACATTAACATGAGGTGAGCAACTCGTGCGTGTGTCTTAAGCAGGGGCACAGTTATAGATTTCAACGGGGGGGGAGGATGCAAGATCCGACTATGGATCTCCCCCCTCCTCTCGACTCACGTTAATTGATATAGCTAGGGATGTTTATATACTATTTTACAATAATATGTAGGTTATAACTATATATTGTTTTAGTTGCACTGTTTATTGGGTTTAGAGGAAGACAGTCTGACATCTATATATATAAAAGGGAAATGTGTGAATGTGTGTCTGTTCGAAATGTTTAGCATACTTTCCAACATGCTACAAACTTGAAATTTGGCATGTGGGTAGCTTCCAGACTGTATACAATGCTAAAAGTCTTAAAATAGACTCATAGCTCAGTGAGCCTTACCTGGTAAAATTAAAATAGTAATAAAAATAGTTTAAGGAGAAATCGGTCAATGAGCTGACAGGGCAATGTTGAACTTGCGTCGAAATAGCACGTCCCAATACTATATGCAGTGTCAATATTATGTTATATTCAGTAAAGTAACCTAAACGCGATACAATTTAGCGCAATAAAAACACAAGCATACACCTCACACTTCATCACAAAGATGAGGATGTGGCACAGCCATTCGATAAGTTTAACACAATTTCGATGTAAAGCTTTCGTGACTGCAGGGATTCATCTTCTTGGTTCTTTCGGTAAAGTCACGTAGAAGGGAAATAATAAAAGAATAAAACATAATAAAATACAATTCTCACGACGTTTCGCCCACAACGCAAGCAGCCGTCCTCAGGTGAAGAACAGGGCCTGTCGGAAAGACAGCGTCTGAATGATAATTATGTTTTATTTTTTATTATTTTATTACTTTCCTTCTACGTGACTTTACCGAAAGAACCAAGAAGTTTAGCACAACTCAGGTCCAATCCAACTCCTCCTCGACGATTCAATTCCAGAGCTGAACAAAGCACGTAACTTCCTGGCAACACTTATCGTGATTTCTGTATTGTTTGATAAGAAACACGATTTCCAAGTGTGTGCATGGTACGTACCCTGTGTGTTAACAGACAAAAAACTATCTTATCAGGGATAATGTGCTACTTGAGAAGTTAGGCAAATTTATATGAGCTCATTTGTGGACCATTCATTTTGCCTGGAGGTGAAAAGCAGGATACCTACACACTTATAAGATAACTCTCAAACTCTTCCACAAATCGCGTCCTCGTGTTCACAGCAGTTGTGCATAGCAGTCATTTCCTTCTCAATCTTGGGTGAGTAGTGCAAATTTTACATTCCTGCGGCCGGGATCAATCTGTGAAAAACAGCTTCATAGCTCATCGGATTCCCCCAGCCTAAATAAAGATTCTGATTCTTTAGTACAGCCACTGGTTATTCCCCTTCAAGTACAACCTACTAATTACTACTTTGTGGGATGTCACATACGCCGGCCACAGGAACGTGGAATTCACACCAACGGGGAGTAGAACGATGTCCCACGCTCGAATGCAGAGAGCACAACCGAGAGCAGCAGCAGTGAGACAGGGAGATGGGGAGACAGTGAGAGGGAAAGTCGGTGAGACAGGGAGACGGCGTGACAGGGGGACGGTGAGAAAGGGAGACAGCAAAACTGTTATACGATGAGACGGGGAGACAGGGAAACGGCGATACAGAAACATGACGAGACGGTGAGAGAGGGAGACGATGTTCCCCACTCACGTCACTGTGGTTAGTGCGTAGCCGCGGGGATTCTTAAAGCTGCAGCCTAACCACACTTCACCACAATACACTCAGAAACTATTCTAACGAACATGTAGAGCAGGGCCTACTCATAGAAATAATTAGCACAATGCCTTTCGTTTCGAACGTTTCCTTGTAATATTAAATCTAGGTCTGACGTTTCGAATCGAGGGCCCTTCTTTAGAGAGAGGGCATTCATTTTAACAAAGCAACAACGTAGTGCTGCGAACCAAAATATGTTAAATAAAATGACACGTGGGACATTAACAGACATTGCCAAATGAAATACTACACACTAGATACAAAAGCCTGAAGAGAATAAAGGTTTCAATGGCTCTAGATTTGAAGCTTTCGTGACTGCAAGGAATCAAATAAACAAAAATCACCTCAGGTGAGAGCTCTCACCTGAGGTGATTTTTGTTTTATTTTATTTTCATTAATTTTGATGTTTTACCTACGTGACTTTACCGAAAAAACCTAAGAATATGTTTCAATGGCTCATGAATTTCAATGTAAACCCCGTGTTAGCTACCCGTTGCGCTCTGTATCCAAGCCGTCTCACGCAAGCTCGCAAACATCGTTTCAGGTGCCAGTCAAGCGCGTCATGATACGAATGTTGATTATTAGTCCTAATGTATTATTAATAGTTATAACTATGACGGCGCTGCAGTGGCTACTGTCACGCATCACTCCCATGCATTGCCAAGGCACAGATGTCACTGATGTGCCATGGCGCGCTGCTTGTAAGTCGAACTCGTCAGAGAACCCTGCGGCTCGTGCCGACATCACCGGGACTACGCATCGCGGCTGCGATTGTTCACGGAAAGGCGCCGAGAGCCGCCGTGTGAACTCAAGAGGAGGGAGGAAGCACGCACCGGGAGGGCGCGGTGAGGCCTGGGCGAGGCGGCGGCGTTCGTGGCGCAGGCTCCCGGCCAGGGCGTCTAGGCAAGACGGGGGGTGGGGCGGGTTTCGCAGGACACTCTCCGCCTCGGGGCCACTGGCGCGCGGCTGTTCGCCATCGGCGCGCCGCAAAGATGACGGCACCAGCAGAGAGGGACGCGGTGGAGGAAAAGGTTGCAGAGGGGCGGCGCTCCGCACTCGCGTCCACACCGAGGGGTGCGGCGGCGTTGGCGACGCGGGCCGCGACGTATCCGGGTCACGAGGTGAAGCGGGCGAGCGTGAGACCCGTGATTGGCCAGTCGCACTGCGATGGGAGTTATGCTCTCCGATGGAAGGGATGGGAGATTTTTCAGTTTCATTTCAGTTTCATTTAACACGTTCCTTCGGAGTGGGCAGGTAGGAACTTGGTTGGACAGCGCATTCGTGCACGACAGACAGAAATATAATCCCTGGTGGGCAATGTGGAAGCTGTTGTTCCTACCTGTATAAGTGCCGTGTATCGTGTCGTGTATAGTGTAGTGTAGGTTAAACGTTGAGTTTTTAAGGGCACCATGGGGGTGACCAGCCCCAACCCACACAGCCCCCACCCAGCCCCACCCTCCCCTCCCCACCCAGTCCCACCCAGCCCAACCCTCCCCACCCCCTCTCCACCCAGCCCCTCCCCACCCTCCCCTCTCCACCCAGTCCCACCCAGCCCAACCCTCCCCACCCCCTCTCCACCCAGCCCCTCCCCACCCTCCCCTCTCCACCCAGCCCCACCCCTCCCACCCCCAACTGGATCACCTTAAGGCTTCCATTTTATGAATGGAGCCACCCTCCCCCAGTTCCATTTTGTGAATGAAACATCGCCCGTCTCCTTATTGGCCCGAGTCGCGGCGGTGCCCCCCCCCCCCACCACTAACCCCCCCCCTCTACCAACCCCAACCCACCGTTCCCATTGGTCGGCGCCCCCGAGCCAATGGGAGGGCTCTGGTGGGGCAGGGCCATGCACGACAGACAGACAAATAATCCCTGGTGGGCAGTGTGGAACCTGTTGTTCCTACCTGTATAACAGGACCCTGCGGGGTGGGCTGGTAGGAACGAATAACCAAAGAATATAAACATAATGTATTATTACACTTGTTTAGCCAGGAAAGCCCCACTGAGTCGAAAGGTTTTTGTAGGGTCCTGCCAAGTGTTTGCAGTAGGGGGTGATGTTGCTACACCTAATCGGACGATACGAAGGGAGAGTTTGAGGCCTAGTTCTAGGCTTTAGGCCTAGCTGTAGGCTTTAGGCCACTGTGAGTTAATTTTTAATTTAAATGTTTTAATTATTTATGTAAAAGATTTAAATGTAAATGTTTCTATTTAAAAACATCAGGGAATGTAACATTGTTAAACATTAACTCCCTTTTACACATGCGGGGGTACGATACGAAGGGAGAGTTTGAGGCCTAGTTCAAGGCTTTAGGCCTAGCTGTAGGCTTTAGGCCGCTGTGAGTTAATTTTTAATTTGAATGTTTTTATTATTTATGTAAAAGCTTTAAATTTAAATGCACACACGCGGGGGTACGATACGAAGAGAGAGTTTGAGGCCTAGTTCTAGGCTTTAGGCCTAGCTGTAGGCTTTAGGCCGCTGTGAGTTAAATTTTAATTTAAAAGTTTTAATTAAAAGCTATCTCAGGGAATTATAAGGGAATGTTACACTTGTTCAGCCAGGAAAGCCTCACTGAGTCTAAAGGTTTTTGTAGGGTCATGCCAAGTGTTTGCAGTATGGGGGCGATGTTGCTACACCTAATCGGACATCGGACGGACGATATAATCTATTGTAGACTGGTTCACTTCGTTCCTACCAGTAAAAGATAACTTGACTTTAGGTAGCCAGGCAGACAGCCCCCTTAACTATCGCCCCCCCTCCCTTAGGCCCCTCCCCTGACCACCCGCCATATCCTTAGGCCTCTCCCCTGACCCCCCTTCCCTTAGGCCCCTCCCCTGAGCACCCCCCCCCCCCCATATCCTTAGGCCCCTCCCCTGACCCCCCCCCCCCTTAGGCCCCTCCCCTGACCCCCCCTCCCTCAGGCCCCTCCGCTGACCCCCCCCCCTCAGGCCCCTCTCCTGACTCCCCCCTTCCTTAGGCCCCTCCCCTGACCTTCCTCCCTTAGGCACCTCCCCTCTCCGTACCCGGCAGTAGGTCTCCACCAATCAAAGAGCTGTTTATGTTATATATTTATTTATGCACGACAGACAGTCAGACAGACAGACAATAAATCCCTGGTGGGCAGTGTGGAACATTGTTCCTACCTGTATACGGTACTGTACTAGCTTAACTACCCGGCTTTGCCCGGGACTTGGATTCACCACGGCCGGCCGCCGTTGTCCCCCCAGTGGCGATGTTCACACACCACACGAGTTACTCATTTGAGGCCGATGCGACCTAGGGGAGGCCCAGGGCCGGTTAAAATAATCGTCACCGGTGGTGACCGTGAGCGGAACTCGGGTCGGCGTGTTCGTAGCGCAGCGCACGAATCGCTACGCAATCACTGCCCCCCCCCACACACACAGGATAAAGACAAAGATCCCCCGTGTAGCCTGTGAGACTGTAGAGGGAAAGTGCTGTTAGCGAGCACCTATGAAGGCCGGCACGGCACACGAGGGGGTGGGTGGCCAGCACCACGCCCGGCCGCCTTTGTCTCCCCAGTGGCGATGTTCACACACCACACCAGTTACTCGTTTGAGGCTGAGTCGACCTAGGGGAGGCCCAGGACCGGTTCAAATAATCGTCACTGGTGGTGGCCATGAGCAGGAATAAAACTCGGGTCGCCAGGTTCGTAGCGCAGCGCGCTAACCACTACACTACCGCTCCCCACACGCGCACGCGTCCACATACACGCGCTTGCTGCAGACACACAACTTTCAGGGTGCGTACGGCAGTAAACGACTGAAATAATAAAGCAATGATGTGCGAAGAATGCCTTAGATCTGCAACACATTTGTATTTCACTTAAACCCGCGGAGGGTTGGGGGGGGGGTACGTGACATGAGCAGGCACACTGCGTTACGCTTCCGCACACTGGTCAAATGACAGATGTGACGTCACAGCTCACTTGCCGTGCAAAATATATGCATAATTGCGCCCACCCCCCCCCCCCCCCGAAAAGTCAATTTTTTAAATAATTTTTTTCATGGTGTACAGTTCTTATAATCACTGTTACATTGCTGTTATGGCTTTATTTTGCTGATTTCGAAAAGTTAACAAACTTTTCGAAATCACAACACTCCTGTCTTACTCCTTCACGCTGCTAACAGACAGCGTGAAAGGGAGAGAGAGACTCGCGCTGCGGAGTTAGACTGATGGCCTTAATCTAAGTTGTCTTGTGGTTGTTGTTGTTTGACTTGCATCCCACTGGGATTTTTGCACACAGCGTTGGTGTACGGTGCTTTTTCTGCAATATTTTGCTGTCTTTTCTTAGATTTTCTGTTTGCACATAGTCACATAGTCACTTTAAGATGTTTTCTTGTTCGTGTTTTTGGGTTTTTTTGTTGCGGTTGCACCCGATTCAAGAGCCAAATGGCTCACAGGGCGATCTAACCTATTGTAATGTGAGGATATATCCGGGTGGTTGATTGATCACACCTCGTTACGATGATTGGCTCTACCAGTCCTGGCCCATAGCCAATGGGGAGAAGTCTAGGGGCGTGGCCCTGACGTAATGGGAAGGTGACATCTGTAAGTAGATGATTGGATCTGCTGACTTTAGCCACAGCCAATGGGGGGACGAGTCAGGGGCGTGGTCCTGGGATCGTACGATGGAGTCTGGAAGATTCCATGGAGGTTAACCAGGACTGGTGGAAAGGTACCACGTGACCCGGGTATTAAAAGGGGTGGAGACGGACAACACGTGGTCAGATCTGGAACGAACGAAGGGTGAGGCCACGCTGGAGCGGCAGTCCAGGCCTGTCACGTGGCAGCGCGAGTCTCTCTCTCCCTTTCACGCTGTCTGTTAGCAGCGTGAAGGAGTAAGACAGGAGTGTTGTGAACAAAAGACAAATAAAGACCGGATTCCAGAAGTCGCTTCCACGACCTTTATTAAACTATGAAAGCCATTTTTTGTCTGTCCCTCTGTCTGTCTGCGCACGCTCACTAGGGGGGATTTGGCTCTCAGACCGTGGGTTTGACGCCGAAAAAAAATTGCCCGGCGCACGCCCCGAGCCCCGCAATGAAAATAGGAATTTCCGTTTTTTCGTCCCTTAACTTTAAAGTGGTTTAATTATCGATGTAGTGCGATCATCTTTATTCATTTATTTACTTTCCCGACCGGTGCGCGACAAAGCACGCCGTTGCGCATGCGAGAAACGTTGACAGGCAGTTGCCCCTGGCAACGCGCGCACGCCGTCGCTGCAGAGTGGACGCCATTTCTCACTCGCGTTAAAAATGCACACGCATTTACACGCGACGCTGAGGTAAATTCATGAAAGTTTCACGTCCTCTTTTCTCCCCACCCCAATGTGTGCACTTACTATTATAGGGTCGGTAGATAATAAAATTATAGCGATTAGACAGTATTATTGTAGCGCGGGGGGGGGGGGGGGGGGGGTGGCGGCCCAGCCCCCAGCCTCGGCCGGTTGGGCAATCTAGGCGAGGCCGGAGGCTCTGCACGGTACTAGGCCTCGACACCCCACTCTTGTCAGGCGAGGACTTTGTGCTATAGAGTCGATATACCCAGCGTTGCCCGGGGCATAACTATATTTAGAAACTTCTGAAAACTTGAAAACATAACATACCAATGAAAATAAAACTCAGTAATTAAAAATTAAACCCGAGTGCGCCAAAAATCGATTCTATGAATCACGCAAAGGAATTGAAGGTTGTAGATTCCTTTAGAATCGGCCTATTCCCATTTTAAAAACTGCATGTCGCCAAGTATGCTTAACATTTCGAACAGACACATTCACAAATTTACCTTTTACATTTAACATACATAATGTCAGCATGTACTGCTGTCATCATAGGTACCACCACCACAGTATGCACTGCTCTCATCATAGGCAAAAAATATATACACCCTTACCACTCTCCCTCACCACTCACGCCTCACCACTCACACTTACCACTCACCACTCACGCTCACCACTCACGCCTCACCACTCACGCCTCACCACTCACCCTCACCACTCACCACAGTGAGTGCGAGAATTCCTCGCACTCAAGCGCGCTCGACAAGGGCATCAACGGGGAGGCGTGCGCAGCCCACTTTGGGCTGCCACCACGCGGTGCGAGCCAATTACCGGTGGATCTCGTCGGCGGCTAGCTCCTCAATTACCTCTGCCACGAACCCTGGGCGGGCGATCTGTATTAGCGATCGCACGTCCTTGGCATAATCGCGAAAATCCTCGCCGGGTTGGCGGCGGCGTGCCTCTAAAGCCGCCTTTGCCTCTCTCTTATTATGCGCGCCGAAGCGCAGGTCGAGTCGGCGTATTAATTCCCCCCACTGAGTTTGTGTGCTTGCGGGTAGAGCTTCCACAAAGTCTGCTGCCCGCCCATCCAAATGCATATTAAGTTGCTGTACCACCTGCACGTCCAGCCATTCATATTTTTAGCACACGTCATGCTGCGGGTGAACGATTTCCATGAAGGAATCCCTCGCCCGGTGAATACACGTGTAGTGACATAGGACATCACTACTGTGTCGGCCCGTACGAGGGCTGAGGGCCCCAAGGGGGTGCCTGGGGGGTCACGTGGTGGAGGGACCCAGACCTTCCCGTGAGGTGGGGGAAGGGAGGCGTGGCCTGGGAAGGGAGGCGTGGCCTGGGCAGAGCCGGCCACGCCTGGGCGGAGCCGGCCACACCAGAGCAGATATAAGCTGGGTGTGGATGCAGAGCGGGGCTGTTGAACTCCGAAGTGAAGACGACATCATTGGTCCTCAAGTCCCGGGTCGTCGTCCTGGACCAGGCAGCCCGTTGCCTGCCTGGTCCACTCTGTGTCGTGTTCCAGAGTGTTAGTGAGTTTAGGAAGGTGGTCACCACCTCATGTACAGTGTTATATTACTTACCGTTTAATAAATAGTGTTGCCTCCAAGCTGTGTGTGTGTGCACCTAATTCGAACCCACTACATTTGGCGTCAGAAGTTGTGGAAAAATAAATATTGCTAGGTGTTATCCTCGGGAAGTAAAATGGGCACACGAAAAACAAAAACAAAACTCACCTGGACGCCTTCGTACGACGGGGACGGTGTGACGACCATCCTTCGGACAGCCCCGGGGATGGCAGCCCCGGTGACAGAGAGAGAGATGGCGCTGCACGCGGAGCGGCGGGAAGGGCATCGCACCGCTGCTTCGCCGCCATCGGGAACGGAGCGACGGAGCCGCGGGGAGAGGATACCGTCGTCGCTGCGGGGGCTGGCGGGGGGAGGCCCGGGCATGCGGGCCACGCGGTGGGGCCGGCATTTCGGCGGCTGGCCGGGGCGCTGTTCCCGCCAAAACGCCGCTCCCGCCAATTCCAGCGGCTTGTCGTGGCACAGTTCCCGCCAAATTACCGCTCCCGCCAATTCTGCGGCGGGTCGTGGCGCTGTTCCCACCAAAATGCCACTCCCGGCACGTCGGTGGCTGGTCGAGGCGCTGTTCCCGCTAAAATGTCACTCCCGCCAACTCGGCAGCTGGTCGTGGCGCTGTTCCCGCCAAAAAGCCGCTCCCGCCAACTCAGTGGCTGGTCGTGGCGCTGTTCCCGCCAAAATGCCGTTCCCACCGACATCAAAACCTGCGGAGGGGGAGTTCCACACGTTCGGGTGGCGCCCCCTTCTTCTGCTCGAGCGCGAGAGGTGGATGGGTTCGCAAGAGGAGGCCGTATTCACCATGCAAGATTCTTCAGGGCGTCCCAGTACTCCACCTTGCCGCCCTCCGCTATTCACAGTTTGCCAGGCGAGTCGTGACATGACATAAGCACCTGGCCCGAAGAAGAAAAATAATAATAACTTCATCTATCTTGCGTGTGCCGGGTTGCGATTGCGTGTGTTTTTTTTTACTCGCTGGTTTTCGGAGCGTGTTCGTCCGGTTGTGTGTGTGACAAATTGACGCGGCGTCCGTGTTGTTAATTACGGCGTCGAGATCGTTATCTTCAGGGAGCAGTTAATGATTAATTCGTTGTTGGGTGTCCCGAGCTCCGTTGATATCCTGTGGGTTGCCGTGTCAATGACTCGTGTTGTTACATCGTTTGTTGCGAAATCGCGATTGTTATTGTGTATACTGTATGGAGCTTCGCTCATGATTGTTCACGTGTAACTGTCAGAAACTTTTATCGTCATTGTTGCCAAGGTACAGACCGCATGGAGCTTTGCTTGAGAGTGTTAACAATGTATGGACTGTTGGGTACTTGCTTGTGATTATTTACTATGTACGGATTGTCTGGAGTATTGATTGTGTGTGTTGCCATGTGGAGACTGGATGGAGCATTGCTCCAAATGATTGACTGTACGAACTGCGTATATTGCATATGTAGTGGTGATACGCGCTGGCAGTAGGGATCGTGGGGCAGCGTGTGGTGATTGGCTGTGTGTTGGTGACGCGCGCTGACAGCGAGGGATCGTAGGTCAGCGCGGGGTCATGGGTTATGTGATGGCGATTGGCTGTGTGTTGGTGACGCACGCTGACAGTGATGGATCGTCTGGCAGCGCGTAGTGATTGGTTGTGTGCGCTGACACAAGCTGGAAGAAGGGATCGTGTGGCAGCGCGTGGTGATTGGTCGACTAGGGTGGGTGCTCACATCGCGGTCCGCATAGGCTCCGTCTCCTCGGAGCGGAGGGCTATATAAGGGACCCTGCGTGGCTCAGAGGCGGGACCTTGGGACCCGGGGCCGGACGTCTGTGTGAGGGCCGGGCCGCGGGACCCAGTGGTCGTTACCCGTACCCAAGCTGGGGTGGGTCTGGAGGTTCCCCCGGATGCTACGGGGCTGGAATGCCTGTGTGTGTGTAGCCGGGTGGAACGTGTATCGTGAGCTGTAGTAACCACACGTGTCGGGTGGAACGTGTAGCGTGAGCTGTAGTAACCACACGTGTCGGGTGGAACGTGTAGCGTGAGCTGTAGTAACCACACGTGTCGGGTGGAACGTGTAGCGTGAGCTGTAGTAACCACACGTGTCGGGTGGAACATGTAGCGTGAGCTGTAGTGACCACACGTGTTATTGTGGCAAGACAAGTGTTAATAAAGTGTGCTACCCGTCAAGTGGTCTCCCGCCGTAGTTTACTATACTACAACTGGCGTCAGGAGTGAAACAGTCTTCCTGCCATGGATACCAGGAAGACTCATCGGACTCACGAGTGTGACCGGGAGGAAAACCACGATGACTCGGGCCAGCAGGCATCAGGGGGAGAAGAGGAAGAGACGCCGGCGCCACAGGACCCTTCATGGGCGCCCAACGAGCGGCTGGGGGCTGATGCCGGACTCCGCGACGCGCACTCCCGCCTGGCGGAGCTACTACTCGCCGCGGCGTCCATCCTAGCGGAGATCACCACGTCTGGAGGAGCGAGAACGTCGACGGACATTGAAAGGGCTCGCGTTGCTGATTCCCGCCAAAATGACTTTGAAATTCCCGCCATTTCTGCTGAGCAGCCATCTTTTGGCGGGAACTGCGAGCAACACGTGGCGGGAGTCCTCCAATCCCTGCCGCTTACGTCATCAGCACGCGCTACGTTCCGCCATCAGCCACCCGCCATAGGGGCCGCCATTTTGCAGGTCGACGGTGCGGCGCGGGAGAGTCACGAGGCAGAGGACGACATCATTTTCCAGCAGCGTCTTCCCACGTTGACAGCCTTCAAGGCGGACGGCGGGGACTGGGGCGCATTCCAGCGAAGATTTCGCGCCCATCAAGAGATGTCGGCCTGGTTCGACGCTACGGCGCTGCGGGCACTGCCTGCCATGTTGGACGACAACGCGCTCGCGGCCTTCAGGTCCGCACCGAGATCGGCCCGCTCCACACTCAAGGCTGCGCTGGGCCTCATGGCCAAAGTGTACGGACCACCTTCGGCCTGCAGCCACCAATTTTACGACCGACGGAAGGCGGACACGGAGACCGCGCTCGCCTACCGCACGGCGTTGTTGGCTCTCGCCGACGCCGCGTTCCCTCGTATGGACGAGGAGGGGCAGGACGCTATGGTTTTGGAACAACTGCTCAAGTTGGCGCAGGACCTGGGGGTCCCCATCAACACAGCCGATGAAGTGGACATGTTCGTTGCGTGTGGCAACGAGTATCCAGGCGCACGAGGTCCTGCAGCGGAAACAGGTGGTCGTCTGCACTGCTGCCGCGGTCTCAGCTCCAGGCCCGGTGGTCACCGAGCCCCAGGTCGTTCGCCCACGGGAGGAGGCGTTCGCGGCTGCACGACCGGGGGATTGGAGGTCGGGGGGTCGGTCGCCTCTGCGATCGACCCGCAAGCTGGAGCAACCGAGACCTCCGACGTCCCTCATCACGTGCTACAACTGCGGCCTTCGGGGCCACGTGGCGTCCGGGTGCCGCGCTCCACGTCAGCGCGCCACGGGACCTCGGGTGGACGACGACCAAGGCCCCAAGTCGTCCCAACTACCCCTGGCAAGTCGCGGCACTTCACATGCTTGGCCTACATACACGACACACATGGGCCGTCGCTTGGCGGCGGAGGATGTGCGATTGGGGGTCGGGGATTCGGTTCGGAGAGGGGGGTTCGTACGGGGCCGGGGGGACATTAAATGGTCCGAGTTGGGCCACAGAATAGTGGCCGCGGCGGCCGGTTCGTCGGTCGTTACGGGATTCATAGACGGGGTCGAGGTCAGGGTGTTGGTGGACACAGGAGCGTCGGCGACTATAATTTCCGACCTCATTTATAACATTCTCCCCGTCCAATGTCGACCTCTGCTTCCGGTGGACGTGCCATTTTACGCAGCAAATGGGGGCTCGTTGGGTATTATCGGTCAGATTCGGGCATAGGGGATATTAAATTGGCGGGACCTGTTTTCGTCTCCTCTTCCCTAGCGGTTCCTTGTCTGTTGGGCACAGATTTTTTGGCTAAGATGCCCATTAAAATTCTCGTGGATCAACATTGTATTGAGCTGCCATCGGGTTGCCGTATTTCATTTTTATCTAACCCTACTGAAATACGGACGGCGTGCGCGACGATCCAAGCGCTAGCGACACAGACGGTGCACGTGTCCCCGGGTTCGCAGATGTTGATACCCCTCCGGTTGCGGAAGCCATTGGGTGGGGAGACTGCGGGACAAGGCGTGCTTTTGGGTCCATCGAATAGAGCTGTCGGGGGTCTGGATTTGGCGGTGGCTCAAACGTTGGTTCGGGCTGACGGGGACCCGTTCGTTATGGTGTTAAATGCTGGTTCACGGCCGGCCGTTATTCCGCAGGGCACCGTGCTTGCTCACGCGGCACGGGTCCCTGCGGAAGAGCGCCTTGTTGCACATGTTGATCCCGTCCCGGCACAGAAAATTCTATCGGGTGATGACCTTGAATGGGTCGATTCGCTGTGTGCGGACTCCAGTGATTTGTCAAGGGTGCAATTGGGTGCGCTGCGCGCTCTGCTGATCGAATTCTCCGATGTGTTCAGCACGCACAAATATGACCTGTTACGCCATCACATTGAAACAGGCGATGCAGCACCAGTCCGGCAGAATCCCTTCCGGCTGAGTACTGCCGAGAAGGAACACGTTCAATCGGCCGTCAATGACATGCTGACGGCCGACATCATTTCGCCCTCATCCAGTCCATGGGGAGCACCTATCGTTCTGGTTAAAAAGCAAGACGGGTCCTTGCGGTTTTGTGTAGATTTCCGTCGCCTGAATAAAATCTCCGTGGCTGACGCGTATCCGCTCCCCAGAATGGATGAGTCCCTGACGCATTGTCCGGGGCGCGGTATTTTTCTACACTTGACTTACTGTCGGGATTCTGGCAGCTGCCACTCGACGATGAGTCTAAACCTAAGACAGCATTCCGGACCCCAGGGGGCCTGTTCCAGTTTAATCGGTTGCCCATGGGACTCCACTCCGCTCCCGCGACGTTTCAGCGCCTTATGGAATTGGTTTTGTCGGGTCTGCAATGGGATACTTGCTTAATTTATCTTGACGATGTCATTGTTTTCAGTAAAACTTTTGAGGAACACCTCCAGCGATTAAGAGGGGTGTTCTTGCGGATGCGTTCGGCTAAGTTAAAGTTTCAACCGGCGAAATGCCACCTTCTGTGGAAATCCGTAAGGTACTTGGGCCACATTGTCGATTCTTCAGGGATCTCCATCGATCCCGCGAAGACGAACTGTGTCAGTTCATGGCCAACGCCCACGTCAGTTTCTGAGGTCCGCAGCTTCATTGGTTTTGCGTCTTACTACCGCCGATTCGTGGAGCATTTCGCCACCATTGCCAAACCCTTGCACGCTCTAACAGCCAAAGGAGTCAGGTTTCGATGGGGGCCAGAGGAGGAGGCCGCGTTCTGCTCCCTTCGGGACGCCTTGGTGGGTGCCCCGCCCTTACGTTACCCTGACTTTACGAGTCCCTTCTTGCTGGATACTGATGCTAGTAACACGGGCATTGGGGGGGTGCTCTCACAGGTCGTTGGGGGAGTTGAACGGGTGGTCGCCTATGGTAGCAGGGTTTTGTCACCTGCGGAACAGCGCTACTGCGTCACCCGTCGCGAGTTGCTGGCTATTGTTTTTTTTGTGCAGCAATTTCGACCTTATCTCTATGGCCGTCATTTTACGGTCCGGACGGACTACGCGGCGCTTCAGTATTCATTGAGGGTCGCCCAACCCTCGGGCCAATTGTCATGGTGGTTAGAAGTCCTCCAGGACTATCAATTTACGACCACTTACCGTAAGGGGTTGCGCCACACCAACGCGGATGCCCTGTCGCGATTGTCGCCTAGTCCCGAATGTGCGTGCTTGATGGGGTCGGCACACTGTAAACCGCCAGGTGCTGTACCCGAGAGTGAGTTGGTCGCGGCCGCGAATGCGCCGATGGTTGACGTTCCCGCTACCCCTGCAGGCGGGGACTCGCTACTCCCACTGTCTCTCGTTGAGTGGGGCCGACTCCAGATGGCTGACAGCTCCCTGCTCGCGTTGCGTCGCAGGGCGGGGGTTCCCGAGGAGGGTCGAAAGCGGGCTGGCTCCTGGCTGCTCAAGCAGGGCCTGCTAATGAGATGGGACAATATGTCCCGGCGGCACGCACTCGTCTTGCCTTCCGCTATGCGGGGCAAAGTTGTTCTGGCCGCACACGAACGCCTTTTGCATCTGGGGGTAAACAAAACGCTTGCTCTGCTCCAGCGTGACTATTATTGGCCGGGGATGGGGAGCGATGTGGTCAATATACTGAAGGGGTGTGTGGATTGCGCTAAACGGAAACCACGCCTAGGGGTAACAAGTACCTGTTGGTTGGTGTGGAATACTTTACCCGATGGCCTATGGCGTGGCCACTCGCCAACCAGTTGGCGGCGGCCGTGGCGGACGCCTTTGTCCAAGGCTACGTCTTGGACAAGGGGGCTCCTGAACGCTTGCTGACCGACCAGGGAAAGAATTTTTCGAGTAAATTGCTGCAGGAGGTGTGCGACCTTTTGGGTACTAAAAAGGTGCGTACCTCCCCGTACCACCCACAGACTGACGGGATGGTGGAACGACTCCACAGGACTTTAACCTCCATGTTGTGCCAGCAGGTGTGCGAGGCACAGGTTGACTGGGACTTGCAGGTCCCGGGGGTCCTCGCCGCGTATA
Source organism: Lampetra fluviatilis (assembly GCF_964198595.1). Classification (NCBI taxonomy): domain Eukaryota; kingdom Metazoa; phylum Chordata; class Hyperoartia; order Petromyzontiformes; family Petromyzontidae; genus Lampetra; species Lampetra fluviatilis. The sequence continues at coordinate 14,114,380 of NC_136292.1, read as the reverse complement.
GAATGGCCCCCCATGCAGCTACGGGGTTTTCCCCATTTTATCTGATGTACGGTCGGGAGGCCGATCCGCCCATGGAGACTCAGCTGGGACTTTCCGTGCCACGGCCTAATTCCAAATTGGCCGACCATATTAAATTTAACATTGCAAAACTCGCCGAGGCACGGGAGGCCGCACGGCTTAATTCGAGATCTCGGCAAATCGCCAACGAGCGCTTTTGTGCATGGAAGGTGTCCATGCACGATTGGAAACCGGGCGATAGGGCCTGGCTGCACTGCCCTCATGCACCTTTGGCTACGTCGCCTAAATTGTTGAGGCCATGGCGGGGACCCGTGGAGGTCGTGCGGGTTGCACGCCCCCAGTGTGTTCAGATAAAATCGGGAAAGCGCCGGTGGTACGTTCACCCCTCCCGGCTGAAACCGTTCTCGCCACCATATGGCCTTCCTTTGTGTCGTGAGGACCGAGCATGTGATGTGACCGACGACCCGGGGAGGGAAATTTCTTCGCCTGATCCTCACATGTTTTCGCCTGATCCGCTCCCAGGTGTCTTGAAACTGATGGCTGCCAACCACCGGCGACCGGATCCCCGCGGCACGACCGGTCCTTCCAGGCCCGAACCGTGCCTTCCGGGGCTGCCGGAGCCACCGGACGGTCGACAGCGTCCCGTCCCGTACGACGGACCGGCCAGGCGGACTCGCGCTAGGTCGCGCAACTTTTCCTGACCAAATAAATGGGGTGGGGATGCGGGCCGACGCGGCCGGAGCGTCTCGTCACTACGTTCCCCGTCCGCTCGACCGCTCTATCACCCCGTTCAAGGAGCGAGCGGAAGGGGGATCAGTAGTCAAGGAGACACTGGACACGTTTTTTTTCGGAATAACTTTTATTGTGTTGCTCGTCGGGTTGTACATAGGTTGTGTTGTGTTGTGTCGTTGTGTTGCGTTGTTGTTGTGTTACGGGGCACACTTGGGGAGTGGGGTTTTTAAATCCTTTATATTAAGTTCACTTGCTTGCTTGCTTGCGTGCTTGCATGCTTGCTTGCTTGCTTATGACTGTGCAAATCTTTCGGTCGTTTTTTAACCCACTTCCCGTGATCCAATCGAGCTGACATTTTCCACACAGACTCGTTGTGCGTGACAATTAATTTTGGTGACATTTTTTTTTCAAAAATTTTACACTGTTTAGGGATTTTTTTAAAAAATATTTAATTACCAATTGCTTAATGCTGGCAGACAATCATCTGACCCATAGGTGGCAGCCATCTCAAGCCAGAGGATGAGAGGACTCTAGCCGCCACGCATATAAAGGATTTATAGTGAAAAAAGTTATTTTTACGGGTTAATTTTTGTTGTTGTTGTTGTTGTTGTTTAGCAGCCGGGCCGGCTGCGAGCTATGTGGGAGGGGGTGATGTAGTGGTGATACGCGCTGGCAGTAGGGATCGTGGGGCAGCGCGTGGTGATTGGCTGTGTGTTGGTGACGCGCGCTGACAGCGAGGGATCGTAGGTCAGCGCGGGGTCATGGGTTATGTGATGGTGATTGGCTGTGTGTTGGTGACGCGCGCTGACAGTGATGGATCGTTTGGCAGCGCGTGGTGATTGGTTGTGTGCGCTGACACAAGCTGGAAGAAGGGATCGTGTGGCAGCGCGTGGTGATTGGTCGACTAGGGTGGGTGCTCACATCGCGGTCCGCATAGGCTCCGTCTCCTCGGAGCGGAGGGCTATATAAGGCGGTGCGCGCGGGCGCTCGGGGAGTTGGTGACCAGTGAAGACGGAAGACGGAGGAGGAAGAGATAGGGCCCTGAGACACCTAGTCCCGCTGTCCTTGTGTAGAGCTGTAATTGTGTATGGGCGCGGATGGCTAACAAACACAAGGGGCGTGGTTAGGGCCGTACACAGAGGAGGTGCTCACACCGACGTCCGCACCTGCATCCCCCACGGGCCCCTCCCGGGGGCCGAGTACTATAAAAGGTGGTGAGCCGGAGGGCTCGAGGTCGAGTATTAGCTTAAACCAGCGAAGACTGAAGACCAGCTAGAATAGGCCCCGGAGCTCCCCTGGCTCGCTGTCCTTGTCAGGGCCGACCAGGGCAAGCCGGTGGCGTGGCCCCAAGAGCCCAGACTGACGTTCTTATAAGAGCCGGTCTGGAGACTCAGGGTGCCGGGATCCCAGCTTGACCAGGGCTGGGATAGGTAGCCTCCCCTAGCTCCGTAGTGGAGGACTTGGGCGTAGGTTAGCGGGGTTAGATATTGTGTCTCCCTCTTAGCCGAGTGAAGGGGACGATACCCCCTTAAGTACTGTGTGTACCCGTTACTGTGCACAAGTTGGTGTTAATAAATAAGTGTGCCTCCGACCCCGTCGTCAAAGCCTCCTGAATACTTACTACACTTGTAAGGACCGGGACCCTGTGTGGCTCAGAGGCGGGACCTTGGGACCCGGGGCCGGACGTCCGTGTGAGGGCCGGGCCGCGGGACCCAGTGGTCGTTACCCGTACCCAAGCTGGGGTGGGTCTGGAGGTTCCCCCGGATGCTACGGGGCTGGAATGCCTGTATGTGTGTAGCCGGGTGGAACGTGTAGCGTGAGCTGTAGTAACCACACGTGTCGGGTGGAACGTGTAGCGTGAGTTGTAGTAACCACACGTGTCGGGTGGAACGTGTAGCGTGAGCTGTAGTAACCACACGTGTCAGGTGGAACGTGTAGCGTGAGCTGTAGTAACCACACGTGTCGGGTGGAACGTGTAGCGTGAGCTGTAGTGGCCACACGTGTTATTGTGGCAAGACAAGTGTTAATAAAGTGTGCTACCCGTCAAGTGGTCTCCCGCCATAGTTTACTATACTACACATTTACTGTATTAATCAATTCGGCGATTCTTGGGTTTTATCTAGTTTTTTTTGCTCTCAAAATTCGAATGCCCTGAGTCCCATGGTTAATGTTGAAGGGGATTTTGAAATGACAGGTTCGGTGTGTTTAAAACTCACTGGTTGGTTCCTATCCGTTGTTGCACAGATTATGTATTTTGTGCGGGAATGCCCCATGTGTTCTACATGGATCGGGGGTGCGTTTCAGTTAATTGCCGCCAAATTGCGTTGCTCTCTCAACTCGGTTGGTACAGCTGCATGCTGCAATGCGAGTCTCGGAGATGATGTGTACGGATATGGGATGTGAGGTGTATTGTTGTGACCATTGACTATTCGGGATCGTCACAAATTGTGCTTACCTGTTCGGCATTGGATCAGTTCAGTGGGGGATCCTAATTCAAATTGTATGTGTTGTGATGGTGTTAAATTGCGATTGTGTGGGCGATGACTGCCTTGGTTTGTGGCTCTGCCGTCATTGGTATGGAGCATTTCAATTGTGATGGTGACATGCTGCCAGGGATTTGGAATTGTGGTGCTGGCTGTCACCTATCTTGGGGCGCAGATCTTGACCAGGATGGCCCAGTGAGTGTAGCGTGTCTAACACGAACGTTGTGGTCCCGTCATGCTGTTGAAACAGTGGACTGAAGATTCGTAGTGTTCAGGTGGAGTTGTCCCGTTACGTTGTGACTGTATCCCTCAGTTGTTAGGGTGCATGTTGTGCAGTGAGTGAACGATGGGTCGTCTCAGCTCGGTGGGTACAGCTATATGCTGCGGTGCGAGTCTTGGAGAGAGACTGGGTTAAAATTCCCCCGATATGGCCGACGCGTGCTACTGGTTGTGACGCCGCGTCGGAAAGGCGGTGGGGTGGTAACATGGAAATTCCCCCCCCCTCCCCCAGATATGGCCGACGTGCACGGTTTTAGGATGGAGACGCCACGTCGGAAAGGCAGGGGGTGCTGATGTAGTGGTGGTGTTGACGTGCGCCGACTGTGACAGTGATGGATCACGGGGCGGCGCGGGGTGCGGGGTTGGGCACGCGTTGTGGGCGTGGTGTGGACGCGCGCGCCGGGAGTGACAGATGACGGGGCGGCGCGGCGTGGGTGGTGAGGCACGCTGAGATGTGGGAAAACAGGATCGTAGCCAGCGCCGAGTGATTGGTCGAATAAGATGGGTGCTTGCAGCGACGTCCGCAGGTGGGGTATAAAGGGGGACGCGCGAGAGCACTCGGGGAGAGTTACCCAGTTGAAGACCAGAAGACGGAGCTGAAGACCTAGTGCCCCGAGACCCCTAGTCCCGCCGTCCTTGTGGGGACCGGGGCCCTGTGTGGCTCGGAGGCGAGGCTGTGGGACCCGGGGTCCGACGCCCACGTGGGTCGGGCTGGGGACCCACAGTCAAGACGGATACCCCGGGCAGGGAGTGTCCCGAGTAGCTCAGGGGCGTTAGTCGCCGAGTAGCTAAGTGGGTGTTTGTCACCCGAGATACTAAGTGGGTGTTTGTCACCCGAGATACTAAGTGGGTGTTTGTCACCCGAGATACTAAGTGGGTGTTTGTCACCCGAGATACTAAGTGGGTGTTTGTCACCCGAGATACTAAGTGGGTGTTTGTCACCCGAGATACTAAGTGGGTGTTTGTCACCCGAGATACAAAGTAGGTGTTAGTCACCTGTGAACGAGTTTGGTAAAATAAAGAGTGTGTTACCCGTGAAGTCGTCTCCCGCCGAGTTACTACATTACACTAGCGGGTGACATGTAATGTCGGTGGTGGTCCTCAGTGAGGGCTGCTGGGACGCAAGCACGGGATGCCTTGGAGATGCGGTTCACGTGTGCGGCCGCCATTTCTGGGCAAGAGCAGGCAGATTTATTGTTTGTGTTATGTCAATTTTATATATATATTTTTTAAAATGTAGATACTGGAGCAGTCCTGAAGTGCGACTTCTTTGCCCAGTACAGTACATGGGTCGACTCTGAAGTACGACTTCTCGACCCGGGACGTAGACAGACGTCCGGAATATTAATTAGTGTGTGTAAAAGGGGTGCTAGACATGTTGGTCTTCGCCTTCTCACCACCTGACGGATGGGACGGTGGCAGGGTGGTGTAGAACCCTGCCATCCATGGGGTGGTTGTGTGATTTCGGTTCGATTACCGGTGTTGGTTGTGCACCCTGGGGCCGGGTGACTGTCATGTCCGAAGAGCGGAGGCGAGTGTTCGTTGAGTGATGCCTCAGGAGGGTTTGTTTCTCGTCACCTTGGAGTCGCCGGTTATTCCGACCGGCTATGGACTGGGGGGGGGGGAGGAAGTGGAGCATGCGTCAGCTATTCCTCCTCCTCCTGTTCTTGACTCCTGGGGAGGGGCCGTGCTCTTTAGGCCGCTTCTGGTTCCCCAGGGCCTCCAGGGGGGAGTGTGTGCACCTCCCCTGGGGGGCCTGGCCACATGGACTCGTGGAAGACTGGCTGCTCTACATGGCTCTCAGACGCCTTGCTCATTGCCTATGCCGTCGTTCCAATGGCCACTCACATGTCGGTGCATGCGTGATTCTCACAGGGAGGCTGTGCTGGAGCGTAAGTGGGTTAGCCAGTTTTCATGTATATTTGTTGTTGTTAATTCCCCATTTTCTATGCGGTTCCCTTCCTTTTACTCTCGTCGATTCTGTGTATATTACGTGATTGTATTTCTTATCGGTCGCCGGTCATTTATTGATGTTGCTGGTTCGGAGGCACACCTTTTCGATGTTTCACAGTTGTGTTACAGCCGGGGACGGCTGTGTGTTTATACAGGGGGGGGGGGGGGGTGATGTAGTGACATAGGACGTCACTACTGTGTCGGCCCGTACGAGGGCTGGGGGCCCCAAGGGGGTGCCTGGGGGGTCACGTGGTGGAGGGACCCAGACCTTCCCATGAGGTGGGGGAAGGGAGGCATGGCCTGGGCAGAGCCAGCCACGCCAGAGCAGATATAAGCGGGGTGTGGATGCAGAGCGGGGCTGTTGAACTCCGAAGTGAAGACGACATCATCGGTCCTCAAGTCCCAGGTCGTCGTCCTGGACCAGGCAGCCCGTTGCCTGCCTGGTCCACTCTGTGTCGTGTTCCAAAGTGTTAGTGAGTTGAGGTAGGTGGTCACTACCTCATGTACAGTGTTATATTACTTACCGTTTAATAAATAGTGTTGCCTCCAAGCTGTGTGTGTGTGCACCTAATTCGAACCCACTACACATGTCTTACCTTAGCGTGGGGTGAAGCGCCTCTTTCCCTTGGAGGTGCGGGGGATCGTACCACCTCTGACAGCATTCTGTTGAGGCTGATGCCCCCCGATTCCTCTCCCCCTCTCTCCTCCTCTTCTGCACTCCTCGCTGCTGCCGCTTCCCCTCTGTGAGACATAACTCTCGGCTGGCCCTTGGCCACCTCGGTCATTCACACACCCTCTGCGTGCCTTCCCTCAAACATTGGTAAGAACTACCCGCACGCTGCTGCTCAACCCCGTGCACACGCTAAAAATAGCGCGGCAGCTGTGTTGTATGTGTTGGATTATGAAATTTTGATGAAAATAAAAAAAAATTATAATTTTCCGAAAAATGCGCAAATCGCATGAATTATGTTAATGTGTGTATTAACATGCATAAATTATGATAATGTGTGTAATTATATGCATAAATTATGATAATGGTGGATATAATCGTAGTAATTTATGCGGATGCTTGCGATTATGTTACTGTGAGCAGTTATCATAATTAGGCTTAGCTTCGTTTATCCATTGTTATATCAATCAGGATAACACGATTATCATCGATTAAACGTTTATCGATTATCTTAGTGTGTTTATGTTATTTTAGGTCTCCATTTTCATATCTCATCGCAGGATACAGTTATCAAGAATAAGATAGTTTTGCATGGACTTGGAAAGAAGCACTCGAACAGTTGGTGTTAAGCAATTTTATTCTAAACAAGCACATGACACTCTCTTATCCGAAAGCAAGTATACGTCAATAAATTCATGGGCAAGATTATGCGATTAACGAAAATGAATGACTAAAAATACTTCTTCATTGGCGTGATTATGCAGTTAACGAAAATGAATGACTAAAACATTTCTTATTCATGTAACTCGACGGCAGCAACTGCTTTGCACGATCAGTTGATATTGAACGCACCACCTCGAAATGGCAACCCTTTTTGAAACGCAAAGACAAATTTTTTTTTTTAAGTCTTATTCGTGTGCGTGCTGTGTGTGTGTTGTCCCCTTGTAATATTAATTAATTCTTAGAGCCGGGAGTTGTGTCGTTAGCTTGTGTGGTGTGGGAGGATACAAACAGCGGCCAGAAGTTTTCTTTGGGTTGGGCGTGGCCGCCGCGAGACCCTGCTGCTCCCTCGCTCGGCGTGTCTCGGCTTGTGCGCTCTCTCTCTCTCCACTGCTGGACGACGAGTTGGCACGACGCTTGGTGACGCCCGGTGACGTCCGAGTCGTGCTGCTCTTGCGCTCTCTCTCCCTCTACTGCTAGATGACGAGTTGGCACGACGCTCGGTGACGCCCGGTGACGTCCGAGTCGTGCTGCTCTTGCGCTCTCTCTCCCTCTACTGCTAGATGACGAGTTGGCACGATGCTGTCCTTGAAGATGCTCGGTCGCTCGTGTCGCTCGGTGGCGCTGGGTGGCGCTGGGTGTCGCTCGGTGTCGCTCGGTGTCGCTCGGTGTCGCTCGGTGTCGCTCGGTGTCGCTCGGTGTCGCTCGGTGTCGCGGCTGATTGTTCGTTAGCGCAACTCCAGCTGCAGCTGTTGGCATTTGCTCTCAAAATTTATAATTGTATTTGCACACCTCTTAGCCGACTGTGAAAACTTAGTACAATCAACTTATCGCAATCCTTGACTTTGCGAGCAACTCAACACATCAGGATAACTGTAGAAGAGAACTTTAAGCGATACTCTCTCGGCTCATGCCGACACCTCGTCCCTCCTCTCTGCGAGACACGACACCCATGGTTGGTGTCGGTGCCTGCTGGCAAGCTTCTGCCCCAACTCCCTCACGAGCCTCCCTCGCAAAGCTGCGTCGCAAGCCGAGTCCCAAAACTGAGCACGACTCGACCCAGACTGCTCTCAGGCGGTCACTTTAACGAAGTCTCGTCGTCCCATCTCTTCTCGAGGCACGACTGCCACACCTCCCTTGCGAGCCCCGTCGCACCGCTGAGCGCGACTCGGACTGACTGTCTGTTCGCTGTGTGCGCCCGTGCCTAACTCAAAACGTGACTCCCCTCTCTGGCATTCCTTGCGAGCGGGCAACAAAAAAAACACAAACGGAGCGAGAAGAAGCAGACACCCCCGCGACCCCTCCACGCGACCTTTCCTAACCCTCCAAGCATTCATGGGCCATCTGTTTGTGCTGCGGGGAGACAAAGACGGCCGTGTTTAACTCAAACGTGAGCACCCTCTCCTCTCTCCGCGTCTCTTGCGAGAGAAAACAAACAGAAAAAAACCAGATGTTCTCGAATGTCAGCACAAACCCCCCCCTTTGTGACCTTTCTGCTCCCTTCTTGCTTGCCCTGCGTGGGTCATTCTGAGGTCAGACCCCGCTGGAAGACAAAGGTGGTCGAGGAGATGTATGCGATACATTATGTGGTCCTGTGTGTTAAATTTATTCTCGAATTATATTTTATGAGTTCCTTCGGTCTTAGTATCGTGGTTATCATTCGTCTATGTTTAATGAATATTTGTAATGATCCTCGTCACATTATTATTTTGGGCTTCGCCAAGTTTAGTTCTCCAGAGATTGGTGTTTTATTCTGAATTATATTTTAATGTCCTGAGGTTAAGTGTAACTATGTTTCCACTTAAGCTTTCTGGAATTCGTACTCTTTAGTTTTTCGGAAGGTCATGTAGATAGGAAACATATAATTCTAAATAATATGTATGCGGTGAATACGAGTAATATAAGTAATTACTAATAAAAAAAAACCTATGGTTTGTTGGTTAATTCTCTTTGTTAAGTTTCTACTTTTCGGTTAGGAAAACGTTAAGAAAACGCGAGTGGCAACCGTTATTATCCTTTACTCTGCTCTGCACCCCCTCCGTGCATCTCAAGATGTCTTGGGAGGTCAGGTCATCGATCTTTGTCCATCTGGATGTCTCTGACCTCTCTGTGACCGACTTCTTACCAGTTTAATGGCCGTTTCACAGATTCCTGGTGTGCTTGTAGTGGGTTGTTTTCATTATTTAATTTAAAAAAATATATAGATATAATAAAAAACATTTTCTTAATTATTCTTAATATTAATAACGGAAAACAGGGCATAGATACAACAGCTGTCCGCGCACTGCTCACCTCGTCCGCTACGACTCGCGCTAAAAATAGCAGTACGAGGATGCGCGGCCGCGGCGCAGCGCGAGCCCACTGGCCGTACGACTAACCACAATAACCCCCACCACCACAATACCCGCCACCACACCTACCACTGCCACAACTACAACACCCTCTCTATGAATACTCCCGCGTGTACTCGCATACCTCGCAGCGCAGCTCTACACACGCGGCACCCACCGCCGTCGCAGCCGTTCGGAATCTATTAATTAATCGGCGCGCTTTACCGGCAGGACTTTAAACCGTTGCGTCAACACGACTTAGTTACTGATTACCTCCTCGGGGCGGCTCGGAACTAATTAAGCAATCTGTGATTGCGGAATACCCGTTTGTCGATTTATCTCTACACGACACCCGCGTGGCGCGGGCGGTGAACGCTACGCTGCCGCTCCCGTGCAATAGTGGATCAGTAGCCGGAGGACCTGCCTGTTAATTCCCAGGGCAACCGCACACTACGGATGATAAGGAATGCGCGTTAAGCCCCGAGTGAACATGCATGGGCGAGCGCAAACACGTGGGTAAATACGCCCTCGTGCGCAAACCACCGACGTGTGGTCGTTTTTATCACTGAATACGCACGCGCTCTCTATGTACGCCCGTGCACACACCACGTTACCACTCTCTCTCTCGCAGAAACCACACGAAACGGTTTATTGATTACTAATGGATTATTCTCCGTATGACTGGGATTACCCTCTACGTGACTCGGAGCTGAAATCGGCGAGGAAACCAATCTGTCTCTCGATAGTCTGACCCCAATTTGCCCGACTATCTTCGAATTACTCTCTCGAGGGGTTCCTATGCTATTCACTATCTCTCTCTCTCATGCTCACAGCACTTCGACTCATCACACGGATGTTCGAGCGGCCAATTTCTTGACCCTAGGAAACCGTTGGAGCCTTTCCCATGAGGGGACCCCCCGGGTAAAAACCCAAAGGTCAGGTGACTTCTCCACGAGGCCCTATGTGGGGGTGTGTGTGTGTGTGTTCATGTGGGGGGTGATGAGGAAAGAGCAGCGTTGGTGCCGGCAGAGCGGCTTTGCCGCTGTGGCATCACAGAGGCTTTCATAGAGGAATGGAAGGAGGTTAAGGAGGGGGCTGCCTAATGTACAAGGATAAGTTGATTCCAGTGAGAGGGGGTCACAGAACGAGAAAGACGGAAAACGAAACTGGGCACAAAGAGGAGGGGGAGAGAGAGACACACACACAGAGAAAGAGACCGAGAGAGAGAGACTGAAAGAGAGAGAGTCCGAGAGAGAGACACACAGAGAGACTTTTGACTTTTAAACAACTTTTATTTCCACCAGCAGCAACAGCATTGGAGGCGATTCCGATACGAAATACACAGTCACCAGCAAACAAATAACAAACACTATCAATCCACGTGCTGTGGCACTAAATGCGCCGCGCACAACACAAAAGAAAAGTCACGTGGTGGTGGTCGTGGCCATCGCGCGCGCCACGACGACGAGCGAGCATTTCAGAAGGTGAACATGAGGGTGCCGTCCACGCTGGTACAGAGGGGTTGTCCGGCCCCCCAGCCAGAGCCGTGCCTTGATTAGGCCCCTACACACTGGAAGCACAGAGCAGCCATCAGTGTCACCTTCCAGCATCTTTTTCCTCGTTCTGTACACCGCCATCCATCTTCACCTGAGCACAGGCGAAGTTGGCGAGGTCATGGCGCTTGTTAGCCAGGTACGGCACCCCATATACGAAGCTGCTGTTGTAGAAGGGCATCCCCAGTTTCCTGAAGATGTCCCCCAAAAGGCGGAACATTGGTTTGAGGCGCTGGCAGTGTAAGTACTGGTGGGGCAGATCCTCCCTGACACCGCAGGAAATGCAAAAGTCTGTTATCCCTGGCAAGATTCGGATGAGCCACACAGCTGATGTCAGCGTGCAGTGTGCCAATCTCCACTGGAGGTCACCGCAGCGTTTGGCTACGGGAGACTTGTACATTTGTTTCCACTGGGGGGCGAAATGGTCTCTCCATTTTGTGTCCGGTAGGTCGGCCAGGTTCCGAGAATGCAGCGCCTTGACACAGCACGTGTAGAGCGCTTTGTTCGGGGCGCTCTTCAGGGGCACGTTCCTGCAGCCTCGGAGCTTTAGTAGCTTGCCGGAGTCGCTGTGGCCAGGGGACTGCGCGCAGGAGAAGCACAACTCCGGGAAGGAGGAGGAAGGGGGGCCACCACCGTTCCCCGGCACCTCCAGCTTCAGGCGCAGCTCCTTCATGGTGGAGAGCACGTCCCGCAGCAGCTTCTCTCCGGCGAGCATGGAGCAGAGTCCTGCGGTGCTGGCGATCTCAGCTGCGGTCTTCCACTTGCACTGGTGGGACTGCACGAGGTGGAAGACTGTACGCAGCCCTGCTGATGTGAGGCATAGAGCCAGGGTCATCTCTCCTCTGATCCCCTGGAAGAGGCCATTGCAGAACAAGGGCTCGTTCAGGAACTGCGCGAGGTCGTAGGGAGCGCGTTCTGCTCCACGCGAAGCTCTGCCAAGCGTCCAAGAGGCTCTGGTGATAACCTGGCAGTAGTCGACCAGGCTCAGGTCCATGAAGAAGGGCTCCTTTCCGTATCCCAGGCACCCCCCTGCATTCCTCAGCAGGGCAAGTGCCGGCGACTTTCAGGGTAGCTCCTCCCGGTTGTAGAGCAGCTGCCTGACGGCCATGAGCCTGAAACTCATGATCCTGGCGGCCGACGTCCACCCGACCCTGGCCTCCCTCGTCCACCGGCAGGCAGAAAATGCCCGGCCTGAGCCGGTGCTTCCCATGCTAGACGAAGTGCGCGAGTGAGCGGTTGACTCTGGTGAGTAGCCAAGCAAGAGGCTGGAGGGTCTTGGTCTTGTGCCACAGCACGGATGCTGCCAGGGTGTTAGCGACAAGCACTCGGCTCCTGAGGGACATCTGCAGAGCGAGGCGTGCCCATGTCAGTAATTAGCCTCGATTGTGTTGGCCAGCTCGGTTCAGTTGTTCAGAGCAACGTGTGGTTTCTCCAGGTAAACCCCCAGATACTTGACTCCGTCATCCTGCCAACTGACTCCTCCTGGGAGGCGCACAGAGCGAATGCCGCCTATCGACCCCAAACACAGGGCCTCGCACTTGGCCCAGTTGACCCTGGCAGAGGAGGCCCTCTCGTACACTGCAACCACCTGGCAGAGCACGGAGACGTCATGCGCGTCGTTGAGCACGACGCATATGTCGTCTGCGTAAGCCGAGAGCTTTACGACCATGCTCTCAGGTCCCGGGACCTTGAGGCCAGATATATTTTGTCTCAAGTGGCGTAGCAGTGGCTCAATGGACATGGTGTACAGCAGCCCCGAGAGGGGGCATCCCTGTGTGACCCCCCTTGTCACAGGGAAAGGGGCGCCGAGCCACTTGTTTATCTTCAAGAGGCTGGATGTGCCCGTGTACAGGAGCCTAACGTGCGAAATGAAGGCTCACCCTGTCAAAGGCCTTCTCCTGATCCAAGAAGAGGAGGCCCAAGTCCATGTTGTGCGCTTCTGCAAGGGAGATTATGTCTCTGACCGTACCGATGTTGTCGTATATGCACCGTCCGGGGATGCAATACGACTGTTCCGGCAGGATCAGCTGACCCAGCACTGTCTTGAGACGGTTTGCCAGCACCTTGGAGAAGATTTTGTATTCGGCGCACAAGAGGGACACGGGTCGCCAATTCTCGATGAGGCGCAGGTCCCCCTTCTTGGGGTGCTCTCCTGCAGCTCTGTGGGAGTTCACCCTTCTGCAGGCTCTCCATCAACAATTGCAGGAGTGGAGGGCCAAGCTCGCCCCAGAAGGCCGCATAAAACTCAACCGGCAAGCCTTCAATCCCCGGGGCTTTACCAGCTGCGAGCCCGTTCACAGCGGTATGGAGCTCCTGCAGGGTGACGGGGTTGTCCAGACAATCCCGCTCGGGAACTCCTAAGGTAGGGCCCCCGTCCAGTAGCTCCTGGACAGCCTCGTTGTGTATGGTTTAGGTGGCGAAAAGTTGCGAGTAGAAATCCCTGGCTGCCTTGGCGGTCTTGCTCTCAGATGTGGCTGTTTGTCCATCTGGGGTTCGCAAACTGGAAATTTAGTTGGTGTTTGTCAGTGCTTTGTTTTAGTGGAAGAAAAACTTAGAGGGAGAGCCATCTGTGACAGGTGTTGCATCTTTTTGCACACAAAAGCACGATGTGCCTGCTCGTCCGTGATGGACCTGACAAGCCGCTGCTTCTCCAATAGTGTCTTACCCTGCTGTGTGCCGTGGGATTAGCTCAGCTCCGCCTCTAGCGCCAACAGCTCGTTCTGCAGTTGGTGCGCCACCTCATCCTTGGCGGGGGCGTGCTGGCTCATGAACTGCTGACAGAGAGCCCTGACCTGCGCCTTTGTGTTGTCCCACCATAGCTGGTGGGAGCTGAAGCTGCCCTTGGCAGGCAGCCACTGAGCCCAAAAGGTTTGAAGGTTTCCCTTATGTCGATGTCAAGCAGCTGTACATTGAGTCTCCAATAGGCGCTGTGCTGCTCCGCTCTGGGAATTCGCAGTAGCACGGAGACCAAGTGGTGATCGGAAAACCCACAGAGAACGATTTTACTGTCCCCAAGTAGGTTAACGCTGCTGGCGTTGATGTACAGTCGGTCGAGCTTGGCAAAGCTTATCCTGCCTTGAGAACCGCAGCGGCACCAGGAGTACTGCCGCTGGGCTGGATGCTGTAGTTGCCTCACAGATCCAGTATTCGCACAAGGTCGGCTAGCAGCCGTGCGGATTTAGGGTGAGGTTCGGCGGCGTTGCGGTCGAGAGCCGGGTTGAGGGTGCAGTTGAAGTCTCCCCCCACGATGGTGAGCACGTCGTCCACGTCGTCTGTTGCAAGCACGTCTCACAGCATGCCGTAGAAGAGCTTCATCTCGGGGGCCCTGCTCAGCGCGTACACGTTAAAGCACCTGAGGCTGGAGTTATTCAGGACGAAGTCGACAGAAATCAAGTGACCTTTTATGATTTCTTTGAAGGAGACGTTCTTTGGTGCAAACCACGAACTGAGCACAATCGCCACGACAGCGAGGTTGTCCTCGGCGTGGCTGAAGAAGGCCCGGCCACTTAGAAAAGGCTGGCGTTGAGCCTCCAGAGTGGCATCGAGGTGAGTTTCCTGGAGGAGAGTCACATCTGCTTTGTGTTCCCCGACAAAGCGGCAGATCTCGTCCCACCTCTTGTCGCTGCGAGCGCTGTTACAGTTCAGACTAGCAACCTTAATAGCTGAAGCCATCATGTTTTGTGTGGTGGTGGTGGTAGTGGTAACAAGTAGCTGCGGGGGAGCGGGTTACTTCTGAGCAGAAGTAAGCTCCCTCTTCGCCTTGCGTATGAACGCTTTTAGGCGGTAGCATTCCTGTGTCGTGAAACCAAACCTGTCGCAGTTGCGGCAAATTTGTTGGAATGCTTTTAGGAAAGTGGTGAGGTCAGGAAAAACAGCCCCAACCCTGACTTTACGCCTCCTGAAAGTTTGCCCTAGGAAGCTGTGGATTTCCCCAGGTGAGTAATCTCACTCGACGTTGACTTGTGAGTCGCTGACCTCACTCACGTTGTCCTCTCCTTCGGTCTCCGACACCTCGTCTTCAGAGTCCTCTAGGTCGTCAAACTGCGACTCGGCAGAAACTTCTTTTGCCGTTGGTGATGGCAGGGCCCCATGGGGAACAGGGTGGCTGCCCTTGTGGGGGCCGTTGGCCCCCGGGGTCTCCTCCGTCTGCATCTCCTAGCTCGTTTGCGTTACCGCACCGCCCTAATACCCGCTAGGGTTTCGCCGGCATTCGAACGCGACACCCCTACTCATACAGCCCCGCGCAGCGCTCCCACGCTGCGAGCGTACGTACGCACAGCATCATCAATCAAACGCAATACTCCTCCTCACGCAGCTTCGCACAGCACTCACTCGCTACGAGTATATGTATACACAGCCCCGCTCGCGTTCATACTCCCTCTTTACGCAGCCCCACACGGCACTCGTCTCAACACTGAATACTCATGTTATGATCGCGCACCTGTGGAACGCCGATTACGCACGCCGCGAACTTATGCACACACAGCACCACGCACTCCAAACGTTCACACGTGGCGAGCAAATGTATACCCAGCACCACACGCGTTCACACTTCTCAGCGAGATCACACGAGGCCACGATCAGCTATTAATGATTTATTATCGGCTGCCTGCGAATTGTTGTTAAATCAATGTGAATCGACAAGGCTGGCCTACTCTGATGCCCCTGGGTCTATTCCCGATTTATCTGCTTACGATACGCTTTTACCTCCTTACTCACGGTTTGAAGCACTCGGCGTTCCATTGGTTTTCCTCGCTGCTCACCTCGACACGTCGCACGGATGTCAGGATGGCCGAGCTGGGAGCCGCCTCGAACGCTGGCTTCTTGGAGTCAGAGCGAGTTCACCAATTTGTATCCTCTTTTTATACCCAAAACTACAAAGAGATCCCGACTCGTACGCCTTCCTAGCCAATCAGGTCGTGGCGTTCCCCATCTTCATCTTTTAATTGCCCTAACAATGGGCGCATATGCGCCCGAGCCGCCTTTTGTTATGTCAATTATGCGGCGGCGTCCATAACAAAGGCTTGCCGTGGGAAGTTGTGCAACGGGGCCTCCGCGTGCCTCTGCCACTCTAACTAGTCCTAACTCCCATAACAAAAGGCTCGTCGTGGGAAGTTGGACGACGGTGGCCTCCACGTGCCCCTGCCACGCTAATTAGCCGTATACCCTGTCTGCCTTGTCAATCCGTGGGGGGTGGGGGTGCGCGTCCTCACCGTGGTGGCTGGGCGGCCCCGTCGTGACCATGCAACTTTGCACTCGAGCCACGACGCTGCGGTGCGTGTTAGCGTCGGAGGAGACCGTCCAATTCCCTGGCTGCAGGAAACCGTTAAGATTATCCCTATGAGGGCTTTTCGGGTAAAAACCTGTCAGCCAGGAGGTCTCCCCTCGCACTCTATGTGTGGGGGGAGATGCGTGAGTATGTGTGTTTAGGTGGGGGGTGGTGAGGGGGAAGCAGCGTCGGCCTCGCTGCTCGGGACGGCGGGATCGTAGGTGGAGGCATCCGCCGATCGACTCCGTGGCAGTGGCATCACATAGCCCCCCGAGGTGCCAGTCCTCGTCCCGGGTTGACTAGAGCACCTCGCCTTGGCCGCCCCCACGAGGAAACGCTGCAGGGTCCGGGGGATCCATCCGGACCTTGTGGCTGGTCTCGGGGTGGGTGGCTCCGTCCTCTGGGGTTCCTGCGGTGGCCTTCTCCTCCACTCCAACTACTCTCCCTTTCCCTCGGCACCTGCGGGCTGGGGTACAAACTCAGCAGCAGAAGGGTTTAGGGACCACCATCCCCGCCATCCCCTGGCGGGGCCGGGACGCCTCTGGGCTGGGGGTCCGGCGGGGCCCATGTATCGCGCGAAGCCCTCGAGCCTGGGTGGTGTGGGGGCCCCGTGGGTTCGCGGTACTCCGGCGGCGGGGTTCTCCTCCGCCAGGGCTGCCCTCCATGGTTTTAAGCGGCGGACGTTGACCACCGTTTCGCGCCCCCTCTCTCCACCCTGGATCAATACCGTCCAGGGGGAGATCTGCCGCACCACGGTCCAGGGTCCCCGCCAGTAGGTCGTCAGCTTCCCCACCTGTCCGGTCCCAACGCGAGGGGTGTGTAGCCACACCTTTTCACCTGTCGAGAAGAGGGGGGGCTCCACGCAAAGTCGGGTGCCCTGCTCCTGTCGCCGATGCGCGGCCTCCCCCTGCGGGTAGGCCCGGTCCCGGGCCCCTCGTAGGGTCCTCCATCAGGTGCTCGACGGGGCGGCTCCCTTCCTCCGTTTGGGGTGGGGGAATGCCGAACAGCAGATCTGCGGGTAAACGAGACTCACGGCCAAACATCATTAGGAACGGGGTTTGTCCCGTCGATGTGTGTACAGTGGTGGCGTAGGCGAACACGGCGTAGGGGAGGTGTTCGTCCCAATCCCGTTGATTTGCGGCCGCCATACGTTTGAGCTTCCCCGCTAAGGTCTGATTCATGCGATCCACCATACCGTTCGCTTGGGGGTGGTAGGCTGTGGTTGGTCCTTCTGGATTCCGAACTCTCGGCACAGCACTTGGAACAGCTCGCCTCGAACTCGCTACCCTGGTCGGTGAGGACTCGTTCTGGGATCCCATGCTTAAGTACGTAATGCTCCACGAATGCCCGGGCCACCACCAGGGCCGTTTTGTCAGGGATGGCCACTGCCACGGGGTAGCGGGTGAAATACTCCACCGCTACGAGGATATACCGGTTGCCTCGATGGGATCGCGGAAATGGCCCCTGTAGGTCGATCCCGACCAGCTGGTTCGTGCGGCTGACGCGGAACGGCCTTAGGGGTACCTGATATCATGCCGGTTTCGGCCCGCACTGCTGACAAGTGCGGCAGCCCTGTACCCAGGCGGCCACGTCTTGTGCCAATTTGGACAAGAGATACTGGCGACGCAGGGTCTCCCGAGTGCGTCGTTCCCCGTAATGGCCCCCGAGCGGGTGGTCATGCACCAGCAGCAGCAGCTGGGGTCGCACCTGGGCAGGAACACAGATACACCCCGGCTGGCCGGCCTCGGTTAACTCCCGTACCACCCCGTTCTGCACACACAACCGGGCATACAAACCGCTCCAGGGTCCTGGTAGGGCGCTCTTCTCCTCCCGCAGTGCCGCCTCCACCGCCGCCAGATCTGCTGGGTCTGTCTCAGCTGCTCGTCGTTCAGGCCCGGGAAGGCGCAGCCAACGTCCTCCTGGATCCGTCCGATCGGGGCGGGGTGGTCCGCCGGGTCCCGAGCCGTGGGTCCCGCACTTGTCGGGCGGTCGACGGGATCCTCGGTGCCATCTGTGAGGGTCTCTGTGGTGCACACCGCACTCTCTCTCGCTGGGGGGGGGTCAGTTGTCGCGGCCTCTCGGGGGTCCGTTGCCTGCCGGCAGCGTCCCCCCGTGAAACACGGGCAGGCCTCCTCCAGCCCTGTCTCGGCGTACACCGTGGGCCGCCTCGATAAGGCGTCCGCGTTTGCATGCGTCCGACCAGCCTGATACTCGATTTGCAGGTTGTACCCCTGCAACTGCGCCAGCCACCGGGCCATCTGCCCCCGCGGCTCCTTGAATGTAAGAAGGAACTGCAGAGCATAATGGTCAGTGCGTACGAGACATTTCCTGCCGTACAAATACGGCCGGAACTGCTTACATGCGAAAATCACTGCGTACAACTCTTGGCGGGTCATGCAATAGTTCAGCTCGGCCCCACTCAAGGTCCGGCTGGCATACGCGATGACTCGTTCCGTCCCATCCTGTACCTGTGACAACACCGCGCCCAGCCCGCTGCTGCAGGCGTCGGTGTCCAAAATAAAATCGGTGGTAAAATCGGGGAAAGCGAGGGTGGGGGCGTGGGTGAGGTGGTCTTTGAGAGTGGTGAACGCCATCTGGCAGGCCCCCGTCCACTGATAGGGGTTCTTAGGGGAAGTGAGTTGGGTGAGGGGGCGTGCAATCTCGCTGAATCCCTTTACAAATCGACGATAATAGGTGGCGAGCCCCAAAAATCATCTGATCTCCGTCAGATTCCTTGGCCGTGGCCACTCCACTACGGCGCGTACCTTCTCCAGATCGGTGTGCACCCCCGCGTCGCTGACGCGATGTCCGAGGTACCCCACCTCGCGCTGTGCGATGTAACACTTACGTGGCTTGAGCTTGAGATAAGCCGCTCGCAGTCGCTGGAACACCTCTCGTAACCTGGACCAGTGCTCAGACAAAGATCTACTGAACACTATCACATCATCCAGGTAAATCAGGCATTGTTCCCATAGCAAGCTCCGCATCACCAACCCCATCAGCCACTGGAACGTCGCAGGCGCGTTGGTGAGTCCGAACGGGAGTACTCGAAACTCGAATAGTCCCATGGGGGTGGTGAATGCGGTTTTCGGCCGATGCTCCTCCGCCATCTCCACCTGCCAGTACCCGGACACGAGATCGAGGGTGGAGAAATTTCGCGCTCCGGCAAGGCTGTCAAAAGTGTCGTCGATGCGGGGTATGGGGAAGGCGTCGTCGAGGGTGACGCCGTTCAATTTACGGTAATCAGCGCAGAATCGGGTTGACCCATCCTTTTTCGTTACTAGTACCACCGGGGCCGACCAGGGGCTCGCCGAGGGCTAAATTATGTTATCGCGAAGCATGTCCCCAACTGCCTCCTTGATCTGCGCCCATTCGGGTGCGCCCACTCGGTACGCGGGGAGTTTGATGGGTCGGGCTGCACCGGTGTCGATTTGGTGCTTAACGAGATTTGTCCGACCCACGTCCGAGTCGTGTTCGCTGAACACGTCGGCGTACTCCCGCAGTAACCCGCGTAGCTGATCGGCCTCCCCCTTAGGTAAATCTGCCCAAGGTACGTGTAACGCGTTGAGCAGGGGAACGATCTCGGCTCGGAGAGTCGGGCCGACTCGCCAGGCCAGGTCCTGGTCGCCCTCGGCCCAGAGTGCGAACACCGAATCGTCAGAGTGGCGTGCGTGCAGGGGGTGTACGGTGGCTATCGGGGTGCGCTGTCGCAGTATCGTCGGGGTACTGTGTGGGTTAAACATCCGCATAAACAATCGGCCCCCATCTGCGTTTACCAACGTGGCGGATCCCACGACCCCGTATCGTTTTGCCAACTCCGGGTGAGGAGTTAGCATTACCTCACCCGATGGTCGGAGCGCAGGGTCGGTGGGGGGTGTTGCCACCGGCACCAGCATCACGGTGAGCGGCCCGATGGTGACTGCCGTCGCCAGGATAGCGGCCACAGGTGCGAAGCGGGGGCGCGTCGGCTCTCGTCCCAGGAACGGAATCCGCTCGCCGTTACCTTCTATGGTGGCGCATCGCTGGCGGGGCTGCACGTTGAGCCCCAGCTTTTCCAGGAGGTCGGTACCTGCAATACACTCGTGGCACAACACACTCGAGACGTAGAACTCCTGGGTGCACACTTGGCTGCCTATGCGGACCTCCAGGGTGGCCCTTCCCAGTAGTCCCATTCCGGCTCCGCTCGCCGTGTGCAGTGCGCGGTCCGGGGCCTGCAGGCGGCTCACGTCGCCCCCGATCATGCTGCAGTGCGCCGCGTTCACGAGCGAGGCCAATGCCCCCGTGTCTAGCAGGATCCGGGTACGCTGCCCGTTGACCTGCCCTTCCACCAGGGACATGGCCCCCGTGATTCCCGCCACCAGCTCCCGCAGCCAGTCGCCAGGAGTCGCCGCGTTCCTTGGTGTCGTTGCTGGAATCTGCGTGGGGGTCACTCGCTCGCTATTATCATTACAGCTTGTTTGGGTCGGGGCTACGTCGATTTCATCCCCCGGTGGTCCCCTCTCTAGGGGGGCCTTAGTGTTTGACCTATGCATCTGCCTCGCACGGGCGAGCTGAGGGCAGTCTCTCATGAGATGCCCTCGACAGTCGCACACATAACACGTCCGGGGAGGGGTGGCGGCTCCGTAGTGGGCCCCCTGCCCATTCCCTCTCCCCCCATTACGCCGCTGTCCACCCTCCACTTTTAGTCGGGCTACCCTTCCAGATAGCCCTCCTACCGTGGCGCGCAGGTCCCCCATCTCGGATCGGATGGTTTCAACGGAGGATTGCAGTTTGGTCAAATTTCTATTCATTCTATCGTCTACTTGGGTTACCCTCTCACCTACTTGGGTTACCCTCTCACCTACTTGGGTTATCATATCTCCCATGCCGGCCTGTAACCTGGCAACCCACCCCGGGGTTGTCTCGCAGGGTTTCTGGAGTTCCCTTGCCTGTCCCTTTACCGTGATGGCGAGCTCCCCCTCCTCTTCCTCGTCTGAGAATAGGCTCGCCACGGCGCACTCCCGTCCCCACCCTCGAAGCTGTGTGCGCTCACCGGAGAGCTTCTCGCATTTACGCGTGCGCTTGACAAGGGTGTTGAAGGAGAGGTGTGCACCGTCTACATTTGGCTGCCACCACGAGGTGCGTGCCAAATATCTCTGGACCTTCCCGGCGGCGAGGCCCTCAATTACTTTTGCCTCGTACTCCGGGTACGCGAGCTGGGTCAGCGTGCGTACGTCCTCGGCGTAATCCCGCAAATCCTCACCGGGTTGGCGGCGGCGTGCCTCTAAGGCCGCCTGCGCCTCCTCCTCATCATACGTGTTGAAGCGCAGTTCGAGCTGGCACATTAATTCCCCCCACTGAGTTTGTGTGCTTGCGGGCAAAGCTTCTACAAAGTCAGCTGCCCGCCCATCCAAATGTATCTCTAGTTGCTGTAACGCCTCCGCGTCTGTCCAGCCATTAACCTTTATTGCCCCTCTGATGCTGCGGGCAAATGATTTCCATGATGGAATCCCTTTGCCCGTATATGTGCATTTTATTTTAACTGGGTTGGGGGGCCTCTTTCCCCTGGGGGTGCGGGGAATCGTCCCGCTTCTGACACCAATATGTGGGGGCCGTTGGCCCCCGGGGTCTCCTCCGCCTGCATCTCCTAGCTCGTTTGCGTTACCGCACCGCCCTAATACCCGCTAGGGTTTCGCCGGCATTCGAACGCGACGCCCCTACTCATCCAGCCCCGCGCAGCGCTCCCACGCTGCGAGCGTACTTACGCACAGCATCATCAATCAAACGCAATACTCCTCCTCACGCAGCTTTGCGCAGCACTCCCTCGCTACGAGTATACGTATACACAGCCCCGCTCGCGTTCGTACTCCCTCTTTACGCAGTCCCACACGGCACTCGTCTCAACACTGAATACTCACGTTATAATCGCGCACCTGTGGAACGCCGATTACGCACGCCGCGAGCTTATGCACACACAGCACCGCGCACTCCAAACGCAACACCTTCTCTTGCGCCGCGCCACGCAGCGCAGCGCTCACACGTGGCGAGCAAATGTATACCCAGCACCACACGCGTTCACATTTCTCAGCGAAATCACACGAAGCCACGATCAGCTATTAATGATTTATTATCAGCTGCCTGCGAATTGTTGTTAAATCAATGTGAATCGACAAGGCTGGCCTACTCTGATGCCCCTGGGTCTATTCCAGATTGATCTGCTTACGATACGCTTTTACCTCCTTACTCACGGTTTGAAGCACTCGGCGTTCCGTTGGTTTTCCTCGCTGCTCACCTCGACACGTCGCACGGACGTCCAGATGGCCTAGCTGGGAGCCGCTTCGAACGGTGGCTTCTCGGAGTGAGAGCGAGTTCACCTCTCTGTATCCTCTTTTTATACCCACAATTACAAAGAGATCCCGACTCGTATGCCTTCCTAGCCAATCAGGTCGTGGCGTTCCCCATCTTCATCTTTTAATTGCTCTAACAATGGGCGCATACGCGCCCGAGCCGCCTTTTGTTATGCCAATTATGCGGCGGCGTCATTAACAAAGGCTCGCCATGGGAAGTTGTGCAACGGGGCCTCCGCGTGCCTCTGCCACTCTAACTAGTCGTAACTCACATAACAAACGGCTCGTCGTGGGAAGTTGGGCGACGGTGGCCTTCACGTGCCCCTGCCACGCTAATTAGCCGTATACCCTGTCTGCCTTGACGATCCGTGGGGGGGTGGGGGTGCGCGTCCTCACCGCGGTGGCTGGGCGGCCCCGTCGTGACCATGCAACTTTGCACTCGAGCCACGACGCCGCGGTGCGCGTTAGCGTTCGGGTAAAAATCTGTCAGCCAGGAGGTCTCCCCTCGCGCTCCATGTGTGGGGGGAGATGCGTGAGTATGTGTGTTTAGGTGGGGGGTGGTGAGGGGGAAGCAGCGTCGGCCTCGCTGCTCGGGACGGCGGGATCGTAGGTGGAGGCATCCACTGATCGACTCCGTGGCGGTGGCATCACACCCTCTGGTAGTGGAGCTTCTGTTGCTTTCCCTTCATCGCCTTCCTGCAGTGTGGTGCCGTTAGGCGCTGCACTGTGGCTGGTGGTGGTTCCTCTTGCCCTGAGGATGCTGAGGCGGCGTGCGGTGGTAGCATATCTTCATATTCATCTCCCGCAGCGCCATCTAGGACGTTGCTCGCTGGGAGGCATTGCTTATCCTGCTCTGCGACTTTTGGGTAAGGCTCATGATCGGCGGTGGCCGCGTGCTTTGGGTTAGGGTCCGCATGGCCTCCTCCGCTGTGGCCGGTCTTCATTCTGCGCTTGCACGAGGTGACGAGGGTGAAGCCGTCGTCATCCTCGTCGTCGGTCGGCGGTTTTGCGCGACTGGCCGTCGAGTCAGTGGCCTGCTGCTGCAACAGTTGGCACTCGTGCTGTGGTGGCTGCTGCTGCTGCTGAGGCTGTGGTGGCTGCTGCTGCGGTGGCTGCGGCTTCTGCCGGCGCTGTTGAGGCTGTGGCGGCTGCTGCTGCTGGTGCTGCTGCTGCTGCTGACGCTGCTGCTGCTGGCGCTGCTGCTGCTAGCGCTACTGCTACTGCGTGACGTTTGTTGCAGGCTGCACGTTTTTTCCTTCAGGTTTGCCCATGCAGTTTGCACGGGCATGGCTGAAGTCACCGCACACGTAGCAGCGCGGCAATGCGGTGGACGCGTACACGGTGTAGGCGTAGCCTTCTGTCGCGTACTTAAAATTCTAGTGAAGTTCCGTGTTGTTGGTGTTTAAAATCATAAAAGTTTGTCGCTGAAATGACAAGATGTGCGCCAGTTCTGGGACTCGTGTGCGCCAGGGCAGCATAATGATGCGGGACAGAACTTTGCCGAACCGCTCAAGATCTCGTTGTAGGTCGGCAGTTTTGAGGAAAGGTGTGGGGCGTTGGAGATGAACACTTTTTGCACGGGGGAGGAGAGAGGTGTGCATTGCACAAAAATCTCCCCCTTAAAAGTGAGCCCCATGGCGATGACACGTGCCACCATCTCTGTGTTGGTAAGGAGGACCATATAGCCGCAGTTCATGTGAGCCACGGTGATGACGTTCGGTTTCCCCACACACTTACATAAATATATAAACTACCTAAATATATACGTTAGCTGCACGAATGAAAGGAGAGAAAAATACGAGAAGAGGTGGATGCAAAAGTGGGGTAGAGGGAGCACAGGGTGGCGTCGGGAGAGAGGGGGGGGCAGTGAAAGGTGTTTTCACGAGCGAGAAACAGCAGTAATGAAAGGAAAGGGTGAGAAGGAGCAGAGAGAAAAGGAGTGAGAAATAGGAGTGATTGAACTGTTTGCAATAAAGCCGAAAAATAGGAAGGATGTAACAGAGGAGGGGAGGAAGGGTGGTGGGAGCTAGGGCTGTGAGCAGGCCATATGCCTGCCGAGTAACGAGTTTGTTAAGAGGAGAAAGGGGTACAGAGGTGGGAGACAGTACTCACAGAGGTGGAGGAGAGAAGATGCGCACTCGATGGAGCTCGGACAGTGAAAGAGGTCGCCGGAAAGTACGAAAAACTGTCAGGCGAGGCCAGGACAGAGAGAGAGACACACAGAGATAGAGGCACAGAGAGAGACAGAGAGAGGCGAAGTATAATTGAAGGGGAGATTGACAATAACTCGTGCAGAGGCATTTTTAATTTGTTGTAGGGGAGTGAGGGACAGAGACAGGGAGACAAAGCATGAGAGAATTGCAGTCGTCCAGACGTTAAAGATCAGATAATGAAGCAGGAGTTTGGTGGCAGATATTGAAATGAGGCAGAATTTATTGATGGTGAATGGATGAAAGTGGAAAATTTGAGTAGTGACGGAGATGGTGGGTGGAACAAGTGAAAATTCGATTTTAAAATGTTTTTGGCCCATAGCTTAACACCACGCGTTGTAGGACCATGTAATGTCGTTGAGAGAAAGGGCTTCATTGTACTATGGAAGTGGGACTTTGTGGTGTCATCTTTGCGTACTTGCGGTGTTGACTTTGAGTGCTCTGATATCCGAGTTCCAAAAGGGAAATCACGACTGCCTTACTTTACACGACTTGCAACGATACAATTGGGAGACGTTGACAACACGTACACGTTATACGGCCAAAACAAACGGAACGAAATGTGTCCTTGTGTTTTTTTTAGGTTTTAATGAAAAGTTTATATTTACATTGCATGCATTTCTCTTTGGCAAACAATTTGCATTATACGACAGAGACAATGTACACATTGCATCGATGGCTGACAAACGTGAAGGGTGCTCGGCTAAATAACGAAAACACACACGCACATTATTAACACTTCTTTAGGAGATAGGCAGAATACAAAGTTGTAAATATGTTAGAAGCATTATATATTTTTATTTATGCATTTATTTCTTTATTAGTAAATGTAAGGAAAGAAGAAAACAATGACAGTCCAATAAAACCACTGCATACTGTGTAGTCTTTACAAAAAAAACAACGAGAAAAATATAGCCTTACAAATGTCCTGGACTGTAATCGGCTATGTACATGAAGAAACACGCGACACTGGGTGTGTGTTAATATACAGGCATGCGCATACACGGTCACACGGGAGGCAACACGATAGATTTACACACAACGAAGACTTGATTTTTTTCCCTGAAGTTGGTGGATTGAAAAAAAAATTCTGTTTTCTTTTCGTCTTGTTTAAGTATTCATTTAACCTATTTTAGGAAAAGCAAACAACAAAAACTTTTAACTTGAAAAATAAAGTTTACAACAAAACGCCAAACTGAGATCTCGTAGAGTGTCACTTATCTTACTCACGGCATTGTACGGGATCGAGTCTGCGCGACGCACAGAAAATAAAGTACTCCAAAGAGACTTTCCCATAAAATGATTTGCAGATAAGGAAATGTGTAAATGTGAGTATTTAAGGACAATACGATGTGTGGCATACGATTATTTGTGGATGAGAGGAGCTGGCCTTGAATAATAATCTGGACGATTCAAAAGGGCCACGCCTATTTCTACAACCATGTCCTGATGCTTCATCGCATTGCACGCCATGCATGGGCGACGAGCTCTGGTCACACTGACCGGAGTTTAACACCTCACGGATATAATGGTGTTTAATGTCAACCCCCCCGATAGATTATTCACAGAGCATTTAGGATTTGCGAATAAAGGAGAATATTGTCCATCTCGTGGCCCCCGCAAAACTCAAGTTTGCAGACAAGAAGATGACAGACAAAGAGAAAGTGCTACTCAAAATTTTACAACGGAGTGAACATATTTAGGTCGCACACAATTATGGGTAAACACAAAAAAGGTCACAAGAATGTGCAAGTCCAACTGAGAGCATGCACGTGTGTACCACAGCGGCCTCCGACACACACGGCACGCACGCACCCTGCCAGCATAAATGGGATCACCATCCACCGGAGAAGGGCCATAGTGGTGTGTGGATCAGGGCTGCCCCAGAAGGCGTGGCAGGGTGCCATGCAGGCCGCCTCAGTGGAGTTGCCGGGCCGTGTATTGCTTTGTTCGATATTTAACGGGCCTCAACGGATGATTTCCACGCGACCCTTGTTAACCATCCAACTTGAAATTTTTTTGCAAAAGCCAAATGTTCGGGCACGTGTATTTTTGATAACGAATTAGGCTAATGGGCTGGGATAACAGCTACTGGTTTGGGTTAAAGGTTTAGAATGTAGACAATGACGTGGGTTTGAGCAAAGCGTTGTTAAGGCTTAGGTCGTGGTGCAAATGTGCCGGTATACGACGGAATGCCATGCTGGCACTTTTTAAGAATCACGACGCGCATAAACCGGCACTTTCTCTGAACGTTTTAACCTAAAGCAACAAAAGTATTTTTGAGGGGAAATGTAGTTGACAGAATTGATAGGTTTCAAATCAGGACATCTACATTTTACATATCTACCTCAGGTTATCACAAGGGCTACGATTTTATGCAAGGGTTAGGAATAGTTGTTGGAGGAAGGTTGAGTTAGGGCTTGGTTTAGTGTGAGCTGAATCTAGTTTTAAGTCCTTAGGGGGTTCCTCAAGGCTCAGTACTTAGTCCACTTCTTTTCTCGTGTATGTCATCTCAACAATGACCCACTCGCAGAGTAACTTTGTATACTGTCGATATTATACTGTATATCATCTGCAAATGACGATCAGACAACATTACAACTGGATTTCGATAAAACTAAACAGGGCCTAAGTCTTAAATAATGCAACGTAAAATGTTATTCTGAAGTCGGCCCTTGCACGCCTCAGAATAAAAATAAATATTCGTGCAATACCACAAAGCACTGTGGCCTTGTCATTGTACATGTAAGATCCTGCACGTTCGCCGGTATTGGGATTAATTTACAAAAATAAATGTGCCTCTCACCAACCACTCACCACCGATTCGCTGCCTCTTATGTTCTGAACTGTTATTGATTTGCAGTGACACGAATTCGAATCTGCTTATTAATCGCAGCATTAAAGAGTGAAGACCCAACTTTCTGCTCGGCCCAAAATCGAATCTACTAATCATCGTGATCGCTGTACTGAGACTGGCTACCTGCTGCTGTCACCTGAGAAAGTGCGCATTTAAAGGATCTCCAAATTAATTACCTCCAGGTTTATATGGTCTGTTAACTCCAATTTGCACCATTGTAATTTAACACAAACTACACAAATCTTATGTTCTGAGAGTAAACGTGATTTTATAAATGTTCTTTGAACCGTGGTGCTGAAATCACGTAGAACAGTATCAGGTCCATTGAACGTTTAATAATCGTTCCTTCAAGTTGTTTTAACGAGTGACTGGACTCGTGATGTAAGAGCTTGCGATGGTTATATATTATATCGTCATATATTCTTGGTTAAGTTTTTAAAAAAATATTACAATGTTTAACGTAACTCATTGTTTAATGTTTTGCATAATATATTACTTTTTGGATTTGGAAAATTAGTCTTTGCTTATTATCCTTTTATTGCTCTTACTATTAATTCTCTCTTTATTCCAAGTTTTTTTTTAATAGGATATATGCTTTATTGCTGTATTTTCCTCTTTGATCCAGGTCTCCCTGGAAGAGAGACTGTTATTATCATCTGGTTATACATCGCTGGCACAACGATGTTGTTACTATGGTCATGGGTTATTTTAGGACCAGGGTTTGTGTTTGAGCTTGGTCTAAGGTTGATGGTAGATCCAGGATTATAGCTAAGATGAGGTTTAGAAAATGAAGTATATTTTAGTGATTGGGCTAGGCTGTTTGTTTCATGAATTGGGTGAGCAATGGGGTTTGGTTGAAGGCTATAGAACTTGGAATGCATTTTATACTTGGATTAAGGCCAACATTAGCGTCTGGCTTTTGTGACTCGGGTAAGGACTAAGTTCAACAGCGTTCAGGGTTAGTACAAAAGTAGGGTCAAGTTAATGACTGGAGTTTAGAGCTTGGACTAGCGTTGGATTAGAGTGGTACTGGGCTTAAGGCGAAGACTATGCATGGCTAAGGTTATGCTTAGAGAAAAGACTGCATTTTATCGGCCCAAAAAGGCACACTCACTGAGGGTAGTGCAAATGGATATTGGAGTAGTGTGGCATAGGGATATTAACAAAGCACATGGTAAATCAGCTCCTTACTGAGGTCCAGTTGTAATTTCCATTACAGCACGGTGTTCACGTGCGACAGCCAAAAGAGCCTCCCATGTAGAAATGTTTATATTTCAATGCAACACGAAGCCACCGGTCACCACCTTCGCTGCGAAATATTCTCTTGGTGACATCTGGCTCTCTCGTTCACACCGTCCGTCCGCCCACTCACCCATGAATTCCCAAATGGCAAAAGCCGTGAGACTTGATGGGGGCTAGAACCCACCCACCAGCCGAGGAAGACGGAACGACGCCACAAACAGACGGCACAAGCACACGGGGGCGCCACGGTCCACAGGGGTTCAGCACCATGTCCCACGGGGGTTTAGCGTTACGGCCCACGGCGGTTTAGTGCCACGAGCGGCCTCGTGCTTTGTGAGTGCTTTGTCGAACGAACGTACAAAGTAGGTTCGTTGAACTGAATGCACACGTTAAGCGTCTTCAAGTTACACAAGTGTCTCGTATACACAATTCCCTCAACTGAGTGTCTCAAGTCTGTTGTTGCTGTGTGTGTGCGTAAGGTGTGCTGGGTCGTGTGAGTGAGCGAGCGAGCATTTAGAGGAGCGTGTCGAGAGGTGGAATTGATCGTCTGCTAATTCTCATCCAGAGGCACGATGGACGTGTGCCAGGGGCACTCCTGCACAGGCGTCGCAAGACATCTGTGTGAGCGTTATGAAGCCAAATGGCAATCAAAAGCTGCCCCGGCAATCGTTTGGGACAAAATTGGCCGAGTTTGCCATCATTTTACGGACTCAAAGTATTCGCATATATATAATAACTTGGCATCCTTTTAACAGCAATTTTATTTATATTACTATGTGTATATATATTAAAAAAAGAAATAGAAAACAATACGTTTCTACTGATAAAAGCCATGTTACAAACTTTTGTAACGATTTAGATACATTTTTATTGCAATTTTTTTTCTCGATAATGCAGGGCTTTAAGCTGACCGCATATTTTAATAAATGTTTTGTATTCTACGCATAGAAGATAATTCAGTTTAGTGTAAAACTGAGGCGTTTTTCAACTCACGTTGCCTCCATTTGCACTAAATGCAGTGCTGCGTCGCTGATCCGGCCGATGCTGTTTGCTAATTGCTTGATAAGCCGCAGAGCCCTGCTTAATGCGTGCCGCATTTGTATGAGTCGAGTTGTTTGGTCACATCACCCATTGGGTCACTCTCATTCTCTCAAAGTCAAGCTTGTTTTGAGCCAAAATTTGTGACCTAAAACCTGAACAAGTGGCGTCTGCATTTCCCTGGGTTTAGGTCAGAGGAGGCTCTAGAAACTTCAAGGGGATGTGTGTGATTTGCCACTGATTTGGGGTTGATGGAATGAAGTGTGCTGTACGGATAACATATTCTGAACGATTTGCTTGCCACATCTTGTCAATGACCCTCCAAGGTGTATGCATCGCATCCACTAAAACCGTGATCTATATCGAGGCGTATATGAAGCACGTGATAAGATGGCCACTGCCCGCCAGCAAGCGGCGGTGGCATCTCTGAAGCCCAAGTCGCACCAACCCAACTCCTGGAATCGAGGTCACTTTCTCAGGATTATTCGATTTAAATCGGTGTCAAAGAGGCTGTTTGTTGCTGGTGACGCGTGTAGATGGAAGCCCGCGCGTGTGTGCACGAGGTCACCAGAGGGCTGCCGAGGATGAGCCTGGCGAGTCCTCATGCCTCCCCCTCGTGTGCCTCCTCGTGCTGCCGATACCCACAGCTGTTGCATCAATGGCGACAGTGCCAGATTGATTGGGCGATAACTGTACATATTGTGATGATGCCAGCATTGGGATCCCCAGGAGCCGCATTAGCACAAAAGCAATATATTGGCATTGTCTAGTCATTTCAGGACATTGAAATTGTTATGTTACAAGATACTGCCTATAACACAAAGTACTGCTCAACGTAAGCATTCTCTTGGGATTGCCTGTGCCATCAGATATGGCTCAGTACGTGAGTGATTGCTAGACATTGACTAAAAATGGAAAATTGTCTATTAAACGAGATCAGTATCTTGGTTGCTACGTTTAAAATTAATATTAGTAAGGGACTCTATATATCACTGTCAAATTCAATGGCTGATGCAGGTGATACTAGTGGCAGATTTATAAACCCGAAATTTCGAGCTTTTTAAATAGGGCCCGTACACATTATAAAAACACCACCGGACATGAACCACAATGCACCCATCTCTGGTGTGATGCCAGCTACCGGAAGGAATGCCGACATGAGCGGATAGGAATTACGTCGCGACCGCAATCCCCCATGAAACGTCCATCATTGGACGCAAATGCAAAAGCGCTCAAATCACCGTCTCCAGGCACCAAACATTCCCAAACCACAACAAGTTGATTTTTGCAGCCAACATGATTCGTAATATATTTTTTGGGTTAAGCCACAAAAATCTGGGCAAGTTGTGTCGACAAGACACCCGACATGACATTGTTTCAGCTCACTGGCAAGTTGAAGAACAATTCTCACTATCGGATTTAGCAATTAGAGGTGTGACATTTCACTTGAACTGCATCACGCATCAGGACAAGATCCAAAAAGTCAGAATAAGTTGGTTATGAGAATTGCTTACCGGTGAGCTAAATAATAATCGGTATCATTGGCAATGCTTTTACGTGACAATTTAATTTGTCTGGCTGCGTTGGGCGATGGAGGTTCTTAACGACACACATTTTTTGTCTGATTATTTCGTTACCTCAGCCCGAAATTAAATTACCAATCATAACCAAACCATCACGGAGGCCCCTCTCTATACCCTTGTGTCTCACAATGGGCTCCAGCGATCACGTCGCATGCGACAACTTTGCAACGAAGCTTCCATCAACTGGAACCAAGTTTGGCAAAAGTTTCATCACGTTTTCACCCAAAAGCAAAAAATTTGAACTCTTATAAAGAACCGCGTGATCTTTTTAGATTTTCCGTGCGCGAATGCGATTAGAGCTTCCTCCGAAACATGCAAGGGGCTTATAGAAATATGTGGAAGTGAATGCTCCAGTATGGCGTTTGTGGTGTATTTTTCCCGAGTGCAATGTACGTTCTCGGCGTTCTTTCAGCAAAACGCAGCGAGCGTTTGTGCGAATTTGCAATCCAACTCATATCTTGCTTATTTTTTCTCTTCATACGTTTTTTGCTCGGGTGATAGTGCTCCATTGCGAGGTGAGTTATGAGTTTGGAACCATGCTATTAGCCTTCACCCTTTATTTGGTTCGGGCGAGTCTATGAGGCGCGTAACGCGATTTCGCAGCAAAAGAAATCGCTCAAGAAATAGCAAAATATACGCAGTGTGGCAGTGACGATTGCGGGCCAGGTCAAGTTGGATCGGGCATCGTTGTTCAGAGACCAAGAGGTAAGCACTACCGAGGGTTGTAACAAATGAGGCCAATGCAGCTGCCGATTTAAGCACAAAAAGTCCACGATGATGCATGAGAGTAGTGTAGACTTGTTCAGATATTGTACAAGACGAACACATGGTCATATGGAGAAGTTCGGATGAATGCTTCAGATTTTGGACTCTTAAGGACAATTTCGGATCCGTT
This sequence comes from Lampetra fluviatilis, assembly GCF_964198595.1. Lineage (NCBI taxonomy): Eukaryota > Metazoa > Chordata > Hyperoartia > Petromyzontiformes > Petromyzontidae > Lampetra > Lampetra fluviatilis. The sequence goes on along the minus strand of NC_136292.1, from coordinate 14,082,222 downwards.
TTGGATTTCTGGACCGTACAGGGTACTCTAGTAAAAGTGTCGTCGTGTTAACAAGAGCCACGTCACAGAAGAGTGCGGAAGTGACGTCACTCACATGAAGTCACTTCGAGTTCTCGAATCAATTCTCAACGTCGATTTTTTTGATCATCCGAAATTTGTAATCAAGATCTGATTTTTATTATTCGAATTAATCCAACATTGCCTATACACGTTGCTGATGGCCAACAAAGGATGGTCCTCATCGATGGAGGGTAAAACAGGTGGGCGTATAGCGCTTGTCATGATATAGGTTACAGGTGGGAAGTGTACTCTGGTTCCAGACCTATTGCTCACCGATAGAGTACATTTGTATTTGCCAGCGCTGCTGTCGGTGATGTTGTTTACACACTGCATACAAACACATGTCAGAAAAATGGCCGAACTATATTTGTCATCGGGTAGCATTTTAGACACCATACCTATAAAAGGTAATAATGAATGAATAAGCATATAAGAAATACACTTACAAAAATGCTGCATTCATATGAAAGTAGCAAAACATTTGTGGGTTTCCAGTTAAATAATGGCCGTAGAATAGCAATTATGTTATATGTTGGATATTTTGGCTCAAAAAACACCAGGATTGATTCCATATATTTTTTTATAAGCTCTGCACATGGACATCATTGCACAGCAGAGTATTCAACTCACATCTCGATGCAGTCCAAATTACGGTCCAACTGAGGCACCAAAACACCAAAAACCATGGGACAATCAGCTCATGGCGTGGTAGCTGGACTGTGCTTTTCTTAAAGTGTACAGGGGGTACGTGAATAAAAAATAGATTTGCAATCAAAGACGTATTTAATAGATGGTCAAATAGGACCATAATCTGTCCTTCACAATTCACATACGCCATGAACACAGGTGTATATATTATTATACGTCCGAGGCGGAATAATAAGAGTGGTTGTGGGACTATGCGGTCTTGGAAATATGTTAAAGGCATTGGGAAAACCGTCTCACTGAATGGACCTTTCTGTGGTATGGGCCCTGAGAACTGGTGAGTGGCTCTCCGGTGATCCAAAACCACTCGCAGGCAGGGCACAGAAACCTCACAATCACTCAATAAACCAACCGTGAGCGGGAGAACGGAACCCCTGACGATACAGCACAAAAGATAAATACTGTAACACAAAAAGCACGTCACAGGAGTCTTACGGTTCAATGACTCGCAACTAAAGGGTCTCAAAAAAGGCCTCGCTCGTTTGCACAACGTGGATGTGAAACCATTCATTGGAAATGGTTTAAATTCTAGTGCCTTTTATTCGAATTTTTTTTAAAAAGTCACAAAGTGTCTGCATTCATTACTGGAGTTGTTACTCTAAAACATACTGAAACTGGAAGCTCATGTTAAGTAGTACGTTTCATAGCAAGTACTCAATTCTTAGCAAATGAATGTGCACATTCGTGTCATCGGGATTAAGGCACAGAGCGAAGTGGTGTGAATTTATTCTGGAATCCGCTACAAACAGCAGTGCCAAGTATCGCTGTGTAATGACCCAGAGGTGACATCACTTCTCCAGGTTATTCAACCCGACGTCACCCAACACCCCGACTACGCGTTCTCACGAGAGCCGTGCTCTCTCTGCAGCAGTGAGGACGAGTAGGGGGAGGGGGGTGCTTCGCTCAGTGCCCCATCTGCCAAAATAAACCTCCAGCAGCCCAGCTCAATCACCACGAGCGATCCGTCTGCCTCAAACGCTGGGGCACGCTGGGGTACGTTGGGGCACGCTTCTTGCGTCAGTGGAACCACGCCACCAGTACGGGTTTATCTGTGCAGATGCAAGGAGTGCGCCCGCGTGCACCAAGGCAGTGATTCTCAAAAATGGAGCACTGGCAATGCCAAAGGGACCACGGGCATCATTCGGGATCAGACTTCCTCCTGGATTTTGTCCTCAAGATGCGTGACGCGGTTTTAAGTGAAATGTTGTGCATAATTGTTACATTTGGTTGGAAGAATTGCTCTTCAACTTGCCCGTGTGAGCTGAAATAACAATCGGTGCGTGAATAAACACTGCTATTTGTAACAAGTTAATTTGTTTGGCTCTGTTGGCTAGTGGTGGATGGTCTTAAAACGACCCAAATTCGACCGGATCATTACGTGGCATGACCCAAACATCGATTATGGATTTGGGGTTTGTTTGGGGGGTCCACAAATGACCAAAGGATCGAAGGGAAACAAGCATCTACAGCAGATCCACAAAGCAACCCCCAAGCTCGCTGGTGGGCGGGACTTGTACCGGTGGCGTCGGCACGAACGGCCCCTGCTCCTGTCACAATCATGACGACAATCACTGCGACGTGGCTCTGCGACGTTTGACAAGTGACTGTAAAAGGTCTTTCGGTCCAAGGAAGAAGAATTAAACCGTGGGTCTATGGCATTGCTGGGCCAACTTTTTCAGCAGCAGTGCCCTCAAGCTCTGTAACACGAGAGCAAACTTTGAAAGGAGTCTTACATTGTTTTGGCAACGTTGTTGCAACGCACGATCTTCAAGACAGCAACGTTCCAGAATTTAATCTGTCTAAATTTTTTCTCCTCCAAAACATGGGAAATTACACATCTTGTACGATGTAGCTACGATACATAATTTATATACATGTGCGTGTGCAAGCTTACACTTTTGTACCGAAAGGAATGGCAACATTTCTAAATATGGTCTCAATGAAAGTAGATCTGAAGACAAAACATTGTTTGTTCCGGCTCAAACATGTGAGAAGTAAATGTTCATGAGAATGCATAGTCCAGCAATGAGCCAATCCTTAATGCGCCTGTAACTCAACCCGGTCTCCTGAAATAGAATTTCAAGCAACAAAGTGGCGTTGGGTTTCTGTGGCTTTACAAGTGTGAACGCCAATGTCAATGTGCGTGTAAAGAGACATACAACCTATGTTTGCACCTTCCCCGCAGTAACCAATGCCTGCAACATTCACAATGCCCTGTTTATCGTGCGGGGGTGAATTTTTTATATTTATTTCGTGACATCTGTGCAACAATACGTATCAAATCTTGAGATAAGACGATTTGCGCGCGCACACAACGACCACGATGGCTTTGACTGGATTGAGGTCGCGTGAGTTTTGGCAGCAGCGTTGCTAAGGGGCAGCGAGTGCTTCTGAAATTAACAAAAGCGTTGGTGTCGAGTTGACGCGATCAAAGTTTGTCGAGAATTAAGTCACGAAACTGTTTATATGTATGTTTGGAAACTTTACACACACACAGCTTATGTTTGACACGCATATTTGTTTTTATATCTCTGCAGTACATCAATTGTATGTTTGCCCAGACTCAATGACACCTCAATCATTTGCCAACAGCCCCCTGCTCAGTCTGAGCGCAGCACTTGGGCTATGGCATCTTAGCGTGACGAGTTGGTGGGCCTTTCGCGCATCATACGGTCAAAACGATGCACTGCGATTGGCTACAAGTAATCATGTGTGTGCGTCGCCACTACAAAACTGGAAATAAACCAAATGGACTCAAAGTTGTCAATTTTTAACAGTTACACAACTAGTCTTGAGACTCAAAAACCGCATGCAACAAACGAGCACCGTGTAACGCCAGCTTAAGGAGACAAATAGCCAAACTACGTGGATGGTTTCTGCTGATCGATGTAATTCTTCAAAACAAAGAACACCTTTACAAGCCAACCAGCACTTTTCACTTTGATGGCAGTCCACAGTACAGTATCTGCATACGAGTTGGAAGAAAATGTAGGTGTGACGAGATAATCAAACATGAGCCGTGTTCCCAGTTACATTTCCATTTAAAACCAATATAGCATCACCATTAATTGGTCACATGCTTGCACCCTTCTCCAGCTCTATCCACGAAATAAAAGCGACCATCGGCTGAAGAAAATGAGATACCCGCGAGTGTGACGCATGTTCAGGCCTCACGGCATCATGGCAGACATGCCACGGTGCTTCGCAAACCTCCATTTGGCGATTTGCTCAGCACGACACAGCCATACGTACGTCGGCTCAGACGTGCGATGCTTGACAACAACAAACGGCAGCTGACGGAAGTGGAATACGTTGCACATAAAATGATGCTCGGAGTAAGTGTGCGAACGAGCGAAGACGTCTGTGTGTTTCAGGATAACACTATTGTTGAGCGAATGATCAAGAGCGATAACAGAAGACGCAAGGCTACAATTATTGCAGCAAAATGAGAAATGAGTTTGAAAACGCAGCGAATACCCGAACCATATGGCTTCAATCCCAATGGAAGAAAGTTGGATTTAACTTTTTTCGTTTTTCTTATTTTCATATAAAATCATTTTTCTTTCAACATATTGCTACAGATTTATAGCCCAAGTGTGCAAGGTCAAAATAGACCTTGTTTTTTCGGCGTGTTTGTCCAAACAAGTACGAATTCGAGGTCTTAAAAGGAAAATAAAAATAGAAATATTGAATGTAAAAAAGCACACTTTTGTGTTTTTTGATCGTCACTTTGTCTTTACGTGCACTTAGCGCGTTTCACGCTCTCAACGTCTCGCTCGGTGTTTACATTGTACAAGTCACGTGACTGAGTCGCCACCTCCGAGCTAATCGCACGACGACGATGAGGACGACGATGAGGAGAGAGTTGAAGCGTTGAACTCTCGGTGAACGCTCTCGACGAGGTGAACTTTCGCTCGTTGGCGCGCTGGGCGCCAGGTGGCGGCGCCAGGTGGGGCCCATGGACGTTTGTGCAAAAAAAGAAAGAAACCCTCTTCACGAGTCCCGGACCAGGGACATAGATTGCGTAGACATGCGCATCACATACCTCTGTGACCAGTAGACATGGTTAGGGCATGGCCGATTAAAAAAAAAGCCTCATGGATGACTGTAGCCCATTATGTTATTAAGTACAGTATATTCCCTTCGGTTAACAGTGACATCGGTTAACGGTTTTTCGGTTAACGTTTCGCCTCCCATAGGACCCCCATGGTTTCTACTGATGTTAACATTTCTGTTAACGAAAACATGTTTACTTTTAAAGCACGCGGGCGCCAGTTTCGGCCAACCCGAGCGTACGCAAGTGTAAAGCTTTTTGGCATCAGTTGCGTTTGTGTTTAGTTTGTTGTGCTTGCCTCCCGCACCTCCGGTTATCACGGTTGGCTACGTACGGTGCGAAAGAAGTTAAACATTCATACAATATAAGTTTATGTATGGGTAATGTCATAATTCGAGATTTATGCTGATTACTGGCGGCACACAATGGCATACCCTTATCAGTAAATATCAGTGGCAATTACAGCACTGCTGGAGTGAGAATGGTACTCGGAGACTATCTTTTGACTTAAAACTTTCGTGACTGCAGGAATTCATATTGTTGATGCTTTCGGTAAGTCATGTAAATAGAAAACAAAAAATCTAGATAAAAAAATGAAAATAATTAAAAACCATTTTACAAATAAAAATAATAAGCAAAAAATACTACATTGAAAAAAATAAAAGCTATTTATAATTTTATTAGTATTATTATATTTAATATTATTATTCTTTTATGACAATAATTTCATTATTTTATTTTTATTTTTAAAAATGTGTGATTTTTTTGTTTTCTATTTACGTGACTTTACCGAAAGACCCAAGAATACGGAGACTGATAATAGGGTTTTCCCCCTTTTTCTGGCAACAAAGCAGGTGTTAAGATGTTAAAACACCAAACTGAAACCTTTTACAAGGAATCATGTCTGCATTAACCACAATTCTTGTAGTCAGAATTCAAACAAAAAACATACACTGATAATATTATATGCATTGTCCTTGAAACTGATTGCGCCACACCAGAGACAGCTTTCTTTTGAGCCTCGTCTCAAACGGTGTTAGACCAGAGGACGCCTGGTCTAACACCACTGGTCTAACACTGTTTGCGACGAGGCTAAAAAGAAAGCTGTCTCTGGTATGGACCAATCAGTTTCAAGGACGATGCATATATTATCAGAGTATGTTTTTTTTGTTGCATTCTGACCACAAGTATTGTGGTTAATGCAGACATGATTCCTTGTAAAAGGTTTCAGTTTGGTGTTTTAACATCTTAACACCTGTTTTGTTGGCAGAAAAAAGGGGAAAACCCTATTATCAGCCTGAATATGGAGACTATCTGCCAATTAATAAAATAATAAGGCATTACAAAAAATTAACTAATGCATTGCCTAAATTAACTTCTCTTTTACAAATGAGAATGGGGTTTCACTTACCCCGAGATTTAGCACTTTCAAGTAAATATTTGCGTTCAAATTCTGAAGAATTGTATTATTATTAAATAAACCAAGCTGACAGAATTTTTTCCCCAAACGGCAAACAAATTCTAATGCCTTTGGGTCAATTGTAAATCTATAGCAGATGACGAAAATGTTTTCTGCATTTTGTTTCTCAATTTGCTATTAAAGCTGACCCTCCTCCTCCTGGGACAGGATTCCTGGATATTGTTTTTGTGTCGAGCCATGCCCCAAGCATGTCTGAAAAAAATGGTGCCATGTGATGTCTCCGGTCGATGGGATGGCTGTGCCCCAGTCAACCCTAAATGTGATATACGGCAGTTGAACAGACATCAGCTTCACGCGCAACACCTCGGTTATAATAAGATACACTATATATATATTTATAAACATGCACTGCTATACAAGTACGTCCCGTACATCACTAGTTCGTTAAAAATAATAATGTATTCACATGTATTCATACGAGGCTTGGGCCAGCAAGCCATTACACGTCTATAAGATATTTTTTTCTCCCTCTCAATATTATCGTGATTATTTTATAATATAAGTGTTGTTTGATTACTTTTAGTGTCATGGTTACAGCAGAAATGTATATAAAAAAACACTTTGGGCCAATACACGTGGGTGGCATGGGGGGGGGGGCAGATCCTGCGCATTTTGGCAGAACAAAAAGGGAAAAAAACCCGCCACAACAGCAGAAAATGCCTCTCCTCCAACACACGAACCGCGCTCTCCCCACTATAAATAAAAATATTTGTCTGCAATTTAGCAAAAAAAGTGGCGGCATTCACTTTGCTGTGGAACGCGCACGGATTTGCGTGCGTGCGTGTGCTCTGTCTACGCGGTTAAGACTCTGGCGAGCTCCCCCATCGAGAACCACAAACAGGAGCCGCTCATCGCCACAAAAGATCCCCCTACCCGCCACGTCCTCCTGATCGAGGGTGGCTGATGCATTCGGTGGGCAGTGGCAGCACGAAGCTCAACCCGACAAACACATCACTGTCCAGTGCTGATCACAGCTGGCTGCGGTCACGGCTGGCCGCGGTCACCGTTCGATGTTTGTTGGCACGCACGCAAATGGAAGTGACGGCAACTGCTCAATGCGAACAAGTCTGGCGGCTTTGAGCCCCTCAATGATTAACATGTCCCTCCCGGCTTGTGGAGTGTTGAGATGTGGCCATATTGATGGTTTATTAATCCAAATTGTTATTTTGTAAAAATTTTTACTGGTGCCAACGATGTATGTACATCCTCTTGGGGTACATTAATGGACTTTTTCATATTTTCTTACTTTACTGAGTATACCTGGGTGCATATACCTTATGAGGATCGTTTTTTTTTAGTCCAGGTGCCATATAGGTGTTAAGCCAGTCATTGAAGAGTGTGCGACAAAAAATGTTGTGTCTGGTGAAAAGCCACAGATGAACACAAACGTTGCCGCACAGAGACGCTGTCATGAAAACATATTGGCTGTACCGTGCATCTGCAACCTACTTGCTGCACTGCGCCATACTACGGGCACCAAGTTTTTAAAAAAAATCAAGCATATGACTATATCATCATCATAACTGCCTCTTGATCCTAGAACTGTTTTCGGAATCTGTGATCTGCCAATGCAGCTTTCGAGTTTTGCTGGTATAAGTGGCATGCGAGGTTAGCAGAGCAGGGAAGTCAACTTAACATTTCAATGGCACGACAAACAATATCAAACGTGCACTCTTGTGACTGTGATTGGCGGTTCCAGTACATGACAGCAAAAAGATAGCCATTTAAGGAAAACAACCAAAACCCCCAAGTGCCGGTTTGTGCTGTGGATGCCTCCAGGCTGTTTCCACACAAGTGTCACGCACCGTGACCCAAGAGAAGAGCGAGCTGCTGAAGTGTGGTGGTATGCGATCCTGTCCAGCTGAGCTCTGATGGATTAGAAAGATCCCCCAAAGTGTGCCGTAGTTTGGGTCTTCTGAGATTTTGACATTTCCAATGATTCCTTATAACCCCAAGTGTCACCACATTGGATCGCTCGCTGGGTCACGGACATTGAAGATATTGAAGATTCTGAACAATTCTACCTGTGCCATGAAACTGGCTGCTTGAGTATTTGGGCGTTTCCAATGGAATCCTGAGAATCCTAGATGTTGCTTTGTTTTTGGTTGTTGGGAGTCTAGAGTGTTTACACTGGATCCTGCCAATCCTATTCATGGCAGTTTGGCTCCCTGAGCCTTGTGGATTTCCATTGAACCTTAAGAATCATAAACATGTCAGTGGGGCTTAGACTACAGCAATTAGCATCTCACACCGACATGTCAAGATCATATTCATGTTTCCACTTTGCCTCGTAACACGACCACAAAAACACAGCTGGGACGTGGTTGGTGTTACAAACGATGAGAAGTGGATTGTGGATAAGCGAGATGCAACTTCCAATGGGTCACGTGGGAATGTTAAATAAAAGTACAAGATGCGCGCAGGGGCGGGGATTGTGCATCAGCCCCCAAAGGTAGGCCCACCACTTTGTGAAATGAGAGTGATGCGGCATTGATGGCACCTACTGGTAACCCCTCTGAAAAGGGGAGCCTTTTTGTGGACAGCCACCACCGAATACGTGGATAGGAGCCTTCCTCGTCCACTGCTGCCAATACCACTCGGACATTTGCCCGGCATTTGGCTGTGCGAACACTCCTACTGTCACTCCTGAATGCACGTGTGTCATGGCAAAACATAGTGCATTTCACTTTACACGTCTGGCAGTGCGCGTTACATAAAGTGTCAGTTATTGGGAAAAAAACACGAATAAAATACCGTACTATTGTACAGTATACATAAACCCACGTGCCTAGATTTAGAATTCCATTATTTTTGTTCTGCTCCTGACAGCTGATCGGGTCAAAGAAAGTCAGGTGATACCCATACGTTCACGCTATTGGCTGATCTGTGTGTAAGCCAAAAGTTCCATATGCAGGTGCCATAATACCCCGGAGTAGCAACAGTGACATGAAATGGCAGCGGGCGGTAATGTTTTAAAGCCGTCTCTGTGACATAAAATAACTACAAAAAGCATCCCGTTATTTCCATATGGGTGTCATTCTCAACACAAGTAGCGGCTCTTTGCGATATATATCATTGTTGACTTTGTGTTACAAGCAACATAAACGTGTGATAATTCCCTCGGTCACTGGCTTTGGGCAGTATCAATTGGAATTCTGCTATATTTAGTAATGATTGCAACCCATAGCCGATGCTTTTATTAGTCATTCGACGAATGGAATAAAACTGCCAAATGTATATTTGAGATGGGCCTACTCTAATACATATTGAGATATAATGTCAAGTCACACTCAAAAAGTTTTGAGAACGGGAAGTCAAATTGACTCGTGGAGCGATCCACGCACAGGATCCGGTGCGTGACGGCTGTACTGAAGGATTCGTACGGAGTAAACGCGAGGCATTTCAACAACAAGTGGTGGCTTGGAGGGGCTCAATCATGGCCAAGTCAAGAATACTGAGCCAGCACCACCGAGATGCTGAGTTTTGATCCAGAGCTACCACCCACACTAGGTAAGTAAACAAAGCCTGCACTGACAGCAGCGTGGGTTGTGGCTGGGTGGCTCAACATGCTCATGGCCAGAGTAGAGACACAATACTACCGAGGTCCTGCGTTCCATTCCACATCAGATTGCCGCTACACAAGAATCCATGATTATATGGTGGCTCAAAGATGGATTTTGGTTGTCATAGTCACCGAGAAGCTATCCCTGCCGCTACCCCCCCTGTACCCACTCACGACTCCTGGCTACGCGGACTCCCCCTGCCTTCCACAGCCGCCACCAACACCACCACCCAAACCAGCCCAAGCACATGTCCGGGGGGAAGGAGCGGGGCCTGAACAGAACAAGGCGGGGGCCTAAAGAGAAAGGTCTCAGAGTTTACAGAAGTTGACCTTCCCTGTTGAGTTAAGGTAATAGATCCAGCGCATCGAACACGCGTGGCAGGCAACGAGGCCACAAATGTGGCACCACAGCCCAACAAGTTGGGTTTTTGATGCTTAGAAACGTCGATGACCTCAGCCCGGTCACTCATGACCACAACACAACAACAAAAACTTAATCGTGCATATTCAAATTTTTGCTTCACTTGGCCTGGCCCAGGTGCCAGGGGCCTTCGTCCGATGACAATACAAAAAACCCTCCCACGGAAACGAGCATGGGTGCTGGTGCTGTGTTGAGATACCCTGAGTAGAAGCCAATCTGTGTTGTCGTATGATAAGTGAAGGGCATTGCTCCGCTGCTGCTGACAGAGGGGCTGCAGAGTGGGAGCTTCCGCTGTGCGGACCCCAAACAGTGCAACTGGGATTTAATCGGTGGAGAAATCTTAAGGTTTAATAAAAAAAACAAAGTGCATCTGAATTAAAAAAAAATCAAAATTTTCAAACCATTTTGGTTACCTTTCATCATATGCGCACACATGAATATGCCAAATTTAAATCGATATTGATGAATTTTTTTTTACTTTTGATATTTTTTTCGAGTAAAAAAAAGCCTTGTTGGCTTTTTTTCCTGCAATGTCCACAACACGTTGATTTTTGTTGTTATCTTGGCAGAAGATTATTGTCCTTTCACCAATGGCCACTGCAATCAGTGGTCTGGAGGAGGAGGGACCACTACCCATCCACCCACTGAGAAGACTGACGTGAAAACTAAAATTTTAAAAAAGAATTTCAAATGAAAGCATTGCACATCGGCTTGGTATGGCTTTTAGAAGCGGGGGGTAGTAGCGTGGCAGGGAAGTGAAGGAGGTGAATCTTAATGCCTGGCACACCGCGAGGGGGTGCCCACGCGCGTGGTGGTCTCCTGCCGGGAGATATCTGGGCGCACGTGCTGCACCCACGCTGCCAGGACTGACGACGCCCGCATCAGAAATGCAATCCAGTAATAAGCGCCATTCTTTGTGAACTGGGATTTGCGTGAAGCTTCTGAGATGGCGAGAGTGTACGTATCTCACAAGGTACTGGTCCGATATATATAGATTTGGAAGGCATTGTTCAGTGTCACTCAACAGTAATTGTTGAATACCAGTCTACCACCAAATACTGCATGAAGCAATGCCCAACACCCATAGATCCTGTCTTGGGCAATACCAGGACACTGCTTCCTCAAGGAAGACGCAAGCCCACAACACAAGCAGCTGTGCTGTAGATGTATACCATGGCTGTTTTTTTAACGGAGCATCCGGCACAAGTCTGAACTAGCGTTGTTAAACAAGTGTTCATTATTTAAAGTAACTTAAAGCCACTTCCAGACACACCACCGTAGCGCCGCCTGTAGTGGCGTCCCTCGGCCCAGCAAAACCCGACCACGTCGCAACGCATGCCGGGAGCAGCTCCACACGGCCCCACGTGGCCCCACATGGCCCCATGAAGATCGGCGTCGAGAGGGATTTGAAACTCATAACGGTGGCACACCCTGTACCGTAGCTGAGGTTCACTCGACTTACGAACACCTCAACCGCCGCACCACCGTAACGGCAACGATGAAAGCAACCAACCACTCTTTGGCCTGCGCCTTCCCATAAAATGGTGCCTAGTATCAGGCAGTACCCTGCGAGACCGATGGTCGGTACGTCACCATGTTGCGAGCACGCGCGTCAGGATCGCCAGCGTCGATCAGCGCCGCTGGTTGGCTTCTCCCCACGGTGCCGAAGTCATCGAGAACGCTCAGTGACGATGCGCCAGAACGTGATGTATTGGAGCTGCAACTAATTGGCCAACTGTGTTCGATAATAAGGACGCCACTGGGAGCTATGCACTTTTAAATCTAGATTAAAAACTCATTTCCTTAGAACTGCTTTTTGTGTTTAGTTTGTTGTCCTTCCCCCACACCGCCGATAAGCACGGTCGGCTACATAAGGTGAAAACGAAGTTCAATGCACATACGTACAACTGTGTAAACAAAGGTCAGGTCAATATTAAAAAGTGCTCAAAAACAAAGTGCCTATCCAAGAACGACCTACGGAGTCGGTTTCTTGGACGGTGAGTGATGGGGCCTTAAGCAAATTCTTTTTCGCTCTGTTCTGCTCAATCGTGAATCCAACTGTATATTATTTCCATAAACAATGAGTTATTGATTAGTTGACAACAGCTCTGTGAATTTGTTGATAGTGTTCATCAGTGCTGTCTCAGGATTCATATGGTTATTAATTAGGATATCAATAAGTGTAGTAAGCGTCGAGACAAGGACTTTATCGCAGGTGAGACAAGGATTTTATATCGGCTGAAACGAGGCGGCTTTTGTACTGGACGAGACAAGGGTTCTGTGTTTGTTGGGAGTCCTGTGATCCACAACTTCCGTTGACATTGTCACAATCCAAAAGTCGCAAGTACAACATCTAACACAATTGATTAGACTTCAATATCACAGCTAATTGACAACATGTTGCAGCTCCAATACGTGAACTTTCACACTGTTACTTTTCTTAAACGCAAAACATTCTGTAACAAGCAATGGTGTGGGATGACTAAACAATCCCGGGCATATTATTATTAAACACTACACAAGTTTGGTTCTGATGGGAGAATACGGTACGAAATAATCTGATTGAAACACGAGTAACGCAATGTAACGTAACGAAATGCTCAAATCTTCACCAATGAAACCACAGCAGTCAATGCCATTTACCTAAAAACACACACGAGGGTTTCCGCAAAAAACCGAGACTCATATTTTGACCGCAGCAAAGCAGCGGGGACATGGTGGGCGGCAGGGACACGGTGGTCGGCAGGGACGCACGTCAAAGGAAGAGGGAGCTGCAGTGCAACGCCTCGCCGCTTTGCCGTTCTATTGGCGCGCTTCGCCCCACACCACCGCCGGTGGTGGTGAGCGTGACGGGGCGAGACTCCACCTGGCGCCACGACGGGGTCACGTACGGCGCCGTCTGCTTGGTCCGCGTGTCCACACCCACCCGCCGTTACGATCCCTCGCCCCCTTGCCCGACTGCCAAGGGCCCAAAATTTCACTAAATCTAGAGGGGAGGGCCACGGTTGTGTGTCTGTACCGCACAGCTTCTTGCCACAAAACACACACAAAAAAAGAGGTATTGCTGCAAGTCTGACTGGATTGGCCTGCCAGTGAAATAAACGTGTAAATCTCACCGATGTCAGTACAAGCATTCATCCTCGCTATGCGAGCCAAATGTTGACGAAATTGTGCATCCACCCACGGTGTTTTCCGTGGCATGCTGACGATGGAAAGTTAGCCAGGAGGCATTTTATGGGTTAATGGAAAAAAAAATGTCTCTTTCATTTACAAAGTGGGACCCTTATTATGCCATTATCCACCTCAAATTAATTTGGACATTAAAATCGTCCAGCGCACTGCGTTACTACTTGACATTGAGTTTCAACGTCGCAAAATGCGACATATGTACGTGCATTGGATCCCTTAATTCGGCTCAGCCTCGAATGTGCCATTTCAATTCCAGGAATCGGATGCACGTACACATATGCACGGTCGACTGACAGGGACGGTGAGCACTCGCACTTACTCCACCTCCGACAACACAAAGCGACGTAAATAATAAACAAAAACAAACCCACGGCCCTGTGTCACGGCAGCTGGCGCGTATGAACCCATCGAAGGAGCACAAGAAGTAGCAACAACACCTCAAGCCTGGACGTCGCCGCCGCCACCGCCGCTACTGCGTTAATACTCACGATAATTTTTTGCATTCAGCTTCAGGGCGCTTTGCTTTTTAACACCTCAATTATTAACGTATTTTTGTTTTGTCGATGCTGGTAAATAATACAAAAAACTTTCGGTATTATTTAAATTTTTCCAAGTCGCGCTAGGTTTTGGGCCGAGCGCGCTCACAGTGCGTGATGACGGAGCGGGGGCCGGTCTGCTCGGCGGTGACTGCCGGCGCGGCCGCGGCCTCAGGCGCCGCCGCCGCCATGGCATCATCGCCGTCATCTGCGCGCTCCTCCAACACGGCTGGGCGCCGCTTCTTGATGGGCAGCGTGTCAGGGGCCAGCCTCCGCTTGAGGCAGCGGGGGGGGCGGCACTGCCGCCCCCGATGCGCCGTTGCTGGGTGCGCGTGCCGTCCGCAGGTCCAGCGGGGCGTCCTCGCCTCCCGCGGCTCCGCCAACGCCGCTGCCGCAGCAGCGAATCACGTCGGCGCCGTCAGAGCGGCGCGCGATCACACTGTCGCGGCTCGGGCACGGCCGTTCGCTTTTGATGGCGCCGTTGACCCCGTTCCACGGCCGCTCGTCTCGGCTCGGGCCGACGACGACGGATGCTCCGACACCGTTGTCGCTCGGACCGGAGAGTTTCTGTGCGATAGGAGTGCGGGGGCCGCCGCCGTTTCCGCGGCCGTCTTCACGGTCACCGCCCGTCGAGTCCTCTCGAGCCGCTTTGCCGGCGTCGTGGGTGGGGGGCCGCCCCCCCCGAGCGGGTGCCGCCGCCGCCTCGTCCTCACGCGCTTGCTCGGCCGGCAGTGGCAGAGGGGGGTCCCTGCGGTGAGATCGAGGAAATGCGGTCTTCGAAGACCGCCACTCGGCCCGTGTAAGTGTGAGTGTGCATCCACGCGAGCGTTGTGGGAGACTACGGTGTGGTGGCTAGTCAGGCGGCTCACCGACAAGGCGACGAGCGGCTCACAATTCAAGAGTTGTGAGTTCAACTCCTTGTTGGTGGTTTTGGTGATGGCTGTGGTCTTAGCGGTCATTGTGGTTTTTATGGTCCTGGTGGTTTTGGTGATGGTTGTAACTGTGGTTGTGATGGTTATTTTTGTTTTGGTGGTGGTTGTTGTTGTTATTGTCATTGTGGTCTGGTGGTCGTTGTGATCTTTGTTGCTTTGGTAGTTATAGCAATGGTGGTATTGGTAATTGTGGTTGTTTTGGTGGTGGTGCTGCTATGGATGGCATTTTTGGCGTTATATGTTGGTGTTGTTGTTTCTGCTGTTGGTGATTGTGGTGATGGTGGTTTTGGTGCTTGCGCTGCTGGTGCTGGTACCTGATCTTCGGTACTGTCTTGCCGAGTGAGCTCTTGATGGTGACGCCGCGCTGGCCCTGGAAGCTTCGGCCAGGGTCACCGGGTGAGCACTTAGCACCCTTGCTGCACGCTGATTGCACACAACACCCACCATGCACCAGCATTCAGGCATAGCAAAAGTGCAAAGACAAAGACTTCCCGGATCGCTTTAACCCTTTCCCGTCTTCCCATTCCGAGATGTCGGAAAGTTGCAGGGTGGGTCTCGTTTATCGGGAAGGGGGGGGGGGGGTCGCCAGCACCACATCCAGCCACCTGTGTCTCCCCAGTGGTGATGTTTATACACCGCACCAGGCACCCATTTGAGGCTGACTCGACCTCGGGGAGGCCCATAACTGGTTCAGATGATTGCTACCACCGGTGTTGGCCGTAGGCGGGAATCGAACTCGGGTGACATAGCGCGCTAACCGCTAGGCTACCGCTCCCCACATTTGCACAGGTTCACCCACATTAATTCTAGATTTGAAACTTTCGTGACTGCAATGATTCATATTCTTAGGTTTTTTCGGTAAAGTCACGTAGGTAAAAACATTAAAAAGTAAAATAAAATAAAAATCACGACGTTTCGGAGGCAACACAAGCTTCCGTCTTCAGGTGGTACCGTCACAGCCACGACAGCTGTATCAAGTAAATGAGAGATTGCAGGAGTTACCACTGCGTTTATATAATGGTTGGAGAATGTGGTGGGGCAAGGGCCGCATACTTATTATTAATATGGTAAGGTGAGGTTTGAGACTAAGAATAGACTGCATAACAAAGGCTGAGCCTTTGTTATGGAGAGGTGCGGTTTGTGACTCAACCTGTAACAAGAAGACCACCACTAAACATGGTTAAACAGTAATGGTTGTCTGTCAAATAAGATTGGCAAATAAGTGTAGTTAAATCTTTTTTGCATGGTTAATCATATCTTTCCAATGATTACTCAGTTTGTAACCGTCATCACGGTTGAAATTATGTCTGTGTTTGTATATTTGTATGGCTTCGTGTACAAACCTTTGATGGTAGCCAGGAGGTTTGCAGAGAACCTTGGTCTCGGAAAATACAATTTCATGAGAGCCCACCGAGTTGTAGCAATGATCGGCAACGGCCGAAGAATCAGTTCTGCCGTGTTTCAGATCTGACTTGTGCTCGCGGACACGATCAGAAACATGACGTTTAGTTTCTCCAATGTAGCAATCACCACAAATGCAACTCAATTTGTAGACTCCAGGATACTGTAAGTCAGGAACGACATCCTTCACAGATGGAATCAAATCACGGATTTTATGCACTGTACTGAATCGGACTTGGATCTTATGTTTGTTTAGAATTTTGGAGATCTTTTTGGTCACGCCTGCTATGTATGGCAACGTGATAGTTTTGGTCGGAGTTTCATGTGGCTGTTTCTGTATGGTGGGAGAGACAGCTTGGCGGATAGTGCGGTCAGAGTATCCGTTCATCCTGAGGGCCCGATGTACATGTCTTAATTCACCGGCCAGGTGGTGTTGGTCAGCAATGCCATGGGCTCTGTGGTATAGCGTTTTGATGAGAGAATTCTTTTGAGATGGGTGGTGGTGGGAATCCGGTTTCAAGTAGGAATCTGTGTGGGTGGCTTTCCTGTAGACAGAATGTCCCAAGGATCCGTCAGGCCTCCTCTCAAACAGAATATCCAAGAATGGTAGTTTACCGTCTTTCTCCACTTCCATGGTGAATCTGATGGATGGGTGTCTAGAATTGATGTGGTCCAAGAAGTGGTTCAATGCTGGGAGGCTAGACCTCCCAGACTCTATGGTCTTCCCAAAATCCCAAAATCCATAAAGAAGGCACCCCGCTACGACCCATCGTGTCGACGATAAACTCTCCTACGTACAAACTAGCCCGTTTTCTATCAGATACTCTGCTCCCCTTCACAGGCAAGACCTCTTCGACAGTACTTAACTCAACCCAATTAGTCTCTATGGTTAAGGACATTGTACTATCTCCTGATGACATCCTCGTCAGCTTTGATGTAGTATCTTTGTTCACCAAAGTCCCAGTACCGGACACCCTAACAATAATTGAGGACTTAGTCCAACATGGATTGAATTATGATGTACCTGCGCTGGTTAGGCATTGCCTCACCAACACTTATTTTACCTGGAATGGCACCTTCTACAAACAGAATGAGGGTACCCCTATGGGCTCCCCCTTGTCACCAGTTATAGCCAACATGTTCATGGAAAAGTTTGAATCAGACGCCATCCAGACATCCACCCTGCGTCCTTCCTTGTGGAAGAGGTATGTGGACGACACTTTCGTCATCTGGCCACATAACCTCCCAGCATTGAACCACTTCTTGGACCACATCAATTCTAGACACCCATCCATCAGATTCACCATGGAAGTGGAGAAAGACGGTAAACTAACATTCTTGGATATTCTGTTTGAGAGGAGGCCTGACGGATCCTTGGGACATTCTGTCTACAGGAAAGCCACCCACACAGATTCCTACTTGAAACCGGATTCCCACCACCACCCATCTCAAAAGAATTCTCTCATCAAAACGCTATACCACAGAGCCCATGGCATTGCTGACCAACACCACCTGGCCGGTGAATTAAGACATGTACATCGGGCCCTCAGGATGAACGGATACTCTGACCGCACTATCCGCCAAGCTGTCTCTCCCACCATACAGAAACAGCCACATGAAACTCCGACCAAAACTATCACGTTGCCATACATAGCAGGCGTGACCAAAAAGATCTCCAAAATTCTAAACAAACATAAGATCCAAGTCCGATTCAGTACAGTGCATAAAATCCGTGATTTGATTCCATCTGTGAAGGATGTCGTTCCTGACTTACAGTATCCTGGAGTCTACAAATTGAGTTGCATTTGTGGTGATTGCTACATTGGAGAAACTAAACATCATGTTTCTGATCGTGTCCGCGAGCACAAATCAGATCTGAAACACGGCAGAACTGATTCTTCGGCCGTTGCCGATCATTGCTACAACTCGGTGGGCTCTCATGAAATTGTATTTTCCGAGATCAAGGTTCTCTGCAAACCTCCTGGCTACCATCAAAAGTTTGTACACGAAGCCATACAAATATACAAACACAGACATAATTTCAACCGTGATGACGGTAACAAACTGAGTAATCATTGGAAAGATGTGATTAACCATGCAAAAAAGATTTAACTACACTTATTTGCCAATCTTATTTGACAGACAACCATTACTGTTTAACCATGTTTAGTGGTGGTCTTCTTGTTACAGGTTGAGTCACAAACCGCACCTCTCCATAACAAAGGCTCAGCCTTTGTTATGCAGTCTATTCTTAGTCTCAAACCTCACCTTACCATATTAATAATAAGTATGCGGCCCTTGCCCCACCACCTTCTCCAACCATTATATAAACGCAGTGGTAACTCCTGCAATCTCTCATTTACTTGATACAGCTGTCGTGGCTGTGACGGTACCACCTGAAGACGGAAGCTTGTGTTGCCTCCGAAACGTCGTGATTTTTATTTTTTATTTTATTTTACTTTTTAATGTTTTTACCTACGTGACTTTACCGAAAAAACCTAAGAATATCACCCACATTAACTCACTCAATAACAGGTTACGCAATGCGGGGTAGGAGTTGGAAGAGAGCCACAGGTGAGGGCAGTGAGGGGGAGACACTGGGTGAGGGAGACACTGGGTGAGGGAGACACTGGGTGAGGGAGACACTGGGTGAGGGAGACACTGGGTGAGGGAAACACAGAGTGAGAGAGACACAGAGTGAGGGAGACACAGGGTGAGGGAGACACTGGGTGAGGGAGACACAGGGTGAGGGAGACACAGGGTTAGAGAGATACAGGGTGAGGGAGACACTGGATGAGGGAGACACAGTGTGAGGGAGACACTGGGGGAGGGAGACGCAGAGTGAGGGAGACACTGGGTGAGGGAGACACTGGGTGAGGGAGACACTGGATGAGGGAGACATAGAGTGAGGGAGACACAGGTTGAGGGAGACACAGGGTGAGGGAAACACTGGGTTAGGGAGACACTGGGTGAGGGAGACACTGGGTGAGGGAGACACTGGGTGAGGGAGACACAGGGTGAGGAAGACACTGGGTGAGGGAGACACTGGGTGAGGGAGACACTGGATGAGGGAGACATAGAGTGAGGGAGACACAGGGTGAGGGAGACACAGGGTGAGGGAGACACAGGGTGAGGGAGACACTGGGTGAGAGAGACACAGATTGAGGGAGACACAGGGTGAGGGAGACACTGGGTGAGGGAAACATTGGGTGAGGGAGACACTGGGTGAGGGAGACACTGGGTGAGGGAGACACAGGGTGAGGGAGACACTGGGTGAGGGAGACACAGGGTGAGGGAGACACTGGATGAGGGAGACACTGGATGAGGGAGACACTGGGTGAGGGAGACACTGGGTGAGGGAGACACGGGGTGAGGGAGACACTGGGTGAGGGAGACACGGGGTGAGGGAGACACGGGGTGAGGGAGACACAGGGTGAGGGAGACACTGGGTGAGGGAGACACAGGGTGAGGGAGACACTGGATGAGGGAGACACTGGATGAGGGAGACACAGGGTGAGGGAGACACTGGGTGAGGGAGACACGGGGTGAGGGAGACACTGGGTGAGGGAGACACGGGGTGAGGGAGACACGGGGTGAGGGAGACACAGGGTGAGGGAGACACTGGGTGAGGGAGACCGAGTGAAGGAGACACAGGGTGAGGGAGACACCGGGTGAAGGAGACACAGGGTGAGGGAGACATAGCGTGAGGGAGACACTGGGTGAGGGAGACACAGTGTGAGGGAGACACCGGGTGAAGGAGACACAGGGTGAGGGAGACACAGTGTGAGGGAGACACTGGGTGAGGGAGACACAGGGTGAGGGAGACACTGGGTGAGGGAGACACTGGGTGAGGGAGACACAGGGTGAGGGAGCCACTGGGTGAGGGAGACCGAGTGAAGGAGACACAGGGTGAGGGAGACACTGGGCGAGAAAGACACTGGGTGAGGGAGACACTGGGTGAGGGAGACACAGTGTGAGGGAGACACAATGTGAGGAAGACACCGGGTGAAGGAGACAGAGGGTGAGGGAGACACAGTGTGAGGGAGACACTGGGTGAGGGAGACACAGGGTGAGGGAGACACAGGGTGAGGGAGACACTGGGTGAGGGAGACAGAGTGAGGGAGACACAGTTTGAGCGAGACACAGTGTGAGGGAGACACAGTGTGTGGAACACACAGGGTGGGGGAGACACAGGGTGAAGGAGACACAGTGTGAGAGAGACATAGTGTGAGGGAGACACAGGGTGAGGGAGACACAGGGTGAGGGAGACACAGGGTGAGGGAGACACTGGGTGAGGGAGACACAGTGAGGGAGACACTGGGTGAGGGATACACTGGGTGAGGGAGACACAGGGTGAGGGAGACACAGAGTGAGGGAGACACTGGGTGAGGGATACACTGGGTGAGGGAGACACAGGGTGAGGGAGACACTGGGTGAGGGAGACACTGGGTGAGGGATACACTGGGTGAGGGAGACACAGGGTGAGGGAGACACTGGGTGAGGGAGACACTGGGTGAGGGAGACACTGGGTGAGGGAGACACTGGGTGAGGGAGACACAGTGTGAGGGAGACACAATGTGAGGAAGACACCGGGTGAAGGAGACAGAGGGTGAGGGAGACACAGTGTGAGGGAGACACTGGGTGAGGGAGACACAGGGTGAGGGAGACACAGGGTGAGGGAGACAGAGTGAGGGAGACACAGTTTGAGCGAGACACAGTGTGAGGGAGACACAGTGTGTGGGAGACACAGGGTGGGGGAGACACAGGGTGAAGGAGACACAGTGTGAGAGAGACATAGTGTGAGGGAGACACAGGGTGAGGGAGACACAGGGTGAGGGAGACACAGGGTGAGGGAGACACTGGGTGAGGGAGACACAGTGAGGGAGACACTGGGTGAGGGATACACTGGGTGAGGGAGACACAGGGTGAGGGAGACACAGAGTGAGGGAGACACTGGGTGAGGGATACACTGGGTGAGGGAGACACAGGGTGAGGGAGACACTGGGTGAGGGAGACACTGGGTGAGGGATACACTGGGTGAGGGAGACACAGGGTGAGGGAGACATTGGGTGAGGGAGACACTGGGTGAGGGAGACGAGACACTGGGTGAGGGAGACAGAGGGTGAGGGATGCGAGGGATGAGTGGTGAGTCTCACCCTCCTCCGCGCCATCCCTCGATGCTGTCAGAAGCATTATGGCCGCAGCGGCATCGACGTCCGACTCTGAAACAGAGCGCACGGCAGCGTGAGCTCCCCCCGTGCGTTATCTGCAAGCGCCTCTCTCTGTCTGAATGCAGCGCTCGCACCACCACCACCACCGCCAACACCACTTCCACCACCACCGCCGCCGCCATCACTACCGCCATCACCACCGCCACCACCGTCACCACCATCACCACCGCCACCGCGATGCCTGCAGTTCGCAGGGGTGGTCTCAGGAGTCACTACAGGTACCCGGCACTGCCAAGATCCTGGGTCGAATCAGCATTCTGGCTGCCAGTGATTAGACTGGGCTCTCAATTTAACGAGTCACTGGTCTCAGTCCCATCACGAATGACCACAGAAAAAGAATGACTTAATAAATAATGAAAAAAACAAGAATAGTTTTACCCTTTCCGGCAATGAAACTGGAGGTGTTAAGATGCTCAAACAAGTCTGTATTAACCACACACACTTGTGGCAAAAAACATGCCAACAAACACGCTCAAATAATTTTATCATTTTTGTTACCAGCAAAAAAGGTCTCATATATAATGCTGCAATACTTTCGATTTTCTATTAATGTGGATAAATTGCAATTGTTAGAATGACGACGAAAAAGAAGAAGAAAAACATCTTTGATTGCCACACAAAGACTTCTACGTAGCAGGAGAGGTGGTAAATGTTGGGGCCCCCTCTCGTGTGATGCAGGGCCACGTGACAGGATCTCAGAAGAGTCGTTGTCTGCTATGCGGACGTTCTGAATGGGTGGCCCCCATTGGCCATGATGCCGAAGGTGCAACTGACATGATGTTGGGAGAATAAAATTTGAACTCCACGTAGAACCCAGGCTCTTGCTGCTGAGGCACGAGGGTGAGCACTGCGCCACTCTGGTTACCACGCGGAGTTCACGTTGAATAAGACTTGGGTTTTTGATCCTGAAAAGGAACCCCCCGCCAATGGGGTAACCCTCGTGCTCGCCTGCGGATCAAGGTCGGAACTTGTCCACCAACCAAAAGAGGGCAGCACAGCACCACATGTCCACAGATCACACCCATCCCCACTCCACACACGCATGACAGTCTACACACGTGCACAACACACAAGGTGCACCACACATGCACAAACAACAACCCCCCATTTGCCACTAAGTGGCAGTGATATCACTACGGTGCTTGCGCCAGGGTAGGTGCACTTTGAGGCCCCGTAAAGTATCAAAGGCTCGCTGGCAGGAGGTCACAGGACAGACTCAGGTGCCATGGGTTGACTGAGATAACTGGCAGATGCACCAGCAATGCCCCCTACTGTGCCAACTTTCTAGGTTTTAGCCGCCTGGCGTTCCACTTCATTCTTGTGAGATACGTTTCTCTGTCCTCTGTTGTTGTTGAAGGGCGACTGCTTCCAGCCCAATAGCGTCCTTCACGAGCCTCCTCCACAAAGACCGATCTTGACACCGCTAGTACCAGTCATTAGCAAGTCCACTCAGCTCCATATCCTCTCATACCACATAATTCCATCTCTTTTCTAGCTCGTGCCGCGCCCGTTTAACCACCTCTACCCGGCCCAATAAAAGCTGTTTGGGTATGCAGTTGCTGAGGATGTAGGCTACATGACCCAGCCAATGCAACCTCACCTGCAGGAGGAGCTCACCGCTAACCGCTGCGCGACCGCTCCCCATAACACAAAAACACTCTCAAAACAACACAAGAAACACACCCACAGACTCGGGCACACCCACAGATACACAAAATCACACGGACACACACACCGGTACACAGACGCACACACACTTCTGTAGACATGCACATTCAGGCACATAAACAGAGATAGAAAGACACGCCATTCGAAAAGAACCAACTCCACTGCCTTCAACCCTGTCGCCTCCAAACCTGTCACCTTAACTGTGCGAAACCTGTCGACCTCGCCTGTGACATTTCACAGATCATGCCGCTGAGGCTCCGGCCCTGCCCCCTGCTTGTGACTGGACACCAATAAATCTTCAGCATCCGAGACACAAACTCACTCTGCAGACTGAACCCACTTGATTTTCTTAAAACCCAAAGCAGTGTCAACTTCATTAGGATGAGAGAATTCCTCTTTTCTTTTTTACGGGCAGGGCCGAATCTCTCAGCAATCAATTGATCACAACCGCTGTGCCTCAGTAGCCCATTTCATCAACTCCAATTACACTGATGATGATGACTATAAGGTCTGGCCATCCTTGACTAGGATTTGAACTCTATAAACCAAACTTTTAATTTTATTTTACCAGGTAAGGCCCCACTGAGCTATACAGCTCTTTTTCAGAAGCGACCTGGCCATCACAAATGATAGTTCAACGAAATGGCTTGTCATCATGTGGAAATTTATAGCAGCCAAATACTCTAAACGCGTGATTTTAAATGTGGAGGGAAAAAATCGGAGGACCTGGAAAAAATCCACGTGAGAACACGCAAACTCCAAATATACAGCAGGCGTTAGAGTCGGGATCGAACCTATGACCTCCTGTATATCAGGCGAGGCAGTCAACATCTCCGAGCCACCATGGCTCCCCTCACTCCCTGGTGACTGGGAGCCCTGCTGCTGCTGCCTCACTACCTGGGCAGGATAAACATGGAAGTGATCCTCTGCTCACAGAGGCCATGCAGCAGTGGTGGCCCTAAGCATGCGAGGAGAATCCATGCATCCGTGGGGCGAGGGTGCTCATTTTATTGAAAGCAAAGGAGAGATAAAGTCGTGCCCAAGCGGAGATTTTAAGTCATAACGTATACTCCTCTGAGATCAGTCAGGATGAACAGTTGGTTAAACGGCAAACACTCGTCACCGTGAGATTGTGAGTTCGAAATCCTGACCACAGTAGACTTGGACAGCGTTGTCTCCCGTGGGTCAGTGACGCGCATGCTCCCTGGTGAGTCTGCTCTCTGTAGCACAGTCAAGGGGAGTTATCCTAAGGGTTAACTGGTCCCTGCCATAGCAATGTCTATTTTCAACTAGTGTCTCGTAACTATTAAGGTTATGGGTTTGAACAAGGGAAACTTTTTTTATTTGAGTCATTAATGATTACTGCAACTCCTCTGCATTAACACCATACCAAGGTCTCCATTGCAACAGATACAGTGAATCTGAAGAGGCCTATTGGCTGGCTAAATAAAGGAGAATTAATTGAATGAGTCTACCGTATGGTCGGGTCATTCCCAGAGCAGACACGTACAGACAGCCAAAGAATAAAAAATTAACTTAAAAATGTTAATGGTAAATCACATGTGCCGCATAACAGTCCAGTCTGTGGCACCTACAGCACGCCCTGCGTGGCACCTGCAGCAAAGCCTAGGCGGCACCTACAGCACGGCCTGTGTGGCACCTACAGCACGGCCTGGGCGGCACCTACAGCACGGCCTGTGTGGCACCTACAGCACGACCTGGGCGGCACCTACAGCACGGCCTGCGTAGCACCTACAGCACGGCCTGCGTAGCACCTACAGCACGGCCTGCGTAGCACCTACAGCACGGCCTGTGTGGCACCTACAGCACGGCCTGGGCGGCACCTACAGCACGGCCTGCGTGGCACCTACAGCACGGCCTGTGTGGCACCTACAGCACAACCTGTGTGGCACCTACAGCACAGCCTGGGCGGCACCTACAGCACGGCCTGCGTGGCACCTACAGCACGGCCTGTGTGGCACCTACAGCACGGCCTGGGCGGCACCTACAGCACGGCTTGCGTAGCACCTACAGCACGGCCTGCGTAGCACTTACAGCACGGCCTGCATAACACCTACAGCACGGCCTGTGTGGCACCTACAGCACGGCCTGGGCGGCACCTACAGCACGGCCTGCGTGGCACCTACAGCACGGCCTGCGTGGCACCTACAGCACGGCCTACGTTACATCTACAGCACGGTCTACGTTACATCTACAGCACGGCCTGCGTGGCACCTACAGCATGGCCTACGTTACATCTGTAATAAAAGACTCCGTCAGGCACTGCTGGTCTCCGCTTGTCTTTTATTCAGGTTCTTCTCCGCACCCCACTGGTCTCCTCCTCGGACCAGCGTCGTCTCGCGCGCGCCCCGCGCACGCTCCCTCTCGCGTGCCACGCACGCTCCTCCGTTAGCTCCTCTACTCCCGCACTCCGCACACCGCTGGCCGACGGCGTGCTGAGGTCCTTCGGCCACGTGGCCGATGGCACGGATCTCTCTCTCACCACCCAACGTGGCTCAGACTCTTAACTTCCCTGACTGCCCCGATCTTTTCCAGGCTCCCACTTATATACATTCCCCCCACGTGACCCTGACTCCTCCCCTTCCGGATGGTCAGATCCGGCCTTCCCATACTACCCCGCTGGCTCCGCCCCCATTTACCTCGCCTCCCATTGGAGCCGCAGCCTGTGTGGCACCTATGCACCTGTGTTCATCTCCATGGAGGGGAACATGAGACGATATTCAGGGACGTGATTTGTTCATTGACTGAACCCGATTCTTACGCCCAGGACACAGGCATCGGACTGTACGTGAAAAATAAGCGGCTTTCCACTCGTATATATGTTTACACCACTGTAGACCGTTATGAATGGATCCACGGCGCGCAAAATGCGTGAAGGGAAAGACATCTCTCCGAGCGCGCCTCACACGCTGGTTCTCCCCATCGCGTCCGGCTTCGCGGAAACGGAGGTGACGGGGAGCGCAGTGGAGAAAGCAAGCAAGGGCTCATGCTCCCCGTTCCGTCAATTGGCGGAAGAATAAAATTGTATATGTCGAGCAAATCGATGGCCGTGTTACATCCAGAAAGAGCCATTTGGTGACCAGAACAAGGGGGGGGTGCAGGGTGCTCAGGAGATGCGACATGAAACAGGAGCTGCAGCAAGCACCCTATTCCTAAATGTGTCTGGGCATTTACATCCCAGCCCTAGCAATCTTAAATATGCCTTGGGTTGGCTCTGTAGGGCTACGAGTTTCCACTGAATCCTAAAAGCCCCAGACGTGCCTTTGGCTGTTAAGTCCGTGGGCTTTGTTTCAATAAATTCGTAACCATCCGAAACACGTAACGTTTTACTCTGGCTCAGGCAGCTTTGTGGCAATGCACTTGGTCTTAAAAACCTTGGTTGTGGAAACAGTTCAATCTTAATTTTGCGTTCAAACTACAATGTATAATCACGCGTTCCTATTGCGGCGCACAGCGAATGTACGTTGTGCGACTGTGCACGCAGCGATCGCACGTCCCTTAACCACCACCTCTCGTTTCTTTCCAATTTTGGTGAGAAGTGACTTGCGTGGCAAACATTTGCACACCTGTCGTAACAAGAGACTGCTAGCACGAGCGACGCGATTTTATGGGAGGCTCAACTCTGCCACTCTATGTTGCATTCACACTTGTGTAATTACATTTTTTTTGCATTACCTATCGAAAAATTAAGAAACGGGAAAAAAGCTTATATTTTCCGCACGTTCGTAAATATTTGCCCACCCAGCAATATTAGTCAATCGGGAGGACGCACGTGTGGTGAGGTAATGTGTGGGTAGGCCCACCTCTTCCGTGACGTCTGGTCAGTGTGTAAGAGTAGACCAAATACCCCTCTAAGAAGCTCCCTCGAGTGGAGGCCCTTCTGCCAGTGGTGGCGTGGGCAGCAACCACGGGGGTTGAACCTCCACCTTGTAAAGGAGAAATGAGGGCAAATGTGCCACACCGGTTTGTGGCAATCGGTTTCTGCGAATCACACCACTGAGGACTAAATTCCACTGGAAATGGTCACCACTTCCTGGCTCTCGGAGAGCCAGTAACCGATTGTTAAAAAGGTCACTGGTTCACCAGTTTTTGTTTTAACGACCCTTATTCAAAGCAATTGGGCATGCGTGCTGGTAACGCAGATGCAGGGGACGCCGTGCCAGTAACACCGATACAGGGGATACTATGCTGGTAATGAAGATGTAGGGGATGCCGTGCCGGTAATACCGAAACGGGGGATGCCGTGCAGGTAATCCAGATGCAGGGGACGCTAGGTGACCCGACGACAGCGGTAGCTCCCTCCGTGTGGGAGGGAGGGAGCAGTAGCCATGTCACAGCTAAGCATAAGAGACGCAGCCTCGTGAGTGCACCCGGGAATTAGTGACGTCACTCACAGGAATGGAGCCCCACGGTCGCCAGGGCCGCCGCCGCCAGGAGCGACTCTCTCCCAGGAGCAGTTTCCGTTCCGAAGCAGGGATAGACTCACGGAGCGCCGAGCCAAGAGGTTAATTGACACCGCTCACGAAAAGGAACGAGGCCCACGAGGGACCGTGAGGATTATAAAAAGTGAAGAGGTGCTCAAAGTCGGCAAGCTAACGTGCGTGCATGCGTGGGTGGGTGTGAAGGTTGAGTGGAGCTCCTCAGGTGAAATCACGGCATGTGTTCATGAGACGTGGCCGCCGTACTGGATGCACCGCATTCAGAGGTCATCAGCAGGGCGGGAGCGGTTGGAATTGTCTACAAGTCCCCCAGGTCAGAAATCGCATTGCCCAGTTGGTATTAATGATCATTAAGGATTTCAAACAACCAGTTTTTGTTCTCTGATCAAGAGGGTCAGGAAACCAGACAAACGGGAAGTCAGGCAGGACCGGTGGCAACAATTGTTCAAGCTCTGAAGTCCTACGTTGGGATGTTTGGCCAAATCCATGGATGTTTCTACGTTTGAGATGAAATATGAAGCACCCTGAGAAAACCCACACGTGTGATGGAGGTAACACTATATCCCCATAGAGTTTGAAATTAATCCACTTGCTGTGCTGCCATACCCCCCGCCTTCACTGTAACGGATAACAGACGTGAAAGCATCGTCACAACTACACAGTCAAATTTTGTAATCACTCATGGACCATCCTGCAGTGTGGTCAGACCGCGTGAAAGGCAGCCAATGAGCCCACAGAAGTGCAGCTGAATAAAAAATAAAATTCTCCCCGAGCCGTAACCCAAAGACAAAAAGCAACAGAGAAAGTGAATGATGGCGGACGTCTCAAACGCGTGATTTTGTCTTTCCACTTTGGGAAGAAATGTGTGGAAATGAACGGGGTCGGGGAAAACGTTAAATATAGTCGGGCGTTTGGATGTTGAAAGAGACAGATGCCTTAAATAAAGTTTCCCTTGTGCTGGGCCAAACCGCAGGCGAAGCTCCGCGCACTTTGGACTTTTTGGGAAAAAGCGTCGCGTTTACACCATCATCCGCAGCTCAGCACGCTACACGGCCACTCGCAAGCGCGGTTATACCAAACACCATCACACCGAGCGCCATCACACCGAGCGCCATCACACCGAGCGCCGTCACACCGAGCGTCGTCACACCGAGCGTCGTCACACCGAGTGTCGTCACAGCGAGCGCTGGCGAGGCGAGCGCTGTCAGGGTGAGCGCTGTCGCATCGTTCCCATCGGCCTGTCCTCATACCCACCTACACCACTCACCGACTACAACAGCAAGTGTATATAATAGGCGATGTTTCAGGCAATAGGCCTTGTACATGGCACATGAGGAAGGTCTAATGGCCCAAAAACGTCACCTAATAAATATTTTTCCTTATTTTATGGCACGGTTACTAACGAATGTGTTGAGCTTTTACTACAATAGGGATTCTTCAACGGGGGTTTTCTTGAATAGAGGTCTCTCTAAAAGGTTTTCACACTCAATATGGCGTGTGTACTTCTTCCTGAGCAGGAGTTCACTTTACCCATCATGCTGATCATCCAACAAATGATCACCTTCGCTGGGTATTAATGACGCTCCTACCCACAAAGCAATCCAGGCTTGGCATCGGGTGATATAGTGTGGCGATACGCGGGTAGTTATATAAGGTTTGGTTAGGGTGTGTGGAGACCCGGACCATACCATATGGGGCCCCAATTGTGAACCATCGGGAACCTCGCAAATATTAAAGTCTCACCTGAAGCCATCACGTGCCTCCCAGACGTGGATATAGATATTTCCGTTGCTGTTCACTCCACCATATGCAAGAAGAAGGAGTAGTAGCAGCTATATGTTCACACAGCAACGTAAGTGAGTTCAGACACCCTGAGCGTGCATGCGCAAGATTCTGGGTTTATGCTCCATGCTGCTTAGCAACTGCACACGTGTGCAGTTAATTCTAACGGGCTGGGCTACATTAAGTGACCACTCTAAATTGATTACACTTTTTTTTTGCGTGCAGTCTTGAGTTACCATCAATTGGCAATTACTTTATAACCCACTTTTATTGTGGGCTTCCTCAACGATACTGGATGATGCTGTCACATGGTCAATATGGCACACGCTCGGCAAGATCCTCTTACAGTGTGTGAATCTGGAACCATCGGTGCATCACGACATGACAACTGTGTATCGGATTCACCCTTATCAGTGATCATCGGTAACGGTATAGTCCCACAGGCCGACACGATCATTGTGATTGAGACTTACCCTCATTAGGAATCGTCGAGGCAGAGTGGCTGTGCACTGCACTGCATGAGAGCAGTCCGTCGCTGCTCTGTCTCACTCTGGCAGGCGCTATCTGCGGTGTGATGCACTGCTACCCTACAAGGCAGACATCTGCAGTGACCTCCTTGACTGCAAAAGCCGGCAGTGTAGGACGCTGGCATAAGTGTGTCTTTAATTCACACTAAAAGTCACGAAAATAAATTGCTTTGATTTCACGCCCCGGGGTTGTATCAATGGTATCTCTCTGTGTCGCCAATTCTCTTATTTTAGAGTGCAGCCATAATTTCCGTACAACTCCCAGATGAAAGAAAAAAACAGCAAAGCAGCCTATTAAGTGGAGCCTGTCTTTGTCAAGAGGCACCAACAACTGCCATTCGCTACGACTACACGTCAGAGGCATTGTCATGGCGCTTGTGCCAGGCTTAGCGCACTTTGAGGCCACGTGAAATTGAAAGCAGACTCAAGGTACTACAGGTTGACTGACTGAGATGGCTAACAAAAGCACCACCTATGCTCCCCACTGTGCCAAATTGCTGTGTTATAGTCACCCAGCGCTCTTGCTTGCATTTGTGAGCGTCACTCCTCTGCTCTTCGTTATTACTGGAGGGTGATGGAGGGCGATCGCCTCTCAAAAGTGGCCTTCGTGAGGCTCTTCCACAGAGTCAAATCTTGACAAGACTGTTACCAGTCATCAGTGAGTCCACAAATTACTTTAAGTGATACAAATCCACCCCATACCACATCAGCCCGTCGCTTTTATAGCCCTGCCACACCCTTTTAGCCCCCTCTGTCCGCCCAAACAGAAGCTGTTTGGGGCATGCTGTATGACCCAGTCAAGGCAGCCTTGACCTGTCGGAGGAGATTTCTGACAGGACCGCGTTGAGATCTTCCAATGATGTGTGAGCTCCTCGCACAATCCAGTCCGATTAAACCAGGACATATCGCAGGCAGGCAATTGGAATGTTTCCAGCCGGCACAGCTGTTCCGGCGAATAGGGGGTCCACGTTTTACAAGCGTAGAGAAGAGTGGCCGTAACTGTGACCGAGAAGACAGATAATTTTGCGTGCCAAACCAAAGGTGGTCATGAGCACGCATGCAAAAGTACGGGAACTCTTCTACTCTCTACACAACTGCTCCATTACTCACGCACAGTTGAGGGGGTGGAGTGATGAATGAAAGTAAAACCCTACCTCTATTTGACCAGCTCCAGATTCAGCATCAGAGCCTCCAAATCCTTCTCTGAGTGAGCGGCAATTATACAACCATCAACATGCTTAACATGTTAGATCGGGAGGAAGCCATCTCTTAACCTCACCCAGGGAGTGTTTAGACTCCCCATTGTCCTGTTATTTAAGTATTTTTTTTACAACAATGGAACTATGTTGTTAAAATGATGTTCATTCATGTAGGAGTCAGAAGATATCACTGTTGCATGCCAAGAAGAACATCAGGAGGATCGGGGGGAAAAATCACCCAGGCCAGTTGCAGAGCAATAATCAAATCATCATTTGCAACCTTTACTGCTGGGTGAACACTCGGCTATTGCAGGTCTGAATGATGGGGTCCCTAGGTGGATGCCCACCCCCACAGTGGAAGAATAGTTGGTGCATCTTACAGATGACAAGCCAATGGTCAGTGGACAGATCAGCTCCATGGTACAGCCTGGCATGAACGACATTGGCTCGCATTCCCGGTTCCCCTCACTACATTGTCCGGACATTTTTGTTTGTAGCCGGCGTGCAACCACCACGTGTGGATGCACCAGCAATGGAGCGGTGTGTTGTCATTATGAAGCCATCGGCTGAAGAGAAATCTAACAGCGTTAATCCATTATTATTGAAGCACAAAGACAAAGATAGCCCGCATAGCCTGTAACAATCTGTTGAGGCAAGTTTTGTTAGCGAGCACCTATGAAGGCCGGCACGGGATACGAGGGGGTGGGTGGACAGCACCATGTCCAGCCGCCTTTATCTCTCTCTCGAGCCAATGTTTACACACTGCACTAGGTGCTCATTTGAGGCTGAGTCGATCTAAGGGAGGCCTAGGACCGGTTCAGATAATCGTCACTGGCGCTGGCCATGAGCTGGAATCGAACTCAGGTCCCCAGGTTCGTAGCGCAGAGCGCTAACCACTACACTACCGCTCACCACAAAGCGCAGTCACATACACATGCACCTACACTGACTAATCCTGCATGTGAGCACCACTCAAGGCTGGCAACGCATGCCAAGGAATATTTCGGTAAGCACCGTGTATGCCGTCTTGGTCTCGACAGTGCTGATGTACACTAACCCAAGAGGGTGCAATTTTTTTTTAAGTTGAACCAACTTAGGGGAAGCCCAGTTCAGGCTAGATGCTGCTCGGCTACTTGCGATAAGTCAAGGTCTAGAATCGAACCCTGACAGCAGTGCGGCATAGTGACCAGTCTCCCATATACACACACATCAACATACGCGTGACAACGTACAGTCGTCAACATATGCGCATACGTCGTCGCGTGTCGATGTATGCGCATCGACGTACAGGCGCCAGCACACGCGCGAACGAGCACGCACAGACAGACATGCACACGGTTATGCTGGACAAAAGGCGTAAGGCAGAGGCAGGATTTGGCAAACAAAGCCAAATGGAATCTTTCCAATTAAAAATACATTGGATGACAGAACATTCGTACATTTACACTTACAACAACAAAATTCAGGACCTTCTTAATGATGGCAGCTATACAAAAATCAACAGAGATCCCACCAACCACGTAGCCACAAAAAACAACAATATCATCACTAAATCGACTTCTCTAATCAAGCAGAGCTCCCTAAAAACTTTGGCTGCTAGACCACCAAGATTTGATGGCCTTCCAAAAATCCAGAAAATAGATATCCCTGCTCCGTCCTATCGTCTCCACCATTAACTCACCCACCTACAAACTGGCCCGGTTTCTGTCTGAGACCCTGCTTCCACCTCAGCTGTTCTTAACTCAGCTCATTTGGTTTCTCTAATCAAGGACATCTCACTGTCAGTTTCGATGTAGTATCTCTGTTCACCAATGTACCTGTACTTGACACCATTGCAATCATTGAAGACTTGGTCTAACAAGGACTGAATCCAGATTTACCAACTTTGGTAAGGCACTGTCTTACTAACACATACTTCACCTGGAATGGTACATTCTACAAACAAAATGAGGGTACCCCAATGGGTTCTCCCTTAACGCCAGTGGTAGCGAATGTTTTCATGGAGAAATTTGAGACAGATGCCATCCAGACATCCACCCTAAGTCCTTCCTTGTGGAAGAGATACGTAGATGACACGTTCGTCATCTGGCCACTTGGCCTGCCAGTACTGAACCAATTTCTCAACCACATAAATTCCATACACCCGTCTATCAAATTCACTATAGAAGTGGAAAAGGATGGCAAGCTACCATTCATGGATGTTTTGATCGAGAAGAGACCTGATGGCTCGTTGGGCCATTCGGTCTACAGGAAAGCCACCCACACGGATACCTATCTAAAGCCTGACTCCCACAACCATCCAGCCCAGAAGAATTCCCTCATCAAAACACTACACCATATGGCCCGTTGAATCTCCGACCAGCACCACCTAGCTAGTGAGTTGGAGCACATACACCAAGCCCTCAGGATGAACGGATACTCAGACCGTACAATCCACAAAGCTGCCTCCCCAGCCATGGGGAGACAGACAATCTTCTGAGGATCCAACCAAAACCATCACTTTACCATACATAGCAGGGGTTACCAAAAATATTTCCAAAATCGTAAACAAACACAAGATCCAGGTTCGTTTCAACACAGTACACACAATCCGTGATTTAATCCCATCTGTAAAGGATGTGATTCCTGACATGCAATACCCTGGTGTCTACAAACTGAGTTGTGGTTGTGGCAGCAGTTACATTGGGGAAACGAAACAATATGTCTCGGGCCACGTTCCTGAACACAAGGCAGATCTGAAAGACGGCAGGACCAATACCTCTGCCGTTGCTGATCATTGTTTTAACGCTGTGAGCTCACACGAAAAATATTTTTCCAAGCCGGAGGTACTCTGCAAACCTACCGGCTACCTTCAGAGATTTGTTCATGAAGCCATCCAGATAAATAAACACAGACACAACTTCAACCGAGAGGATGGGTACAAACTGAGCAATCATTGGAAAGACGTTATTAACCAGGTAAAGTCTTAACTGACTGTGATGTTTCCATCCTACCTGCGTATGTCAGCTGTTATTTCCGACTCTCTGTGTCTCTCTCTCTATGCCTCTCTCTTAGATCTCTCACATGTCCTTTGGATTGCACTCTCATGCTCACATGCCCTTTGGATTGCACTCTCATGCTCACATGTCCTTTGGATTGCACTCTCATGGTGCTAATTTCTCATTAACACTGCTGTTGTGCGCATATGCCGGCATGATACTCTTATGCGGCGACAGAAGCTCATTCATGCTAATCTCCCTCCTTAATCCCTCTCTCCCTAATCTCCCCCATTAACACAACTGACGTGCTTACGTCCGTGGATGGAATTCCTTTCCAGCTCAGACCCCGCTTGCTTGCCCATCACCACATATATAACCTTGTTGCAACTGCTCTCTCGCTGGTTCAGCAGTTCCACTGCTGGATTATATTTTTTCCGCCTGAGGACGACCGCTTGTGTTGCGATCGAAACGTCATGATTTATTTTATTTTATACCTACGTGACTTTACCGAAAGAACCAAAGAGTATACATTTACATATTTGACGCTGCTCACAAAATGCCATGATCCAACACTGGCCCTGATCAGCGTGACCCCGCAGCTCTCTTGTCTTCCACGCAACGAATGGGAAGGCCCAGCTATGCTAGGCCCAAAAGCCCATCCTGCCTGCCCTCCCAACTCGTCTATTATGACCCCAGTCCGAAGCGTTCACTCAGCCCAAGATGGAGATGATCTAGGCAGGCGGCCGTGGCCTACTTTAGTCCAATTGGGTTATAAGGAAAGCCACGTATTGATGTGGAAGACGACGATTGTCAGGATATAGACACTTCTCCGTCCGCCCTCGCGTGGTGCTGCACTTTTGTACAATTCATGGGCTAGGCGTCGATCGCAAAATCTCCTAAACAAATGCTCATAACTCCACACAGATGGACTCACATGCGCACTCGCTGAACTGCCACCTCCCGGCGATGGCGTGTGTGAGTTTTAACACTGTTATCCACGCATTCTGGCTTACTGTGTAGAGCGGAGTATCGGAGTCTCCTTTCCCCCTGCACATGCCACTGCTGTGCCTGCTGCTAATGATGAGAATGATGATGTGATGATGGTGCTGTTGCTTCTAAAGAGGATGTTGAGGACAAAGGATGAAAGATATAATAAGGGCAAGAATATTCTGATGAAGACGCTGATCACGTTTCTACCACTGTCACAGTCTCAACGCTGCCAATGCCGCCCACACCCGTGGGTGAACAGCACGCACACAGTGCCTCTACGCCGCACACACTTTTTACGACTTCCTCTTATTCGCAAAACATGTTGTGGACTAAATGAATCGTGCCGAGATTATCCACAGCTGGAAAAATCTTTCATGATTGTTCGTAGAAAAGAGGAGTTGCGTAGCAAGGTGATACTATTATCTGCACCTATGCGCAAACGCTTTGTGCCTCAATGGATTTATTTTCGTGGGCAGTTGCAGATAACAAAATCCACCAAAAGGCCTCGCCTCCCCACCATAACATAGAGGACAAGGGGAAATGTGAGAAACAACATGTCTGTATCACCTCCATTATGATCACTATCTTGTGACTAAATATACATTGTTCATGCAATTATCAAAAATATTGGGAAAGGAAGGCAGTAGAGGTGCACAGTGGGAGGTGCGGTCGCGAGCATACGCGTCAGATGAGAGCAACGGTGGGCATCCGGTGGAGAGACTGGGCCCCATCCAGGATAATGTGGAATTGCCCAGATGTGCTCAGTGCCATCAATGGATGCGATTGCTGATACAGCACTCTTGCGAGTGGAGGGACGCATTGATGTTCACGAGCGGCTTCGCTGTCCGCTCGTCCACCTACTTAAATGTGAACCTCTAGCTTACAACGCGTAAATAAAGTACACAGCAGTCTGCATATCTATGGACTCGTGTGCCTAGCCTATTTGTCCATGTCACTCTTTTCACCCGTCCGCCTGGCCAGTCTCAGGCTGAATATCTACCCATATTAAAATACTCTGTGTGTGCGCGTGTGCCTGTCGACACGTGCTTATCTTTCTCTCTATCTCTCTCCTTTGTGCATGGCTGAAGCCAGACGCACGGCCGTGCCGCTGAAAGCACGTCGCTGCGATGATTCGACGCGCCACGCTCCGGTACGCAAACGTCGCAAAGGTTGCAAACGAAACCGAATTTAAGGGAATAAATTCCCTGTGCCGCATCATAGCCACTGGCCCCTTCCATAGTGCCGCAATTCATTCGTCCCCAATTTAGCAGCGGCTGGACGAGACGTCTGTGGCGCGCATCCTAACTGCATGAACGGACGCGGCTTTTGTCCCAAATACTGCAGCGTGCATCCGCTGCGCTTCGTTAAGCGGTTGCCCAGGAAACCGGGAGAACGGCTTTTGGTTAACGAGCTAACGAGCGGGGAACGGCGGACGGAGGGATCGGTCGCAGGGGGGGGGGGTATGACGGAGGCGGCAAGGAGAGCGGGGGGGAGGCTCACGTTGTCCATCATTTTAACGCTGCCAGTTGCTGCGTTGGGAACGGGAGAGGAAATTATTTTCCGTGACGACGCAATGGGAAACGGAGAGGGAAGACAAGGCGCGCGTTATTACGGCAGCGGAGAGACAGCGCTCCCCTGACGGACTCTGGCAAATAAAAATAAATTACACTACAGGATGTTTTGCATGCAGAGATCTGGGAATCGGACGGAGCTACGTATTGCCACGCCGCCATACGTGCACGCAAACAGAGACACCCTCACAGACACACACCGTGTACACTTACGAATACGCACGCACGAATACGCACGTGCATTCAAACAGCAATGGATCTGTTCACACGTGCGTACGTATTTGTGCGTGCATCACATTTTAAACACAATTATTGCATATGGAAACACGCGCACGCAACATAATCATCGATACATGGCATCCGACACAAAGGTGTCCCTTGCTCGGTGTTTATAAACCGCTGGGCCAATTGCTGTGCAGGCAGCCAGAGAGCATGAGGGGGTTGTAGTGGAGTGCCAGCTCGCATGCACGCACGCACGCACGCCCACTCGCCTCTGTCTCTCCCCATCCCCGATGATGTGTCTGAGCCAAATTAACCGTTACCGGGCAAATCACTTTTAGCCGAAATGAACCGTTACCGGGCAAATCACTTTTAGCCGACGGGCAAGATGTCTAGATAGAGACAGATACACGGGCATGCAGACAGACAAATAGATTGATATAAATCAATTTAACTGACAGAGAAAGGGACAGATATGCAGGAAGACACTCACACAGGCGCAGACTTAAACCAGTAGACAAAACAAAACCCATGACACCACGGAAATAGAGCAACACAAACGAGCCGTGACCTTTGGTGTCCAATGCGCAAATTGACTTAAGTCCTCGTGATGCTCAGCACGCTGATGATTACGTTAGGTGACTTTCATCATGCATCACAATTAAAATTGTATTGCACGAGCCACAAGCGCCATGGCAACGCAGTTAAGCAGATGTGTGGCGGCGCGTTTCGGCTGCTGTGCGTGTGGGTGGCAGTGATGCTGCCAGTGATGGCCATGTCAGAGCCACTGACCCTGCATGCTTGACATCCTAGATTAGAATCCTGGGCTTGCACGCGGATGACATAAAAAGCAAGGCTCTCGCAGTCGCGGCTTCAAACGATCTCAGTTTGGGCACAAGTGGCTGCCCAAAGGTGATGGTAGCAGCATCATAGGGCGCACGTGGGTGGGTGTTTCACTTGCCCCACCATGATTGGCCGTCGCTGTGACATGCAGCTCCACTCCCAACGGAAAGGTTGCGA
The DNA here is from genome assembly GCF_964198595.1 of Lampetra fluviatilis. Lineage (NCBI taxonomy): Eukaryota > Metazoa > Chordata > Hyperoartia > Petromyzontiformes > Petromyzontidae > Lampetra > Lampetra fluviatilis. Next base: position 14,044,237 of record NC_136292.1, on the reverse strand, counting down.
TTGTGGGGGGAGCGGGGGAATCGGCTGGGTCAACAAAATCAAGTACCACCGTGTGGGAAGTAACAAAAAATGTTTGACCCGATGATGAAACTGGTCCCCACCATAGGAATGTGGAATGTACGCCATTGGCTTGGCGGCGACAACATAAATAAGCACTGCCAAGTGAGCGTTCGACCACAGTAGAGAAAGTATTTTTATATAAAAAAACACAGTTGCTGAGCACAGGCCCTAGGGCCCAAAGCATCAAGCGCCCAGCAACAAAGATCCCCATCAGAGTTGTCACGGTTACGAGGACCAGGTCCTCAACGTAGGAGGAAACAACAAGCGAAGTTCACAGGGACGGCAACCACGGTGGTAGTAGTAGCAATAGAAGAGTGATCGGGAGGCCACTGGCCGCCGGCGAGCGAGTGATCGGAGCGAATCAGAGAGTGCTCGATGAGCAATCACTTTAACTGCTGCTCCACTCTGAAATCTCTCAGGTGCAGTGAGGTAGGAGCTGGGCGCTCCATCCCAGAGAGATGGCCCTTTGATCCGAGATCTACAATGTTTTGGCAAATCAGATGACATGTGATAAAAAAAGTCTTTGGAGGAGCTGCGTATTTGGAGCATGTGATGAGAAGAGGGCCCAGGGCATCATCTTCCAGTGCTGTTCCCTAACCGCCGTGTCTCACGCTCTTCTGGCCACAGCTTCTTTCACACCGTACATAGCCAACCACGCTAATCGGAGGTGTGAGTATCCACCTTGTGGCAGAACTAAATTGATATTAGTCTGACAATTAAATGATAAAGTGTGTGATGTACAACAAACTCATTTGCCTCCATGAACAAAATATGTAACAAAAATACCTTTTCCCCAAATGGTGAATAGATATGTGTGATAATAACATGTGATGCTACCAGCCACAGCTACACATCTCCTATGGGACCCTGGTCTCACCCGATACACAGCTCTTGATCCATTCCCCACAGAATTCTCGTCACGCTCAAACAGAACCCTTGAAGGATAACACAGGTCAAAGGTCGTAGCGGTACAACCTTGCAAGTGCTCACTCACACCACAGCTGGCATCAGGGCCTCCACTAGAGGGAGCTCTGGAGGGCATTTCCCCAACTGCCGATCGGCTGACTGGTGAACCCGTTTACTCGGTGGACTGAGGCAATGGGGAGTGGGGGGGTGTGAAGAGAAACCTGCCCAGTGGTTCATCTGCCGCGCTGGGAGAGAGACTCGAAACGGAGACCTCTGGATTGCATGTCCACTGTGTGCCAACTATTACACCAATGTGGTACCTCGCTGTGGTTGACAGCGAACTGCAGAATGTTGGTGAACCGTACGTGTATACTCATACCGAGTTCGTACTTCCCCAAGGATAAACACAAATTCTGTATACTTTTGTTCGTGACATTCCAATTATCCTCCATTGATTACAAAGGTGGCTTCATTGGATTAAATAATTGATGGCTGTTTTAGGCAGGGTTCTGAGATGGAAATGCAGCGCAGATGATACGTTAATATGGTAATGTGGTAATGTGCTTCGTGGTTTTTGAATTGGGGCGAAGCTAGAAAATCGTCACTCCACGCTGTCATTATCAAGTTGCATGAAAATGTAATTAGCCAATAATATGTAATTTTTTCGATTTAAAGCTTTCGTGACTGCAGGGATTCATCTTCTTGGTTCTTTCGGTAAAGTCACGTAGAAGGGAAGTAATAAAATATTTTTATTATTTTATTACTTCCCTTCTACGTGACTTTACCGAAAGAACCAAGAAGATGAATATGTAATTTATGCGTACATATATGTATAATACGAGAGTTCACCGGCAGTCGCCGATCGGTGGGATAGGCTGCGCCGGTTCAGCCATCAGCCAATCGAATGGATGCGCCAAGTTCAAGGGCGGAGCTCAGGGGTTATTGTGGGTAAACATCTAGAAGGTTCGTGAGGGGGCGTGGCTATAGGCGGGGCTTGGTGACGTGTGAAGGGTTATAAGGGGAAGCAGGAAGCAGCTAGGGGTCAGTGTGTGGAGTCTAGAGGTGAGACCACGTCTCGTGCCTCCGACACGCCAGCGGCCACGTGGCGAGCAGGAGGACGTCTCCTTGCGCGCCGTCTGCCAGCGGCGCGCGGGAGCGGAGCACAAGCGAGCTGTGCGCGGAGTGGCAACATCGAGCGCGCGGAACGAGAGTGGAGCAGGGTTGGAGCGAGAAGAACGCGGAGCTGTCCGGTCGACGGGAAATAAATAATAAAGAAGACCCGAACTACAGATCGGCGTCGAAGTGCTTTATTACATATGCATACGCACAAATATGCATAAACAAACCCACCCTCATGCACACATACGAGCAAGTACACACACGGATGTGTAACAGCTACAGGTGCACCACGCATGGATGCGAGTGCACTGCACACGCAGAGCCTCGTGTGGTCTTTAACAAGTGGGGCGAGCGCTGTTAGCGAGCAGCACTTATAAAGGCCGGAGTGGGTGGCCAGCACCACGCCCGAACACCTCTGTCTCCATAGTGACGATGTTTACACGTCACCCCAGGTACTCAGAGGCTAGGTCGACCTAGGGCAGGGGTCTGCAACCTTTAAGACATAAAGAGCCACTTGGACCCGTTTCCGAAGGAAAAAATAAACTGGGAGCCGCAAAACCATTGCAACATTTAAAACAAATATAACACTGCATATATTGTTTCTTACCTTATTGCTATATACAGGATCGTGCAGTCAGCTGTCAATCTGAATAAAAAAGGACGTTTTCACTTAACAATGTAAAATATATTTTTGCAAATTAATAGCTAAATTACCTGGTTAATGGGATTTTTGCTCCTGAACCTCAGTGCACAGTGTCTGCACATCAGGGCTGTAAGACGTCACCTTCATTTCCACACAGGCTTGCAAGCTGTCATCTGTGAGGCGTGATCGATGTTTGTTTTTAATATAGTTCATGTTGGAGAAGACCTGCTCACATACATATGTGGAGCCGAAGATCGACAGGACTCCAAATGCATACTTTTTCATGTTTATATAAGTGTTGGGGATGGCATTCCATGTTTCGAATACAAGTTTGTCCTGTTTGGGAAGGTTTTCAATATCACTCCATTTATGATTCTGAGCCAGAATGGCCTTCTGACGGGCAACATCCTCAAGAGTAGCGGTCAAGCATTTGAACTTGGACACCCATATATCTTTGTCGGCTATATCGGCCAGTTCCATCTCAAGATCAGGTTGACTTACACCTGCAAATGCAGTCATATTCAATAGGGATGGATCGATCGCCAGGGGAGTGACAGGGAAGGATAATGTCGTTTTTTCCTCTCTGAACTCACAGAATCGTTTCCCAAACGAACTCTTTGCATTGTGGTGATTGCAGACTTGAAATATTCCAAATTTATCGTATCATGACTTTGTTTGAACTCTCTCAAAGAGGGAAAGTGAGACAGTGTACCTCTCTGTAAATCTTTGACAAACACTGTCAACTTGCGCTCGAATGCCAAAACCTCCTCCAGCATGTGCAGGGCTGTGCCTCCTTTCCCCTGAAGGGTTGTATTTAGCGTGTTTAGATGTGCTGTCATGTCTACCATAAAATGTAATTTTTCCAGCCACTCTGGCTGTTCCAGCTCAGCAAAGGTGAGCTCTTTGCTGCCCAGGAAGGTTTTTACTTCTTCCAAACATGTGACAAAGCAACGGCAACGTTATTGCCTGTCACCGGGCGGGCAGTGTGGAGCGGAGTGGCGACCTGTCAGCAGCGGCAACGCCAGAGCAGGTGTCACAGTGCGCCTCCTCCCCTCGCTAGCATCCGCCCCGGAGCCGCGGTCAAGGTTCAAAAGAGCCGCATGCGGCTCCGGAGCCGCAGGTTGCCGACCCCTGACCTAGGGGAAGGCCCAGATTTGGTTCAGATAATTGTCACTGGGGTTGGTCGTGAGCAGGAATCAAACTCGGGTTGCCGGGGTTCGTGGCGCAGTACGCTAACCGCTACACTACAACTCTCCACATACACACATTCAAACTAATCTAATGATTAGTTGTACTGTATATAGCATAGTTCATGTAAACTGCATTTCACAACACCGTGGAACCACAGACAAGCTGGAAGGCTACCAGGCAGTGAGCCAACAATTTTGCTCTGCAGTTCTCTATATATTAAGATGTTTTGAGCCAATTAGTGAGTGATTACACGTGACAGGAAACCCAAGAATGCGAAGAAAACCCACGCATGAGAGGGGGCAACACTCTTGCCTACAGGAGGGATAGATGATATGAGTCCACAAGTTGCTGTACCGCATTCTGCTGGCGAGCTAGGGTATGGGAAGGGAGTCTCGCAACATTTTGTAATTTGTGTGGTGCTCAACAAACCCTCGCTGCTGCCTCCACACAGTTCTGGATTACAAATGCACCACCACATACAAAGATACCCCATATAGCCCCGGCAAGTGCTCTTTGCGAGTAGCACCTATGAAGGGTCGGCACAGCACACCAGGGGGTGGGTGGCCAGCACCACGCCCGGCCGCCTTTGTCTCCCTAGTGGTGATGTATACACACCGCACCAGGTACTCATTTGAAGCTGAGTCGACCTAGGGGAGGCCCGGGACCAGATAATCATCCCTGGTCTTAGCAGTGAGTGGCAATCGAACTCGGGTCACCAGGTTTGTAGCGCATTGCGCTATGTGCTACACTACTCCTCCCCACCACATACACACGCACACACATGCATGCACGCACGCACGCGTGCACACTCGTTTACTCATGCAAACACGCGCACACGCGGACGAGGCTCACAGAGATGCACCGGTGAAGAAGTGCACAGCGAGAGAGATAGAAAGATCAAGTGAGAGATTTGGAAAGAATTAGAGATGGAGAAAGACGCAGAAAAAGCGACAACAAGGTGAAGAGAAAGACGACTAACAACGAGAGATTGACAAAAGGGAGATGGTGAGGCACGAGCGGAAGGAGAGAGAAGAGCGTGATGTGGCTGAGCGGTACCTTGAGTGAGGGAGCCATTCTGCCCCGCATCCGCCGATGAGCATCGCTTCTGTGGAGAAATGCTGCACTCACGCACAAAGACACACAGACACACACCTCCGATGAGCACAGTTGGTTACGTACTTTACGAAAGAAGTTCAACACGCATGCATGCACACATAGATGCATGCACACATAGATTCGTGCCCCACCGTAGACTCCTGTGCTAAGGCCAGTGTAACACGGACAGGGTCAGCACAACGAGCACCGTGCCCGACCTCCTTTGTCTCCCCCCAGTGCCGATGACAAGACCCGGGGCTGGCGTTTGAAATAACGCAGTCGCAGCTCGCCAGCGTGTGCGACGCGAGTGCCCAATGGTGGCCGCTGCCGCTGGCAACTTACCCGGGAGCCAGTACTGAGGTCAGTGTCTCCGTAGCGATGAAAGTGCCGCCGCAGCATTAACCAGAGGGGGGGGGGGGGCCTGCCGGGTTCGAAGCGCCAAACCTTTGCAACAAGCGTCGAACGTGCCCATTGCCGAGCCACGTGGTCCACCCACAGGAAAGCCACGTTGTGATTTCTCATCATTTCGGGTGGCAAGGTGGGCACGGTGGTAAAACACTGGTGTCTCACACCAGGAAACATTTGGAATCGATTCCTGACTCAGGAACTTTTCGTACGTAGGGTTTGTACATTGATCTCTGTTCCACTTCAGGTTTCCTCTGGGTTCTCCGATTTCATCCCAATGCTGAAAAATTACCCGCAAATTACTCATTTGGGATTAAACGTGGCAATGCTGGGAAAAAACTTAACAGGATCCCCCTGAAATAGTGGCCTGAGACCCAGCGAGGCTCCCCTGGGTGAACAAGCATCATAAGCACGCCTGCACCACTGCCTTTATTTCTTTAGATTTAAATTTTTTATTACATTCACAAACTAAAATATTACAATTGCGAATAATTTTCCCACGTGTCAGGGCCACTTCAGTGTTCCTATTTAGCCGCATTGTAGTACATATGTGGGGTGGAAATATCTCGCATTGGGCCCTATCCAGCGAATTTTATTATGAAAAAATAATAATACTGGGCTTACAACACGCAGGGCTACAGCTTCTATTAGCGTCCACAAGGCTGGCTACTGGATTCAGACTCATGCCCCCCTGCAAGTGAGGTCATTTCCCCACAATTAAACACGGAGTGCTCATTTTAGCGAGCTGCTGCCACAAAGTCACGCACTCACCGCAGCGCGGAAAAGCCAGCGCAGCAAGCGAGCTGCTACACAAAGTCTTCCCATACGATGCTGCCAACTTGAACCCGTTATGAATGCCCCTCTAATTTACCCAGCAAAGCCTCACAAAGTCGCTCTATTCCGGAGGGGTTCCGCATTTGGATACTTGGTCAATTTAAATCGCGCGTTTGGCGTGTGGGCGGAAACCACAGCGCTCCGGAGAGAGTCCACACACATACGAGGGGATAACACCCCCAGCTGGATTCACTCTACACGTGGACTAAGACCATTGCTGTTCCACCACCTCCTGGCCAGCTCACAGTCTCTATTCACAGGTGGTCACCCACCTAAGCAGATTTGCGCAGGCTGAGACCTGCTTAGCATATGAGATCCTCAGAGATCGGGCACTCTAAGGGTAATTCTTAAATAAGTCGCGTGACTTTAACTAGGCAAGCCGCCATTGGGATCGATGGTCTGTTTTTAAAAGATAAAAAAATAAAAGTCCAAGTACCCATAATCACATGAGCAATGGACAATACTCATCACTGTTGGAAATCTTGTGGCAGTGGTGGCAGATCCACATTCCTATAAAAGGCATCAGTGCATTCATAAGACGACCGCTGTGAATCTCTGAGAAAACAGTGCTCATTTTATTGACCCCAGAGACTTTGTTGTGGGCCGAGTTGACTCCTGCCACTCGGAGCTTGTGAGCACGGGTCACACGCACACCGTCACACACTTCCTTTAGTCAAAGGTAGAGGTCGAGCAATGAAATTAGCTCAGGTGCACGGTGGACTGTCAATCCCAAAATCATGAGACATGGCTAATGTTGTTGATGACTCAATAACGAACTTTGGTTAATGATGCAGATACACGTTGGCCTCCTCCCGCAAATATGTTGCAGGGCCCGTGGCCTTCACTCAACAATTTCCAACCTAAACCATCACAAGTCAAACCCTCACCCGGCGACCCGATTTTGATTCCCGCTCACGGCCAACACCAGTGGCTTGGAGTGATACCTGAATCAGTCCTGTGCCTATCCTGGGTCTACTAAGTATTAAATGAGTGTAAAAAAAATCACCACCGGGGAGACAAAGGTGGCGAGGCACGGTCCTGGCCACACTACCCCATCATGCCCCGTGCTGACCTTCATAGGCGCTGTTACTCGCTAACCGCACTTCCCCAACAGTCCGCGTAGGCGACACGGGGGATCATTGTCTTTTGCGAGGGTGCATGTGTGTGAGATTGCAAAGGCACCTTAGTACACGCGCAAGTATTCATGTGTGCGATGCGACGCGTGAACTTATCATACCCAAATCACATCGTGCGCCTCCTCGTCGTCATCAGCGCCGCATTTAATAGCATCCCGTGTAAAGAAAACGGGGTGCTCATGAGATCGATGCGTCCGTGTCGAGCAAGATATCTGTTACGTGGCAGCGTTCACACGGCGGGCAGCAGTGCGAGCGCCTCTGGGTGTGACTCGTGTCCCTCCTCCCCCTAGGTTCAAGTGGCTAAAAGCAAGATGGCGATACGGTCGATGTCATCAGCGCTACACACAGACAGAGGTGGCGAGGGGTGCATCACCTCCACCTTGTTCTCAGTGGCTTTGATAGGTGCTCAGTAACCTCAAGCATGTCTGTGTGTGTACGCACATGTGTTTGCATGCACAGTTTGTTGTTGTTGCGTGTACGTTTGTGTGAATGTGTGCATAACTGTGTTTATAAGCATTCGTGTGTTTATGTGCATGTACTGTGCCAGCCTTCACAGGCGCTCACTGACAGCGCTTGCCCCAAAAAAGGCTGTTGAAGCTAGAAGGGGGACATTTGTCTTGACTTCTACGTGCTGCATATACAGGTGTGTGCGTGTGTTTTGCCTCACGGCAGATGGGGAGCGTACGTTCACAGGAAGTTCCTGTTTTTTTATGCTAATTTTGGTCACGTGACCAGGAAGTGACGATGTTAGATTTTCACTGTACCACGCGGGCGTCGGCCATTACACAGATAAGTCAAGATGGCGGCACGCATCACATCTCAGTGAGACCACAGCCGCACTTGTCCATTGTGGGAGCTTAAGAAGCATTATCTGTAAGTTTGTTTATATTCCTATAATATTGGCAATGCTGTTGTAATGTTGGAATGACCGTTATAGTGATGTAAATGCCTTTATGGTGCCGTTAAGTTGTTGTAGTAAATACGAGGCCTAGTTAGTAACGAAGCCTGCGACTTTCCTTATTGTGAATGTTACTTGTGATTTTGTAGGTCGAGTCAGACTTGTGCCTATGTTGCGATCCTGAGAGTAAAGATGACAAAGCATCTCATCCACAGTTTAGTGTTATGTGTAATGCTGTGCATTTGGGGTGCAGTGGGATGAATACACGATGTGCCTGTATGCAACGCACCGGCTTGTGCTCTTGTCTAGCTGTTCAGTGGTAATGTAGGGGGCCTGGTCCGTCCAGGATCTATTGTTATCTAAGACAATGTTCTGATGCTGTGGTGTTCATTGTGTTGGTGTTTCCGGATTATAACAGATGCTGTATCTGTGTTTTCTCACCAGTTTTACCTTGTTACAATCAATAAATGACGATTGGAGTTGGACGTTCATCCTGGCTCCGAGGGTTTATTGAACGCAAGGTTATCTACTCGACTAGCGGTGCAACGCAGCGCACAGCGAGGCCGAGATAGTAAAAAGACATTCTTCTCAAAGCTCCCAACCAGTGCTGCAGCCAGCCCTGCAGCAAGTAAAACGACAGTCTTCTTGAAGCTTCCAACCAGCCCTGCAGCCAGCCCTGCAGCGAGTAAAAAGACACTCTTCTTGAAGCTCCCAACCAGTGCTGCAGCCAGCCCTGCAGCAAGTAAAAAGACACTCTTCTTGAAGCTCCCAACCAGTGCTGCAGCCAGCCCTGCAGCAAGTAAAAAGACATTCTTCTTGGAGCTCTCAAGCAGTCAGCCTGCAGCAAGCAAAGGCGCTCTCAAGCAGTCAGCCTGCAGCAAGCAAAGGCGCTCTCAAGCAGTCAGCCTGCAGCAAGCAAGGAGCTCTCAAGCAGTCAGCCTGCAGCAAGCAACCAGCTCTCAAGCAGTCAGCCTGCAGCAAGCAAGGAGCTCTGCAACGAGTCTACATTAAAATCGTGCTGCAAGCATCGCAGCATGGAAAGCCACAGTTCAGCAGGGAGAGATACTGAAGAAGGTGATTTAAGCAATCCAGGACCTCCCATCCTGCCTCAAGAGGACCAAGGGAGTTCAAGGCCCCAAAGAGAGGTCAGGTTGACACAACGGGCCTTGGAAAGCTATGAGGCTGAGAAACAGGACCTTGATGCCAGGATACAACGGGCATGGAACCGGGTTGAAGCAGATTCATCTGAAGCTTCAAACGCCTCAGACACAGTGGCCTCAATTCAGAGGGCCATCCAGCGAGTGAATGTGAGCAGCTCAAGCTACAAGCTCCTGGTAAATAAATACATCTCCCTCCTGATGAAGGTGAAAACAGATGAGGGCATTGAGGGAGTGCGCACGCAAGAACACTTCCTCGAACTGCTCGATGATAATGTGCAGGCAGTGATACAAGATGCAATGGACCGTGTGGAGGGCTCAAGAGAGACACGATCTCAGCACTCTGTCTCATCCAGGTCCACCACAAGATCTAAAGCCTCAGCACACTCACATATATCATCTACTAGTATGACAGCAGCTCAGGCACGCGCCGCAGCAGAAGCAGCAAACGCCCGTATCGCCTACATGGCTGAAGAGGAAGCCATGCTAATTGAAAAGGCTCGCATACAAGAAGAAGCAACCATAGCAACTGCTGCCGCACGGAGGAAAGCAGAGCAGGAAGAAACAAGCATAGCAACTGCTGCCGCACGGAAGAAAGCAGAGCTTGAACAGCAAGAGAGTATATTAGTGGCTACCGCCACGCGGAAGAAAATTGAGCTGGATGCTAAGTTAAGCACCCTACAACTCAAACGGGAAGCAGCTGCTGCAAGGGCCCAGGCAGAGGTGCTCGAAGCAGCAGCCAACCTAGATAAGGAAGAGAATTGGAGTGAGTTTGGCACTCAGATACCTGTCAAGGACCGTGATCAACTCACCAGAAAAAATATTTTGGACTGGTCTGAACAATGCCTCAATGCTCCTCCACCAAACAATACTGAACAAAGGGTGGACGTTCAGGCTTCGCCATCTCCACACCGAATGAACATGAATGCTGACTACAGGAATGGTGGAAATGCATATCCTGCCCTGAGAGTTAGTCGCCGACTCAGCGTCGCGCACGTGGGGTCAGACGTGGATGCACCAAGTCAGACCCACATTCCAGACAGTCACGTAAGGGGACCCAACCAACGTGATCGAAACCCTTTGGGCTCACAGTCCAACGCCATCGCAAATGACGGCATGCAAGGCAATACAGCCAATAATGCCACCTCACAAGCGCCAGTATGGACACACCCTGGATCAGCAGGACTAGGGGACTTTGCTAGGTACCTGGCTCACCGCGAACTAATCAACACAGGACTCGTTAAGTTTGATGACCACTCTGAGAACTATCGAGCCTGGAGATCTACCTTCAGGAATGCAATCCGAAATGCAGACATCTCTGCAAGTGAAGAACTCGACCTGTTGGTGAAATGGTTAGGAAATGAGTCTGCAGAGTACGCAAAGAGGATCCGGTCAGCACACATTGACGACCCCACCTCAAGCCTGCATGCGGTGTGGGAGAGGCTCGAGGAGTGCTATGGTAGTCCAGAAACCATTGAGAAGGCTCTCTTCAAGAAGTTGCAGAACTTTCCAAAAATCTCTGGTCGAGACAATAAAAGGTTACGGGAGCTTGGAGATCTTTTGATGGAGCTTGAATCAGCCCAGGCTGATCCCTACTTACCAGGTCTCATTTTCTTGAATACCTACCATGGCGTGAACCCCATCGTAGAGAAATTGCCATTTGACGTGCAGGAAAAATGGACAGCGGGTTCAAGATACAAGTCAGAGCATCAGGTTGCATTCCCCCCATTCTCTTTTTCTCAAAGTTTATCCGCAACCTGGCTAAGACTAGAAATTACCCGAGTTTCATGTTTGGCACCACGGGGATTTCCAGTCCAGATCTCCCAAAAATGGAAAGAACGATGGCGAAACGAGGAACAGCGAGAGTGCCAATTTCCGTACACAAGACTGAGGTCTCTCCTACGACATTCGCAAACTCCGTCCAAGCAACCACCACAAAGAAAAAGATAGAGGATCCAGAGAAGCAATGCCCATTGCATGATAAACCTCACTCCCTCCAGAAATGCCGTGAGTTCAGGAGGAAGCCATTGGAAGAGCGGAAGAACATGCTGAAAGAATTTGGAGTGTGCTTCAAATGCTGTGCTTCTACAAACCACCTTGCAAGGAATTGCAAGGCAGATATCAAGTGCGAGGAATGTGGCAGCGACAAACACGCAACTGCTATGCACACATTTTACTCGAAACCAAGTGGCACTAAGGCTTCGGATCCCGAAGCAGAGCACGGCGGGGAGCAAGGCGAGACCGTCGCACTCACTTTGTCAATCACAACCAAATGCACAGGAGTCTGTGGAGAAGGCTTCAAAGGAAGATCTTGCTCAAAGATATGCCTCGTCCGAGTCTATCCCAAAGGACATCCTGAAAGGGCAGTAAGGATATACGCCATAATGGACGACCAGAGCAACAGGTCTTTGGCAAGGTCAGAGTTCTTTGATCAGCTAAGTGTAGGTGGGAATTCCTTTCCATACACGCTCAGAACATGCTCAGGACTGATGGAGACAGCGGGAAGAAGAGCGAGCGGCCTCATGGTGGAAGCCATAGATAGCACCATGAAGCTAGCCCTTCCTACGGTGACAGAGTGCAACGAGATACCGGACGACAGGAGTGAGATTCCCACGCCCGAAGTTGCACGTCACCACCCACACCTGAAACCCATAGCAGAGTTCATCCCGCCATTGGATCACACGGCACAGATTTTACTTCTGCTCGGCAGGGACATGCTGAGAGTCCACAAGGTTCGCAATCAACGCAATGGACCTCACGACGCTCCCTACGCCCAGAGACTCGACCTAGGATGGGTCATCGTAGGTGACGTTTGTCTCGATGGAACACACAAACCAGACCACATTAGCACATTCAGAACGAGTGTGCTCGTGAATGGACGCACGTCGCTCTTCAAACCGTGCCCCAACCACTTCACGCTGAAAGAGAAACTCGGCGAGAGAAGTCAAGGCTGTACCGTGCAGACTTACGAAGAAACCACCACGACTTCGCTTGTACATCCACCATCTTCGCTGGATTTTGTTCCTCCACGTTTCTCCAATCCAGTCCTCACTGACAAGAGGAAGCCAAAGACGAAGCCGCTGCTCGTCGCTCTGCTGGTGGTCGTGGCGGTGGTTGCTGCGGCCGTGGCTTCTTCGTTCCTAGACCCGGAGCTGTCATCCGAGTGGGAATCCTGGAAGGAGTTCCACGGCAAGGCCCCACAACCGGAACATACCATCCCAAGGCTTGAGCTGTGTGGAGCGGTTCTTGCTACAGAGGTGGCGGAACTGATCTTAGACGAATTTGACGTCAAACTGGACGCGGTCAAGTTTTACACGGACAGTAAGGTCGTACTAGGCTACATAAACAACCAAACCAGAAGGTTCTACACCTACATCAGCAACCGGGTGGAGCGCATCAGGAGATCGACGCAGCCGGAGCAATAGAATTACGTTCCAACTGACCAGAATCCAGCAGATCTCACAACTAGGTCTGTCCCTGCATCTCTGCTGAATCAAACCATCTGGCTGACGGGTCCAGCGTTCCTGTTACGATGTGACGGTGGCCCATGTACTACCAAGGAGACCTTTGGACTCATAGAGCCCAAGTCAGACAAGGAGATTCGTCCTCAAGTGACAACTTTCGTAACAAATGTGCGACCAAGAAGTCCACTGAGTCCACACCATTTTGAACATTTCTCGAAATGGACGACGCTCGTGCGAGCGATAGCACATTTAACGCATATCGCAGACTGCTTCCACCGCCCAATGAGAGGCACCACTGATAGCTGCAATGGATGGCATCACTGCACAGTGCCACGCACTGAAGACGAGCTTTCCAGACCAAGGAAATCAATCTTCCGCTGTGTGCAACAGGCAGCTTATACAAGTGAGATCAAGGCCATCAACAAGGGAGAAGACCTTCCTAGGGTCAGCACCCTCAGGAAGCTAAACCCCAGGATGGATAAAGACGACTTGCTCAGGATCGGTGGTCGGCTAGGGAATGCCAAATTAGATGAGAATGAATAAAACCCCTTCATAATCCCGAGCCAGAGCCACATCGCAATTTTACTTGTGCGCCACTACCACGAGAAGGTCAAGCACCAAGGTCGGCACTTCACAGAAGAAGCAATCCGATCTGCAGGGCTGTGGATCGTTGAAGCAAAGAGGTGCATCGCCAGCACAATCCACGAGTGTATCTGGTGTCGTAAGCTACGTGGAAAACAGGAAGAAAAGAAAATTGCAGACCTCCCAGCCGATCGACTCAGTGTGGAACCTCCCTTCACCTCTGTAGGGATAGACGTGTTCGGACCATGGACAGTCATCTCCCGCCGCACCAGAGGAGGGCTCGCGAACAGCAAACGTTGGGCAGTGCTGTTCACCTGTATGAGTACACGAGCAGTGCACATCGAAGTCATCGAGTCCATGGACTCTTCGAGCTTTATAAATGCACTCTGGAGATTCTTCGCCATCAGAGGGCCAGCCAAGCAACTCCGTTCTGATTGTGGAACCAATTTCATAGGAGCATGTAAAGAGCTTAAGATCAATACGGAGAATGTCGAAGATGATTCTGTCAGGAAATACCTGTGACCAAGGCTGCACATGGATCTTCAATCCTCCCCACTCTTCGCATATGGGTGGAGCCTGGGAACGCATGATCGGGATTGCTCGACGCATTCTCGACTCCATGCTATGTGATGTCGGGTCCACACGGCTCTCTCACGAGGTCTTGGCCACTCTCATGGCCGAGGTCTCAGCCATAATTAACTCAAGACCCCTGATCCCCGTCTCAACCGACCCGGAGTCACCATTCATCTTGACTCCTGCTACACTTCTTACCCAGAAGACAGATGTGCTCACAGCACCTACCGAGGAGGCCAGCACTGCAGACCTCTACAGACGTCAATGGAGACAAGTGCAGAGCTTCGCGAACACGTTCTGGCGTCGCTGGAAAAACGAGTACCTTACGACACTCCAAGTGTGCAACAAGTGGCAGTCTAACAGACCAGACATCCAAGAAGGCGACCTCGTCCTACTGAAGGACAACCAAGCCAAACGGAATGAGTGGCCAATGGGCCGCATCCTCAAGTCGATTCCAAGTGCCGATGGAAAAGTTAGAAAGGTCGATGTTATATGATTGCGAAGCAAGGTGTCGCAAGAACTTTCATCAGGCCCATAGTCGAGATAGTACTACTTCTCTCTCGCAAAATATGGACGAATAAGTCGACCCGTTGAAGTTGTTATACACTTGTTTATGAGATAGGAAATAAATGGTGGTATCTCCTAGATACCAGACGGGGAGTGTCTTGCCTCACGGCAGATGGGGAGCGTACGTTCACAGGAAGTTCCTGTTTTTTATGCTAATTTTGGTCACGTGACCAGGAAGTGACGATGTTAGATTTCCACTGTACCACGCGGGCATCGGCCATTACACAGATAAGTCAAAATGGCGGCACGCATCACATCTCAGTGAGACCACAGCCGCACTTGTCCATTGTAGGAGCTTAAGAAGCATTATCTGTAAGTTTGTTTATATTCCTATAATATTGGCAATGCTGTTGTAATGTTCGTTATAGTGATGTAAATGCCTTTATGGTGCCGTTAAGTTGTTGTAGTAAATACGAGGCCTAGTTAGTAACGAAGCCTGCGACTTTCCTTATTGTGGATGTTACTTGTGATTTAGTAGGTCGAGTCAGACTTGTGCCTATGTTGCGATCCTGAGAGTAAAGATGACGAAGCATCTCATCCACAGTTTAGTGTTATGTGTAATGCTGTACATTTGGGGTGCAGTGGGATGAATACACGATATGCCTGTATGCAACGCACCGGCTTGTGCTCTTGTCTAGCTGTTCAGTGGTAATGTAGGGGCCTGGTCCGTCCAGGATCTATTGTTATCTAAGACAATGTTCTGATGCTGTGGTGTTCATTGTGTTGGTGTTTCCGGATTATAACAGATGCTGTATCTGTGTTTTCTCACCAGTTTTACCTTGTTACAATCAATAAATGACGATTGGAGTTGGACGTTCATCCTGGCTCCGAGGGTTTATTGAACGCAAGGTTATCTACTCGACTAGCGGTGCAAAGCAGCGCACAGCGAGGCCGAGATAGCGTGTATTTACTGTTGTGCAGTTTACTTATGTGTGTATATGGGCTGTCTCTGTATCTGTGTGCGTACGTAATGGGGGAGTGCTAGTGTAGCGGTTAGTGCACTACGCACCCAGTGACCCGAGTTCGATTTCCTCTCACGGCCAACACTAGTGACGATTATCTGAACCGGTGCTAGGCCTCCGCTAGGTTTACTCAGCCTCAAATGAGTACCTGGCACGGTGTGTAAACATCGCCATTAGGAAGACAAAGCCGGCTGGGCATCGTGTTGGCCACCCACCCCCTCGTTTCCCGTGCCGGCATTCATAGGCGCTCGCTAACGGCACTTATCCCAACAGTCTGTTAAGGCTATACGGGGGATCTTTGTGTTAGTATGTAATGTGTATACTGTAAATGTGTATGGGTGCATGCGCCATGTGAGTGTGTACTGCGTGTGAGTGTGTCGGAGTTGGTGATCCGGCTGGCGTTGATTGATGAGCGTGGCTTGTGAACTCTTTGAATTACAAGCGCAGGAAACACTGCACTGTGGCTATTAATACGTTGGCCATTAACAACAAG
Source organism: Lampetra fluviatilis (assembly GCF_964198595.1). Lineage (NCBI taxonomy): Eukaryota > Metazoa > Chordata > Hyperoartia > Petromyzontiformes > Petromyzontidae > Lampetra > Lampetra fluviatilis. The sequence continues at coordinate 14,028,152 of NC_136292.1, read as the reverse complement.
AACCAAATGTAAAAATGTCACGAGTAGCTCCTCCAACCACTCTTCCTGTGTGCTTCATGCGGCACACACGCGAGACGTGTGGCCCCGAGGACAACAACCCCCTCCCCCTTTTAACAGACGGACCTGTGGGGCAAGTGCTGACAGGCGAATCGCACAGTGGCAAGCAATTTGTGTGTAAACCTAGCCTGGGCTTCCTCTAGGTTCACTGCGTTTAAACTTATGATGCAGTGCCCCTGGCAGTATGGTCGTGACTATCAGTACCGGGGCACCCGAGCATTGTGCCATCATGCGCCACCACACATTGCCACGCGCGCCACCACACATTGCCACGCGCGTCGCCACCGCCATGCGTCGCCGCCGCCACGACCACCACGCGTGCCCCCACCACCACACACCCCACTGCACATCGCCAGATGCCCCCACATACTACCACGCGCCCCAATACACGCCACCTCACACCTCTGCTCGCCTTAATAGGCTCTCACCAAGACCACTTGTCCTATCAGCCAGCCCAGGCTATTAAGGTCATCACTGTGGCTGTGTGCACGTGGTGTGTGTGGTGCGTGTGTTGTGTGTTTGCGTGTGTTGTGTGTGTGCGCATGTGTTTAGATGTGCATGGGCACGCACAAGTGTTTCCGTATGCATGTGTAGTTACGTGATTCTGCGCGTGTGCGTACGTACACTCTATCTCCATTACATTAGCAGTGTGTGTGCGTATGCAGCCAAGCTGGATTTCTGACTAAAAATATGACTGTGTCCAGGGAGGTTTCCGAATGGCATCGAGTGACGCGTGCACACGAGACGACGGACACGCCGGCCTCCATCAGGCGCTGCTCGCCAGCAGCACTTGCCCCAACACTTCGTGGGGGTTACATGGGGGGATCTCGTCTTCGTCGTCCTTTGCGTGCATCTGCGCGTGTGTGTACACGTGTGTCTGTGTGTACGGTTGTGTGGGGTGCGGTGATGTAGCAGTTATCTCAGCTGCGCTACGAACTCGGCGACTTGAGTTCGTTTCTCACTCACGGCCAACACCGGTGACAATTATCAGAATCGGTCCTGGGCCTCCCCTAGGTCAACTCAGTCTCAATTAAGTACCTTGTGCGATGTGTAAAAACATTGCCACTTTGGGAGACAAAGGCAACTGGGCGTGCTGCTGGCTACCCACCCCCACGTGTGCCGTTCCGGCCTTCAAAGGAGCTCGCTAACAGAACTTGCCCCAAGTCTGTTACGGCTATACTGGGGGATCTTTGTTCAATTACCACCAAACCACAAATAAAATACCTAAACCAACTTGCGCCGGAGGCCCCAGGGGGAGAGGCACATATGACATCTCCTGGCTAAACCCCGCTGGTGGAGACAGGAGACAGAACCCTCCCTCCCAACCCCTGGGGTTCCTCCAGATACATCTGGACACGACTATGGTTGGCCACGTGGAATACTTGAACGCTCACGGCAGAGGAGAGGTTGCCACTCTTCTGTTGAGATGGACTCGTGTTGAGTACAGAGGTCCCAGGTGGACTGTTTCTAATTCTGTCTGGTGGACTGGTTCTGGCTCCAGTCACTATGCGGGGTGGACACTTCACTCGGGGTAAAGGAAACTGCCAAACAACATGATTTGTACGTTTGCCCACTGACAAATAAATTATCAGTCTATAATTTTAATGGTAAGTTTATTTTAACAGTGAGACAGATTAACTACAAAAAAAATCCAGAAAAACGCATGTCAAAAATGTTATAAATTGATTAGCATTTTAATGAGGGAAATAAGTATTTGACCCCTCTGCAAAACATGACTTAGTACTTGGTGGCAAAACCCTTGTTGGCAATTACAGAGGTCAGACGTTTCTTGTAGTTGGCCACCAGGTTTGCACACATCTCAGGAGGGATTTTGTCCCACTCCTCTTTGCAGAACTTCTTCTTCAAGTCATTAAGGTTTCGAGGCTGACGTTTGGCGACTCGAACCTTCAGCTCCCTCCACAGATTTTCTATGGGATTAAGGTCTGGAGACTGGCTAGGCCACTCCAGGACCTTAATGTGCTTCTTCTTGAGCCACTCCTTTGTTGCCTTGGCCGTGTGTTTTGGGTCATTGTCATGCTGGAATACCCATCCACGACCCATTTTCAATGCCCTGGTTGAGGGAAGGAGGTTCTCACCCAAGATTTGACGGTACATGGCCCTGTCCATCGTCCCTTTGATGCGGTGAAGTTGTCCTGTCCCCTTAGCAGAAAAACACCCCCAAAGCATAATGTTTCCACCTCTATGTTTGACGGTGGAGATGGTGTTCTTGGGGTCATAGGCAGCATTCCTCCTCCTCCAAACACGGCGAGTTGAGTTGATGCCAAAGAGCTCCATTTTGGACTCATCTGGCCACAACACTTTCACCCAGTTGTCCTCTGAATCATTCAGATGTTCATTGGCAAACTTCAGACGGGCATGTATATGTGCTTTCTTGAGCAGGGGGACCTTGCAGGCGCTGCAGGATTTCAGTCCTTCACGGCGTAGTGTCTTACCAACTGTTTTCTTGGTGACTATGGTCCCAGCTGCCTTGAAATCATTGACAAGATCCTCCCGTGTAGTTCTGGGCTGATTCCTCACCGTTCTCATGATCATTACAACTCCACGAGGTGAGATCTTGCATGGAGCCCCAGGCCGAGGGAGATTGACCGTTCTTTTGTGTTTCTTCCATTTGCGAATAATCGCCCCAACTATTGTCACCTTCTCACCAAGCTGCTTGGCGATGGTCTTGTAGCCCATTCCAGCCTTGTGTAGGTCTACAATCTTGTCCCTGACATCCTTGGAGAGCTCTTTGGTCTTGGCCATGATGGAGAGTTTGGAATCTGATTGATTGATTTCTTCTGTGAACAGGTGTCTTTTATAGGTAACAAGCTGAGATTAGGAGCACTCCCTTTAAGAGTATGCTCCTAAGCTCAGCTCGTTACCTGTATAAAATACACCTGGGAGCCAGAAATCTATCTGATTGAGAGGGGGTCAAATATTTATTTTCCCTCATTAAAATGCAAATAAATGTATAACATTTTTGACATGCGTTTTTCTGGATTTTGTTGTTGTTATTCTGTCTCTCACTGTTCAAATAAACCTACCATTAAAATTATAGACTGATCATTTCTTTATCAGTGGGCAAACGTACAAAATCAGTAGGGGATCAAATACTTTTTTCCCTCACTGTATATCAAATGATTTTTTTTAGATTACAAAAATATCAATATTAAAAATCACTTAAAACCAACTAACATCACCGTGCCATGTTAAATGTTCATTTAATTTTTTATACAGCGTCCGTTTGTACAATTTGCACCTCACAACTGCTGAGGAACCAGAGGAGCGGGAAGGTAGCGGCCATGCGGCGAGGATCCTGGCACCGACAAATCCACAATTTCTGCGGTCCTCTGGATATTAAAGATGTTTTCAGCCAATTAACGAGCATTGATTCAAGTGGGAAGGAAACAACCGGAGCACCCAGAGTAAACCCCCGCGTGTGCGACGAGGCAACACTCGATCCCACACATTTGTGAGATCCACCAACCATCGGCGCCTCCGGTCCTGGATTCACAGGCACGTGCGTAGCCGCCACCACCACCACGACGACGACCAATGCTACAGAACAATTGCGGTGGAGCACACGACTGACGTGGGGACTGCGTGGTGCGTGGCGTCTCTTTCCAAGTGTGGAGACGGGGTGACATTGCTTCGCACGCTCAGTGTTTTGGTCTCGATTTAAATGAGCCTCAAAAAACCTGGTGACGCGGGAAACAGCAGAGGATAACTTCGCCCAAACGCGGTGTTGTCAAACGCGTGTTTCGGCTAAACAGGTTTTACCTCATGAGGTGTTTTCCGGAACACGGGGGTGATGTTTCGGCTGTACACGGTTTGGCGCTGCTAAAACTCTCATTTCCACGCCGAAAAGGAATGAGCGGCCTGCTTGCACTGTACTGTATATGCTCCGCAGTCCACTTGTACTGTATATGCTCCGCAGTCCGCTTGTGCTGTATTTGCTGCACGGCCGCTTGTACTGTGCAGTACATTCTGCGCAGTCTACTTGTACTGTACCGTAGGTGCTGTGGATGAATACGTCATCGCATTCATCCCTCCCCACCACTCATCCGGTGTCACTCCGTGCGTTGAAAGGCCTCTTCCAACACCCCCCATCATCACCACCACCACCACCATTCATCTTAAGTAAAAAAAACATGTTTTACTGTTTTTAATTTCATTCCTTGTCTTTATAATACATTTTACATGTACTATGTGTCTGTTTTTTTACGTGACACCAAAGTGGGGGGACGTCGAAAAGAATTAGTTAAACAAAGAGGGAGAGGGCTGGGCGATTATTTCCCACGAGGCCTGTTATTTGCTGAACGCAGGTTTTCCCATCAGAGCATTTTCCAGCAATGTAACCCCCCGTGTTCAGAGAGGTTTTCCTCTCGATCCATCCATGGTAGTTTGAGGGCAAACTGTGCATGTTCATGGGACATGCATACACATCTGTGCATCAAAGTGTTTGTTTGTGAGTGATTGACACCTGGGGAGCGGTAGTGCAACGGTTAACGGGCTGCGCTACGAACCCGGCGCCACGAGTTCGATTCCCACTCATGGCCAACACCAGTGACGATTATTTGAATCGGTCCCGGGCCTCCCCTAGGTCGACTCAGCCTCAAATGAGTACCTGGTGCGGTGTGTAAACATCTCCACTGCGGAGACAAAGGCGGTCGGGTGTGGTGCTGGCCACCCACCCCCCATGTACTGTGTCAGCCTTCATCGATGCTACTCACTAACAGTACTTGCCCCAACAGTGTGTTGAGGCTATACGGGGATCTTTGTCTTTGTCTAGCACATGGCACCTGGGTCTGTCCTGTGAAATCCTTACAGAAAGCCTTCGACAACTCCATGTGGCACTCAAAGTGCACCTAGCCTGGCACAAGCGCTGTGGTGACGTCATCCACCATTTAGTGCTGAATGGCAGCTGTTGTTGTGTGAATGTTTTACATTCGACCATGTTGTAGAACATTGCCAGCTGATGACTGACGTGGCTTGCATTTCCTCGAGGCCAAAAGAAGAGATTCCCCACTCAAATGAGCACTGAGGCGGTGCCTATCTCAAATGTACAGCCCTGAGCCAGTGGTGGAAATTCCACATTCCTATCGCGGGGGGAAGTCTTATTCGTAGGACCACCACCATTGACTTTCCTGCAAATTATGATGGACTGAGTGTACCTCCAAACTGGATTTGAACTTGTAAACCCTCCGTTTGAGAGCTGCTCGCTTGACTGTTGAGCCACCCACCCATCCTCGGCATTACACGAGTAGCAATCAGTTGCTATAAAACCAGCCAAGTGTTGCCAAGGGTGAAACCAACCCAAATGCACAGTGGTCGTGTCGTAAAGATAGCACTGGGCAGAGGTGGCCGGGCGTGCACGACGCTGGCCCCACCAGCGCATCCCCTTATAACCCTTTCTGGCCTTAATAGGTGCTCTCTTACAACGCTTGCTCCAAGAGTCTACGAGTCTAAATAGGGATCTTCTTGTGTGTGCGTGTGCATGCGTGCGTGCGCGTGTGTGCGTGGGTGGGCGTGCTTTTCCAGCACAAGCTTTTGAGGCTGCGTAATTGTGTCTGTTTGGGTGTTCCTAACTTCCCTGTTGTCTGCATGAAAAACAAATTCCAGACCCCGCCCCCACCTCCCTCACAGCCACACACTTAGTAAACTCACACTCACGTGACATAAAGACAAACATTCCCTGTATGGCCTGATCAGACGGTTGTGGCACGTGCTATGAGAGAGCACCGATGAAGGCTGCCACGGCTATGCAAGAGGGTGGGTGGCAAGCACCACACCTGGCCGCCTGTGTCTCTGGAGTGGTGATGTTTACACATCGCACCAGGTACTCGTTTGAGGCTGAGTCGACCTAGGGGAGGCCCAGGACCGGTTCAAATAATCATCACTGATGTTATCCGTGAGCAGGAATCGAACTCGAGTCGCCGGGTTTGCAGCAGAGCGACACTAACCACTGTACCACCGCTCCTCGGATGCACATGCACAATCCACACATTTAAGTAAACATGCCCCAACACACAGTACACATTTCATCATCCAGGTTTTGTCTACTGCTCGATGAAAGTCACCAAATGCCATCACCATCCCTCATGGTCCTCCACCTCTATGGGAGCTGAGCCAGTCTTAATAGGTGCTCGCGAATAGCACGTCCTGTCGCAGTCTGTAAGAGGCTGTGTGCGAGTGTATGAGTGTGTTATGGTGGTTGGTGTGTTGTCCCCCCGTGTGCCATGCCGGCCTTCATAGGTGCTCGCCAACAGCACTTGCGCCAACAGTTTGTGAAGGCTATACGGGAGATCTATGTCTTTTTGTGTGTTGGTGTGCGCCAGTGGTGTCACTAGGGGAGTGCGGGGGGTGCGGACCGCACCGGGTGACACCATCAGAGGGGGTGACACCAAAATGACTGTCTATACATTTTTTGTGCAGTGTTTCAGCAGAATAAAAAAAAATATCCCTGTAGTTAGTTATAACAAAAACATTTTTCGTAAGCCCAACTTACATGTACAATATACCTACAAGGCTAGAACTCTGTGCTAATTTACCTTTTAAACCTTATAATGCGCTGCGGTCAGCAGTCATAATTTCCCAATTACAGTGACGCTTCGAGTCACGTGGTTTCGTCTGCACGCGCTACAAGCACGCGCTGTTGTTTTCGTCGCTGCTCGTGTTTTGGTTTTGTCAAATTTTCTGGTGTTTTAGCTACAATATTGTGGTAATCAGTATTTGTGAATCTATATCAATAACTTTTTTTGAGAATGAAGCAGGAATTAAAGGAAATATTGTAATTTAAAGGTGTAATTTTAATTTTGCTAGTTGTTCATGTCACTACTATTTCCATTACATTCAGTGATATACGGGAATTACGATTTACGAGCAACATTAGTACAAAAAACATTACTAACGATTCTGTATGGTCTGGTACGGGCGGAGGTCCATGAGGGGTGACACCATGAGTTACCGCACTGGGTGACACAAAACCGAGTGACGCCACTGGTGTGCGCGTACGACTATGGGGAACGGTAGTGTAGTGGTTCGCACGCTGCGCTACGAACCCGGCGACCTGAGTTCGATTCCCGCTTATGGCCAAAACCAGTGACTATTTATCTAAACCGGTCCTGGACCTCCCCTAGCTCAACTCAGCCTCAAAATGAGTACCTGGTTCAGTGTGTAAACATCACCACTGTGGAGACAAAGGCGGATGGGCGTGGTGCTGGCCACCCATCCCCTCATGTACTGTCAGCCTTCATAGGTGCTACTCACTAACGGCACTTGCCCCAACAGTCTGTTTAGGCTATACTTGGGATCTTTGTCTTTGTACAAGTGTGTTTGAGCTAAATGCGCGTGTACGAGTGCGTGTGTGTGCGTGAGCCTGGCAGACATTATGTCAGTATTTCCGTGCCGTCACCCACACACGCACACCACTCGCTGCAGCTGTTGTACTGCTTCTGACTTCCACTGCTGCTGACGCAGCGCGAGGGGAATTGCGGGTTGAGCAGGGGGAAAGGTTAAGGACGGACGCGCGCTTCACATTATTCTTATTCAAGCTCGTATCCTAATTTATGTATTATTTACTCCTTTGCACTGATGCCAATTACAGATGTGTTCCGCTTCATTCAGGGAGCTCATATTTCCTTAAACTCAGGAACCGCAATGCCGTATCATTTAATTTCGCGTCGATCCAGGACCCGTATTTTTAAGAGAAAGAGGCCCTTGCCCGTAAGGTCGACAGGTCACCTGCATTGGCTCAGATCTGACTGATATATAATGAGACTCTGTGTGTCGAAAACGTTCCCAGGTTCGCTTGTGCTTGAATTAACGATGTTTAATTTATGCACGACCAGAACGGCCCCGCCCGGGCTCAATGGTTGTGCAAGAAATACTTAAATTTTGACTTAAAACTTTCGTGACTGCAGGAATTCATATTCTTGGTTCTTTCGGTAAAGTCACGTAGATAGAAAACAAAACATCTAAATTAAAAGCAAGAAACCCACGACGTTTCGATCGCAACACAAGCGGTCTTCTTCAGATGGAGAGAGACCAGCAGAGTGACTGAATACACCAAACACGGGTACATACTCATGTCACATGCTGGAGTGTACACTGCCATTGACGAATCCAAATGAGGGTGAAACCGGCCCAGGCCTGGTCGAGGTGTCAAGTCGAACTCAGGTCGCTGGGAACATGGCCCAGTGGAGTGTTCAACACTCCCTCCACTAACCGCTCCCATGCATGCTGAGAACAAGACAAAGATCCACGTTTAGCCTCGTAGCCCGTAGAGGAAAGGGCCATGAGTGAGTGACGAGAGCCATCGTACCCCGCCAAGGTCGGTGTGGCCAGTGCCATTCTGCGTCTGTCTCTCCGTGATGCCCGCCGCCTCTACAGCAGACGCTGACTAAATGCTGAAATTATCATAAACTAATCTGTGTGTGACCGAGGAGAGAAATCCACGATTGGCTTGGTATCACTTGTCAATGAAAAACTGTAATCACAGTGTAAAGGCCATTGTCCCATTAATAGCAAAAAATGTTGGGTCAAGTTCCATTCGCGAGCACCTATGAAGGCCGGCATGGCATACCACTCCCGGCCGCCTCTCCAGTTCTGATGTTTACACACCACAAGAAGTGTGTAAACTAATGTGAGGCTGAGTCAACCTATGGGAGGCCCAGAACCAGTTCAGATAATCGTCACTGGTGTTGGTCGTGAGTGGGAATCAAACTCGGGTCGCCGGGTTCGTAGCGCAGCACGCTAACTGCTACGTCACCTCTCCCCACACCCGTCTGCTCCCCACATTACACGCGCAAGCATGCATGTGCACACATTCGCCAGTATGCACACACACACACAGTCGTCCCCCAGTGTGACCCAGCAGCCACCGCTGCCATCTACACTCGGCGGCGTCCTCTCCGTGGCCAAACACAAACAACATAATCCCAGCTGCAAGCAAACATATTTTCGGTTTTTTTCACGGCCATTTGATGTGACTACAGGAGTCTGAACAGACATGTCAAATCTGTTCACACAGCAGGGGGTGGGTGATGGGTGGGTGGGGAGGGGGGAGGAGAGTGGGAGGGCGGGCTACATCACAATGGCCGTATGAGAGTATCGAGACGCCACTGCTGAGATCCCAGATTTTAAATCTGGGATTCAGCCGCCCGTGGTTCAATCAGCTTCTCAACTGGAGTGAGCTAGTGTGGCACATTAGGAATGGATCACTCTTTTAATAATGTCCTTGTGCAGCAAGGGAGTAAAGTGTGGTTCTGTGAAGGTCCTGATGTGCTGTGCAGTGCATCAATGTATGTGTGTACAGCAGCATGTGATGACTGAGTCGGGCCTGTAGGTGGCTGGCAGGGTTATTGAATGACCACGCGGATATACCAGTCACATGGTTAATGGCGGCTCGGGAGCAAGGCTGCTTGTAACACACGTGTTGTTGCATTTTACAGGTAAAGGACCCAAAGGTTGTTTTTGATCGTTATATAAATGTTCTAGACTTGTTCTAGACTTGTTCTAGAATTTAAGCCTTTGCTTTGAATTGTTCGTTTGTGATATATGCAATTAGAGGCGTTTTAGCACTGTGCATTGTAAAGGGATGACGCACTGTAATTAGTTACTGTCATTGTAACTCTCTAACTCTAATACTGTTTAGTCTATAACCATGCCCATGTACCCAGAGTATAACTACTTGCAATGTTATTGAGAATAGAACACATGTAAAGTAGTAAGCTGTACAATGGTGCGATACAGTACGTATACTGTACACATACAGTACATATAATGGGTGTAATATATCGATATAAGTGGATGGTATAGATAGACATACAGCTTAGGATTAAAGTAATATTCGAATAGTGATGTGCAAATGTGATTGTCAAAGACAAAGATGGTTTATCAGTAGTAGAATTGGGTTTAAGAGAAAGGGTTAATGGATAACCACACGTGTAAACCAGTCAGATGGTTAATGGCGTCTCGGAAGAATTGCTGCGTGTAACTTGCGCTGTTGCATTTTACAGAGTGACGGTGCTGTTCTTCCCAAGATTAATATTAACCACAATAAATAAATGTGCTTGCCCTCGATTTGGAGTACCTGCCCACGTCCTTCATTTCGAGTGTGCAACATATTTTGGCGAGCCTGGCAGGAGAGTTTCCCTGAGTTCACTGACGGGGATCAACTCTTCCAATAAGACGGACCAAGCAATTGTAAAGGCAGAATATATAAAGATATTCGTACAAGTATCTGAACGGTCTTCACATCATGGCACTGGAACAGCTGCAGGACAAGGCCAGTACTGCTTTGAATCAGCTACAGAAAGCCCAGCTCATGGAAACATGCAGATATTTGAAGTGTTTCAATGATGATGAGACTGGTGAAGATAAAAGCAGACGGGCTTTGATTCGTATGGCGGAAAAAGTACTTGATGAAGTTGAAGACCAAGAAGAAGATGATGAGGCCTGTGCATATATTCAAAACCTGCTGTCTTTCATTGAAGCAATACAGCAGAAAGAGAAAGACAGCAATGGAACAAGTCAAACACTGCCACCATCAAAACTTTCTGAAGATTTGGATGGTGAAATACAAGAGTCACAAGAAGAATCCAGAAAAACCCTTGAGGAAAAGAAAATCTCAAGTGAAGGTGGAACAAAAACTACAGCAGCATTGAATCCCATACGAATGGCCAGACTAGGAAATGTGCCGGAAGTCACAATACGGAGATAATTCAGGATCTGCGGGCAGATTGGTGAAAGAGGGCAGAAAGACAAGTTATCTTACACCAATCTGATGCCCCAAATCGACACAGGGGCCCGTAAGGGACATGCCGAGTCTGACATCATTGAGGCAGTAGTCAGAGCAATCAGTCCTGGTCTAAATTTGAGGGACATGCTAGAAATAAAAAATGATTTGACTATTTACAAGTTAAAAACCATTTTGAAAGGACACTATAGAGAAGAAAGCACATCTGATCTCTATCAGAAGTTGATGAACATCTCTCAGGAGCCAAGAGAAACTGCACAAAACGTTTTGTTCCGAGCTATCGAATTAAAGGACAGACTATTATTTGCATCTAAAGAAAAAGGAGCTGATGACCAGTACAATCCAGATATGGTACGCAGGAAGTTCCTGAGATCGATTGGCACAGGATTGCTCAGTGACTCTATAAAATTCCAAATAAAGCCCCATCTGGATGACATCACTGTCACTGATGAGATGCTGATTGAAAAAGTCAATGAAGCAGCCAGCTTGGAACTTGAGAGACAAAACAAGCTAAAACAGAATTTGGCTCCCAAAATAACTCGGGTGAATGAACTGCAAGCTGAGTTGAAAGGGAGTAGGGAAGGCTGTCAGCAGGACTCACAGGGACCATTTAAAGTGGTTACATCACCAATACCACCATCCAACAACGGAAAGTTCAGGACCAAAAAAGAGGGCAACAAAACATCAGCAATTGAAAGGCCATCTCGAGATGGATTTGAAAAGATGGTAAGCGAGTTAAGGGCTGAAGTTGCAGAGATCAGGAAGAGGTGGCAGGATGATGTCACCCCAGACACCAAGCGAGGACACTGGAAACAACCTGCCCAAGACAGAGCAATACGACCAAGAGGCTGTAGGATGTGCCAAGAGGCTGGAGCAGGTGGTACATCTAACCATTGTTTCAAATGTGGCCAGCCGGGACACCTGGCCCGTGGATGTCAAGCCTCTCAACAGCAGCAGGGAAACCGGCTAGGGTTGCTGCAGGGGGACCAGCAGTAACCTACAAATCAGGGTCCCAAGGGTGTCATTACTGTTTACGTGAAGAGAATGATGTTGTAAGACTGCAGAAGTGCCAGGGTTGTCACGCAGTACAGTACTGCTCGAATACCTGCCAAAAACAACACTGGCAAGAACACAAGGTACTCTACAGAGCAATCAACACATTACAGAAGAAAACAGAATGTCAAAAGACACCAGAGTGGAGGAACCCAAATATGGGCACGGTTAGCTTTCTCAGGCCTAAATGCAACAACAGACTGTTAAAGTTAATTGGGAAAAGATGCATGGTGAAGTGTTTACTGGATCACGTATCAACCTCTGCCCTCTGGGACACAGGAGCTCAGGCCAGTGTTATAAATGAAGCATGGCGAAATAAGCATCTACCTAAGTCAAGAGTGATACCAGTTCAAGAGCTCTTGGGGACGGGTACAATTACTGGAATGGCAGTTAACCAAACAGAAATACCATTCACAGGTTGGATAGAGGTAGTATTCAGATTGAACAGTAATATGGGGACCAGTCAGTGCTTTCTCATTCCAATGCTGGTATCCAGTGACCCCAGGGTTGCAGAAAGATCCCATTATTGGTTTTAATGTCATCGAGGAGGTCATCAATGGGCTGGTGGAAGGAGGAGAGACAATTGCAGACCCCATTAAAGTGGGGGTTGTGGGTCAGGCGTTCTCCATCACTCCAGGAGACACAAACGTCCTCATCCACCTGTTGTCTTCTGGCAACCGGGACAGTGATGGTGGGGCAGTCAAGACAGGCAAACAGAGAGTGGTGCTACCACCAGGGCAAGTCACAATGGTTCGAAGTCGTGCTCATTTGGGACAGCTGGGGAAAAATGAAGTGATGCTGTTTGTCCCTGAAGAGAAGCCCCAATGGCCAGAGGGTGTACACATCAACGAGGTCCTGGTGACACTGAGCAGAGGCAACTCATCCTGCATACCAATCTCAGTGATCAACACAACCAAACACAGCATCACACTTTATCAGCGGGTCACCCTAGGACAATTACAGCCGGTGAAATCTGTGTAACCAGCAGCAGTAAGACCTGTGGTGTATCACCAAGGCAAGGGGTATCCTGAGGGCAGCAAGGCCCGCGGGGACGAGGTGCAGTCCAAGGGTGAGGTGAGGGCCAAGGCGCAGAAGGTCAAGAAGAAGGTGCTGCGCAGGGTGTACGCGGTGCGCCACCGCAAGGTGCACACCTTCCCCACATTCTGCAGGCCTCACATGCTGTGTCTGCAGCTGCAACCCAAGTCCCCGGGCAAGAGCACACCTACGCGCAACAAGATGGGCCACTAAGCCATCATCAAGTTCCTGCTGACGACGGAGCTGGCGGTGAAAAAGAAGCCCTACAACATGCGTGATCAAGACAAACTGTAAACTGTGGTCATATAGTTATTGGTTGTTTAAGATGTTTTTGTTTGTTAGTGTTGTGTTTAATATGTTAATAAGGGGTCATTGTCTAAGAAAAAAAAATGGTGAGGAAAAGGTTTCAAGTATGTTGGTAGGCCGATAAGTAAGTACCTAAGAGGTAAATTCCACATGGCATTGACAAGCTGTAAAGGATTTTATCTTGACAGGTACTGGGAAAAGAATCCTAACCATTTCTGGTCAGTAAAATGTGAAGCATGGTTTAATAATACCAGATTGTCTGGTAATTCCAAAAGCATAATACAATGCTTGGGCTCCTATCTCTTCGTGCACAACGAGTTGGAGCTCACCCCAAAATAGAGAGCTTCTGGAGTGGCACTATCTTGGAAGGGATATGATCCCTAGAGAAATTGTGTTCACGATTTCATAAACTCCTTTCATGACCAGTTTAAGGGAAAAGACTGCAAAATGTTTGCAAGGAGAAAGGTGGAGTGTCGAGACGACACTCATTCTGTGGGGGAGAGTGGCACATTAGGAATGGATCACTCTTTTAATTATGTCCTTGTGCAGCAAGGGAGTAAAGTGTGGTTCTGTGAAGGTCCTGATGTGCTGTGCAGTGCATCAATGTATGTGTGTACAGCAGCATGTGATGACTGAGTCGGGCCTGTAGGTGGCTGGCAGGGTTATTGAATGACCACGCGGATATACCAGTCACATGGTTAATGGCGGCTCGGGAGCAAGGCTGGTTGTAACACACGTGTTGTTGCATTTTACAGGTAAAAGACCCAAAGGTTGTTTTTGATCGTTATATAAATGTTCTAGACTTGTTCTAGACTTGTTCTAGAATTTAAGCCTTTGCTTTGAATTGTTCGTTTGTGATATATGCAATTAGAGGCGTTTTAGCACTGTGCATTGTAAAGGGATGACGCACTGTAATTAGTTACTGTCATTGTAACTCTCTAACACTGTTTAGTCTATAACCATGCCCATGTACCCAGAGTATAACTACTTGCAATGTTATTGAGAATAGAACACATGTAAAGTAGTAAGCTGTACAATGGTGCGATACAGTACGTATACTGTACACATACAGTACATATAATGGGTGTAATATATCGATATAAGTGGATGGTATAGATAGACATACAGCTTAGGATTAAAGTAATATTCGAATAGTGATGTGCAAATGTGATTGTCAAAGACAAAGATGGTTTATCAGTAGTAGAATTGGGTTTAAGAGAAAGGGTTAATGGATAACCACACGTGTAAACCAGTCAGATGGTTAATGGCGTTTCGGAAGAATTGCTGCGTGTAACTTGCGCTGTTGCATTTTACAGAGGGACGGTGCTGTTCTTCCCAAGATTAATATTAACCACAATAAATAAATCTGCTTGCCCTCGATTTGGAGCACCTGCCCACGTCCTTCATTTCGAGTGTGCAACATATTTTGATCCATTCCTAATGTGCCACACTGACGGGACTGCGCGTGGTCGCCAATGAGGGGCCCTTCTGATTGTGCATAATTTAAACTTCGTTGATTTAAGACAAGCAAACCCCGGAGTGGTTTCGACTTGCTGAGCCTGGTCACCAAGTCCGTCACCGCGCACACAAGTTGCATTCCAGCTCAGAGCGCGAGGTGCTGGCATGCAAACACACAGAGTCCTCGCTCAGTAGGCAGGGCGATGGAGGGGAGTGCCATGGCCAGCACCATGCCCCACCACCTTTGTCTCTCCAGTACTGATGGTTGCACACCGTACCGGGTAATAATTTAAAGGCCGATTCGATCTGACCTACGGGAGACCAAGGAAAGGTTCAGATACGTCACTGATGTTGGTTGTGAGTGGAAATCAATCTCGGTCTAACCGGGGTTCGAAGCGCATTGTGCTGACCGCGTCGTTACCGCTCCCCCCACACAACAACCGTCATTCGCAACCAAGCGGCGTTGACGTCACCATGGCCCTCATGCCAGGCTAGGGGCACGTGCAGTGAGGAAGGCTCGCTGGCAGGAGGTCACGGGACAGACCCAGCAGGTTCTATAGGTTGACCGAATGAGATAACTGGCAGATACACCACCTGGACTCCCTACTTTGCCAACGTGCTTCATTTTAGCTGTCCAGCGTTCCGCTCGTTGTTGTGAGCGTCGCTCCTCTGCCCATCGCTGTTGTTGGAGGGCGACTGCCGCCAAACTGCCCAGGAGCGTCCTTCACGAGCCTCCTCCACACCACTGGTACCAGTCATCGGCAAATCCAATCCTCCTGTACCACATCAGTACATCTCTTCTCTAGCCCGTGCCCGTTTAGCCACCTATAACCGGCAAACATGAACTGCTTCGCCATGCGGTGGCTGGGAATGTAGGCTATGTGACCCAGCCAACGGAACCTCACCTGACGAGGAGTGCACTAGCACTGATGGGAATAAATCCAGATTTTTCAAGAATTTGTGAGCTCCTCACACAATCCAGCCTGGTTAAACTCACAGTGGGTGGATCGTAGGCAGGCCAGCCTGAATGTTACAGATGTTCCTTCAGGGGGTCCACATTTCACAAGCATAGAAAGGACATAACTGTGGTCGAGAAGACCCGAAGCTTCGTGTGGAGCAAAACACCAGGTAGCTTTCACACAGCATTACGCAGCTGGTGAAAAGATAATGACACTCAACTGATTCAGACCGGAACTAACCATAAGCAAACTGCCCAGTTATGGAAACTTCTCCGCTCCCTCCACAACTGCTTGGCCACTCATGGGGAGTTTAGGGGTGGAATATTAGAGGACACAAAATATTTAGGCAGCTGCTTAAATTTGGTGAGGCTTTAGGTTCAGCAGCAGAACCTCCAACTCCTTATCAGAGTGAGCAGCAATCACCAATTCATCAGCATTCGTAAAATGGTTGACCAATACAGAGCCATCCCTTGATCGCACCCGGGCAACGATCAGTCTCCCATTACAGTGAGGGAAAAAAGTATTTGATCCCCTGCTTATTTTGTATGTTTGCCCACTGACAAAGAAATGATCAGTCTATAATTTTAATGGTAGGTTTATTTGAACAGTGAGAGACAGAATAACAACAAAAAAATCCAGAAAAACGCATGTCAAAAATGTTATAAATTGATTTGTATTTTAATGAAGGAAATAAGTATTTGACCCCCTCTCAATCAGAAAGATTTCTGGCTCCCAGGTGTCTTTAATACAGGTAACGAGCCGAGATTAGGAGCACACTCTTAAAGGGAGTGCTCCTAATCTCAGCTTGTTACCTATATAAGACACCTGTTCACAGAAGCAATCAATCAATCAGATTCCAAACTCTCCACCATGGCCAAGACCAAAGAGCTCTCCAAGGATGTCAGGGAAAAGATTGTAGACCTACACAAGGCTGGAATGGGCTACAAGACCATCGCCAAGCAGCTTTGTGAGAAGGTGACAACAGTTGGCGTGATTATTCGCAAATGGAAGAAACACAAAAGAACGGTCAATCTCCCTCGGCCTGGTGTTCCATGCAAGATCTCACCTCGTGGAGTTATAATGATCATGAGAACGGTGAGGAATCAGCCCAGAACTACACGGGAGGATCTTGTCAATGATCTCAAGGCAGCTGGGACCATAGTCACAAAGAAAACAGTTGGTAAGACACTACGCCGTGAAGGACTGAAATACTGCAGCGCCCGCAAGGTCCCCCTGCTCAATAAAGCACATATACATGCCCGTCTAAAGTTTGCCAATGAACATCTGAATGATTCAGAGGACAACTGGGTGAAAGTGTTGTGGTCAGATGAGACCAAAATGGATCTCTTTGGCATCAACTCAACTCGCCGTGTTTGGAGAAGGAGGAATGCTGCCTATGACCCCAAGAACACCATCTCCACCGTCAAACATAGAGGTGGAAACATTATGCTTTGGGGGTGTTTTTCTGCTAAGGGGACAGGACAACTTCACCGCATCAAAGGGACGATGGACAGGGCCATGTACCGTCAAATCTTGGGTGTGAACCTCCTTCCCTCAACCAGGGCATTGAAAATGGGTCGTGGATGGGTATTCCAGCATGACAATGACCCAAAACACACGGCCAAGGCAACAAAGGAGTGGCTCAAGAAGAAGCACATTAAGGTCCTGGAGTGGCCTAGCCAGTCTCCAGACCTTAATCCCATAGACAATCTGTGGAGGGAGCTGAAGGTTCGAGTCGCCAAACGTCAGCCTCGAAACCTTAATGACTTGAAGAAGAAGTTCTGCAAAGAGGAGTGGGACAAAATCCCTCCTGAGATGTGTGCAAACCTGGTGGCCAACTACAAGAAACGTCTGACCTCTGTGATTGCCAACAAGGGTTTTGCCACCAAGTACTAAGTCATGTTTTGCAGAGGGGTCAAATACTTATTTCCCTCATTAAAATGGCAATCAATTTATAAAATTTTTGACATGCGTTTTTCTGGATTTTTTTGTTGTTATTCTGTCTCTCACTGTTCAAGTAAACCTACCATTAAAATTATAGACTGATCATTTCTTTGTCAGTGGGCAAACGTACAAAATCAGCAGGGGATCAAATACTTTTTTCCCTCACTGTATATCTGTACCAGATGGAACGTCCTCTGGTACAGCCATGGAAAGCTTCTCGAACTACATTGTTTAAGGTGAAAAGGGAATGTCCCTTACTGCCAGCCACACAGCTTTAGCCAGACCTGCCCACCATTATGAAGGTCCTTAATGATTGTGAGCAAAGAGTCAGAGACCCCTAAAGCATGAAGACTGACCCAGAGCCTGGCCTATTGATGGTATCATGGGCCTTGATGAGGTCAATAAAGCAGAGATGTAGGTTCCATTGAAATTCCCTACACTTCTGCTCTGGCAAACGGACAGAGAATATTGCATCCATGGAAACCACTCCAGCCTGAAACACTTGGGCTTTGCAAGCCTCTCCTCAACGTGCCTGGCAAGGCAATGTTGAAAAATCCTTGCCAGGACCTATCCTGGTACACTGAGGAGAGAGATGTCTCGGTAGTTGTCACAATCAGGAGGGTCTCCCTTCTTAAAGAGGGGGTGCACCAGGGCATCCTTCCAATGCTGCAGAACCGATCCTGTGGTCCAGACTGTGGTGATGATGTAATATAGGGCAGTCTACACACAAACACCACCCTCCCTCATCAGTTCGCTTTGGATATCACATCTGCCTGGCGCTTTTCGTAGTTTTTTAACAGATAATACCTCAGCTAGCCACTCACAGAGGATGGCTACTTCCAATTACAGACAATAACAACAATAACAACACACTCCGCTCACCACTAAGTGGCGGTGACGTCACCACGGCGCTTGTGCTATGCTAGGTGCACTTTGAGGACACATGAAGTGCCGAAAGCCTGCTGGCAGGAAATCACGGACGAGACCCAGCAGATGCCATGGGTTGACTGACTGAGGTGGCTGGCAGATGCACCCGCTGTGCTTACCACTGTGCCAACTCTCTGCGTTTTAGCCACCCATCGCTCCGCACACACAAAGACAAAGATCCCCCATATAGCCTTTAACAGTCTGTTGGGGCAAGTCCTGTTAGCGAGCACCTGTGAAGGCCGGCACAGCACACAAGGGGGTGGGTGGCCAGCACCACGCCCGGCCAACTTTGTCTCCTGAGTTGCAATATTTACACACTGCACCAGATACTCATTTGAGACTGAGTCCACCGAGGGGAGGCCCAGGACTGGCTCAGATAATCGTCACTGGTGTTGGCCGTGAGTGGGAATCAAACTCGGGTTACTGGGTTCGTAGCACAGTACGCTAACCATTGCACTACCGCTCCCCACACACACACATACGTGTACAGGCTGACAAAGGCTAAAGAAGAGACTTAATTTAGCAGGAGCCTGGAAACAATTGTGGGCCCTGCAAGCCAGCCTGATAAGGAAGCCTCCGCTTTGCCCCCCTAAATCCCTTTCAGCGGTAGTTGATAATAATGCACTTCCCTATTAACTCAACAACAAAACGCATGCATACTGTTAACATCGGTCTGCAACAACAAAGAATCATGCACGGACATAACAAACACATACAGCATGCGTAACACTCGTGCATTAGCCTGTCAACTGCAAGCAGTTGCAGTAGGGTCCACCTGTGTAACGCTTACTGACCGCGTGACCCCGTTAGCCCATAATGGCCTTGTCGGAGGAATGAGTTAGTGCCTATGAGATGCTGGCTATGCATCTGGGCTTTAGCTACTCAAGTTTTAACCAGATTGTCAAGTCGAGAAACTCTAATGTTCTTTGGCCAATCGCCCGTTATTATTGCACCAAAATAGAATACATTTTTTGCTTATTTCTGCCTAGCCCAGCTCTGTGGGCTCAATGCTCTAAATATATACTGAATGACTGGCACGTAGTGAACTGCACTTCAAGGCTTCGCAGCAAGTAGCTCCTGGGTTCGATTCCCGACTTGGGCGTCATTCTATGTGGAGTCAATATGTTCTCTCTCCACCTGGTCTGCATCGGTTTACTCTGGGGTACTCTGGGGTACTCCGTGATACTCTGGGGTACTCTGGAGTTCTTTTCCATATCGCTAAAACAAACATACACATATCATGTAACTGGTACTGGTTCAAAACACATTCAAGTACCGAATATGTATATATGTTGAACTTCTTTCACACCGTACATAGCCAACCGTGAGAATCAAATTGTTACTCAATAGTGACATCACCTCTCGCTGCGAAAACCTGGCAGGACCCTCCTGAAAAAGAGTCTTGAAACTCATTGCAGCTTTGCTCGGTAAATACGTGCAGTAGTAGTAATGGTAGTAATACATGCAGTAGTAGTAGTAATGTGGAGTGGTAGTAGTAGTAATACGTGTCGTAGTAGTAGTAGTGATGTATAGTAGTAATACGCGTAAGAGTAGTAGTAGTAGTAATGTGTAGTAGTAATAAGTGTAGGAGTAGCAGTAGTGTAGTGATTTCAACTGAGTCGCAGACGTTGTTCTTTAGAGGCAACACATTTATTTATAACACGTATACACAAAGGGGTAACTGCCCCTTTTACCAGATCCAGCCGAGGGTGGAGACCACCCAGCTAACTACACTATACATAGGAATTACAGCTACGAAGGGTCGGACCCTCACTCGGGTCCCCGGCGACTTGTTGGTGCCTCTTCAGACGTAGGACGTAGAGCTTCCAGCTTGTAGAACGAAGCGACCCCAGTCCCTCTAAGGGACAGACCTTATATCCTCCCGGGTCAGGGCCAGCTCTGCCCTCGGCCCCGCCCACCTTCATGATCATTCTAGCTCCCTCTCGAGAGCTCTCCCCGGACACGTGATCACCTGCTAGCCCCCCCACCTGGGGCCCTCTCTGTGGAAACTCAGGATCACGTGCCTAGGGGGTCAACCAGTGCCATGGCCCGGGGCAACCCTGTCCCTGGGCTGACACTCTCTCGCTCCCCCTTGTGGGAGCCTGCACTACACTCCATGGAGTGATGCCAGCGCTCACCAAGCCCCGCTAGGGCTGGTACTACACCCACCTACGGAGTGTATGCGATGATGGTACATCGCATGCCGTGCTATGCTAGAGCCGGCCTCACACAGCAACACACACGATGCTGTCTGCGACGTAAGTACATCGCACGCCACGGCCCTCCCGGGCCGGCACCATACAGTGACATCCATGATGTCACTACATCAACCTCCCCCCTCGAAGCATTCAGCCGTCCTGGATGTAAACTCCCCCTCCAAATGAACAAATTAGTGAAATGCAAGAGAAAAAAAAACACAGTGTGCCTCAACAATAACAAGAACAGCGATAAACACCTCAACCCACCTGTACAAAAATTACACTATCCACAAATGTACAAAACCAGCATGGAGAAGGGTGTAAACCAACGAACTCAAAACAATACCACACAACAAGGAAAACGTGTGAACCCTCGGGATCTCCTCCACCACCACACCTCCCACCTTCACCGTGTAATGACGCTCGTGAGCTCAATAGCGGCCAGGATCAGCCAATAACCTCCACGACTCAACGAGCGTGACAAGCAACTGACAGCGTGGGAGTGTGTGTGTAAGGGGATCATGAAAAACGAGTCTTTGAGCAAGTCCATAATGCCAGGCCCCCAGGGGAGGTGGGCTCGCTCACCCTGGAGGTCCCGTGGGGAATGTGCAAATGTTCCGCCGAACCCGGCTCCTCACGGAGAGCAGTAGGCCGCCGGATCGACGGGTCCTCCGCGCTCGAAGCCTGCGAAGCCGGCATGCGCGACCGTTCGAGAGACGTCAGTCGCGCAGCACCTGGGGGCGGAACAGAATCGCTCCGCTGAGGACCAACCTCAGCAGGCACACACCGCGGCTCGTCGGACACATTCGACACTCGACCCCTGCGATATGGAGATGAAACGAATTTGTGCGGCGCGATAAACAGTTTCAGGCAAGAGGGATGCACAAACCAACTCCGCCGACCCAAGCTGATCTAGACACACTGTGGTCGAACAACCGAAACAACATCGACCGGCCCCCTCCAGGGCTGGAGTAACTTAGGCGATGTGCCCACCGGCACCTGCGGACAGTGCAACTAGGCCTTGTCCCCAGGTGTCCATTTGTTGGCAAATTGTCGCGACTCGGAATTAACCCTGGAAGCTTCTCGTGCCTCGGAAAGCTTTTGAAGAGTGAAACGAGTCAGAAATCTTGGATTTATACATTTTGGGCGTGGCCTGTAACTGAACATCGATGGGGGGGGGGGGGTCGTATTCCCTTCCATACATAAAAAACAATGGTGAGTAGCCGGTGGACGCGTGCGGGGCCATCCTGTAAGTGGCGAGGACCATCGGGATGTGCAAGTCCCAATCGAGTTGTGACTCACTGACCTGGTGGCTCAACATAGAGGTCAGAGTCCTATGTAGCCGTTCAAGCATGTCATCCGTCTGCGGGTGGTACGGCGACGTGCGCACCTTTTTCGTTCACCAACAAAGCGCAGACCTCATGCAGCAATTTATAAGATAAATTCTTGCCCTGATCGATCAAAAGGCGTTCAGGAGCGCCCTTGCCCATAACATAACCATTGAGGAATGCCTCAGTAATAGTCACAACCGATTTATTAGCGAGCGGCCAGGTGACAGGCCATCGTGAAAATACTCAACCCCCACAAGCAGGTATTTGTTCCCTCGAGCCAATAGAAATCCAGTTTCAGCATGGCCAGCATCTTCTGCACGCCCAGGTGTAAGAGACGCTCAGGCACAGCCCAAACAACCTTGCCTTGGAGGGAAGTGGGGACGACAATGGTATAACGATGCAGCCCCCCGTATGCCAATGCATGACTCAGCTGCCCCGCAGAATGACCGAGGCGACGCCGCGTCGATCCGTGCCCCCATCAGCTTCCCTCAGACGACGCTGCAATTTGAGTAGCGAAGCATCTTCTGCCTGAAGGCATCCCCATACCTCGTAATCCAAGCCAATGAACGCATCCCGTGCGACCGGACTGGCGCCTGTCCCGCCTGTCGCCGCATCGGCAGATGCCGCAAGAGGAGAAAGCGAGGTCACATCGGTCGGTTTACAGCGCCCGGAACCCGAAAAACATGCAAACCCTCCGGTCATTGGTAATCGCGACAGGGCATCAGCATTCGTATGACGAGAACCCTTGCGGTATGTGACATGGAACGAGAAGTCCTGCAGGATCTCCAGCCAGCGTGATAATTAGCCTGACGGCTGGTCCACACGCAGCACATATTAGAGCGCTGCATGATCGGAGCGCACCTCAAATCGTCTACCGTACAAGTAGGGGCGATATTGCTGCACAAAAAAGCACAATGGCCAGCAATTCATGGTGCGTAACACAGTACCGCTATTCAACCGGAGACAGCATCCTACTGCCGTACGCAACAACGCTATCCACCCTGCGACAAGACGGTTCCAATTCCGGTATTGCTAGCGTCCGTATCAAGGATGAACAGCAATGAAAAATCCGGATAATACAGGGGAGGGGCGTTCACCAATCCATCGCGAATGGCACGAAATGCAGCCTCCTCTTCCTCCCCCCAAAGAAACGTATGACCCTTAGCCGTTAACGCGTGGAGAGGTTTTGCAATTTACGCGAACCTGGCAACGAAACGGCGATAGGATGCAAAGCCAATGAAATTGCGCACCTCACTCACTGAGGTGGGGGTCGGCCAAGTTCGGACGTACGCAGTTTTCTCCGGGTCGGTCGCAATACCCGATACGTTAACAATTGTGGCCAAGATACCGAACCAATTTCTGGAGGTGACATTTCTGAGGTTTAAATTTAAGGTTAGCCGCATGTATTTTGAGGAAGACGGCACGCAGGCGGACCAAGTGGTCATCGAAAGTGCGGCTGAAGACGATTACATCGTCGAGATATATCAAACACGAGTCCCACTGGAGACCCGCCAGGATCAGTTCTATCAAACGTTGGAACGTGGCTGGCGCGGAATGGAGCCCAATAGGAAGCCGATTAAATTCGAACAATCCTGAGGCGTACGAAAGGCTCTCTTAGGTTTCGAAGCATCGTCAAGCGGCAACTGTCAGAAGCCGGATAGGAGATCGAGGGTAGAAAAGAAAAGTGCCCCCACCAACGTGTCAAGCGAATCATAAATGTGAGGCAAGGGATACGCATCCGCAACAGAAACCTTATTAAGATTTCAAAAATCAACGCAAAATCGTAAGCTACCATCGTGCTTCTTCACAAGCACAATAGGAGCGCCCCAGGGACTGGTGGATGATGAGATGATGTCTGCGGCCAACATATCATCAAACCGCCAGCTGAACATGTTCCTTCTCCGTCGGGTTCAGCCGGTAGAGATTCTGCCGGATAGGGGCCGCGTCGCCCGTATCAATGTGGTGACTCAAGAGCGTCGTGCATCCAATATCAAATTTTCCCCTGCTAAAAATATCCGAAAATTCACGCAAGAACACCCGCAGCTTCCCTATCTGGTCCGTGGACAAAGCGCCACTCTCAGCACGTAGTTTGTTTATCCAACCTTTATCCACGTCTCGTGTTTGTCGTGTGCAAAACTCAGCACCCACATTCCCGACGATGCCCCCTTCCGGACGCACCGGCGACGCATGAGCCAAGACAGTACCCTCCTGGATGACCGTGGTGTCCAACCCAGCATTAAGAACCTGAATAAAAGGTTCCTGGTCGTTGGACACTAAAGTCAGTCCACAACTGACCTTAGAAACTTCATAGCCCCCAAATCGAGAAGCTTCCTTAAGCAGAGGGGAACTAACATCTGCGCGCCGGGGAGAATTCTGATCGTTCGGCGCGCGAGCACCTACACCGTAGCGTTGGCCGTACACAAACGGGTGGGTGAAGGCAAAAATTACATATGACGGCCGGTCAATGCGGATTTTCAAAGGCATCCTTCCAAAGAAATCGGTTCCAAGTAAACATGGAACAGCCAGGAACGTGGAGACAAGAATATGTCCCGACAATGTAACATCAGCGATGCGCACCTCGGCCATTATCCGACCAATAATACTCAACGAGCCGCTGTTAGCGGCGAACCACGGTGCTTCAACACTTAGGGGGAAAAATATTGTAGATCAATTCCGAGATGATAGTTGCCGACACACCCGTGTCAACAATCATCCTTATTTCCACACCCTCAATAAACCCAAGCACGGCAGATCAACCCGCGGCCGCAGCCACCACTCGATGGGCCAGCTCCGATTACTGATCCGGTTGGAGCGGACGAAACTCACGATCACGCATAGGACCCTCCCGTACTGAAGCGCGACCGGGAAGTGAACCGAAATGCCTAGATGGGCGAGGTGAAGCCAGGGGTCGAGTGTGGAGTGTGTCGCGACTCGCCTTAGGGTGTAGGGAAGCATAGGATGGCGGCGATGCTGGGAGGCACCGTTGTGGTACGCGGCAGCCCGATGACACGTGCCCCAGCAGGCTGCAATTGTAGCAGGTAACACGGCCGCCTCCGCAACGAGACGACGACCTTGGTTGCCGCTGCTCGTCTGTCCGTCGCGCCCCACCATCACGCCGGTCGACTCCACCCCGAGTCGATGCGCATGCCGAAACGGGCTCCGCTCCAACAGGTGGCCCCGGCTCCTGCACCCTGTCCCGTTGTAGAAGTTGCTGGGCTTGGATGCACTCAGCAATCTTGAGAGACGAGATGTCATCATCTTCGGCTGGAAGAATGGTGTGGAGGACATTCACCAGGGCCAGCAGTCTCGCGAGGACCAACGCGTCGATACCATCGTGGTCCATTTTCAGGAAAGTGGCTTTCGCTAGCGCCAAAAGCGCATTACGGAAGGCGAGGGCTGACTCGGTTTCCCCCTTCCGTCGCGTGGCGAACTTGTGGCACGTATTCACCGGAGGCTGGTAGATTTATGCCATCTGGTCGAAAGCCTGAGTAAGGGTAGACATCTCCAGCGGCGGGATGGCGAGAAACGCCGCAAGGGCGTTGTCGTCGAGGGCGGCAGGCAACGCCTACAGCGCCTCCGTCCATCCCGCAAAGTCGGCGATCGTGAGGAACCGCCGCTTGAAGGCCACCCAGTCGCCACTGGTAGCCGCAAACTCTTTAATAAAAGGAAGCCGACGGTGGAGAGCTGGGATGTCCATCGGCGGCGACGGCGTGTCTTCAAGTTTGGCGGGCTGCGCGCTCCGCGCCGGCGACTAAATGGCGGCCGAATACGCGGGCTGCACAGACGAATTTCCCACCTGCTGCGAAATGGCGGTGGAGTCGTCGTCCACGAGCGGCAGCGCCGCTCCCTCCTTCACCGGCGAGACCGTGGGACTGATCTCCGTGAGAAGCGAAGCCACAGCATGGAGGAGCCCTGCGAGGCGACCGTGCGCCTCCCGGAGGGACAGCGAAGCATCACGCGCCCAGATGGCGCTCTGCTCCGCTGGCAGCGTCTCCCCCGCATCCTCCAGAGTTGTAGGCGGCACGAGGTCCTCTTCCTCGTTGTCTGACGTCCTGGTATGTGGTCTGCGACGTGTAGACGTAGTCTACCGCTAGCTGTATAGACTTGCGTGTTGGCCACTTCCGACACCAGTTGTAGTGAGTCCAACTGAGTCGCAGACGTTATTCATTTATTCGTAACACGTATATACAAAGGGGGAACTGCCTCTTTACCAGATACAGCTTAGGGTGGTGACCACCCAGCTAACTACACTATACATAGGACTTACACAGCTACGAAGGATCGGACCCTCACTTGGGTCCCCGGCCACGTGTTGGTGCCTCTTCAGACATAGGACGTAGAATGTAGAGTTTCCAGCTTGTAGAACGAAGCGACCCCGGTCCCTCTCAGGGACCCACCTTATATCCTCCCAGGTCGGGGCCGGCTCCGCCCTCAGGCCCTGCCCACCTTCGCAAGCGTTCCCGCTCCCTCTTGATCCCTCTCGAGAGTTCTCCCCGGACACGTGATGACCCCCTAGCCCCCCCCCACCTGGGGCCCTCTCTGTGGACACTCCGGATCACGTGCCTACGCTACGGGGTCAACCAGACTGCCATGGCCCGGGGCAACCCTGTCCCTGGGCTGACACTCTCCCACTCCCCCTTGTGGGAGCCCGCACTACACGCCATGCGTGGTGCCCACGCTATCCCAGCGCTCACCAAGCCCCGCGAAGGCTGGTACTACACCCACCTACGGTGGTGTACGCGATGACGGTGCATCGCACGCCGTGCTATGTTAGAGGCGGCCTCAAACAGTAACACACACTGTGCTGTCCGCGACTTAAGTACATTGCACGCCACGGCCTTCCCGGGCCAGCACCATACAGTAACATCCCCGATGTCACTACAGTAGTAATACGTGTAGGAGTAGTAGTAGTAATACGTGTAGGAGTAGTCGTAGTAATGTGTATTAGTAGTATTAATACGAGTCGTAGTAGTAGTCGTAGTGATGATGATACCACCACAGGGCGCTGCACCCTCAGTGGTGCACGTCACAATTCTCAGCCTCGCGGTCCCATGGTGATAACAGCTCCATTGGAAAATAATTCAAACGATGTTACAAACATCAAAATATACACAACAGCCAAAAATCCTAACAAGCTGATATTAAAAAAAACATTACAAAGCAAATAAACTCAACAAAAACATTTTTTTTACTTTTTCTGATTACTAAAAAAACGATTAATGCCATTTATTTCGAGACATCTAAATCTTAAATGAAAATAACCATGCTTGCAGGAACGGCCAATGAAAGAAAACGCAATCACCACTCAAAACGAAGACTCAAGTCGCCAGCAATGATTGGCAGTGGAAATGAGATTTGTAAAGTTGGCAGGATTTATCGCTGCTGGGAGACGGATGTTGCCTTCACAAGTTTATTTGCGAGTTAATTATATTTCTTTCCTTGTTTCGACCATCTGAATTGCATCTGTAATTACACTGTGTAACAATTTTTTTGTTCCTGGGTAGTAAGTGTTATTTTCTAATTACTTATGTCTCAAAAGTACAGAAAATTTCTATTATTCCCCACAAATTTTGCTTTTGTGACCAGGACACAGTGACATTTTGAAATGTATCGATTTTCAATGAGAAAATGGACGAATTTGTGTATTTTCGTTCACATAAACTCAGATTAAAAACAACATATGAATAAAAGTTAACATGTATTTGTACTAAAGTAATACAAAAATTACTACGAAAGATTTTTGGGGGCTGATTCGTCAAAGTGATTTACAGTATAATCGTAAATCTCGAAAAACTACTCACTTCTAAATCTTTTGTAGTCATTTTTGTATTACTCTAGTATAAATACATGTAGATTTTATTCATGTTGTTTTTTTCTGACTTTATGTGAATGGAAAGACACAAATTCGCCAGTTTTCTCATTGAAAATAGATACATTTCAAAATATCACTGTCCTGGTCACAAAAGTAAAGTTTGTTGGGAATAATAGCCATTTTCTATACTTTTTAGGCATAAGCAATTACGAAATAACACTACAGAGGAACAAAAATTGTGTTACATAGTGTTATTTCCCGTCTCGCGTGCGATATAGTAGCATAGCGTTTGTACTCGACGTATCATCGTATCGCTTGGAAGCCCATCACCACGGCCCGCACCGAAGAGGCCCCGCATCGTGCAGTGCCAAGAGCTGCAGCCATAAGAGGTTTTTTTTTTTGTTAGATCACGTAAATATATAAATGTGTCATTAAAACCTGCCACCACCTTACTCAGCCAACTCGTAAGGGTTGTCACGTAAACAAAACATGCCAAATTGTCACTCGTATAGCACACCGGTGTGTTGTAGAGCCAAGCCACAACATTTACAATCTGAGTACGACGTTTCACCAGTAATTACAACTAGCTTCCTCAGGCGACAGCCAGCTGCAGCCAGTCCAGCAGCGCTTGTTTAACCACAGGTTACATACCCTGCTGATGAGAGTCCGAGAAGTCGAAACCGGCCCGGAGTTTGTTCGCTTTGGACAACATCGGTCGGTAAGATGGAAAGGCTGGCGGACCCATGGTGAAGCAGCCCTCCCGAGTGTTCATTTTGTACTCGGACTATTGTGCAGCTCAAGCAATCGGCTCCGTGTGTTACAGACGGACGTAAAATCCGGGCCGATAACCGGACTCAGCTACATGTGACACTGAGGACCGCGTGTGTGGTGCATGACTGGCACACGAGCCCACCGTCACCCCTCTGCAACCACGACAATGTGAGGGCGCGACGGCAAATCGTCAACCACACGTTCAAGCCGACCAGATATTTGCACAAATGCCCACATGAAGAAAATGGAAGACTCAAATAGCCAATAAAAACCAAGTGACCAATATTTCCAGATTTAGTTTTTAGCACCTGTAAAGGACAGCCATTGCAACGTAAACAAAGCACACACACACACATGGCTGAATCTTCCTGTCACACTTGGGATCGAGCGCCAAACTGCTCCCTCACTGCACCGGGCAAAATTCAGACTAGAACAGCAGTCAGGGTGATTGCAGATCGAGCACTCACCGATTCGCTCCAGTTACGCATTCACTGGTGGTTAGTCGCCTCCCTATCACTCTTCTATCGTAACTACCACTATGGTTGCTGTCCCTGTGAACTTCACTCGTTAATTCCTCATATTTTGAAGACTCGGTCTACCAGACTGTGTCATCTCATCCACACTGTGTTCAACCAATACACTGCAGATCACAACAGCACAGTCCCACTCACCCACCCACCCACTCAATCACCCACCCACCCAATCACCCACGCACCCGATCAGCCACCCACCCACTCACCCAATACCAATACCCGCCATTCGCCACTCAGTGATGGTGACGTCACCACGGTGCCTGTGCCAGGCCAGGTGCACTTCGAGGCCACGTGAAGTGTCCAAGGCTCGCTGACAGGTCACAGGACAGACCCAGTTGCCATGGGTTGACTGACTGAGATGACTGGGAGATGCACCAGCTGTGCCCCCCCTACACACACACTCACTCGCTACACTGCAGATTACCTCACTTCCCTGGTTCTTCCCATGCACTGCTCCATTACCAAAATCCTCTAACCTTGCTCAATTCAAGATATGTATTCACTCTTCATTACAAAGTTGGTGGTGCTGTTTGTTGCTGGCTGCTTGACTTGTTGGGCTTTTGCTCGGCACCTGTGTTTAAAATAAATAAATATATACAGGGTGGCCCCAAAGTCAGGACACATAGGGTTATATAAATTTGTATTTAAAAACTGACTTCTATTAACATCAATTCATGCATATGTTCTCTTTTGAAATAAATTTAGGACTTATTTTAACATTGGTGTAATCTTTGAACATGCATCAATTATGTTTTATCTGCATACAGGGGTTTTGAATGAGTTTTGTAAACAATAGACTTGAGGTTACCACACAGGAAAAATAAATATTAATAATGTTAAAAGATCAAATATTAACTAAATGAATAAACAATTTATATATTTAATGCTAGTGTTAAAATAAACTAAATAACCCTTTGTGTCCTGACTTTTGGGCCACCCTATATAAAAAAATACGTGACTAGAGTTTGGTGGTACAAATTAACTACAATACCTAGTCAAGGAGCATAAACCATCATGCAAACTCCGATCATCCTCACAGTGGCTTCTGGCTGGCCATCGAACAAAGACGGTTACTGTATCGCGCGTTTACAGATGCGCTTCTGCGGCCGTCTGGAATGCTCTTCCTTCCGATATTCGGAAGTCACTGGAGCTATGCACTTTTAAATCTAGATTGACAACCTCATTTCTTTAGATCTTCTTTTTGTGTTTAGTTTGTTGTCCTTCCCCCGTACCTCGAGTAAGCACGGCTGGCTATGTACAGTTCGAAGGAAGTTCAACATACGTACTGTATATACAGACATGATGGGGTGGCTGGGTGGAGTGTGTAACCGTGTCAACCGCTGAGATCCCGTGCTTCGAACCGATCATATCGTCCACGATAGTCACAAATAATTAAGGAAAACAACGTAATCATTATTATTACTAGTGAAGTATTGGAAAATGACGGCAGGAAACTCCTTGACGGGAACACACTTCTTTTATTAAATCTTGACTTGTAACGATACAACGCGTGGCCTCTCTTCTTCACAATGCGGTCACCATACAACGGTACAACTCGTGACCTCTTCTTCTTCACCCTACGCTTCTCTTGACTCTCTTAGATTCTGTGCTGCTGGCTCTCTGTGCCTCGTGTAGACTCCGCGCCTCGGCTACACTCTTCTCTCGTCTCGTGTAGACTCTGCGCCTCTGCTACACTCTCCACTCGCCTCGTGTAGACTTTGCATCTCTCTCTGGCTACACCGTATGCATACTCGGCTCGTGTAGACCTTTCTCTCTCTCTGGCTACACCGTATGCATACTCGGCTCGTGTAGACCTTTCTCTCTCTCTGGCTACACACTATACATCACTCAGCTCGTGTAGACCGTTCTCTCTCTCTGGCTACACACTATACATCACTCAGCTCGTGTAGACCGTTCTCTCTCTCTGGCTACACACTTATACCTTACTCTCCTCTACTCTCCCTTACTCTCCTCTCCTCTCCATTACTCTCCTCTCCGGGCTCTATCTCTGCACCTTCGTCTTCATTCTTAGATGGTTCCACTTCTCCCGGGAGACGGAGCGGATGCGGACCTCAACGTCGGCACCGCTCCTCAGTTACCCAATCACCACGCGCTATCTCTACGATCCGTTTCCGCCCAGCGCGTGTTTCCACTCCTCGACCAATCACACCGCGCTGCCACCCGATCACTCCCTCTCAGCGCGTCACCGGCACACAGCCAATCAGCAGCACTACCCCCACCCGCGCACTGACGCCTGCTCCTCCCCGTCAGCGCGCGTCACCACACACACACGTACATACGCGCTGGCACATGACGTACACACCCAGCGCGTATCACCACTACATCACCCCCTCCCACATAGCTCGCAGCCGGCCCGGCTGCTAACAACAACCAACCGCGACGATAAAACGACAACCAACAAAAAAAAACCCGTAACCCCCCGAGTGTGCCCCGTAACATAACAACAACAACAACAAGAATAACTATGTACAGATTGACAATGAACACGAAAAGTCAACAATAACACGATACGAGCAAATTCCAAAAAACGAACGCGCCCCACGTCCCTGCGACTACACGCAGTGACGAGGCGCACCAACAGCCCCGACTCCTCACGAGGCGGGTCGCGCAAAGTAGCACGACTTGGCGCGAGTCCGTCTGGCTGGTCCGTCGTATGGGGCGGGACACTGACGACCGTCCGACGGTTCCGGCTGCTCCAGACGGCGCGGAACGGGCCTGAAAGGGCCGGCCCCGCCGCGGAGATCCGGCCGCCGGTGGTCGGCAGCTGTCAGATCCGAGACACCGGGGATTGTAGAGATGACTTGGGATCTCGGTCGTCGTCCAGCCGAGCACCCATGGCGCGCTGACGCGGAGCGCGGCACCCGGACGCCACGTGGCCCCGGAGGCCGCAGTTATAGTACGTGACGAGGGTCGGAGTAGATCTTGGTTGCTCCGACTTTCGGCCCGATCGCAGAGGCGACCGAGCCCCCGGCCTCCAGTCCCCTGGTCGTCCCGTGGCGAACGCCTCCTCTCGTGGGCTGACGACTTGGGGTTCGGTGACCACCGAACCCGGAGCTGCGACGACAGCAGCGTTGCAACCAACTCCTTGTTTCCATTGTAGGGCCTCGTGCGCTTGAATACTCGTGGCGACTCTCAAAGAAGAAATATCAATCTCGTCAGCTGTGTTGATAGGGACCCCCAGGTCCTGCGCCAACTTAAGCAGCTGCTCCAAAACCATCGCGTCTTGGCCCTCCTCGTCCATCCGAGGGAACGCAGCATCAGCAAGAGCCAGCAACGCCGTGCGATAGGCCAGCGCGGTCTCCGTGGCCGCTTTCCGTCTTGCGTAGAAATGATGGCGGCACGCCGAGGGAGGTCCGTAGACCCTGGCCAACAAACCCAGCGCATCCTTCAGCGTGGAGCGGTCCGACTTCCGTGCAGACCTGAAGGCCGCGAGCGCATCGTCGTCCAGCAGGGCAGGCAACGCCCGCAGCGCCGTAGCATCGGACCACGCTGACATCTCTTGATGCGCCAAAAACCTTCGCTGAAATTTGCCCCAGTCTCCGCCTTCCGCCTTGAAGGCTGACAACGTGGGCAGACGCTGCTGAAAAATGAAGTCATCCGCCTCGTGGTTCCTCTCCGCCTCTCCGTCGGTGTGTAAGATGGCGGCTCCAGCGGCAGACGTAAAATGGCGGACCCCCTCGCGCGCTGATGATGTCGATGCGCGCGCTTGGGAACCCACCACCACGTGGCGCTCGCCGTTCCCGCCAAAAGTAGGCCCAGGCGCAATGGCGGGAATCCCCCATTCGTTTTGGCGGGAATCTGCGGGGCGACCTTGTAAAATGTCCCCCACCGTCCCCGCTCCTCCCGACGAGCTGATCTCCGCCAAGATGGACGCGGCGGCGAGCAGCAGCTCCGCCAGTCGGGAGTGCGCCTCACGAAGCACGGCCTCGGTCCCCGGTCGCTCGGCCGGCGCCGTCGACGGATCCTGTAGCGTGGGCAAGTCCTCCTCCTCACCCCCCGCCACCAGCGGCCCCGAGTCGTCCAGGTTTTCCTCGCGGTCAATCCCGTGGGTCCTACGGGTCTTCCTTGTCTCCATGCTTGGAAGCCCGTTTCACTTCTGACGCCAGATGAAGTATTGGAAAATGACGGCAGGAAACTCCTTGACGGGAACACACTTCTTTTATTAAATCTTGACTTGTAACGATACAACGCGTGGCCTCTCTTCTTCACAATGCGGTCACCATACAACGGTACAACTCGTGACCTCTTCTTCTTCACCCTACGCTTCTCTTGACTCTCTTAGATTCTGTGCTGCTGGCTCTCTGTGCCTCGTGTAGACTCCGCGCCTCGGCTACACTCTTCTCTCGTCTCGTGTAGACTCTGCGCCTCTGCTACACTCTCCACTCGCCTCGTGTAGACTTTGCATCTCTCTCTGGCTACACCGT
The DNA here is from genome assembly GCF_964198595.1 of Lampetra fluviatilis. NCBI lineage: Eukaryota > Metazoa > Chordata > Hyperoartia > Petromyzontiformes > Petromyzontidae > Lampetra > Lampetra fluviatilis. Next base: position 13,994,564 of record NC_136292.1, on the reverse strand, counting down.
ATGCATACTCGGCTCGTGTAGACCTTTCTCTCTCTCTGGCTACACCGTATGCATACTCGGCTCGTGTAGACCTTTCTCTCTCTCTGGCTACACACTATACATCACTCAGCTCGTGTAGACCGTTCTCTCTCTCTGGCTACACACTATACATCACTCAGCTCGTGTAGACCGTTCTCTCTCTCTGGCTACACACTTATACCTTACTCTCCTCTACTCTCCCTTACTCTCCTCTCCTCTCCATTACTCTCCTCTCCGGGCTCTATCTCTGCACCTTCGTCTTCATTCTTAGATGGTTCCACTTCTCCCGGGAGACGGAGCGGATGCGGACCTCAACGTCGGCACCGCTCCTCAGTTACCCAATCACCACGCGCTATCTCTACGATCCGTTTCCGCCCAGCGCGTGTTTCCACTCCTCGACCAATCACACCGCGCTGCCACCCGATCACTCCCTCTCAGCGCGTCACCGGCACACAGCCAATCAGCAGCACTACCCCCACCCGCGCACTGACGCCTGCTCCTCCCCGTCAGCGCGCGTCACCACACACACACGTACATACGCGCTGGCACATGACGTACACACCCAGCGCGTATCACCACTACACTAGTATCATACCACATGTTTACCCAGCCAAGCCTCACCGCGTCTCAAGACTCTTATCTCAGGAAGGTCTTTCCAAGTTTCTACAGCAGGGGGCGATGTCGCTGCTGCGTGTGATCCCAAATGAGTAATTTGCACGTTATTTTCAGCATTTGGGATACTTTGGCCAATACTAAATACATGGTATGTGAGGTTATGTTAGCAATGTGTAGTACACCGGATAATCCAAAAGGAAACCCATCAGAACAGGGGAAGAGGACATACAATTGGATAGGCACCAGAGTCGGGAATTGAACCCAGGCCCCTTCTTGTTTTATAGGCACGGGCATTAGCACTGTGCCACCCTGCCTGTCTGCCGTCCTTTGCAAGATTACAAATTAAAATAAATGCATAATAGCCACCGACGTGGAAGACGACAGGATATCACACTCCGTCAGAAATATGTTTTGGGGAAAAATAAATCCTGCTGCACGAAGCCCAGGCTGGGCGAATTAATCCCCAAACCCACACAAGTTGCTGCCCGGATACAAATACTATGCTCTCAACGCAACGTGGGATAAAAATACTATGCTCTCAACACAACGTGGGATACAAATACTATGCTCTCAGCGCAACATGGGCTGCAGCCGTCATTGCTTGGTGGAGTTGGTGAGGCAGGAGGTGGTAGCAGTGGTGGGGCTGGTGGCGGTGGTGGAGCTGGTGGGGCTGGTGGTGGGCCTGGTAGTGGTGGGCCTGGTGGTTTTAGTGGTCATAGGGCTGGTCGTGGTGGTAGGGCTGGTGGTCGTGCTGGTGGTGGGGCTGATGGTGGTGGTGGGGTTGGTGGTGGTGGGGTTGGTGGTGGTGGGGTTGGTGGTGGTGTTGGTGTGGTAGGGCTGGTGGTGGTGGGGCTGGTGGTGGTGTGGTGATAGGGCTGGTGGTCGTGGTGGGCTGTTGGTGGGGCTGGTGGTGGGGCTGATTAGGCTGGTGGGGCTGATGGTGGTGGGGCTGGTGGTGGTGGGCCTGGTGGTGGTAGTGGTCATAGGGCTGGTCGTGGTGGTAGGGCTGGTGGTCGTGCTGGTGGTGGGGCTGATGGTGGTGGTGGGGTTGGTGGTGGTGGGGTTGGTGGTGGTGGGGTTGGTGGTGGTCTTGGTGTGGTAGGGCTGGTGGTGGTGGGGCTGGTGGTGGTGTGGTGATAGGGCTGGTGGTCGTGGTGGGCTGTTGGTGGGGCTGGTGGTGGGGCTGATGAGGCTGGTGGGGCTGATGGTGGTGGTGCTGGGGCTGGGGGTGGCGAGGCACGCGAGGGATTGTAGGAAGCGCTGGCGGGAACCGTGGAGCTGGCGGGAACTGTGGAGCTGGGCGGAATATTTTTCGAACGACTGCTCCGTGAATGCCGACCTCTTTTTCCATTGCCTCACACTGCTGGCTCTGACGGTGGAGATTCCTTGCAGCCTGCAGCTGTCAGTGCCTCATCCGTCCCCTATTGGCGGACGTCGTGTGTGTGCGCGTGTTTCTCTGTGCATATGTTTCTGTGTGTTTCTGTGCGTGTTTGTCCGTGTGTGAATGTGTGTATGTGTGTATGTATGTGTGTACTGGCCTTCATAGATGCTCCGCTAACAGTACTTGCCCCAAGTCTGTTTAGGCTATACCGGGGATCTTTGTCTTTGTGTGTTTTATGTGTCTTTGTGTGCGTATCACTGTGTGCGAGTGTGTGTGTATTTTTCTATTGTCCGTTTCTGCGTTTTTCTCTTTGTTTCTCTGCGTTTCCTATTTGTATACAGTATGTGCATGTGTAGTGGCATCTGCGTGGAGTGCGCTAGCGTGTGTCCATGTGTGTGCGAATAAATACGTGTGCGTGTGTTAGTGTATGTGTGGTGCCACAGCGACGGGGCCGCTCTGCCGAGCCAGGGAGCCGCCCGGCTTCCACCACCGCACTGCCCCCCATCACCCCCCCCACATAAGCACGCACCCGCACCCACGTAGGGCCTCGTGGTCGGGTCACCTACCCTGAGTTTTCACCCGAGGGCCCCCTCGGGGGGTTACCCCACGGTTTCTCAGGGCCAGGGAATTGGACAGGACCCTTCCCAGGCCAAGTAACACTGCGGCGCCGTGGGCGGATTTGAGATCGCACGACCACGGCAAGCTCAGAGAGCCCCGCAGTTAGAAACGCATACAAACACAAACACGGGTCAGCAGGGCAGATAGCTGGGATCAGGACCCGGGGCGACTGATTGGTCGAAAGGTCAAAGGCCGGCGGGATCGCAAAAGAGCGGGAAATCCTAGGCTCAGGATTGGTCGAGAGACCAAGGCGGTCGGGACGGGGGCGCCTAGCCTTTGATGTGAATAGTTTAAAAGAAAACGCAGGGGCAGTAGGGAACTCTCTTCTTCTGGAGTTTTGACACGGAGTCAGCGACGAGGGAGTCATCGGGTGAGCCGCTAGATTGTCTGCAGGACGATCTGAGCGCCGCAAGATCACCAAGAACTACAGACGGTATCATATTACGCGCCTTACAACACCTCAGAGCGGAGAGTAGGATCCGTAGGAGAGGGTTAGTTCGGGGTAAGGACGAGTAGGAAAGCGGTTTAACAGAGAGCGCAGCATAGAATAGGGCTGCACGCCACCAGAGAGTGGGTTAGAAGCGCCTTGCTGGCCCGCACACACACGGGTGGCTCGGTGGGTTAACAAGGGCTAATAAAATCTCGAGCGTAGTAACAAAACCGTGTTGTTGGGTGTTTTTGAACGTGGTATTAGCGTGCACTGCATTCGCGGGTGTGTGGTCGTTGTATGCGTAAAGTGCGCGCGGTGGTGGGCCCCTGACCCCCAACCCCGCGGCTCGAGCGCGTAATCGGCTGCGCATTGTTGTACGGTTTGTCTCGCGCGCACGGCGGCGGCGGCTTGAGTCGTTGTGTCGGCGTGTGCCCCGCTTGCGTGTGCTCGTTACTTGCGTAAAGTGCGGCGCGGTGGTGGGCCCCTGACCCCCAACCCCGCGGCTCGAGCGCGTAATCGGCTGCGCATTGTTGTACGGTTTGTCTCACGCGCACGGCGGCGGCAACTTGAGTCGTTGTGTCGGCGTGTGCCCCGCTTACGTGTGCTCGTTACTTGCGTAAGCTCTCGGCGTGCGTAATCGGCGTACCCCAGGTGCGCGATCGTAACGTGAGCGGCCAGCGCGGCGCAGAGCGGCGCAAGAGTGGGTATCGCGTGTGGAGCTGTGTGTGGGTGTGCGCGTACGTAATTAACCATGCCTGCTACGCGGACCCGCGGTGGAGGGGAATCCTCGGGCGACGGCTCCCACACCATGGGTGAGGAACCTAGCAGCGGTTCGCTTAGCAGCGGGGGGGCGATTGGTGATGTTAGCCCGGCCGTTGGCATTATCGAGGGAGGGATCTCGGGGGCTAGCGACCCCCACAGATTGGTGTCAGAAGCGGTACGGACCCCCGCGTTACCTCACGCTAAAATAAGACTAATATTTACCGGCCGGGGGGCCCCTTCGTGGAAGGCATTCGCCCGCAATCTCTTAGGGGCCAAGGAAATTAATGGATGGACGGACGCGCAGGCAGTACGTCAACTTAATATGAATCTTGATGGGTGGGCAGCCGATTTTGTAGAAGCGTTACCCGCGAGCGCACAGACACAGCTAGAGGAGCTGATGCGCCGACTCGATCAGCGTTTTGGCACGCGTGACGAGGAGGAAGCAAAATCGGCCTTAGAGGCGCGCCGTCGTCAACCTGGCGAGGATCTACGTGATTACGCCGAGGATGTGCGCGAGTTAACAAAGATCGCACGCCCGGGGTACGCAACTGATGTTATTGAGGAACTGGCCGCCGAGAAAATCCAGCGATACCTGTCTCGCACGGCGTGGTGGCAGCCAGACATGAGCTGCCCACGTCTTCCCTTTAACGCCCTTGTCGAGCGCGCACGTAAGTGTGAAAAAATTCACAGCGAACGCGCGCAGCTCCGAGGGCTGGGACGAGAGCGCGCCATTGCGAGCCTGCTCTCGGAAGACGAGGAGGAGGAACAGGAGCTCGCGAGGACGGTAAGGGGCCGGGAAAGAGAGCCTCCAGTGTCCCGCGAGACAACCCCGGGATGGGTTGCCGGTATACAAACGGGTATAAAGGATGTCTCCGGCCAGGTAACCCAGATAGACAACAAGGTAAACCAAGTAGGTGAGAGGGTAACCCACGTAGGTGAGAGGGTAACCCAGGTACGCGAGGAAACGAATAAAAATATGACCCAACTTCAATCCTCCGTTGAGACCATCCGATCCGAAATGGGGGACCTACGCGCCACGGTGGGAGGGTTATCTGGGAGGGTAGCCCGACTAGAGGCGGAGGGTGGACAGCGGCGTAATGGGGGGGGAGGGAGTGGGCAGGGGGCCCACTACGGAGCCGCCCCCCCTCCCCGGGCATGTTATATGTGCGATCGCCGAGGGCATCTAGTGAGAGACTGTCCTGAAATTACCCGAGCTAGGCAGGCGCAGGGGGTTAAACTCCAACGCCTCCTAGTGAGCGGACCAACTAGGGGTGCAATCGACGCGGTCCCGATACAAATAGACGATAATGAGAATAATGGCGAGCGAGTGATCCATAAACAGGTTACAACGACAACACCCAAGGGCGCGGGGACCTCGGGCGATTGGCTGCGGGAGCTGGTGGCAGGGATAACGGGAGCCACGTCGCTGGTGGAAGGCCAGGTGAACGGGCAGCACACCCGGATCCTACTGGACACGGGCGCCGTGGCCTCTCTCATGAGCGCCGCGCACTGCAGCATGCTCGGGGTGGACGTGGGCTGTCTGCAGGCCCCGGATCGCGCGCTGCACACGGCAAGCGGAGCCGGGATGGGGTTGCTGGGGAAGGTCTCCCTCGAGGTCCGTCTAGGAAACCAGGTGTGCACACAGGAATTCTACGTGTCGAGTGTGTTGTGCCACGAGTGCATTGCAGGAACGGACCTCCTGGAAAAGTTGGGACTTAACGTACAGCCCCGGCAACGATGCGCTACGGTGGAGGGCAGCGGGGAGCGGATTCCGTTCCTAGGACAGGGGCCGAATCGCCCACGCTTCACACCCGTGGCCGCTACGCTGGTGTCGGCCGTCACCATCGGACCTCTCGCCGAGATGCTGGTGCCAGTGGCAACCCTCTCCACCGACCCAACCCACCGACCATCGGGCGAGGTAATGCTGACTCCTCACCCGGAGTTGGCATCGCGATACGGGGTGGTAGGGTCAGCCACACTGGTAAACGCAGATGGGGGCCGGCTGTTTATACGTGTGTTTAACCCACACAGTACCCCGGCAATGATACGACGACGCACCCCGGTAGCCACCGTACACCCCCTGCACGCTCGCCACTCGAACGACTCGGTGTTCGCACTCTGGGCGGAGGACCCTGGCCGCCCCGAGGACAGCCAGGATCTGGCCTGGCGGGTCGGCCCGACCCCCCGAGCCGAGATTGTTCCACTGCAGGATGCGTTACATGTGCCTTGGGCAGCCTTACCTAAGGGGGAGGCCGATCAGCTGCGCGGGTTATTGCGGGAGTACGCCGACGTGTTCAGTGAGCACGATTCGGACGTGGGCCGGACCGACCTGGTCAAGCACCAAATTGACACAGGTGCAGCCCGACCCATCAAACTCCCCGCATACCGAGTGGGCGCGCCTGAACGGACCCAGATCAAAGAGGCAGTCACGGATATGCTACGCGATAACATAATTCAGCCCTCGGCGAGCCCCTGGTCAGCCCCAGTGGTACTAGTAACGAAAAAGGATGGGTCAACCCGGTTCTGCGTCGATTACCGTAAACTAAATGCAGTCACGCTCGGCGATGCCTTCCTCATACCCCGCATCGACGACACCTTCGACAGTCTCGCAGGAGCGCGGTATTTTTCCACCCTCGATCTGGCGTCCGGTTACTGGCAGGTGGAGATGACGGAGGAGGATCGGCCAAAAACAGCATTCACCACCCCGATGGGCCTGTTTGAGTTTCGAGTGTTGCCGTTCGGACTCACTAACGCGCCCGCGACGTTCCAGCGGTTGATGGAGTTGGTGATGCGGGGCTTACAGTGGGAACAGTGCCTGATTTACCTGGACGACGTAATAGTGTTCAGTAGGTCGCTGTCCGAACACTGGTCCAGGCTGCAGGAAGTATTCCAGCGACTGCGAGCAGCCCATCTCAAGCTCAAGCCGCGTAAGTGTTACATTGCGCAGCGCGAGGTGGGGCACCTCGGACACCGAGTCAGCGAGGCAGGGGTGAGCACCGATCCCGAGAAGGTGCGTGCCGTAGTGGATTGGCCGCGGCCGAGGAACCTGACGGAGATCAGGTCATTCTTGGGACTCGCCACTTATTACCGTCGATTTGTAAAGGGATTCAGTGAGATTGCACGCCCCCTCACCCAACTCACCTCCCCTAAGAACCCCTATCAGTGGTCGGAGGCCTGTCAGACGGCTTTCACCACACTCAAAGACCACCTCACCCACACCCCCACCTTGGCTTTCCCGGATTTCACCACCGATTTTATTTTGGATACTGACGCCTGCAGCAGTGGGCTGGGCGCGGTGCTGTCGCAAGTGCAGGGTGGGACGGATCGGGTCATCGCGTACGCCAGTCGGACCCTGAGCGGGGCCGAGCTGAACTATTGCGTAACCCGTCAGGAACTGTATGCCGTGATTTTCGCGTGTAAACAGTTCCGACCGTACTTGTACGGCAGGAGATGTCGTGTGCGCACCGATCATTATGCACTGCAGTTCCTCCTTACATTCAAGGAACCGCGGGGGCAGATGGCTCGATGGCTGGCGCAGCTGCAGGAGTACAACCTGCAGATCGAGTACCGAGCGGGGCGGACACACGCGAACGCGGACGCCTTGTCAAGACGGCCCGCGGTGCGCGCTGAGACGAGGGAGGGAGACGCCTGCCCGTGTTTCACGGGGGGATGCTGCCGCCAGGCAGCAGAACCCAAGGAGCGCGCGGAAACTAAACTCCCCCCCCCGAGAGAGAGTGCGGTGTGCGCCGCAGGAACCCCTGCAGAAGGAGCCCGGGGACAGACGGATCATCCCACCCCAACCGGGCGGATCCAAGAGGATGTCGGCTGCGCCTTCCTGGGCTTGGACGACGAGCAGCTGCGACAAACCCAGCAGCGGGATCCGGATCTGGCGGCGGTGGAGGCGGCACTGCGAGAGAAGAAGGATGCACTACCAGGGCCCTGGAGCGGTTTGTATGCCCGGTTGTGTGTAGAAAACGGGGTGGTGAGGGAACTGGCCGACGCTGGGCAGCCGGGGTGCATCTGCGTTCCCGCCCATGTGCGACCCCAACTACTACGACTGGTACACGACCACCCGCTCGGGGGCCATGATGGGGAACGGCGCACCCGGGAGACTCTGCGTCGCCAGTATCTCTGGCCTAAATTGGCGCAAGATGTGGCCGCCTGGGTGCAGGGCTGCCGAGCCTGTCAGCAGTGTGGGCAAAAGCCGGCGAGGTACCAGGTACCCCTGAGGCCGTTCCGAGTCAGTCGGACGAATCAGTTGGTCGGAATCGACCTGCAGGGGCCCTTTCCACGATCCCACCGGGGCAACCGATATATTCTCGTAGCGGTGGAGTACTTCACCTGCTACCCCGTGGCGGTGGCTATCCCGGATAAAACAGCCCTCGTAGTGGCCCGGGCCTTCGTGGAAAACTACGTACTTAAGTGCGCGATCCCCGAACGAGTCATTACCGACCAGGGTAGTGAATTCGAGGCCGAACTATTCCAGGCGCTGTGCCGAGAGTTCGGGATCCAGAAGGACCGAACCACGGCGTATCACCCCCAGGCGAACGGGATGGTAGAGAGGATGAACCAGACTCTGGCCGGGAAGCTTAAACGCATGGCGGCCGCGAATCAACAGGACTGGGACGAACACCTCCCCTATGCACTGTTCGCCTACACCACCGCCGTTCACACATCTACAGGACAGACCCCGTTCCTAATGATGTTTGGTCGCGAGTCTCGCCTGCCCGCAGATCTGCTGTTCGGTGTCCCTCCGCCGCAACGGGAGGAAGGGAGCCACCCCGTGGAGCACTTGCTGGAGACCCTGCGAGGGGCCAGGGGCCGAGCCTACCCGCACGGAGAGGCCGCGCACCAGCGGCAAGAGCAGGGCGCCCGACCCCGTATGGAGCCCCCCTTCTACACTGCGGGCTCCGAGGTGTGGCTGTACACTCCCCGCGTCGGTGCCGGACAGGTGGGAAAGCTGACCACCTACTGGCGAGGACCCTGGATTGTGAGACGGCAGATCTCACCATGGACGGTGCTGATTCAGGGAGGAGAAAGGGGCCGGGAGATGGTGGTCAACATCCGCCGACTGAAGCCGTGGTGAGCAGCCCCCGAGGGGGGGAGCCCCGCCGTCCAAGTACCCCGAAACCCCGGGGTCCCCCCACCCCCCGTGCCCGGGGGCCTCGCGCAGTATATGGGCCCCACGGAGCCCCGGGCTCCGAGGGGCCCCGGGCGGGGCCGGGGGCGACGAGGACGGCGACCCTTAAACCCCACCGCCTCTGAGTTTGTTCCCCAGCCCGCAGGTGCCAGAGGCCGAGGGGAGCCGTTGGAATGGAGGAGGAGACCACCGCCGGAGCCCCAGGAGACGGAGCCGCCACCCCCGAGGCCAGCCACAAGGGCCGGGCGAATCCCGCGGACCCCGCGGCGATACCTCGTGGGGGCAACCCAGGCGAGGTGCTCCAGTCAACCCGGGACGGGGACTGGCACCCCGGGGGGCTATGTGGTGCCACAGCAACGGGGCCGCTCTGCCGAGCCAGGGAGCCGCCCGGCTTCCACCACCGCACTGCCCCCCATCACCCCCCCCACATAAGCACGCACCCGCACCCACGTAGGGCCTCGTGGTCGGGTCACCTACCCTGAGTTTTCACCCGAGGGCCCCCTCGGGGGGTTACCCCACGATTTCTCAGGGCCAGGGAATTGGACAGGACCCTTCCCAGGCCAAGTAACACTGCGGCGCCGTGGGCGGATTTGAGATCGCACGACCACGGCGAGCTCAGAGAGCCCCGCAGTTAGAAACGCATACAAACACAAACACGGGTCAGCAGGGCAGATAGCTGGGATCAGGACCCGGGGCGACTGATTGGTCGAAAGGTCAAAGGCCGGCGGGATCGCAAAAGAGCGGGAAATCCTAGGCTCAGGATTGGTCGAGAGACCAAGGCGGTCGGGACGGGGGCGCCTAGCCTTTGATGTGAATAGTTTAAAAGAAAACGCAGGGGCAGTAGGGAACTCTCTTCTCCTGGAGTTTTGACACGGAGTCAGCGACGAGGGAGTCATCGGGCGAGCCGCTAGATTGTCTGCAGGACGATCTGAGCGCCGCAAGGTCACCAAGAACTACAGACGGTATCGTATTACGCGCCTTACAACACCTCAGAGCGGAGAGTAGGATCCGTAGGAGAGGGTTAGTTCGGGGTAAGGACGAGTAGGAAAGCGGTTTAACAGAGAGCGCAGCATAGAATAGGGCTGCACGCCACCAGAGAGTGGGTTAGAAGCGCCTTGCTGGCCCGCACACACACACGGGTGGCTCGGTGGGTTAACAAGGGCTAATAAAATCTCGAGCGTAGTAACAAAACCGTGTTGTTGGGTGTTTTTGAACGTGGTATTAGCGTGCACTGCATTCGCGGGTGTGTGGTCGTTGTATGCGTAAAGTGCGGCGCGGTGGTGGGCCCCTGACCCCCAACCCCGCTTACGTGTGCTCGTTACTTGCGTAAGCTCTCGGCGTGCGTAATCGGCGTACCCCAGGTGCGCGATCGTAACGTGAGCGGCCAGCGCGGCGCAGAGCGGCGCAAGAGTGGGTATCGCGTGTGGAGCTGTGTGTGGGTGTGCGCGTACGTAATTAACCATGCCTGCTACGCGGACCCGCGGTGGAGGGGAATCCTCGGGCGACGGCTCCTACACCATGGGTGAGGAACCTAGCAGCGGTTCGCTTAGCAGCGGGGGGGCGATTGGTGATGTTAGCCCGGCCGTTGGCATTATCGAGGGAGGGATCTCGGGGGCTAGCGACCCCCACATATGCAAGGAGTGTGTGATGGCGTGTTTGTGTACATAGAGTGGGGAGCGGTAGTGTAGCGGTTAGCACACTGCACTCTCAATCTGCCCACCTGAGTTCGATTTTCGCTCAGTCAACAACAGTGACGATTATCTGAACCGGTCTTGGGCCTCCTCTAGGTCGTCTCAACCTCAATTGAGTACCTGGTTCAGTGTGTAAACATCACCTCTGGGGAGACAAAGGCGGCCGGGCGAGGTACTGGCCACCCACCCCCTCGTGTGCCGTGTCGGCCTTCAAAGGTGCTCGCTAACAGCCCTTGCTCCAACAATCTGTAAAGGCTATACGGGGGATCTTTATATTTGTTAAGTATATGTGTTTTGATGTGGGGAGCGGCGGTGTAGTGGTTAGGGCACTGTGCTATGACTCCAGTGACTTAAATTCAATTCGCGCTCAGGGCCAACATGATAACTGAATTTGTTCCTGGACCTCCCCAAGATTGACCCAGTCTTAAGTACATGGTGAGGTGTATAAACATCAGCACTGGAGGTCAAGGCAGCCCAGCGTGGTCCTAGCCACACCATCTCCGGTTCAGATAACTGTCACTGGTGTTGACCGTGAGCGGGAATCAAACTCGGGTCGCCGGGTTCATAGTGCGATGCGCGATCTGCTACTGGACTACTGATCCCCACATGTATACACACACTGACAAAAAAATGAACATACACACACATTGACACACGAGGGAGGAGCCGTGTGCTAAGCGTGTTCCGGGAGCTGCTCTCTCACCGTCTCTCAAGGTCATCTATCCCTGACCTCCGGCTACCTTCTCCACTTTGAATGTGCCAGGGCGCTGTCCCTGCATAAAGGGATTCCTCGGGGGCCCTGAAACCGTGAGTCCTTAATATCATCGAGAAGACTTGGCAAAGGAAAAAAGAGCAAGGGTAGGTGACTGCAGTGGTTAAATGTAAATGGAGTTGCGTGCATTTTCTGTAGAAAGGAAAGGGTGAAGTAGAAATGAAGACATCATTCTCAGACAAACATGGAAGCTGCCAACAATGGGAAAAAAAAAATAAGGAAAACCCGTCAATGTTTTAGCTTAAAACATAGAGGGTCAACGAGGTAAGGAGCAACACGTGAAGAGACTTTGATACTTCCGGAATTACTGACCTGCCTTGGGTACGTTAAACAGAATGTAGATGATGTGATTATTATTATTTTGCTTGTTTACCCACGAAAGCCTCACTGAGTCCCCGACTCTTTCACGAGGGCCCTGCCAGATTCTTACACAAGGGGGCGATGTTGCTGTTGTGCAATCACATTTGAATAATTTGCAGGTAATTTTTCGGCATTGGGATGTTTGGTCAATACCGGTAACAATGTGTGTGGGGAGTGGTAGTATAGCGGTTGGCACGCTGCGCTACGAACCCGAGTTCGATTCCTGCTCACGGCCAACACCTTCGACAATTATCTGAACCGGTACTGGGCCTCCCCTAGGTCGACTCAGCCTCAAATGAGTACCTGATGCGGTGTGTAAACATCGGCACTCGAGACATAAAGACAGAGAGTGTGGTGCTGGCCACCCACCCTCTCGTGTGCCGTGCCAGCCTTCATAGATGCTCACTAACATCACTTGCTCCAACAGTCTATTACAGGCTATACGGTGGGTCTTTGTTTTTGTCGTTCGCGACGAGAGGAAACTGAGGAACCCGGAGCAAACCCATGCAGAAGAACAGAGTTAGAACGTACAGACTCTACGCAAAAAGAAGCCCGAGCCGGGAATCGAACCCAGCCCCCTTGTTGCATAGAGGCGCGAGTGTTACCCACTATACCACCACCCTGCCTGCTACCCCAGACAAGAGGGTGGTCTCTTGTTAGCGAGCACCTATTGAAGCCCGCGTGGTATTTCACCGAAGCCACGCGATGCTGCACTTTCACTTTCGACTTTGTACAAACCAACACATCAAGTACTCATTTAACAACCACATCAAAGTACTCACTTAAAGCTAAATCTACCGAGAGGAAGCCCAAGCCAGGTTCTGATACCATGTGCCACTGTGATGTACATGGCAAGAAATTGAGCCCAGATCAAAAGGTGCTTAGCATGTGTTAAATATTATGACACATATAACTACAAAGTTACACACGTCTGCATCCACGTCCACACACGCCTACACACACCTCTGTATTCACACACGTCTGCATACAACAACAACAACCGCCATTCGCCACTAATTGGCGGTGACGTCACCACGACGCTTGTGCCAGGCCATGTGCACCTTGAGGCCACGTGAAGTGTCGAACGCCCGCTGGCAGGTCACGGGGCAGACTGAGATGACCGAGATGACTGGCTGATGCACCGCCTGTGCCCCCTACTGTGCCAACTTGCTGTGCTTTAGCCACCCGGCGCTACGCTCGTTGTTGTGAGCGTCGCTCCTCCGCCCTCCGTTGTTGCTGGAGGGCGACTGCCTCCAACTGCCCAGTAGCGTCCTTCACGAGCATCCTCTACAGAGGCCGATCTTGACACCGCTGGTACCAGTCATCGGCAAGTCCACTCAGCTCCACGTCCACCTGTACCACATCACTCCATCTCTTCTCTAGCCCGTGCCGCGCCCGTTTAGCCCCCTCGATCCGGCCGAACAAAAGGTGTTTCGGCATGCGGTGGCTGGGCATGCGGGCTACATGACCCAGCCAACGCAGCCTTGCCTGCCGGAGGAGCTCACCGATGGGACTTTGCCCAGATCTTTCAAGGATTTGTGAGCTCCTCACACAATCCAGCCTGGTTAAATCCAGGATGGATCGTAGGCAGGCCAGCCTTAATGTTTCCAACCGGCGGAGATGCTCCATTAAGGGCGTCCACGTTTCGCAAGCGTAGAGATGGGAGGGAATGACTGTGGCCGAGAAGACTTGAAGCTTCGTGCGGAGCGACAGACCAGGTAGCTTCCACACAGCGTTACGCAACCAATGAAAAGATATTGCCGCTCGACTGATTCGGAGTGAGACCTCTGCTATTAAACTGGAGCTGGTCTGCATACACACACGACCATACACACACACGTCTGTATACACATACACACGTCCACACACACATACACACACACTCCCCTCCCCCGCTGCCCCAACCTCCTGGAGGCCGCAGGCAGCAGCCTTGCCTTACCCGGGCGCTTCACGGGCGCCGTATGGAGCCTGTTGGTTGCTTAGCAACTGCGCTGATGCAAGCGCCAATCGTCGCCGTGGTTACCACATTATCTCTGCGGCGACTACACCCACGTTAACCCTTGGACTGCAAGACGCGGAATGCCAGGAAGGGAGAGAGGGAGACGCGGAGAGAAGGGCGAGCGGGATACAGAGACAGAAGGGAGAGAGGGAGGGAGAGATGGCAAGAGAATAGAATTAGAGCAGAGGACAGAGGAGAAAAAATTAACCCGTAAAAACAAAGTTTTTCACTCTAAATCCTTTATATGCGTGGCGGCTAGAGTCCTCTCGTCCTCTGGCTTGAGATGGCTGCCACCTATGGGTCAGATGATTGTCTGCCAGCATTAAGCAATTGGTAGTTAAATATTTAAAAAAATTCCCTAAACAGTGAAAATTAATTGTCACGCACAACGAGTCTGTGTGGAAAATGTCAGCTCAATTGGATCACGGGAAGTGGGTTAAAAAACGACTGAAAGATTTGCACGGTCGTAAGCAAGCAAGCAAGCACGCAAGCACGCAAGCAAGCAAGCGAACTTAATATAAAGGATTTAAAAAGGAGAGGGAGGAAAGGAGGAGAGGTGGGAGAAGAGGAGACCAAGACAGGAGAAGAGAAAGAGGGAGACTTAAGAGAAAGAAGTAAAATCAAGTCGATGGAGTGAGATTAATGAGAGAGGAGGGAAAGAAGAGAGTGCAGTGAGAGAGAGAAGAGGAGGACGAGGGGAGTGGGATGGTGGGAAGCGCTGGGTAAACGGGGGGCTTCGCACCAAACGGAGCATTGAAAATCAGAACGTCAAAAAACGAGAGAGACCAGAGCCACAGCATCCATGAGCAGGCAATGGACGCTTCACCTCTCAATTTCCAACTCTGGCCATGAGCGCTCCCAAGTCACCGGAACATTCTGAGCTCATTGACGTCCTGTGCGGAGCCCCACTCCGCACTGCGTGTGGCGTCCTCTGCAGTGCGGCCGCTCCCCTGAGCGCGTTACTGCACATGAGCCAAGTGGAGTCTCATCATGGCCGTGTAAATGTACAGAACCCTCGTCTCATCCAATACAGAACCCTCGTCTCATCCAATACAGAACCCTCTCTCATCCAATACAGAACCCTCTCTCATCCAATACAGAACCCTCTCTCATCCAATACAGAACCCTCGTCTCATCCAATACAGAACCCACGTCTCATCCAATACAGAACCCACGTCTCATCCAATACAAAACCTGTGTCATATCAATACACCCCCATTCCTCATCTGATACAGGATCCTCGTCTTGTCCGATAGTGAAAACTCGGTCTCGTTTGTGATAGAACACTTGCTCGATCAGATACACAACTCTTTTATCATTTCATGTATTGTCAGATGCACAACACTTGTCTCATGTGATGCAGAAGACGTTCTGTCTCATCTGGTCCATGGCCTCTCTGTTCCAGAATTATGTAAACGTCCAGTAATTCATAGCAGGATTGACTAAATATTCAATGTGAGTAATTGACCGCCTTGTTCATAGACGGCTGCGTGCGGTGTTTGATAGTGGTATGCAGATAAAGGGTAGAGTGGTGGCTCGGTGGTGAGTGCTCTAACACAACGAACCCGGTCACCACTGTGACACGGGGGACACGGTGACACGGGTATATGGGGACAGGGAGACAGGAGAAGATGGTCAAGGGGAAGACAGTCATGTGGTAACATGGTAACATCGTGACATGGGGACCCGGGAAGACGGAGACACAGGGACGCGGGGACACAGGCTATGCCTCACCTGGCGAGTGGTGGTGGGGAGTCTGGCGGCGTATGGAAGACGTGTGAGTAGGACTGGTAGGGTGTCTTGCGCAGGGCCTGCAGCAGGCTGGGCCGGTACTCGGGGTCAATGCACCACAGGGAACCCTTGCCAATGCCCTGTAAACACGCACACACACATGCACACATACAGTGATACCTCGGTTTACGAACTTAATTCGTGAACTGACTCTGGTCGTGAACCGAATTGGTCGTGAACCGAGGCACATTTTCCCATAGGGTTCAATGTAAATCCGGTTAATCCGTTCTGACCTTTTTTTTTGGTTTTTGAAGCACAAAAATATGAAACAAATTACAATACACATTAGTACTGTACAGTATAGTAATGTATAAAGAGAGAACACTAACCTTGCTTGAGATGACTTCAGTAAGCACTCAAACGGGTGAACTGTACAATACAGTAAGTACAGTATTGTACAGTACAGTAGTACAGTACAGTACTGTACAGTGATACCTCGGTTCACGAACTTAATTCGTGAACTGACTCTGGTCGTGAACCGAATTGGTCGTGAACCGAGGCACATTTTCCCATAGGGTTCAATGTAAATCCGGTTAATCCGTTCTGACCTTTTTTTTTGGTTTTTGAAGCACAAAAATATGAAACAAATTACAATACACATTAGTACTGTACAGTATAGTAATGTATAAAGAGAGAACACTAACCTTGCTTGAGATGACTTCAGTAAGCACTCAAACGGGTGAACTGTACAATACAGTAAGTACAGTATTGTACAGTACAGTAGTACAGTACAGTACTGTACAGTGATACCTCAGTTCACGAACGCTTTTGTTTATGAACAACTCGGTTCACGAACAGACGCATGTATAAGAAAACACATATAGAGACATGAAATGAACCCTCGTCACATCCGATACAGAACCCTGGTCTCATCCAATACAGAACCCTGGTCTCATCTTATACAAAAACCTGGTCTCATCCGAGATAGACTCCTGGTGTCATCCGATACAGAACCCTGGTCTCACCCGATACAAAACCCTGGTATCATCCGATACAAAACCCTGGCATCAGCCGATACAGAACCCTGGTCTCACCCGATACAAAACCCTGGTATCATCCGATACAGAACCCTGGCATCAGCCGATACAGAACCCTGGTCTCATCCAATACAGAACCCTGGTCTCATCCGATATAGAACCCTGGTCTCACCCAATACAGAACCCTGGTCTCACCCGATAGAAAACCCTGGTATCATCCGATACCGAACCCTGGCATCAGCCGATACAGAACCCTGGGGCTCATGCGATACAGAACCCTGGTCTCATGCGATACAGAACTTTGGTCTCATCTGATACAGACACACACATTTGATCCAGAAGGCAGGTAAAACAGACCAGTGCGCTGTGGTATGCATACACACCACATCATGCATGCATCCATGTATTTAAAACTGAGTCAATATAAAGGAGGCCCATGACAGGTTCAGATACCACTTGCCACTGATGAGATAACACATTTGCATCCACATGATGCATGCTGCTCATAATGTGTGGACGCGTACGGTGACGTTAACAAGCGAATTACTCCATAATATGTAAACGTTGGTTGCATGTCTGCTGCACCTATGCTATCGTTTCAAGTGCTGGTTAAGTCGATATTATAATTGGTGTTATCAGTTTTATCGGTATTGAGCTATCAAGAGCCACGGCACGCCGGGATGAAGATCGGCCATTGGCTCCAGAACTCCAAGAGTTGGCACTGCCTCGTGTTCTGTTGCAGCCACTTCAGTAGGCCTCTTTAGCCATAACCAGGGCAGAGTGATTTGCTTCATGTCAGTCGCCCGTTGCGCTTCAGCAGATCCGAGCCATGAGAGCTGGGTTGGGCCAAATTGCGCAAACAAACAAAATGAAACCAAGACAGGTTGAGATGGGGGCTGAGATGGAACCATAAATTCAGTGCGCACAAGAACCGGTCTAATGATGATGTCATGGCGGTTAGAGGCCTGCGTTCAATCCAACCGGCTGGCTCAACGGCTCTGACACAGCCATTATGCACCTCTCGGCCACCACACCTCCAAATTGGTGTGTTAACCCCAACGCAGAGAGAGAGATAACACACCTCAAGGGGCCCCCTGCCTGATTAAACCTGAGGGGAATCGAATTGAGGTCACAAAATACAGGACTCCCTCGTGGGGCCCTTCACGTAGGGATCCGTTGCTCTTGGGTCAAAGCCACAAAGGGCTCACGTGAGACATTCAAACACCCCCACACATTTGGTTTCTCCCTTAATTCCACCCGGGCCATGCTTGAGGCCCAGCCTCAATGAAGCCGTACAGGACGCGGAGCAGCCCCCCCCCCATCAAAGGGGGCAGGGGGTGCCGTCTCAAGCTGGGAGCTGCGCCTTACGGAGGCGCTCCCACTGTAGTGCCGTCCCTCTCGGGCCGTCGTGACAGCACGGGGGGGGGGGGTCCACAAGCAGCGCATCTCACTCCGAGATCGCCGCATCTCACTCCGAGATCGCCGCATCTCACTCCGAGATCGCCGCTGGGCTATTTGTCATTTAAGAAACCCACATTTAGTCTGAACGATAATTACACGTAGATTGCTTTCGCAGGCAATATTATCGTTCATCGTTTATTTTGTGTTAGATCGCACATGGATCTGGCAAAAATTAAATTCGTGTCCAAGGGTCCGAGAGATGCCCGATGCAGTTTCAAGCGAAGCGTCGCATTATCTAATCGCTAGCTGTGGCTGTGAAAGTCGCTCTCCTGCCTCACCAGTGGGCGAGCTGAAACAATAAGAACTGGTGCGTAGTTAAAGCGCTTTGTCCGCCACGTGCAATTTTTATTTGTTTGGCTTTGTCGGGTGGTGGAGGGTCTTACGACATAAATTTGACCAGATCGTTACTTGCATTTAGTAAATATGCACTTTTCGCATTCAAGCTGCAATGGTGAAATCTCACCGATTGAGAATGTAGAGTTCACCATGTCCTAGCCACACTACTGGACATGTGACGCAATGAGCCGAAGAATCATCGTTGCCACAACTCCTACAGGTGGCGGGAGCCTCACAGTGTCACAACAGGGGACCGCCGTGGAACACCACATACCACAGAAGCAACTCAACAGGAGCCACTGGCAACACCAAAACAATTTCATTGTCAAAACAACAAATTTTATTGAAAAATACGTTAGCGTATAACGTATTGCGAACCAACGCCGCGATACCTAGGCTCTGTTGGCGGTGAATGGCATCCGATTCATTCTCACAAGCTCCAACCCAACTGTGCAGTCAGCGTCAGAGCAAGTGGTGTGGAAGCGTCCCTTTGTTGGCGGTCACCTTGCGGCATCTAAACCTCACGTCGGCACGCCAGCCAGTGACCCCAGTGGACGAAGCCACGGGACTCCTGGCTCTGGAAGGGCTCACTTCACTCGGTCCCACTCATGTGGCACTAACTAAGCAGCTGCTCCTTCACTCTCGATAAAAAACGGGTTCGCCGCTTGTCGCTCATCGGATATATATTTATATTTACAAATGTGAATGCGCTGAGCTGGGCTAGGGGGCTGTATTAAGTGGCTTGGTGGGCGAGAGAACTGTGGGCTCATCGGTCGCTAACTTGATGAGCCGATCCCACAGCGCCGAAGAGCTCAGCTTGGCAGTAGCGGCACAGGAGAGGACGCTGCCGCTCGCTCGCACGCTGCGGCGCCCAGCACTATCTTAATTGAAATCCCACGCACGACGCCTCCCCGTCATGATTAATAATTGATTGGATTGTAATGTATTGTTGAGGCCAGGGGCTCAAGAAAGTTTTTGTTGTTGTTAGTTGCGTTTGTGAGAATACAATTATGGCGGCTTTAATTGTTGTGATGTGACTGCACTCGCGTTTAAAGCGGGCTCACAAATTATCCCCACTGAGCAATTTTTACGTTTAAGGCGTTATTACAGCGGGTGTGTGTGTGTTATTTACACCAAGGTGAAGGACCGCGTGGAGAAACACAACAGACGTGCGCTGGCGAGGGCTGCTCCAGATACATACACACACCGCCACCTACCCCTCGTTCAGCTTCATGGATTGTAAGCGCTGTATGGTTTGCGAGTGCCTATTAAGGCTGGCATGACAAAAGAAGCGGAGCCAGCAATCGTGCAAGATCACAGACTGCCTGTGTCTCCCAGGAGCTTAACTGATTGTGTTCACGTTTACGGTGACTTTCAGACCGCGTTCCACTCACTGGCATGGTGCAGTGTGCAGAGTAATGTATGGTGTCGTAATTGTATAGTAAATATATAGCAGTGTGATACACATTAGGGTGGGTAGAATAATACATAATGTTATATTAAAATGGATAAGGCAGCAACTGCAGCAGCAGCAGCAACTGCAGCAGCAGCAGCAACTGCAGCAGCAGCAGCAACTGCAGCAGCAGCAGCAACTGCAGCAGCAGCAGCAACTGCAGCAGCAGCAGCAACTGCAGCAGCAGCAGCAACTGCAGCAGCAGCAGCAACTGCAGCAGCAGCAGCAACTGCAGCTCCCTTTGATGCTGTTAATCCTGCATAATGCACATGCATATGTAGTACTAATCACATTCCTGCATTTCCCATAAATATGCTAAATTCCTCTTGATATGCAAATTCCTTTGTCAAGGCGCCCAGCTTATATATATGCTCCAAGCTCGTGTGTTGTTTCATTCAGACTCTGTCGCCTCGACGGACCTGGTTTTCACCTGAGGATGGCTGCTTGCGTTGTGGCCGAAACGTCGTGAGAATTATTTTATTTTATTATGTTTTATTTTTATTATTTTATGACTTCCCTTCTACGTGACTTTACCGAAAAAACCAAGGAGATGAATCCCTGCAGTCACGAAAGCTTTAAATCGAAAGGCCACTTTAGGTTGAGTCGACCTAGTGGAGGCTGAGGATAGATTCCAAACCAAATCACATTGTAGTTGTGCCCTGTGAGGGCAGCGGTTTAGCAAGATGTGATACAGAGAAAACGCACATTGAGTCATGAACCGCTGAAACTCAAAACCCAATGCTTCCACATTCAAAGCATACAACAAGCATGCGTACATAGCGCACGCACGCACATGCGTGTCATCATATATGTGCACAACACACAGTAGAGGACACAAAAATTCACACGGAGATTCATATTTGCATATAAACACAATAAGCGAATACAAATTCATACATAGGACCCAGATTAGCACAACGATAGCAATAACCATGACTTATTTACCCAGGAAATCCACTCTTACTCTTTCCTTTCAGGAGGATCCTACTTCAATGGGATGTGGTTTTGCCAATACCGGTTATATTGTATCTTTTATTTTTAGCTATGGGAGGAAACCAGAGAACCTGGAGGAAACCCATGCAGAAGCAGGCGAGAAAATACAAAATTCCATGTAGATTGGCACCCAAGTCAGATATCGAACCCTGGTCCTTCATGCTGTGAGGTGCGAGCTTCGCCACTGTGCCAGGCTGCCCGCACACAAACAGCAGAAACAGTGGGCAGATGGAGGCATGTGGCTGTGTTGGTAGTTTAGCAGTCACGGCTCGCTCTCCGCCGACTCCCAGTTGAATCCCACATGGGGCGAGCGCGCCGGCGAGTGCACATACAGGAGAGCACGCATTCACGAGTGCGTGTTGGTCGCATGGCATGTGACCAACACATTACATGTCAGTTTAACACGTAGGCTTTCGCGACCAATGTCATCCATAAATAGCTTTTTTTTTGGGTTAGATAGCGTAAACGTAAATGTGTCGTTAAATCCGCCACAGCCAATTATTAAGGTTTATCACGTAAACAGAACATACCAATTCGTTACTAGTACAGCAGACCGGTGTGTTGAAGAGCAAATTCACAACATTTACAATCTGAGTACGACGTTTCGCCAGTAATTACAACTAGCTTCATCAGGCGACAGCCAGATTTGAGAAATCCTCCTGTTTCCTGCCATAAATAGAGGGGTAGATGTGAGATTGTATCACTACCAGCGATACTCACCTGACGTGGTGGTACACCACCACATGACACGATTAATATCAAGCAGAACAAAGCCTCTCTGATTGGTATTTATCGGGTTTAAAAGGGGATTGGTTCGATGCAGGGAATTTGAAGGGATTGGAGGAGAAATACAAAAATGGAAAGAGCGGAAAACG
The DNA here is from genome assembly GCF_964198595.1 of Lampetra fluviatilis. Lineage (NCBI taxonomy): Eukaryota > Metazoa > Chordata > Hyperoartia > Petromyzontiformes > Petromyzontidae > Lampetra > Lampetra fluviatilis. The sequence goes on along the minus strand of NC_136292.1, from coordinate 13,972,892 downwards.
GAGGATGATTGATAGGGAGGTCGGTTGGGATCCGTTCGAGAAAGTAGGAAAGGTGATTGGCTGGAGAAAAAGTGGGTCAAAGAACCTTACAGAAAGGGGTTTGAGGGATAAATAAGGGGAAAACGCGAGAGCTCGGCATGCTTGGAGTGAAGGGAATCCTTGCAGACTGTGTCTCATGCCCGACAGACTGCTGTGTCGGGTGTCACTACACATATGTAATGCTCTTAGCTCTTAGCATTGTCCCGACCACCAGCTCAACAGAGTTGAAGGTCTGGTCATATTCTTGTTTAGGCCAGCAATTCAAAAAGTTTTCTTTCACTCCTGCTTGATTGGTGGGTGGCCACAATTTCAACCCTTTCAATTTGGTGGCCTACACAATAACTTGGCCGCATGTTCAGCACTTGTTGAGCTACTACACAAAGCACTGCACACAGCCAAGCTCCAGTGAGCATCACAAACCTCCTGCAGATAAGGAATATAAGGGGTCTCTTCCTCGCTCTTCAACACAAACACTCAACCCCCACCAAACGCCGACCGTAGGAGACGCAGGTCATTCTCATTTGCAGCACCGCACACCTATGGAATAACCTCCGCGAGACAATGAGACGCTCCATCGCCTGCATAACTGCATTCAAGATTACAACTGAACACAAGCTCACCCACAACGATTAACTTACAGCAACATCTCTAATGCGGGCATGGTGGTGGGGAATTATTTGAAGAACATAAATATTGTTTCGTTCTTTTTGATTGGGTTTTTTTGTACAGATTTAATACTTCTTAAAATTATATTTGCTGTAATATTTTTGTGTGTTTTTGATGTGATGTCGCCTTGAAAGGTGCCACAGATTTGTTAAAAATGAAATCAACTTGACTTGGCCTGGACAAGGCTGAGAGACCTTGCACATGCAATGCGTTGGTCACGTGACACGCACGCAAGACTGCTGCCCCATTGTCACAGCTGCCACAGGAAGATGGAATTGAATCGGGAGCCTATAGATTGTAAGTCCAATGTGCTGCTGCTAACTATTATACCACTGTGGCAGCTGCCTTCGTTTCTCGGTTACAAAGGTTTCGACAACGATGTGTTTATTGCTGTATACCGGAATAAACCGGTTTTAACCCTAAGTATTTATTAGTATCCCCAGCCATGCTCCGAGCAGCACTCTGCTCGCAGTTGGGAGTCGAGAAGTAGACTCCTGTTAGGATGATAAAACGAGTGCCACTTTGTGGGACATGAACAATAACGTGGAGTTGTTGGCTCCCACCACGAGCATCTGGGAGAGTCATCAGTGGCTCGGAGCCACCAGCGGAAGCGAGGCACTGCCCCTGGGCTCGTTTGAGGATCGAGACTATGCGATGAGTCACGTGTTTCTTTGGATGTTGACTGTGACAATGGAAGCACCACACGATGACCGCCCATCACGGACCGCCACGGTGAAAGGTGATGCCACACGGATGCGGGGGGTTTCAACGCCCGCGTCACAAGCGGCGGCGGTTGCTGTTGCGGTTCATCGTTTCATGCAGACATCATAAATCGCCGGGTGGCTGGAACCGAACCCCGTGCGCGCTTTTGCAGGCAGGGGTGACGGCGCTGGCCAGAAAAAGCCACCGCAGTTATATTAAACAAAAAAATATATTCTGCAAAAGGGGAAAAAATGTAGTAGTAGGTTTTTTTGTTCCTTAACCTGAATGGAAAAAATCTGCATTTTCCCCATTTTTCCCCACTGTGTGGAAAAATTCTCAAAGCCTGTGTAACATCAGCCTTAAAAATAAACAGGCAGAGGTGGCTCATGGGGGGCTGGTGAGCGCACGCTTACGCACACACGCACGTCAACGTCAGAGTCACCAAGACCAGAACCCCCATCATCTGGGTTCGAAAAACATGGGCGCCCACCCACGCTGGATTTTAACCACAGGCTTTCAAGTGGTGGTCTAAACAATAACACAGCCACACCGTTCAGCTCTTTTGGGCCAGTGGTCTGGCCAAGGCTGAGAGACTTGTACACGCAATGTGGTGATCGCATGAGAGGCGTTCAAGGCACGATGGGGGTTTGCGTCTTCCTGACTTCCTGTAAAAGTGGTCCCTCGACCTATTCACCCTCAGTGGCACACTGGTCACCCCCTTGTCATAAGATGTGACATTTTTAAATAGCCAGATGGAGCGCTGCTTAGTCACCACTCGTTCATCAATCATGAGCACGTTTGGTATCCGTCCCATTCTTACAGAGAAAGGCTATCGCCACGAAGCAAGGTACTGCACTTCACACAGTCTGCAGTAGGCAGGTGATGTCGCGATGTGTCATCCCAATTGAGACATTCGTAGGTAAACTTTTAAATATTATGCCATGACGCCTATTCTCTGGCTAATACCACCTGACAGACTCGAACAGGACCCACCGTTGGGGCCACATCACCGCCACCCGAGGCTCCGTGTTTAAAGATGATTACTGAACTTGCTCGAGAGCTCACTTCTAGAACCGTCGTTGCTCAATAAACGGGGTGCCCCGCGTCCTTCAGGGTGGCAAGCTCGGTGGCTTCCGCTGCTCACCACAGCTTGTGCAGAGCATCAGGCCCAATGCGCGGAGCAGCAGGCTGCATGCGCAGAGCAGCAGGCCGCATGCGCAGAGCAGCAGGCCGCATGCGCAGAGCAGCAGGCAGCAGGCCGCATGCGCGGGGCAGCAGACCGCATGCGCGGAGCAGCAGGCCGCATGCGCAGTGCAGGAGGCCGCATGCGCGGAGCAGCAGGCCGCCTGGGTGAGCTCAGCTCCACTGGTGACCTCCTGAGAGTCGTAGGTGTCGACTCTCCTCACTAACGGGTGAAGTGCACCTCACCGTCCATAGCACCTTAATGAAATAACTTCACATGCAGGTTTTCGTGGTCAACATTATGATTAATAACATGTTTTTTTTGCATTAGGCCACAATTATCTGGCCAAATTTGTGTCATAAGACCCTCCTCCACCTGACATGCTTTTTTGTTCTGACTTCCTGGATGTTGTCCTGAAGTTTCTTGGTGCAACTGAAAGTGAAACATCCCGTCTCCAATTGAGCTGAATCTGGTTGTGAGAATCACTCAACTCACCAGTGAGTGAGCTGAAACAGTCATAATGGGCGTGTTAAACGCTTATACACTCAACACTAACATTTGTTTGGTTATGTTTAGTGGTAAAAAGGTCTTTCGACAAAAAATGCTGCCAGATCATTGCATGGCCTAATCCAAAAATAAACGATGAAAGACTGTGGATAACTGTTGAACTATTGCGGGTACGATTGAACAGTCAAACACGATTTAATGCGACATCGCTGTTATTTAAATGATAAAGGTGCGTAGCTAACTCTCATTGTCTCTCTCCAGCGATAATGAAGTGGAGGAATTGTGGTGCCACGACCACGGAGCAAATCCGCAAGCGCCGTGACTCCCTCCCGCCCCCCGCAATAAACACACACCCGCACTAAACACACACCCGCACGCAGCGCACCCACGTAGTGTCCTGGCAGGGGGTTGCCTGGCACATCGGGTTTTAATCCAAAGGGCCCCTATGGGGAGAGTCCCACGGTTTCCCGGTGCCAGGAGATTGGCCGACCCCCACAGGACAGGTTACATTGCGGTGCCCATAAATTGGGTTAAAATTGTATGGGCGCAAAAAGAAACGGTTCCCTGGGCTAACTGCAATGAGTTACACACAACATTGGGGGGAGGACAGAGGGTGGAATATTAGGCACCCTGAGCAAAGCAACCTGAGCAAGGCACCCAGAGCAAAGAACAATGGGTAAGGAGCGAAAAGAGTGTAAAAAAAACGAAGGCTCAAACTACTGGGCACGGGAGAACAATGGTTGGGAGGCAGAGAGCAGACCCGAAGACTAGAAATAAAGAGCAAGACCGAAAGCTAGGACGACTGGGCACGGGAGAACAATGGATGGGCGGAGCGGCAGCGAGAGTATAAAGGTGGGAGCCCCGGGACAATTGGGGCAGTTGTCTACAACCTCCGGGCCATCACGACCCACTCCCTTGCCTACCATCCTGCCTCTTCAAGCCGCTCACAGCATCCGTGTGATGCCAGCGAGTGCTGACAGTGATTGGGCAAGTCTTCTCTCGTCCTTCTCCCTCCGACTCTCTCAGCGTCCGTGGGACACCGCATGTCCAGTTTAAAGGTACGTGGTAGGACGTTTGAGTAGCTGAGTTATGCTAGGCTCTCCTCACGAAATATTCCTCCTCCGGGTCATGCGTATTAGCGCCATTAATAAACTCTCGTACAGAATATCGGCGTAGTGTGATTTCTGTGTGTGTGGGCAGAACCTCGGCGTAGCGTCTGTGATCTGTGTGTGGCGCGTATGCGTGGAGAGATGTGCCCGGCGTGAGTGCAGGGCTGCAGCGTGGGGGTGGTGCGAGTGATTTGAGCGTGAGTGTGAGGCTCGTGTACTGCAGCACATATGGCCGCTGTCGTTTGCGCGTGCTTGCGCTCGCGTGTGCGCTTCACGCAGCGCGTTTACACAGTAGAAATAGCGTTAGTGCCCCATAGTCCTATCCCCGCCGTTCCTTTTCCGCTAACATTAGCCTCTTTGCACATTGGGTTAAGGCTTATCCGTTTCTGTTGATTAGCGCTCGGCTTGTGCGGGATAACCTCGGTGGTGGTAAGCCAGCCGTTCAGATATGTCTCTCAGAGAGGGCGCTGGCGCTGGATGGCCGCTCACCCGATCGGCGGGGGCCCGGCGAGAGGCGGCCGACGAGGAGGAGGGGGGAGTGTAGGGGGTGGACGTCGCGCCCCGCCTGCTCACGGGGAGCGGGGAGGTAGACGTCGGCCCCCAAAAAATGACTATTGTACTTGTTTTGAAGCTTTCGTGACTGCAGGAATCCATACTCTTTGCTTCTTTTGGTAAAGTCAAGTAGTTAGAAAAAAATAATAGTGATCTATTTTTTTTCTACCTACATGACTTTAACGAAAGAAACAAAGAGTATTGTACTTGTGTTTATGTTATTGTGCTTGCGTTCATGTGTTTATGTACTTGTGTTTATATGCTTGTGTTTATATGCTTGTGTTTACAGTGAGGGAAAAAAGTATTTGATCCCCTGCTGATTTTGTACGTTTGCCCACTGACAAAGAAATGATCAGTCTATAATTTTAATGGTAGGTATAATTGAACAGTGAGAGACAGAATAACAACAACAAAATCCTGAAAAACGCATGTCAAACATTTTATAAATTGATTTGCATTTTAATGAGGGAAATAAGTATTTGACCCCTCTGCAAAACATGACTTAGTACTTGGTGGCAAAACCTTTGTTGGCAATCACAGAGGTCAGACGTTTCTTGTAGTTGGCCACCAGGTTTGCACACATCTCAGGAGGGATTTTGTCCAACTCCTCTTTGCAGATCTTCTCCAAGACATTAAGGTTCCGAGGCTGACGTTTGGCAACTTGAACCTTCAGCTCCCTCCACAGATTGTCTATGGGATTAAGGTCTGGAGACTGGCTAGGCCACTCCAGGACCTTAATGTGCTTCTTCTTGAGCCACTCCTTTGTTGCCTTGGCCGTGTGTTTTGGGTCATTGTCATGCTGGAATACCCATCCATGACCAATTTTCAATGCCCTGGCTGAGGGAAGGAGGTTCTCGCCTAAGATTTGATGGTACATCGCCCCATCCATCGTCCCTTTGATGCGGTAAAGTTGTCCTGTCCCCTTAGCAGAAAAACACCCCCAAAGCATAATGTTTCCACCTCCATGTTTGACGGTGGGGATGGTGTTCTTGGGGTCATAGGCAGCATTCCTCCTCCTCCAAACACGGCGAGTTGAGTTGATGCCAGAGAGCTCCATTTTAGTCTCATCTGACCACAACATTTTCACCCAGTTGTCCTCTGAATCATTCAGATGTTCATTGGCAAACTTCAGACGGGCATGTATATGTGCTTTCTTGAGCAGGGGGACCTTGCAGGTGCTGCAGGATTTCAGTCCTTCACGGCGTAGTGTGTTACCAACTGTTTTCTTGGTGACTATGGTCCCAGCTGCATTGAGATCATTGACAAGATCCTCTCGTGTAGTTCTGGGCTGATTCCTCACCGTTCTCATGATCATTGCAACTCCACGAGGTGAGATCTTGCATGGAGCCCCAGGCCGAGGGAGATTGACAGTTCTTTTGTGTTTCTTCCATTTGCAAATAATCGCACCACCTGTTGTCACCTTCTCACCAAGCTGCTTGGCAATGGTCTTGTAGCCCATTCCAGCCTTGTGTAGGTCTACAATCTTGTCCCTGACATCCTTGGAGAGCTCTTTTGTCTTGGTCATGGTGGAGAGTTTGGAATCTGATTGATTGATTGCTTCTGTGAACAGGAGATTAGGAGCACACTCCCTTTAAGAGTGTGCTTCTAATCTCAGCTCGTTACCTGTATAAAAGACACCTGGGTGCCATACATCTTTCTGATTGAGAGGGGGTCAAATACTTATTTCCTTCATTAAAATGCAAATCAATTTATAACATTTTTGGCATGCGTTTTTCTGGATTTTTTTGTTGTTATTCTGTCTCTCACGGTTCAAATAAACCTACCATTAAAATTATAGACTGATCATTTCTTTGTCAGTGGGCAAACGTACAAAATAAGCAGGGGATCAAATACTTTTTTCCCTCACTGTATGTTGTTGTGTTTATGTTATTGTGTTTATGTTTTTCATTTAGTCGTTTTGCTGACCCAGATCAGTCACTCTTGCAAATATGTCGAGGCTTGTCTCTCGAGTTCTCACCTTGCTAAACTAAACAAAATTGAGACTTGATTTCTCTGCTCGATAATATCACAAAGTGAAGAAACTCTGCGTGCACCAAGCCAGTGTGCACACGTAGCCCACGTGCAGCACGGTAATCACGACGACGCAGCGAGCACGACTCTCCCCGTCCCGTCTCCCCTCTCACTCTCTGCGTCCCCTCTCCCCTCTCCATTTCCACGTCCTCTCTTCCCTCTCCCTGTTCCCTCTCTGCATCCCCTCTCCCCTCTCCGCGTAACATCTCCACATCTCCTCTCCCCATCCCTTCTCTCTGTCCCCTTTCTGTGTCCCCTCTCTCTCTCACTGTCCCTTCTCTGCATTCCCTTTCCCTGTCCTCTCTCCGTGTTCCACCGTGACGCAGACTAAACAAAAACAACAGGACCCCCCCCCCGTCGCGTCCTGTGGCTGGCCACAGCGCTCCGGGTGCCGCATCTCTCGCGTCAAGACACAGCAGCAGCATCCCGTGGCAGCACGGGCCTGATGGACCCAGAACAGAGCAACACATTATACAATATACGTAATTGATATTTGGGTTAAGCCATGTGTAATGCGTGCGTAAACGGCCTCGCGGATATCACGTCACGGCGGGAGGGGTTAGGTCACGTGGGGGAGAGGGGTAAGCTCTTAAGGGTGGTAACCGGAAGAGACGGGAGGAGAGTGTGGGAATAAAGACAGGAGGAGGCCACGCAGGGCAGAGGGTGGAGAGTGGCGAGATCGCCACGCGGTGAGACTCGGCACCGTCGGCCAGCGGTGTCCGGGCACGGGTGGAACGGAGAGCAGCGGTGGAGCTGCAGCGAGAGCAGCTGAAAGACTGCACAAGGGCGGAGAGACTGAGAGGGAAGCCTGCAGCGGAGCTGCATCGGGAGTGGGGAAAAGGCTACGTGAGCGACGGCAGCTGTCAAGCTGCCAAGCGGGAAGGCTCTGAGCGAGGGCCGTGTGGGACAAGTTGTAAGAACCCAAATAAAGGACAACGGAGACAGACACAGTGAAAGAGTCCTTTATTACACTGGTGTCAGAAGTGAAACGGCATGTCAAAACAGCTCAGAAGAAAGAATATTCCTGCACCATCATCTGCTACATCATCCGACGACGACGACCTTCCTCAGGCTGTGGACCTGCCTGCGATGGAGGAGGAGATCCGTGGGGGAACGAGTACGGGTCCGGGAGTACAAGATGTCGCCACGTCGGTGGACCCGTCCGCGCCGGAGGACGCGGACTTACGATGGAGACAGATGGCGGCGCAGCTGGAGACCTTGAAAATCGTGCTGGCGCAACTGTGCGACCTCGTCACGCCGAGGATGGCGTCGGGGAGGCCCGGTGGTGATCCGCAGGCCTCCGCCTTGCCTGCGCTGTCAGCGCCATCTGCCACGCGGCACGAAGACGCCATCTTGGGCGTGGCAGGGGAAGAACGGCGGGAAGCCGCCATCTTGCGCTCTCCGCGGCGGGGGGCCGCCATCTTGGACACGTTGCGATGCGACGCCATTTTGAATATGCCGCGTGATGAGTCACCTGCTGAGGACGGCGCAGCAAGGAGTCGCAGTCGTCATCTGACAACCGTTAAAGAATTCTCCATCGGTGGCGATTGGAGTGCTTTCGCCTGCAGATTTTTGGCGGCGGTGCGCTCCGCCAGGTGGACTGACGCAGAGGCACTGGAGGTTCTACCAACTCTTCTCGACGATGAGTCGGTGCAATTCTTCCGTTCTATAAAGGCCGAGAAAAAGAAAACGTTGAGAGGAGTTTTCGACGAGATGGCGGATGCATACGAGCCGCCGGATGATGCTCACCGCCGGTTTGTTCAACGCCAGCGAGCACCCGAGGAGTCGCCGGTGGCATACAGGGTTGCTGTCTTGGAGTTAGCCATGGCCGCATACCCGGAGACGGAGCCTGACCTACTCGAACCCCTCATTTTGGGCAAAATGCTCGAGCTGTCCCGGGATTTGGGGATCCCTATGCCGGTGTGTGGCCACGAGAAGCTGACATCCCGGGCGGCCGCAAAGTGTCTGGATGCCCAGTTTAACCTACGCCGCTGGAAGCAAGTCACGGCGTGGACGGGGGGGCCCATCATCGAGGGAGGTGCCGTGGGTTGGGATCCCAAAAAGGCGGTGTACGTTCCTGACGGGGGGGGGGCCCGCAGGAGCTGACAGCCGCCTCTGCTCAGTGGTCGGCCCGCGGTGGACCGGGGCCGCGATCTGCGCCGCCGACGCGGGAGCGTCGGGATGGGGGGCCTGCGGCACGGCGCAACGACATTGAGTGCTTCCGCTGCGGTCGTAAGGGCCATTACGCCAGGGACTGCATCCCAGGTCCGCCCCAGCAGGAGGCCTCGACAGCAGACGTGCCGCGGAAGGATCCTCCAGGACAGGCAAGTCGGTGCGCACCAGATACCCGGCAAGGCTTGACAGCTCATTCATCACCATTGTCGCGCTATCCGGGTGTTGTTAATAACGGGAGGCCATCGACTGGGCCATGTCGCTCAGTAACGCAGTGGCGTAAATTGGCACGGCGGGTCGTCGCGGCCGCTACTGGTTCGTCCACTGTACCGGGTTCTTTACAGGGGGTGGACGTGCGCATTTTAGTGGACTCCGGGGCGTCCGCGACCATTATATCGGATGTAATTTTCCATCTGTTGGGCATCCCACCAGAGGCCGTGCGTCCGGTTTACGATTCCTGCGTTGCGGCGAACGGGGGTAGTATGGGCATTGTGGGCCAGGTGGACGCCAATATATCTATCGGGGAAGTGTCGGCCTCGGGAATTGTGTTAATTTCGAGGTCCCTTGCGGTTCCGTGTTTGTTGGGAACTGATTTTTTGGCCAAAATGCCCATTCTAATTAGAATTAATGAAAACTGTATCGAATTACCGGGGGGTCATAAAATTACATTTCTGCCGTCGCCCTGGGGGCGACCTGCTCCGGTCGGCCAGGTGCAGGCGCTGTCCGAGGTATCTGTTGACATTCCACCGGGCTCACAGATGCTTATCCCTTTGCGGTATCGGAAACCTCTACCTGGTCGGGAGGGAGCAACTGGAGTTTTGTTATCGCCGTCCGCTACTATAACGGGTGGATCGGCGCTCGTAGGGGCACAGACTATTATCCGGCCGGACCAGCAGCCATTTTTGCAAGTGCTTAATGGGAGTATGGAAAATGTGTGTGTGCCGGCTGGAACAGTTGTGGCACACGCCACCACAGCGTTTACGGCCCAGGACTATCTGGGCCGCCGGGAGATGGTTGCCGGTGTTTCGGCCTATGCGGCCCCAGATAATCGCTGGATAGCCGAATTGTGCGGGGAAAATTCTTCCCTTTCCGGGGAACAACGGTTCACGCTTCGCGCGCTATTGTTGAATTATTCGGATGTGTTTAGCTCCGACGATCTGGACTTGGGACGCACCTCCCTGCTTTCTCATCATATTGACACGGGGGACGCTGCTCCTATTCGGTTGAACTCGCATCGGATGAGTCCGGCGGAGCGAGATCATGTTCGAGGGGCAGTGGACGACATGTTGGCTGCGGACATAATCTCTTCATCTAATAGCCCATGGGGTGCGCCTGTTGTCTTGGTTAAGAAGAAAGACGGGAAATTGCGATTTTGTGTGGATTTTCGGAAATTGAATAAAGTGTCCGTGGCAGATGCGTACCCCCTGCCGCGTATGGACGATTCCCTCGATACCTTGTCGGCGGCGAAGTTCTTTTCGACGCTGGATCTCTCTTCGGGATTCTGGCTGCTTCCCCTCGATGAGCCCTCGCGGGAAAAGACTGCTTTCCGTACGCCGCAGGGGTTATTTCAATTTAATTGTCGGGTTGAATGCTGCCCCCGCCACATTTCAGAGGTTGATGGAACTGGTATTAACGGGGTTGCAGTGGGAGACATGTCTGATATATTTAGACGATATTATCGTCTTCAGCCGCACATTTGACGAACATTTACTGAGGTTGGAGGCGGTGTTCGCCAGGATGCGTTCCGCAAAATTGAAATTTAAACCTAAGAAATGTCATCTACTGCAACGGTCCGTGCGCTATTTGGGACATATCGTTAGTGCGGACGGGGTTGCCACGGATCCGGACAAGACGGCGTGCATCCGTGACTGGCTAACCCCGGCCACGGTGGGGGATGTGCGTCGGTTTTTGGGGTTTGCCTCATATTATCGTAGGTTTGTTCCCAATTTTGCAACGATCGCGAGGCCTCTGCACACCTCCTTACGGGTAAAGGACGGAAATTTGATTGGGGACCGCCGGAGGAGGCGGCGTTTCAAGGCCTGCGCGATCGGTTGGCTACGGCGCCGACGTTGGATTATCCAGATTTTGATCACCCCTTCATTCTGGATACGGACGCGAGTGACACGGGCATTGGGGCCGTGTTGTCGCAGTCCAAAGGCGGTGTGGAGCGCGTGGTGGCGTACGGTAGCCGGGTTTTGTCCCCCGCCGAAACCCGCTACTGCATCACTCGCCGGGAACTTTTGGCTATTGTTTACTTTCTCCGCCTATTTCGACCGTATCTCTACGGCCGTTCGTTTATTGTGCGCACGGATCATGCGGCCTTGCAGTATGCCCTGAAGGTGGACCAACCATCCGGCCAGCTGGCGCGGTGGTTGGACACGCTGCAGGAATTTTCCTTCCAAATTCATCATCGGAAGGGGGTGCATCACGCGAATGCGGACGCGCTCTCTAGGTTGCCGCAGCGATCCCCTTGCGCGTGCGCGTCGGGGACGCATAGGTGTGCGCCGATCCAGCAGCCCCCTCAGCCTGTTGCGTTGGCGGTCGAGGTGCCTGAGGCTCCATTGGGGCCGGCTGATGGGGTTTTGAACCTTCCAAGGGCTGTATGGATTCGTGAACAAATGCTGGACGATTCATTGGGGACCCTGCGGAGTCGGGCTGCGAAAGAGAGTGGGGGACCGGGTTCTGGGGGAACGCCGGGAACCGCTCTCCGCGATGGACTGCTGATGTGGAGGGAAGGGTTAATTGTCTACCTACGTGACCGAAAGAACCAAAGAGGAAAATTCATAATAGTCATTCAGATGGACAGTCCTTAAAGCGTGTAGCCATTAAAATGATTTATAGTAAAAACTCTTATTTGCAGACCTCATATCTGCTACCGTTATCCACTCCGCCAAACAATGCTCCAATTATCTGCTGAAGGAACTCTTCCAGTTCGCAAGTCTGTTTGTTCGTTCATTGTCTGGAGGTCATTGCTTCCCTTCAGCGATTCCTCTGGCAGATTGTTAGCACATCTTATTGTTGAAGCATCCTCCTCCTTTTCCTCCTCGTCATCCTCAATTGCTCCCTGTGTTTTTTTTTTTCTCTAGTCACATTCTTTACTACTGCATACAGCAGTCTCGCTGCAGGGCGACTTTATTGCAGAGAGCAAGAGTCACCAGCAAACAGCGGTTAAGGAACCCCGACTGTATGTGGTCATCCGTAGACGGGTCACCAGGGAGTGACCTCTTGGAGGAGCTAAAGCCATCCAATTATCTGCATCTTCAGGGCCAAAAAGAGTGACCTGGAAGTGGTGGTAAATTAACCACAATATCCACGAATTCACCCGAATATCCACAAATTAACCCGAATATCTATGAATTTACCCTAATATCCACAAATTCACCCTAATATCCACTAATTCACCATAATATCTACTAACTCACCCTAATATCCACAAAGTCACCCTAATATCCACAAATGTATCCTAATATCTACTATTTCACCCTAATATCCTTTAATTCGCCCTAACATTCACAAATTCACCCAAATATCCACAAATTCACCACAACATCCACAAATTCACCCTAACGTATCCACACCTGAGGTGAGTGATGGCGATCTCGCGTAAGAGGGGAAACTGTCTCATGGCGAGGTGGCTGCGCTGCACCTAAATCACCGCACGATTCTCTTGAGATAAAACAAACGCACAAACATTGCTGCAGATTTTGAATCACTGTGGCAAGAGTGCCTTGAACATTCGCCCACGTCACAGTTCAATTAATTTGCTTTTGGTGCTTTTCTGGCGATTATTCCGCCCGGCGGCGGTGTCAATGCACGCGTCTCGCGCAGTGGATATCACTTTACAGACTTCAAACGCGCGGCAGGCAAAGCGTGCATCCGTGTGTGTGCGCATGCGTGCGTGCGTGCGAGCGTTCATCTGCGGGCGTCGTGGTGAGCGCTAAACCATTATGCGTCTCAGCGCTCCAGGGTTTCGTTTCTAGGCAAGACGCACATAAGCCAGTGGCGAATTGTTTCTGAACCTCCCTTAAGTTAAAACTGTCTGAAACACGGGATCACTCCACCATGCACCACAACCACTCTTAATGGGTGCTCACGAACGCCGATTTCCTTATTAAACTAAGAGTCGCCTATTTTTGTACATATCACATGAGGCGTTAGTGGTTGAGTGCACTGCAGATGTGAACCCAGATACCCAAGCACCTCTGATTTGCCCGCACCTCCGATTAGCACGACTGGCTACGTACGATGCGAAAGAAGTTCAACATATATACATACAAACTTAGTTCTTGCCGTGATGCAGAACTCAAATGACATTTACACTGGATCTGGGACTCTTGTCAGTCAACTGAGCTTGCCAAATGAGTAGGTAGTGTGTAGGCCTCATCAATAGGGAGCAGTGGTGAAGTGGTTAGCGCACTGCGTTACGAACCCGACGACACGAGGTCGATTTCCCGCTCATAGCCAACACCAGTGATGATTATTTGAACCGGTTATGGGCTTCCTCTAGGTCGACTCAACCTCAAATGAGTATCTACTGCGGTGTGCAAACATTCCCACGAGGGAAACAAAGGCGGCCGGGCATGCTGCTGGCCATCCACCCCCTTGTGTCCGTGCCGGCCTTGATAGGTGCTACACGCTAACAGCACTTGTCTCAACAGTCTTCTAAGGCTATATGGGGGATCTTTGTCAATGCCAGCACTGGGGGAGAACGAGGTGATAGGAGTACAACATGCTGGTGACACCAACTTCTCAACTCTCGGTCTGCCTTTAATGCCTGGATAGCGAGACCAGAAACAGCCCCAACAGTCTACCTCTGCAGAGAGCGAGGTGTGTGCGTGTGTTGCCTCCATTGGCACGAGTCCTCGCTTATACTGAACCGCACCACCTGCTAAATTGTGAAGAAAAAAATCATTCTTATTTTTTGGCCTCGTTCTTGTGTTGTCGAAGATAAGCCGAATTAAATTGAACTGGTGAGATGTGCGAAGAGATGCAAACTGCTTTAAAGTCTGGGGTTGAAATAATAAGAATAAAATACCGTCGGCAACGCACCTTCATAACAAAGGACAGTGTTTCAAGTTCAAAAGTGAGAGTCACCGTGCGGATGTAACGGCTTGATAATGCAGGAATTCACAACCTGCGCAGTCTGCCATCTCGCTCCCAGCATACCCCACCTGGCAGCTTACAGACCGTCAAACAACAAAAGCTAGGGTTAAACACATTGAGGCCACATGGATCGAGAACTGCGTTTTTTTCGATTTAAAGCTTTCGTGACTGGAGGGATTCATCTTCTTGGTTCTTTCGGTAAAGTCACGTAGAAGGGAAGTAATAAAATAATAAAAATAAAACATACTAAAATAATTCTCACGACGTTTCGGCCACAACGCAAGCAGCCGTCCTCAGGCGAAGATCAGGTCTGTCGGGGAGTCAGCGTCTGAACGCTGACCTGGTCTGAACGCTGTCTCCCCGACAGACCTGGTCTTCACCTGAGGACGGCTGCTTGCGTTGTGACCGAAACGTCGTGAGAATTATTTTATTATGTTTTATTTTTATTATTTTATTACTTCCCTTCTACGTGACTTTACCGAAAGAACCAAGAAGATGAACTGCGTTTTTGGTTCATCGGTGTTCATGTTTACAGGAATTGTGAACATTTTTTTTTTGTTTACACAAGGCAGCACATACTCGGGGGCAATAATAGCAAAGAGCACCCCCCCCCACCCACCCCAGCCAAAAAAACTGTATTATAATATTGATATTTAACAAGAAAGAGAAAGTGAATATTTGTTTGAGTATTCATAAAGGGCCTTATTTAAACAGCTCGACATTTCAAGCCCGTCCCACGACCCCCTGCTCCCGGCGCTTGGACAGTTCCAGATCCACCTCTGCTCATGTTGAAGCGACGCACGGGTCTCCAAGGGCTTTGGCAAAGCGAGAATCTATAAACTCCTGTGGCAATGTAGAAATGAGCACTTGTTATACGTGGTACCAAGAGCTAAATTAAGGCAAAAGGGGCATATCCAGCACCCTTGCTCCAACCTCTGATGGCATTGTAAACACTCTGTTTCTTCAGTTTAACATGTAGTCGTAGGCTTTCGAAACCAATATTATCCATAATTGAGGTTTTTGGGTTAGAGCATGTAAATATAAATGCATCGTTAAACCCACCGCCACTTGACACAGCCAATTAGTAAGGTTTGTCACGTAAACAAAACGTGCCAATTCGTTACTAGTTCAGCACACCGGTGTGTTGGAGACTAAACACACAACATTCGCCATTCAAGTACTCCTTCTCTTCCCGCTGTGACAACTACGAGTAGAGAGAGCACAATACCTCTGCTTAACTACGAGGAGTTTCCCTTCAAGTTTATCAGCAGCTGTAAAGAGCTACTCTTTGGTTACTCTTTGGTTCTTTCGGTAAAGTCACGTAGAAATAAAATAAATAAAATAATATAATACGACGTTTCAATTGCAACACAAGCAATCGTCATCAGGTAGAAAACAAACCTAGTGAACTTAGAAATACAATGCAATCCAACACAGAGAGGTCGGCTAAGACAACAGTCAGCACCTTACCTGGTTGATTCCGTTCTTCCAAAGATTGCTAAATTTGAGAGAGAGACAAAACACAGACACGGGAACACACATACAGACACACAAGCAGAGAGAGACAACACAGAGAGAGACACACAACATAGACGCCTCTGTGCCGAGGCCTTAAATAGAGAGAGGAGGGGGCAGAGAGAGAGGTGGGTCTGCTGGAGCAGAGAAATTAGCATGTCAATGAGAGAGCTGTGTGAAAATCCACCTCACGGCGGCCGGGCGAGAGAAAAACCCAGCAAGCACACAGCTAATTTCTCTGCTCCAGCAGACCCACCTCTCTCTCTGCCCCACCCCCCTCTCTCTCTATTTAAGCAGGTCTCGGCACTAGCGGCGTTTGGTCTCTGTGTGTCTATGTTGTGTGTCTCTCTCTATGTGTCTCTGTGTTGTCTCTCTCTGCTTGTGTGTCTGTCTGTGTACCTGATGACGATTACTTGTGTTGCAATTGAAACGTCGTATTCTATAATTTAATTTATTTTCTTTCTACGTGACTTTACCGAAAGAACCAAAGAGTAATTTCTGCAGTCACGAAAGCTTCAAATCAAGTCTGTGAAGAGCTCCACGTCTTAATTAGAAAAGAGAAAGGGGATTACATCATCAACGCTGCAACCCACTGGCCGGCAATTCCCGCCAGGGCCAGGGAACGTGGTGCGGAGCTAAGTTTTGGGGCGGCTGCTACTTCACTTCCCGAGACTGCTACCCAGGAGCCTATTGTTTTTTTGCACCTGCAGAAGGTGCAGACGTAGTTCAGCCATGCTGGCTTAAAGGTTAGGAAAGGTTATTTACGAGTACCGATAGTGGCCAAAGGAAGGTGTCAAACTATGTACACTGTTCTTCCTTTTTCTGTCCTCTACTGTCTTCAGTTTAGATTTTTCTAAGTTACGTACATATGTCTGCTGAACTTCTTTCACACTGTATGTAGCCAACCATGCTAATCGGAGATACGGTGGAAAGACAAAATAAACGCACAAAAAGCTAATCTACAGAAATGTGTTTTAAGACTAAATAAACACACAAAAAGCTAATCTACAGAAATGTGTTTTAAACAGTGAAACATTTTGCGTGCATTAAAAACAAATAAATAATAAAGACGTGCACGTTATTTATCCCTGCATGGTGCCCCAAGCATCCGCTTTCGGAGTTGCGAATGCGGCGGTGGAAGCGATCGCCACGCACAACTACACGTGTGGGAGTGGCGCATGACTCGCAACCTTGCCGGATTGCATCAATATCGTGAGCTTTGACTGGCGCGGGAGGGTGCTGGCTGCCAAAACCGTTGTGGCTGTGAGGCAATGCTCATCGCCCCTCAGCTAAGAGCAGCAGCCGGCGCCGACCCCAATACAGCGGCTCCCGTTAGCGGCATCTCATGTTTGACTGAGTGCCGGCAACGGTGAGGCCGTAGGAACACCACACGTGCCCAACGGCACAAAAGCCGCCGATCACGTTGATGGCCGGTGGCTGGAATCGCGTGGCTGCAGAGCGGCGTGAGTGCTGCAGAAAGGAGCTCATTGTACGGGTTAAGAGAACTTGTAGACGTGCTGCAGAAGTTAGCGAAACTCTGCTCCAACTCGATCCCTCTCACTCCCAAGCCTGCGGACGGCCCTGCTAGAAATATGTGGAAGCGACCCAGGGCACATTGATTGCCCGTGTAAAATCTGAGGCAGCCCGGAAATCTGTGGAAGTACTGCAAGTGCAAAACACAACCGCCATACAGCTTCTGTTGCCCAGGCGCACAAATACATTTGCCCGGGGCCAGTGTGGAAATCCGTGGCAGCTTTAAAATCCACCAAGCAGCTTCGGCTACCCAGTGTGGAAATCCGTGCCAGCTCCAAAATCCACCACACAGCTTTGGCTACCCAGTGTGGAAATCCACGGCAGCTCCAAAATCCACCATGCAGCTTCGGCTACACAGTGTCGAAAGCCGTGACAGCTCCAAAAGCCCTAAAATCTGTGAAAGCATGCTCTGCAGCAGCTGCTGCTGCCCAGTATCGAGATCCATCGCAGCCAAATTCTGCATAAGAGATTCCAAGTGCAAATGACCACGCAGTTGCTGCTGTCCAGTATTTGCAGCACCAAGTATGGCATTGGTCGACGTGCTCAGAGCCCGATGGTCTTGATGCCGCGAGGAGATCATGGACACTGCACACATAAGCTCTTAAACTCCTGCTTTCACAACCAATATCATTCATAATAAAGGTTTTTGGGTTGGATACCGTAAATAAAAAAGTGTCGCTAACCCACCATGGTCCGACAACAATTAGTGAGGTTAGTGAAATGAACTAAATATGCCAATTAGTTATTATTTCAGTGCAACGGTGTGTTGGAGAGTTAACCCATAACATTTACGATTTGAGTACAACGTTTGCCTGGTGATTAGAACCAGCTTTATCAGGCGATTTTCCAGAATTGCGAAAATCCTATGGACATGTCAACAGGTCTCCAACTTATCAGCGAAAGACAAGAGCGCCCCCTCTGTGAACAAGGCGCTACTGCAACTAATGTTGTCTACAGTCTTTCCGGTGGACATTGTCAGCTCTCGGGCAAGCAGTGGTCTGAAATCATCCCCATGGTCCAATGCTGGCTGCTTGGGTGACCCAAACCCTTTTCAGCACACCAGATGAGGACAGTAACCATGACGTCGTCATCTGCAGCAGCATTTCGTCACAACCTTGGGGTGCAGCAAGGCAGCCAAGCCAACTGACAGGGAGGATAAGGATCCTCATTCACCACCCCATCTCTCCAGATCTGCGTCTCCAAGATGTCCTCTCCTGGCAGCATCACCTGGCACGTGCAGTCATAGTGCATAGCACAGCTCCACAAGCTCCTAAAACTAAACTATAAAATAATTATAATTTTACCAGGTAAGGCCCCACTGAGCTATAGAGCTCTTTTTCAGAAACCACCTGGCTATCACAAATTATAGCTCAATGAAATGACTTATGAAGTGTAAATTTATTGCAGCTCTAAGCGCATGTTGATTCTAAATGTGGAGGCATAAACCGGATGACTCAGAGAAAAATGCACATGACCACGGGGAGAACACTCAAACTCAAAATATATAGGCGTCAGGGTCAGGATCGAATCCATAACTTTCTGTATACCAAGCGAGGTTGTTAACATCCTTCAGGTGCCAGGGAATAGAGCACCAAGCACGATTCACCGGTGCAAAGTCACAACATTGCAGCAAGCAGTGCATTTGATTATTACTCCAGCACACGAGGTATGAGACCTCCAATATCTGCAGGACAGGAGCCCTGATGACTGGAGGCCTCATTGCCAAGTCTTTTCACACATTTGCAAGATGCCACCATCTGGATTGCGTTGGCCTCGCAAGGACGTCTGTCTTGGTAGGGCAATCACGTCAGCGGCCATTTAAGGAGTGGCCCATCCCTTCCTCCAGGTGACATGCTTTAGTGCTCTTGCTCAGTGGAAAAAAACGACAAGTGGACGGTGGCATCGACAAAATAAAGTTTTGTACCTTTGTTAAAACGTTGTTTTTATACAACGTTCTGCCATCCAATGGGCTTCCATGACCTTACTTCCGAAACTGCTTTCAGTTCTGAATATTCGATACCTCTCTTCCCTTCCCCTCTCTCCAAAAGATTGATCTCACGCTCATAGAGAGAGGGCAACATTGTTTTTGTGACCATCCTGCTACCTTAAATGTGGCTTTGCCAGTGAGTGAGTAGTGAGGCTGATAGGGCATCAGATCAGAGAACCGGGGCGGGTGCTATGGGCCCACCTCACAACTCTGTAATGTACCACCATGCCATGGCCCAGACAGGAGTTTTCCACACAGGTGGGCAACTTCCTGACAGTGGACGGCAGCATCAACGAAAAAAAAAAGCACGCTTAACCAAGAGCAACAACCTGATATATTTATATCCCCAAGTAAAGCAACAAGAACGCTTATCATAAAACACCGATCCAATTTTGCTTATCATAAAACACCGATCCAATTTTGAACAGAATCTGATTCATACGTTGATGTCTGGGTTAGGCCACAATGACCTGGGCAAATTTTAGATCGCTAAGACCTTTCAGAAACCAACATGGTAAAACGAATTAAATTGTCACGCGTACAAGCATTTAACATACCAATTCTGATTGTTTCAGCTCACCAATGAGTTGCAAGAACAATTCCCAAAACCAAATTTAGAATTAGATACAGCATTTCACTTTAAACTATATCAAGCATCTTCAAGAAAAATCAGAATACAAATCCAGGAAGCCAAGAAATGTGTCTAACTAGTCCCAGCTCTTGAAATGTCACAACCTCACAGAAACAACAAACCAGATTCAAACGATATATTATCCATATCCTAACAGAATCCTGTCAGAAGCCTAAGAGAATCGGTTCCCCCAAATGCCTTCCCCTTTGTAGAAGGAGCAGTGGAAGGGGTACACGGTTGGAGGTCGGAAGATGATAGTGCGAGGCTTTGCTGGGCCACTGCATAGTGTGAAGCGGAAGGCAACACTTTGGCTGACCTAAAAAAGGCCAATGGTAGATCGCTTCTTGCGTGTGTTTAAATTTGGGAAATTTTCTGTTGGATCGGTCTAGCACTTATCTGTGGAGATGGTGGTGACATGTGACGTGCTAATTTTTATTCTGGATTCAGTGACGTCGTGAATGTACAAGATGGACATTTTTGAAGCTCTCGGCCATTGGGAGCGTGGAAGCCAGTCACGAACTCAAATCGCACGTTACAATCACCCACTTTATATGGTACCAGTGCCTGTGGAATTAAATTATAGACAGTTAGATGAACTAGACTAAACTGCAAAGTCCCTGTGTGGGGTTCGTGTTTTTGAATATTTTTAGGATTGGAAGGAAAGGAGAGCAGCTCTGTTCATGCATTCCTAAGCGTTTTTTCCCGCAAATGCTTCATCGCCATTCAATGCAAACGATGCCTCTCTACGCCCCAATTAATTGAGCAAGCAGCACCTGGCAGCAGCCGCCCAGTAAAGGTTCCCTCCTGTTGCCCCATGTAAAAAGCAGCTGTCCTTTCTATCGGTGATTCCTCAAATTATCCCATTCGAACCAATGTCTTCTCATTTTTACTTCAAGAAACTCCCCTCTGCCACGCAAATATTTCTTTTCGAGCAGCTCGGAGCACAGACTTCCCGGCATCCTCCCGCTTTCAGCCTCGTGCAAATACCGCCGTCTCCCCAAAAATTGCTTCCTCACTGGAAAATCCTTATTGAGTCGCCGTTTGCCCCCTGCCGTACGGCTCAACGTGCACGTGTCTCTGTGCTCCTCATGCTGTTAATGGCGTCCCATGGCTGCGATTGCCGCAGGACTGCATTCCGCTGCACGCGCGCCCGCCATGGCTCAGTGCGGTCACTTTTCTCGTATAACTCAATGCGAACGGCTTCTCAGCATGAATGCTTTCGAGCTGCAGATGATTTCCATAGACGAACGCTGAAAGTGTGCACACGCTTCCTGATGCATTTTGTTTGATTAAAATGCCCTGCTTCTGCTTCTTCTGCTGCTTTGCTGTTGCTTGTGCTGCTTCTACTGCTGCTTCTGTTGCTGCTTCTGCTGTTTCTGCTGCTGTTTCTGCTGCTGCTGTTGTTGCTGCTTCTGCTGCTGCTGCCCAGCGTCGGTGCGGCGAGACACGGCGAAGCGTCCGGTCAAGGCGGCCGAAGGAAGGGAGCCCCAGTGATTTCGTGTCAGTCCTAACCATCGGCCCCTCAAGTGCAAACACTGGGGCACTTGTTCTCGCCGTTTATTATGAGAAGGCCCCCCCCAGCTCGAGAATTTGCTTGGAGGGGCGTGACGGGCGGCCACGGCATTTCCGGCCGCCACGCCATCTCGCAACAACCGCCTCACTGTTGTCGGGGGTTTGACGAACAAACTTATTTGTGTATTTTTTTCTCTTCCTTTTTTCCGAGCGTTTGTGAAATTTCTGTGGCACGCCGATACTTCACACATTTTTAGCACTTTTATTTTTTTAAAGTATATGGCGCAAAAAACTATTTTTATTATTATTTTATTCCCAGAAGGCCAGGGTTTGTGGTGGGTTAAAATAAAAAGACATTTTAAAAAGTAAAAGGCGGTTTTGGTTATGTTACCAAAGCCGTATCGCTCCCTTCATGAGTTCAAATCCAGTCCATGGCAAAATCAGTCATCAACCTAGCCAGGTTTTCTAGGAGGGTCACGGTTGTTGTCTTGTAGAGATACCAGTCCCCCCACGTAAAAATGTAGAATTTCTGTCACTGCTCATTACGGACGGGGAAATCGGCAGGGTGGCGCAGCAGTAGCACTCGCACCTCGCAGCAAGACGTTCCTGGGTTCAATTCTGACTCGGGTACCTGTCTGCGTGATGTTTGTATGTGTAGTGATATCGCGGATGTCACTGTGTGGTGCCGGCTCTAGAGAGTCACGGCGTGCGATGCACTTACATCGCGGACATCACGGACGTAGCGACATCGGGGATGTCACTGGGTAATGCCGGCTCTAGCGAGGCACGGCGTGCAATGTATTGCCATCGCGAACATCCCGTATATATGGGTGTAGTACCAGCCCCAGAGGGGGCTCGGTGAGCACTGGGTCGTAGCGCTGATTGGCACCACACGTGGTATGCAGTGCTGACTCCGACAAGAGGGAGTGTGAGAGTGTCAGCCATGGGATGAGGTTACCTCAGGCCATGGCACTCTGGTTGACCCCGGAAGGCCCGTGACAAGGAAGATCTACACAGGGGCCCCAAGTGGGGGCTGGGGGTGGTCACATGCCGGGGCGAGATCCTGCTCGAGGGTTCGAGAAGGTGGTCGTGGCCAAGGGCAAAGCCAGCTATGGCCAGCGGGCATATAGACCGGGTCCCCGAGAGGGACCGGGGTTCTGCGTTGCTGTTGTCATCTGAAGATCTACGTTCTATGTTCTACGTCCAAGAAGAAGTCACCAACACATTGGCCTGGACCCAAACTGGGGTCCGGTCCATTGTAGCTACTCCCAGTGTAACTAGTGTATTTAGCCTGGTGGTCCACCACCATAGGGTGTTATCTGGTAAAGGGGCAGTTACCCCTTTGTGTTAAGTGTGTTGGTATTAATAAATGTGTTGAGTACGTCTGCGACTCAGTTGAACCACTACAACTGGTGTCGGAAGTGGCCAAACGCTATTTATTTAGCTAGCCATTAGACTATGTCTACGCGCCGCAGACTACGTACCAGGACGTCAGACGACGAAGACAAAGATCTCATCCCGCAAACAACCCCGGAGGATGGAGGCGAAGCATTGCCGGCAGAGCAGAGCTCCGACTGGGCACACGACAGCTCAACGCCGACAAAGAGGGTGCTCCAGGCTGCACACAGCCGCCTCGCAGAGCTCCTCCATGCCGCGGCGTCCATCCTCGTGGGTCTCCACATCGCGGTGCCAGCGGGAAAAGCGGGAGCAACGGAGCCACGCGGGGACGAACTGGTCCTGGCTGGTCTCCAGTGGGACTCGTGTTTGACATATCTCGACGATGTTATCGTTTTCAGCCGTACGTTTGACGAACACCTGGAACTGCTACGCGCTGTCTTTCTCAAAATGCGTGCGGCCAACCTGAAATTTAAACCACAGAAATGTCACTTCCTCCAGAAATCGGTTCGGTATCTTGGCCAACATAGTAAGTGAATCGGGTATTACAACTGACCCGGACAAAACCGCATGTTTTCGGACTTGGCCGCCCCCCACGTCGGTGGGGGAGGTACGCAGCTTCATAGGATTCGCGTCCTATTACGGCCGTTTTGTCCCCGGGTTCGCTACTATCGATAAACCTCTCCACGCCTTGACGGCTAAGGGTCAGAAATGCCATTGGGGAGAGGAGGAAGCCGCATTTATTGCGCTCTGGGATGGCTTGGTGAACGCCCCTCCCCTCTGCTACCCTGATTTTTCATTGCCGTTCATCCTTGATACAGACGCTAGTAACAACGGAATTGTAGCTGTTTTGTCCAAAGTTGTCAATGGCGTTGAGAGTGTTGTCACATATGGAAGCAGGGTGCTGTCTCCAGCCGAACAACGGTATTGTGTCACACGCCGGGAACTGTTGGCTATTGTGGTTTTTGTGCAATAGTATCGTCCATATTTGTATGGTAGACACTTTGAGGTGCGCTATGACCACGCAGCGCTACAGTACGCGCTGCGTGTTGATCAGCCATCTGGCCAACTTTTACGCTGGTTGGAGGTTCTCCAGGATTACTCCTTTAAGGTTACCTAGAGCTTCTGTCACACGAACGCTGACGCCCTGTCGCGATTACCAACGAGCGGCGGGTGCGCCTGCTTTTCGGGCTCTGGGTGCTGTAAGCCGGTTGCCGAGCCTCGCCCCCTCTCCTTGCGGCGTCGGCCGAAGTTGTAACATCTGAGTTGGCCGAGGGTCTGGTGGCGCGTGACGCTGTCATTGGGTTGGACCACTCAGAATGGGGGCGCCTCCAGGTTGAGGACACTTCCCTGCTTAAATTGTGACACCGTGTCAGAGAGCCTGAGGGGGGCGAGGATCGACGGGGTGTCGCCTCTGTCATTCTTAGAGGCGGATTGCTCATGCATTGGGACGGAGGGTTGCGCCGTTACAACATTGTTGTGCCCACTGCCCTGTGGGGCAAGGTCATTTGGGTGGTACACGAGCGCCTGCTGCACCGAGGTGAGAATAAGACGCTGGCCACACTTAAGTTGGACTTCTTCTGGCCTGGCATGGCTGAGGATGTCGCTAATTTGTTGAAAGGGTGTGTGTAGTGCGCGCGGCGGAAGCCGCCGGCGAAACCCTGTTGTCCACCGTTACAATCGATCCAGGTTTCCTGCGTACATTAATTAATTGGTCCATTTCCCACTACCCCTCATGGGAATAAGTACTTGCTGGTAGGAGTTGAGTATTTTTCACGATGGCCTGTGGCCTGGCTGCTTCCCAATTAGTCAGCGGCGACGATCAATGAGGCATTCCTCAATGGCTATGTAATGGACAAGGGTGCTCCTGAACGTCTTCGGACTGATCAGGGCAAAAATTAATCTTCAAAGTTGTTGCGGGAGGTGTGCGATTTGTTGGGAACGAAGAAAGTACGCACGTCACTGTACCACCCACAGACGGATGGCATGGTTGAGCGGCTACATAGGACTCTGACGTCCATGTTGAGCCACCAGATCAGCGAGTCCCAACTCGACTGGGATTTACATATTCCCGTCCTATCTGCATATGGGATGGCCCCTCACGCATCCACCAGCTGCTCACCATTTTTTTTAATGTACGAAAGAGAACACGACCCCCCAATTGATGTTCAGTTACAAGCCGCGCCCAACAAGGCTAAATCTA
Source organism: Lampetra fluviatilis (assembly GCF_964198595.1). Classification (NCBI taxonomy): domain Eukaryota; kingdom Metazoa; phylum Chordata; class Hyperoartia; order Petromyzontiformes; family Petromyzontidae; genus Lampetra; species Lampetra fluviatilis. The sequence continues at coordinate 13,948,052 of NC_136292.1, read as the reverse complement.
AAATTTCTGACTCCGTGCGCTTCACCCTTCAAAAGCTTTCCGAAGCGTGAGAAGCTTCCAGGGTAAATTCCGATTTGCACCAATTGGCCAATGAGCGGCTGAGGGGTTCCTGTGTTTCTGCACATGAGTGGGTGCCTGGGGATAGAGCCTGGTTGCACTGTCCACAGGTACCGGTGGGTACGTCGCCCAAATTGTTCAAACCTTGGAGAGGGCCGGTTGATGTGATTCGGGTCGTTCGACCACTGTGTGTCCAGATCCGCTTAGGGCAGCGGAGTTGGTTTGTACATCCCTCGCGCCTCAAGCCTTTCATCGCTCCGTGCGAGTTAGTTCGAACTCCACACCGCAGGGGCCAAGTGTCAGATGTGTCCAGCAAGCAGGGGTGTGTGCCCGTTGAGGGTGGTCCTCAGCGGAGTCATCTGATTCAGTCCCCAGGTGCCGCGCGCCTGACGTCCCCAGCACCAACGCCTGCACCGTCTCCACTGCATTCGGGAGAGGAGAACCCATCGACCCGGCCTACTGCTCTTCGTGAGGAGCTGGGTTCGACGGGACATATGCACATTTCCTCCGGGACCTCCAGGGAGAGCGAATCCACCTCCCCTGGAGGTCCGGCCACGAGGACTCGTTTGAAAACTCTTTGGGTTTCTTGTTGAGAGACACATATCGTTTTAATCACTTTTTACTCATTTTTCTTATCACCTTAATCACTTGCTTCATTAAGGGGGAGTTGACAGCCGAGATGGCTGAGTGCTATGAAGGGGGGGTGATGTAGTGACATCGTGGATGGCACTGTGGTGCCGCCCTAGAGAGGTATGGCATGCAATGCACTTACATCGCAGACATCACGTATGGAGCGACATCGTGGATGTCACTGGGTAATGCCGGCTCTAGCGAGGCACGGCGTGCGATCTATTGCCATCGTATATATGGGTGTAGTACCAGCCCCAGAGGGGGCTCAGTGAGCGCTGGGTCATAGCACTCAGTGGCACCACATGTGGCATGCAGTGCTGACTCCTACAGGAGGGAGTGTGAGAGTGTCAGCGATGGGATGAGGTTACCTCAGGCCATGGCACTCTGGTTGACCTCGGAATGCACGTGACAAGTAAGATCTACACAGGGGCCCCAAGTGGGGGCTGTGGGTGGTCACGTGCCGGGGTGAGATCCTGCTAGAGGGTTCGGGAAGGTGGTCGTGGCCAAGGGCGGAGCCAGCCACGGCCAGTGGGCATATAAACCGGGTCCCCGAGAGGGACCGGGGTTCTGCATTGCTGTTGTCATCTGAAGATCCATGTTCTACGTTCTACGTCCAAGAAGAAGTTACAACAGGTGGACCTGGACCCAAGCTGCGGTCCGGTCTGTTGTAGCTACTCCCAGTGTAACTAGTGTAGTTAGCCTGGTGGTCCACCACCATAGGGTGTTATCTGGTAAAGGGGCAGTTACCCCTTTGTGTTAAGTGTGTTGGTATTAATAAATGTGTTGCCTCCAAAGAGTACTTCTGCAACTCAGTTGAATCCACTACATATGTACTCTCTCTCCCTCTGTTCTGCTCCTGTTGCTAAATGCACATACAATGTCACTGGTATTGGCCAAACATAGCAATGCTTCAAAAATGTACCTATAACTTACTCGACTGGGATTGCAAAAAAGCAATATTGCCCACTCCTGTGAAAACTTGCTGGGGACCCACGTAATGACGAGTCTTGGGACTCAGTGAGGATTAACAAGAATAAAAATAAATAAGTAAAAGATTTTGTAATTTAGCATCAACATTCCATTTTTGAAATCTTTTAATTTCCCTGGCAAATTCTTCTCCATATGCTGTGCCTTTACCCATTAAAAAAATATTCCCTTTGAAGCTCTCGATACGTGTGATGTGTCACATTTGTTTTTTATTACAGTGTTTTGTGCGCGTGCTTGTGGAGGAGTGGCAGTGTGGTGGTTAATACACCGAACTCTAAATTCCAAGCTACCCAGGTTTTATTCTTGGCCATGCTCAGCCCCTGTGGAAACGCGCAACTGAACCGAGCCGTTGGCTGCCCAAAAGTTCGACTTCCCCCTAATAAGAGAGTACATTAGCCCAGTGGGTGAGCATCATCTCTATGGGACAACCAATGGCCAGGTGTGCAGGGTCTCCTTCTCCCGTCCACATGTGCGCCACAACAAGGTTAACAGGTGATCTTTAACACTAGCGGAACGCGTTTTTCACACAAGTTAGTGATAAATGTATAGTTCGGCTTGATGTCACAAAGCTACGTTTCTTAAAAGCGTGTGGCGTATTGCGAGTCAACGTCGCAATACTTGGCCTCTGCTGGCGGTGAATGAGATCCGATTCATTCTCACAGCCTCCCCCGCCATTAATTCTCACAACCTCTCCCCAAACTGCACAATCAGCATCAGGGCGAGAGGTGTGGAAGCGTCCCTCTGCCGGCGGTCACCTTGCAGCGTCTAAACTTCATGTCGCCACGCCAGGCAGCGAACCCAGCGGATGAAGCCACGGGATTCCAGGCTCCGGCAGGGGTCGCCTGGCTAGGCCTCCCTCACGCAGTGCTAACTAAGCAACGGCTCCTCTGCGCTCAGTTTAAGTGGCTCACCACACGTCAGTGTTTCCGCGGCGGTGACACAGAGCAGTGTTGGCACGCTCACCACTCGTTACATCCCCACACGGCAGCTCACAATGTCAGCAACAACAACAACCGCCATTCGCCACTAAGTGGCAGTGATGTCACCACGACGCTTGTGCCAGGCCATGTGCACCTTGAGGATCTGTGAAGTGTCGAACGCCCGCTGGCAGGAGGTCACGGGGCAGACCCAGGTGCCACAGGTCGACTGACTTTGTCTGGCAAAACAACCCCCTACCTCCTCGCGGTGCCGGATGGGCAACGCTGTCGTGGACAGTGCTGTGGGGGGGAGGGCCAATTCCGATTGGCCTTTACCCTCATGGCGTCTGTGACTACCACAGTGACTAAATGGGGGCTCTGGACGGGTGAGAGGGGCTGGTAACCCCTCCACCCAATAAATTACCAATAAACCACGACTGAAATATCTAACAATGTCAGCAAACGCAGTGACATAGGCGACAGTAAACAGCACGCTTCCCTCTCAATCAACCACATCAAGAGTGGTGTAGAGCTAAGCATTATACCACCGATCTCCACAGACAATGCTGTAACTAACAATAAAATCTTTTTTAAATCTACATTTATGTAGCATCTTATTCCAAGGCGCTTTGCAGCAATCAGAAAAATATACATTAAATGAGAGTGGTTGAGATAAAGAGTGGGGCTTTTATTAGAAGTGGTGGTGGTGAAGTTATTGTGACAGGAGACCAGGTGGGAGTGGTTAAGGAGGGGTTGGGGTAGTGGTAGTGATAGGGGCTGGGGTAGAGGTAGGGGTAGTAATAGGGGTTGGGGTAGTGGTAGGGGTAGTGATATGGGGTTGGGGGAATGGTAGGGGTAGTGCTAGGGGTAGTGATAGAGGTTGGGGTAGTGGTAGTGATAGGGATTGGGGTAGTGGTAGTGATAGGGGCTGGGGTAGTGATTGGGGTTGGGGTAGTGGTAGTGATAGGGGTAGTGGTAGTGATAGGGGTAGTGATAGGGGTTGGGGTAGTGGTAGCGGTAGTGATAGGGGTTTGGGTAGTGGTAGGGGTAGTGATTGAGATTGGGGTAGCGGTAGGGCTAGTGATAGGGGTTGGGGTAGTGGTAGGTGTAGTGATAGGGGTAGTGGTAGTGATAAGGGTTGGGTAGTGGTACGGGTCGTGATAGGGGTCAGGGTAGTGATAGAGGTTGGGGTAGTGGTAATGCTAGGGGTTGAAGTAGTGATAGGGGTAGTTATAGGGGTTGGGGCAGTGGTAGGGCTAGTGGTAAGGGCAGTGATAGGGGTTGGGGTAGTGGTAGTGATAGGGGTTTGGGAAGTGGTAGTGATAGGGGTTTGAGCAGTGGTAGGTGCAGTGATAGGGGTAGTGTTAGGAGTTGGGTAGTGGTAGGGGTAGTGATAGGGGTTGGGGTAGTGGTAGTGATAGGGGTTGGGGTAGTGATAGGGGTTGGGGTAGTGGTAGTGATAGGGGTTGGGGTAGTGATAGGGGTAGTGATAGAGGTTAGGGTAGTGGTAATGATAGGGGTTGAAGTAGTGCTATGGGTAGGGGTAGTAATAGGGGTTGGGGTAGTGGTAGGGCTAGTGCTAGGGGTAGTGATAGGGGTTGGGGTAGTGGTGGGGGAGTGATAGGGGTTGGGGTAGTGATAGGGGTAGGGGTAGTGATAGAGGTTAGGGTAGTGGTAATGATAGGGGTTGAAGTAGTGATATGGGTAGGGGTAGTAATAGGGGTTGGGGTAGTGATAGGGGTTGAGATAGTGATAGGGGTAAGGGGTAGTGATAGGGGTAGTGATAGGGGTTGAGGTAGTGGTAGGGTTAGTGATAGCGGTTGGGGTAGTGATAGGGGTTGGGGTAATGATAGGGGTTGGGGTAGTGGTAGTGATAGGGGTTAGGTTAGTGATACGGGTAGTGATAGGGGTAGTGATAGGGGTAGTGATAGGTCTGGTCATAGCTGGGGGGCCGGGGTAGGACGTAGCAGTAGGACAGGCAAGGGAGAAGAGATAGGGGTTGTTTTAAGGGAGGAAGGGAAGCAGGTTAGTGAAGATGATTGCTCTGTGCGCTGCAGTGGGAGTTGGGAGACGGAATGAGAGCGAGACTGGGCGCAGCAGGGCGAGGGAGGCGCAGAGAGGGACGGTGTAGACTGGGAGCGTAGAGGACGGGATGGGACAGAGTCGTGAGATATGAGAGAAAGCAAGATAGGGATATAGCAAGACCATGTAGGGATTTATAGATTTTAGGGAGAAATTTAAATGGACAGTGGTTTGTAGACAGGGAGCCAGTGGAGTTGGGAGAGTAGAGCAGAAGTCTGGGGGAGGTTAAAATCCGTGGGCCGAGGTAATTTGTGTCTGCTGTTGGAGTGGAGTGAATGCGTAGGCAGGAAGCCTGAGAAGTAGAGAATTGCAACAGTCAAACTGAGTGAAACGAGGAAGTGAACCGGGAGTTTAGCAGCAGATAATGAGACGAGAAGACGAATTTTACGAACATTGAATTGGTGAAAGTGGCAGAGATGCGGTTGGAGAGGCAGGAGTTGACGATGACACCGAGGTTGCGAGCAAATCAGACAGTAGGGAGGGAATGAGGTGGTAGGACAGAGTGGAGGGGACCGGGGAGAGGGCAATGAAAATGATAGTAATTAGGACCTTAGATATTCGTGCCATTCTTATAGCACAGCGTTATCACGAAGGTGTTGTGTTTCACAAACGGATAGAATCTGCCAGTAGGCAGCAATGTTACCAACATAACCCGGAGTATAGGGCACTATATCAAATACAAATCATTATTATTACTACGTGTAATCTCATTTGAACAATTCACAATGTAATTTTTTTTATTTGGACCATGATGCCGACACACAATGGCCTCCTTTTGAATGACCTCAAGGAACCTTTAACATCGACTGTGAAGCAAACGGCTTTGTATTTTATTGTTCACACGCCTGCCAGGATTAACCAGGGCAGCCCCGCGAGCCGTTTCCAATCCGCAACCTCTCCCAACGAGTGGTGAATGTGCGGCCGCTAGGCCCTGTCACTAACAGTATACCACACTCACGTGCGACACACGGCGAAACAAGCAGACACACGGGCAACGCACAGACACACGGGCAACGCACAGACACACAGGCAATGCGAAGACACATGAGCAACGCACATATACACGGGCAACGCACAGACACATGAGCAACGCGCGACACGCGGGCAATGCGCAGACACAAGGGCAACACGTGGTCTCCGTTGGTTGTAAATCAAGTCGCTTGAAAGTAAGCGAGACGCTGTTCACTCGAGTCTCTGGCGTTTTCAGTTTCAGTGAATGGAGTGGTAAACATGTAAAATGAACAAACATTTAAATTCGTGGGCTTATTTGGTCTCTCTGAGCCAGCCACAGCAGAGCTCATCTCTGCATTTTCGCCTGTTAGGCCATTCGAGAATGAATCAATATCCCATGTAACTGAGTAAGCACCATCGCAACAAAAATCAATACATCAATGCTCGTTTATTTGATTGTGTAAGTGACAACTGCGACTCATTATCTTGTTTAAAAGGATGACTTACGTTGCTGGAGTTATAATGAGACTTTTGTTATTCGTATATTAGAGTGTATATAGATCCCATTATAAGCAGCTCTGCCTGCATGGCCTGAAACCCCAGTTACTCCATCTGTAGTCTATAGAAACTCAGCAGAGTTTGGTCTGTAAGTCAACTCTGTGAAGATCCCGTCAAAGATCGGTCAGCGAGTTCGATATTAGAATCTCTGTCTAAGTGAATGTTGAGCGTGGCTCGTCTCCATTGGCAGGACTGAGTCAGTGGTGGAAATTCCACATTCCTATGTCAACGGTCAGTCTCTCCACTGGACAAGCAGTATTAATTTGCCATCAGCTTAGAAAATTGACTCACACAGCCTTCTTTCCGTCTGATTGCATTTGTCGGTCGCACGCTAACAGCGCTGTACCGCCCGGCCAGACACAGAGCCTAAAGATCCTCAGCATTCCGGCATGGTCTCCATCATCAACATTAGATCGGGAAATATCCCGCTGTATAACAACACGTGTTTTGAAAATGTTATGGATTCTAAGCTGTAGGAAAAGTCGCGTGCTGTTTAAGAGTTGATGCTGCTCCTTCTGCTGCTGGAAGAGTGAGATTCAACAGCTCTGAAATGAGATCAATAACCGTGGAAGAAGAAATAACACAGCGATAGTGGTGATATGGTCTGTCAATGGTGATTAAGGGACTGTAGTGAGGCAGTCTTTCAACCTGGGGAGTCATTGGATTGAGGTCGATTCGGCACAAGAACTGTAAGAACATCTTCTTGGTTCTTTCGGTAAAGTCGACAGACCTGTTCTCCACCTGAGGCACGTCGTGAGAATTATTTTATTATGTTTTATTTTTATTATTTTATTATTTCCATTCTACGTGACTTTACCGAAAGAACCAAGAAGATGAATCCCTGCAGTCACGAAAGCTTTAAATCGAAATTTAACTGTAAGAACAGTTGTGCTCGTAGCACCATCCCTGCGATCATCGCAACGCAGCGCGGAATGCACTTGCACATTGTTTAGGCCTGGTGGTGGTCGAATCAGCAGACTAATCATGCTTCTCTGGTCAATACTGCTAGCCACCAGTCCAATGTTACTTATAACATTAGGCAATTTTCCCTGGATCGCGTCACCACATGGCACTTAAGGTTTTGAGGACGAGCACTTGCATGCACTAGCCATGATGACACTTCCTCGCCCCCTACCCATAAGCCTCACCACTGATAGCAAAGCTACCTTATGGCAGGGGGAGCGCATAGAACGTGATACCCTCTTCCCACGGACACAACCGAGACCATGTGGAGAAGAGGGGCACCATGGCGGCGAGATGTTAACTACCTCGCCTGGTATGCAGGAGGTTGCGGATTCGATGCCGACCCTGACGCTTGTATATTTGGAGTTTGTGTGTGCTCCCCATGGCGGCGTGTATTTTCCTCTGGATCCTCCGGTTTTTCCTCCACATTTACAAATGTGCGCTTAACAGTTGGCTCTTATAAATTTCCGCGTGAAAAGCCACTTCGTTGAGCTACCATTTGTGGCCAGGTCACTTCTGATAAAAAGCTACATAGCTCAGTGGGCTTTACTTGGTAAAATTAAAAAAGGTTAGTTTTAAATAGGGGGTGAAGGGAGAAGTCTGACACTGAACAGAACAAGTAGTTGAGACTCCTCAAATTGAAAGTGTAAGGACACTGAAAAGGAGCGTAAGGACATGAAGAGAAAGAACATACGCGTCACTTACCTGTACTTCAAAAGATGAACTCCGACAGCCTCTCACAGTGATTGCAAGGAGGAGCCATTTGTGTAGTGGTGGCTGGGTGGGAGACCAGTGACTGGCAGTGCAGATTTTATATAATAAATTTGTTACCGAGGTAAAAAACACAATGTTTTCTTTGTCCTATACAGCCGGCCACCAATCCATTGCCACAACGTTTAGCAAACATACCGGAGCTGGTACCTGGAGGAGGGGACAGGCCACTTCGTTGAATGGCAGCAGACAACACCGCTCTACCGAATACAGCGTATTGCGAAGCCAAGGTGTCCAAGTCCAAACGCCTGACAAACGAGTGTAGCGACCTCCAGATCCTCCGCCTTGCAGAGATGACATCCAACAGTATGTTGGATGTCCTGGCCCACACGATGTTGCCACCAGACCCTAGGACAGCATAACTCGGTGCAAAACCGTAGAAAATGGTGATCGGTCTCGGACGTGAAGAGGTCTGTGATGAACCGTCCGAACCGGGCACCGCACCTGCTCGAATACCTCGGAGTGCAGAGCCCTATTCCCCGGATCAAGACACTATCAAATTAACACACTTTGCGACCACGTTTTCAAACCCCTGCCAGGTGACAAGCCTTCAGGGACAGATGCTGTGACTCTGCCCAAGAGAAGACATCCCAAGTCTCCATCATTAGAAAGAAAAAGCTTGGGGGAGCCTTGGCGATTGAACATCGCCACCTCTGTCATGCCGTTGCAGTGAATGATAATTCGATTCTCACGGACCTTGGTCTGAAAGTGATGGGAGTGCGAAATGCACTGCTCTGAGCTCTGGTAGCCTGATGCTCCCCTCTGTGTGTCTCGGCCACACGCCCTAGAGAAGTATGCCCTGGAGTTGTGCTCCCCACCCCCACACACTCGCATCGGTCTAGAGAATACAATTCGGCAGTGTCAGGCAGTGGGAGGCCCTTCTGCAGATTTCCCTCTGGTGGAAGTGAAGGCTTGAACTCAATGAACAGCGGATGCTCCTTGAAATTAAGCTTGTAGCCCACAACAGCTCGGACTTACAAATCCGTCATCGTGCGTGTCCACGCCGGCATCAATAGTGCTAGGTGGCCCCCCTATGTACGCAAGAAATGGGCGGGACGTGCGCTCTCCTTGGTTCCGTCAGTGCTGCTGATGCCTGTCTGCAAATCCGGCAGCATCAGCCCGGTACTGTGGTTATTTTGGCTTATCCTTCGCCTTACCTCCGGAAAAACAGACTTGTAGGCCCAGCTTCGAAGCAAGCTTCCCTCTCTAAAACCGAGATTGGCGACCGGAGGGCCACAGCAAACAAAATGGGATTTGCACAACTAGGCTTCCTTTTCGTTGTCCGCCTTGAGTTGTTCAGGCAGTTCGTTTTGAAGAGGATCTACCCCTTTGCAAAGGGTAGAGTGCACAAGACCACCCCTTCCTTGAGCTGAGGGTCAGTTTTGCCCCCATTCTGCCACATCACCCTTCGGCGCACAATGGCGGCAGCCACCATCTGCGATGGACCGTCGAGCAGGTCTCTTCCTGCGTCAAAGAAAGAACATGGCTATATCCCGGATGTCAAGATAGGCCCTGATGAAACTCCTGGGTCTTCTTATGTGATGGGCTTGAGTCTCTTGTGACTCCACGGTGAACTTGGCTGCGAACGTCACATATATTGTGATGCGTATGGCAGAAGCTGTGGCGTGCAATGCCCTTTCTTGAATTCTATATCCGATGCCCTTTTCTTAGCATCCAGCACAGCCTGGAAGCTTTCCTCCCATCGAGCAGGATGGTCTGGGAGCTCCATCACTACCATGGCCGCATCCACATGTGGCAATATCCTGTGCATAACGACGACCATCGAGGCTGTGCGTGGTCTGCGCTAGTGTCGCCCAAAAACTCTTCCACTCGGGAAGTGGAAAAGTTTTTAGATTCTTTGCTGGCAGATTTTGCCGGCAGATTTTTCGAGAGGAACGGTTCCGGGTGCTTGAGCGTATGCCTGATTTTACATCCCAGCGAGTACAAGACATCTTGCGGAAAAATCTTTTTTTTTTGCTTTCTCCTCGTCCGATGAATCCTGATCCAAGGACAGCTCCGCCGATGACAAGTTACATCAAGTGTTCGGTCTTTTTCGACGTGGATTTCCTCTGTTCTGCTCTTCTCTTGCGGCTTCTTACATGAAAGCACCCATTATCCAGCTGTATCCAGGGTTCCTAGGAATTACTCATTCCCCCTCGATGATGATGTCGTCTTCAAAAGTGGACACTTCCGTAGTGAAACGCTGGTTGTGTGACACAGACCTCTGACCTGTAAAAAGCGCGTGGGCACAAGCAGACACGTCGATGAATAATTCCCAGGACGACGACGTTATCATCATCATCATCTTCAGAGACTGACATTCCCACTACACCATGTTGTAGTCTCAGATCAGCAGCAACAGGGGGATTGCTGGTCGACGCAAAGTCAGACCGGTTCTGGGAATACGTCCTCGTCTTCCAGAGGTAAGCACTGCCCTAGAAAAATGTGGGGTTTGAGGCAACAGTCTTAGCTGGCTGGTCAAGACTATCGGGGTCTCAGTGGCTGCCGTGGCAGAACTGCCCTGCTGTTGCTCCTGCGATGAGGACGTCCTTGCCCACGTAGATTATGCAGTGGAGTTCCAGACAAGACTCGCGTTAAGTCTGTGTCCTCGTCCTCTTCTTCTCCTTGAAGGGGTGATGCTTCTGCGATGGTGTCCTTGTTCCTGGAAGGTTGGTCAGGGACGCTGACAAACACATCCACCACAAATGTGTTTTTTTTTCCGCTGCCGGCAGTTGACGTGAGCGGCTTGAGCCTTATCCGCAGCTCCACGCACCATAGGGACGTGACCCAGCACGCCTGATAGCTCCCTGCCCATTGTGGTGGGCCCTGAGTTCAGCTGCGCCCCTGTCCGCGGGACCGCTGTCCCACTGGTCCAGGTCATGACGTCGACTGCCAAGCAGGGCCAACGCAGCGCGGCTCTGCTCATCTGACCGTGGCTCAAGCAAAAACTAGCCTATGGTACAGTCATGGTTTTTTCAGTTAACGTTTCGCCTCCCATAGTACCTCCATGGTTTTGACAAAGGTTAACAGATTAACGGTACATTTACGTTATATGCACGCGGGCACCAATTTTGGCCAATCCGAGCACTCGTAAGTGGGGCTGAGCCACGCCCTCAGCCAATCAGCGAAGCCCATTTGTGAGCGGCTTTGTTGACTTCACGTTTTATGTTTTGGCAGTGGAAACAGCTCTCGAGCAGACCCAGTGATTTTTACTTATTTTTAAAATTACAAGTGAATTCGATTAACAGTTCGTTCAGTGAGCAGTAGTTTTCGTGGAAAGGATTAAAAACGTTAACCAAGGGACTACCGTCCTGACATAAAGCCGGGTTTTCATCGGCAGCCACCGCCAGACTCCACTGTTACGAAGAGACGGAGGGGCAACCAAGCCAGAATAAAATGGGGGCAAAAACGTGCCTCTACACGAGGAAATAAACAAAAGGGGGGGTGGGGGGCAGTCTGACGGTGGCCACCAGGTGTACAAAGAATGGAGTATGAGCGGCGCGATCCCAGCCCGAGTCGTGCTCTGGGCTGCTCTGCTCATGCGCGCTTCTCTGTGGTGCGTTCCGCTACTGCACGGGCCTCGGCCGCTTGGAACGGCGGCTCTTCACAGCCACATATTAGAAGGTAAAATAGTTCACAATGAACTGTGATGTTTACATTAATTAGTTCATTAATTATGCCGGAACGCTAACCATACAATTTTGCGAAAATATCCACACAGATAAAAAAAATGGGCACACTTAAAGAGCGAAGTGAAAGATGAGACAGGGTAGACACAAACCGTTTCTTGCTCGATTGCACCAACAAAAACTACAATCTAAACTTTGAACATCAAACTATGATCGCGCTAGCCCTAGCTGCAGCTCGCCCTTAAGGTGAAGACAAAAAAGTGAGACTTATGGGTAGGGGGCGGGCAATTGTGGTGATAGTCCGGGAGGGCACTAAGACTCAAAAAGCCTTATCTGCAATATGTTACAAAGGTCCGAGACATTGCCAAGTGTTATTCGTAACACTGCATCGGTGGTGGCGACCAGTAAAGGATGAAGATAAAAATGGCGATCCTTATTCCGCACGGGAAAACAAATCACCCCAAGTCCCCAGGAATAATTTAACCGTGTCGACAGTACATTCACTCGACTTGGCAATGAAGATTCAAGAGGGCTCTGGGACAATCAGGTCACCTAGAAAAAATGGTGATATCTGATTAGGGTTAAACGGCGGGGGTGACGTCTGTGGTTGAGGAGCGCCCAGGAGCTGCGCGGGATAGACCGCTTGTGGGCAGGTGATGTTTAAAAGGACGCCTGGGTAAGAGGTCGTGCTCAACGTTTACTGTGCCCCCCGCTCCCAACGCCGACTCGAGACCCCATTTATCCACAGTAGTTGGAAAAAGGCTTATCGCACACCGCGTCACATGTTCGCGTCAAATGGGGGTGGGAGGGTGTGCGTGCGCACACGCGAGTGCGTCTGTGTGCTCACGCACGTTCAGCTGCGTGTGTGTCAGGGCGTACAGTTTAAGAGCGCTTATGCCGCCTGGGTGTGTTAGAGTCGATAAATCAATAATCTGTACTTGGAGCCAGGTCAGAGCCCATTGAGAGGGAGACCTGTTTGTGCACTTAAAGTTAAGTGTGTCTTGCATGTATGCAAGTGTATCAAGCTGTGTGTATTGTGGATGTGAGCGATGTCATCCGTGTTTCTGTGAACCTGTATGCTTATTTGTTCGTAAATACTTCTGAAAGCATCTCCGTTCAAATTTGGGTTTCCACCTACATACGTGAGCCCGTCACGCTGTAGGGCGTGCTGTGCTATAAAGGACTATTGTGTACAAGGCTGCCTAGGTGTATCTTGGTGTGCATGTGCATAGTGGGGAGAGTGGTAGTGTAGCGGTTAGTGCACTGCGCTAAGGACCTGGCGACCTAAGTTCAATTGCTGCTCTCACCCAACACCGGTGTCGATTATCTGAACCACTCCTAAGCCTCCCCTAAGCTGTCTATGAGTACCCGTTGCTGAGCACTGGGGAGACAAAGGTAGGTGGCCGGGCACGGTCTTGGCCACCTACCTCCTCGTGTGCTGTAAAGGCCTTCATAGGGATATTTGTATGTTTGTTGAACTTATTTCACAATGTATGTAGCCAACCGTGCTAATTGGAGGTGCGGGGGAAGGACAAGAAGCTAAACATAAAAAGCAGTTCTAAAGGCATTAGTTTTCAATCTAGATTTAAAAGTGCTGCTCGCTAACAGTACTTGCCCCAACAGTCTGCTAAAAGCTAAACTGGGGACCTTTGACTTGTGTGCAGCAGCAGGGCGCCCTGTGTGTGGGGACACCTCACCTGGCTGCGATCCTTCTCCACCCGGCGGAAGCACTTGTTGAGCGAAAGGTTGTGTCGCACGGAGTTCTTCCAGCCCGTAGGTGCACTCGCAAAGTACGGGAAGTTCTCCAGTATCCAGTTGTAGATGTCGCGCACGGGCAGTCGCTTGCCGGCCGAGCACTCGATGGCCAGGAAGATGAGGCAGCTGAAAGAGTAGGGGGGCTTCCCACCCCCGCCCGAGCCGGCGCCCCCGCCGTGGCCGTGCTCCGGCGACCCAGGGAACGACGGCAGCAGCGGCGGCGGCGTGGCTCCCGAGCCGCCAGCGCTGGCGTCGCGCAGCGGACTTAGCGAACGCAGCAGGAGGCCCCCGCCACACCCACCGGTCACACCGCCTCCCCCGCCAGAGCCCGCACCACCCACCAGGCTCAGCGAGCGCAGGAGGTTCTTGCTCTCGTGGAGCCAGTCCAGGTTGGTGAGCTCCTCATCCTCGCTCTCGAGGCCTCCACCGCCGCCGCCCGGCGCCGCCGTGGACGCCGACGCTCCGCCCCCGTGCCGCCCGCCCCGGCTCCCGCGCCCGCCCCCTGTGACCGACGGCAGGCTACCCGTGCTGGCGCACAGACCCTGGCTGCCGCTGGAGCCTCGCGCATGCTGCAGCGCTTTGGACAGTGTGCTGCCAGGATAGCTCCTGCTCAGACCCCCGCCGGCGCCCGCGCTGGTGGCACGAGCGGAGCCGCCCCCTGATGCATGACCGCCGACGCCCCCTCGGCCGCCGCGCGCCCTCCCAGGCCCCCGCGTTGCCGCCCCTGAGCTGCGACGCCGCGTCTGCCCTCGCTCCGGCGAGCCCGGGGCAGGAGGCACCGCAGAATGCACGCCGGCCACAGGGGTGTGAGCGCCGCCGCCGCCGCCACCGCCGCCACGGCTCTCTCCGCAAACCTCGCGCAAAGTGCGCGACAACACTCTGCTGGGGTAGCTCCAGCTCAGGGCGCTCGCGTCGCCACCACCGCTGCCAAACGGCTCCTCGGCGTCGGCCTGACGCGCCTCCCGCAGCGCTTTCGACAGGCTGCTCTCAGGGTAGCTCCAGCTGAGGCCCGCGTCAGCGGCGGCGCCGTCCGAAGACGATGCCGTTCGGTCACGCGGAGCCCGCAGCTCCGCAGCGCGGAGCCGCGCCTCGCTGGGGTGCGGCGGAGGGGGCGGTGGTGGGGGTAGTGCGGGAGTCCCCGCGCCGTCGCCCGGCCCCTCCCCTGAGCGCACCAGGCGGAGCGCCCCCGCCAGCTCACCGCCTGGGAAGCTGCGGCTCAATCCCCGCGCCACCAAGTAGGCGTCGCCGAGTTCGTCGTCAGTGGAAAGCCATGGGGGCTCGTCCAGGACGATGGCGGCGGTGCCGAGACGGCGGCCCGGGGCTCCCTGCCGCGCCTCGCGCAGCGCCCGCGACAGCGACCCTCCCGGGAAGCTGCGGCTGAGCGCGTCACATCCGCGCGAGTGGTGTGGCGGTTTGTGCGACGACGACGATGCGGGTGGCGACGTGGCCGACAGCAACAGGGAAGAGGAGGAGGAAGAGGCGGAGGAGGCGGATGAGGACGACGAGGGGGAGCGCATCGGCGAGGAGGAGAGCGCTCGTGCCGCGGGAGAGTCTCGTGGTCGCACCTCGTCGCCGCCGCGCGCCCGCGCGTGGGCGTGCGCGTGCGCGCCCACCGCCAGGATGCCGCCCAGCGGGCACGGCACTGCCAACCCGCTCATCAGTACGCCGGCTCCGCCGCCCATGCCAGTGCCGCTCGGGTAGCACAGGTTGAGGCCGTCGATGAGGTAACCGGCGGCGGCGGCGGCCGCGGCGGCGCTCGAGACGCCGATGCCGAAGGGAAGGTGGCCCAGGTGGTAGCCGGGGCCCAGGGCCCCCGAGAGGCGGGCGGCGCGCGCCGACAGCAGGCCACCTCCCCCGCCGCCGCCTCCGCCGCCGCCACCACCCGGGGGCGGGAATCCACATGCGCCGCCATCGGGGAGGAAGGCGCCGGGCGGCAGCGCGACAGAGTCCAGGTAACCTCGGGGCAGCGCGCTGGATACCAAGGTCCCCGACGACAACTCCAGCTTTTTATTCAGAGGCATGGCGGCTCTGCCCATTCACCTCCGCTCCCCTGTGCACACGGACGCAATGGTGGGGCATGTGAGTACGCGCGCGAGTGCGTGCATGTGTGCGTGTACACTCTTGACACCACAGGTAAGTCATCAGCATCTATAACCAGCTCCAAATCCTCCAATATCGCATGTAGAGGAGGAGGATCGTGAAGGATGCTGCTTGGCACTTGGAGGCAGTCACCCTCCAACAACAACAAAGAGCGGGAGAGCACAGGTAGTGCATCTGTCAATCATCTCAGTTGGTCAACCCATAACACCACTAAGTTACATCACTGTCACTTAGTGGCAAATGGCGGCTTTTGTTTTTGCATATGCTGTCCTTGAATGCATAAGACTGCGTGTAGGCACCAATTGTGTTGAATGCGTATTTGTTGTATGTAATTGGGTTCATGTGACCAATGCTGCTACTAGAGGCTGATTGATACACTCATCACATTGGAAAAAGAATAAAAATATACTTTTTCATTTTTCGCTTCATACCATGGTGTCTCAGAGTGCTTTGCACAATAAGCACCTCATATTTCATATAATTTCAAGTATCTAAAAGGGCACCCCCAGTGGCAACTGTCCCTGCGTGGAATGAGGTGAATCAGCACCTGGCCTGCAAGTGGGCATTTACCTGCCAATTGGGGATGGTGATTTTTGATTCATGCCATCCCAATCGGGTTGGAACTGTTCGAAGCCTAACTTCTACATTTACACAGGAAGGCTTTGAGTGTTTTTGTACTAATAACATGAATGGTAGGAGAGCAGGGCAGCGCTAAAAACATGCACAGAGAAATCCACAATCTACTTGCTATACCACCTCCTGCATCGTGATAATCGAAGGTGCGGGAAACTATGTACAAAATTATAATGCACATCATCCGAGTTTGATTCACCAACCACACCAAAAAATTCGCTACACCGCACGAGAACCTGAGTCGGAGTCCTGTGGACTGGGCCGACACTCAAACCCAGGTGGTCTCCGGCAGTGCCAGTGCAGCCCTCTGACACGGCCATCGCGAGCCACCAAAGTTGTCCGTACGGCTTTCCGGGTGTAAAAACTAACGTCCTTAAAAAACCACAAACCTTTTTTTTAACATAACATTTCCAAAAGAAAACCCTGTCGGATAATTCTCACATGATTCAGGGCGCGAGCAGTTAGGAGAGTTTGAACGACAGGAGGAGGGAGTGTCTCTCCGTGATGCCGCTCGCACCGTGACTGGTATCACGGCCTAAATCTTAAAAATGCAAAGATTGCCCACAAATTACTCAACTTTGGGCTCCAAGGAGATTTCTATAGGTTTGCCCTTTGTACTTTATATATTGTCTTCCAAGTCAGAGTTATCACATGGACAATATATTGATGGACTGGATTAGCAGGTCAGTGTTCAGTTCTAGGTCTGGGTTATAGAGTGGGTGATGGGCTCTAGGTTTGGGTTATAGAGTGGGTGATGGTCTCTAAATATGGGTTACAGAGTAGGTGATGGGCTTTAGTTCTGGGTTATAGAGTGGATGATGGACTCTAGGTCTTGGTTATAGAGTGGGTGATGAGCTCTAGGCTGAGGCCATCAACTCGTGGGGCTGAAGAACCTGGTTTAACCATGGGTGGCTGTTCAAACTAAACCCCAGGACCTCAATGGTGCTAGACTAATGTTCAGCGACATAGCCACGATGTGCCCTGCAAACCAGCCAGCCAGCAGCCTGCTCAACAGTAAAAATGCTAATACGTTTGGCAAACACAGCCATCACATAGCTCAGCATTCCAGACAGCCAACTGTTACTCGCCATTTGGGTATTTTTAAAGCGGTATTTTTGACGCGCGTTATTCACACTCGGGGGGTATAAATAGGCCGGGGCTCTGAACAGCCGGGATCCCCCACCCCTCGCCCTCGAGCTGTCCCGAGTCCAAGAGCCCCCCAAGCGGGGCCCTGTACGGTCGCGCACCGATCACCAGGCCGGCCGGCGCGACGCGGTCACGTCAGTGGATCATAAAAACACGCAAACCAAACGAGTACACAGGATCTTATTTTCATTATTTCTATTATTATTATTCTGCTGCTGCTCGTTAACCCAAAAAAGCCTCTCAAGAGTTTCAAGACTGTCTTTCAGGAGGGGTTTAGGCGGGAGTGATGTTGCTGCTGTGTATAATCTCAATTGAATAATTTGCATGGGGAATTATCAGAAATGGGATGTTTGGCCAAGAGCAATTACATTGTGCGTGTGTTAGCGATGGGGGGGGGGGACCAGAGAGAGCCCGGAGGAAACCCAAGCAGAACCGGTGGAGAACATAGAAATACCACACAGAACATACAAACTCCACATAGAACATACAAACTCCACAAAGACAATACAAACTCCACATAGAACATACAGAAAGCTGTTCGAGTCGGGGAAGTCAACCCCAGGAGTGCTTTCTGTAAGGCACAGTATTACCGCTGCACCACCCTCCCACCCAACACATTACCTGAACCCGTTCTTGACAAATATTAACCGATAATATCAATGCATCAGAGCTTATTAACGAATAAGCTTCTTTCGCTGCTTGTGGAACAGATCCAACTCATATGAATGGATGAAAAAGCAACCGTTCAAAGCTCAATTTGTTTAACTAGGTGAGCAATATAGAGACGAGAATATTCTCATTTGCAAGAGTGACCTGAGTGACCAAAACGGGAAAAACAATAACATAAAATGATGATTGACAATGAAGCAAATTGAAATCAGAGCAAAATATCAAAACAGAAATCATAGCTAAAACACCCAAACAGAAATTAGCACAAAAACAATTGCATTAATAAATCAATTGACAAAAGTGCACAAACATAACCGCATTTCTAGTTTCAAATGTGGGCTAGGAAATATCCTTTTACAAAAAATTCAAGTAAAAGTTACCAAAACATCACAAAATACCGAAGGTGATTATTTGTTGTCGTCGTGTGTAAATGGACGAGTCAGGATAAGAAGTCAGCGCTGTTCCATAGCTTTGAGCAGGTGCAGACCCACTGACTTGAACAGCTGCCGACGATCGGGCGCCATATGCCAGTGCTTGTCCTGTGATATGCGATGGTGCTGGGCCTTGTACGTGACCACGGCGTGCAGTTGTTTTGCTCTGGATACTATTTGGATGTTTTTTCTCTGATTTCTATTTGAATGTATTGGCAGTAAAGCAGTGGTGCGCGGAATACTTTTTTTTGTTGCAATTATTTATTTTACCGTAATTCGCAACCCCGGTCAGAAAATCTTGCGGGGTGGTGGTTGTGGTGCGTGGAAATCAGTTGTCGTGATGTCAAAGCAGTCGGAAGACGAACGTTATGCGAGCAGCTGAACACAAAACTTCACAGTCTGTTGCCGTATAGCACCCTGCCTGACGATTGGCTTCGTGTTTTGACTCGTGCCCTCGATTTGGTCGGACAGTTCTTAAACCTAACCCTAAAGCGTTCAGAAGGAGTACGACACGATCCCAATGCTCTACTTGCCGTACTATCCATCGGCGGTTCAAGACGACGGCGAAGATGATGCTCCACCAGTCCCACCTCAGGCTCGAGAGGCAATGCAAGAAAGCTGCTGCTGCTGCTCCTGCTGCTCCAGCTGCTCGCCCTCCTCCTGGTCAGCCCAAAAAATTGCATGCCCCGGAACCAAATCAAGAGTCAATATTGACCTTTGATAGCAAGTCTCAGTAGACTGAATAAACCTTCGAATCACATCAAACTTAGCGAAGGGGTCAATTAAAAACTGATAAATAGATTTGTCGCTAAAAATTTCAGGGCCGGTGTTTTTTGCTGCACCGGTGCACCGCCAATACATCCATTTGCTTCATTGCTGTACAATAATGTATGTATGTTTAACTTCTTTCTTACCACACGTAGTCAACCGTGCTAATCGATTCCTGGGGGGAAGGGGGGTAATGTTCCTCGAAAATGCCGTCTTGGGCAAAAACCACAGTCAACAAATAACAGACCTCATGGGAAAAATAGGATTACAATCCTGGGTCCAATATTATCACCCCACTCACTGTTTGTGTAACTAATTCTACATGATTTACCCCCACTTGGTATCAAATACAAATCAAAACAGACACATGATACATGTAAATAGAATAACATATATTAAGACAGAATGAAAGTTAAATTGGCATAATTTACTGACGATGAAGGATGATGGTGGTGAAGATGAATTATCACCCCGTCCCTCTTTGTTGAACTTATAATTCTATGTTATTTCACTCTTTTTATTACAAATCACGCAGGTAACATACATGATAAATAGAAAAAAATTGGGACATAAAATAAAAGAGTGAAAATATTTTTTTCTTTTACTTATGATGAACGCTGATGGCGAAAGTGATGTTGGTGGGGATGTTAGAGGGGGGATTTCAGGCAACGCATGGAGTGACAACGTAATGAGTGTGAAAAAGAGCTTCATAGCTCATTGGATTTCTCCAGGACAAATATAGATGCTGAGTGGTGGAAAAGTTAGAATGAGACGAGATATTCATCCATAGCATATCTTGCATAGTGCAGGCAGACTGCTTAGTATCTACAGTACAGTGCAAGTGGGATGCTTAGTATCTACAGTACAGTGCAAGCAGACTGCTTAGTATCTACAGTACAGTGCAAGTGGGATGCTTAGTATCTACAGTACAGTGCAAATGTGCTGCTTAGTTACTACAGTACAGTACAAGCAGACTTAGTATCTACAGTACAGTGCAAGTGGGATGCGTAGTATCTTCAGTACAGTGCAAGTGTGCTGCTTAGTATCTACAGTACAGTGCAAGCAGACTGCTTAGTATCTACAGTACAGTGCAAGTGGGCTGCTTAGTATCTACAATACAGTGCAAGCAGACTGCTTAGTATCTACAGTACAGTGCAAGTGTGCTGCTTAGTATCTACAGTACAGTGCAGGCAGACTGCTTAGTAGCTACAGTAAAGTGCAAGTTGGCTGCTTAGTATCTACAATACAGTGCAAGCAGACTGCTTAGTATCTACAGTACAGTGCAAGTGGGCTGCTTAGTATCTACAGTACAGTGCAAGTGGGCTGCTTAGTATCTACAGTACAGTGCAAACAGACTGCTTAGTATCTACAGTACAGTGCAAGTGGGCTGCTTAGTATATACAGTACAGTGCAGGCAGACTGCTTAGTATCTACAGTACAGTGCAAGTGGGCTGTTTAGTATCTACAGTACAGTGCAAGCAGACTGCTTAGTATCTACAGTACAGTGCAAGTAGCCAGCCCAACATCTCGAGTACATTACTAGCGGACCGCTCACTACTTGTTGACGTCGAGATGAGAATCTTAGCAGCGTCAAACCACGTACAGCCGAAACATCACATCCGTGTTCCGGAAAACAGACCTCCTGAGGTAAACCGTGTAGGGCCAAAACACGTGTTCGATAAAACCGTGTTGAGTAAGGTTTTATTATTTCATGTTCTTACTTTTGTCATTTTGGTGACACAGATAACACGTGCGAAAGATACTATCCTGGCCTCTTCAATCCTCACCTAGATAAACATAATTAACTTGAAACTTAAACCTCTGGACATGCTTGCAAATTAGATTTTTCTATTTCAACGGATATTCTTGGTGAAATATTTTAATAAAAAAAACAACAGAGTATTTTACTGTTAAAGATCATTTTATAAAAATGCTCGTCACAACACTATGTGAGGTGCGCCTGCGTTCCGCTGGTGGCGTGGCCTGCGCTTACAGACACTAGACAGCATGTAGACGCTACTCTAAATTTAAGAGATTTATATTTATCCAGTCTGGGAATTCCTAAACTCCCGCCACTCTACTTAAAAACTCCAGACTACAAACTTCAGTGCCGGGCGGCCGCGCGCTGCAAACATAAACTCACGCCATCCCATGACGAGTTAGCACAACTTGCACATCAAGCGGGGAAGGTATCTCAAGTTCAACAAAAGTGCCTCTCGGTCACGAGCACCTTCCCCGGTGTACATACGCTGTTCAGCTTTCCCACGTTAAAACGTCGCAGCAACTTTGCGTCGACCTTGTGCCTGCAACAAGGCTGCCCTCGCGCGCCTGTGCGTACGTGCGCGTGCGACTTTTCTCAACATTTCCCCCCCCCACTCAATAAAACTCTCAACAAGAAATTCAGCCACAGTTTCAAAAGGGTCAAAGCCCAAACCGGAACGACGTGAGTTTGGTCAGACTTGGTTAAAGCTCTCCTGAGCAAGCAAATACATCATCATCGTTGTCATCATCACGGTCTGCAGTGCTGATGTCGGAATGCGGTGGTCATTAGAGCCTTTGAAAATAATTAGTGGCCGGACCCAGAGGTCCAGAGGGCCCAGGTGTTTCAGTGCTGCCCAGTAGAATGCAGTGCTGCAATGCCCCCTCATTCACCCACGCAGCCACTGGAATTTTTTTGGTGATGAAAGATTTCCCTGAGTGTCAAGACTTATTATTTACGATGGCCTTTTAAGACTTCGTTACTTGCATTCTAACGGCAGACTAATACGCGTTCGTCCACGAAGTTTCAATGGCAGTGAGCAGCTCAATCGGAGGGTTTGTGAGCAGCTGAAATCCTGACTGGGGGATTAACTCAGCCCCTCAGACTTCCGAGGTTAATAAAATTGGTGCCACATTGAGAAGAAGTCAATAGTGGCTGTCCTTTAGATAGGCTCAACCCTGCCATAGGAATATATAATTTCCACCACTGGCTTAGAGCTGTAAACAGGAGATGAGCAACACATCAGAGCTACTAGACTGCCTCTGAACATGTCCATCCCCAGTACGCACTCATTTCAGGCTAAATCAACATAGAAGTGGCCCAGATCAGCTCAATGTACTTGGTGACATTTTGGTTGTCAGTTGAGAATGGCATTTCGCAGAGAGAAGCGATGGAATGAGAAAGCGATGGAATGAGAAAGCGATGGAATGAGAAAGAGATGATCCACCAAGCCTGCACACAAGACACTGTGTAGCACCAGTACATCATCACTAAAGAGCAGTGTACCACCACACACCAGGTAGGGGCATGTATAGCACTCCAAATGGGGGTACCCCCACTGGCCCAAGTTGCAGGATAGTAAAAGCAGCGTGTGCAATCGATAAGGAGACAAGTTTGCCTCATTAACATAATTTTCCGCATCAACGAATTGCAGATATAAACGGGACAAAAATATATAAAAACGCATTGGCTGAACAAAACGATGAAACGTTCCAGCCAGCAGTCCAGTACCGACAAGTCCATGTGTTTTCTTTAGCGGGAAGTCAAGCGTGTTTGTCCTATGGAGAGAATGTCTCTTGCCACGGAAATGTGGAATTTCCACCATGGACTCAGTCACCAACAGGGTTAAGCATCACCAAATGTTGTCAGCACAATCTGATTGTGTGTGAAGATGTATGTTGAATTTCTTTCACAACGCATGTAGCCAACCGCGCTAATCGGAGGTGCGGATTGTGAGCGGGTTTCAGACACTGCAAATCACGGGTGGGCAGGCAGGGAGATAGACGAGACTCCCCTTTCTCTTCGTAGCAGCACTGGCACTGCAGGAGGTGATGGCAGGGACGGTGATGACAGTGATGGCGATGATTAATCAGATATCTATCTACACGCAACACAAAATAGTCACTGGCGGCTGATGCTCACATTGTCAGCTGCTCTCCTGCTGCATCATTATAATATTTGCGGCTCCACGAAGTGTGGTGGCTACTGAAATCACATTCGTGGATCGTAGGGCGACTTGTTGGTGGGTAGTGCTGGGCACGGCCATTCTGTCCATGATGCCTTATATGCGTTCACTATGTTAAGTTCGCCGATCTTGATGGCGATGGTGAACGGTTTGACAAGTAGGCTTTCACGACCAAGATTATTCATGATAAAGGTTATCGCGTAAGTATATATGCGTCGTTAATTACATCCAGCATCCTCGGCCGATTTTGCCACAATTCTGGCAAAATCGCCTGATTATGCTGGATCTAATAACCAGTGAAACGTAATGGTACTCAAATTGTAAATGTGGAATTACTCTCCAACACACCGGTTGGGCTAAAGTAGGAACTAATTGGCACGTTTTGTTTACGTGGCAAACCTTACTGGTAGGCTGTGTGGGGTGGTGGTGGGTTAACGACGCATTTATGCTTACACGATGTAACCCAAAACAACCCTTTATTTATTATAGTGGTGGACGGATCGGTGACGGGCAGCACTGGAACAGTGCCTCTCGGGTCGCGGTGTCACAAAGCGGTCTCCGTTGGTCTGCGAACAAGAACCTTTGCTCGTCGAGCGCGCGCTCCCTGCGGCGCCAGGTCGTCGATGTTTTCCAACTCTCAAGATCCCCGCGATAGTTCTTCCCACGTTGAGCTGCCCACGATTTGCATCGACGGACCAAGGGGAATGTCGGTTTGACTACGAGGATGACCATTTGCATCGTTGCCATTGATCTCTTTTTGACTGGGAGGTCGCTTTAAGACCTCAGATTAGCACGGTTGGCTATGTATGGTGCCAAAGAAGTTGTTCAACGTTAAACAAGATGCGCGGTTGACGGAGTAATGACATTTGTTTTACCACATGGACAGGGGAGACCACGTGATGGTTGTCATCTTTTTCCCTGCCGCAGAGATGTCAGTAACCAATCTATGCTACTCCTTCCAATATCTGCCCCCTCCACAAAAAAAAATATTTTATTAACACATCCCATCATCCACACGACCTTCGGGGAATTAATTCGTTCAGCATCACCAGTTAAATACCAGCAAAATCTGGATTGGTTTCGAAATTCAATGCCTCATCAGTAGTCATGCTTACTTAAACAAGATCTGGTCAACGATGAGATGATGTCCTGGGGTATTTAACATCCATTATTATTTTCCCACACCTCCGATTAGCGTGGTTGGCTATGTACGGCGCGAAAGAAGCTGAACATAAATACAAAGATACATCCATTAGCTGCAAACGGAGGCACCTTGGTAATTAACTGCCTGCATACATGCACCAGGTGACACCAATGGCATCCAAGGGTAGCTCCACCACCGCAAATAGCAACAACAACATTGGCACCGCCGACTTCTAGAAAATTTGCCTGAAGATGTTGTGCAGTTTAATATCCAGCGATAATAATTACTGAGTCACAGGTGCACGCGCGTTCCGCGGCATTCTGCACGCGAAAGGGATTCGCGCAAACAACGCTCGAGGCAAAACGCGGCCACACCGAGAGTGTCGGGGGCAGGCATAGGCTGTGTCACACCAATGAGACTCGACAAAGTCAAAGCCAGCCTAGGGTTGGCTTTCCTTCACAAACACCGCAGCACGACACGTTCCTGTTCAAAAGGCCCAAGGCCACAGGGCTCGACGCTATTTCTTCTCAGGGGGCTCCATAAACGCCCTCGGTATTTACCAGTCTCGGTGCCCCTTGCAGGGAAACACCGCAGCAGCCAGGCGTGTTGATACACGAGAGCGCGTGCGCCTGAATCTCAATAGCCTCTTAAACTACACGGCCACTGCCACCAATATGCCACCAATTGCCGGCTCATCCTTCCTGGAAACTCAAACAGGCAACCCTGAAGCCTGCTGTTTATTTGGAGTTTCCGTGTTCTCTATGTGGTCATGTGGATTTTTTTTATAGTTCCTCCGGTTTTCCCCTCCACATCTATAAATGTGCGTTTAGAGTATTTGGCTACAATTAATAATCCATGTGCTAAGCCACTTTGTTGAGCTATCATTTTTGATTGCCACGTCTCTTCTGAAAAACAGCTATATAGCTCAGTGGGACCTTATCTGTTTAAATAAAAATATTAAATAGTTTTAAACTTCTCCGTTGTACGCTCTGCACATGAAGCGCCTTGCAGTGGAGGGAAGAGACCGGCCAGAGTAAGCTGGCGGCCACAGCGAACTCGCAGGTACGCTGTGTCAGGTCAATGGCAGAACAGCAAAGCCACCTTGAACGCCCTTCCTGTGAGACTCAGCTCACCAGATCAAGCCATATTCAGGATTCTTTCGAGCAGTGGTTATTCTCAACCTTGTTTGGCCACTGCTATACCCCACTTGTTGGATTTAGTTTCAACTGAGTAACCCCCTTGCCCCACCCAACATGGTTCAGAGAAATGTACGAATAATGAACATCAATATCTTCACTAATTGTCGATTGTGAGGTATCCTAACTAGTTAGTAACTGCAAGCGAGTAAAAAGAAATCAACAGACGTTCTAAATGCATGATGCAATTCTAGATTTGAAGCTTTCGTGACTGCAAGGATTCATATTCTTAGGTTTATTCGGTAAAGTCACGTAGGTAAAACATCAAAATTAATAAAAAATAAAATAAAATAAAAAATCACGACGTTTCGGAGGCAACACAAGTCTCCGTCATCAGGTGGGACCGTCACAGCCGGATTAGCTGCATCAAGTGAGGCAATGATTCAAGATGTAATCCCTTAAAAGCAAGTTGAGTGGGGGAGGAGAGGGGGGGGGGGGCTCATCAGAATGTGGTAGCCAATGAATGGAACGTATCGGGAGGGAGGGGGGCAGGGCTCAAAGACGGCACGGAGTACCACGTACAACGCATCGGGAGGGGGAGGGGGCGGGGCCAAAAGGATGGACGACGGCTTGGACGCGGTTTCTGCTGCACACGCCAACGCATTGGACAGAGAGGGGGAGGGGAGGCCTGATACACATGATAGAAAAATAACGAAAATGCCCATGTTTATACCAATGAAGAGAGTACTGTTAAACACTGGGGATGTTAACACTCGGTAAAGTAAAGTAAAATAGTGCCTGTCAGATAAGATGGTCCAAAAAAGTGTAATTAAGTCTTTTTTGCGTGGTTGATAACATCTTTCCAATAATTACTAAGTTTGTACCCATCATCACGGTTGAAATTATGTCTGTGTTTGTATATTTGTATGGCTTCGTGTACAAACCTTTGATGGTAGCCGGGAGGTTTGCAGAGAACCTTGGTCTCGGAAAAGACAATTTCATGAGAGCCCACCGAGTTGTAGCAATGATCGGCAACGGCCGAAGAATCAGTTCTGCCGTGTTTCAGATCTGACTTGTGCTCGCGGACACGATCAGAAACATGACGTTTCGTTTCTCCAATGTAGCAATCACCACAAATGCAACTCAATTTGTTGAGTTGCATTTTACTTTACTTTACCGAGTGTTAACATCCCCAGTGTTTAACAGTACTCTCTTCATTGGTATAAACATGGGCATTTTCGTTCTTTTTCTATCATGTGTATCAGGCCTCCCCTCCCCCTCTCTGTCCAATGCGTTGGCGTGTGCAGCAGAAACCGCGTCCAAGCCGTCGTCCATCCTTTTGGCCCCGCCCCCCTCCCCCTCCCGATGCGTTGTACGTGGTACTCCGTGCCGTCGTTGAGCCCCGCCCCCCTCCCTCCCGATACGTTCCATTCATTGGCTACCACATTCTGATGAGCTCCCCCCCCCTCTCCTCCCCCCCTCAACTTGCTTTTAAGGGATTACATCTTGAATCATTGCCTCACTTGATGCAGCTAATCCGGCTGTGACGGTCCCACCTGATGACGGAGACTTGTGTTGCCTCCGAAACGTCGTAATTTTTTATTTTATTTTATTTGTATTAATTTTGATGTTTTACCTACGTGACTTTACCGAAAAAACCTAAGAATATGCATGGTGCAATTTGTCCGTACTCGCCGATTACTCTTGGAAACCACATTGTTTATGATCAATGAGTTTATAAAGGTCTTTAATATCGTTCTAGGATAACATATGGATTAAAATGTTATCGTAGTTATTTTCTATTGGCAAATTCATACATGATTATTCACCAATGACTCATGTACGATATAATTTTACGCATTTATAAATCACCTCACGTAACCCCTGGGACATTGCCACATTACCCCCTGGGGGTCCGCATACCACCCCTGGTTGAGAACCACTACTTTAGAGCACCCTTGGCTCTGCGAGATAAGATCAAAATTACACTGTGGAGCGTTTGGAGAGTTGGCTGGGAAACACCTCAAAGCGGACCTGCTTGCGGGCCGGTGGTTTATGACATAATTTGCAAAAACAGAATACAAAAAGGTGAGCACCATTAAATGTATTGAGACCACGAGCTCCAAAGAACTGAATTGTGTGGCCATTTCTTGACTCAAATCACCAACTCAAAGAGCTGAGTAAAACGTGGCCAAACCATGTTTCTGCTGTGATGGGTTTTTGCCGTCACTAACAGATTTTTTAAACATTTGCTCGAGCCACTCAAGTTCACGTTGCAAGACACTTCACACGAAGCGCAATCTATTCACAATGCACGAATGTGTGTTGGCAGCACAAACTAAGAACCAGCAGACTAGATCAACACTCACACATCACACTCATTGATAAAACTAAAATCTAAACTATTTTTATTTTACCAGGTAAGGCCCACGGAGCTGTGTAGCTCTTTTTCAGAAGCGACCTGGCGATCACAACTGATAGCTCAACGAAGTGGCTTATCACTGTGTGGAAATTTATAGCAGATAAATACTCTAAATGCACGTTGATTCTAAATGTGGAGGGAAAAACCGGAGGACCCCAAAAGAAAATCCATACGGCCACGGGGAGACAGACACGCAAACTCCAAATGTACAGGTGTCAGGGTCGGGATCGAACCCACAACCTCCTTCATATCTAGCGAGGGGGTTAATGTCTCACCACCGTGGCGCCCTAGGTCCGGATTCCTCAATCTGCGTGAGATGCAGTGGCGACGCGAGTGGCCCTGGCACGTGGCACACTGGCCAAAAGCATGGGCCCGCGCGGGGCAAGCGTCGCCTCTCGACACGTGTGTGGTGAGGGTTTCCTGCGGGAATGTTGCTTGCGATGATCTTCGTCCCAGCACTGCTCTCATCGCGTGTCATTAAATAATTGCGCATTTATCCTGCCCGCACGCTTTTTTTTTAGCTGTTGTTCACTGTTGGGGAGAAAAACGATTCAGAGGGGCGGGAAACCATGGGCCGGCGCCTGGGAAGGCAGCCGAACAGGCACCTGTGATTTTCCAAGCTCTGTGCTTCTACATTGGGTTGTTTGGCCAATTCCATTCATGGGTGTTTATGCACTCGGGAGGAAACTCCGGAGAATACTCCGAGAAAGTCCACAAGATTTGTGATGTAAAGTAAAACTTAATTTCCATACATGACAATTAAACCCACTAGTTGTAACGCCACCATACCCTGGTAAGATAGGAGATGGTGACCCATGGGCAATGAGCTGGTTTCAGGAGGCTGTGCATGTGATCCACCAACCCTCGCTGTCTCCAGTGCTGGGTTACAGGCCACGTGTGGCTATCAGCACGCGTGTTCCAGAAGGAACAACCCGCAACACAAAGCACATGCTGGAGTATTTGTTTAGATATCGTCGAATTCGTCATTCCTGATAACATCCGTTTCTGTGAGAAAATATATTATGAAGAATAAGAATAGGTTTGACCCTTTCTGGAAATAAAACAGGTGTTAAGATGTTCAAACACCAAATAGATACATTTTTCAAGGAATGAAGTCTGCCACACATATTTGCGGCAAAACATGCAAACACACATCATCTGATAATATATGCAGACTTGATGTCTTACAAAATGTTTCTATTTGGTGTTTGAACATCTTAACACCTGTTTTATTGCCAAAAAGGGTAAAACCTATTATTATTTTTCATCAACTTGGATACTGGCAAAAAGGTTCCAAAGATAGAAAAAAGATGCACAACCTCTGAAATCCCAGCTCTCGGCACGCATGCATGCATTCACACGTACAAGGAGCCATGACATTGCCCAAGCCCCTTCACATTGCACAGATCCCAGAATGCAGTGCGTGTTGCATCTCCCCTGCTGCACGGTCAGTCTGTGTGTGACACTGCACCGAGGACGTGGAGGGGGGTGTACATTAACGCGTGCCCAAACGGTGCAATCATTACAAACATTCCACTGGAAATTATTACCGGTTCCCGACTTTCGGAAACCGGTAATCGGTTACAAAAACAGCTACGGCTTTACCGCTGGTCGTTTAACAACCATCATCTCGGAATTGACCCCAGGGCTACGATGATAAATTATGGGTCACGATCCCTCAGGCTTCAACTGTTCCCCCGTGCTCTTGAGTAGTGGTGATTATATGATATCTCTATGGATTATTGTCTGAGCGTTTGTTAACCTTGCATTCTCTGGAAAAGGAGACGACTGAAATCAATCAATGTATGAACCTCTGGGCACTGAGGAATTGAACAATAATTCTCAGTGGCGCTAGATCAAGTGCACTGGCACAGGCTTCTGCTCGACAATCATGAGTCAGAGGGCCACCTCCTCTAACCAATCATGAGCCAGTGGGCCACCTCCTCTAACCAATCATGAGCCAGTGGGCCACCTCCTCTAACCAATCATGAGCCGGTGGGCCACCTCCTCTCACCAATCATGAGCCAGTGGGCCACCTCCTCCAACCAATCATGAGCCAGTGGGCCACCTCTAACCAATCATGAGCCAGTGGGCCACCTCTCTAATCAATTATGAGACAGTGGGCCACCTCCTCTCACCAATCATGAGGCAGAAGGCCACCTCCTCTAACCAATCATGAGACAGTGGGCCACCTCCTCTAATCAAACATGAGCCAGTGGGCCACCTCCTCTAATCAATTATGAGCCAGAGGGTCACCTCCTCTAACCAATCATGAGCCAGTGGGCCACCTCTCTAATCAATTATGAGACAGTGGGCCACCTCCTCTCACCAATCATGAGGCAGAAGGCCACCTCCTCTAACCAATCATGAGACAGTGGGCCACCTCCTCTAATCAAACATGAGCCAGTGGGCCACCTCCTCTAATCAATTATGAGCCAGAGGGTCACCTCCTCTAACCAATCATGAGCCAGTGGGCCACCTCCTCTAACCAATCATGAGACAGTGGGCCACCTCCTCTAACCAATCATGAGCCAGTGGGCCACCTCCTCCGACCAATCATGAGCCAGTGGGCCACCTCCTCTAACCAATCATGAGACAGTGGGCCACCTCCTCTAACCAATCATGAGCCAGTGGCCACCTCCTCTCACCAATCATGAGCCAGAAGGCCACCTCCTTTAATCAATCATGAGCCCAATATTTGCTATGACCACGAATAAACAGTACCATTTTGCGAGCGATGCGAAAGTCTGTCCGTGGCGAGCGACCGCCCTGTCCCGTGTTGCGCAGCGCTCTTCAGCAATCAGGGGCTCTCCACACAAAGTGCAACGTAGCATGTACGTGGAGAGTGGAGGGGAGCGGAGGGGAGCGGAGGAGAGTGGAAGAAAGCGGAGGACAGTGGAGGAGAGCAGAGGAGAGCGAGGAGAGTGCATGCGCTTATCGGGCGCGTGCAGCATGACAGCGAGTGATTGATTTATCGCTGCGAGCTGTCACTGTACTTTACATTCCTAATGAACGTTCGCCATTATTCACTACCTGCGAATATTGTTAAAAATCACATTCATAACCAGAGGCTTGGGTCGGTGTTTGAGAAGCCCAGGGGGGCCTCATGATGCCCATGTCGGGTTGCTCGGACATAGAGACTTGATCGAACTCTCTGCGGAACATCTGCTCGGTTCCTGACTGGCAGTTGGAAAATAAACTGGAGAACCCACAGAAAATCCACCCAAGTGAGTAGCTGCCACTCACGACGTCGCACTGCGAGGGTCAAGCCCTCATTTTGTTGCACGGTCATCTCCACGGACGGTGTCCCACGCACAACCATCTCTGCACGACCTGTCAATCCAAACCCCGGCCATGTGCCGCCACGTGTTGGTAAATCCGTCAGTGGCGCTATGACCTTCCCTCGACTGCAACCCTCAACGGTCAACCCAGGCGCGTAAACGCAGAAACAAAAAATAATTGTCATCGCAGCAGATAAGCAGTGGTGCAGAGCGAGGGGGAAACACAAAAAGGGCTGAGCAGCTCCTGACAAGCGGATCTCTTTCGCAGGAGCCGCGTCAACACGTTCAGCCAGGGGGAGAAATCCAGCAGAAAATTAGGAATGACCGAGTGCAGGAGAGAAAAGAGAGAAATGAAGCGAGTACGGACTCAAGGGGGATGTGAGGGGGGGACGTCAACGTGGCGTTTAGAGCCGGCGATCAGAGGACCAGTGCACAGGCAAGGCTGGACATGGCTCCACATGATTCGGTTAGGAGCCCGGTGAAGTGTCTCAGCTCAGAACTCAGGCACGCCCGTTGCAAAGCCAGTGCTGCTAACGCCTTGTGAACAGCGAGCTATCTTCTGTAGGAAATTAAAATCCCCAAATCCAACCTTTATGCAGGCCTAAAATTTTACGAGCTGCCGCCAACGCCGCCAGCAGGATGTTTCCCCTTACTTCTGAGCAGCCATTGTTTGTGCTTTGCAAAAATGTTTACTCAGTGCATCGTGACATTCCGAAAGTGCGAAGGTAACGTTCCTCAAAATGTTGTGGATTACCTGGTCATGGATTGAATACAAACGGAAGCCCCCTGCAGCCTAAACTGAGCCACGTAAATTAAAAAAAGATTACGAAGTAGATGTGGAGATATCCATCCCAACCCTGCGTCCTTTCTCATTGACAGAATGGCAAATTTCCCTAAAGGATTACATTTTGGCCAATTGAATATTCGTGCTTTGCCCAAGACATTAAGAGGCAATCCGGAATTTTCTATCAGCTATAAAGCTCTTTTTCACAGATATCCAGTAGGGGTGGGTAAGAACGTTACAACAACAAACAATATGAACACAAAATAGTAGTGCAAAGTACAAGAAAGGTAAACAAATCACCCACACGCACATACACATACAAATACAACTAAACCATCCCCATCCTACCAGGTAAAGGCCACTGAGGTATTAACTTATTTTTCAAAAGCGACCTGGCCACAAATAATAGCTCCAAAAAGTGGCTTATCATTTGGAAATTTTTGTAGCAGCAAAATAATCTAAATACTCTAAACGCATGTTTCTAAACGTGGAGGGAAAAACCGGAGGACCCAGAGAAAAAGTCCACGCGGCCACAGGGAAAACATGCAAATTCAAAATACAGGCGTCAGGGCCGGGATCGAACCCCCGACCTCCTGCGTACCAGACGAGGTAGTTAATCTCTGGCCACTGTGGAGCCCCTTCGTCCAGTGGCAGTATTATCGGCATCTGTGAGACATGGCTTACAACAAAAGGCACCAGAGACTCTGAAATTAATGTTCCAGGAATAGTTGAATAATTGTTTATTTTAAGGATTCGTTTTAAACAAAAACGTTAATCCGTTAAATTTTGGACCAATTAGGCATCTGTCCATTTTAGATTGACCAACTCACACTGCACGAATAGTTTTCTCTCCATGATGTCACACATTTTGAAACGCCATCCTTTAAGCCTCAAGTAAACTTATACAAACAGCAAAGCTGAATTATTAATCACGGCGCCATAAATTACAATCTCTTGGATGAGCTTGGAAAACCCCTTGGAATAAAATTCCTAAAAGAATTATCTCGGACTCAAGACGGTGAATCGCTTTACACACCCCAATTAAAAAATATTGAAGCACTCTCTCTTAGATGTAACTGTGTCAGACACTCCAGACAGGATAGAGTTGGCAATCCTGGTGTTAGCAGTGATCACCGTTTTGTATTACAGTTGATCATCGATTATCCGGCACGCGTTTATTCAGCTTCCAACATTATCCGGCTGTTCTGGGCCAATCCGGCCAAGCCGGCAAAACCGCTCCAAAAGCTGTAACCAGTCCGGCTATCGGCACCGTGTGCATGACAATAAAAGTAGCTATTGCTTGAATTCAGTGTTAAATATTATATACAGTACATTATACACTACATACAACTTAGCCATTGAAAATACTGCACGTGTGTATACATCACCCCATGATGCCGAGTCTTCGAGATTGGAATGGTAAGTACGGTACAGTAAAGACTGTATTTGTGGCAATTTCACATAGTAAACACATTTAAAACAAACACAAAACACATGTAACAACACCTACGAACATAATGTCATACAAGAATGTGCAAAAATAAGATAATTTTAATAATGATGGTTAGAGATTATCTGGTGTTTATGAAAATCCGGAGGCCCCCCCCCCGATAATAATTATCGATTATCGACTGCGTACACTCGATGTGCCATCTCTATAAAACACACTCTCACTCACTCACACACTCACGACATTTTCACATAAACTAGCTCTACGAGGAATTTCAAAGGTGAGGTGTTCTGCCAAAAATGGCAAAAGATGCAGATTGGGATTCTTCGTATGGCACCCTCCAGATGGACTGTGCGTCCATTGACGATTTTTTACCAGAAACCTCTTGGAGGTTGTAAAAGGAAGTCGCCCCAATTAAAAAAGACGGGGTCCAAGCGGACGTCTGAGCCCCCTGGGTTACAGTGCATCTACTTCATGAGGTTAAATAAAAAACCAAGCAAGCATGGAGAAATTGGAAATTCTCAAATAGACCCGAGGCAGTTTAACACATAGTACGCTTTCACGACCAATATTATCCATAAGAGGTTTTTTTGGGTTAAATCGCGTGAATACAAATGTGTCGTTAAATCCGCCACCACCGACACAGCTTTGTCATGTAAACAAAACATGCCAATTAGTTACTAGTTGAGCGCACCGGTGTGTTGGAGAGTAAACCCACAACATTTACAATTCGTTTTACGTCTATTTAAGATGGAAACAGAAGATCTCTGCGACTCTGGCTGTCACCTGATGAGGCTGGCTGTAATTACTGGCAAAACGTCGCAGTATTCAAGCAGTAAATGCTGTGGGTTTACTCTCCAACACACAACCGGTGTGCTGAACTAGTAACGAATTGGCATGTTTTGTTTACTTGATAAATCATGGGACCTCCTTTGCCAGTACCAAAATATGAGAATAGGGTTTCCCCTTTTTTATGGCAACAAAACAGGTGTTAAGATGTTAAAACACCAAACTGAAACTTTTTCCAAGGAATCATGTCTGCATTAACCACAATACTTGTGGTCAGAATGCAAACAAAAAACACACTCTGATAATATATGCTTTGTCTTTGAAACTGATTGGTCCACACCAGAGACAGCTTTCTTTAGAGCCTCGTTTCAAACGGTGTTAGACCAGAGGACGCCAAAAGGTACGCCGTGTCGGGTTGGTGGCTGGTTGAATGACAAATTTATATTTAGGCGATCTAACCCAAAAAACCTCTATTATAGCCCCAAAGCACTTTGGCAGCATCAACAGTCAAGTAAACAGTTTAGAGGAAAACTAAATGCAGCTAAATCTATTTATTTCAGGGATAGAACGTGATCATAATTTCCACAAACCCAAGTTATTCTGGAAAAAAATATTAACAACTTAATGCCCGACACGAAATGCTATCCTTGAGTGAAAGAGCGAGCCGGTCACTACATGAGCATGGAGGCTCTCCCCACAAGCTGTTAACAACCATTTCATCGGTGGTCTTCAAGAACTCTGCAATTTTGACGTCAGACACTTCTGACATTCCAATCCCAGTTATTGATTGTCATCAACTCAGGGTCCTTAATTATCTAAATAATCTAATACTTTAATAGAGCTGTTGGCACTGATGGCATTGGGCACATCTTGCAAAGAATTGGGCAGCCATAATCACGAGACCTATGTGGTGTGTTTTTGTTACCTATCCTTGGCTCCTGGATGTGTTCCATCGGCCTGCAAGGGGGCTCTCGCGGTGATCCCAGTCCACAGAGGTGGTGTATTTTATTTTGACAAACTTCCGCCCCGCATCATCGCTACCTCCCACACGCTCTAGGTGGGATGTCGGCACGTGAGGTAAATCGGCAATGACCTAGGCACCTCGATCAATGTTCACTCATCCGCAATGCCCAATGAGGATTTAGGAAAAGACTTTCGAACTCTTTGTTAATTTGGTTGCTCATCTCCAAGAAGCTCTGAATAGTGGGAGTAGCATTCGCAATCTTCATTGATCTAAAAAAAGAGTAATTTACCGCATATAAGGGGGTCAGCAGACCTGCGGCTCCGGAGCCGAGTGTGGCTCTTCTAACGCGACGTTATTTATCAAGGACCACCACCGTCTCGTAACCACCGCGGGCTTGCGACTCTTGAAATGTTGTGACGTATTTTTTTTTACCGAATTCGAAGAAGAAAAAGCGACTGCTCTTGTTGTTAATGTTGTGGTGGCCGAACCCTTTACCCACGTGGATCGTCACCCCCCCCCACCCACCCTGATAACAATGGAAGCTGTTAATGATTTGGTGGTCCACAAACCTTGAAATGGATGGAGGACTATCGGAGCGATAGGTCCCGGTGTGTTCAGTAGGGTAGAATGACGCGCGAGATGGGACGGGGTTGTGGAGTGTCTCAGGGTTTCATTCTGGGCCCTCTGTCCTCTTTAACACGAGTATTAATGACTTAAGTGCAGTCGTTCAATCCTGCTACAATTGCGTTTTGTATGCGGACGATATGGTGAATGTACTCTTGCAGTCCAAACCCAGCTGAGTGTAGGGCATGCCTTCCGAGTGATTTATCCGTAAATGAGGATTGGTTTAATTGTTAAACACTGATATAGAACAACAGTATGTTTGTCTAATTGGCCTGTTAATATTGAAGCATCCATTAAATGTAACAATGGTATCCCATTCGATAGAGCCAATGCATTTACATACCTTGGCCTCTGGATTGATGACAAGCTACATTTTGAGTCTCATATTAAACACATTCATCTTAAGTTAAGGCAGCGTCTGGGCTTTTGGTACAGACACAGCAAGTTGGCCAGAGGTCGATCAGTGAGGCATCGTCTCCATTCAAGGCAGCGATAGGCCCAGCCCTTGACTATGCCAATATAGTCTATCAATACGCCTCATCGGTGTCGCGGTGTGTGTAGCTGTGTGAGTAGCGGTGTGTTTTGTGGTGTGTGTAGTGGTGTGTATCATGGTGTGAATAGCGGTGTGTGTAGCGGTGCCGATGTTGCCTGCATCGCACCATGCGCTGCCATGAGCAGCACTTTATAGATTAGCATGCAATACGAACATCTCCCAAGACAGCCTTCAACAGACTGTCGGGCAACTCTTGGTACAGAACACTCGTGAAGGCCGGCATGACACAACCCCAGCCTAGGGGAGGCCCAGGACCGGTTGTACGGGTACCAGGTACTCAAGTAAGTCTCAGTCGACCTAGAGGAGGCCCAAGACCAGTTCAGATATTCGTCACGGACGTTGGCCGCGAGCGGAAAATGAACTCATGTAGCTGGGTTCATAGTGCAGTGCGCGAACCACACACCACCGCTCCCCACACAAAGATCCCCCGTTTAGACTCGAGCACAATTCGCGAGCACCAATGAAGGCAGCCGCAGCATACGAGAGGAACGTGTTGCACTCATCTAGTTCACCTTTCGTGTTGCTTTTGTTGCTGGCCACTTGAATCTTTGGGCCTGCGTTCAAGCAGTTGCCTTGGAAATGAACAAAACCTACACTGGTTATTTCGGTTATTTCGGTAAAGTCAAGTAGATATAAAATTATTAATATATCACGACATTTCGATCGCAACACAAGCGACCGTCTTCAGGTGAGAGAGAGAAAGCTACTGAAACAAGGTCTTATGTAGGCTTGAGATAGGTGCAGCCTCTTACCCTGAGGCTGCACTCAGTATGGATTCCCTGCAGTCAAGAAAGCTTCAAATCAAAACCTACTTTCTATCCTGTATTCCAACTCGTCGCCATACAAATGAACATTTCGCACAGCCGGCGATTGGATCCCTGCAAAGCGCGCGCAATGCCAGGTTGCGTGTGAACGTAGCTACCAATTCACTCCGACCGAGAAACGCATCGACGTTGACCCAACACCCTGCACGCGGCCCACACTCCCCTCTCAGCTGGCACCACACGAGCCAAGCGCGCGGGTAAACGCGCCGAAAGAGCACAGATGAAAGCGCCGAGAGCACGCGGGTGAACGCACCGAGAGTGTGCGGGTGAACATGTCGAGAGCGCACGTGCCACAACCAGGACTCGCTCCATGAGCGACGCGATGCGTGCAGAACGTGCGTGTGCAACGATTCACCGTTCACTCCGATACGCACGCTCACGATACACGCACACCACGCTGCATGTCTCAGAATGCAAGTCGTACAAATACGATGCACGCGACGCACGCGACACACGCGACGCACGCGACTTGCACGATGCACACGATGAGGAACATAGGAGACAAATACTAATAATTTCATTATATATTCATGCTAATTGAATTTCATAACGCTGTACATTAATTTTATACGAGGACCAAATCCTATATGGAGCTACTACTAAGCAAACCAACAAAATCCTAAAAGCATTCAAATGAAGAAATGGCACCAAAACAAAAGGCACAAACAACAATGAACAACAATAAAGTTATCACAGCAGAGACATTAGCCCATTAGGTCTCACGTCCCAGACCACAATCCAAAGTTCTCACACAAGCCAGGAAACCTTCAAGCTGGATGTTATATTTCGATTTAAAGCTTTCGTGACTGCAGGGATTCATCTTCTTGGTTCTTTCGGTAAAGTTTCGGCCACAACGCAAGCAGCCGTCTTCAGGTAAAAACCAGGTCTGTCGAGGAGACAACGTCTGAATGAAACAGCACCATACTTGGAGCATATATTTAAGCTGGGTAGGAAGGGGGAGAAAGGGCACCTTGACAAAATAATTTGCATTTTAAGAGGCATTTTGCATATTTATGGGAAATGCAGGTATGTGATTAGTACTACTTATGCCCGTGCATTATGCAGGATTAGCAGCATCAAAGGGAGGGGATATGGGAAATGCAGGTATGTGATTAGTACTACTTATGCCCGTGCATTATGCAGGATTAGCAGCATCAAAGGGAGGGGATATGGGAAATGCACATCAATTCCATACACACAGCCATCAGATTCACCATGGAAGTCGAAAAAGATGGCAAGCTACCCTTTTTGGATGTCCTAATTTAAAGGAGATCTGATTGTTCAATGAGCCATTCTGTCTCCAGGAAAGCCACCCATACTGATGCTTACCTAAAACCGGATTCCCACCACCTTCCATCCCAGAAGAATTCCCTCATCAAGACTCTATACCATAGAGCCCAATGCATATCCGACCAGGAACACATTGCCAGTGAACTCAAACACGTACGCCAAGCTCTTAAGGCTAATGGTTACTCCGACAACACAATCCGCAAAGCCATCACTCCAACCATCAAGAAGGATCCTGTTGAGGAGCCTTTCAAGACCATCACCTTACCCTACATTGCGGGGGTCACAAAAAAGATCTCCAAAATCCTGATAAAACACAAGATCCAGGTCCGATTCAACACATTACATAACATCCGTGATCTGGTCCCGTCTGTAAAAGATGTGGTTCCAGACATACAGTACCCTGGCGTCTACAAACTAAGTTGCCTCTGTGGTAGCAGTTACATTGGAGAAACCAAACGACATGTCTCGGACCGCATCCGTGAACATAAAGCAGACTTGAAACACGGTAGGACAAACACCTCAGCCGTGGCAGATCACTGTTATAATTCAGTGGGCTCACATGATATTGACTTCTCCAAGACAGAGGTTCTCTGCAAGCCATCTGGCTGCCATGAGAGATTCGTTCATGAGGCGATCCACATATACAAACACAGAGACAATTTCAACCGAGAAGATGGATTCTGGCTGAGCAATCATTGGAAGGACGTAATAAACCATTTCGGATCTTAACTGATTGTGTTCACGTTTACGGTGACTTTCAGACCGCGTTCCACTCACTGGCATTGTATTCTCCACAGGGAATGGATTCTTTGCTCCACTGCAAGTTTCCTCTCACTACTCTCCCATTGACATATTTCGTTGCTTCCTCTTAGTATCTTTCACACGACAGTCAATGGTACAGTGTATAATAACAAATAGTATAAAATGTATATGCTTAATACAATGTACAAAGTAATATATAGTATCGTAATTGTATATAGAATATACAGCAGTGTGATATACATTAGGGTGGGTAGTGGTGGTTTATAGCAATACAGTATGTAATTTAATGTTGGGTTTGTCTATGACAGTATATAGTACGGTGTAGACTCGTGTGATGTAAGAGAATAAAGTTTAGATGGAAGCATATTATATTTTTACGACGTAGAATTGTAATGTATTACTTACTGTTAGTAATTCAGCGTATTGTAGAGTATATTTAGTATACTGATGATACTATGTAGTTTATACTTTAGTTGTTTACGTGTTGGTTTTAGTTACTGCAGCTACATACTATTAACACGCCTTCCCTTTATTAATGCTACCCCTATCCCGTCCCTTGGATGCTGCTAATCCTGCATAATGCACGGGCATAAGTAGTACTTATCACATACCTGCATTTCCCATATCCCCTCCCTTTGATCCTGCTAATCCTGCATAATGCACGGGCATAAGTAGTACTAATCACCTACCTGCATTTCCCATAAATATGCTAAATTCCTTCCCCCCCATTCCTACCCAGCTTAAATATATGCTCCAAGCATGGTGCTGTTTCATTCAGACGCTGTCGCCTCGACAGACCTGGTTTTCACCTGAAGACGGCTGCTTGCGTTGTGGCCGAAACGTCGTGAGAATTATTTTATTATGTTTTATTATTTTATTACTTCCCTTCTACGTGACTTTACCGAAAGAACCAAGAAGCTGGATGTTATAATCAATGAGGTTTTACACCACTACCATGTCTAGATCCCACTGCACTGCCAATATACGCTGTGGCCATCAATTCATTAGAGGGGGAGACAAGGGATGGAGTAGAGGGACAGACAGGGGATGGAGTAGAGGGGGGGAGACAGGGGATGGAGTAGAGGGGGAGACAGGGGATGGAGTAGAGGGACAAACAGGGGATGGAGTAGAGGGACAGACAGGGGATGGAGTAGAGGGACAGACAGGGGATGGAGTAGAGGGACAGACAGGGATGGAGTAGAGGGGGAGACAGGGGATGGAGTAGAGGGGGAGACGGGGGATGGGGTAGAGGGAGAGAAAGGGGATGGAGTAGAGGGACAGACAGGGGATGAAGTAGAGGGGAAGACAGGGGATGGAATAGAGGGACAGACGGGATGGAGAAGAGAGGGAGACAGGGG
Organism: Lampetra fluviatilis; assembly: GCF_964198595.1. NCBI lineage: Eukaryota > Metazoa > Chordata > Hyperoartia > Petromyzontiformes > Petromyzontidae > Lampetra > Lampetra fluviatilis. The sequence goes on along the minus strand of NC_136292.1, from coordinate 13,907,680 downwards.
ATGGAGTAGAGGGAGAGACAGGGGATGGAGTAGAGAGACAGACAGGGGATGGAGTAGAGGGACAGACAGGGATGGAGTAGAGGGGGAGACAGGGGATGGAGTAGAGGGGGAGACAGGGGATGGAGTAGAGGGGAAGACAGGATGGAGTAGAGGGACAGACGGGATGGAGAAGAGAGGGAGACAGGGGATGGAGTAGAGGGACAGACAGGGGATGGAGTAGAGAGACAGACAGGGGATGGAGTAGAGGAGGAGACAGGGGATGGAATAGAGGGACAGACAGGGGATGGAGTAGAGAGACAGACAGGGGATGGAGTAGAGGGACAGACAGGAGATGGAGTAGAGGGAGAGACAGGGGATGGAGTAGAGGGACAGACGGGATGGAGTAGAGGGACAGACAGGGATGGAGTAGAGGGGGAGACAGGGGATGGAGTAGAGGGGGAGACAGGGGATGGAGTAGAGGGAGAGACAGGGGATGGAGTAGAGGGACAGACAGGGGATGGAGTAGAGGGGAAGACAGGGGATGGAGTAGAGGGACAGACGGGATGGAGAAGAGAGGGAGACAGGGGATGGAGTAGAGGGACAGACAGGGGATGGAGTAGAGAGACAGACAGGGGATGGAGTAGATGGACAGACAGGGGATGGAGTAGAGGGACAGACAGGGATGGAGTAGAGGGGGAGACAGGGGATGGAGTAGAGGGGGAGACAGGGGATGGAGTAGAGGGAGAGACAGGGGATGGAGTAGAGGGACAGACAGGGGATGGAGTAGAGGGACAGACGGGATGGAGAAGAGAGGGCGACAGGGGATGGAGTAGAGGGACAGACAGGGGATGGAGTAGAGAGACAGACAGGGGATGGAGTAGAGGAGGAGACAGGGGATGGAATAGAGGGACAGACAGGGGATGGAGTAGAGAGACAGACAAGGGATGGAGTAGAGGGACAGACAGGGGATGGAGTAGAGGGACAGACATGGGATGGAGTAGAGGGGGAGACAGGGGATGGAGTAGAGGGACAGACAGGGGATGGAGTAGAGGGACAGACAAGGGATGGAGTAGAGGGACAGACAGGGGATGGAGTAGAGGGACAGACATGGGATGGAGTAGAGGGGGAGACAGGGGACGGAGTAGAGGGACAGACAGGGGATGGAGTAGAGGGACAGACAGGGGATGGAGTAGAGGGACAGACAGTGGATGGAGTAGAGGGACAGACAAGGGATGGAGTAGAGGGACAGACAGGGGATGGAGTAGAGGGACAGACAGGGGATGGAGTAGAGGGACAGACAGGGGATAGAGTAGAGGGACAGACAGGGGATGGAGTAGAGGGACAGACAGTGGATGGAGTAGAGAGACAGACAGGGGATGGAGTAGAGGGACAGACAGGGGATGGAGTAGAGGGACAGACAGGAGATGGAGTAGAGGGACAGACAGGAGATGGAGTAGAGGGAGAGACAGGGGATGGAGTCGAGGGACAGACAGGGGATGGATTAGAGGGACAGACAGGGATGGAGTAGAGGGACAGACAGGAGATGGAGTAGAGGGACAGACAGGAGATGGAGTAGAGGGAGAGACAGGGGATGGAGTAGAGGGACAGACAGGGGATGGAGTAGAGGGACAGACAAGGATGGAGTAGAGGGGGAGACAGGGGATGGAGTAGAGGGGGAGACAGGGGATGGAGTAGAGGGAGAGAAAGGGGATGGAGTAGAGGGACAGACAGGGGATGGAGTAGAGGGGAAGACAGGGGATGGAATAGAGGGACAGACGGGATGGAGAAGAGAGGGAGACAGGGGATGGAGTAGAGGGACAGACAGGGGATGGAGTAGAGAGACAGACAGGGGATGGAGTAGATGGACAGACAGGGGATGGAGTAGAGGGACAGACAGGGATGGAGTAGAGGGGGAGACAGGGGATGGAGTAGAGGGGGAGACAGGGGATGGAGTAGAGGGAGAGACAGGGGATGGAGTAGAGGGACAGACAGGGGATGGAGTAGAGGGACAGACAGGGGATGGAGTAGAGGGGAAGACAGGATGGAGTAGAGGGACAGACGGGATGGAGAAGAGAGGGAGACAGGGGATGGAGTAGAGGGACAGACAGGGGATGGAGTAGAGAGACAGACAGGGGATGGAGTAGAGGAGGAGACAGGGGATGGAATAGAGGGACAGACAGGGGATGGAGTAGAGAGACAGACAGGGGATGGAGTAGAGGGACAGATAGGAGATGGAGTAGAGGGAGAGACAGGGGATGGAGTAGAGGGACAGACGGGATGGAGTAGAGGGACAGACAGGGATGGAGTAGAGGGGGAGACAGGGGATGGAGTAGAGGGGGAGACAGGGGATGGAGTAGAGGGAGAGACAGGGGATGGAGTAGAAGGACAGACAGGGGATGGAGTAGAGGGGAAGACAGGGGATGGAGTAGAGGGACAGACGGGATGGAGAAGAGAGGGAGACAGGGGATGGAGTAGAGGGACAGACAGGGGATGGAGTATAGAGACAGACAGGGGATGGAGTAGATGGACAGACAGGGGATGGAGTAGAGGGACAGACAGGGATGGAGTAGAGGGGGAGACAGGGGATGGAGTAGAGGGGGAGACAGGGGATGGAGTAGAGGGAGAGACAGGGGATGGAGTAGAGGGACAGACAGGGGATGGAGTAGAGGGACAGACAGGGGATGGAGTAGAGGTGAAGACAGGGGATGGAGTAGAGGGACAGACGGGATGGAGAAGACAGGGCGACAGGGGATGGAGTAGAGGGACAGACAGGGGATGGAGTAGAGAGACAGACAGGGGATGGAGTAGAGGAGGAGACAGGGGATGGAATAGAGGGACAGACAGGGGATGGAGTAGAGAGACAGACAGGGGATGGAGTAGAGGGACAGACAGGGGATGGAGTAGAGAGACAGACAGGGGATGGAGTAGAGGGACAGACAGGGGATGGAGTAGAGGGACAGACAGGCGATGGAGTAGAGGGACAGACAGGCGATGGAGTAGAGGGACAGACAGGGATGGAGTAGAGGGGGAGACAGGGGATGGAGTAGAGGGGGAGACAGGGGATGGAGTAGAGGGAGAGACAGGGGATGGAGTAGAGGGACAGACAGGGGATGGAGTAGAGGGGAAGACAGGGGATGGAGTAGAGGGACAGAAGGGATGGAGAAGAGAGGGAGACAGGGGATGGAGTAGAGGGACAGACAGGGGATGGAGTAGAGAGACAGACAGGGGATGGAGTAGATGGACAGACAGGGGATGGAGTAGAGGGACAGACAGGGATGGAGTAGAGGGGGAGACAGGGGATGGAGTAGAGGGGGAGACAGGGGATGGAGTAGAGGGAGAGACAGGGGATGGAGTAGAGGGACAGACAGGGGATGGAGGAGAGGGACAGACAGGGGATGTAGTAGAGGGGAAGACAGGGGATGGAGTAAAGGGACAGACGGGATGGAGAAGAGAGGGCGACAGGGGATGGAGTAGAGGGACAGACAGGGGATGGAGTAGAGAGACAGACAGGGGATGGAGTAGAGGAGGAGACAGGGGATGGAATAGAGGGACAGACAGGGGATGGAGTAGAGAGACAGAGAGGGGATGGAGTAGAGGGACAGACAGGAGATGGAGTAGAGGGACAGACAGGGGATGGAGTAGAGGGACAGACATGGGATGGAGTAGAGGGGGAGACAGGGGATGGAGTAGAGGGACAGACAGGGGATGGAGTAGAGGGGGAGACAGGGGATGGAGTAGAGGGGGAGACAGGGGATGGAGTAGAAGGAGAGACAGGGGATGGAGTAGAGGGACAGACAGGGGATGGAGTAGAGGGACAGACGGGATGGAGAAGAGAGGGCGACAAGGGATGGAGTAGAGGGACAGACAGGGGATGGAGTAGAGAGACAGACAGGGGATGGAGTAGAGGAGGAGACAGGGGATGGAATAGAGGGACAGACAGGGGATGGAGTAGAGAGACAGACAAGGGATGGAGTAGAGGGACAGACAGGGGATGGAGTAGAGGAACAGACATGGGATGGAGTAGAGGGGGAGACAGGGGATGGAGTAGAGGGACAGACAGGGGATGGAGTAGAGGGACAGACAAGGGATGGAGTAGAGGGACAGACAGGGGATGGAGTAGAGGGACAGACATGGGATGGAGTAGAGGGGGAGACAGGGGATGGAGTAGAGGGACAGACAGGGGATGGAGTAGAGGGACAGACAGGGGATGGAGTAGAGGGACAGACAGTGGATGGAGTAGAGGGACAGACAAGGGATGGAGTAGAGGGACAGACAGGGGATGGAGTAGAGGGACAGACATGGGATGGAGTAGAGGGACAGACAGGGGATGGAGTAGAGGGACAGACAGGGGATGGAGTAGAGGGACAGACAGGGGATGGAGTAGAGGGACAGACAGTGGATGGAGTAGAGAGACAGACAGGGGATGGAGTAGAGGGACAGACAGGGGATGGAGTAGAGGGACAGACAGGAGATGGAGTAGAGGGACAGACAGGAGATGGAGTAGAGGGAGAGACAGGGGATGGAGTCGAGGGACAGACAGGGGATGGATTAGAGGGACAGACAGGGATGGAGTAGAGGGACAGACAGGAGATGGAGTAGAGGGACAGACAGGAGATGGAGTAGAGGGAGAGACAGGGGATGGAGTAGAGGGACAGACAGGGGATGGAGAAGAGAGGGAGACAGGGGATGGAGTAGAGGGACAGAAAGGGGATGGAGTAGAGAGACAGACAGGGGATGGAGTAGATGGACAGACAGGGGATGGAGTAGAGGGACAGACAGGGATGGAGTAGAGGGGGAGACAGGGGATGGAGTAGAGGGGGAGACAGGGGATGGAGTAGAGGGAGAGACAGGGGATGGAGTAGAGGGACAGACAGGGGATGGAGTAGAGGGACAGACAGGGGATGGAGTAGAGGGGAAGACAGGGGATGGAGTAGAGGGACAGACGGGATGGAGAAGAGAGGGCGACAGGGGATGGAGTAGAGGGACAGACAGGGGATGGAGTAGAGAGACAGACAGGGGATGGAGTAGAGGAGGAGACAGGGGATGGAATAGAGGGACAGACAGGGGATGGAGTAGAGAGACAGACACGGGATGGAGTAGAGGGACAGACAGGGGATGGAGTAGAGAGACAGACAGGGGATGGAGTAGAGGGACAGACAGGGGATGGAGTAGAGAGACAGACAGGGGATGGAGTAGATGGACAGACAGGGGATGGAGTAGAGGGACAGACAGGGATGGAGTAGAGGGGGAGACAGGGGATGGAGTAGAGGGGGAGACAGGGGATGGAGTAGAGGGAGAGACAGGGGATGGAGTAGAGGGACAGACAGGGGATGGAGTAGAGGGACAGACAGGGGATGGAGTAGAGGAGAAGACAGGATGGAGTAGAGGGACAGACGGGATGGAGAAGAGAGGGAGACAGGGGATGGAGTAGAGGGACAGACAGGGGATGGAGTAGAGAGACAGACAGGGGATGGAGTAGAGGAGGAGACAGGGGATGGAATAGAGGGACAGACAGGGGATGGAGTAGAGAGACAGACAGGGGATGGAGTAGAGGGACAGATAGGAGATGGAGTAGAGGGAGAGACAGGGGATGGAGTAGAGGGACAGACGGGATGGAGTAGAGGGACAGACAGGGATGGAGTAGAGGGGGAGACAGGGGATGGAGTAGAGGGGGAGACAGGGGATGGAGTAGAGGGAGAGACAGGGGATGGAGTAGAAGGACAGACAGGGGATGGAGTAGAGGGGAAGACAGGGGATGGAGTAGAGGGACAGACGGGATGGAGAAGAGAGGGAGACAGGGGATGGAGTAAAGGGACAGACAGGGGATGGAGTATAGAGACAGACAGGGGATGGAGTAGATGGACAGACAGGGGATGGAGTAGAGGGACAGACAGGGATGGAGTAGAGGGGGAGACAGGGGATGGAGTAGAGGGGGAGACAGGGGATGGAGTAGAGGGAGAGACAGGGGATGGAGTAGAGGGACAGACAGGGGATGGAGTAGAGGGACAGACAGGGGATGGAGTAGAGGTGAAGACAGGGGATGGAGTAGAGGGACAGACGGGATGGAGAAGACAGGGCGACAGGGGATGGAGTAGAGGGACAGACAGGGGATGGAGTAGAGAGACAGACAGGGGATGGAGTAGAGGAGGAGACAGGGGATGGAATAGAGGGACAGACAGGGGATGGAGTAGAGAGACAGACAGGGGATGGAGTAGAGGGACAGACAGGGGATGGAGTAGAGAGACAGACAGGGGATGGAGTAGAGGGACAGACAGGGGATGGAGTAGAGGGACAGACAGGCGATGGAGTAGAGGGACAGACAGGCGATGGAGTAGAGGGACAGACAGGGATGGAGTAGAGGGGGAGACAGGGGATGGAGTAGAGGGGGAGACAGGGGATGGAGTAGAGGGAGAGACAGGGGATGGAGTAGAGGGACAGACAGGGGATGGAGTAGAGGGGAAGACAGGGGATGGAGTAGAGGGACAGAAGGGATGGAGAAGAGAGGGAGACAGGGGATGGAGTAGAGGGACAGACAGGGGATGGAGTAGAGAGACAGACAGGGGATGGAGTAGATGGACAGACAGGGGATGGAGTAGAGGGACAGACAGGGATGGAGTAGAGGGGGAGACAGGGGATGGAGTAGAGGGGGAGACAGGGGATGGAGTAGAGGGAGAGACAGGGGATGGAGTAGAGGGACAGACAGGGGATGGAGGAGAGGGACAGACAGGGGATGTAGTAGAGGGGAAGACAGGGGATGGAGTAAAGGGACAGACGGGATGGAGAAGAGAGGGCGACAGGGGATGGAGTAGAGGGACAGACAGGGGATGGAGTAGAGAGACAGACAGGGGATGGAGTAGAGGAGGAGACAGGGGATGGAATAGAGGGACAGACAGGGGATGGAGTAGAGAGACAGAGAGGGGATGGAGTAGAGGGACAGACAGGAGATGGAGTAGAGGGACAGACAGGGGATGGAGTAGAGGGACAGACATGGGATGGAGTAGAGGGGGAGACAGGGGATGGAGTAGAGGGACAGACAGGGGATGGAGTAGAGGGGGAGACAGGGGATGGAGTAGAGGGGGAGACAGGGGATGGAGTAGAAGGAGAGACAGGGGATGGAGTAGAGGGACAGACAGGGGATGGAGTAGAGGGACAGACGGGATGGAGAAGAGAGGGCGACAGGGGATGGAGTAGAGGGACAGACAGGGGATGGAGTAGAGAGACAGACAGGGGATGGAGTAGAGGAGGAAACAGGGGATGGAATAGAGGGACAGACAGGGGATGGAGTAGAGAGACAGACAAGGGATGGAGTAGAGGGACAGACAGGGGATGGAGTAGAGGGACAGACATGGGATGGAGTAGAGGGGGAGACAGGGGATGGAGTAGAGGGACAGACAGGGGATGGAGTAGAGGGACAGACAAGGGATGGAGTAGAGGGACAGACAGGGGATGGAGTAGAGGGACAGACAGGGGATGGAGTAGAGGGACAGACATGGGATGGAGTAGAGGGGGAGACAGGGGATGGAGTAGAGGGACAGACAGGGGATGGAGTAGAGGGACAGACAGGGGATGGAGTAGAGGGACAGACAGTGGATGGAGTAGAGGGACAGACAAGGGATGGAGTAGAGGGACAGACAGGGGATGGAGTAGAGGGACAGACATGGGATGGAGTAGAGGGACAGACAGGGGATGGAGTAGAGGGACAGACAGGGGATGGAGTAGAGGGACAGACAGGGGATGGAGTAGAGGGACAGACAGTGGATGGAGTAGAGAGACAGACAGGGGATGGAGTAGAGGGACAGACAGGGGATGGAGTAGAGGGACAGACAGGAGATGGAGTAGAGGGACAGACAGGAGATGGAGTAGAGGGAGAGACAGGGGATGGAGTCGAGGGACAGACAGGGGATGGATTAGAGGGACAGACAGGGATGGAGTAGAGGGACAGACAGGAGATGGAGTAGAGGGACAGACAGGAGATGGAGTAGAGGGAGAGACAGGGGATGGAGTAGAGGGACAGACAGGGGATGGAGAAGAGAGGGAGACAGGGGATGGAGTAGAGGGACAGAAAGGGGATGGAGTAGAGAGACAGACAGGGGATGGAGTAGATGGACAGACAGGGGATGGAGTAGAGGGACAGACAGGGATGGAGTAGAGGGGGAGACAGGGGATGGAGTAGAGGGGGAGACAGGGGATGGAGTAGAGGGAGAGACAGGGGATGGAGTAGAGGGACAGACAGGGGATGGAGTAGAGGGACAGACAGGGGATGGAGTAGAGGAGAAGACAGGGGATGGAGTAGAGGGACAGACGGGATGGAGAAGAGAGGGCGACAGGGGATGGAGTAGAGGGACAGACAGGGGATGGAGTAGAGAGACAGACAGGGGATGGAGTAGAGGAGGAGACAGGGGATGGAATAGAGGGACAGACAGGGGATGGAGTAGAGAGACAGACACGGGATGGAGTAGAGGGACAGACAGGGGATGGAGTAGAGAGACAGACAGGGGATGGAGTAGAGGGACAGACAGGGGATGGAGTAGAGGGACAGACAGGCGATGGAGTAGAGGGACAGACAGGCGATGGAGTAGAGGGACAGACAGGGATGGAGTAGAGGGGGAGACAGGGGATGGAGTAGAGGGGGAGACAGGGGATGGAGTAGAGGGAGAGACAGGGGATGGAGTAGAGGGACAGACAGGGGATGGAGTAGAGGGGAAGACAGGGGATGGAGAAGAGGGACAGACGGGATGGAGAAGAGAGGGAGACAGGGGATGGAGTAGAGGGACAGACAGGGGATGGAGTAGAGAGACAGACAGGGGATGGAGTAGATGGACAGACAGGGGATGGAGTAGAGGGACAGACAGGGATGGAGTAGAGGGGGAGACAGGGGATGGAGTAGAGGGGGAGACAGGGGATGGAGTAGAGGGAGAGACAGGGGATGGAGTAGAGGGACAGACAGGGGATGGAGGAGAGGGACAGACAGGGGATGTAGTAGAGGAGAAGACAGGGGATGGAGTAGAGGGACAGACGGGATGGAGAAGAGAGGGCGACAGGGGATGGAGTAGAGGGACAGACAGGGGATGGAGTAGAGAGACAGACAGGGGATGGAGTAGAGGAGGAGACAGGGGATGGAATAGAGGGACAGACAGGGGATGGAGTAGAGAGACAGACAGGGGATGGAGTAGAGGGACAGACAGGAGATGGAGTAGAGGGACAGACAGGGGATGGAGTAGAGGGACAGACATGGGATGGAGAAGAGGGGGAGACAGGGGATGGAGTAGAGGGACAGACAGGGGATGGAGTAGAGGGACAGACAGGGGATGGAGTAGAGGGACAGACAGTGGATGGAGTAGAGGGACAGACAAGGGATGGAGTAGAGGGACAGACAGGGGATGGAGTAGAGGGACAGACATGGGATGGAGTAGAGGGACAGACAGGGGATGGAGTAGAGGGACAGACAGGGGATGGAGTAGAGGGACAGACAGGGGATGGAGTAGAGGGACAGACAGTGGATGGAGTAGAGAGACAGACAGGGGATGGAGTAGAGGGACAGACATGGGATGGAGTAGAGGGACAGACAGGAGATGGAGTAGAGGGACAGACAGGAGATGGAGTAGAGGGAGAGACAGGGGATGGAGTCGAGGGACAGACAGGGGATGGATTAGAGGGACAGACAGGGATGGAGTAGAGGGACAGACAGGAGATGGAGTAGTGGGACAGACAGGAGATGGAGTAGAGGGAGAGACAGGGGATGGAGTAGAGGGACAGACAGGGGATGGAGTAGAGGGACAGACAGGGATGGAGTAGAGGGGGAGACAGGGGATGGAGTAGAGGGGGAGACAGGGGATGGAGTTGAGGGAGAGAAAGGGGATGGAGTAGAGGGACAGACAGGGGATGGAGTAGAGGGGAAGACAGGGGATGGAATAGAGGGACAGACGGGATGGAGAAGAGAGGGAGACAGGGGATGGAGTAGAGGGACAGACAGGGGATGGAGTAGAGGGACAGACAGGGGATGGAGTAGAGGGGAAGACAGGGGATGGAGTAGAGGGACAGACGGGATGGAGAAGAGAGGGCGACAGAAGATAGAGTAGAGGGACAGACAGGGGATGGAGTAGAGAGACAGACAGAGGATGGAGTAGAGGAGGAGACAGGGGATGGAATAGAGGGACAGACAGGGGATGGAGTAGAGAGACAGACAGGGGATGGAGTAGAGGGACAGACAGGGGATGGAGTAGAGAAACAGACAGGGGATGGAGTAGAGGGACAGACAGGGGATGGAGTAGAGGGACAGACAGGCGATGGAGTAGAGGGACAGACAGGCGATGGAGTAGAGGGACAGACAGGGATGGAGTAGAGGGGGAGACAGGGGATGGAGTAGAGGGGGAGACAGGGGATGGAGTAGAGGGAGAGACAGGGGATGGAGTAGAGGGACAGACAGGGGATGGAGTAGAGGGGAAGACAGGGGATGGAGAAGAAGGACAGACGGGATGGAGAAGAGAGGGAGACAGGGGATGGAGTAGAGGGACAGACAGGGGATGGAGTAGAGAGACAGACAGGGGATGGAGTAGATGGACAGACAGGGGATGGAGTAGAGGGACAGACAGGGATGGAGTAGAGGGGGAGACAGGGGATGGAGTAGAGGGGGAGACAGGGGATGGAGTAGAGGGAGAGACAGGGGATGGAGTAGAGGGACAGACAGGGGATGGAGGAGAGGGACAGACAGGGGATGTAGTAGAGGAGAAGACAGGGGATGGAGTAGAGGGACAGACGGGATGGAGAAGAGAGGGCGACAGGGAATGGAGTAGAGGGACAGACAGGGGATGGAGTAGAGAGACAGACAGGGGATGGAGTAGAGGAGGAGACAGGGGATGGAATAGAGGGACAGACAGGGGATGGAGTAGAGAGACAGACAGGGGATGGAGTAGAGGGACAGACAGGAGATGGAGTAGAGGGACAGGCAGGGGATGGAGTAGAGGGACAGACATGGGATGGAGAAGAGGGGGAGACAGGGGATGGAGTAGAGGGACAGACAGGGGATGGAGTAGAGGGACAGACAGGGGATGGAGTAGAGGGACAGACAGTGGATGGAGTAGAGGGACAGACAAGGGATGGAGTAGAGGGACAGACAGGGGATGGAGTAGAGGGACAGACATGGGATGGAGTAGAGGGACAGACAGGGGATGGAGTAGAGGGACAGACAGGGGATGGAGTAGAGGGACAGACAGGGGATGGAGTAGAGGGACAGACAGTGGATGGAGTAGAGAAACAGACAGGGGATGGAGTAGAGGGACAGACATGGGATGGAGTAGAGGGACAGACAGGAGATGGAGTAGAGGGACAGACAGGAGATGGAGTAGAGGGAGAGACAGAAGATGGAGTCGAGGGACAGACAGGGGATGGATTAGAGGGACAGACAGGGATGGAGTAGAGGGACAGATAGGAGATGGAGTAGTGGGACAGACAGGAGATGGAGTAGAGGGAGAGACAGGGGATGGAGTAGAGGGACAGACAGGGGATGGAGTAGAGGGACAGACAGGGATGGAGTAGAGGGGGAGACAGGGGATGGAGTAGAGGGGGAGACAGGGGATGGAGTTGAGGGAGAGAAAGGGGATGGAGTAGAGGGACAGACAGGGGATGGAGTAGAGGGGAAGACAGGGGATGGAATAGAGGGACAGACGGGATGGAGAAGAGAGGGAGACAGGGGATGGAGTAGAGGGACAGACAGGGGATGGAGAAGAGAGGGAGACAGGGGATGGAGTAGAGGGACAGACAGGGGATGGAGTAGAGGGACAGACAGGGATGGAGTAGAGGAGGAGACATGGGATGGAATAGAGGGACAGACAGGGGATGGAGTAGAGAGACAGACAGGGGATGGAGTAGAGGGACAGACAGGAGATGGAGTAGAGGGAGAGACAGGGGATGGAGTAGAGGGACAGACGGGATGGAGTAGAGGCACAGACAGGGATGGAGTAGAGGGGGAGACAGGGGATGGAGTAGAGGGGGAGACAGGGGATGGAGTAGAGGGAGAGACAGGGGATGGAGTAGAGGGACAGACAGGGGATGGAGTAGAGGGGAAGACAGGGGATGGAGTAGAGGGACAGACGGGATGGAGAAGAGAGGGAGACAGGGGATGGAGTAGAGGGACAAACAGGGGATGGAGTAGAGGGGGAGACAGGGGATGGAGTAGAGGGAGAGACAGGGGATGGAGTAGAGGGACAGACAGGGGATGGAGTAGAGGGACAGACAGGGGATGGAGTAGAGGGGAAGACAGGGGATGGAGTAGAGGGACAGACGGGATGGAGAAGAGAGGGAGACAGGGGATGGAGTAGAGGGACAGACAGGGGATGGAGTAGAGAGACAGACAGTGGATGTAGTAGAGGAGGAGACAGTGGATGGAATAGAGGGACAGACAGGGGATGGAGTAGAGGGACAGACAGGGGATGGAGTAGAGGGACAGACAAGGGATGGAGTAGAGAGACATACAGGGGATGGAGTAGAGGGACAGACAGGGGGCGGAGTAGAGGGACAGACAGGAGATGGAGTAGAGGGACAGACAGGAGATGGAGTAGAGGGAGAGACAGGGGATGGAGTAGAGGGACAGACAGGGGATGGAGTAGAGGGACAGACAGGGATGGAGTAGAGGGGGAGACAGGGGATGGAGTAGAGGGAAAGACAGGAGATTGAGTAGAGGGACAGACAGGAGATGGAGTAGAGGGAGAGACAGGGGATGGAGTAGAGGGACAGACAGGAGATGGAGTAGAGGGAGAGACAGTGGATGGAGTAGAGGGACAGACAGGGGATGGAGTAGAGGGACAGACAGGGATGGAGTACAGGGGGAGACAGGGGATGGAGTAGAGGGAAAGACAGGAGATTGAGTAGAGGGACAGACAGGAGATGGAGTAGAGGGAGAGACAGGGGATGGATTAGAGGGACAGACAGGGGATGGAGTAGGGGGACAGACAGGGGATGGAGTAGAGGGACAGACAGGGTATGGAGTAGAGGGACAGACAAGGGATGGAGTAGAGAGACATACAGGGGATGGAGTAGAGGGACAGACAGGGGACGGAGTAGAGGGACAGACAGGAGATGGAGTAGAGGGACAGACAGGAGATGGAGTAGAGGGAGAGACAGGGGATGGAGTAGAGGGACAGACAGGGGATGGAGTAGAGGGGGAGACAGGGGATGGAGTAGAGGGGGAGACAGGGGATGGAGTAGAGGGAGAGACAGGGGATGGAGTAGAGGGACAGACAGGGGATGGAGGAGAGGGACAGACAGGGGATGTAGTAGAGGAGAAGACAGGGGATGGAGTAGAGGGACAGACGGGATGGAGAAGAGAGGGCGACAGGGAATGGAGTAGAGGGACAGACAGGGGATGGAGTAGAGAGACAGACAGGGGATGGAGTAGAGGAGACAGGGGATGGAATAGAGGGACAGACAGGGGATGGAGTAGAGAGACAGACAGGGGATGGAGTAGAGGGACAGACAGGAGATGGAGTAGAGGGACAGGCAGGGGATGGAGTAGAGGGACAGACATGGGATGGAGAAGAGGGGGAGACAGGGGATGGAGTAGAGGGACAGACAGGGGATGGAGTAGAGGGACAGACAGGGGATGGAGTAGAGGGACAGACAGTGGATGGAGTAGAGGGACAGACAAGGGATGGAGTAGAGGGACAGACAGGGGATGGAGTAGAGGGACAGACATGGGATGGAGTAGAGGGACAGACAGGGGATGGAGTAGAGGGACAGACAGGGGATGGAGTAGAGGGACAGACAGGGGATGGAGTAGAGGGACAGACAGTGGATGGAGTAGAGAAACAGACAGGGGATGGAGTAGAGGGACAGACATGGGATGGAGTAGAGGGACAGACAGGAGATGGAGTAGAGGGACAGACAGGAGATGGAGTAGAGGGAGAGACAGAAGATGGAGTCGAGGGACAGACAGGGGATGGATTAGAGGGACAGACAGGGATGGAGTAGAGGGACAGATAGGAGATGGAGTAGTGGGACAGACAGGAGATGGAGTAGAGGGAGAGACAGGGGATGGAGTAGAGGGACAGACAGGGGATGGAGTAGAGGGACAGACAGGGATGGAGTAGAGGGGGAGACAGGGGATGGAGTAGAGGGGGAGACAGGGGATGGAGTTGAGGGAGAGAAAGGGGATGGAGTAGAGGGACAGACAGGGGATGGAGTAGAGGGGAAGACAGGGGATGGAATAGAGGGACAGACGGGATGGAGAAGAGAGGGAGACAGGGGATGGAGTAGAGGGACAGACAGGGGATGGAGAAGAGAGGGAGACAGGGGATGGAGTAGAGGGACAGACAGGGGATGGAGTAGAGGGACAGACAGGGATGGAGTAGAGGAGGAGACATGGGATGGAATAGAGGGACAGACAGGGGATGGAGTAGAGAGACAGACAGGGGATGGAGTAGAGGGACAGACAGGAGATGGAGTAGAGGGAGAGACAGGGGATGGAGTAGAGGGACAGACGGGATGGAGTAGAGGGACAGACAGGGATGGAGTAGAGGGGGAGACAGGGGATGGAGTAGAGGGGGAGACAGGGGATGGAGTAGAGGGAGAGACAGGGGATGGAGTAGAGGGACAGACAGGGGATGGAGTAGAGGGGAAGACAGGGGATGGAGTAGAGGGACAGACGGGATGGAGAAGAGAGGGAGACAGGGGATGGAGTAGAGGGACAAACAGGGGATGGAGTAGAGGGACAGACAGTGGATGGAGTAGAGAGACAGACAGGGGATGGAGTAGAGGGACAGACAGGGATGGAGTAGAGGGGGAGACAGGGGATGGAGTAGAGGGGGAGACAGGGGATGGAGTAGAGGGAGAGACAGGGGATGGAGTAGAGGGACAGACAGGGGATGGAGTAGAGGGACAGACAGGGGATGGAGTAGAGGGGAAGACAGGGGATGGAGTAGAGGGACAGACGGGATGGAGAAGAGAGGGCGACAGGGGATGGAGTAGAGGGACAGACAGGGGATGGAGTAGAGAGACAGACAGGGGATGGAGTAGAGGAGGAGACAGGGGATGGAATAGAGGGACACACAGGGGATGGAGTAGAGAGACAGACAGGGGATGGAGTAGAGGGACAGACAGGGGATGGAGTAGAGAGACAGACAGGGGATGGAGTAGAGGGACAGACAGGGGATGGAGTAGAGGGACAGACAGGCGATGGAGTAGAGGGACAGACAGGCGATGGAGTAGAGGGACAGACAGGGATGGAGTAGAGGGGGAGACAGGGGATGGAGTAGAGGGGGAGACAGGGGATGGAGTAGAGGGAGAGACAGGGGATGGAGTAGAGGGACAGACAGGGGATGGAGTAGAGGGGAAGACAGGGGATAGAGTAGAGGGACAGACGGGATGGAGAAGAGAGGGAGACAGGGGATGGAGTAGAGGGACAGACAGGGGATGGAGTAGAGAGACAGACAGGGGATGGAGTAGATGGACAGACAGGGGATGGAGTAGAGGGACAGACAGGGATGGAGTAGAGGGGGAGACAGGGGATGGAGTAGAGGGAGAGACAGGGGATGGAGTAGAGGGACAGACAGGGGATGGAGGAGAGGGACAGACAGGGGATGTAGTAGAGGGGAAGACAGGGGATGGAGTAGAGGGGCAGACGGGATGGAGAAGAGAGGGCGACAGGGGATGGAGTAGAGGGACAGACAGGGGATGGAGTAGAGAGACAGACAGGGGATGGAGTAGAGGAGACAGGGGATGGAATAGAGGGACAGACAGGGAATGGAGTAGAGAGACAGACAGGGGATGGAGTAGAGGGACAGACAGGAGATGGAGTAGAGGGACAGACAGGCGATGGGGTAGAGGGACAGACAGGGATGGAGTAGAGGGGGAGACAGGAGATGGAGTAGAGGGAGAGACAGGGGATGGAGTAGAGGGACAAACAGGGGATGGAGTAGAGAGACAGACGGGATGGAGAAGAGAGGGAGACAGGGGATGGAGTAGAGGGACAGACAGGGGATGGAGTAGAGAGACAGACAGGGGATGGAGTAGATGGACAGACAGGAGATGGAGTAGAGGGACAGACAGGGATGGAGTAGAGGGGGAGACAGGGGATGGAGTAGAGGGGGAGACAGGGGATGGAGTAGAGGGAGAGACAGGGGATGGAGTAGAGGGACAGACAGGGGATGGAGTAGAGGGACAGACAGGGGATGGAGTAGAGGGGAAGACAGGGGATGGAGTAGAGGGACAGACGGGATGGAGAAGAGAGGGAGACAGGGGATGGAGTAGAGGGACAGACAGGGGATGGAGTAGAGAGACAGACAGTGGATGTAGTAGAGGAGGAGACAGTGGATGGAATAGAGGGACAGACAGGGGATGGAGTAGAGGGACAGACAGGGGATGGAGTAGAGGGACAGACAAGGGATGGAGTAGAGAGACATACAGGGGATGGAGTAGAGGGACAGACAGGGGGCGGAGTAGAGGGACAGACAGGAGATGGAGTAGAGGGACAGACAGGAGATGGAGTAGAGGGAGAGACAGGGGATGGAGTAGAGGGACAGACAGGGGATGGAGTAGAGGGACAGACAGGGATGGAGTAGAGGGGGAGACAGGGGATGGAGTAGAGGGAAAGACAGGAGATTGAGTAGAGGGACAGACAGGAGATGGAGTAGAGGGAGAGACAGGGGATGGAGTAGAGGGACAGACAGGAGATGGAGTAGAGGGAGAGACAGTGGATGGAGTAGAGGGACAGACAGGGGATGGAGTAGAGGGACAGACAGGGATGGAGTACAGGGGGAGACAGGGGATGGAGTAGAGGGAAAGACAGGAGATTGAGTAGAGGGACAGACAGGAGATGGAGTAGAGGGAGAGACAGGGGATGGATTAGAGGGACAGACAGGGGATGGAGTAGGGGGACAGACAGGGGATGGAGTAGAGGGACAGACAGGGTATGGAGTAGAGGGACAGACAAGGGATGGAGTAGAGAGACATACAGGGGATGGAGTAGAGGGACAGACAGGGGACGGAGTAGAGGGACAGACAGGAGATGGAGTAGAGGGACAGACAGGAGATGGAGTAGAGGGAGAGACAGGGGATGGAGTAGAGGGACAGACAGGGGATGGAGTAGAGGGACAGACAGGGATGGAGTAGAGGGGGAGACAGGGGATGGAGTAGAGGGAAAGACAGGAGATTGAGTAGAGGGACAGACAGGAGATGGAGTAGAGGGAGAGACAGGGGATGGAGTAGAGGGACAGACAGGGGATGGAGTAGGGGGACAGACAGGGATGGAGTAGAGGGGGAGACAGGGGATGGAGTAGAGGGAGAGACAGGGGATGGTGTAGAGGGACAGACAGGGGATGGAGTAGGGGGACAGACAGGGGATGGAGTAGAGGGGGAGACAGGGGATGGAGTAGAGGGAGAGACAGGGGATGGTGTAGAGGGACAGACAGGGGATGGAGTAGAGGGGAAGACAGGGGATAGAGTAGAGGGACAGACGGGATGGAGAAGAGAGGGAGACACGGGATGGAGTAGAGGGACAGACAGGGGATGGAGTAAAGAGACAGACAGGGGATGGAGTAGATGGACAGACAGGGGATGGAGTAGAGGGACAGACAGGGATGGAGTAGAGGGGGAGACAGGGGATGGAGTAGAGAGGGAGACAGGGGATGGAGTAGAGGGAGAGACAGGGGATGGAGTAGATGGACAGACAGGGGATGGAGTAGAGGGACAGACAGGGGATGGAGTAGAGGGGAAGACAGGGGATGGAGTAGAGGGACAGACAGGGGATGGAGTAGAGAGACAGACAGGGGATGGAGTAGAGGAGGAGACAGGGGATGGAATAGAGGGACAGGCAGGGGATGGAGTAGAGAGACAGACAGGGGATGGAGTAGAGGGACAGACAGGGGATGGAGTAGAGAGACAGACAGGGAATGGAGTAGAGGGACAGACAGAGGATGGAGTAGAGGGACAGACAGGCGATGGAGTAGAGGGACAGACGGGATGGAGAAGAGAGGGCGACAGGGGATGGAGTAGAGGGACAGACAGGGGATGGAGTAGAGAGACAGACAGGGGATGGAGTAGAGGAGGAGACAGGGAATGGAATAGAGGGACAGACAGGGGATGGAGTAGAGAGACAGACAGGGGATGGAGTA
Organism: Lampetra fluviatilis; assembly: GCF_964198595.1. NCBI lineage: Eukaryota > Metazoa > Chordata > Hyperoartia > Petromyzontiformes > Petromyzontidae > Lampetra > Lampetra fluviatilis. The sequence goes on along the minus strand of NC_136292.1, from coordinate 13,889,597 downwards.
GAGGGACAGACAGGGGATGGAGTAGAGGGACAGACAGGCGATGGAGTAGAGGGACAGACAGGCGATGGAGTAGAGGGACAGACAGGGATGGAGTAGAGGGGGAGACAGGGGATGGAGTAGAGGGGGAGACAGGGGATGGAGTAGAGGGAGAGACAGGGGATGGAGTAGAGGGACAGACAGGGGATGGAGTAGAGGGGAAGACAGGGGATGGAGTAGAGGGACAGACGGGAAGGAGAAGAGAGGGAGACAGGGGATGGAGTAGAGGGACAGACAGGGGATGGAGTAGAGAGACAGACAGGGGATGGAGTAGATGGACAGACAGGGGATGGAGTAGAGGGACAGACAGGGATGGAGTAGAGGGGGAGACGGGATGGAGTAGAGGGGGAGACAGGGGATGGAGTAGAGGGAGAGACAGGGGATGGAGTAGAGGGACAGACAGGGGATGGAGGAGAGGGACAGACAGGGGATGTAGTAGAGGGGAAGCCAGGGGATGGAGTAGAGGGACAGACGGGATGGAGAAGAGAGGGCGACAGGGGATTGAGTAGAGGGACAGACAGGGGATGGAGTAGAGAGACAGACAGGGGATGGAGTAGAGGAGGAGACAGGGGATGGAATAGAGGGACAGACAGGGGATGGAGTAGAGAGACAGACAGGGGATGGAGTAGAGGGACAGACAGGAGATGGAGTAGAGGGACAGACAGGGGATGGAGTAGAGGGACAGACATGGGATGGAGTAGAGGGGGAGACAGGGGATGGAGTAGAGGGGGAGACAGGGGATGGAGTAGAGGGGGAGACAGGGGATGGAGTAAAGGTTTGTAGCAGATGCAGTGTAGAGCAGCAGGAGGAATGGGCTACAGGGTGGGGTGAGCAGACAAGAAATGACCTCAGAATCAGCAGCTGGGCGAGGCCCTGGGAAGATCTTGAAAACAACGTACACGATCGCTTTTTTCGAGATCCGCAGGTGGTGCGGCTTATAGGGGCTTTACCTTCGCAGCTGAACCTGTGGTACACTCAACAATGGGATCCCATCGACCGGAACAATACCCGAGTCATGCGCGAGCATAATGGCGCACGGTAACATCACGCAACACTCCATGCCACGACTTCTTTCTGCTTGAATAGAGAGAAGATCCTCGGTTTATGGACACGTATGTTGGGTGTGGTGACCTTAATCCAGCCTGCTCAAGAAGGCAGGCATAGCAGCCCCAAAGGCTGAGCCGCGAGCTGGTGCCTGTATTGAGTAGCACAGCAAGTAGGTTTGTTATGTCGCTTGCGCTAGTGTTTTCTCCGGACATTTTGGTTTTCTGCCCAGATGCCGTTGCGATGAAGAATCTTGGGACTCATCTTCTTGGTTCTTTCGGTAAAGTAACGTAGAATGGAAATAATAAAATAATAAAAATAAAACATAATAAAATAATTCTCACGACGTTTCGGCCACAACGCAAGCAGCCGTCCTCAGGTGAAGAACAGGTCTGTCAGAAAGACAGCTATTATTTATTATTTTATTATTTCCATTCTACGTGACTTTACCGAAAGAACCAAGAAGATGAATCCCTGCAGTCACGAAAACTTTAAATCGAAATCTTGGGACTCAGCGAGGCTTTTCCAGGTAAATATTGTTAGTGCTGTTATTCAATGCGGTCACCATGCTGTGCAGGTCACAACAACACATTCACTCTCCACACCACAGGTCACAAACTCACTGACTCACCACTCACCCAATCAGTAATGCACTCACTCACTCACCGATTCACTCATTCACCAACTAACTCACCCAACCAGTCACCCACTCACTCACACACGCACCTACCTGCTCACCGAATCAGTTACCTACTCACTCAACCATTCACTCATTCACCCAACCGCTCACCCACCTATCCACTCACCCACTGACCCACCAACTCATCCACTTACTCACCCACTCACCCGCCCACCCACTAAAATGCAGGTCGCCTCACCTCTCTTTCCGCGTCATCCCTTCCACTGCTCTATACTTTGGCATTCCCTCCCATTGTCTCTGTCCCCAAGCTCTTGTGACACTTGCCGACTCTCATCTATCACACATTTGACCGTGGTGTTGTTTGTTGTCGGCCACTTTAGATGTTGGGCCTTTGGACCTGTGCCTCTGCAGCGGAGTTAGAAGCAGAATGTCTGTAAACCGTACGACTCGTCGATTTTTGCCGGTCGGAGTCACAGCGTGGCTGAGTATTCGGCAGCAGTAGTGCCATTGCTGCCGCGGTCCAGCCAAAGTGCGGGGGGGGGGGGGGTCTGTGGGCCTTGGCGGTGAAGCCGCCTGAAACCCAGAGCCCGACGACGATGGGGGGCCCCCGGGCCACTCCACACCCCAAGAGCAGCGTCCCCACGCTGCCCCTCCCCCCTCCCCCACACACGGCTACGTTGCATCTACATCGAGGTGTGACGACCATGACTACATCGAGGTGTGACGACCACGACTACGACGGCGCCACATCACGCCTATCGTTACGGTCACGTCCTCGGAGCGACTTTCGCTGCATGGCACGTCGGCGCCACGGCAAAACGCTGGAACTCAATCCCTGCTGCTCTCTCTGCTTTAGAGGGGGGGGGGGTACGGACCCCCACTAGAGAGCAGTGCACGCCCCCCCTCCAATGAATGGAGTCTTCATCACGTCACCCAGTGAGGCCGCGCTGTGGGGCCTCGGCATGCACTGTGGCGGCCGGTTCTGGGGGTCTATGCGTGTGTGCATGTGTGCGTGCAGGAATGCACATGTACACACGCGCGTGCTCGCGTGTGCAACGTGTGCGCGTGCGTGCGTACAAATGTGCGCGTCGGGCCGTGCGTGCGTCCGTGGGATGGCGTGCGAGACAGCGTTTGTGTCGGCTTTTTTTTTGCACTTCTCCCCGGCAAAAACAGGGCTCAGTTACGGGCGAGTTCAGCGGAACCCTGTGAAGTTCAAAGCACTTTGTTGAAAGTTGAGAGCACGTAGGGGCGACGAGTGCACTCGCCCAGACACTGCCGCTGCTAGCTGAGCCACAAACACCCAACACCACCACCATCCACTATTACCACCAAAACCACCACCACCCACTATTACCACAACCCACCATTACCACCACCCACAACCACCCACTATTAACACCACCCACAACCACTCACTATTATTACCACCCACTATTACCACAACCCAACAACACCACCACTCACTATTCCCACCACCAACCACCACAACTACTGCCCACCACCACCCACTATTACCACCACTCACCACCACAACCACGACCCCCAAACCACCCACAACCACCCACTATTGCCACCACAACCATCACCATCACACACAACCACCACCCCACCACCACCCAGCAGCGGCACCCAGCAAAAACAGGACATTCCAATCCCGGGCTCCCTCTGGCCTCTCCCCTTACAGCAATGACCCCCGCCCCACCACAAACACGCATGCACACACACACACTCTCTCAAACTCATACATACCAACACTTGCACACACATACAATAACACTCACACTCATATGCCCATACGCACATACATATATCTACACGTACACTCACATACGCATTTATACACACATTCGCATTTATACACACATTCGCATACACTCACACACACCACACTCACACACCACCTACTAATACACTCTCACAAAAGACAAAGATCCCACCTAGCGCCTTAACAGACTGTTGGGGCAAGAGCTGTTAGCGAGCTCCTATGAAGGCTGGCACAGCACAGGAGGGGGTTGGTGGCCAACAACATGCCCGACCACCTTTGTCTCCCCATTGCTAATATATACACACCGCATCACGTATGTACTGATTTGAAACCGAGTCGACCGAGGATCAGATCAGATATGTGATACTGATGTTGGCCGTGAGCAGGAATCAAAAGCTGGTCGCCGGGTTCATACCGCAGTGCCCCAACCACCACACTTCTGCTCCCCGTACACTCACGCAGACACAGGCTTGGGACATGTGCTGTTCGCGAGCACATATTAAGGCCAGCACGGCACACGAGGGGTTGGGTAGTTAGCACCACGCCTGGCCACCTGTGTCTCCCTAGTGCTGATGTGTATACACTGCACCAGGTACTAATTTAAGGCGGAGTCTCATTTGTGGAGGCCCAGGACCGGTTCAAATATTCACCACTGTTATTGGTTGTGAGCAGGAATTGAACTCAGGTCGCCGGGTTCATAGCACAGCGCGCTAATCACTGCGCAACACACAACAACAACAACCGCCATTCACCACTAAGTGGCGGTGACGTCACCACGACGCTTGTGCCAGGCCAAGTGCACCTTGAGGCCACGTGAAGTGTCGAACGCCCGCTGGCAGGAGGTCACGGGGCAGACCCAGGTGCCACGGGTCGACTGACCGAGATGACCGAGATGACCGAGATGACTGGCTGATGCACCACCTGTGCCCCCTACTGTACCAACTTGCTGTGCTTTAGCCACCCGGCGCTCCGCTCGTTGTTGTGAGCGTCGCTCCTCCGCCCTGCCTCCAACTGCCCAGTAGCGTCCTTCACGAGCCTCCTCCACAGAGGCCGATCTTGACACCGCTGGTACCAGTCATCGGCAAGTCCACTCAGCTCCACGTCCTCCTGTACCACATCACTCCATCTCTTCTCCAGCCCGTGCCGCGCCCGTTTAGCCCCCTCGATCCGGCCGAACAAAAGCTGTTTAGGCATGCGTTGGCTGGGCATGCGGGCTGCATGACCCAGCCAACACAGCCTTGCCTGCCGGAGGAGCTCAAGGATTTGTGAGCTCCTCACACAATCCAGCCTGGTTAAACCCAGGATGGATCGTAGGTAGGCCAGCCTAAATGTTTCCAACCTGCGAAGATGCTCCATTAGGGGGGTCCACGTTTCGCAAGCGTAGAGAAGGGAGGGAATGACTGTGGCTGAGAAGACCTGAAGCTTCGTGCGGAGCGACAGACCAGGTAGCTTCCACACAGCGTTACGCAACCGATGAAAAGATATTGCCGCTCGACTGATTCGGAGTGAGACCTCTGCTGTTAAACTGGAACCGGTCATAAGCACATTTCCCAGGTATGGGAAACTCTCCACTCTCTCCACTACTGCCCCATCACTGATTGGGAGTTGTGGGGGTGGAGTGTCCGATGGTACAAAATACCCAGGCAGGTGTTTAGTTTTGGTGGGGCTGATGGTAAGGCCCCACCTCTTAGTTGCACGCTCCAGTCTCAGCAGCAGCGTCTCCAACTCCTCTTCTGAATGAGTAGCTATTACCAAATCATCGGCATACATAACGTGGTTGACCAATAGGGAGCCAACCCTTGATCGCACCCGGGCGTCGATCAGCCTCCCATTATATCTGTAGCAAATGGAAATTCCCCCGGTACAGCTATTGAAGGCTTCACGAACTACGCGGTCAAAATAGATGTTAAACAATGTGGGAGCCAGAGGACATCCCTGTCGCACCCCAAGGTGTACAGGGAAAGGCTCTGACTCCCGGCCACATAGTTTTACAACAACACACACACAGTTACTCTCAAACATTCATACACTCATACACACTCTCAGACATAGAAAACAACAACTAAGTGGTGGTGAAATCACCACTACTTAGTGGCAAATGGCGGCTGTTGTTGTTGCACTTTGAGGCGACAGGAAGTGAAGGAGGTCACGGGACAGACCCAGGTGTTATGGGTTGACTTACTGAGATGACTGACAGATGCTCCACCTGTGCTCCCCACACACTTTCTTACACACACTTACATGATGGCATCACTGAAGTGCTTGTGCCAGACTAGGTGCACTTTGAGGCTATGCGAAGTATTGAAGGCTTGATGGCAGGAGGTGACAGGGAGAGACTTCCTCGCAGCCATACTAACAAAGACAAAGATCCCCTGTATAGCCTCTTCAGATTGATATAGCAAATCTCTCAAGGAAATTATGGCGCGTGAGCTTTTGGTGCGGGGACAGCATCATGCCGAGCCACCTTTGTCTCTCCAGTGCTGATGTTTACACACCGTACCAAGTCCACATCTCGGGAAGGCATTCATCACCGATGATGGCCTTGAGTGGGAATCAAACTTTTTGTCCCCGGGAGTTCGCAACCCCAAAATGCTAACCACCAGCACTGACACGCGCACAGTCACACAGCCACTAACACAGTCAGACAACACACACCCTTACGCAAAATGAACTAATGCACACACACATACATTCACTCACCCGCGCGCGTGCGCACACACACTTGCATGTACACACATACAAGACAAAGATCGCCCGTATAGCCTTGAACAGACTGTTGAGGCAAGTGCTGTTAGCGAGCACCTGCATGCGCATGCACACTTGCACACACACATCTACGCAGCCCAATTAATCATCCTGTGAACAATCCTGACTGGTTAAAGATGCCAGGCTAAATATGAACTTCCAACATCTGTACCTTCCATGTGGCCAAGTGGCTCAGGGGCAGCGATGTCGCCTGGGGCAAGAGGTTCACACGGTTCGGATCAAGTAGGTCGTCCTGGTTAGCAGTGCGGGGTGTATCGACCGTAAAATACGCACGGCCGACGTTAAAGATCCCCGTGACGTAATTCGCAAGGGTCGACCATTGCATGGCAGCGTCACGCGGTCCACATGTGCCAACGTCGAAAAGTGAGCCCGCTAATTCCTGGACCGGGATTACACACCGGCAGGTGCTCGTTACTCCCGACCGGCGGACCGGTGCCCGCTCGCAGGACAAGATGCTCGGCCAGCTTGTGCCGTACAATGGAGACGAGCTACCAACATCGCCACTCAAGTGGGAACTCTGAGCCAGCGACGCTGTGGATTGAGTAGCAATTATAAATCAGTGTCTAAGTTGTGAATCCAGCTGCTGGCTTCAAAGCACAGCATGTGTAAACCTCGGAGAATGATCTCAGTGGACGTGAGATCACAAAGAGACCCATAGACTCAAAAAGAGATCCATAGACTCATTAAGAGACCCATAGATTCATGAAGAGACCCATAGACTCACACAAAGACCCATAGACTCATAAAGAGACCCATAGACTCATGAAGAGACCCATAGACTTATGAAAAGACCCATAGTCTCACACAGAGACCCATAGACTCACAGAGAGAAACAGCCTCACATAGAGACCCATAGCCTCACATAGAGACCCACAGCCTCACATAGAGACCCACAGCCTCACACAGACTCATAGACTCAGAAACCCATAGACCCAAAGAGACCCACAGACTCACACAGGGACCCAGAGGCTAGCAGTGGACACGACTTCACGACGTGTACCACCGTTTGTCGTGGTGCGCCGCAGTCACGTTTGGGAGATGGTTTTATTTTCCATTTGCAGGAAAGGTGGTTGCATCTGCCATGCGCAGATTTGATTTACAGTAGTACATTGCTTGCGGGACAGCGGGCTTCCTGACATGAACGCCGGTTCGGAGTGCTGGGTTACGATGCCACCGAAACTAAAACGATATATACGTAAAAATGTTTTACTAGGTGAGGCACACTGAGCTATGTAGCTCTTTTTCAGAAGCGACCTGGCCACAAATGATAGCTTAACGAAGTGGCAGCTTATGTGGAAAAGTATAGCCGCCAAATACTCTGAAAACATGATGTTGATTCTAAATGGAGGGAAAAACCAGAGAACTCGGAGAAAAATCCACGCGACCACGGGGAGAGCCAGAGAAACATTCAGAAACTGCAAATATACAGTGAGGGAAAAAAGTATTTGATCCCCTGCTGATTTTGTATGTTTGCCCACTGACAAAGAAATTATCAGTCTATAATTTTAATGGTAGGTTTATTTGAACAGTGAGAGACAGAATAACAACAAAAATGCAGAAAAACGCATGTCAAAAATGTTATAAATTGATTTGCATTTTAATGAGGGAAATAAGTATTTGACCCCTCTGCAAAACATGACTTAGTATTTGGTGGCAAAACCCTTGTTGGCAATCACAGACGTCAGACGTTTCTTGTAGTTGGCCACCAGGTTTGACACATCTCAGGAGGGATTTTGTCCCACTCCTCTTTGCAGATCTTCTCCATGTCAATAAGGTTTTGAGGCTGACGTTTGGCAACTCGAACCTTCAGCTCCCACCACAGATTTTCTATGGGATTAAGGTCTGGAGACTGGCTAGGCCACTCCAGGACCTTAATGTGCTTCTTCTTGAGCCACTCCTTTGTTGCCTTGGCCGTGTGTTTTGGGTCATTGTCATGCTGGAATACCCATCCACGACCCATTTTCAATGCCCTGGCTGAGGGAAGGAGGTTCTCACTCAAGATTTGACGGTACATGGCCCCGTCCATCGTCCCTTTGATGCGGTGAAGTTGTCCTGTCCCCTTAGCAGAAAAACACCCCCAAAGCATAATGTTTCCACCTCCATGTTTGACGGTGGGGATGGTGTTCTTGGGGTCATAGGCAGCATTCCTCCTCCTCCAAACACGGCGAGTTGAGTTGATGATAAAGAGCTCCATTTTGGTCTCATCTGACCACAACACTTTCACCCAGTTGTCCTCTGAATTATTCAGATGTTCATTGGCAAACTTCAGACGGGCATGTATATGTGCTTTCTTGAGCAGTTTGACCTTGTGGGCGCTGCAGGATTTCAGTCCTTCACTGCATAGTGTGTTACCAACTGTTTTCTTGGTGACTATGGTCCCAGCTGCCTTGAGATCATTGACAAAATCCTCCCGTGTAGTTCTGGGCTGATTCCTCACCGTTCTCATGATCATTGCAACACCACGAGGTGAGTTCTTGCATGGAGCCACAGGCCGAGGGAGATTGACAGTTATTTTGTCTTCTTCTTGGTTCTTTCGCCCCTGATGCCTGCTGTATATTTGGAGTTTGCGTGGTTGCGTGGATTTTTCACCTCGTCCTCCAATTTTTCCCTCCACTTTAAAGCTTTCGTGACTGCAGGGATTCATCTTCTTGGTTCTTTCGGTAAAGTCACGTAGAAGGGAAATAATAAAATAATAAAAATAAAACATTATAAAATACAATTCTCACAACGTTTCGGCCACAACGCAAGCAGCCGTCCTCAGGTGAAGAACAGGTCTGTCGGAAAGACAGCGTCTGGCACCACCAAGCTTGGCATCGTATATTTAAGCTGGGTTAGGGGAGGAAGGGCGCCTTTACAAAGGAATTTTCATATCAACAGATGAATTAAGATATTTATGGAAAATGCAGATATGGGATTAGTCACTACTTGTGGAATGCGTAGGAGGTGGGGGGTCTCAAAGTCATATTATGCCCGTGCATTATGTAGGATTAGCAGCAACAAAGGGAGGAGGTAGGGTTAGCAGTAATAAAGGGAAGGAATTTTAATAGTAAGGAGTTACAGCAGCCAAACCACCACGTAAAAAACTAAAATATAAACTACATCAATATCATCAATATACTAAATATACTCTCCAATAAGCTGAGCTACTAACAGTAAGTCATACATTACAATTCTATTTCGCAAAAAATATAATATGCCTCCAGCTAAACTTTTTCCTTACATCACACGGATCTACCCTGTACTATATACTGCCATAGACAAACCCAAAATTAAATTATATACTGCATTACTATATACAACCATATACCTTAGACTATACATTGTAATATTACACTATGTATTATTCTACCCACCCTACTGTATACCACACTGCTGTATATTTACTATACAATTACGATACTATATATTACCTTATACATTATATTAAACATTACACTTTTATACTATTTATTATTATACAATCTGCTAAACACTATACCATTGCCCGTCGCGTGGAAGGTACTAAGAGGAAGCAACGAAATATGTCAATGGGAGAGTGGTGCGGGGACTTGCAGCGGAGCAAAGACTACATTCCCTGTGGAGAATACAAAATATATATAGTCAATGCCAGTGAGTGGAACGCGGTCTGAAAGTCGCCGTAAATGTGAACACAATCAGTTAAGATCCGAAATGGTTTATTACGTCCTTCCAATGATTGCTGAGCCAGAATCCATCTTCTCGGTTGAAATTGTCTCTGTGTTTGTATATGTGGATCGCCTCATGAACGAATCTCTCATGATAGCCAGATGGCTTGCAGATAACCTTTGTCTTGGAGAAGTCAATGTCATGTGAGCCCACTGAATTGTAACAGTGATCTGCCATGGCTGAGGTGTGTGTCCTACCGTGTTTCAGGTCTGCTTTATGTTCACGGATGCGGTCCGAGACATGTCGTTTGGTTTCTCCAATGTAACTGCTACCACAGAGGCAACTTAGTTTGTAGACGCCAGGGTACTGTATGTCTGGAACCATATCTTTTACAGACGGGACCAGATCACGGATTTTATGTACTGTGTTGAATCGGACCTGGATCTTGTATTTATTCAGGATTTTGGAGATATTTTCTGTGACCCCCGCAATGTAGGGTAAGGTGATGGTTTTGAATGGCTCCTCAACCGGATCCTTCTTGATGGTTGGAGTGATGGCTTTGCAGATTGTGTAGTCGGAGTAACCATGAGCCTTAAGAGCTTGGCATACGTGCTTGAGTTCACTGGCAATGTGTTCCTGGTCGGAGATGCATTGGGCTCTATGGTGTAGAGTCTTGATGAGTGAATTCTTCTGGGATGGATGGTGGTGGGAATCCGTTTTTAGGTAAGCATCCGTATGGGTAGCTTTCCTGTAGACAGAGTGGCTAATTGAACCATCAGGTCTCCTTTTAATTAGGACATCCAAAAAGGGTAGCTTGCCATCTTTTTCGACTTCCATGGTGAATCTGATGGCTGGGTGTATGGAATTGATGTGGTCGAGTAATTGGTCTAGAGCAGGCCGGCCATGTGGCCAGATGACAAAAGTGTCATCTACGTACCTCTTCCATAAGATCGGGCGTAGAGTGGCAGTCTGGATGGCGTCAGTCTCAAATTTCTCCATGAAAACGTTGGCTACAACCGGAGATAGGGGGGAGCCCATTGGGGTGTTCTCAGTTTGTTTGTAGAAAGTTCCATTCCAGGTGAAGTATGTATTGGTTGAGCAGTGTCTCACCAGGGGGGGTACCTCAGTATTCAGTCCTTGATGAACCAAGTCTTCAATGATTGCGATGGTGTCAGGTACAGGAACTTTGGTGAATAAGGAAACCACATCAAAACTGACAAGCAGGTTGTCTGGGGACAGGGAAATTCCCTTGATTGTCGATACCAGGTGAGTAGAGTTTAGTATCGCAGAGGTGGTTTTTCCAGTGAAAGGCCGCAGGATTTCAGACAAAAAACGAGTCAGTTTGTAGGTGGGGGAGTTGATAGTAGAGACAATAGGACGAAGGGGTGTATCTTAATACGATAATTGGTTCTTTACCCTTCTATCTGGCAACAAAACTGACACCTTTTTACAAGGAGTCATGTTTGCATAGACCGCAATACCTGCAGTCATAATACAAACAAAAGAACATAACTCTGATAATGTGCACTGTCCTTAAAGTTGATTGATCCACACCCGAGACAGCTTTCCTTAGAGCCTAGTCTCATATGGGTTGGACCAGATGACGCCAAAAGGCGCACAACTCAAAGACAATGCACCATCAGAGTATGAGAGCTCGGGGCAAGCATCTACACTATGGGAACCTCATTTGCCAGTAAAAATATGATAATTGGTTCTTTACCCTTCTATCTGGCAACAAAACTGACACCTTTTTACAAGGAGTCATGTTTGCATAGACCGCAATACCTGCAGTCATAATACAAACAAAAGAACATAACTCTGATAATGTGCACTGTCCTTAAAGTTGATTGATCCACACCCGAGACAGCTTTCCTTAGAGCCTAGTCTCATATGGGTTGGACCAGATGACGCCAAAAGGCGCACAACTCAAAGACAATGCACCATCAGAGTATGAGAGCTCGGGGCAAGCATCTACACTATGGGAACCTCATTTGCCAGTAAAAATATGATAATTGGTTCTTTACCCTTCTATCTGGCAACAAAACTGACACCTTTTTACAAGGAGTCATGTTTGCATAGACCGCAATACCTGCAGTCATAATACAAACAAAAGAACATAACTCTGATAATGTGCACTGTCCTTAAAGTTGATTGATCCACACCCGAGACAGCTTTCCTTAGAGCCTAGTCTCATATGGGTTGGACCAGATGACGCCAAAAGGCGCACAACTCAAAGACAATGCACCATCAGAGTATGAGAGCTCGGGGCAAGCATCTACACTATGGGAACCTCATTTGCCAGTAAAAATATGATAATTGGTTCTTTACCCTTCTATCTGGCAACAAAACTGACACCTTTTTACAAGGAGTCATGTTTGCATAGACCGCAATACCTGCAGTCATAATACAAACAACATTATCAGAGTTATGTTCTTTTGTGAGAGGGGGTCAAATACTTATTTCCCTCATTAAAATGCCAATCAATTTATAACATTTTTGACATGCGTTTTTCTGGATTTTGTTGTTGTTATTCTGTCTCTCACTTTTCAAAAAACCTACCATTAAAATTATAGACTGATCATTTCTTTGTCAGTGGGCAAACATACAAAATCAGCAGGGGATCAAATACTTTTTTCCCTCACTGTACAGGCATCAGTCGGGATCGAACCCACGAGCTCTTGCATACCAGGCAAGGGAGTTAACATTTCCTAGCCACTGCTCCCGCCGTTTAAGGCCAAAGTGTTCAGTTTGAATCATTGGGAACTCATCCAGGATTAGTGCCGTGCTCCGCAACTGAAACCATAAGTGGTTACGCCTAGTCGTTCATTTTGCAGGGTGACCTCGCCACCGATGAGGTCACCCCGCCGATGGGAGGCCTCATGATGGCCGTCGTGTCTGGGACACGGTCAGATGCGCATATCGTTAGCGAGAGAGAGTCGACCGATATTGCCGAATCGTCAAAAAAAGCGTTTCTCCAAAGGTCATTCGTCGAACATATCTGCCCGGGTGACTCAGCGGTCAGGCGAGCTGCTTGCAATCTGAAGGTTCCATGTTTAAATCCTGGTCTGTGGTTGACTAAGCCCACCATCCCTCCAAGGTTGTCAAAATATGTACCACTTTTGGTGTCCTGCGGAGAGACTCGCCTCGACCATAGAAACATGGAATTTCCACAAATGGCTCAGAACTGTCAATGCTCGTTTGAGCAATAAATCACTTTGACCTTTTAAATATGCGGAATGATTCACACGCCTTAATTCCCAGAGTAAAAGGACAGAAGACATCCCCATCGCACCGCCAACGTCCGGCACGTTCGCCGACCCACGGCACCATGGTCACCAATTTCGCGACTCACGACCTCGATTGTAGGCATCCCGAGTGGGGTTCAACCCTAGAACGTGGTCGGTGCCGCAGCTCCGACCCCTCGGACCGCCGGCCCCCTTTTCTTTAATGCGCTCGCGGGGGGGGGGGGGGTTCCTTTAGCCGCGAAGCAGACGAGCAGGCGCTCGTGGAGTTTCGTCGGGTTCACAAGAGGGGCCACATGGCAAAACAAAGCAGCGCTTCACTACCGCCGCACCGCTGTGAGCGGCTAATTGGGCCGAGCACGTGCGGTGGGCCACAGCTCTCCCCGCAGCCACGTGTACAACGCCCGACTCTCATCACCGTCTCATCGCTTCGTCCTCATCGCTTCTCCTTGTGGCCCCGTTGGGGTACCCGGCGGTCATTTGTTTGTCGCACGTCGCAGAGGTTCACGGTTTTGAATTCAGCGGCCGCCCCAATTATTACTGCGGGGCGCGACAGCCATACTGAGGCTACATGCGCAGAGACTGCTTCACAGCGGACTTTAGGTGTCCAATAACATCATTCGCAAGAGTTGGCCAATCGCGTGCCAGCTTGTCAGATTTGAAAAGTTAAATCGACAAATCCGTTACTTCGGATCACGCGAAACCATTTCTACCGCCTATGTATATACATGTATGTTGAACTTCTTTCGCACCACCATACATAGCCAACGGTGCTAATCGGAGTTACGGGGGAAGGACAACAAACTAAACACAAAAAGCTATTTTAAAGAAATGAGTTTTCAATATAGTTTTAAAAGTGCATAGCTCCAGTGGCTTCCTAGTGTCCTCTTACAGGCTAGCACTGAATAGCCTTGTGGCGCACAGGGAAGGCTGCCACTCGGGGTCCACTTGGAAAGTTTTGGATGAGTTGAGATGAAAGGAGCTTTGAAACACACAGGTGTTTATTAGAATAATTATTAACTCAAAATCCTCGGTAACTGCCGGACCGACCACTGTAATATTAGCACTGAACGGCAAACAGCGCGATGTCCTCTTGTGCCTCCACAACTCGAAGATTGATAGCTCAAATTCATGTATACCCATTTTCAAGTTTACAATATATAACGAAGGAACATTTCGTGTATTTCTGAGGTTTGGATTGCCGTAGCGGCGAGGACCTGCAATCTTCGCTGTGCACATGCAGCGGTGCTGCTCATCGCCCTCCAGAGCACGCAGCCACTGCTGCTCATTGTACGGGGGCTTCCGTCGCTTTGCCCTCTCGTGCGTTATTACAGAGGAGCAAGTGAAGAGGAAAAGACCTTTTTGCGACCGGAGGGCATTAAGAGAGTCGTGTGTTGCCTCGTTTATTTTAGCGGAGGAGAGGATGCGTGTGTTGCCTTTGTGAACCGAGCGATCGTCGCTCGTGTTGGGCCGTCGCAGCGTTAGCCTCGTGGTGGTGGTGAGAGAAGGTGGTGTTGGACCGCCAGGCATTTGTTGCTGTTACTCAGGGCTTTGGCCGAATGCGCACACTGCACCAGCATCGGCAGTCGCCATCGCCCTGTTCAAACGAGCGACGGGACAGGGCTCACGTCAAAGGCGCTGAGCCAGTGACGGAAATTCCACATTACCGTGGTTGAGCCACGTGACTTCACATAAAGTGGTGCAGGCTAAATTAACACTTGGACAGGATATTAACTCGCAACCTTGCAAAAGTTGAACGATCTAACCATGGCACTACGTGGGCTAAAGGAGTCATTACTCAAAAGCTATAAACCATTTGCACGGAACGTGCGGTTCCTGCTCATCATTTCTCAACGAGTCTGTCATCACAAGTCATAATTTATTGGCCTTTGCATCAACTCTTTGAAAGTTCTTGATGCGTCAGACAGTTACACAGTGCCACCAGGTGCCACGTGGTGCAACACATTGCCACAAGCTGCCACGCGGTGCTACAAGCGACATGAGCTACCACACAATTCCACGTGGTGCCACACGGTGCCACGCAGTGCATCGCGGTGCCACGCAGTGCCATGAGCAACACGAGTGACACGAGTGACACGAGTGACACGCGGTACTACGCGGTGCCTCGAGTGACAAGTGGTACCACGCGTTGCCTCGAGCTGCAACACGGTGCCACAAGTGATATGAGCTGCCACGCGGTGCCACGTAGTGCCAAGTGGTGCCACGACTGACACAAGTGACATGCGGTGCCACACGGTGCCACGAGCGACACGCGGTGACACGCGGTGCCACGAGCGACACGCGGTGCCACGAGCGACATGAGCGACACGCGGTGCCTCGAGCAACACGAGTGACACAGGCGTATCCACGCACCTCACATGTCCGCCGCACCGCACCTCTTGCTCAGCGGGCCCACTCCGCTTGCTCAGCGGGCGCACTCCGCTCACAGCCGCAAAAAAACAAACCTCCAGTCAGGGGCGCCGCGATCCACCGTCAACATCAACGGAATCATCGCCCTCCTCCTTCTGGGTGGGCATCAGCGAGCATCGCTCGGTGGAGAGCAGTGGGAAACAGAGAGGCCAGTTCGACAAGCGGAAACACAGTCACGTCGCGAGAATGTCCCTTGGTCCACGACCAACAAGAGAGAGAGGTGTACGGATTGACACTCAAAATAGCTCGGGCCTCCCGACACGCGGGTGCGTGGCGGAGGAGGCTGCTGGGTAGCTGGGTACTTAGGGCTCCTGGCAAAGAATGAGTCGAGTAACTTTACTTTTTTTAACAGTTTCTGAGCACCCCCCCCCCCCACCACCATGGCTCAAAGCGTCAAGCGGCCGGCAACAAACAGCACTATCAGAGTTGTAACAGATGGTATTTGACATTTTTCTTGATTTGAGCCAGGACGTAAGAGCTTTGGGGAAATAGATGGGAGGGATTCCAGAGTGGAGATGCAGCAAAAGAGAAGTGTTACATGGCTGCAGTGTGGTTAGTGGGTGAGTTGGTGAGAGAGTGGGTGAGTAGGTGAGTGGGTGAATTAATGAGTGAGTGAGTGTTGTTGTGACCTGCAGTGTGGTGGTGGTTGAACAGTGTGGGATAAGACAAAAGCTTCAACATGAGTGTAGGAATGAATCAGTGAAGTTTGTGGGAACAGAAAACCATGGTAGTAGCGATAGAAGAGTGATACGGAGAAGGCTGACTGCCGGCGAGCAAGTGATTGGAGCAAATCGGTGAGTGTACAAGTGTACACTCCCACGAATACAAAGTCAACGATAAAAAGAGCGGCATCTCCACTCAAATGAGCATCACAAGCAGACCCATTAACAACCTTTAGCCAGTGATGAAAATTCCACATTCCTATGATGGGGGTGATTATATACACAGAAAAATCACTGCATCATCATCATCATCAATGCACCACATCACCATCATCGCCACACAAAGCATCATCACACACGGCGTTAGCAAAATGCAAAGTGATTCTTGCTAAAATAAGCAATGAGACAGAGCCACCTGGCTGGATTGTGCATGCATTGTGCATGCATTGTGCATGCATTGTGCATGCATTGTGCATGCATTGTGCATGCATTGTGCATGCATTGTGTATGCATTGTGTACGTATTGTGTACGCATTGTGTATGGCTATATGTGGGATGTTTGTTAGCCTTTACAGGTGCTCGCTAACAGCACTTTCCTCGACAGTCTATTAAGGCTATTTGGAAGATCTTTGTCCTTTATATGGGGGAGCGGTAGCGTCGTGGTTAGTGCGCTACACTATGGACCCGGTGATCAGAGTTTGATTCCTGCTCACGACCAACACCAGTAGCAAATTTCTTACACTGACATGCTAATCTCTCACAATACAATGGCCACCCCCACAGGTTCGTTTGTCAAGATTTACTCGATCTTACATTTATATGCAAATTTCCTCCCACTGACTCTTGGGCTACAACCATCCCAAACCTTCATAACTCCTTACCTTAGCAGCGCTCCCACCATATATTCTCAGCAGCTCTCCCGCAATATTTCTCACCTGATGACAAATGCTTGTGTTGCGATCGAAACGTCGTGATATTATTATTTTTATTTATTTATCTATCTACGTGGCTTCACCGAAGGACCCAAGAATATGAATTCCTGCACTCATCGAAAGCTTTAAGTCAAGATTCATCGTAGTGAGTTGGAGCGCATCAGATGGAATGTAGCAATTAGCTAAACCTCTGAGCCAAAGGGCGCCGACTTTTTCAGAACTTCGGATCCCGACTCCTGGTGCACATAGTGGCACCGCGGCACAATAGGGCACAATTACACGGCGATCGCACCGTACGCGACAACACACGCGCGCGGACGTGGTTGACACACGTGGTTGACACACGTGGTTGGCACACGCGGTTGGCACACGCGGTGCTTTCTGGGCAGCAGGGTGCTTGGCGCAGTGGTGACACTCACGGCCGCACAGCAAAAGGGACCTGGGTTCAATTGTGGGCTCGGGTGCTTTTCTGCGTGCAGTTTGTATGTTCACCCCCTGGTTCTGCTGCGTGGGTTTCCTCTGGGCTTTCTGTTTTCTTCTCACACCTAAAATAACACACGATGTAACCGGTATTGGCCAAAATAGCCTCATGCTGAAAAATTACCTGCAAATTACTGAATTGTGATTACACACGGCAGTAGCATCGCCCCCTACTGTGAAAACCTGGCAGGACCCTCCTGAATAAAAGTATCATGACTCGGTAAACTAGCGGAATAATAAATAACAATAATAATAATCATATCAGTGGAAAATGCCAGCGGTAATTGGTGATTGGTGACGTGTTTCCTCGAGTGCCCTGGGCCCCGCGTGGGGAGGAGTGGGAGGGTGGGCCCCATGGGGAGGGGTGGGAGGGTGGGCCCATGGGGAGGGGTGGGCCCCATGGGGAGGGTAGGCCCTGTGTCACGAGTGGGGCATTGGGGCTGCACGGAAGGCGCAAACACGACGGCGCGCACGTGGAGGCCAAGGCTGCGCCACTCAGAGACGCATGGCGACGCGGTGCCGGTGCTCATCGCAGCAACAGCGCGGCAGTGTTCACAGCCAATGTCCCGTGAGCAAAGAGCAGCAGACGAGCCCCGGCCTCTAACCTGGTCCTACGCATGCGCAGCCCTGCACTCTCAGAGTAACGCTCGGCGAGCACGGCGGCGATGACACGCAGCGGACGCCACTCAGATCTGCGACTCGCCCTTCGACTTTTGTTCATCTCCCTTCGCACGTTTTCATATTTCCACACAGCGTATCCCACTGTGCGCGCACGAGAGTGGCACGCCAATGCATGCCCAGGTGGGATCGACCAGCCGCACTAGCGGCGACAGTGTGTTTGCGCCGCCGACTCGCGGCGAACCCCAAGGCTCGTTTACGCACGGAAACATTGTTTGGTTTAAACACACACACACACTGACAAAATATAAGAATAACACACCGTAAATACAGTCGTGTGATTAAAGGGCGTACTTTATCAAATGTGAAAATGCGAAGAGAGTACTGCCATGGTGCAACGAATGCTGCTCGGTGCACCGTTCGCCATTTACCGCGGCTGTGGCTCGGCCTCATGCCGACTTCAACTCCCGGGGTAGAATTGGCACCGAGCTACGAGTGCCGGGACTCCTGTCTGCCACCGGTGTTTGAGGAAAAAAACATTCCCCCAAACACACTCCAGAGAGCGGTGGAAACATCTGTGGAAAACTTCCCCCCCCCAAAAAAGCGACTGCGCTGACGAAAAAAGTTTCTGTGCCACTTGGGCAAATTACAAAACAGCTATACTGTACTAAACAAATAAACAGGTGAGGCTTTTTGTTTATTCTCAAGAAGGAAATCACGTTCAGTCTATCGGGCAGTGTACGGACCTTCTCATTATGAATCCCATTTGTTTATTAAACAGGACTTTTTTGTACCGGTTTTGACTTCACCAAGCCTCATCAGGAAGAAGCGGCCTCGTAGACTACAATGCTGCTGGTGTGCCCTGATATTACGAGCAGTGCAGAGGACGAAGGGGCTCATCAGCTAAGTGGCAGCGGGGCAATGCTAATTGCAGATGAGACTCGGTGAAGCTGAAACCAGCCTGAGCCTCCAGCCTATAACATGAGAGCACCCAATGACGAGAGCTTAACAGGCCTTGCTGATGAGACACAATCAAGTCAAAGTTGGTCCACAATAGCCTCGTCAAAACAAAGGTTGAAAAAAGAAGCTGCAGGAGACGTTACTGGCTTCAGGAGGTGAACACCCCCTCTCACCTCAATTATCCACTCCTGGCACTGAATTCTGTTTTTGTTGTTGTCATTTACATTTCAATTATCGTTGCCTTTAGTGCTTGTAGGTCACCACAGCAGCAGCGAATGCCAATGACTGTATTGTACCGATGAGTCCTAATGAGGATGAATCCGGTCTACGGATGTGTCTTTCGCTGCTGGCAGCTGTGATGACCACATCGTCTCAACACGCTTTACGTCGGTGGTTCTAAAAGCAAAAACGGTCACGCAATTAGTTCCTTTCTGAGCCGGCGGTCGGCATAAGGGCGCCGCGAGCTGTTATGCCACGCGTTGCCGCTCACACCTTTTGCGTCGACTCTTGAGCGAGCGAGCCACCGTGACCTCACCTCCGTCAATCGGGGAGCGAAGGCTGAGCAGCAGAGAACTGGGGCAGTCGAGATCCCAGGTTCCGGCGTCTGGCTTTAGAATCCAAAACTCCCCGACATAGACCGCTGGGCAGAGGGAAAACAACAAAGAAAATAAAAAGGGAAAACCATCCAGAAAAATAATCGCCGAAATGCTCAGCAGAGCAGAGCGGCTGGCTTGATGATCTTCCCGGTCGACGGTCAACGCAGTCTTGGCCAAGAGTTCACGGAGAGCGGACGGACTAACGAGCGCGGCTGGTCGGCGCGCGGCGATGCACTGAAAACCGCGGGGCGGCCGTGCCAAAATGTCCCGTGCAAACGGCGATGAGGCAATACGCTCGGCGTCATGGCCATTTTTGGTCCAACAGTTTTAAAAAACACACACACACGCCCGACAGGCGCACATACACATGCACACACGCGGGCGCGCAGGCATGCACTGGACGGTGTCACGGAAAACTCGCCCGTGCAGCCCGCAGACGCCCTCCCTCCCCCCCTCTTTCCCCAGCCCTCCTCCTCATCATCATTGCGATGCCGTCACATGGTGCAAACTTCCTTCCAGGGCGAGAGGGGAGAGACTGAGGGGGCGGGCAGCTGGGAGCTGGCTGGTGTCCGGCCCCAGCCGTGAGGGGTGGAGTGTGGGGGGTGGCTGGCGTGAGGTGGGGTGGTCGGCGGCACTGGGTTGAGCGACTCCACGCTCGTGGAGGAGACCACAATCGCACCATTATTCCCGCCTGCGCAAAGCGCTTGCGCGCGCCGCTTGTTTTGCCTGCTGTCCCTCTCTGCCCTCCGTGCGGGTGCCCATCTCCTTCGACCCGCTCCCTCTCTCTCTCCGAGTTTATTACACTGTTTCGTTTCCTGCTTCTCTCTCTCGCGCTCAGCTCCCCTCTCTGTGGACCCTCGAGACTCACGGACTGAAAGTCACAGCGGCCGCATTCTGATTCGCGACTCGGGGCTCGGCCTCAGGATGCTCGCCGGCTTTCCGAGGACGCAAAATGTTGAGCGCCTCAACCGTGGGGTTCAGCTCAGGCTCAGGCTCAGCTAGGGCTCAGGCTTGTGAGAAAATTCAAAGCAAGGCTGGGACCGTGTGGCTTGAGCCGGCTCACATGAGTCAGAGTTGAGCGCAATGGCTATACAACTAAACATTTTTTATTTTACCAGGGAAGAGCCCACTGAGCTATGTAGCTATTTTAAGAAGTGACCTGGCCACGAATGATAGCTCAACAACGAAGTAGCTTATCATTTGGAAATTTATAGCAGCCAAAACACTCTAAACACGTGATGTTGATTCTAAATGTGGAGGGAAAAACCGGAGAACCCGGAGAAAAAGCCAAGGGACCACGGGGAAAGAAACACGCAAACTCCAAATATACAGGCGTCAGGGTCGGGATCTAACCCACAACCTGTATACCAGGCGAGGTAGTTAATATATTACCACCGTGGCTAAGAATACAGGTGCCAGTATTCCATTCAAGTTCTATCTCTCTGCCTGCGCATCAGTCACCAATCTATAGCACTGAGATCTGTCCTATGGCATGTGTCGTGATGGGTACTGCAAGATCCGAACTTGTCCGTCTAGTGCTCACTGAGCTGCATTGTTTTCCGGTTGTCGAACGAATCCATTATAAGGTCGCACTCATTACACACAAAGTACTTGCCACAAAGGAACCACGATCCCTCGCTGATTTCGTCAAGGAGCATAAACCATCACAAGAACTCCAGTCGTCCTCATTGGCAGTGGCTTTTGGCTCACCATCGAAGCAAAGATGGTCACCACATTGCATGCTTTCGGATGCGCTTCTGTGGCTGCCTGCAACGCCATTCCTTCCGATATTAGAAAGCCACTGGAGCTATGTAGTTTTAAATCATCTAGATCGAAAACGAATTTCTTTAGAACTGCTTTACGTGTTTAGTTTCATGTCTTTCCCCCGCACCTCTGATTAGCACAGTTGGCAACGTACGGTGCAAGAGAAGCTCAACATACATGACTGTTTATCCTGCGAGCCTTCGCCCCGTCACATGGCGTCAGAATGCAAGCCTCGCACTCAGCAGCCAATTCCGTTTCTCTGCACCATGATGCCCTGTCCATCTCTCCCCATTATCTGCCAGTAACAGAGATGATGATGATCATCAGTGTTTCTACGTGGGATAATTTGTACAACACTGCACGATCCACAGCACACAAGGAGGGCGAATACTAAGATGTGTTTCGCCAATTAACGAAAGGCATGGGAGGAAAGCGGGAGCACCTGGAGAAATCCCACACGTGTGATGGGGGTTACACTCAATCTCCATGCAGATGGGACTGATGGAGATTAGACTACACCTGCTGTACTGCCTTCTCCTGATGAGCCAGGGTTATGGCACTTACTCAACGCCCATGGGAGGGGAATTTGACCACTGCCGGATCACTGGCCACGTGCAACGTAGCCACGCCCACCGCTTGTTTAACCCCCCCCCCCCTTCTATGCACCGAGCACGACACGGCTGGATTCGTATTCAACGCCTTCGAATCCTGCAATCGTGACAGAACCCTCCCCAGTGATAACGAACACTGCCACATAAACGTGCGTGATATCGCAGTGCTGGCTATCACAGTGCTGGCTATCACACAGGAGAGCTCTCTGTGAGAGGATTTACCGAGACAAGTCTAAGCATCCTGGTGGACGATCTACACAAACGAGGAGATAAGACCCACACCTCTGAATGGGTAGAACAGCAACCTGGCTTCTTTACTGCAAAACCACGTGCGGGCGGGCATCACACACGCGTGCGGCGATTCACTGCAGGGTGCCGGGGTCCGGGAATCCACCACATCCCGTCTCGCGCCTGCTTGCCATGGCCTATTTCTTTTGTTTTCCGTATTTCTACCCCCTTTTGTTTTGTCTGTCTGTCCCCGTCCCTCCGTCTCTTGGGTTGTCCCTCATGTTCACGTCCTCCACTTCCATCAACGACGATGGCGACGACGATGACAGCAACATTAAGGTTTCTTCCAAAACACAGAAGCTGTCGCCAAAAAATCACAGCTGTCTCCACGCCAGTGCCCCACACCGATTTCCGGCACTGCACATGTGCCCGGCAAAAAACAGAAGCCGGTTCTTATTAGCGCCGAAAAAGCAAATTGCTGCAGAAAGCCCAGTATGACTGAGCCTTCTTCGTTGCTTCAAAAACCCGACGTCGAGCGGACGCCGTTTATTCACGACACGAGAGACGGAAGTCTCACAGGGGACACAAGGCCTGGCCACAGACGGTGTGCCAGACGTCCGTTGTTCTCGGGCGTGGCGAGCGGTGCGCTCAGGAGCGGCGATGCCGCGCCGCGACGTTTGGTAGCGGCGCGTCGACGACACCTCCCCGTCAAATTGACGGAACGTGGACAATGTGATGCGAGACAACGGCACGACTCTCCTGTGTCCGCCACTAATCTCTCTCATTGGCAAATCATAAAAAGAAAAAACTACCAGGTAAGGGTCACTGAGCTATACAGCTCTTTTCAGAAGCGACTTGGCCACAAAAGATAGCTCAACAAAGTGGATTATCACGTGGAAATTTAAACCAGCCAAATACTCTAAATGCATGTTTTTAAATATAGAGGTTTTTAGGAAAATCCACGCAAGCAGGTGTCAGGGTCGGGATTGAACCTACGACCTCCTGCATATCAGGCGAGGTAGTTAACATCTCGCCACCGTGGCACCTCTATCAATGGATCTGTGGTGGGCTAGGGGATATGTGCTTCTTCCCCTTTTCTGCAGATCCCCGTGGACTTTCAGATAAAAGTGTGCATATTGCGGAGTGACTGCTCATTTGATAAGATCGGTTCTAGGGAGTGCGATGGAGAGCACTTCTCCATGGACCCTATCGAACAATCTCCGCATTAAAATCAATAAAAATTTTAATCTGGTGAGGTCGCTCACTATTGCTTTCAAGCGTTTGGACGGTGTCCCGGTCTCATCAGTACCCCCAGTGAGACGCGATCGGAGCTGTAATTGCTCTTCTCCTACGGAGCAATTCTCTGGAGTCCCACGAGAGCATCGTACAGGCTACCTCGGCGACACGCACACACACCTACGCCAAGATCGAGGCTCCTCTCCAAGGGCAAGACTGGGCCACGTTTGTCCACACGTGCGACGTAGGCACAGTGCCCACTCGTGAGTCAAGTGCTGAGTAATCCTGTGCCGGATACGAACAGCTGCCAATGGGGGTGCCCTTCGCATGTTTGAAATGAGATGCAAGCAGCTCACCATGCGTGAAACGCTCCCCAAATTTCCCATTTAAATGGGCGCTTTCTCAAAAACTAAATCGGCATCATTCGTGTTCTTATTTTTTCATTCTTATTTTTCAGTCACTATATTTTCATTTTTATTATTTAATTGTTATTATTTTTTCTATCTACGTGACTTTACCGAAAGACCCAAAGAATATTAATTCCTGTAGTCACGAAAGCTTTAAGTCAAGGCATCATTCTTGATCGATGTAAACAGAGTGCAACTCCCCTCGCCCACGGATCCTCTCACTGGTAATCCTCTCCCCAGCTGAACACCGCAAAACGAAGAGTATCACTGTATACAACTGCCTACCCGCCAAACGTCTAAATGTCTGGCCAGATCCATTCACGCGTGGGCGATTACTTCTATGGTGGCCGTCGTAAATACACATCCGCGAGAAACATTTTAACAATCGCAGGGGCAGGGTGAGCGATTTTTTTATTTTTAAGTGCAAGCAGAGGGGAGCCTTGGGAAGTCGTAGGGCAATACACCGCGGAAGCCAACCCCGACGGGGGGGAGGGGGTTCACCAAACTCGAGTATTGGTAGAACATTCCCTCGTTACTCAGGGACTTGGCTATCTGCGAATCGTTACATCTGGAAATCTACACTACTGCATTGAGGAGAGGAAGTGATGAGATAAGGTGATGATGCACAGCATCATTATCACTTAAGGGAAGTCTTTCAACTATCATTAATACATTCATATTTATTCTTATTTACTTTTTTTATTTATTAGCTTATTCATGCATATCTTTACGTTAATTCAAAGATAGGCTTTCGTAGACCAATACCATTAACTGCAAAATGTGCTATTCACGAGCACCTCCAGAACATATACATCTCTCATCAATAACAAAGGAATGCTGCGGTTGATTGATATTTGCCAGGGAGGATACACAACGTGTCTTTATTATTATCATCATTATTATTGTAGGGCCCCGTCTGAAAACTCAGAAATGACGGCACGGCCTCAACGTGCTGGGACGTTTCTGGACCTGCCTCAGCCGTTGCAAGCAGGCGGCCTCTCTTACTCGGCGACCGTCAATATCAACCTCTTTATAAATAAATAAATAGAAAATCTACAAACTATCCCAGGGAATCAAACTGCCCAGAGCAAACAAAAGCGCCTTCAATTTGCAGAGGTGGGCACGTGTAGAAGGGGTCGCGCGTGGTGGACGTGGCAACCACGAGAAAGAATAACAACGGCCTGGAATCTTGAGCACCTCATGCTGCACCTGCTCAAATGCCTCAGTAAGTCAAAGCGCTTTACATCGCTTACCATCGCAAACGTTTGAAAAGGGCATCCCCCAGCGGAAAGCCGTCCCTGTGGGCAACAGGTGACTCGGCACCTCAGAATATTTCAGAATCATCAGAAGATTTATTTAGACTGCAGGAGGAATCCGATAAGCTATGAAGTTCTTTTTCACACGATGTTCCACTTGGGGTGCGGGGTCAGAAAGTTACAACAACAAACAATACAACAAGATGACAGTAGTTCAAAGTATAAGAAAGGTAAACAAATCACCTAAACACATACAAATAAAACTAAACCATCCCCATCCGACCAGGCAAAGCCCACTGAGGTGTTCATTGATTTTTCGGAAGCGACCTGGCCACAAAGCAGGCATTCTTCTGCCAAGAGGGGGGGTGATGATTGCTACGCACAATCTCCACGGAGTAATTTGCAGTGTATAATTTTTCGAATTTGGCAAATGTGGACTGTGACGACAGCACACAATGGCCTACTCGTTAAGAAAGACATCAACTGTGAAGCAGATGGCTCATAATACTCTATACATGATACACTCGCAATAATAACCACGGCGGCCTGCTGGATTCAAACCACAAACTATGAACCGCAAGCAGCAAACATGCCACCGATCGTATGTGTACAGACATGTATGTGTGAGTCTATGTTTGCGAGCGTGCGTGTATGAGTGCGTGTGTGAGTGCGTGTGTGAGTGCGTGTGTGAGTGCGCGTGCGCAAGTGTACATGGGTCTCTGTTTGCGAGTGTGCGTGAGTGCACGAGTGAGTACATGTGAGTGCGCGTGCATGAGTGCGCGTGCGTGAATCTATATGCTCGAGTGTGTGTGTGTGCGTGTGTATATCTGTCACTGTGTGAGCGTGTGCATGAGCATTTGTGAGCGAGTGTGTGCATGTGTGAGTGATCGGTGTGTGAGCGTGTACATGTTTGAGCGTGAGAGCGTGAGTGTATATGTGTAAGTGTGCGCGCGCGAGAGTGTGCGTGTATATGTGCGAGTGTGCGTGCGTGCATGTGTGCGTGCGTGCATGTGTGCGTGCGTGCGTGCATGTGTGCGTGCGTGCATGTGTGCGTGTGCGCTCAGTGCCACGTGTGGATGTTGGCTGGGAGCGACTCGTGCTGAAATTAACAGAGCACAGCTGCTCTTTGTGCAATGCCCAGTAAAGAGAGCATCCTTAGAGAGCGCAGGAATGCGGTGACGCAAGCCTGACCTAAACCTAGCCCCACTTTCCACTCAACCCCAAAGAAAAAAAAACACGCACAAACACTTCTGAAAAGCCGTCTGCACGTTCTGTTATATCGCCATTCCGTCTACAATCGCGCACGCTCTTTATTTGCCAGGAGAATCATCGCTCGAGCATCAACGCATTTTTACGAGGGTGCTGCCCGAGATGTTTTGTAAAATCGTCCGCGAGTTTTTGTTTTTATTTTGGAGGAAACCAGGAGATAGGAAACGAGGACACAGCAAGTGACAACACTGCACATGATGTTGCTGCTATCGTCGTCGCATCGTCTATTTAACCAGGAGATTAATTCAACCTCCGTGAATATTAACGGCACCCTCTACAGCAGCGTAACACGGCGAGCCATTGCAACAAAGTGCTGCTGAGCGAGCCGTGTGTTACATTAGGCGAGGTGAGAAACCTACTTGCGGTACTGCCTTACATGAGCCCCGCAAACCGGCATCTCGTCGACGTAATTGCCCCATCACATTCCTGCTATCCGTGTCTGGGCCGGACACAGTGCTTTTTTTTCTTGTACTACTTTTACCAACCTTCACACTGGGAATTGAGAGGCATTACAGGCCACATCAGTCACCCTTTGGGGGTATATTCTCCTGCAACCTCTCTACGGCACAGCTTTGAAGCTCACGCTCGCCCCAGTGCCTCCACCAAGACCAAACTCGGGGCTGGAATCAACCAGAGTTAGTGCAAAGTCACGGTGGTGAGATGTTAAATACCTCGCCAGGTATATAGGAGGTCGTGGGTTCGATCTCGACCCTGACACCTGTATATTTAGAGTTTGCATGTGCTCCCCGTGGCCGCGTGGATTTTTCTCCAGGTCCTCCAGTTTTTCCCTCCAAGTTTTTAATCAACATGCGTTCAATAATATTTGGCTGCTATAAATTTCTACTTGATAAGCCACATCGTTGAGATATCATTTGTGGCCAGGTCGCTTCTGAAACAGAGCTACATAGCTCAGAGGGTCTTACCTGGTAAAATAAAAAATAGTTCATAGTTTAACGTACGGCAGCCATCCAGCCAGGTGGCTCAGTTGGTATATCGAGCGGCTCGCAGTCAGAAGGTTACGAGTTCCAATCCTGGTTGGGAGGTGACTTGGCCCATCATCCCTAGCGGGGATGATAAAATGAGCACAACTTTTCTGAGGTCGTCAATAGTGGTCGTTCCTATGGACAGCCTGGCCCCCACCACAGGAATGTGGAATCCCACCAACTATTTTAGGGCGAAGAACAGGGGAGCTCATTTGAGCAGGAAATCACTGAAACCACCTGCGCCACCAGATGAGGGAGGCTTTTCATGTAAGCACTGGTGGCTAGACCCAAGTCCAAAGAGGCTGGCCAGTTGAGAAGCCGGCCGACAGTTGTGGGAATCTGGGATTGGGATTGTAAACCGGCAGCGTGCTCCTCACGGCCACGGGGAGCACGCTGCTTTCTAACCGGTCACCCGCCAGGGCCCGAGCTGAACGGCGGCATTCACTGGTAAGCCTACAAGCAGGGTTCAAACTCTTTAAGGTCAATGATTCATCGTTGATATTTGGACGAGGCCACGCAAAGATCTGACCAAATGTTGAGGTCGTGAAAACCCTCCGCCGCAAATCCGGCATGGCCACGCAGGTTAAGTCGTCACGAGGCGGCGCAAGCATTTAACGATCGGCTCAATTAAGAGAAGCGGACGTTTACGCTTCAAAGTGCGTCATGCGCTGTCAAGACAGGATGCAGGTTTCAGAATAAAAACGACGCTAACCTGGCCAGATGATGAAGTGACCTAAGGCCAAAACCTATAATGAATCGTGTTGGCTGCAATAGCCTACGTGTTAACGTTGTATTCATGATGCCAGCCAATTCTATAATAACCACAAATCTCCCTGTCCTCGGCCAGTACATTTTCAAGGAATCATAAGCATGTTTAAGACAGATGCTGGTATTTTATTGGTTAGCTCTTTCCTCTTGAGTGCCCAGAGAAATCCCATGCTCGGATGGGTGAAACACGTGGGTTACGTGGTAACCATGTAGATCCAGCAATAGACAAAGCGTGGGTTGAAACTCACCCAATCACATAACGCTGCATGCAACGTATCCACGCAGGGAACCGTATTGCACAAACATCAAGAGACTCAAGGACAGAAAGTTAACGAACTAGAGATCGCAATCTCGATAATAATATGATGCTGACAGACAGAAACAACGTTATATATAACATTTGCAACATCAGCAAAAAATGTGTAACTTTTAAAAATATAAGTTACAATTTTTTTTTTAAATATTATTACAGAGTACTGTAATGATATGAAAAATAATAACTGTACATGTTAGTAGAAGCACAGAAAGCTGGAATCGTATCCTACTGGCGTGGAAGCATCCCAGGGTCAGCCCTTATTCCACTGAACTTGCCCGATATCTGGTGGAGTAAAGTTCCAGGCAGCCGCCTCTGAGCCGCATCCTCCTGGGTTCAAACCTTCGTCCAGACCAGAGGAGGGGGGAGTCCCCCCCACCACCGTGCTGTGCAGCGGGCCACTGGCACTGCCACCAGGCCCCGCGGGAAAGTGGGGGGGGGCACTGGCGCCGCCACCAGGCCCCACGGGGAAGTGGGGGGGCACTAGCGCTGCCAGCAGGCCCTGCAAAAATTGCTGCTGATTCGAAATCTCATTCTACAAAACACCTGATATTCTCTGCTTCACGCAAAATGTCTTGAGCGTTTACGCAGCTCGCGGCTGCACAAGAGGGGCTGGGGGAAGCGCTGGTCCTAGGGCAGCCACTGCTATAGAGACCGGCCGCCTCGGTGAGCTGTCGCCTCGTGCTCTCAGGTCACCGAATATGCTGGTAGGAGTCGCGTGCAATGGAAGCAAAATGCTGCAGGGGGTGGGAACATTGATGTCAACCCTCTGAGTCGGTGCTCTAAGCAATAGAGGAGCCTCCACACGCGCGTTCGGCTCTTTTGAGCTGCTCGTCTGAATGAGGCGGAGAGCATTTGCACACGCAATACCGCACACCCGTGTGTGTGTGGTGTTGTTAAATACAATGTAGTCAACGCAGACAGATGAAGTGACAGCCTCCTTCCCCACTTCAAATTGTGACGTCAGAGCAAAGGTGGCATTGCGGAAATGATTTATTGCATGCATTCTGATACGGACATCTTTATCCCAAGGTCCAATGTCACGCAATATACCCCCAAAGGGTGACTGATGTGGCCTGCACGCTTCTCACGTCCACTCAGGCTCCAATGAGACCATGGTACTCAACATCCCCTCATTTCAGCAGGTGCAGGAGCTGGCACGCAGACACACACTGCATGTGCTTATATGTGCAGACGGCTGTCTTGTCGGTAGCCGTGAGACATGCTAATTCTAACCACGCTCTCTGTGGACCCCGGAACCAAACACTGCGACTCTACCTTATGGGTCAAAGACAAGGTCACCAGTTATCACCTCCCACATTTAAACACCGTAACCATGTTCCTAATGGGTCAGCGGAGGCATCGTTAAGAGTCAAACCCGAATCCGATCAAGCAAAAGCCAACGCAACCTTTCAGATTAAATATATTATTGCGCTGTTAATCTCAACATGTTACGATGACAAACCAACAAAATAAATAAGCAAAATATACGTCTTCATATTCGTCTCTCCACGTGCAGAATAAAAATGTTTCTTGCACAAACCGTGAGCGCTTGAATTCAGCAGCATTGTTTCAGAACAAGCCAACTCTGGACCAGATTTGACACGCAGTATCTCATCAGCAGAGCTAGGCTTGAGTCAATGCTGGTAAACTGTCGATGATACAGGCAAGGACCCTCTCTCTCTACGACATGGCTCCTAGTTCGAGAACAAATTATATACGGAAAGTCCTCGACTTACGAACGGGTTAGGTTCCCGAGATCCGTTCGTAAGTCGATGTGTTGGTATCTTGGAACTCAATATTTAAATGCCCATACGGTCAGTGTAATAAAGTGTGAAATGGTTCAAGAAAAAAGGGAAGCATTGTTAAACTCATAAACAAGAAGTATTCTACCTTTGTATGTAATATTGTAACATATACTGTCTAGTTTAACACGTAGGCTTTCACAACCAGTATTATTCATATGAAAGGTTTTTGGGTTAGATCGCCTTATTTATAAATGATGACCTCACCCTTGCTGCTCTATTTAAGACGGAAGCAAGGGGAGGGCTTCACAATTCTGGCAAATTGCCCGATGATGCTGGATGTAATTACCAGCGAAACGTCGAACTCCAAAAAAATTGTAAATGTTGTGGATTCACTCTTCAACACACCGGTGGGCTAAAGTAGTGAACTATTTGTCTTTTGTCAACGTGACACTTTTTTTCCTGATTGGCCGTGTCGGGTGGTGGAGGGTTGCGACACATTTATAAATAACGCGATCTAACCCAAAAACCTTTATTATGAATATACTCTCTAGTAAATAAAACTAAATAAATATATTTGAAAAATCTGTTTAATTTTCACTTGCCCTGAGTCCTGATGCTCGCTTGCTGGTCGGAAGCGGTGCAATGAGTCACCACAATTACACACACACACGGGGCACGCACACACACAACAACCCCCATTATAGCCTGAACAGACTAGTGGGACAAGTGCTGTCAGTTAGTTGCATCTATCAAGGCCAGGATAGCGCGAGGGGTGAGTGACCAGAACCACTCCTGGCGGTCTGTCTCACAAGTGCCAATGTTTAAACATGGCACCAGGTACCAGGTACTAATTTGAGGCTGAGTCAACCTAGGGGAGGCCCAGGACTAGTTCAGATAATTGTCACTGTTGTGACCATGAGCGTGAATCTAACCCGCTCGCCGGGTTCGTAGCACAGCACATTAACCGCTGCCACAAGGGGGCACGAACACGCATGTACACTCGCACGCACGCGCGCACACATACACACACTCACACACATACACTCACTTCAACACCATCGACCATGAGATATTCATCGGGTAGCTAAGATCAAGGTTCGGTGTATCCGGTAGGGTACTGGGTTGGATTTAGTCATACCTACATTGTCGATCACAGTTCGTCTAACGGGGTGGTGAACAGTCATCGCTTATGCCGTGTCTAGTCGGCAGACCACAGGCGTCCATCCTCGGGCCATTCCTATTTTCAACATAAGTCTCTCCAATCGCCGATGCCATCGCAGCACATTACATCAATTTCCATGAATATGCTGATACACAATTGTATGCCGCAGTGAAGTCAAAGTTAGATATGGAAAGCCTAGGTAACCCCGAAGATTGCATGCGAGCGGTGCTCGTGTGGTTTGCACGAAACAAAATGCTGCTTAATCCAGTAAATCAGAGGTTCTGCTGGTTGGCACTTGGGCTCAGGCGGAAATAAATGTGTGGATCAGATGTGGCGGTCGCAGACTCCAGGATTCCGTTTTCTCATCGCCTAAAGAGCCTTGGCACCATACTCAACGAAAATATATATCATTTGATCACCACATGCAAAATATAGTCAGGTCCTGCAATTTTCATATTAGGGCTCTAATATACATTCAGCCACTATTGAGTCGTCACATATCCAACACGGTGGCGTGTAGCTTAGTATTAACAAGGCTCGATTATTGCAACTCACTACTCTACGGGACGTCTAGCAAAAACATGACCAAGCTGCAGCGTGTACAACATTTGTTGGCACGCGTCGTGGCGTGCGCTACGAGATCCGTTCAGTGCTCGCCAACTGCATTGGCTTCCGGTTGCCGAACGAATACATCATGAGGTTACATTTAACACCATCGAGAATATTAGGTATATTTTACATTAAACTACTTCCTGTTTCATGTTTGGGTGAATGTAGGGTAAAAAAACCAAAGAGGGGTGTCGACTTACAATCGTGAAACAAAGCCGAGCTTTAGCCATTTTTCGTTTTACTTTGTGGATTGAGGATGTTAACGTATTGGCGGTGCACCAGTGACGCGCGGGTAAGGTAAACAGTACAAAAAATATGTTTTATTTTCCTGCGATTCGCAACCCGGGTCAGAAACTTTTGCATGGTGGTGGTGGTGCTTCAGTCAGTTCTCGTGATGTCGAGAACTGACTTTTACTGAACACGAAGCTTCACAGTCTGTTGCGGTATAGCAGCACCCAAACTGATGACAATTGGCTGCTCTGTGTTCCAAATGCAGATTTGACTCCTTGTGCCATCGACTTGGTCGGATGGTTCCTCGATTCAACGGGACTCCAAATCAACGATCAATATTGACTTTTTTAGCAAGTTCCAGTCCACTGAATAAACCGTTGAATCACGTCAAACCTGGTGAGGGGGTCAATTAAACACTGACAAACAGACTTGCAGATTCAAACTTTGATTTTAGACTGTTTTATGAGGACCGGTGTGTTATGCTGCACCAGCAGATTGCAGCTATTTCCGAGAACATAACCCCTGCGATGGGCAAGGTTTTGGTGTGTTGATACACATCTCGACATGATCAAGTTACACATTAAAGCTCGTACTGTTATTTACGTTACAATAGACGTCCCCATTATTTTATGAACGTAAAGAAGCAATCAACCTCCTTCCCATATCCATAATTTCACATAAACGAATCCAAGTCGTTTTATACATCCCAGCAGCAACACAGTCTTCTGGGAGTTTTTCTTCAGCAGCATTTGTTGAATATAAGCAAACTCTGGGACAGGTTTTGACATTGAGTGTCTCATCAGCTGTTGTAAGACT
The DNA here is from genome assembly GCF_964198595.1 of Lampetra fluviatilis. Taxonomy (NCBI): domain Eukaryota; kingdom Metazoa; phylum Chordata; class Hyperoartia; order Petromyzontiformes; family Petromyzontidae; genus Lampetra; species Lampetra fluviatilis. The sequence goes on along the minus strand of NC_136292.1, from coordinate 13,856,401 downwards.
CACTTAAACCAATGCCAGTAAAATGGTTCAAAATCGACAGAAAAATTACAGAATAAACAACAGAAAGTTGCAACAAATAATCACGTGCGTTGTTGTGGAGAACATAAGTAACAATATGAGGAGACAATTCACCTCCCTCCAAAATGTCCGTTCCACGTAAAAAAATAAAACCATCATTTTTTTTATACTTCCCATCAGCATTTTTATTTTTACAAACATTCCACTAAAACAGGACTAAGAGTTATATTCCCGAGCCCGGTGCAGCTGTAGTCAGAGCTCTGCTCATCGTCCCTCCCCAGCCAATACCATCGGTGCCGCTTTGTGGAAGGAAATCAAAGCATGGTCATCTTGTGGAAAGACTGGTCCTTGCCATAGGAATGTGGAATGTCCACCACTGGCTAATGGCGCTGATGGAGACGAGTGCCACCCCCGGAGTCGGCGAGCATGACAGACACATTCTTTCTGGGGCTGAGGCCATTCATTACTAACAGCAGCGACATTAACCGTCCTCTCGCACAACACCAACGTTCCCAGAGACAGTTCCTCGCAACAACGATTCTCAGCCACCAGGGTGGCGCAGTGGCAGCACTCGTGGCCTCACAGCATGAAGGGCCTGGGATTGATTCCCGACTTGCTGTGCAGAGTTTAAATGCTCTCCCCCTCTTCTGCATCGGTTTCCTCCGGGTTCTCTGGATTCCTCCCATAGCTAAAAAACCCCATCATAATGCAACTGCTATGTAACCCCCCCTACTGCGAACCCATTTGCAAAGGCCTCCTGAGTCCCGAGTGTCCATGAGGCTTTCCCTGGGTGATCGCACGGAATAACGAAGAATAGAATTGGTGGCCAGTTTGCTTCGGTTTTGGTCTAAACAGCAACATCCCGTGCGGCGGCGTCTCTCGTGTGTAGAGCATCGCACGACTCGTGTGGTGGACACTTAGCGAGATGATGGATGTGGAGCGCTCAGTCTCGGCTCACGAGGAGGAGTGGAGTCACGACTCTGCATGAGACAACGATGTGGACCGCGTGGTTCTTTTCGTTGGATGGAAACACAAAAGACTCAGAAAGCTAAACGGGACAGAGGGCGGATTAGAGGGATCATGGAAAATATGGGACGAGAGAATATCTGCGTACACTCAGATCCAGACTCGGGCAGCAGCAGGAGGAGGACGGTGCGAGTTGGGGGACGAGCCCCCGGCAGACCGTCGTGGCGGCACCTCAGCGGTTTTTGTGCTGACCTCGTGCGTGGAGTGCGTGCGCAACAGCACACAGCTTCGCTCGAGGGAAATAATTGACCTCTCTCGGCGTGAGAGCTGTCATCATCACGAAGATTATTTATAGTAAACCATTGCTTCTGACACAGGTATACACTTGATTAACCGGCGTGGAATTAGGAGTTTGCGTCAAAGCCCTTGGCTGGGTAGCCGGGGGCCATGGTGCTGACGTCGCATGGCCATAATTCTAGAGCCACTGACAGAACAACGCTGACGCCCTGGGCTCCCAGTGCCACTGAGAATGAACGAAACCCTCAATAGTGGCGAGACCAATTGTGATACCCTAAGTGCCAACAACCCCATAAGAAAAGTAGTGTAATGTGTGTGTGGAGTTTAAAAACATTTGGCGTAGCTTGACTCTAAGCGCTAGCAGATAATTTAGCCACATTCTGTTGCGTACATCTCCACCATAGGATCTAATCATTTGGAACGACTCTTGGTGCCGTGTGGAGGAGCCCCTACTTAGAGTTCCCAAGGAGGCTCCGTGCCGTCATAATTCCGGGGCCGCTCCTTGGTTTGCGATCCCGCAATGGTGATTCTTCAATTCCAGAAAGTAAAAAAGTTTGTAATAAAATCCAATGTTTTAAAGACTCCATTGCTAGCCTTGCCTATTCACTACGCTGTGCACTGTAGCTCTGTAAGACAGCAAATGAGTCTCTCTCTGCACTAACCTCAACGATAAACTAAACTCAACAAAGTGGCTTATCGTATGGAAATGTATAGCAGCCAAATACTCTAAAAGCATGTTGATTTTAAACGTGCAGGGAAAAACCGGAGGACCCAGAAGAAAATCCACATGACCACAGGGAGAGAGACACCGCAAACTCCAAATATACAGCAGGCGTCAGGGTCGGGATCAAACACACGACCTCCTACATACCAGGCGCGGGAGTTACATCTCGCCACCATGGCACCCCACTCAGAGGGGTAGAATTAGGCCCGACTAACGTAAGGTAAACAATGCCTATTTTTTTCAGTTGATAAAGTCAGTAAAGGTTAGGGTTTTCCACCTTTTCCACTTTAGGCCAAACCCAGACATATTTCACAGTCGGTCCAGGGTCTATTCAAACATTGCGCAGAACGACACTGCAATAAAGTTCTACACAACACCACCAGACCTCGGTCCAAATCCCTTCCTGCCGCCTGAACACAGACGTCCAACTCCCAGACCGTCCAGGTCAGGGGAGACCGGGGTGGAAGGAGGGCACCACACTGCATGAGCGACAAACGGGCGACGGTCGCTCGCGCAGTCACACCCAGGTAAACCAAGGCTACGGAAACCTTACAAAGCCACGGGAGCGTCAGACCCCAACCTCCCCCCGCCAGTAAATCCCCCACCCCGAGCCACCCACTCCCCACTCACCCTCGCCCAGGTGGTTTTCTCGCCGAAGCGCTGCGGTGGGAGAGAGACGCGAGGGACCCTTAAAAATGCCGGCTCACCCCCACCGCTGTAAATGGCAAGAGTCATGGCAACATCAGATTCCAGCCGAGAGCGCACGGCAATCGCAGCCACGAGCCCTGCCGAGGTGCGCCGCCCCATGCCGCCCAGCCGGTTTCCGCGTTTTATCTTTTTTAGGGTTTGGCCTAAAAAAATCAAAACACTAATCTCGGGCCCGGTGGAGAAGCCCCTGATTATAAAAAAACGTGGCACATTCATCAACGCCCACCGTGTGGCCTTAAAAAGGATTAACAATCACCCGCGCGTGACTTGCCGTATGCTAGCGTGTGCGTGTACGTTTGTCTTTGTGTCCAGGCGTGATGTTGAGTGCGTGTGTGTCCGGCTGACGGGGAAATTAGTGCAGCGAATCGCGCGTCGCATTGCTACAAATCTGGTGACCCGAGTTCGATTCCCACTCACAACCAAGAACAGAGGTGAATATATGAACCGGTCCTGGGCCCCTGATAAAAATGAGTACATATCACGGTGTGTAAACATCAACACTTGTGGTGCTGGCCACTCACCACATTGTGCCCTGTGCCGGTGTTCATAAGGGCTGCTCGCAAACAGCACTTTCCCCGATAGTCTGTTTAAGGCTATATGGGGGACCTGTGTGTTTAGGTCTGGCTGAGTGAGTTTGAACGTGCCGTATGTCTGTGTTTTGTGTGCGAGTTTCAGTTGGGATAGATTTACTTGTGGTTTTTGGGGGTTGTGTGTGAATTGAGTGTTTAAGTGTGTGCACTGCTTGAGTGTGTAAACTTGAGTGTGTGTGTGGTTGGCGTGCTGCGTTATGAACCCGGCAACCTGAGCTTCAATTCGCGCTCATGGCCAACACCAGTGATGATTATATCTGAACCTGTCCTAGGCCTCCCCTAGGTCGACTCAGCCTCAAATTGGTATCCAGTGTGGTGTGTAAACATCGTCACGAGGGAGACAAAGGCGGCCGGACGTGGTGATAGCCACCCACCCCCTCGAGTACCCTTCCAAACTTCATTAGGCGCTCACATACAACACTTTCCCCAACCAGTCTGTTAAGGCTACAGGGGGGATCTTTGTCTTTACGTTTATTGTTTGGGTACCAGTCCAAATTTGAGTGCTCGAGTGAGCGTGGCTGTGGGTGTGTGAGTTGAAGTGTGTGTGCGCATGTTGATTCGGGGTGAGTGACTGATCGAGTGTCAGTGTGCGCATGTTTGTGGTTTGGGTGTGGGTATGCGTTTATATCAGCGTTGTGTGGGTATGAGTGTTTATATGGGTGTTGTGTGGGTATGAGTGTTTATATGGGTGTTGTGTGGGTATGAGTGTTTATATGGGTGTTGTGTGGGTGTGTTTATGAGAGTTTTGTTGGGGTGCGAGTGATTTGTTCGTGTCTATGTACAGCATGTGTGGGTGAGTGTTTGGGTATCAGTGAATTCGATTGTCTGCATTTGTTAGATGGCCATGTGATTGTGACTGCATGTGTGTGTGTAGGTGCTCGCTAACAGCACTTGCTCCAACAGTCTATTTCGGCAAAAAGGGGAGATATTTGTCTTTGTGTGTAGTAGTGGGTGCTGCTTTGTTTGCGTGTGTGAGCGTGAATGTATTTTTGCGGTAGCGTAGCGTTTAGTGTGCTGCGCTATGAACCCGGCAACAAGAGTTTTTTCCCGCTCACGGCCAACATTAGTGACGATTATCTGGACCGGTCCTGGGCCTTCCCTAGGTCGACTCAGCCTCAAATGAGTACCTGGTGCGGTGTGTAACCATCGCCATTGGTGAGACAAATGCGGCCGGGCGTGGTGTTGGCCACCCACCCCCTCATGTGCCGTGCCGGCCTTCATAGGTGCTCGCTAACAGCACTTGCCCGAACAGTCTGTTAAGGCTATACGGGGGATCTTTGTCTTTGGTACGCGGGGGCGGTAGAGATCGTGTACACAAGAACCCGAAGAACAGGGTACAGTCTCTGTGCACGACGGCGCACGCGTTACTAATTGATTTTAGAACTCCGCACTCGCCCCCTTTATCGCCTCTGGGTCAACTCAGCTTGAAACGAGTTGTGGTCAGCACAAGCGCCGCCAGCCTGGTTGGCGGATTGTGCCGAGATCAGCGAACACCAAACTCTCATCCTGCACAGCGACGATGTGCCCGATATAGGGAGCACAGGAAGCACATGGTGGGCACAGGGAGGACAGGGTGGCACAGGGTGGCACAGTGAGCAATGGGTGGCAGCTGTCTTTTAAAGGTCACCTTTGTCTCCCTCGTGGCAATGTTTACTACACGTCGCATCAGGTACTCATTTGAGGCGAAGTCGACCTAGGAGAAGAAATTGTTAAATGAAAACCCCCAACAGAAGCACGCCGCTTGATGGAGCTTTGCCGGCGTGTGCTCGGCGACAAATTAATAAACCCGCACTCGCCCCCGGCAGCGTGAACGAAGCCGAGACTCGCGTCAGCCTCCTGCCACCCCCTCCAAACTCAATTAGGAGCAATTAGAGCGCATTCACACCCAGCACCTCCTCCTCCTCGGCTGTGCAGACGCCACGCATGACCACGATTTCAATCGCGGCTTGGCCTCTTAACGCTCAGGCTTGGCTCAGGCTCGGCTCAGGCTTGAACCGCTCAGCCTGCTTTCAAACACACTGCGAGTCAGTGGCTCAGCCGTGCCGTGGCTTGGCTCAGGCTCACATTGAGCACGGCTGGGACCGTGCTTCAGAGCCGGCTCAACTTAAACTTGGCTTTGAGCCGGCTCACTTGAGCCAGACCCAAGATTCGTGACTAAGAATACACGCCTCAACATTCCTCAGTAAGTTTGAGTTCATATTATTTGTCGCGCGGATGATCCCATGCTGCTCGACCACAGCAGCACCAGCAACAACAAACAACAACACCAACAAGACAAACACATTAATATTGCAGAGAACAAGTACATACCGGGACAACTCACAAATGAGGTCGTAAAACGAAACACACGGGAAATAAAAAAAACGGAGGGGGCTGGGTGAGCCGACGCGTGAAAGCACACGAGGAGGGGCTTGGTTTGGTCAACCGGACACATGTCGACAGCCACCTTCGTCTCCTCAATGCTGGTGCTCTTGGCTACAACCACCCCCCGTTTTCGCAGTCAACAGAGGTGGAGGCAGGGGCCACGTTTCAATACCAAATGTAAATGACGACGATGACGATTGTTCTGAGACTTGACAGCATACGCAATAAGTCTGCACCATTGCATGTAGAACGGCTCTCAGACGTTGCCAGACCGCCGGCTCAAACGAACGAAGTATGTGGAAATTGTTGTAATACAGAACGCAGAGTTGAGAACATGTGGTCATCCCAAAACAAGAGGGAGTAGCAGTGAAAACAAAGACACGACCCTCAAACCGGCTTCATCCTCATTAGGACTCCTCAGTACAGTACGATCCAGTCATCGCTGTTTGCTGCTGCCACTTGCCTAGAGCGGCCCGTTTATGGTAACGGGCTGTAACCTTGACACCACGGGGGCCCCAGTGGCAGCTGTCTTTTAAAGGTGACGATTTAGTCACTTCTTTAAATGGGGAGAAACCCCAATCTCAGCAGAACAAATGAATGCCGGCTGGAAGCAAACATTCGACAACACGCACGCAAGGGGGCAAGAGCATTGCGTGCACAGAGGCTTTCAGCCTTGTCTAGACCAACAAACCCACACTTGCCCCCAGACCTGCACGCGGTCCACCTGTCAATTGTTTTTCAAACACGAACTACAAACGTCATCGGGAGAATAGTTACCTCAACAACGCATTCTAAGAAAATGCAAAAAAATGTGGTTCACATTTTGGAGCTGTTGCATAAGAATCCTCGAAGGTGGAGGCTTTCGGCTTAATGTGACCAAGCCCAGCCCTCGGGGGGTCTTAATCGTGCAATGGCCTTAAGAAAAATCAACTCTTTAGTTCCATGGGGATGGAGTGCTGCATCTTCTCAACGACAGATCCGACGTGGAGGCACAGGGGACCGGTTTCGGCAAGATGCCTCCAGCGGCAGTTCCCTTGGTTTGTCATTTAAAAAGTGCGGGAGCACAAACACGCCACACGTTATTTATACCAGCAGCCACCACGGCGCCATCAACGTCCCCCGGGACCGGTCCCACACAAAGATGTCACTGCTGCCAGAGGAGTAAGGGAGGGGGCCCAGGGGGAGGGCTCTAGGACAGATTCTTTGGTCACGTTACCTGGTTAACAGCAAGACTATGATACGAGCAATCATTCAAAAGCGTATCCCGATGGGCGTCGCTCATCTCTGAGTCGGTGGTGGGAATTCCACATTCCGATGGTGGGGCCAGCCCTGTTGACTACTCCCCGCACAGGAGTCTAACTTGGCTTATTAAAAACCCAGAGGTGGTGATGGTGGCGGTGGCGACGCCGGGCTGCTAGGGTCCCGACCGAGCGGCGAGCCCGCAAAGCGCAGCACGGGATGGGAAGTTCTGTGGCATTCAGCGTAGGGCACTAGATGCCTCAACGGAAATAAAGCACACGTCACGGTCCAAAATGTTAATGCCCCCCATTAACAAACAACAACAAAACGTCACCATTCTACATCAGCTCGGGTTTATACATTCAAATTAAATCTCGATGACAAAATTCCATATTTTTAAACCCCGAGAAGGAGATGTCCGCTGTGCTAAGATTAGGTCTGGTTAATGCACTCTCTATTTATATATTCACACAAGGCAGCCTGACAAGCCAACTTAGGACACCAGCGGTGACCCGTGCTTTAATGTTTTATTTTTAAGAGGGGTGATAACATCACCAGGTTTAGTCTGCATCACTTTTCTTTTCATCATCACTAAAACACAAGGGCAACGATGCCACTGGTGTATGAGGACGTGCAATACTGATGAGGAGCACTGACGTGGAAGCCATCGCAACGTTGCTGTTACACAAACGGCGCGAGTGAACAGAGTGAGCTTGCTGGAAGAGCCCCAGGTAAATAAACTCGACGTAGCTGCTTTGTCGCAAGAGAATAGACTATTGTTTTGAAGAGTACAGTGCGAGCGTGCAGCCTAACCCAGACAGAAGAATCCAGCGCGAGCGGAAATAACGATAATAATAAAAATAATTTAGTTAATTTGGTATTCGTGCCATTCTTATGGCACAGGGCTGTCACGAAGTGGGCTACGTTTCACAGACAGTCTGCAGGATTTTACAGATGTGAAATCCTAATCGGGTAATTTTTGGAATTTGGCAAATTTGGACTGCGATGCCGGCAACACAATGGCCTACTAATTTCAAATGATGTCAGGGAATCTTTAACGTCGACTGTGAAAGGTGCACATGTAATGGTTAAATACGCGTGGAGTAATAAACCAGGGAGGCCTGCTGGAATTGAAACGCGAACCTCTGCAGCAAACGGCGGACGCGCTACCGTTGGGCCAGGTCACAGCCTGCAACTCAGTCGTCCGCTTCGACCTCGCATCGCACTGCATGGATATTTCTTGGCCACATCTCGTCTCACTGCATTCATCACTTTGCTCGTTACACTGTTGCCTTCCTCCCGTCGACTTCGTAACTGAAAAACATGTAAAGTGCGTGGGGGCACGGCAGCCCAGTGGTAACACTCGTGCCTGCTGCTGCTGGATTTCTGACCTGCCCCTGCTGGATTTCTCACCCAAAACCCGACTGGACATCTGTGATAAAGAGCTTCATAGCCCATCGGATTTCTCCAGGATAAATCAATATTCTGATTCCGAACGCACCACCTGCATTCAATTCCCAAATCGGGCGCCTCTGTATGGGGATTGTACTTTCCCCCATCAGCTCTGCTTTCCTCAAATATAAAAAAAAAACATACAATGTAACTGCTATTGGCCACACATCCAAATGTCTAAAAAAATATTGGTATGGATGCAAACAAAAACACAACCCATCAACTACATGGCCTTCTGGGAGTACGTTTTTTCAGCAGCATTGGTTCAACACTAGCAAACTTTAGTCCTGTTTCAACATTCAGTGTATCATCAGTAGTTGGATGTTCATAGGAAAGGACCCTTCCCGTGAGATATTGGTCCTAGTTCGACGCAAAGCTCTAGAATACACAACGCTAAATATTGCACAGTATCACAGCAATGTTTCGCCTAATGCATTCACAAGATGTGTGAAGCTACCACAGGGCAGGCGAAAGTCGAAACGGAAAGACTGACGCACAGGGGGAAAGACCAACAAATAAAATGTTTCGGATGTGAACGAAAAAAATATATAAATATATCACACGCTCTCATTGGAAGGGATGTTGCATCATCATCCCACCATGTGTCCACGACAATCCGCCCACTGCTGCCACTGCAGTCACGGCCGTGCGGTGAGCGCCGCGAGGACTGCCGTGCATCCCCCTTCACTCACGGACGCATTTTTTGCCCCCCTCCTGTAAACTTTTCACCAAAAAATATTTTTTTAAATATAAAAGCGGCCACTAATTACCTTAATAGTTTTGTGGCACGCTCATTAATCTTGATTCTGACCAAACCGCTTGCAGCAACGGTCCCGTAAATCTAAAGCAGACGTGCCCCTTCGTGCGTCAGGTCACCGAGCGCAGTTGCGACCGCGTAAAATGGCAAACGGAACGTTATAGACTTCTGCAGCAAGTAACGTCACTGGCAAACGCTCGCGGGCGGAGGGTATGACGGTCGTCTCGTTACCGTATGCAGACATGGCACCGCGTTCGCCGGCTCAGCATATCGATCGGTTTAATATTCACTCTGAACGACGCCAAAGGTACTGCAAGCGGCAACCTTTGGTGCGAGGTGAAGAGAGAATCCAACGTCGTGATAATGTGTGTGGTGTCTGACACCAATACCTGGAGTAGATGGTGACAACTATCAGGCAGATCTGTAGAGTCCCTTACAGTACCGTATGGACTGTAGTCACTGTGGCACCGTGTGAACTATGAGGTTAGGCACCTGGGTGGACTGCGTGTGACATGTGACGAAGGCAAGGACAGGAAGGCTTGGCTGGGTATGGGGGGTCCAAGCGGTGGTGGTTGTTGTTGTCACTGTGAAGTCAGCTACTCATGCCGTGCAGTCAGATTCGCCAACAGCAAGGGACGAACGATCGGCTGCAGTTTGACTGCAATTGGTTACCACAAGAGTCAATTAGTTTTATTCAGAATTTCACTGGGAATGGTTTCTTGAGGAACGGCTTATAAAAGTTAGTTGTCAAAGCCAAATTTTAACATCGTAAATGCATTTTCATATTATTTATATTTCTGTGCAAAGTTTTTTAATTTCTTCTCGAACGTGGTTGTCATTGCCCCAGATTCTATTTGCCTCATTGTTGTACTGAGTGTATGTGTGTCATTGCTTCTGTCATACTGCTGACCCTAGTCGGTCACTCCTACAGATGAGAGACTACCTCCACTGGTCTCTCTTGAGCTCTCACCTGGCTAAAATTCGCCGCATTGCTAACCCACAGGGAAGCCACAATCCAAGTTCGTGTATTGCGTCCTCTGCTGTTCTCATCCTACGGTTGGCAACGTCCACCGGTCGGAGATGCGATTTGCACGGATTACGCGATGCATAAAATAAAATACTAGTGCCGAGCTACTCTCATCCGCGGCCCAATTACGCGCAACTTGCGATGATCCGTGGAAGTTGTAGGGTCTACGAAATACCCCTGATTACGGACACAGGCCCGTGCGGCTCCACGAGCGTGGGCCCGCATATAATAGTGAAATGGCGGATAACCTTGAGGACAATAGGATCCGCGATCCTGGTTCCCCCATATCACGGCGGATAAGAGGCGTTAAAATGAACGTTTGAGTTATTGAAAATAAAATGTTATATTTGCACGTTGATTATATGTTTTGCTCATATTTATCTTGAGCCCAAAGTTTAACGCCTTCTTTTCAAAGTTCTTCAATCGTTTCCCCGTCGCTGATATCCATTGGTTGTCATGACAATTGTCTCCGCGCACACGTTCATCGGAACGTGACAGCTATATCGAATTCTCCAGGGAAATCAACTGGGTGCGGCTCACGGTCCACGCACGAATCAATGATTTACCATTAGGGAAAATCACATGCAAATGTTATCTCAGCGGTAAGGAAACGAACAAGGACAGAACAAATGAGACAGAGAGTACTGACGAGATAACGTACATAAATAACGCAATCATTACTCTGACGCGTGGGAATGCAGCGGAGTTGCTGGGTATGAATATGGTCGCCAAGCTTCGTGTGCAGCAGCAGCATCAGCAGCACAGGGTGCCGACCCCCTCATGCCTCTGTGCCCATGTCGGGCACACCACCAGCGTCTAGCTGCGTTAACTAAGGGAGTGCCACATCCCAGTCCCTTTATCAGTGAGCACACTTGATGACGGACATTCTGGCCAGGAATGGAACATGTGACATTGGGGTTGGTAAATAGAATCGCCACCTCGGCCACAAATCAGACCCAGTCATGTTTTTCGGTCAACCTAGGTCCTATTATCGAAACTGCAATTTACTGTAATTAATGCAATGCAATTCAGGTACCACACGTCGGTACAAATCAATTTATGTCACACAAACCCAGACGCCAATTTATCCTTATGGCGGTACCCCAGGGTACCAAATAATACAAAATGGCCGAGGCAATTAAATATTTTATTTCAGGGACACTATTTTTTCCAGGGGTGTACTTAACTCTACGACTGGGATACCAATCAATCCGAAATCAGTGCTACTCCGCAATGTCGAAACGCAGCGAGGACAATTTCGCTGAAACCCTGAATGCTCGTACGCACCGTAGTGCATCGTGTGCAGCTCGTCGAGATGAGTCGATTGCCGCATCGCTGACCATCAACAGAATAAAAGTTACTGCATCACAGACATTATGCGAGAGCCGGGGAACTATGGTACCCCGGAGTACTGCCGTAAGGCTCAATTCCCAAACTGCCTGGGTCACACCCGGACAGGTGTTGACCCTGTTGGTGAGCAGAGAGCGTGACTGACGTCCGTCCCACTGCTGCCGATCGCTCCGACTTGCCTCAACACCTCGGTTTGTTTGCAGACGTCACGTTCGCATTGCAGCACTCATCCTCTTGTCTGTGACTCTCTTATCTGCAACATCTTGTTATCCGTGGTGGCTAGCAAAGTCCTGTTATCTGCTGATCTAGAGGGATTTTGCAGATAACATGGGTGAGGGATGATAAAAAGGGTTTACAAATAACTTTCATGAAGTTTTCAGGCTGTGGCAAGGAGTCCAAACATAGACTTTCAAAAATTTTTACAACTGCACATTTCCTTAGACACTGATGGACTCCCAAGTGTATGGGAATCGTGGAGCAAGGGACCGACAAGAAGCAGGTAGTCACGGCCATTCTTTTTTTGGTGCAAGCCATAGTTATCTGCGACCCATCCTCCCATACAATCATCGGAGGAAATCTACTCGGCTTTGTTTTCATTAGAAGTGCATCACAGCTCGGGGGAGCTCTGCTTCCGTGTGCGCTCTTGAGGCAGGGCATCTCATGGAGCAGGAGGAGGTAAATGGATCCTCGCGGGCCTGCAAAACGGGATGCAACCAGGTGTGAGGAAACCACAGGCAGAGTCGCCGCGTTGGACATGGGGTGGCTCATTTCTTTAGAACCACTTTTTGGCGTGTTTGGTTTGTCGTCCTTCCCCCGCACCTTCGATTAGCGCGGTTGGCTACGCACGGTGCGAAAGAAGTTCAACATACATACATGGTTGTGGTGATGGTGGTGATGACGTTGATGGTGGTGATGTTGAGGAGGTACCTGCAAAATGAGGAAGTGGGGGATGTTCACGTTTGGAATACTCTTCCGACATTAGAAACCCAATGGAGCTATGTACTTATAAATCATCTAGATTGAAAACTCATTTATTTAGAACTGCTTTTTGTGTTTAGTTTGTTATCCTGCCCCTGCACCTCCGATTAGCACGGTTGGCTACGTATGGTAGCGCGAAAGGTCAACATACAAAGCATTGGAAGAAGCAATCAGACGGCAGGCAACAGCGACGCACTGCCGAGGGTCTTCTCATCGCTGTCCACCTGGACGAGAGAAAGCGTACACCACACTCTTATTGCTGCTTCTAATGCATGGTGGTTGTTTTTTTTATAAATCCTGAAAACGGGAAGAAATGCTGCCAACGGGAGTATCGAGTGCATAATATCTATAAAGGTTTTTGCGGGTGAGATCGCATGAATGTAAGTGCGTCATTATGTACGTGATCTAACCCCAATAAAAAACTTTATTATGGAAAATACTGGTCGCGAAAGTCTACGTGTTAAATGGAGTATCGAGTGGAATCCTGTCAGCAGTCAGCTTCCCACACCGGATATGCATTCGTCGAGCATTACCGGGCATTCCTTTCACAGCGTCCCACAACTCGGCCGTTCGTAATTCCGACAGGCTGCAGGAACAACGGTCAGAGGTTGACTTGCGACCCACAGCCACGACACATGCGAACAATGGGCTTCATCAGTGGCACCGCGCTCTTTGGGACGGTTCCAAATACAGACGTATGTCGGTCACGTGACGTCGAAATACACCTGGGGGCGGCAGCAGCAGCAGGGAATCGAACCTTCAGCTCGTGGCCGAGTCGGCTGGCTCGGGGTGGGCCAGGATTCGTGCGCCGCCGCAGGCGCACGGTAGTGCTTCAACTTCCACGACCTCTACGCGGCCAAAACAAACAGAGAGCGATACGGCGGTGACGGCAGAGGAGGGCGGAGGATGGCGGGTGGAGCGCTGTGAGCGAGCGGGAGCGGAACAATCGTCGGTTCCTGTATGCGAGGGTGCGCGCACGACGAGAACGCGCAGAGAAGTTTGCGAGCTCCAAGTGCTGAAGACAAGAAATCCTGTGTTCGCACGCCGAGGCCAAACTCAACTTTGTTTGCCTTTGCCGAGCATCACGCGGCTGAATGTGATGCCAGAAGAGGGAGCGTTTGCTTACAGTGAGCAAGAAAGCCCCTAAAACGAGCGAGCGAAATGGCCAAGTGGCACAGCTCGGGAAGCTCATAAACACCCCGAGCCACCACCACCAGCGAGACAATGCTGGGCTCGAACCAGGCTCATCGCGTGGCTCATGGAGGGTGGGAGGGGGCGGCGACGTGTTCCAGCGTGAGCGTGTTCGACGCTTGTTACAGAGGTTCGCCTTTCAAATCCGGCGGGCCGCACCCGGTCAAATCTACGGTGTGCACATTAACGGGAAAATACTACGCTCCGTCCGCTTCATAATGATGGACGTTAAAAATCACCCTGCCATTGTGTGCCACCGTCAAAGTGCAAATTTGCCACATTTGTTGATTTACCTGCAAAATACTCGATTGAGATTATGCAGAGCCATCACCGCCACCTCCGCCCCCCCCCCCCACAGATGCTCCTCCTGTGAAACCAAACTACTTTCATGTGATCGGCTAAACATGCTTTAGTGACTTTTCGTCGAAGAGAGCAAAAAAATAATTGTACAAAACGAGACAGAATGGGAAACGCGACATGAAGCAAATCACTTCTTGAATTTAACTACAATGCCACGTCGCGGCGATGCACCAAGTGGCGCGCGAGGGGGGCCCTCCGTACATCACGAGTGGCTGGCAGGCCGCAGAGTACAACGCACCACAGTTGCCGGGCGAGGTTTTAGAAAAGGGCGCCGCCACCGTCAGGCTCCCAAAGTAAATTTCCAAAATTCGTAACCGAGCGCCGTCGTTTCGTTTGTTTTTATTTGAGCGAAGCACTCAAATATTCTCAAGTACAATGCAGGCTTCCTCAAATGTCTGTGTGCCCCCAAGCATTTCCTCAAATGTCTGTAAAATCAACATGCTTCCTCAGTTTTCTGCCAGTAACACACGCCTCTTTGGGTGTCTGTATGTTCCACGCAAGTTCCTCAGATTCCGGGAAGCCCCATGTGCACCCACAGATTTCTGTTCCACACAATTTCTGAGATTCTCGGAATCCCAAGAGTGAATTCTCAGATTTCCGTGAGCTACTTGTAACGAGGATCATGCACTCGCCCAATTCTATTTCTAAAAACCCCCCTGGAGCTTCCTCAGATTGCTGTGAATGTCATGTGCTTCCTCGGCTTTCTGCAGGCTATTGAGTGGTTCTTCATGTGTCAGTAATTGAAACACACTTCCTCAGCATTCTGAAAGTCCTGCGTGATTCTTGGGTGCACTGTAAACTCCACGTGCTTCTTCAGATTTCTGAAGGTGCCACATGACTCTTTGGGTCTGTGTACATCGCACATGCATCACTGTCTCAGACTGCTGTGAGTACTGCACACCTCTTCACATTTATGGAAGTCCCATATGCTCCATGGGAGTTTTTGGAAATTCAAGAGCTTCCATATGTTTTTGTCAGGATCCATGTGCTTCCTCAGATTTCTACCAACCGCAAAACACTTTCTGAAATGTAAGCAAACCACGACCACCCTCTCAGACTGCTGTTATTGCCGCACCACAACTCTGGATTTATACACGTTCCGTCGCCCTGCTTCCTCAGATCTCTACGAGGTCACAATAACGTACTTCCATGGGTTTTTCTGAGCCCCAGAGCGCTGGCAAGGCGTTTCTGAATCACAACAGAGCCGCTGGCAGCACAAGGCTGTGAAATACTGATGATCCTTAACAAGGGCGAAACCAAATAACAACACCGCTGTAGTGCTGGAGTTAAACAGTGCACCTTCAAAGAATGCAGTGTGGTTACATCCCCACAGTTACTGCAACACTAACACGAAGTAATTTTGCTTCAACGTAGTTTAGTGCCGTGCAGCAGGTATCCACTGGAATATCTAATGAGACACGAAACACTCACTGGACTGATTCGCGACAGGGTGTCCTACGGCCTGCCACAAACACCGAATCTGTACAGCTCCCCAGACAGAGAGAGGGTAAGAGGGAAAAAAACACAAAACTACCAACACCACCCCCTCACAGCGCCTTCCACATGCGTCCCCCACTAACACTGCACCCTCACAGCGACTTCCCGATGCGCCCCACACTAACACTGGACCCTCACAGCACCTTCCCGATGTGCCCCCCACTAACACAGCACCTTCCCGATGCGCCCCCCCACTAACACAGCACCCTCACAGCACCTTCCACACGTGTTGTACAGAAACTGACCCCCGACGTAATGTGGAATTTCCACCACCGACTCTGGGCTGCCAATCTGGAGTACTGAACATCCATCGGAGCAGAAACACTTTTAACTTTCAACCATAGACAGAGAGACAGACCGGTCTGTGATGGGATTAAACAGAAGGATTGGGTTCTGATGGGAATAGACAGAAAGATCGGTCTCTTGATGGGAATAGACAGTCAGACTGGTCCCTGATGGGAAGAGTCAGACTGGTCCCTGATGGGAAGAGACAGACAGACTGGTCCCTGATGGGAAGAGACAGTCAGACTGGTCCCTGATGGGAAGAGTCAGACTGGTCCCTGATGGGAAGAGACAGTCAGACTGGGCCCTGATGGGAAGAGACAGTCAGACTGGTCCCTGATGGGAAGAGACAGACAGACTGGTCCCTGATGGGAAGAGACAGAGAGACTGGTCCCTGATGGGAAGAGTCAGACAGACTGGTCCCTGAAGGGAAGAGTCAGTCAGACTGGTCCCTGATGGGATCTTGAGAGATTACTCCAACTTCTTGGAGAGTCCACAGTGACTGTCCTGCGGAGTAGACCAGGTGTCAATTGTAATTACAATTTCAGCAGCAGCATCATCATTATGTAGAATTGCATTCACGAATACAATGCAAATACAATTAACTACGATTTACAGAACTACGACGCTAATTGCTCTGGAGTCCCCTGACCATGTCTCTCTTGAATTTAGAGTTTCCGCCACTGCTCACAGATGTGAATCCTGACGGTGAGCACGGTTTTCCGAGCTCCACGAGTGGGAGACGCTGCGAAGGAGCTTCATTCTGAAACCGCACGTACGGTACGGAGGCCACGGTGGACCCCTAACGTTTCGATCCTTTGGGCCTGTGCTTGGCAACTTTTTAAATTAAAAAAAACACACACAATACACGTGATGATGACGATAATGATAATAGTAATGTCAACTTTCGACGTGCCGCAGAGCATACACTCACTCTTCGAAGAAAGATAACGACTGGGAGGAGCGAGGAACCAGACAAGTGGGAAAGGGAGCCGGTTAACCAGTGAGCCGGTGGGCCAGCACCTAATTCTCCCTGTCACAAGATCTGCAGTCCTCAATATATGAAGGCATTATGAGTCTTTACATGTGGGGGGAGAACTGGAGCTCTCGGAGAAAACCTGCATGCTCAAGGGGACAACACTCTATCCCAAACAGATGAAACAGGTGGCGTCCACATTTTTTTGCTGTGCCGCCTGCTCCTTGGCAAGTCAGGGTATGGAACCTCCTCGATGCCAACGGGAAGGGAGTTTCGCAACATCCGCGATCCACCAAGCCTCGCTGCTGCCTCCACAGTGCTGGATTAGAGGCCACGGGCATAGTCATCACAGCCTGGTGCTGCCAAGGAGCTCTGCAAGTCAAGGTAAGGACCCCAACAACTCCCAACTTTAGGTAAGATTTTTGTTGATAAAAACCACTGCACGCATGGGCCAATGGTGGCATATTTTCAGAGCCGCTCGCGGGGCACTGACACGGTGTATACAGCGGTGTTATCGTAAACAAACACAACACGCCACCGACAGCGCGATCAGGTCCAAAGTTCTCATAAGTCAAACATCGAATTCTTCCGCGCTGCAGAGTTATGTATTTAGTGAATGCCCGCAATTAAATTATAGACGCTACTCTGAAGTGAATTTGTTGACAAATCAAAAATAACCTCACACACACTCTACCCCTGAGCATACGTGCCCAGAGTGTGATTGTTTAACCATGGCGGGATGCCAGCCGTGACGCAGTGAATTCCACACTCCTCGTCTGACAGACAAGGTGGAGCCTGTGTGGGACAGTACAGCAAGTAGACTTTTTCTGTACCATCTGTACAGTGGAGTTCGAATGTTCTTCCTTCCTGACAAAATGTGACGCTGGTAGCCATACAGAGTGAGAAACTGGCGGTAATCATCCAAAAGAGTAAAAGAGTTGAGAAGTGCCACCTTTACTGGGCTCATCACGTAAAAGACAACATATTAATTCATTACAGTCAATGACAATTCACAAGAACGTCAGAGGAATAGCTAAACGCCCCGCAGCAGCTTGGTCGCACAATCATCACGAGACGACGGCGTACGTTCTTGCTGCATGACTGACGGGACGGCCCAATCCTCGCGTGGAATCACAACCCCAGGAAGCCCCCAAACCCGTTCAATAATAACGAGGACTCGAAGCACAGCGGAGACACGCCGAGGTCAGAGGTGGCGTCACGCGGCTCATAGAGCGATGCCAACGGGGTGGCAGAACCAGGCGGTGCGGCACCGGACACCGGTCGGGGAGACGCCGGAGTTTATTTTATTAAATGGTTGCAGCTTTTGTAAAAAAAAAAATCATCCACATTCTCCCTCCAACCGCACGCCTACTCAAACGTAAGCAACATAATCCTAGACCATCACAACCCACAATCGTATCCTTCATCGACCTACAAACACGACGGCGCGGCCAACATTCGTACAAAAAAAATGGCAAAAATGTTGCTGTTTTTGGCGCGTTTAACAAAGGCGGCCATTTTAACTTGTGCAGAAGAAGCAAGGAGCCATGGCGGTTGCACGAGGACACCCCGGGGTACGGTTGGGCACCGCGGATGTCACCGCTGGCATCGTGGATGTCACCGCGGATGTCCCTGCGCGGTGGCGGCAGCGGCGGCGCGTGCCACAGGGGCAGGCTCACCGGCACACCTCCTCTCTCACGCCGCACGGGGCTACTACCGTAGCCTCGGCCTGATTGCCCGACTCGTGGGATTTCACGAGAGTTACGAGTTATAGGTTCACATCCCAGGTCGTCAGGGTCACCTCGGATCATCATCGTCATCATCATCCATCTGAGAATCAGTAAATCGACTGAAACTTCGTGTTAGGGAACAATGCTCATCCTATGGATAGATATACTGGCCCTGGCATAAGGATGTGATTTCCCACTGCTGGGTGAGGCCTTCCAAAGCTGGTGAATAAAACTGAACTAAACTATTTTTTATTTCACCAGGTAAGGCCAATTAGCTATATAGCTATTTTTCAGAAGTGACCTAGCTATCGCAAATGATAACTCCAGATTAAGTGGCTGATCAAGTGGAAATTTATAGCAGAAAAATACCATGAACGCATGTCGATTCTAAATGTGGAGGGAAAACCAGGAGGATCCAGAGAAAAAGCCACATGACCCCGGGGAGAGAGAGACGCAAACTCCAAATATACAGTAGGCGTCCGGGTCGGGATCGAACCCATGACCTGCTGCATACCAGGCGAGGTAGTTGACATCTCCTAGCCACCACGGCGCCCAAATGCCACCCCCAATGCCTGAATAAAAGTGACACAACCTCCACTTTGCTGTGAGCGCAGGGTACAAACACAGCAGGAGCACCACCACCCCCACGCATCCCCCTCCATTCGGCCTCAAAGGGCAGCTGCGGTGTCAGCGAGCTCCGCACCCTGCTGTCAATCAGGCATCGCAGGTTCCAATCCCAGTCGAGGGCCGACTCCTACGCTACCTGACCTTCAGGGGGTTCAAAAAGCCAAGGTGGTTCTACTACTTTGTGCGAGGTGAACAAGTGGGGGGCGGGGGGCGCCGTGTGAAGACTGGTACCTGCCATGGTAATGTGGAGTGTCCCCCATCTCCGAGTCGGGGCAGACAGGGAAGAGGAGACACTGATTTGGTGTCAACGCACATCACTGTGTACTCGGTTAAGGCTGAGTGAACCTAAGTGGGATCCAAGTCACGTTCCGGCACCGATGGCCACTCCTCAATGTGCGATGGGTGACATTGTAGTGCTGAAGCTTCACGAGCGTGCGACGACACACAATGACAAAGATCCCCCGTATAGCCTTTAACAGACTGTTTGGGACAAGTCCTGTTAGCGAGGGGGAGGGTGGCCAACCCTACGCCCAGCTTGCCTTTGTCTCCCAAGTGGCGATGTTTACACACCGCACCAGATACTCATTTGAGGCTAAGTCAACCTAAGGGAGGTCCACGACCGGTTTAGATAATCGTCACTGGTGTTGAACGTGTGTGGGAATCGAACTCGGATAGCCGGGTTCGTACTGCAGCGCGCTAACCACTACGCGACTGCCCCCCACACAAACAAACATACACAGGGGTACACACACACAGACACACACAGGGGTACACACAGGCACACACAGGGGTACACACACAGGGGTACACACAGACACACACACAGGGGTAGACACAGACACACACATCCAGGGGTACACACAGACACACACACACAGGGGTACGCACAGACACACACAGGCATGCACACAGACACACACACAGGGGTACACACACAGACGTACACACAAATACACACAGGCGTACACACAGACAGACACACACACAGGGATACACACAGACACACACACAGGGGTACACAGACACACACATCCAGGGGTACACACAGGGGTACAACAACAACAACAACCGCCATTCGCCACTAAGTGGCGGTGACGTCACCACGACGCTTGTGCCAGGCCATGTGCACCCTGAGGCCACGTGAAGTGTCGAACGCCCGCTGGCAGGAGGTCACGGGGCAGACCCAGGTGCCACGGGTCGACTGACCGAGATGACCGAGATGACTGGCTGATGCACCACCTGTGCCCCCTACTGTGCCAACTTGCTGTGCTTTAGCCACCCGGCGCTCCGCTCGTTGTTGTGAGCGTCGCTCCTCCGCCCTCCGTTGTTGTTGGAGGGCGACTGCCTCCAACTGCCCAGTAGCGTCCTTCACGAGCCTCCTCCACTGAGGCCGATCTTGACACCGCTGGTACCAGTCATCGGCAAGTCCACTCAGCTCCACGTCCTCCTGTACCACATCACTCCATCTCTTCTCTAGCCCGTGCCGCGCCCGTTTAGCCCCCTCGATCCGGCCGAACAAAAGCTGTTTAGGCATGCGGTGGCTGGGCATGCGGGCTACATGACCCAGCCAACGCAGCCTTGCCTGCCGGAGGAGCTCACTGATGGGACTTTGCCCAGATCTTTCAAGGACTTGTGAGCTCCTCACACAATCCAGCCTGGTTAAACCCAGGATGGATCGTAGGCAGGCCAGCCTAAATGTTTCCAACCGGCGAAGATGCTCCACTAGGGGGGTCCACGTTTCGCAAGCGTAGAGAAGGGAGGGAATGACCGTGGCCGAGAAGACCTGAAGCTTCGTGCGGAGCGACAGACCAGGTAGCTTCCACACAGCGTTACGCAACCGATGAAAAGATATTGCCGCTCGACTGATTCGGAGTGAGACCTCTGCTGATAAACTGGAGCCGGTCATAAGCACACTGCCCAGGTATGGGAAACTCTCCACTCTCTCCACAACTGCCCCATCACCGATTGGTAGTTGTGGGGGTGGAGTGCCCGATGGTACAAAATACCCAGGCAGGTGCTTAGTTTTGGTGGGGCTGATGGTAAGGCCCCACCTCTTAGTGGCACGCTCCAGTCTCAGCAGCAGCGTCTCCAACTCCTCTTCTGAATGAGCAGCTATTACCAAATCATCGGCATACATAACGTGGTTGACCAATAGGGAGCCATCCCTTGATCGCACCCGGGCGTCGATCAGCCTCCCATTATATCTGTACCAAATGGTAATTCCCCCGGTACAGCTATTGAAGGCTTCACGAACTACGCAGTCGAAATAGATGTTAAATAATGTGGGAGCCAGAGGACATCCCTGTCGCACCCCACACAGGGGTACACACACACAGACACACACAGGGGTACACACAGACACACACAGGGGTAGACACACAGGGGTACACACAGACACACACACAGGGGTAGACACAGACACACACATCCAGGGGTACACACAGACACACACACAAAGGGGTACGCACAGACACACAGGGGTATACACAGACACGCACACAGGGGTACACAGACACACACATCCAGGGGTAGACACAGACACACACACAGGGGTACACACAGACACACACAGGGGTACACACAGACAGACACACACATAGGGATACACATAGACACACACACAGGGGTACACAGACACACACATCCAGGGGTACACACAGACACACACACAGGGGTACACACAGACACACACACAGGGGTACACACAGACACACACACAGGGGTAGACACAGACACACACATCCAGGGGTACACACAGACACACACACACACACAGGGGTATGCACAGACACACACACAGGGGTACACCCAGACACACACACAGGGGTACACACAAATACACACAGGCGTACACACAGACACACACACAGGGATACACACAAACACACACACATGGATACACACAGACACACACACACAGGGATACACACAGACACACACACAGTAGTACACACAAACAAAGATCCCCCGTATAGCCTTTAACAGACTGTTTGGGACAAGTCCTGTTAGCGAGGGGGAGGGTGGCCAACACTCCGCCCAGCTTGC
This sequence comes from Lampetra fluviatilis, assembly GCF_964198595.1. NCBI lineage: Eukaryota > Metazoa > Chordata > Hyperoartia > Petromyzontiformes > Petromyzontidae > Lampetra > Lampetra fluviatilis. The sequence goes on along the minus strand of NC_136292.1, from coordinate 13,834,223 downwards.
CTTTGTCTCCCAAGTGGCGATGTTTACACACCGCACCAGGTACTCATTTGAGGCTAAGTCACCCTAGGGGAGGTCCAGGACCGGTTTAGATAATCGTCACTGGTGTTGGACGTGTGTGGGAATCGAACTCGGATAGCCGGGTTCGTACTGCAGCGCGCTAACCACTACGCGACTGCCCCCCACACAAACAAACACACACAGGGGTACACACACACAGACACACACAGGGGTACACACAGACACACACAGGGGTACACACACAGGGGTACACACAGACACACACACAGGGGTAGACACACACACACAGGGGTACACACAGACACACACAGGGGTACGCACAGACACACACTGGGGTATACACAGACACACACTGGGGTATACACAGACACACACACAGGGATACACAGACACACACACAGGCATACACACAGACACACACACAGGGGTACACACACAGGCGTACACACAAATACACACAGGCGTACACAGACACAGACACACACAGGGGTACACACAGACACACACACAGGGGTAGACACAGACACACACATCCAGGGGTACACACAGACACACACACACATACACAGGGGTACGCACAGACACACACACAGGGGTACACACAGACACACACACAGGGGTACACACACAGACAAACACACAGGGGTACACACAAATACACACAGGCGTACACACAGACACACACACAGACACACACACAGACACACACACAGGGGTACCCACAGACACATACACAGGGGTACACACACACAGACACACACACAGGGGTACACACAAATACACACAGGCATACACACAGACACACACACACAGGGATACACACAAATACACACAGGGGTACACACAGACACACACACACAGGGGTACACACAAATACACACAGGCGTACACACAGACACACACATCCAGGGGTACACACAGACACACACACAGGGGTACACACAGACACACATCCAGGGGTACACACAGACACACATCCAGGGGTACACACAGACACACATCCAGGGGTACACACAGACACACACACAGGGGTACACACAAATACACACAGGCGTACACACAGACACACACATCCAGGGGTACACACAGACACACACACAGGGGTACACACAGACACACATCCAGGGGTACACACAGACACACATCCAGGGGTACACACAGACACACATCCAGGGGTACACACAGACACACACACAGGGGCACACACACACACAGGGGTATACACAGACACACACACAGGGGTATACACAGACACACAGAGGGATACACACAGACACACACACATGGATACACACAGACACACATACACAGGGATACACACAGACACAAACACACATTAGTACACACAAACAAAGACCCCCCGTATAGCCATAACAAACTTTTGGGGCAAGTGATGTTAGCAAGCACCTATGAAGGACGGCACTGTGTCACACGAGGGGGTGAGTGGCCAGCACCACGCCCGGCCGCCTTTGTCTCCCTAGCGGCGATGTCTACACACCGTACCAGGTACTCATTTGAGGCTGAGTCGACCTAGGGGAGGCCCACGGCCGGATGAGATAATCGTCACTGGTTATTGGCCGTGAACGGGAATCGAACTCGGGCGGCCGGGTCCGTAGCGCAGCGCTCCACCCAGACAGAGCACGGTGCAGCAGCAGCACTCCCAGCCTCTGGTGACACAAGACACAGCGAAGTTTCCCCCCGGCAGGCGACGGAGACGCAAGAAAAATGCTCTAATAAAATGCAACTAAACTTTTAAAAGGGCAGCCTTTCGAACGAGGGTGACGGAATTTTAAAGTACAAATTACACAATACAAGCAGTGTGTGCTCTTGTACGTGCACGAGTGTGCTCTTGTAGATACAGTACACACTTGTACTCTGCAGTGTGTACAGACACTTGTACAGACATATTCTTGGGTCTTTCGGTAAAGTCACGTAGATAGGTTCAAAGAAAATAACAGACACTTGTACACACACGCGCACTTCGACTGTACACACGCGCGCTTGTACTGTTGGGGCAAGTGTTGTGAACGGCCACTAGTGTGCACCTTCACTGTAGATTACACACCATGCACACACACCATGCACACACACCATGCACACACACCATGCACACACACCATGCAAGCACACCATGCACACACACCATGCACACACACCATGCACACACACCATGCACACACACCATGCACACACACCATGCACACACACCATGCACACAGGTGTAAACTCACTGTAGAGTACACACGTGCACACAGATGCGGGTGCAGTATATGAACTATGCTGTACATTACTTATGCTGTACGCGTACACACTCGAACACGTGTACACGTCTAAACACAGATTGCGCCGTGTGCTGCACACACATACACGCGTGTACACGCGGCAGTTACAGACGGACACGTGTGTGTGACACGCGCACACACACACACGGACAGCCATACTTACACACTCTCTCACTGCTTTGCCAACTCACTCGAATACTGTCTCTCTCGCTCTGTCGCACCTCCGCGAAATCCGCACCGCTCGCTCCGGGTCATGAGTTCGAGTCCCAGGTTCGGGGTCGATGAACGAGAGAGGGAGAGACGACGACGAGGAGGAAGAGGTGAGAGGAAGAGAGGCGGAGGCGAAACTCCGCCTTCTCGACCCCCAAACCCTGACGCAAGGACCGGACCACCGTGTCAACACAGAGGATTTCTCTCCAGGCTTGATGGGTTAGGTGGTGTCAGCACAGAGGATTTCCCACCAGGCTTGATGGGTTACGTGGTATCAGCACAGAGGATTTCCCTCCAGGCTTGATGGGTTAGGTGGTGTCAGCACAGAGGGTCTACCTCCAGGCTTGATGGGTTAGGTGGTGTCAGCACAGAGGATTTCCCACCAGGCTTGATGGGTTACGTGGTATCAGCACAGAGGATTTCCCTCCAGGCTTGATGGGTCAGGTGGTGTCAGCACAGAGGGTCTACCTCCAGGCTTGATGGGTTAGGTAGTGTCAGCACAGAGGATTTCCCACCAGGCTTGATGGGTTACGTGGTATCAGCACAGAGGATTTCCCTCCAGGCTTGATGGGTTAGGTGGTGTCAGCACAAAGGGTCTAACTCCAGGCTTGATGGGTTAGGTGGTGTCAGCACAGAGGATTTCCCTCCAGGCTTGATGGGTTAAGTGGTGTCAGCACAGAGGATTTCCCTCCAGGCTTGATGGGTTAGGTGGTGTCAGCACAGAGGATTTTCCTCCAGGCTTGATGGGTTACGTGGTGTCAGCACAGAGGATTTCCCTCCAGGCTTGATGGGTTAGGTGGTGTCAGCACAGAGGATTTCCCACCAGGCTTGATGGGTTACGTGGTATCAGCACAGAGGATTTCCCTCCAGGCTTGATGGGTTAGGTGGTGTCAGCACAAAGGGTCTACCTCCAGGCTTGATGGGTTAGGTGGTGTCAGCACAGAGGATTTCCCTCCAGGCTTGATGGGTTAAGTGGTGTCAGCACAGAGGATTTTCCTCCAGGCTTGATGGGTTAGGTGGTGTCAGCACAAATGGTCTACCTCCAGGCTTGATGGGTTAGGTGGTGTCAGCACAGAGGATTTCCCTCCAGGCTTGATGGGTTAAGTGGTATCAGCACAGAGGATTTTCCTCCAGGCTTGATGGGTTACGTGGTGTCAGCACAGAGGATTTCCCTCCAGGCTTGATGGGTTAGGTGGTGTCAGCACAGAGGATTTCCCACCAGGCTTGATGGGTTACGTGGTATCAGCACAGAGGATTTCCCTCCAGGCTTGATGGGTTAGGCGGTGTCAGCACAGAGGATTTCCCACCAGGCTTGATGGGTTACGTGGTATCAGCACAGAGGATTTCCCTCCAGGCTTGATGGATTAGGTGGTGTCAGCACAAAGGGTCTACCTCCAGGCTTGATGGGTTAGGTGGTGTCAGCACAGAGGATTTCCCTCCAGGCTTGATGGGTTAAGTGGTGTCAGCACAGAGGATTTTCCTCCAGGCTTGATGGGTTACGTGGTGTCAGCACAGAGCCTTTCCATCCAGGTTTGATGGGTTAGGTGGTGTCAGCACAGAGTATTTCCCTCCAGGCTTGATGGGTTACGTGGTGTCAGCACAGAGGGTTTCCATCCAGGCTTGATGGGTTAGGTGGTGTCAGCACAGAGGGTTTCCCTCCAGGCTTGATGGGTTAGGTGGTGTCAGCACAGAGGATTTCCCTCCAGGCTTGATGGGTTATGTGGTGTCAGCACAGAGGGTTTTCCTCCAGGCTTGATGGGTTAGGTGGTGTCAGCACAAAGGGTCTAACTCCAGGCTTGATGGGTTAGGTGGTGTCAGCACAGAGGATTTCCCTCCAGGCTTGATGGGTTAAGTGGTGTCAGCACAGAGGATTTCCCTCCAGGCTTGATGGGTTAGGTGGTGTCAGCACAAATGGTCTACCTCCAGGCTTGATGGGTTAGGTGGTGTCAGCACAGAGGATTTCCCTCCAGGCTTGATGGGTTAAGTGGTGTCAGCACAGAGGATTTTCCTCCAGGCTTGATGGGTTACGTGGTGTCAGCACAGAGGATTTCCCTCCAGGCTTGATGGGTTAGGTGGTGTCAGCACAGAGGATTTCCCACCAGGCTTGATGGGTTACGTGGTATCAGCACAGAGGATTTCCCTCCAGGCTTGATGGGTTAGGTGGTGTCAGCACAAAGGGTCTACCTCCAGGCTTGATGGGTTAGGTGGTGTCAGCACAGAGGATTTCCCTTCAGGCTTGATGGGTTAAGTGGTGTCAGCACAGAGGATTTTCCTCCAGGCTTGATGGGTTAGGTGGTGTCAGCACAAATGGTCTACCTCCAGGCTTGATGGGTTAGGTGGTGTCAGCACAGAGGATTTCCCTCCAGGCTTGATGGGTTAAGTGGTATCAGCACAGAGGATTTTCCTCCAGGCTTGATGGGTTACGTGGTGTCAGCACAGAGGATTTCCCTCCAGGCTTGATGGGTTAGGTGGTGTCAGCACAGAGGATTTCCCACCAGGCTTGATGGGTTACGTGGTATCAGCACAGAGGATTTCCCTCCAGGCTTGATGGGTTAGGCGGTGTCAGCACAGAGGATTTCCCACCAGGCTTGATGGGTTACGTGGTATCAGCACAGAGGATTTCCCTCCAGGCTTGATGGATTAGGTGGTGTCAGCACAAAGGGTCTACCTCCAGGCTTGATGGGTTAGGTGGTGTCAGCACAGAGGATTTCCCTCCAGGCTTGATGGGTTAAGTGGTGTCAGCACAGAGGATTTTCCTCCAGGCTTGATGGGTTACGTGGTGTCAGCACAGAGCCTTTCCCTCCAGGTTTGATGGGTTAGGTGGTGTCAGCACAGAGTATTTCCCTCCAGGCTTGATGGGTTACGTGGTGTCAGCACAGAGGGTTTCCATCCAGGCTTGATGGGTTAGGTGGTGTCAGCACAGAGGGTTTCCCTCCAGGCTTGATGGGTTAGGTGGTGTCAGCACAGAGGATTTCCCTCCAGGCTTGATGGGTTACGTGGTGTCAGCACAGAGGGTTTTCCTCCAGGCTTGATGGGTTAGGTGGTGTCAGCACAGAGGGTCTACATCCAGGCTTGATGGGTTAGGGGGTGTCAGCACAGAGGATTTCCCTCCAGGCTTGATGGGTTACGTGGTGTCAGCACAGAGGATTTCCCTCCAGGCTTGATGGGTTAGGTGGTGTCAGCACAGAGTATTTCCCTCCAGGCTTGATGGGTTACGTGGTGTCAGCACAGAGGGTTTCCATCCAGGCTTGATGGGTTAGGTGGTGTCAGCACAGAGGGTTTCCCTCCAGGCTTGATGGGTTAGGTGGTGTCAGCACAGAGGATTTCCCTCCAGGCTTGATGGGTTACGTGGTGTCAGCACAGAGGGTTTTCCTCCAGGCTTGATGGGTTAGGTGGCGTCAGCACAGAGGGTCTACATCCAGGCTTGATGGGTTAGGGGGTGTCAGCACAGAGGATTTCCCTCCAGGCTTGATGGGTTAGGTGGTGTCAGCACAGAGGGTTTCCCTCCAGGCTTGATGGGTTAGGTGGTGTCAGCACAGAGAGTTTCTCTCCAGGCTTGATGGGTTAGGTGGTGTCAGCACAGAGGTTCTACCTCGAGACTTGATGGGTTAGGTGGTGTCAGCACAGAGGATTTCCCTCCAGGCTTGATGGGTTACGTGGTGTCAGCACAGAGGATTTCCCTCCAGACGTAATGGGTTATGAGGTGTCAGTACAGAGGCTTTCTCGCAGTCTCCACATGGCCGGGTAAACTTTACGAAAACTTAGATGAGAGGGCATTGATAGAGTTTATTTTAAAACGTATCGCAAACAAAACAACACACATCGCATGTGATAAATAAAATACGAAAAATAGCAGCAAAGTCAAAATATCAACCAATTAATTATACGTTTACAAAAAAAATGAGAGGAGTGGTGGCGCAGTGGTTAGGCACCCCTTTCACCCCGTTCCATTGGCCACCCCTTCACAAAAGCCGCACTTACGAGCGTGGTGAAGTATGGCGAAACACTCTCATTGAGTGACACGGAGTGGGGAGGCCTTCATCCAACAGTGGTTTAACAAAGGACTGTGACTCGTGATGATGACTGCACGGCAGCACGTCCGATAGACGGGGTTATCTTCTCCATCGGCTCATCCCCATGATTTCAACAATTCTCCCCTTACTGGTTTCTCCACCACGAACTCTGCCCCCTCTTCTATTGGCCACCCCCCAACACTCACCAGACACTCACCACCTGACGAGATGGCCTGTTTACCGCTCACCTCACACCACTGTCAGTGACCAACCAGACGCCACTCACCAGACGCCACTCACCATTCCCACGACACCACCACTCACCAGTCTGACCCCACACCAGACATCCCTGACACCTCGCCACTCGGCAGACACTCACCAGGCACCACTTTCCTGGCACACGACTCTCCTGAAACCCGGCAGACATCACCGACCACGCTCACCAGCCACGGCCTCATCGTGGGCACGCGCGCACACGCCAGGCCGACTCACGGCACATTCACCAAACCTACACATCGGGAATGTGGTCTGCTCACCTCCACCCCGCACCGCCCCCACTACAGCACACCCCTGCAGGAATACACGCCGTCAATACACCACACCACTGCAGTAGACACTTACACCACGACTACACTACACCGCACACCAACACGCAGAGCTAGCGGGTGACTTTGGAGGTTGGTTAGCCTTTATATAATGCTAATAATTGGCCCAGATGAATTGCTATTACATTAGAGTAAATAAACCTGTATTTGTTGGAAGCCCACTTTAAATCTGATAGGTTCTTCGTGTTTGTATCGTGACACGCTTATGAAGAAGCCGACTCTGACGGCCTGGATCGTTACCCTTCACTTGCTGGCTTTTCCCGAAGATATCCGGCGCAGTTTCAAGCGAACCGCCGCTGCTATTTGCCGAGTTTGGTCGTGAGACTCATTCGTCAGCTCACCGGGTGAGCGAGCTGAAACAATAACTTAAACTATTTTTATTTTGCCAGGTAAGGCCCCACTGAGCTATGTAGCTCTTCGTCAGAAGCTACCTGGCTGCCACAAATGATAGCTCAACACAAGTGGCTGATCATCACGTGGAAATGTATAGCAGCCAAATTATCTAAATGCACGATGTTGATTCTAAATGTGGAGGGAAACAACGGAGGACCCGGAAAAAAATCCACATGACCAGAGAAAGACACATGCAAACTCCGAATATACAAGCATAATCAGGGTCGGGATCGAACCCACGACCACCTGCATACCAGGCGGAATAAATAAAATAAAGGCTAACCAACCTCCAAAGTCACCCGCTACACCACTTAACACCGTAACAGTAAAACCTCTTCATTAGCGGATTCGTTTATTTCGCGGAAATTCGACCATTCGCCACTTTCTATTTGTATAGTAGTTCGACTTTGGTGCGCTTTTCCCCTTGGACTATTCGCGATGTCGCAAGGTCCGCATCACGACGAGGGGCGCTTTAAATTTCACGGCACGCTGACTGGACTGTGCCCTCCACTCTCGCGATTCCACTTGCTGGAATAGTTTTACTCTTCAAGTACCTTTCGTGCTATTTTTGCTTTCGTTTGTGATGGGAGTTTTTTTTATTGACTTTTTATTTCGGGGTCTAACAGCGTTTAAGCGAGGAAGTGAGAGCAAGAGTAAAAAGGCAGGAGAAAGTAATGAGTGTAGCTAAATAAAGCAAGTGCAAGTAAGGGGTGACAAGTGCGTCTGCTGGTGAGCCGCCGCCACGTGGCGAGTGAGGGAATCCTCCTCGTTTAACGCGGCCGATGCCGATGCGTTATGCCGCGCATATAGATGCCGTGTGACAATAAAGTTGGGCAGGATACGGCGTACGCACACACAGGGAGATGGCAGGACAACTAATTGAGGGTAGACCGCTGTGTTGCTGTATCATTCCGTGTACTGTTTCACTGTACCGCTCAGCCGCGCAGTTCGAGAAAGTAGTTTTCGACGTCGACTGCTCAGATACCACGTTATAACAGTGTGAGTTCCACGTTATAACGGTGTGAGTTCCACGTTATAACGGTGTGAGTTCCACCTTATGACGGTGTGAGTTCCACGTTATGACGGTGTGAGTTCCACGTTATAACGGTGTGAGTTCCACGTTATAAGGGTGTACGCTCTGCATTACCACGCGTCAAGCGAGGACTTTGCGGTGTGAAAAAGAACAAGAAGCCGATTCGGGAACATGTGGCGGCAAGTGCGCCGATGACCGCCAAAGTGGTATCATTATCACGCCCCCATCATCGAGCAAGGTAAGTACAACTTACAAATTGACAGTATAAATGATTAATGTTTTTTTTGCATTATAAGTGTTATTATCTACTTGTGTTATTGTGCAACTTAACTACCGTAAGTATGTTGATTCTATTTATGTGTACCGTACAGGATTATTGTTATGAAATATGTGTTTATTTTCTCCGATATTTTACTCGTGCCACATTCACTGACTCATTCCTTCCTCATTAAGTTACTTATACATCTCATTCATTGACTCACTCAATCCTCTCTCTCATTTGTCTGGCGTTTACGCAGTTATATATTTTTCATTGACACCATGCTATGTTCTGGCGAACAGCAGTAAAACCTTTGATTTTGTTGAATTGCACAGTACATTTAAGCAGAATTGTGAAATAATTTAGTAAGAGTGTTTTTAGGTAAAATTTGTTTAATTCCTCCCAGATTCAATCACTCGTTCGTCTCGCGCATTCTCATTCTTACCTCGACCGGTCACCGAGCTGCCTGACGCCTCCATATCGCGGCCTGCAGTCCCGGCCGTTGCTAGGGACGGCTGTTGCTAGACACACCTGTTGCTAGGGATGCCTGTTGCTAGGGATGCCTGTTGCTAGGGGCGCCTGTTGCTAGAGATGCCGTTGTTCGGGACCCCTGTTGCTAGGGATGTGTGTTGCTAGGGACGTATGTTGCTAGGGATGCCGTTGCTAGGGACGCTGTTGCTAGGGATGCCTGTTGCTAGGGACGCCTGTTGCGAGGTTGGCGTTTGGTCCGCGAGGCCAGCAGAGGGACATTCGATTTCGTAGTGCTCATAAGCGCATTAGGGTCCCTGGGTTTATAATTTTGTAGTACACATAAACGGCCCCCATCACGACCTTGGCAAAGAAGGATCACGAATAAAAATGATTTTGCCTTGCACATCTACAGACGACGGGATTTTCTATCGATACCACAGTTGTGCATGTAGCTTGAACAATGTAGATTTGCATAATGTGTTCAAAGTGGTACATACAGTACATACAACACAACAACCGCCATTCGTCACTAAGTGGCGGTGACGGCACCATGGCAATTATGCCAAGCTAAGTGCACTTTAAGGCCACGTGAAGTGTAGAAAGCCCGCTGGCAGGTCACGGGACAGACTCAGGTGCCATGGGTTGACTGAGATGACTGGCAGATGCACCACCTGTGCCCCCTACTGTGCCAGCTTGCTCGTTGTTGTGAGCGTGGCTCCTCCGCCCTCCGTTGTTGTTGGAGGACGACTACCTCCAACTGCCCAGTAGCGTCCTTCACGAGCCTCCTACACAGAGGCCGATCTTGACACCGCTGATATTAGTCATTGGCAAGTCCACTCAGCTCCATATCTGCTCGCACCACGTAATTCCATCTCTTCTCGAGCCTGTGCCGTGCCCGTTTAGTTCCCTCTATCCGGCCGAACAAAAGCTGTTTGGGCATGCGATGGCCGGCATGTGCGGGCTGCATGACCCAGCCAATGCAGCCTTGCCTGCCGGAGGAGCTCACTGATGGGACTTTGCCGAGATGTTTAAGGATTTGCGAGCTCCTCACACGATCCAGCCTGGTTAAATCCAGGATGGATCACAGACAGGCCAGCCTAAATGTTTAAGATGTTCCATTACGAGGGTCCACGTTTCGCAAGGGAAGAGAATGGAGAGGGCATGTCTGTGGCCGAGAAGACCGGAATTTCGGCTTTGTGCGGAGCGACAGACCAGGTAGCTTCCACACAGCGTTACGCAGCCGATGGAAAGATAATGCCACTCGAATGATTCAGACTGAGATCTCTGCTGTAGCTGGTCACAAGGACACTGCCCTATCACCAATGGGGAGTTCAGGTTTGTGGGGTGTTTGATGACACAAAATACCCAGGCAGGTGCTTAGTTTTGGAGGGGCTGATGGTAAAGTCCCACCTCTTAGTAGCACGCTTCAGGTCAATCGGCAATGCCTCCAACTCCTTCTCTAAGTGAGGATACATACCCAAAAGACAGACAAAGATCCCTCACATCGCTTTAACAGACTTTTGGGGCAAGTGCGATTAGCGAGCACCTATGAAGGCCGGCACGGTACACAAGGGGGTGGGTGGCGAGCACCACGCCCAACCGCCTTTGTCTCCCTAGTGGCGATGTTTACACATTGCACCAGGTACTAACTTGAGGCTGAGTCGACCTAGGGGAAGCCCAGGACCGGTTCAGATAATCGTCACTGGTGTTGGCCGTGAGCAGGAATCGAACTCGGTTTGTCGAGTTAGTGGTGCGGTGCGCTAACCATTACACTACCGCTCGGACATACACAAGTACAGACAATGGAAGAGTTGTTTCGACGCTGATGAACCCACGTGGTGTGAGTTCAATCTTAATTTTAGAACTTTCGTGACTGCAGGAATTATTATTTGTTTCTTTCGGTTAAGTCACGTCTAAAGATAAAATAATAAATTAAATTAAATAATAGAATACGACGTTTCGATTGCAACACAAGCAATCATCATCAGGTATAATGAAATAGCGACATAAAATCTAACCAGAAAACTATAGACAGACATATTAGCAGACAGATATCACCAAGATACATAGCGAGAGCAACACAGGTAACAGAGAGGGGTGATCGTCTCTGTGTGGTGGCCTTAAATAGACAGAGGGGGGGGGCGGAGGCAGAGAGAGGGAGGAGGGTTAGAGAAAAAATTAGCATATCAATGAGTGGTCAACAGACGTGGTGCTGCGAATGCGATGGCACGGCAAGCAAGCCTGAAAATCAGGAGAAGGACACACTAAAATTAAATAACCTAGTAAAATATCGAAATGTAATGTAATACAACACAGAGGGTCGGTGTGAGTTGTTGACTGCATGCATGCGTGCGCAGTGACAATGAGACAAGCGCAACCACGACACTAAGTGAGGAGGACCTACCCAGTAAAACGTGCAACGTTGAGGCAACGTTGCACCGAGAGTTCCAACCACATTGCAACGTTGCCTCAACATTGAAATAATAAGAACAATCACAGTGGAGTTCAATTTACAAGAAACGCTCGGTTGAAATTATGTATATGTCTGTATATATGGATGGCTTCATGAACTAATCTTTGTTGATAGCCAGTGGCTAGCTTTGTTGATAGCCACTGGCTATCAACAAAGATTAGTTCATGAAGCCATCCATATATACAACCGAGAAGATGGGTACAAACTCAGCAATCACTGGAAGGACGTTATCAACCAGTTTAAGTCATAACTGGCTGTAATGTTTCCATTTTAGACCAGGCAGCCCTTTAATTGGTGGAAGCCCACCACGGGGACCATCACTGCCCACTACTACCATCACCACTAGCAGTAGCCCTTTATTGGTGGAAGCCCACCATCAGTGCTGTCTTGGCCCTCTACGAGTACCATCACCTTCTTGGTTCTTTCGGTAAAGTCACGTAGAAGGGAAGTAATAAAATAATAAAAATAAAACACAATAAAATAATTCTCACGACGTTTCGGCCACAACGCAAGCAGCCGTCCTCAGATGAAAACCAGGTCCGTAGAGGGGCGACAGAGTCTGAATGAAACAGCACACGAGCTTGGAGCATATATATAAGCTGGGCGCCTTGACAAAGGAATTTGCATATCAAATGAATTTAGCATATTTATGGGAAATGCAGGAATGTGATTAGTACTACATGGGCATTATGCAGGATTAACAGCATCAAAGGGAGCTGCAGTTGCTGCTGCTGCTGCAGTTGTTGCTGCTGCTGTTGCAGTTGCTGCTGCTGCTGCTGCAGTTGCTGCTGCTGCTGCAGTTGCTGCTGCTGCTGCAGCTGCTGCTGCTGCTGCAGCTGCTGCTGCTGCAGCTGCTGCTGCTGCTGCAGCTGCTGCTGCTGCTGCAGTTGCTGCTGCTGCAGTTGCTGCTGCTGCTGCAGTTGCTGCTGCTGCTGCAGTTGCTGCCTTATCCATTTTAATATAACACTATGTATTATTCTACCCACCCTAATGTGTATCACACTGCTATATCTATATATATATAATCGCAAATCTGTCTGTCTGTCTGTGTGTGTGTCTGTGTGTCGCCGGACCATACGCAATGTGAGGGATTTGCGAGACACGATTGGTCCGTTTGGTTTTCCACGGCGGTTGCCCCTGGCAACGGCTAGCGACGCATTCGCTGCGGGGTGGACGCCATTTTTAATTCTCGTTAAAAATATGCGCACGCATTAACACGCGACTCTGAGGTAAATTCATCAAAGTTTCACGTCCTCTTCACTCCCCCCCCCACCCCAATGTGTGCAATTACTATTATAGGGTCGGTAGATAATACAATTATAGCGATTAGACAGTATTATTGTAGCGCGGGGGGGGGGGGGGTAACGGCCCCAGTACCCAGCCTCAGCCGGGTGGGCAATCTAGGCGAGGCCGGAGGCTCTGCACGGTACTAGGCCTCGACACCCCACCCGTGTCAAGCGACGACTTTGTGGTATAAACTCGATATACCCAGCGTTGCCCAGGGGGAAAATACATTTAAAATCTTCTGAAAACTTTCAAACATTACATACCAATGAAAAAACAACTGTGTAATTACTTTTAAACCCGACGCGCCAAGAATCCATTCTTTAAATGTTGACTGTACAAATAGTCATTAAGCTGGGTGAGCGTACTGGCAGTCTATAATGTAGACTGTAGCCTGGTTATTAAGCTGGGTGGGTGTACTGGCAGTCTATAATGTAGACTGTAGCCTGGTTATTAAGTAAAGTGAGTCAATTTGTAACACGTAAGCTTTCGCGACCATTATTCATAAACAATGTTATTGGGTTTAGATTGCCTTATTTATTAATGTGTTGTAACCCTCCACCACCCGACACGGCCAATCAGTAAAAAAGTGTCACGTTGATAAAAGACTAATAGTTGGTAGTGAGGGGAACATTTTATTTTGCGTTAAAAATGCTTTAAAAATACACTAAACGCTCAGGTAAATTCTTCACTGCGTGATGTCCCCCCCACCCCGATGCGTGCAGTGATTACTACTATACATTTGCTAGATGCTACCACTATAGGCCGTAGATATTACTGCACAGCGGCCGAGGAGATCGTGGCTGGGGGGGGGGGGGTCAGGGGTAGCAGGCCATCTGTGTATATATGTAAGGTTATTAAGAAATATATTTTTCACCCGGGCAACGCCGGGTACTTCTGCTAGTATTTACTATACAATTACGACACCATACATTACTCTGCACACTGTGTAGGGGTGTTAGAGAGAGAGCCGTTATGCATGGCAGCTTATGGGAAACAAACACAGTGGGCGGGGCTACGTGAGTGCACGGGGGGGGGGGGTGCTCTCAACGACGTCCGCACCAGGCAGCCCGGGGCCCCACCCCTCAGCGGGGGTGGAGTATAAAGGGGGATGTGTCAGAGGGCTCGGGGCAGAATGTTAAAGCTAAACCAGTGAAGACCGAAGATCGTCTAGCTAGAGCCCTGGACTCCCCTGGGACGCCGCCCTTGTCAGGGCCGCGCAGGACCGAGCCAGCGGCGTGGTCCCGAGAACCAGAGCTAGTGCTCTGGGACTCCGGGTACCGTAGCCCGACTTACCAGTGTCGGGCCAGACAGCCTCCCCTAGCCCGTTAGTGGAGGACTAAGAGGTAGGTCAGAGATAGCTAGCAGTGTATTCCCAGCTAGCCGGGTGAGGGGGCCGATACCCCCTCTAGTATTGTATGTCCACAGTTGTGACTACTTGTACGGAATAAATACGTGTGCCTCACCAACGGTGTCCAAGAGTCATCAACGGTACTTCATCTGGTGTCAGAACAACTACGAACATGGACACGCGCCGGACAGCTCGAGCCGGAGTACCGCAGGTGGAGGACACCGCTGAAATTGTCGAGCCCGAGACGGCTCAACAAGACATCGTGCAGCCGGGGCCGGACGCATTCTTACCGGGGCATCAGGATGAAGAGGAGCTGCCATCAGAAGGGCTGAGGCTGGCTCACGCGAGGCTGGCGGAGCTGCTTTACGCCGCTGCCGCCACACTCGAACACATCACGCGGCTGGGGGCTGGTGGACCACCACGGGGCGAGGAGAACCGACGTCCGATGCGCCTTCCCGCCATCTCAACGGATTTAAACTTTGAATCTCCCGCCATCGCCGCAGCAGCTGCTGAGGGCGTGGCCGGCCTGAACCTCGGGTCCAACATCGCTCTCGCTGGGGCTGCCGCGTCACCGCCAGCGGAGGGAGCGTCATCACGGCTGCGACAGGCGATACCATCTGCCGTTCGCGCCGAAGCGCAGCCGAGTTACGGGGACAGCAGCCTGCGAGCTTCCATGGCGACCGCTGCGCTGCACCAACGGCTGCCTCCGCTCAAAGAGTTTGTTGGCGCGGAGGGCGACTGGGGCGGCTTCCAGCGACGCTTCCTCGCCCACCAAGAAATGGCACGGTGGTCGGATGCTGAGGCTCTCTGCGCGCTGCCGGCGCTCCTCGACAGCGACGCACTCGCCGCCCTTACATCGGCGCCGAGGGAGAAGCGCTCCACGCTACAGATGGCGCTGCAGTTGCTGGCCGGGGTCTACGGACCTTCAGCGGAATGCAGGCAGCAGTTTTACGATCGCCAGCGGGGTGCAAAGGAGTCGCCCCTGGCGTACAGGACGAGTCTCCTGGCACTGGCGAAGACGGCCTTCCCTCGAATGGACGACGACGGCGTGGACGCCATGGTCACAGAAAAAATCCTCCTGCTGGCAGACGACCTGGACATCGCCGTCGTTGCACAGGAGGACACGGAGATGAGTTCCCTCCAGGCTGCGCGGCTCCTCCACGCCAACCTGCTGTCACAGCGTCGGAAAGCCAGCAGGGCAGCGGCCGGGCGTGCGGTGGCTGCAGCCACCCTCCCGGCGGAGGAGGTTTACGCCGTCGACCGTCGACGGCAGCAGGGGACGGGAGCACGGTCGGGCCGGGATGGGTCGAGCCGCTTCGACCGTCCGTCATCGCCGCCGGCGCTCCCGCGTTGCTTCAACTGCGGCGTCCGGGGCCATGTCGCCTCGGGGTGCCGCTCTCCTCGGCAGCGCGGGACGACGCCTCGACAGGACGCCGGCCCTCCTCCTCCCAAGCTCCATCAACATAATCCGGCGAGTCGCGGCACCCCTCATGTTTGGCCCAAGCACACACTCGTCACACACTCGCACACCGCAACGAACGGGGGGCCGACATTGCGCTGCGACGGGCCAACACGCACCACTATGGGGACTCAAATCGAACCCAGGCAGTGGTCCGTGTTGGCCCATCGCGTTGTGGCCGCGTCGTCGGGGTCGTCGGCCGTGGTGGGACACATTGACGGGGTGGAGGTACGCATCCTGGTCGATACGGGGGCATCGGCGACCATCATTTCCGAACTCATTTACAATATTCTACCTGTCCAGAGCCGTCCTTTACTGCCGGTTAACGTCCCATTCTATGCTGCTAACGGGGGCTCTCTTGGCATCATTGGACAGATTCGAGCGCAAATTTGTATCGGGGATATCAAATTGTCGGGCCCGATTTTTGTTTCCTCCTCGCTGGCGGTTCCGTGCCTGCTGGGGACGGACTTCTTGGGCAAAATGCCGATTCGTATTTTAATAGACCAGGGATGCATTGAGCTCCCGTCGGGACGACGCATGGCGTTCCTGCCTTCCCCTACTGCGGCTCGGACGGCGTTCGTAACAGTACCAGCGTTCGTCGTTAAAACAGTTCGTGTGCCGCCGGGAGCTCAAATGTTGGTGCCTCTAAAACTTCGTCGGCCCTTCGCTGAGGGAATTAGGGACCAGGGAATTCTGCTGGGACCATCTAGGGCCGGGGTTAGTGGACCTCATTTGATTCCGGCCCAGACCGTCGTAAGAGCGGACGGGGACCCTTTCATCGCGGTCCTCAATGTGGGGTCGCAGACAGTGGTAGTTCCTCAAAGGACGGTGCTTGCTCACGCGACGCCGGTGCCCTGCGAGGAACCTGTTGCGAATCACGTCGGCACTGCTCCCCGGCCGCACCCACATTCGGACAGCGATGGAGGGTGGCTCGATGCGCTTTGTGCGGGATCGACGGACCTGTCAAATTCAGAGCGCCAACAGCTTAGAACGCTACTGCGGGAATTTTCCGACGTTTTCAGTCGGGACAAATACGATTTGGGTTGCACTCATCTGCTGCGTCACCATATTGACACGGGTGACAGTGCGCCAATACGCCAGAATCCGTTTCGGTTAAGTCCCGCCGAAAAGGACCATGTCAAATCGGCTATTGATGACATGTTAGCCGCCGACATCATTTCTCCTTCCACCAGCCCTTGGGGAGCGCCGATCGTCCTGGTTAAAAAGCAGGACGGCTCGTTGCGGTTTTGCGTTGATTTTCGGCGCCTTAACAAAATTTCGGTTGCCGACGCATACCCGCTCCCACGGATGGACGAATCGCTGGACGCCTTGGCGGGAGCGCGATTCTTCTCCACACTGGATTTACTTTCGGGATCCTGGCAGCTTCCTCTGGACGATGATTCAAAGCCTAAAACTGCTTTCCGTACACCGCACGGCCTGTTCCAATTCAACCGGTTGCCGATGGGCTTACACTCAGCGCCGGCAACTTTCCAGCGTTTGATGGAATTGGTTTTGGCTGGATTGCAATGGGAGTCGTGCCTGATTTATTTGGATGACGTTATCGTCTTTAGTAAAACTTTTGACGAACATCTCCAGAGGTTGCGGGCGGTTTTCCTAAAGATGCGGGCTGCTAATTTGAAATTCAAACCCCAAAAATGTCATTTGTTACGCGATTTGGTGCGTTATTTGGGGCACATCGTGGGGCGCTCAGGTATTGCTACCGATCCCGCCAAAACGCAGTGTGTCAGCTCCTGGCCGACTCCCACCTCGGTGGGAGAGGTCAGGAGTTTCATTGGCTTCGCGTCGTATTACCGACGGTTCGTCGCTGATTTTGCGATGATTGCCAAACCCCTACACGCTTTAACATCAAAAGGGGTTCGGTTCCACTGGGGTCAGGAGGAGGAGGCTGCTTTCTGCTCCCTTCGGGACGCCCTGGTAAAAGCTCCTCCCTTGATTTACCCTGATTTTTCGGAACTATTTTTGCTCGACACCGACGCGAGCAACACGGGTATTGGGGGCGTGCTTTCCCAGGTGGTTGACGGCGTGGAACGGGTGGTTGCGTACGGCAGTCGGGTGTTGTCTCCAGCGGAGCAAAGATATTGTATCACCCGTAGGGAACTGTTGGCAATTGTCTATTTCATCCAACAGTATCGCCCATATCTGTACGGTCGGCATTTCACCGTCCGCACAGATCATGCGGCACTGCAGTACGCCCTGCGAGTTCAACAGCCATCGGGACAATTGTCCCGATGGTTGGAGATCCTCCAGGATTTTGATTTCGAAACCACCTACCGTAAGGGCGTTCGCCACACCAATGCGGACGCTCTGTCGCGCATGCCAACCACCTCCGAATGTGCATGCCTCCTGGGGTCGGGACGTTGCAAGCCAGCAGGGGACATGCCGGTTCCGGTCCTGGCGGCCGCCGCCGACGACGAAACATTGCTCCCAAATTCTATCGCACAACAGGGAAAAGATTCCCTGCTGGGTTTGCCTGTTAATGAATGGGGGCGCCTCCAGATGGAGGATACCTCCCTCCTCGCATCGCGTCGTCGCGCCGGGGAGGCGGGGCGGGGGACGGGTGATGCCGACGCATGGGAAATGCACGCGGGGTTGCTGATGCATTGGGACGGGAAATCCCATCGACACCGGCTGGTGGTCCCTTCTGGGTTACGGGGTAGGGTGGTGTGGGCTGCTCATGAGCGCCTCCTCCACCTGGGTACCCAAAAGACCCTCGCCTTGCTCCAGCTTGATTTTTTTTGGCCAGGCATGACGAGGGATGTCGCAGATCTGTTGGCATCATGCCCTCGGTGTGCGCAGGGAAAACCACCAGCACGGGAGTCAAACCCGCCTTTGCAGTCTATCAGAGTCTCCAGAGTGAACGAACTTGTCGCGCTGGATATTCTGGGGCCATTTCCCGCCACCCCTAGGGGCAATAGATATTTGTTGACCGGGGTGGAATACTTTACGCGCTGGCCTATGGCCTGGCCCCTGGCCAACCAGTCGGCAGCAGCCATCGTGGAGGCCTTTGTCCAAGGTTACGTCATGGACAAAGGTGCTCCGGAGCGGCTGCTGACCGACCAGGGAAATTTTTTTTCCGGCAAACTCCTCCAACAGGTCTGTGAGCTCCTGGGAACGAAAAAAATTCGTACCTCTCCCTATCACCCGCAAACTGACGGGATGGTCGAGCGTCTGCATCGAACCATCACGTCTATGTTGTCGCAGCAGGTTTCGGACTCACAGACCGATTGGGACTTGCAAATTCAAGGGGTCCTGGCAGCATACAGATTGGCCCCCCATGCTGCGACGGGATTTTCACCCTTCTTCCTCATGTATAGCCGCGAACCTGACCCACCTGTTCGGGCACAGCTGCAGATCCCCGCGCCGCTGGGAAAAACTAAATTGGCCGACCATGTTAAATTTAACCTTGCGAAATTGACTGAGGCACGGGATGCTGCCATGCTAAATTCCGACAGGCGTCAGAAAGCGAATGAGCGCCTCAGACTGGGTCGCGCGCACGTGCTACAGTGGAAGCCGGGGGACAGGGCATGGCTGCACTGTCCCCCAGGTACCACTCGCGACCTCCTCAAAACTGGTGCGGCCGTGGCGGGGCCCCGTCGAGGTGGTCGAGGTTTTGCGGCCTCAGTGCATTCGCATCAAATGGGGGAAGCGCCGGTGGTTTGTGCACCCCTCTAGGCTGAAACCCTTCGTTGCGGTGCGAGGCCCCACTCCACACACGTGTGGCCAAACATGTGGGGGGTCGGCCGACTCAAAGGGTCCGTCTCTGCTGCTCTCGCCTGACGTGTTGCCGGCTGTTCCGCCCCCAGGTGCACCAGGAATGACGGGCTCCCGCCCAACAACCCCTACGGGGGATGCCGAGGGTCTTGCGACATCAAGCGCAGACTCACTTCGAAATGGACAGCTGCCACCGGATGGTCCGCCATCCGGGGTTGCCCCGTGTGACGGGCCTGCGGCAAGGACACGCGCAAGAATGCGCAGACTCTTGTGATGCACAAAAAGAAGAATTTATTTTTATTTTTTATTTTCACGTGTATGGTTACTGTGCGCTGCGTCGGTGGTGTGCTCCTGGCACATTGTGTTGTGTGTGTGTTGGGGGTTCCTTGCAATTTGTATATACGTTGCTTTTACGGAATTCGTATTTATTCGGGGGGGGGGTGCGTCGGGTTGTTTTCCCTTCGGGGTTTTCTGGTTCTTGTTGTTGTTCTCTTCGCGTTATGTTGAAAAATAGTGAGGCACACGCGCGGTCAGGGGGTAAATGCGCTTTTATTGTCGTTTTTTTTGTATGTTGGCAGCCGGGACGGCTGCAAGCTATGCGGGGGGGGGGGGGGGGGGGTGATGTAGGGGTGTTAGAGAGAGAGCCGTTATGCATGGCAGCTTATGGGAAACAAACACAGTGGGCGGGGCTACGTGAGTGCACGGGGGGGGTGCTCTCAATGACGTCCGCACCAGGCAGCCTGGGGCCCCACCCCTCAGCGGGGGTGGAGTATAAAGGGGGATGTGTCAGAGGGCTCGGGGCAGAATGTTAAAGCTAAACCAGTGAAGACCGAAGATCGTCTAGCTAGAGCCCTGGACTCCCCTGGGACGCCGCCCTTGTCAGGGCCGCGCAGGACCGAGCCAGCGGCGTGGTCCCGAGAACCAGAGCTAGTGCTCTGGGACTCCGGGTACCGTAGCCCGACTTACTAGTGTCGGGCCAGACAGCCTCCCCTAGCCCGTTAGTGGAGGACTAGGAGGTAGGTCAGAGATAGCTAGCAGTGTATTCCCAGCTAGCCGGGTGAGGGGGCCGATACCCCCTCTAGTATTGTATGTCCACAGTTGTGACTACTTGTACGGAATAAATACGTGTGCCTCACCAACAGTGTCCAAGAGTCATCAACGGTACTTCAACTGCACCAAGCATACAAATGCCACACTATCTGCCACTATACACTGTACCATTGACCGTCGTGTCAGTGGGTGAGTGGTGGGGGAAACTTGCAGCGGGGCAAAGAATCCATTCCCTGCGGAGAATACAATGCCAGTGAGTGGAACGCGGTCTGAAAGTCACTGTAAACGTGAACACAATCAGTTAAGATCCCAAATGGTTTATTACGTCCTTCCAATGATTGCTAAGCCAGAATCCATCTTCTCGGTTGAAATTGTCTCTGTGTTTGTATATGTGGATCGCCTCATGAACGAATCTCTCATGATAGCCAGATGGCTTGCAGAGAACCTCTGTCTTGGAGAAGTCAATGTCATGTGAGCCCACTGAATTGTAACAGTGATCTGCCATGGCTGAGGTGTGTGTCCTACCGTGTTTCAGGTCTGCTTTATGTTCACGGATGCGGTCCGAGACATGTCGTTTGGTTTCTCCAATGTAACTGCTACCACAGAGGCAACTTAGTTTGTAGACGCCAGGGTACTGTATGTCTGGAACCACATCTTTTACAGACGGGACCAGATCACGGATTTTATGTACTGTGTTGAATCGGACCTGGATCTTGTGTTTTAATCAGGATTTTGGAGATCTTTTTTGTGACCCCAGCAATGTAGGGTAAGGTGATGGTCTTGAAAGGCTCCTCAACAGGATCCTTCTTGATGGTTGGAGTGATGGCCTTGCGGATTGTGTAGTCGGAGTAACCATTAGCCTTAAGAGCTTGGCGTACGTGTTTGAGTTCACTGCCAATGTGTTCCTGGTCGGAAATGCATTGGGCTCTATGGTATAGAGTCTTGATGAGGGAATTCTTCTGGGATGGATGGTGGTGGGAATCCGGTTTTAGGTAAGCATCTGTATGGGTGGCTTTCCTGTAGACAGAGTGGCTCATTGAACCATCAGGTCTCCTTTTAATTAGGACATCCAAAAAGGGTAGCTTGCCATCTTTTTCGACTTCCATGGTGAATCTGATGGCTGGGTGTATGGAATTGATGTGGTCGAGAAATTGGTCTTGAGCAGGCCGGCCATGTGGCCAGATGACAAAAGTGTCATCTACGTACCTCTTCCATAAGGTCGGGCGTAGAGTGGCAGTCTTGATGGCGTCAGTCTCAAATTTCTCCATGAAGATGTTGGCTACAACCGGAGATAGGGGGGAGCCCATTGGGTTGCCCTCATTTTGCTTGTAGAAAGTTCCATTCCAGGTGAAGTATGTATTGGTTAAGCAGTGTCTCACCAGGGGGGGTACCCCAGCATTCAGTCCTTGATGAACCAAGTCTTTAATTATTGCGATGGTGTCAGGTACAGGAACTTTGGTGAATAAGGAAACCACATCAAAACTGACAAGCAGGTCGTCTGGGGACAGGGCAATCCCCTTGATTGTCGATACCAGGTCAGTAGAGTTTAGTACCGCAGAGGTGGTTTTTCCAGCGAAAGGCCGTAGGATTTCAGACAAAAAACGAGCCAGTTTATAGGTGGGGGAGTTGATAGTAGAGACAATGGGACGAAGAGGTGTATCTTCTTTATGTATCTTTGGCAAGCCGTATAATCTTGGTGGCCTGGCTGCAGAAGGTTTCAACGAGAACTGTTTGGTCTGATCAATTAATGCGGTTGAATTAGAAATGATTTGCTTGGTTTTAGAGACGAGGCTGTTGGTAGGGGGTCTCTTTTTATTTTTGTATAGCTGCCATCATTGAGTAGTTCTTGGATTTTGTTGTTGTATTCTGTTTTGTCCATGATGACAGTGGCATTGCCTTTGTCGGCTGAGAGGATGACAATGTCATCCCTCTTTTTGGTGCAGTGTGCAGAGTAATGTATGGTGTCGTAATTGTATCTTACCTATAAACGTCACTTTTTGTCTCTCTGTCCGTCTGTCTGTCTGTCCGTCTGTCTGTCTGTCTGTCCGTCTGCGTACGCTCGCTTCCGGGGGATGTAGCTCTCGGACCGTGGGGTTCGCCGAGATTAAATTTTGCAGGTGGGCACACCCCCGGCCCCGCGGTAAACTTAGGCATTTCCGATTTTTCGTCTCTAAACTTTAAATCGGACCGATTATCGATTTACTGCGATTTCTCTTTATTTATTTATTTACTACTAGCAGAAGTACCCGGCGTTGCCCGGGTGAAAAATATATTTCTTAATAACCTTACATATATATACAGATACTAAGGTATTGTCAAAGCCCGGTGGGCTTTGACAATACCACTCACGCTCACCACTCACCCTCTCTGACTCCACTCACCCTCACCCTAACCACAAACCCTCACTACTCACTAATCACCCTCACCACTCATCCTCACTACTCACTAATCAGCCTCACCACTCACCACTCATCCTCACAACTCACTACTCACCTTCACCACTCACCTTCACCACTGACCCTCACCACTCACCCTCACCACTCATCCCCACCACTCACCCCTAACCACTCACCCTCACTACTAACCCTCACCCTCACCACTCACCCTTACTACTCACCACTCAACCTCACCACTCTTCGTCACCACTCACCCTCACCACTCACCCCTCACCATTCCACTCACCCTCACCACTCACCCTCACCACCACCAATCACCCCTCACCACTAACCCTCACCACTCACCCTCACCACTCACCCTCACCACTCACCCTCACCACTAACCTGCTATGATTACAGCAGTGCATACTGACTGTGGTGGTACATACTATGATTACAGCAGTGTTTACTGCTGTGGTGGTACCTATGATTACAGCAGTGCATACTGCTGTGGTGGTACCTGCTATGATTACAGCAGTGCATATTGTGGTGGTATCTGCTATGATGAGAGGAGTACATATTGTGGTGGTGGAACCTACTATGATGACAGCAGTACATACCGAGTGTGGTGGTACCTGCGATGATGACATCAGTACATACTGTGGTGGTGGTACCTGCTATGATTACAGCAGTGCATATTGACTGTACTCACCACTCACCCTCACCATTCACCACTCACAGCTCACCCTCACCACTCATCCTCACCACTCACACTCACCACTCACTACTCACCACTTACCCTCACCATTCACCCTCACAACTCACCACTCACCAATCACCCTCACCACTCACTCTCACCACTCACCCTCACCATTCACCCTCACCACTCACCCTCACCACTCACCCTCACCACTCACCCTCACCACTAACCCTCACCACTCTCCCTCACCACTCATTCTCACCATTCAACTCACCATTCAGCCTCACCACTCAACCTCACCACTCACCATCACCACTCACCACTCACCGTCACAACCACCACTCATCCTCACCAATCACCACTGACCAATCACCACTCACCACTCACCTTCACCACTCACTCTCACCATTCAACTCACCATTCAGCCTCACCACTCAACCTCAGCACTTACTAATCACCACTCACAACCGCAACTCACCCTCACCACTCACCCTAACCACTCACCCTCACCACTCATTCTCACCATTCACCCTCAACACTCACCCTCACCCTCACAAAAACCACTCACCCTCACCGCTAACCACTCACCCTCACCACTCACCCTCACCACTCACCCTCACCACTCCCCACTGTCCCTCACCACTCACTCTCACCATTCAACTCACCATTCAGCCTCACCACTCACCCTCACCACTCACCGTCACAACCACCACTCACTCTCACCACTCACCCTCACTACTCACCACTCATCCTCACCAATCACCACTGACCAATCACCACTCACCACTCACCCTCACCTCTCTCCACTAACCCTCACCACTGACCCTCACCACTCACCCTCACCACTAACCACTCTCTCACCCCTCACCACTCATCACTCAACACTCACAACTCACCCTCACCACACACCCTCACCACTCACGCTCACCACTCACCCTCACCCTCACCACTCACTAATCACCACTCACAAAAGCCACTCACCCTCACCACTCACCCTCACCACTAACCCTCACCACTCTCCCTCACCACTCATTCTCACCATTCAACTCACCATTCAGCCTCACCACTCAAACTCACCACTCACCATCACCACTCACCACTCACCGTCACAACCACCACTCATCCTCACCAATCACCACTGACCAATCACCACTCACCACTCACCTTCACCACTCACTCTCACCATTCAACTCACCATTCAGCCTCACCACTCAACCTCAGCACTCACTAATCACCACTCACAACCGCAACTCACCCTCACCACTCACCCTAACCACTCACCCTCACCACTCATTCTCACCATTCACCCTCAACACTCACCCTCACCCTCACAAAAACCACTCACCCTCACCGCTAACCACTCACCCTCACCACTCACCCTCACCACTCACCCTCACCACTCCCCACTGTCCCTCACCACTCACTCTCACCATTCAACTCACCATTCAGCCTCACCACTCACCCTCACTACTCACCACTCATCCTCACCAATCACCACTGACCAATCACCACTCACCACTCACCCTCACCGCTCTCCACTAACCCTCACCACTGACCCTCACCACTCACCCTCACCACTCTCTCACCCCTCACCCTCACCACTCATCACTCAACACTCACAACTCACCCTCACCACACACCCTCACCACTCACGCTCACCACTCACCCTCACCACTCACTAATCACCACTCACAAAAGCCACTCACCCTCACCACTCACCCTAACCACTCACCCTAACCACTCACTCTCACCACTCACCCTCACCCTCACAACAACGACTCCCCCTCACCGCTCACCACTCACCCTCACCACTCATCCTCACCAATCACACCCTCACCAATCACCACTCACCCTCACTGCTCACCCTCACTGCTCACCCTCACCGTTCAGCACTCACCCTTACCACTCACCACTCACCCTCACCACTCACGCTCACCACTCACGCTCACCACTCACCACTCACCATTACCATTATCCCTCACCACTCACTAATCACCACTCACAACCGCCACTCACCCTCACCACTCACCCTCACCACTCACCCTCACAACAACCACTCACCACTCACGCTCACCACTCACCACTCACCATTACCATTAGCCCTCACCACTCACCCTCACCACTCACTCTCACCCCTCACCCTCACCACTCACCCTCACAACAACCACTCACCCTCAGCGCTCACCACTCACCCTTACCACTCACCCTCACCACTCATCCTCACCAATCACACCCTCACCAATCACCACTCACCCTCACTGCGCACCCTCACTCCTCATCATCACCGCTCACCCTCACCACTCAACCTCAGTACTCACCACTCACCCCTCACTAATTACCACTCACAACCACCACTCACCTTCACCACTCACCCTCACCACTCATCCTCACCAATCACACCCTCACCAATCACCGCTCACCATCACCACTCACGCTCACTACTCACCCTCACCACTCACTAATCACCACTCACAACCGCCACTCACAACCGCCACTCACCCTCACCACTCACCCTCACTACTCACCACTCATCCTCACCAATCACACCCTCACCAATAACCACTCACCTCACCACTCACGCTCACCACTCACGCTCACCACTCACGCTCACCACTCACCATCACCACTCACCCTCACCACTCACCCTCACCACTCACCCTCACAACAACCACTCACCCTCACCACTCACCACTCATCCTCATCAATCACACCCTCACCAATCACCACTCACCCTCACTGCTCACCCTCACCGCTCACCACTCACCCTCACCACTCACCCTCACCACTCACCGCTCACCCTCACCATTCACCCCTCACTAATCACCACTCACAACCGCCACTCACCCTCACCACTCACCACTCACCCTAACCACTCATCCTCACCAATCACACCCTAACCAATCACCACTCACCACTCACCCCCACCACTCACGCTCACCACTCACTACTCACCCTCACCACTCACCACACTCACCACTCACCCTCACCACTTTCCCTCACCAGTCACCCTCACCACTTATCCTCAGCACACACTAATCACCACTCACAACCGCTACTCACCCTCACCACTCTTCCTCACCACTCACTCTCACCACTCACCCTCACTACTCACCCTCACAACAACCACTCACCCTCACCGCTCACCACTCACCCTTACCACGCACCCTCACCACTCATCCTCACCAATCACACCCTCACCAATCACCACTCACCCTCACTGCTCACCCTCACTGATCACCATCACCGCTCACCCTCACCACTCAACCTCACCAATCACCACTAACGCTCACCCTCACCACTCACCCCTCACTAATCACCACTCACAACCACCACTCACCCTCACCATCACTACTCACTACTCATCCTCACCAATCACACCCTCACCAATCACCGCTCACCCTCACCACTCACGCTCACCACTCAACCTCACCACGCACTAATCACCACTCACAACCGCCACTCACCCTCACCACTCACCCTCACTACTCACCCTCACCACTCACCCTCACCACTTACCACTCACGCTCACCCTCACCACTCCCCCCCTAACTAATCACCACTCATAACCGCCACTCACCCTCACCACTCACCCTCACCACTCACCCTCACTAATCACCACTCATCCTCACCAATCACACCCTCACCAATCACCACTCACCCCCACCACTCACGCTGACCACTCACTACTCACCCTCACCACTCACCCTCACCACTCACCCTCAGCACACACCCTCGCCACTCCCCACTCTCCCTCACCACTCACTCTCACCATTCAACTCACCATTCAGCCTCACCACTCACCGTCACAACCACCACTCACCCTCACCACTCACCCGCACTACTCACCACTCATCTTCACCAATCACCACTGACCAATCACCACTCACCACTCACCCTCACCACTCTCCACTAACCCTCACCACTCAACATCACCACTCAACCTTACCACTCACCCTCACCACTCACGCTCACCGCTCACCCTCACAACTCACCCTCACCACTCACTAATCACCACTCACAATCGCCACTCACAACCGCCACTCACCCTCACCACTCACCCTCACTACTCATCCTCATCAATCACACCCTCACCAATCACCACTCACCCTCACTGCTCACCCTCACCGCTCACCACTCACGCTCACCCTCACCACTCACCCCTCACTAATCACCATTCACAACCGCCACTCACCCCACCACTCCCCACTCTCCCTCACCACTCACCCTCACCACTCTCCTTCACCACTCACCCTCACCACTCACCCTCACCACTCCCCACTCTCCCTCACCATTCAACTCACCATTCAGCCTCACCACTCACCGTCACAACCACCACTCACCCTCACCACTCACCCGCACTACTCACCACTCATCCTCACCAATCACCACTGACCAATCACCACTCACCACTCACCCTCACCACTCTCCACTAACCCTCACCACTCAACATCACCACTCAACCTTACCACTCACCCTCACCACTCACCCTCACTACTCATCCTCACCAATCACACCCTCACCATTCACACCCTCACCATTATATTTTTGCCCCAGTCAACGCCGGATATTTCCCATTCGTAGCAGTTTATATCAACTCTATAACCACCTTATATTAAACGGGAACAGCTCGATCCTAAAGTAATCTACAACCTTCGATTAGTCCTTTGTGCGATTCAAAGAATCGATTCCTGGCATGTTGGGGGTTTACATTTTGAATGACAGAGTTTTATTTTCATTGGTATGTTATGTTTTAATGTTTTCAGGAGTTTTTAATTATATTTTTGCCCCGGTCAACGCCGGATATTTCCCGTTCGTAGCAGTTTATATCGACTATAACCAACTTATAGTAAACGGGAATCGTCCGATTCTAAAGGAGTCTACAACCTTCGATTGCTTTGTGCGATTCAGAGAATCGATTCTTGGCGCGTCGGGTTTTAAATTAATTACACAGTTGTTTTTTCATAGGTATGTTATGTTTTAAAGTTTTCAGAAGATTTTAAATGTATTTTCCCCCCGGGCAACGCTGGGTATATCGAGTCTATACCACAAAGTCGTCGCTTGACACTGTGGGGTGTCAAGGCCTAGTACCGTGCAGAGCCTCCGGACTCGCCTAGATTGCCCACCCGGCTGAGGCTGGGTACTGGGGCCGTTACCCCCCCCCCCCGCGCTACAATAATACTGTCTAATCGCTATAATTTTATTATCTACCGACCCTATAATAGTAATTGCACACATTGGGGTGGGGGGGGGGAGTGAAGAGGACGTGCAACTTTGATGAATTTACCTCAGAGTCGCGTATTAATGCGTGGTAAGGGTGAGTGGTGAGCGGTAAGGGTGAGTGGTTGTTGTGAGGGTGAGTGGTGAGGGTGAGTGGTGAGAGTGAGTGGTGAGGGTGAGTGGCGGTTGTGAGTGGTGATTAGTGAGTTGTGAGGGTGAGTGGCGAGGGTGAGTGGTGAGTGTGGTGAGTGGTGAGGGTGAGTGGCTGTTGTGAGGGTGAGTGGTGAGGGTGAGTGGTAAGGTTGAGTGGTGATGTTGAGTGGTGAGGGTTAGTGGAGAGTGGTCAGGGTGAGTGGTGAGTAGTGGGGGTGAGTGGTGGTTGTGACGGTAAGTGGTGAGGGTGAGTGGTGAGGCTGAATGGTGAGTTGAATGGTGAGAGTGAGTGGTGAGGGAGAGTGGGGAGGGTGAGTGGTGAGGGTGAGTGGTGAATAGTGAGTGGTGAGGGTAAGTGGTGATGGTGAGTAGTGAGGGTGAGTGGTTAGGGGTGAGTGGTGGGGATGAGTGGTGAGGGTGAGTGGTGAGGGTCAGTGGTGAAGGTGAGTGGTGAGGGTGAGTGGTGAGGGTGAGTGGTGATTGGTGAGTGGTTAGGGTGAGTGGTGAGGGTGAATGGTGAGGGTGAGTGGTGAGGGTGAGTGGTGAGGGTGAGTGGCGGTTGTGAATGGTGATTAGTGAGGGGTGAGTGGTGAGGGTGAGCGTGAGTGGTGAGCGGTGAGGGTGAGCAGTGAGGGTGAGTGGTGATTGGTTAGGGTGTGATTGATGAGGATGAGTGGTGAGGGTGAGTGGTTGTTGTGAGGGTGAGTGGTGATTAGTGAGTGGTGAGGGTGAGTGGTAATGGTGAGTGGTGAGCGTGAGTGGTGAGGGTGAGTGGTGAGCGTGAGTGGTGAGGGTGTGATTGGTGAGGATGAGAGGTGAGTAGTGAGGGTGAGTGGTGAGGGTGAGTGGCGGTTGTGAGTGGTGATTAGTGAGTGGTCAGGGTGAGTGGTGAGGGTGAGTGGTGAGCGTGAATGGTGAGTGGTGAGGGTGAGCGGTGAGGGTGAGCGGTGAGCGTGAGTGGTGTACACTTGGCGACACGTAAGCAAGTTTTTTTTTTAATGGGAATAGGGTGAGTGGTGGTTGTGAGGGTGAGTGGTGAGTGGTTAGGGTGAGTAGTGAGGGTGAGGCGTGAGTGGTGAGCGTGACTGGTGAGTGGTGAGAGTGAGTGGTGAGGGAGAGTGGTGAGTGGTGAGTGTGAGTAGTGAGTGGTGAGCGTGAGTGGTGGGGGTGAGTGGTGAGTGGTGAGGGTGAGTGGTGATTGGTGAGGGTGTGATTGGTGAGAATGAGTGGGATTAGTGAGGGTGAGTGGTGAGGGTGAGTGGTGAGTGGCGGTTGTGAGTGGTGATTAGTTAGGGGTGAGTGGTGAGGGTGAGCGTGAGTGGTGAGTGGTGAGGGTGAGTGGTGAGGGTGAGTGGTGAGGGTGAGTGGCGGTTGTGAGTGGTGATTAGTGAGTGGTGATGGTGAGTGGTTAGCGTGAGTGGTGAGGGTGAGTGGTGAGCGTGAGTGGTGAGGGTGAGTGGTGATTGGTGAGGGTGTGATTGGTGAGGATGAGTGGTGAGTAGTGAGGGTGAGGGTGAGTGGTGGTTGTGAGTGGTGATTAGTGAGGTGTGAGTGGTGAGCGTGAGTGGTGAGTGGTGAGGTTGAGTGGTGAGGGTGAGCGGTGACTGTGAGCAGTGAGGGTGAGCAGTGAGGGTGAGTGGTGATTGGTGAGGGTGTGATTAGTGAGGATGAGTGGTGATTAGTGAGGGTGAATGGTGAGGGTGAGTGGTGAGGGTGAGTGGCGGTTGTGAGTGGTTATTAGTGTGGGGTGAGTGGTGAGGGTGAGCGTGAGTGGTGAGTGGTGAGGTTGAGTGGTGAGCGGGGAGGGTGAGCAGTGATGGTGAGTAGTGATTGGTGAGGGTGTGATTGGTGAGGATGAGTGGTGAGTAGTGAGGGTGAGTGGTGAGGGTGAGTGGCGGTTGTGAGTGGCGGTTGTGAGTGGTGATTAGTGAGTGGTGGCGGTGAGTGGTGAGCGTGAGTGGTGAGTAGTGAGGGTGAGCGGTGATTGGTGAGGGTGTGATTGGTAAGGATGAGTGGTGAGTAGTGAGGGTGAGTGGTGAGGGTGAGTGGTGGTTGTGAGTGGTAAGTAGTGGGGGGTGAGTGGTGAGCGTGAGTGGTGAGTGCTGAGGTTGAGTGGTGAGGGTGAGCGGTGACGATGAGCAGTGAGGGTGAGCAGTGAGGGTGAGTGGTGATTGGTGAGGGTGAGTGGTAAGGGTGAGTGG
Organism: Lampetra fluviatilis; assembly: GCF_964198595.1. NCBI lineage: Eukaryota > Metazoa > Chordata > Hyperoartia > Petromyzontiformes > Petromyzontidae > Lampetra > Lampetra fluviatilis. Next base: position 13,802,944 of record NC_136292.1, on the reverse strand, counting down.
TGAGCGGTGAGGGTGAGTGGTTGTTGTGAGGGTGAGTGGTGAGGGTGAGTGGTGAGAGTGAGTGGTGAGGGTGAGTGGTGAGGGTGAGTGGCGGTTGTGAGTGGTGATTAGTGAGTGGTGAGGGTGAATGGTAGTGGTGAGTGGTGAGCGTGAGTGGTGAGGGTGAGTGGTGATTAGTGAGTGGTGAGGGTGAATGGTAGTGGTGAGTGGTGAGCGTGAGTGGTGAGGGTGAGTGGTGAGGGTGAGTGGTGAGGGTGAGCAGTGAGGGTGATCAGTGAGGGTGAGTGGTGATTGGTGAGGGTGTGATTGGTGAGGATGAGTGGTGAGGGTGAGTGGTTGTTGTGAGGGTGAGTGGTGAGAGTGAGTGGTTAGGGTGAGTGGTTAGGGTGAGTGGTGAGGGTGAGTGGCTTTTGTGAGTGGTGATTAGTGAGTGGTGAGGGTGAGTGGTGGGGGTGAGTTGTAAGCGTGAGTGGCGAGTGGTGAGTTGTGAGTGATGAGTGGTGACGGTGAGGGGTGACAGAGTGGTTAGTGGTGAGGGTGAGTGGTGAGGGTGAGTGGTGATTGGTGAGTGGTGAGGGTGAATGGTGAGGGTGAGTGGTGAGGGTGAGTGGTGAGGGTGAGTGGCGGTTGTGAATGGTGATTAGTGAGGGGTGAGTGGTGAGGGTGAGCGTGAGTGGTGAGCGGTGAGGGTGAGCAGTGAGGGTGAGTGGTGATTGGTTAGGGTGTGATTGATGAGGATGAGTGGTGAGGGTGAGTGGTTGTTGTGAGGGTGAGTGGTGATTAGTGAGTGGTGAGGGTGAGTGGTAATGGTGAGTGGTGAGCGTGAGTGGTGAGGGTGAGTGGTGAGCGTGAGTGGTGAGGGTGTGATTGGTGAGGATGAGAGGTGAGTAGTGAGGGTGAGTGGTGAGGGTGAGTGGCGGTTGTGAGTGGCGGTTGTGAGTGGTGATTAGTGAGTGGTCAGGGTGAGTGGTGAGGGTGAGTGGTGAGCGTGAGTGGTGTACACTTGGCGACACGTAAGCAAGTTTTTTTTTTATGGGAATAGGGTGAGTGGTGAGTGGTTAGGGTGAGTAGTGAGGGTGAGGCGTGAGTGGTGAGCGTGACTGGTGAGTGGTGAGAGTGAGTGGTGAGGGAGAGTGGTGAGTGGTGAGTGTGAGTAGTGAGTGGTGAGGGTGAGTGGTGGGGGTGAGTGGTGAGTGGTGAGGGTGAGTGGTGATTGGTGAGGGTGTGATTGGTGAGAATGAGTGGGATTAGTGAGGGTGAGTGGTGAGGGTGAGTGGTGAGTGGCGGTTGTGAGTGGTGATTAGTTAGGGGTGAGTGGTGAGGGTGAGCGTGAGTGGTGAGTGGTGAGGGTGAGTGGTGAGGGTGAGTCGTGAGGGTGAGTGGCGGTTGTGAGTGGTGATTAGTGAGTGGTGAGTGGCTAGCGTGAGTGGTGAGGGTGAGTGGTGAGCGTGAGTGGTGAGGGTGAGTGGTGATTGGTGAGGGTGTGATTGGTGAGGATGAGTGGTGAGTAGTGAGGGTGAGGGTGAGTGGTGGTTGTGAGTGGTGATTAGTGAGGTGTGAGTGGTGAGCGTGAGTGGTGAGTGGTGAGGTTGAGTGATGAGGGTGAGCGGTGACTGTGAGCAGTGAGGGTGAGCAGTGAGGGTGAGTGGTGATTAGTGAGGGTGTGATTAGTGAGGATGAGTGGTGATTAGTGAGGGTGAGTGGCGGTTGTGAGTGGTTATTAGTGTGGGGTGAGTGGTGAGGGTGAGCGTGAGTGGTGAGTGGTGAGGTTGAGTGGTGAGCGGGGAGGGTGAGCAGTGATGGTGAGTAGTGATTGGTGAGGGTGTGATTGGTGAGGATGAGTGCTGAGTAGTGAGGGTGAGTGGTGAGGGTGAGTGGCGGTTGTGAGTGGCGGTTGTGAGTGGTGATTAGTGAGTGGTGGCGGTGAGTGGTGAGCGTGAGTGGTGAGTAGTGAGGGTGAGCGGTGATTGGTGAGGGTGTGATTGGTGAGGATGAGTGGTGAGTAGTGAGGGTGAGTGGTGAGGGTGAGTGGTGGTTGTGAGTGGTAGTTAGTGAGGGGTGAGTGGTGAGCATGAGTGGTGAGTGCTGAGGTTGAGTGGTGAGGGTGAGCAGTGACGATGAGCAGTGAGGGTGAGCAGTGAGGGTGAGTGGTGATTGGTGAGGGTGAGTGGTAAGGGTGAGTGGTGAGGGGTGAGGGTGAGTGGTTGTTGTGAGGGTGAGTGGTGAGGGTGAGTGGTGAGAGTGAGTGGTGAGGGTGAGTGGTGAGGATGAGTGGCGGTTGTGAGTGGTGATTAGTGAGTGGTGAGGGTGAATGGTAGTGGTGAGTGGTGAGCGTGAGTGGTGAGGGTGAGTGGTGAGTGCTGAGTGGTGAGGGTGAGCAGTGAGGGTGAGCAGTGAGGGTGAGTGGTGATTGGTGAGGGTGTGATTGGTGAGGATGAGTGGTGAGGGTGAGTGGTTGTTGTGAGGGTGAGTGGTGAGAGTGAGTGGTTAGGGTGAGTGGTTAGGGTGAGTGGTGAGGGTGAGTGGCTTTTGTGAGTGGTGATTAGTGAGTGGTGAGGGTGAGTGGTGTGGGTGAGTTGTGAGCGTGAGTGGCGAGTGGTGAGTTGTGAGTGATGAGTGGTGACGGTGAGGGGTGACAGAGTGGTTAGTGGTGAGGGTGAGTGGTGAGGGTGAGTGGTGAAGGTTAGTGGAGAGAGGTGAGTGGTGAGTGGTGATTGGTCAGTGGTGATTGGTGAGGATGAGTGGTGAGTAGTGAGGGTGAGTGGTGAGGGTGAGTGGTGAGGGAGATTGGTGAGGGTTAGTGGTGAGGGTGAGTGGTGAATGGTGAGTGCTGAGGGTGAGTGGTGAGGGTGAGTGGTGAGCGGTGAGGGTGAGTGGTTGTTGTGAGGGTGAGGGTGAGTGGTGAGGGTGAATGGTGAGAATGAGTGGTGAAGGTGAGTGGTGAGTGTGAGTTGCGGTTGTGAGTGGTGATTAGTGAGTGGTGACGGTGAGTGGTGAGGGTGAGTGGTGAGCGTGAGTGGTGAGGGTGAGTGGTGAGGGTGAGTGGTGAGTGATGAGTGGTGAGGGTGAGTGGTGAGGTTGAGTGGTGAGGGTAAGTGGAGAGTGGTGAGGGTGAGTGGTGAGTGGTGATTGGTTAGGATAAGTGGTGAGGGTGAGTGGTGAGGGTGAGTCGTGAGGCTGAGTGGTGAGGCTGAGTGGTGAGTTGAATGGTGAGAGTGAGTGGTGAGTGTGAGTGGTGAGGATGAGTGGTGAGGGTGAGCTGTGAGTGGTGAATGGTGAGGGTGAGTGGTGAGTACAGTCAATATGCACTGCTGTAATCATAGCAGGTACCACCACCACAGTATGTACTGCTCTCATCAGAGCAGGTACCACCACCACAGTATGTACTGATGTCATCATCGCAGGTACCACCACACTCGGTATGTACTGCTGTCATCATAGCAGGTTCCACCACCACAATATGTACTCCTCTCATCATAGCAGATACCACCACAATATGTACTGATGTAATCATATCAGGTACCACCACAGCAGTATGCACTGCTGTAATCATAGGTACCACCACAGCAGTAAACACTGCTGTAATCATAGTATGTACCACCACAGTCAGTATGCACTGCTGTAATCATAGTATCTACCACCACAGTCAGGATGCACTGCTGTAATCATAGCAGGTTAGTGGTGAGGGTGAGTGGTGAGGGTGAGTGGTGAGGGTTGGTGGTGAGGGGTGATTGGTGGTGGTGAGGGTGAGTGGTGAGGGTGAGTGGTGAGCGTGAGTGGTGAATGGTGAGGGTGAGTGGTGAGGGTGAGTGGTGATGGTGAGGGGTGAGTGGTGAGTGGTGAGGGTGAGTGGTGATGAAGAGTGGTGAGGTTGAGTGGTGAGTAGTAAGGGTGAGTGGTGAGGGTTAGTGGTGAGGGTGAGTGGTAAGGGTGAGTGGTGAGGGTTTGTGGTGATGGTGAGTAGTGAGGGTGAGTGGTTAGGGGTGAGTGGTGGGGATGAGTGGTGAGGGTGAGTAGTGAGGGTCAGTGGTGAAGGTGAGTGGTGAAGGTGAGTAGTGAGTTGTGAGGATGAGTGGTGAGGGTGATTAGTGAGTAATGAGGATGAGTGGTGAGTGGTGAGGGTGATTAGTGAGTAGTGAGGGTGAGTGGTTAGGGTGAGGGTGAGTGGAGACAGAGAGGGTGAGTGGTGAGCGTGAGTGCTATTGTCAAAGCCCGGTGGGCTTTGACAATACCTTAGTATCTGTATATATATGTAAGGTTATTAAGAAATATATTTTTCACCCGAGCAACGCCGGGTACTTCTGCTAGTAGTAAATATATAGCAGTGTGATACACATTAGGGTGGGTAGAATAATACATAGTGTTATATTATAATGGATAAGGCAGCAACTGCAGCAGCAGCAGCAGCAACTGCAGCAGCAGCAGCAACTGCAGCAGCAGCAGCAACTGCAGCAGCAGCAGCAACTGCAGCAGCAGCAACTGTAGCAGCAGCAGCAACTGCAGCAGCAGCAACTGCAGCAGCAGCAACTGCAGCTCCCTTTGATGCTGTTAATCCTGCATATGTAGTACTAATCACATTCCTGCATTTTCCATAAATATGCTAAATTCCTCTTGATATGCAAATTCCTTTGTCAAGGCGCCCAGCATATATATATTCCAAGCTCGTGTGCTGTTTCATTCAGATTCTGTCGCCTCGACGGACCTGGTTTTCACCTGAGGACGGCTGCTTGCGTTGTGGCCGAAACGTCGTGAGAATTATTTTATTGTGTTTTATTCTTATTATTTTATTACTTCCCTTCTACGTGACTTTACCGAAAGAACCAAGAATATGAATCCCTGCAGTCACGAAAGCTTTAAATCGAAAGAGTACCATCACCTCTAGCAGCAACCCCCAGCATCAACAGTGTTTGTAAAGTGAGGTGCAATGATTACTTGGCAGCCCTATAATTGGTGGAGACCCACCACCAGCACCGTCGTCGCCCTCTACGAGTACCATCACTTACATTGACATTAGCTGCCCATGCTGCTGACACTTGGGCTACGCCCATTTCAAACCTTTATAAACAGTTTGCCTTTCGAGACTAACCCCTTTTTCCTGATGACAACCACTTGTGTTACGATCGAAACGTCATAGTTTTTGTTATTTTCTTTGAACCTATCTACGTGACTTTACCAAAAGACCCAAAGAATATGAAAATATCTCAGTCTCGCGACCTGACATTATTCATAGCACATGTAGATAAATTAATCGGGATTGGTATTAAATTATGGCTCAGTTTACCTCTCGTGACGAGTGAAGAGGAATGAGCAGCAGCGGCTGGCAGCAGCTTTGCTCAAATATGTGAAATGACACAAGCATCATCACACCCCCGATGGCGAAAGCACAACCAATACGAGCTGAAGGCCGAGACCCATGCCCAAGAGGAGAGCTGGGGCCACGGTGTGGCCCATTCCAGGTCTAGCGAGCAATGGCAGACTAGTCGTGCAACAGCCGCTACCAATTCGTCATTCAGCACTCACGAAAGTGAATAAACGATCATTGACGGAGTTGGACAAAACATCCACCATAAAGGGACACTGAAGCTTTTGTTGGCGCCAGTGCTGACCGAATTGCCAAGCACTTGTCCGTGAATCTTTACGATCGCTTTGCACGTTACAAATGTGTATTTATATTTATTTACTTAATTATCTCTCAAACTCCGGTCCTCGCCAGCCGCCACAGAGAACCTGTCCGTGTTTACCAATCTCAGTTGTGATGTGTATTCTGCCATTACGCGTTGCACGTAGTAGTTGCCCGGTAAACGTGAATCAGAATCTTGATTTAGTCTGGAGAAATCCGATGAGCTGTGTAGGCTCTTTTTCACAGATGTCCAGTACAGCGTGCCCTGTGGTGGACCATGAGAACTGGAGTCTGAACTCCCCCCTGTGCTCAATGCATCGTATGAAATCCCATCGGCCCTCGTAGAATGCCATGCTTTTACGATTCATGATTGATTTTTTGGGTTGGGCCACGTAATGATCTATCCATATCGTAGTCATAAGACCCTCTACTGCCCGACAGCGCCACACAATCTAAATATTCACACGGTGTACAAGCGTCTAACTCGCCAAATGTTAATTTTTCAGCTCACTCAGTGGTGGATTGATGAATAATTCTCACGACTAAATCTTAGCATTTAGAGACGCAACGTTTCAATTGAAACTGCACCAAGCATCTTCAGGATAAGAACCAGGGAGTTAGTATGCCATTGAGGAAGTCAAGCTGACCTTCTGAGCTGAAACACTAATGACTGGTGCGTCATTAAACGCTTGCACATGTGTCAATTGAATATGTGTGCCGATGTTGGGTGGTAGAGAGCCTTCAGATACAGATTAGTCCAGATCATTACGTAACCTAACCTTAACATCAATTATGACTCGCATTAGCTGCGAATACATCATCATCATGATATATGGGCAGATAGCCCAGAGGTGTCCACTGCACATTTCGCCATTTGTTCCCACTTTCCTCTGTCTCGTGCCAGTGTGCTCAAATAGTGCCACATCTTTCTGGCACCAATCTCTTCTTAAGTCGTCAAGCCATTCTCTGTGAGGTCTTCCTCTGTTTTCGTTTCCTTCCATTTTTCCGAGCAACAACACACTTTTAATTGTCCTCTTGTTGTCCATCCTACATATGTGTCCAAATAGTGCCAGTTTCCTTCTCATCACTGTCTGCATCATCAGAGTCTTCTTCTACGTGAAGAATCGTGATTGACGTTTGGGTTAAGCAGCCGTAATTATCTGGTGAAGTTTGTGTCGCTAAGACCCTCCACCATATTACACAGCCAAAACAGATTAAATCGTCACCCCGGTACAAGCGACGTATCGCGTCAGCTTGCTCGCCGGTGAGCCGACGAAGGATTTGCGCAAACCAAAAATGAGCAGATACGCGAGGTTTCGCTTGAAACGGCGTCAAGTGTCTTCAGGACAAGATCCAAGAAGTCAAACTCAATTCTTCATAACACAAATGTAGCCACACCATTACGTGGCCTAACCCAACATCTGTCATGAATCATAGATAATATTGCCTGCAAACCCCACGTGCTAACTTTAAACTGATTGCAATGGGGGTTTTTTTTTTATGGAGTCATTTGCGCCTGGGCTGGCATCGTCAAACGAGCATCATTGTGATTCATCACCGTGATTCGACTCGAACCCAAGGATATCATTTGTGATGGCCCAGTGCTCAGACATGGCCATTATGAGCCACCTTGACACACAGCTGCTGTCAGGGCAGGATTAGATCTCCCCACATGCACTGCTGCTGCTGCTGTCTCCCTCACAGCAGCAATCACTGCACAGCGGGGCGGCAGCGTCACGGTGCAGGAGGAACACTGCCCCGGGGAAAAATAAATCAAAGAATTGAAAAAAAGCCCTTTTTAATATACAAGGGTTTAGGCTCGTACCATTAATACAAAGCGAAACAACAACTGGAAATAAAAGGCAACAGGAATTAATCCTGCGCCAAAAGAACAGCGTGTGCGTTGCTTTGGAGGTTGTGCTGCTTGTGCGCGTCAGCGTGTGGGGAGCGGTGGTGCAGCGGTTAGCGCGCTGCGCTACGAACCCAACGGCCTGAGTTCGATTCCCGTTCACGGCCAATACCAGGTAACGAATATATGAACCGGTCCTGGGCCTCCATTAGGTTGACTCGGTCTCAAATTAGCACCTGGTGCGGTATGTAAATATCAGTACTAGGGAGACAAAGGCGGCCGGACGTGTTACTGGGTAATTTACTGCCTTGTGTGCCGCTCTGGCCTTCACAGGCGCTCGTGAACAGCAAAAGTCTATTGAGGCTAATCAGGGGCGGTGGCGTCGTAGTGATTAGCGCATTGTGCTACAAATCTGGCGACCGGAGTTCAACTCCTGCACGCGACCAATAATAGTGGAGAATATTTTAACCAGTCCTGGGCTTCCCACTAGATCGACTCAGCCTCAAATGACCATCCTAGGTGTGTGGCCACACCGTCCCCTTGTGTACCGTGCCGGTCTCGGTCCGGCTAGAAGGCACCTTTGCCTTTGTGTGTGTATATATTTACGCCTGTGGATCTGTTTAAGCGTCTACAATCTGTATCTATGCATGTATGTTTTCCACGTGTGTGTACTCAAAGTTAATCTGCTGTTATACAGGTTTAAGTGTATCGTCAAGCGATGTGTGTTCGTTTGTAGTGTCGCGATTGTACCCCAGTATTCTACAGCGTGCGGCTACTTCGTGATTTAATTACCGCTTGAGCCAACTGGAATGGCAACATCACAACAGTCAATATGAGTCACGGTCGCTTATAATTGTGGTAGTGAACTGGGTAATATTTAGTGTTTTAAGTGTTGGAGTCAATCGCTATATGATATCATCATCATCAACCCATAATATTCACACCGCGCTGCCTGTCCATGCAGTATGCGCCCGACCGGGGGTTCGCTCCCTGCGTGGCACTGGGTGACCGTGGCACTGGGTGACCGCAGCACTGTGTGTGGCCCTAAAACGACGTTTCGGCCCATTATCCTTCTTCATATCACATAAATAGGCCAGAGATACAGCTAATACGGGTTTAGAGACTGCAGCGGCGGGTTGTTAACTACCTCACCTGGTATACAGGAGATCGTGGGTTCGATCCCGACCTAGACACCTGTATATTTGGAGTTTGCGTCTCTCTCTCCCCATGGTCGCGTGGATTTTCCTCCGGGTCCTCCGCTTTTTTCCTCCACATTTAGAATCAACAACACTACACGTTTAGAGTATTTGGCCACTAGATATTTCCACATGATAAGCCACTTCGTTGAGCTATCATTTCTGATAGACAGGTCGCTTCTGATAAAGAGCTACACAGCTCAGAGGGGCCTTAATGGAAAAAATAAAATAAGTATTAATTATTGACGAGTGTTGAGTTGTTTGTTAATTGTGCTTGTGGAACACTGCCAACGCAGCATCACCAAAACCGTATGTTTTATTCGTGGAGTACTGTTGGCTGATGTGGTTGTGAATGAAATACAGGGTGTTCCAAAAAGATGGACCCGATTTGAAATCGCTATATATCTTTGCAACCACGAACGGCCATGAATGAAACTGTTACCACTTGAAATGGTGGGGCATAGAGTTTGAAATGTATTATTATGGTACTTGCTGCTGCTGGTTTGTGCTGTGGCTGCAGTGATGCTGCTGGCTGGAGATGAGTGCCGATTCCTCAGTGCTCGCGTGAGGAATCGCTTTTAAACAAGTGGTATGGGCACTTATCATTGTCATAGAACAGGACTATCACGACTGTGTTTCACATATATCTGGGACCTTTTTGCCAGGATCAAAAATTAGGAAAAATTAGAATAGGTTTCACCCTTTCTGACAATAAAACAGAAGTTGTGTTAAGATGTTGCAAGGCATCAAGTCTGCATTAACCACACGTGCTTGTGCCACAACATACAAACAAACATTCTTTGATAATATATGCATTGTCCTTGAAACTGGCCTACACCAGAGACAGCCTTCTTCATGGCCTTGTCTCGCCACCTGTGTTAGACCAGAGAGCGCCAAAAGGCAAACAACACAAAGACAATGCAAGTATCAGAACACTTCTAGCTCGGGTTGGGAAATTCTATATATGGGATACCTTTTTGCGTTTTATATTTTTTTCTCCATTTTATAAGTGTGTTTCACAGTCTGTAGTCGTTTCACAGCAGGGGGCGATGCTGCCGTGTGTGGAATCCCAATTGAGTAATTTGCGGTATAATTTTTCGCATGGAAATCTTTAACGTCAACCGTGGTGACAGACGGCGCCGTAGTACTCTCCGGTAAATACCCCCCCCCCCCCCCCAGTAATAACCAGCGCTGCTCTGTTGGATTTGAAGCGCAAGCCTCTGCAATAAGCGGCGAACTCTGCTATACCATCGGGGCTCTGCCAGCGCCACAAATGAGGGGGGGATGCACTTCAGCATTAGACAACACGGGAGAGCTGAGTGCACCAGTGGGCTAAATATGCAGAGATGAAAAGGATGATTGGTAATGTTGGCATCGGAGTGCGGAATGAGCAACAAACAACGCCTGTTCCGAGTTACGGGCAGACCTGGAACCTTCCCACGGGACCGGGGGGAAGGGGCATTCCCAGCATTGCAAGCGTTCTCAAACAGGGCCCGACACAAATAAAGACAAACGGTGAATGTGTTATCTCTGGCTAATAGCAATAACATCGTACCAATTTTCAGGGTCTCGGGAAGGGGGAGGGGGCGATGGGGACTACCCCCACCCCAGGCGCCCCCACTCCCCCCGCCATCTATATGTATAAAATCGCAAATCTCTCTGTCTGTCTGTCTGTGTGTGTGTCTGTGTGTCGCCGGACCATACGCAGTTTCATTGGACGGCGGTTGCCCCTGGCAACGGGTAGCGACGCATTCGCTGCGGGGTGGACGCCATTTTCAATTCCCGTTAAAAATATGCGCACGCATTAACACGCGACTCTGAGGTAAATTCATCAAAGTTTTACGTCCTCTTCACTCCCCCCCCCACCACAATGTGTGCAATTACTATTATAGGGTCGGTAGATAATAAAATTATAGCGATTAGACAGTATTATTGTAGCGCGGGGGGGGGGGGGGGTACCGGACCCAGTACCCAGCCTCAGCCGGATCGGGCAATTTAGGCGAGGCCGGAGGCTCTGCACGGTACTAGGCCTCGACACCCACCACGCGACTCTGAGGTAAATTCATCAAAGTTTCACGTCCTCTTCACTCCCCCCCCCACCCCAATGTGTGCAATTACTATTATAGGGTCGGTAGATAATACAATTATAGCGATTAGACAGTATTATTGTAGCGCGGGGGGGGGGGGGGAATGGCACCCGTACCCAGCCTCAGCCGGGTGGGCAATTTAGGCGAGGCCGGAGGCTCTGCACGGTACTAGGCCTCGACACCCCACCGCACTATAGGCCGTACATATTACTGCACAGCGGCCGAGGAGATCGTGGCTGGGGGGGGGGGGGGTAGCAGCCCATCTGTGTATATATGTAAGGTTATTAAGAAATATATTTTTCACCCGGGCAACGCCGGGTACTTATGCTAGTGGATTTGTATTTATTATATAATTTATTTATATTTATTTTAGTGACTTGCTTACCACGGATGGCGAGATGTTAACTCCATCGCCTGGTATGCAGAAGGTCGTGGGTTCCATCTCGTCCCTCATCAAAACACTACACCATAGGGCCCGTTGCATCTCCGACCAGCACCACCTAGCCAGTGAGTTGGAGCACGTACACCAAGCCCTCAGGATGAACGGATACTCGGACCATACAATCCGCAAAGCTGGCTCCCCAGCCATGCGGAGACAACCTATTGAGGATCCAACCAAAACCATCACTTTACCGTGCATAGCAGGGGTTACCAAAAAGATTTCCAGAATCTTAAACAAACACAAGATTCAGGTTCGTTTCAACAATGTACACAAATTCCGTGATTTAATTCCATATGTAAAGGATGTGATTCCTGACATGCAATACCCTGGTGTCTACAAACTGAGTTGTGGTTGCGGCAGCAGTTACATTGGGGAAACGAAACTACATGTCTCGGACCGCGTTCGTGAACACAAGGCAGATTTGAAACACGGTAGGACCAATACCTTTGCCGTTGCCGATCATTGTTTTAACGCTGTGGACTCAGACGAAATTAATTTTTCCAAGACGGAGGTACTCTGCAAACCTACCGGCTACCTTCAGAGATTTGCTCATGAAGCCATCCAGATGAATAAACACAGACACAACTTGAACCGAGAGGAAGGGTACAAACTGAGCAATCAATGGAATGACGTTATTAACCAGGTAAAGTCTTAACTGACTGATGTTTCCATCCTGCCTGCCTATGTCAGCTGTTATTTCCGACTCTCTGTGTCTCTCTCTCTATGCCTCTCTCTTAGATCTCTCATGCTCACCCTCCTTTTCTACAGTTACATGCTAATTTATCACATTAACATCATGATAATCTCTCACATTAACATAGCTACTTCCGTGCCCTCTAATTTCTCACATTAACATCATGCTTATCTCTCACATTAACATAGCCACTTCCGTGTCCTCGTCTAGGAGGCCGCTTTCCTATCTTACAGTTACATGCTAATTTCTCACATTAACATCACTAGCCCCGGCCACTTCTTTATGACCCTTGGCTACACCCATTTCAAACCTTTTAAAACAGTCTGCCTCAGCAGCAGACTATGCTTTCCCACCTGATGACGGATGCTTGGAAACGTCGTGTTTTATTTTATTTTATACCTACGTGACTTTACCGAAAGAACCAAAGAGTATGGATTCCTGCAGTCACGAAAGCTTCAAATCAAGATCCAAATGGCCCTTGGCAGAAAAAAGGTTCCTCACCCCTGGTCTACAGCATCCCACGTCAGAGAATGAGGAGACTTACCACAGCCTTCGCTCGGAGGTTCGGAGAGACGTGATGCGCTGCAAGGATGGGTGGTGATCGAAGAAGATACCCCCTGTGAGTGGCTGGCTGAGGTGCCATCTGTTGAGGAAGTACTAAAGGCGATCCAGAGTCTGAGACCAGGAAAGGCACCGGACAGAGATGATCTCCTAAGCGAAATGCTGAGGGAGGGTGGCGTTTGTGCACAGACTGCCCTACATGACATCATAACAACAGTCTGGACCACTGGACGGGTTCCGCAGGATTGGAAGGATACCCTCTGCTCACGATCATTAAGGACCTTCATGATGGTGAGCGGGCCCGGGTAAAACTACGTGGCCGGGAGTCGGAGCCATTCCCTGTTCACCTTGGGGTGCGACAGGGATGTCCTCTGGCTCCCACATTTTTTTACATTTTTTTCGACCACATCGTTCGTGAAACCTTTGATGGCTGTACCAGATGAATTTCCATCTGGTACAGATACAATGGGAGGCTTATCGATGCCCAGGTGCGGTCAAGGGATGGCTCCCTATTGGTCAACCACGTTATGTATGCCGATGATCTGGTAATTGCTGCTCACTCATTGGAAGAGTTGGAGGTGCTGCTGCTGAAACTGGAGCGTGCCACTAAGAGGTGGGGCCTTACCATAAGCCCCACCAAAACTAAGCACCTGCCTGGGTATTTTGTACCATCGGGCAACCCACCCCCACAACTCCCAATCGGTGATGGGGCAGGTGTGGAGAGAGTGGAGAGTTTCCCATACCTGGGTAATGTTCTCATGAACGGCTCCGGTTTGACAGCAGAGGTCTCACTCAGAATCAGTCGAGCGGCATTATCTTTTCATCGGTTGCATAACGCTGTGTGGAAGCTACCTGGTCTGTCGCTCCGCACGAAGCTTCAAGTCTTCTCGGCCACGGCCATTCCCTCCCTTCTCTACACTTGCGAAACGTGGACCCCCCTAATGGAGCATCTTCACCGATTGAAAATATTTAGGCTGGCCTGCCTATGATCCATCCTGGGTTTAACCAGGCTGTATTGTGTGAGGAGCTCACAAATCCTTGAAATATCTGAGGAAAGTCCCATCGGTGAGCTCCTCCGGCAGGCAAGGCTGCGTTGGCTGGGTCATGTAGCCTGCATGCCGAGTCACCGCATGCCTAAACTGCTTTTGTTCGGCCGGAGAGAGGGGGCTAAACGGGCGCGGCACGGGATAGAGAGGAGGCTCATGACAGACGCTGCTGGGCAGTTGGAGGCAGTCTCCCTCCAACAAAAACGGAGGGCGGATGAGCGACACCTTACAACAACGAGCGGAGTGCCGGGTGGCTAAAGCACAGCAAGTTGGCACAGTAGGGGGTACAGGTGGTGCATCAGCCAGTCATCTCGGTCATCTCAGTCAGTCGACCCGTGGAACCTGGGTCTGCCCCGTGACCTCCTGCCAGCGGGCGTTCGACACTTCACGTGGCCTCAAGGTGCACATGGCCTGGCACAAGCGTCGTGGTGACGTCACCGCCACTTAGTGGCGAATGGTGGTTGTTGTTGTGTGTGTGCGATTCAGTAGGTGAGTGCGTGGGTGAGTGTGTGGGTGAGTGAGTTGAGTGTGTCGGTGAGTCTGTGGGTGTGTGGGTGAATGAGTGTGTGTGTGGGTGAGTATGTGGGTGAGTGTGTGTGTTTTGTGGGGAGTGGTAGTGTCGCGGTTAGCGCGCTGCGCTACGAACCTGGCCACCCGGGTTCGATTCCCGCTCACGGCAAACACCAGGGATGATTATCTGAACCGGTCCTGGGCCTCCCCTAGGTCGACTCAGCCTCAAATAAGTACCTGGTGCGATGTGTAAACATCGTCACGTCGGCGGCCGTGTCGGCCTTTATAGGTGCTCGCTAACAGCACTTGCCCCTACAGTCTGTTAAGGCTATACTGGGGATGTTTTGTGTGAGTGTGTGGGTGAGTGAGTGTGTGGGTGAGTGAGTATGTGGGTGAGTGAGTATGTGGGTGAGCGGTGCGATGGAGAGGCCGTTTGGTTGCCATGGGGAGCGCACGTTGGGATGCGACAAAAGCGACGCGAGTTACAGCGGCACCGGCGCTCGCACCCGCGCCGCATGCAAAGTGGAGCCGCATCAACCGAGGGAGATTCATCAGCGCGGCGCCGCGGACGCATCGCGCCGGATCGCAGCAACAAGGCCCTGGGTTCCACTCCCGACCCGGGTGCCTCTTCCGTGTGACGTTCGCGTGTTCTCTCCCCCTGTTTTGCAAGAAATTTATTGCTTTCTCGATTGGGATTACACACACAGCAGCAACATTGCTCCCTACTGCGAAAACAATTGGACAGGGCCACCTTCAAAAAGAGTATTGAGAGTCGGTGAGGTCTTTATGGGTAAACAAATGTAATAAATAATACATATTCTTTGGTTCTTTCGGTAAAGTCACGTAGATAGAAGAAAAATAATAAAAAAATAACGTGAATAAAAACAATAAAAAATAAAATAATTATTAACAACAAAAAACACGAATGTAGAATCGAGCCTGGTTCTTAATCGGAGTGAGTCTACTGGCAGTCTATAATGTAGACTGTAGCCTGCAGTCTACATTATAGACTGCCAGTACACTCACCCATATTAATAACCATTGCTACAGTCTACATTATAGACTGCCAGTACACTCACTCCGATTAAGAACCAGGCTACAGTCTACATTAGTGTTTTTTTGTTTATTATTTTTATTCACTTCATTTTTTTCTATCTAAGTGACTTTACCGAAAGAACCAAAGAATATGCATTCCTGCAGGCACGAAAGTTATAAGTCAAAATGTAATAAGTAAACGTATAGCCATCGGAGATCGAGATTAATTGAGAGATATTAGTAGATGCATCGCACAGCCTTCAAGATATTAGCCGCAGGATACTCGGTGATTAATCACTGCGTCCTTCAGTGATCCGTCATGAATCAGAGTTTTGTCACGGAATCTCAGATAAAGCATATCCTGGGAACATCACGTATTGAAATATGATCATAAAAAATTTACTAGAAATTAATCATGGGATCATTCAATTCATCACGGTGATTTACGGTTCAGCAATTAATCACAGTAGAAGGCTGATGTAGCCCATCATCCCTCGAGGGTGGATACATTCAGCAACACTTCGTGGGAAGCCGACCTTGGTTCTACTTGGGCAATGGCTCACGTAACGAGTGGAATTTCCGTCACGGCTCCTGACCACCATCCAATACAGCATTGTCTCGTGTTTGTGTGACCAGGAACCCACTTCATGTCGAGTAATTAATCACGTGACCGCGATTGAGTACGTCACCGCGATGAATCATCCGGGATTGATCGTGGCATAATCGGGTTCGTTAGATCAAAGTGGGATCACTACAAATCCTGCATGGAATCATAGCAGAATTAGCGCCGTTTTTTTCAGAGAATCATCAAGGTATCGTGAGACTACATCAGAGTTAATCATCAGTGTTTTTTGTACTGTGTTAAAGGGTCATTGCGCGAAACGTCGTATATTATGCTTTACATTTAAAGCCGCACGGTGTTATTAACGATTGTGTTGAGTCTTGTGTTATTGGTGCTTGTGCACCACTCTCAACGCACCGTCACCAAATAATGAATATAATCATCAATTAATTCCATCGGCATCCTTTACGGAGCCAAAAGACAACAATCGGGGAATCATGGAATCGGCATCATGGAATCGGGGGAATAATTTCTCAATTGTAGATCACCCTAAAACAATCACAGGATAACCAAAAAAATGCTTCGGAGAATCAATATCATCAATTGCAATATCATCTTTTAACCACAGTGCAGAAAGCAATAAACTGCTGCTGCTGCAGTCACTCCCACCCTTAAAAAAGCCTCGACACTGCACCCCAACATCTCTGCGAATTGCCGCCCCATCCCAAACCTCCCTCTCCTTGGAAAGTCCTCAAGTCCTCAAGATCATTATTAACACTCTCCTCCTCCACAGCAACCACGGCTTTCTGCAAGAGCCTCCAGTGAGCCTGGGATCAGAGGTTCGCTTACTCTCCTCTGCCGCCCTTGGATTGTGAAACTCCCTTCCCCCAGCCACACCACCAGTTCTCCGGACTCTTTTAAGACGAAGCTCAAGACCCTCCTCTTATTTGCGTGTGACTCTCTCTTCCCTTAAAATGTAAATAAATATGTATTCCGCATACAGTACATGAGTGCTCATCTCGTGTATACAGCCCTGAGCCAGTAGGGGAAATTCCACATTCGTATGGCGGGGGCGAAACTACCACTGTTCACCTCCCCCACACAAAGTGATGCTCATTTGTTGACACTGACGGGTTGATGGGCTGAGTGAACCCCCAACCAGGAGTTGAACTCGCAACCTTCCGATTTCAAGCTGCTCGCTCTGCCGCTGAGTCACGATACTACAAATGCACTCCAAGAACAACCGTGTCTTTACATTAACTTACAGTGACACGAGGTTATCAATCAATCATGTTCATATCTACGGGACCCTTTTAGCCAGTATGAATATGATAAAGCCAGGAGTTGTTAATATTTTAAAAAGCCGAATAGACACGCCTATTGTAAGGCCTCAAGTCTACATGAACCACACATACGTGCTGTAAAACGTGCAAGCAAATATGCTTTCACAATGTATGCATTGTCCTTGAAACTGATTGGCCTACACCAGAGCTACAGCCTCCTTTATGGCCTTGTCTCACCAGTTCTATAGACAAAATAACGCCACATTGCAAACAGCACAACGACGATGGAAACGCCAACGCATTAATCGCTTGTTTTTTATTTGTGTGTGTAGGGGTGTCAGGGGAAGGATTCCCACCAATAGATGAGTTAGTGGGAGGGGTGATCGAGGAGATATAAGGAGAGAACGGGCGGGAAGAAGGGGCCTTTGGCGGGAACGAGATTGGGACGGCTGGGGACAGGTGTGAATGGAAGAAAAGGAATAAAGGACGAGACCCCTGCAATCTCGTGTCGGCTCCCCTTTACATTTGGTGGCAGCGGTGGGATCTTAATGGCTACAAAGAAAAATCCTCGCGGGAGGGAGCCGAGGGAGGAGGAAGCAGGGGCCGGGGATCCTTCCCATCCTGGGCAACAAGGGGGCCTGCTGTCAGAAGCAGCAGAAGGGGGCCCGGATCGCCTGGAGGATCGCATGGCGGACCGCATGGCTCGCGTGGAGAGGGCGCTCCAGGTGCTATTGCAGAGGCTCCCTATGGGGGGCCCGCCGGCACCGGGACCCCCACCCCCACGCGTACTACGGGAGGAGAGGCCACGGGACCCGGAGGCCGACCAGCCGGCCGGGCAGGAGCCGCAACCAACCTCGTCGCCGCTCCCGCCAAAACCCCCAGGGCTAACCACCCAACACGGAGAGCAGGTGGCCGGACGGCCGCGTCGGCTGGGGCCCGTCGACAAGTTTGTGGCTGAGGAAGAAGATTGGGAGGGGTTTGTCCGCCGATTCGAGGCTGCCTTCCACGCTCTCGAGTGGACAGACGAAGAGGCACTACGAGCGCTGCCATCCGTTCTGGGCAAAGAAGCACTCTCCTCTTACACCTCCCTTCCCTCGTACAGCAAGTCCACGCTACAGGCGGCCTACGAGGCTTTGGGGGAGATCTATTGCCCGGCGGAAGGAGCCTTTAAACGGTTCCAGGATCGCCAGCGAGGGGCTAAAGAATCCCCTTTAGCCTACAGGGGGCGCTGCTCGTGTTGGCGAGGAGAGCTTTCCCTCGCCTGGCTGAAGAAGCGCTCGAGGACCTCGTGGTCGAGCACCTCATCGCCTACGCTTGCCGCGCCGGCGTTGTAATGCCCGTGGTGACGCCGGAGGAACGCACCTCGCTGTGGGCTGCCCGGACCATCCAAGCCCACGAGCAGGTCATGGGCCGGGCGCCACCCGTGGGCCCGGTGGCTGGCGCGGCGGGGGGGAACAGCCGAGCCGTTGCTGCGGCGCTACTGGGTCCAGCGACACTAACCGCCGAACCTGCACCGTCGCCACAGGCTGCCTGTGGGGCAGCTGGGAACGGACCGCCGACGTCTGAGACGGAGCCATCGCTGCGGGAGGTGTACGCGGCGATCCGGGGACTGGCGGAGCAGAGGGACCAGGGACGCGACCAGCCGCCGCGTCGCTGGCAGCCGCCTCTACAACATCGCGCCGAGCCCCCCCGACGGAACGCCCCGTGGGTCTGCCACCGTTGTGGTCAAGAGGGGCATGTGGCGAGGGGGTGCCGCACGGAGCCGGAGGCCGCCAACGTCACCTGGAACCCGCCGGGGCCGAACGCCGACAGGATCCAGGCGAGTGACGCCGTCCCACCCGGCCTCTCGGTCGGGCCGAGTAATTACAATCCCGACGCCGCGAACTCACCTGGAGTCTCCTCGGGGTGGGCGCCGGTGGTGTCGTTTCCCGGTCCCCACTGTCCTGGTCGGGGGAAGGGGATAGCGCCGGGGCCTGTGATGGCATCGCGACCAGAAGTGGCGTCGCGACCCGGAGTGGCGTCGCGAATGGACGTGACGTTGCACCCGGAAGTGACGTCGTGGCCGAAAGTGGTGTCGCGGATCGCGCCGGGAATTGCGCCGGGGCCGTGGACCGCGCCGGGAATCGCGCCGGGGCCGGGGACCGCGTCGGGGATCGCGCCGAGGCCGGGGACCGCGCCGGGAGTCGCGCCGAGGCCGGGAGGGACGTCGCGGGCGGAGGTGACGTCGCGGGCGAAGGTGACGTCGCGGGCGGAGGTGACGTCGCGGGCGGAGGTGACGTCGCGGGCGGAGGTGATGTCGCGGGCGGACGTGACGTCGCGGGCGGAGGTGACGTCGCGGGCGGAAGTAACATCGATGCCGGGCGTGGCGTCGCGGGCGGGCGTGACGTAGCGGGCGGGCGGGGTTTTGCGGGCGGGCGTGACGTCGCGGGTGGGCGTGGGTTCGCAGGCGGGCGTGACGTCGCCGGCGGGCATGACGTCGCCGGCGGGCGTGACGTCACCGGTTACCTGGGACGCCGGCGAGTTGCCAGGGGCAACGGGCCGGGGGCGGAGGCAGCCCACACGATTGACATTGCGCCCTGGAGCAGTTCCACGGCCCGCCTCGCCACCGCTTTGCGGCAGAGTGAGACGGAACCAGGGGGACCACGCCCCCGTGACAAAGGAAAGGGAGGGGAGAAGGGAGGGGCTCACGGGAAGGCCCACCCCCCAGTCCCCACCGCCCCCTACAATGGGGGGGCCCCCCCACAAGGGGGGCCCATCCTACGTCACCAAGGGGGGGCAATTTGCACCACATAGAGAGCCCAGCCCGCAACCCAGGGGTAAGCCCACACTATGTAACAAGGGCGCGTTCACCCTGCTGCGACGCACTCCAAAGGGAGGAACCCCATCTTCAGTCCATCCACATCCATCCCCCATCATTTCACCATGCACCACAGGATAACGAGACGCCGCCTGGTCAGTGGCCGGACTCAGCCACACAATGGAGGAAGCTGGCAAGGCGGGTGGTAGCGGCCACGTCAGGAACCTCGGTCCTGGTCGGTGAAATCGCGGGAGTGTCGGCACGTATCTTGGTGGATACGGGGGCATCAGCCACGATCATCTCGAGCACCATGCACGAGATGCTGCCGGATAAAATCCGACCTTTAGTCCCCGTCAAGACAACGTTCATTGCAGCAAATGGAGGCAGCATGGGCTTCCTGGGCCAGGTTGAAGCCCCGATGCAGATTGGGCAGCTTTCGGTAGCAGGACCCATCCTTGTCTCCGCAACGTTGCCCGTACCCTGCCTGTTCGGGACGGACTTTCTGAGGCGGATGCCAATGAAAATCGATCTGGCCAATGGGCGGGTGGAAGTCCAGGGAACGCATCTCCATTTCCTAAAGGCGGAGGGGGCCAGCCGGGGTGTACCCTACGTGCAGGCTCTGGTCAGTAAGTCTGTCTCCATTCCCCCGGCAGCCCAGATGCTGGTTCCGCTGCAATATCGGTCCCCCCTCGTGACAGCCCGACCAGACTCACCCATCCTGGTGTCTCCGGCGTCAGCGGCCATGGATCGCCATGCGCTGGTGGGAGCCGAAACTATTGTACAGAGGAACCAGCATCTGTTCATTCAGGTGCTGAACACCTCCGATAGAACAGCGACGGTGCAGGAGGGAACAGTTCTGGACCACGTTAGTCCCTTGTCACTAGGAGCCCCAGGGACAGAGCCCGAGCTTGTCGGCAGCATCAGCCAGTCCGAGGACAGAGGGGCCAAATCGTGGATGGACCAGCTGGCGGGGCCTGAGCCGGGATTGCCGCCCGACCAGAAACAGCAGCTGCACTCGTTATTGCAGGAGTTCTCGGACGTGTTCAGCCGGGGACCGTTCGACCTAGGGCGCACAAATCTGTCACAGCACCACATCAACACGGGAGATGCCGCACCCCTGCGCCAAAACACATATAGAATGAGCCCAATGGAAAAAGGGCACATTAAACAAGCAGTGCAGGAGATGCTGCGGGCCGACATAATTTCTCCATCCTCGAGTCCCTGGGGGGCACCGGTGGTCCTAGTCAAGAAGTCAGATGGGTCACTGAGATTCTGTGTGGACTTCCGACGCCTCAATGCCATCACGCTGGCCGACGCATATCCCCTACCACGTATCGACAACTCATTGGATGCACTGGCGGGAGCAACATTTTTCAGTACGCTGGATTTATTGTCCGGGTTCTGGCAGGTCCCACTAGACGCGGACTCCCGGCCTAAAACAGCGTTCTGGACACCACAGGGCCTGTTCGAGTTCAACTGCCTGCCTATGGGCCTCCAGACTGCGCCGGCAACGTTCCAACGCATAATGGAGTTGGCCTTAGCAGGCCTCCAATGGGAAACGTGCCTCATCTACCTGGATGACGTCATTGTTTTCAGCCGATCATTCGAGGAACACATTGACCGATTACGTCAGGTGTTCCTGCGGTTCCGGAACGCGAACTTGAAGCTCAAGCCGTCGAAGTGCCACCTTATGCAGTCGTCGGTACGCTATTTGGGCCACGTCGTCAGTGAGTCTGGAGTGGCTACAGACCCGGAAAAGACGGCCTGCGTGAGGGCCTGGGCTGTTCCCACAACGGTTCCGGAGGTACGCCGGTTTGTGGGTTTCGTTTCTTACTACCGCCGGTTTGTGCCCAACTTCGCAACCATTGCCAAGCCCTTGCACGTGTTGACGGCGAAGAACCAGAGGTTTTATTGGGGCCCTCTGGAAGAAGAGGCATTCCAGCAGCTGCGCTCATGTCTGACAGATGCACCACCATTGGCCTTTCCGGATTTTGGCCTCTCCTTTATCCTGGACACGGACGCCAGCGACGTGGGCATCGGCAGTGTTTTGTCGCAAGTCCAGCAGGGTCGGGAGGTGGTTATCGCCTATGGTAGTCGCGTGCTTTCATCAGCGGACCAGCACTACTGCGTCACACGTAGGGAACTCCTGGCAGTCATTCACTTTGTGCAGCAATTCCGACCCTACCTGTATGGTCGCAAATTTACGGTCCGCACTGACCACGCGGCCTTGCAGTATTCGCTCCGCATCGACTGGCGCCCCAGGGCCCTTGTGCATGCACCACAGGCGGGGCACGCTGCAAGGAGGCGAGGCCGGAGGGGACGGTCATCGCTCCCGTACGCACGGCGGAGGGCGCACAGGGTGAGGTCCAGCTGACCGACCACGACCTGGGGCTGACCTTGGACGATTGGAGACGGCTACAGCTGGAGGAAGCCCCACTGCGAACACTACGCGCCTCAGCAGAGGCAGGGGGGGAGGAGTACATCGTATGGGAGGATCTCCTCATGCGATGGGACCCGACAGGGCGCCGGCGATGCCTGGTAGTTCCGGAGTCGCTGCGTCAACAATTGGTTATGGACGTACACGGCCGCCAGCTGCTGCACCTGGCGGGGCGGAAGACACTGTACACATTACAGGGTCGGTACTTTTGGCCAGGTATGACCGCTGACGTGCATCGATGGGTCGCTACCTGCGTCGAATGTGCGCGGCGAAAGCCACCACCCGGGGTAAGCCGGGCGCCCCTACAGCCCATCACGGTGACCAGGGTCAACGAATTGGTTGCGTTGGACATCCTGGGACCGCTGCCGGTCACGCCACGGGGAAATAAATACCTGTTGGTCGGAGTCGAGTACTGCACGAGGTGGCCGATGGCGTGGGCCCTCCCGGACCAAACGGCACAGACCATCGCCGATGCCTTCGTGGGAGGCTATGTCCTTGATAAGGGGGCACCGGAGCGGTTGCTCACGGATCAGGGCAGGAATTTCTCCTCACAGCTATTGAAGGACGTCTGCTCTATCCTGGGCACTAAAAAGGTCCGAACATCTCCATATCATCCCCAGACCGATGGGATGGTAGAGCGGCTTAACCGCACCATAGCGGCCATGCTGTCCCAAGTGGTGGACGAAAACCATTCCGACTGGGACCTCCACATTCCATCGGTCTTAGCGGCGTACAGGGTGGCCCCACACGCGGCGACGGGGTTCTCGCCGTTTTTCCTGATGTACGGACGGGATCCCGTTCCGCCTATTGAGGTGCAGCTGACGGACATTCCTGCAAGAGCCGACGCATGGCCGAAGGCACTAAAGACCTCCCTCATTTATTTGAGAGAGGCCCGCCAAGCAGCCGAGGCCGCATCGGCCACGAGCCAAGAGAGTAATGTACGGATACGGGAGAGGACAGTGACAGCCAAGCCCTTTAAAGTCGGGGACCAGGCATGGCTACACTGTCCTCAGGTGCCGGTTGGCCTCTCACCAAAGCTGCACCGACCCTGGAAAGGGCCGGTCGAGGTCATTAAAGCACTCCGACCGCAGTGCGTCCAGGTCCAACTGGGTAAGCGACGATGGTTTGTACACCCCACCCGCCTTAAGCTATACATCTCTCCACCGTCATCTTCACCAACATCACCACCAACATCACTGCCAACATCATCATCATCCCTACCCAGGCCAAGGTCGCCGACCACCACGCGCCGACCGGCAGGGGGTTCGGTGCCCTGTGTTCCCTTGTCACCTACAGCACCCCATGTGAGGCCTGATGGAGCGGCGCAACGAGCGGGGGCCGGAGAGACAGCGGCGCCAGGCAAGGCGACACCGGCACCACCGAACCAGGGACCGCGACGAGAGGGCCTTCGAAGGAGGGGGCCGCCACGGTCATCTGCTGCCTGTGGATGTCCGGGCTGTTACGGGATGCTGGCTGGAGACCTGGGCAGGCCGCGCAATTGATTCGTTGTGTTATATTGCATTGTATGGTTGTGGGGGGGGGTAAGGGCTGTCGTCACTGTCAGTGGTGGGAGGCATGGGGAGACTTAAAGGGTCCATGGGGGAGGCAGAACCGAGGACGGTTATTTTTTCTCCGGGGGGGGGGGGGGGGGGGGGTGATGTAGGGGTGTCAGGGGAAGGATTCCCACCAATAGATGGGTTAGTGGGAGGGGTGATCGAGGAGATATAAGGAGAGAACGGGCGGGAAGAAGGGGCCTTTGGCGGGAACGAGATTGGGACGGCTGGGGACAGGTGTGAATGGAAGAAAAGGAATAAAGGACGAGACCCCTGCAATCTCGTGTCGGCTCCCCTTTACATGTGTATAGATATAAAATAATTTTCATATTTATCACGAGGATGTTCCAGGATTTCAGTTCAGTAGCCGTGAGACATCGACCTGCCCTTGGTGTCAAAGTGAAGAAAATTCAGTCAGTGGTTGTCAGAGATTATGTCATCACTCCCGCGACAAGAACAAACTCACAACAACCAGTCACATTTACGCATACGACCACCAAGCAATCAAAAATGCCGTAAACACACAAAAAAACACAATCAGGATTCAACAGGCTTCCCCACAGACTCCAGCCAAGCTGCTTGGCCTAAACGCACATGCCACCACGCACACTCAAAGGCACAGCCAGGCCACTGAATCTGAATATAATTTACACCAGCAGCAACAATTTAAAGCAAGTAATAAGAATAAATAGCTAATAACAGGCCCGGCTTTTCTTGAAAGGTCCTTCTCGAAAAAGGCTTTGCCAGTAAATCCGCCACAAAATCAATTTCTTCTCCTTCAGCCATTGTGCGTTAGAAAACAACAGGGCTAAGTAAAAATCTAAACAAAAAATCTAAAGCACGACATCTAAAAATCTGAACGTCACGAAATAAAGTTTAAATAAATCTTAGATGATACTATGTTACGTGCTAGCAAGTTTTACTTCAGTTAGCTAATTGGCCCTCCGATCACGCCACACGAAAAATGCTAACGTAGGCGGCTAGGCCAGCTAGAAGGCTCCCGCGTGTCAAAGAATACGCCCAACATGGCAAACTCGAAATATGATTGGTTCAAGAATATGACAATCAACAACATCGTCCCCATTTTCTTCAACAGCAGAGGGGATTTACTCGAAATTATGAAGGCCTCAGGGTAGATTTTTCACTCAGACAGCACAGGTGGAAAATATGATTGGATAAAAGCTCTAATTTATATGAGCTGCACTAGAAGCAGCGCAACTGAGGGAGAGCGTATCAATGAAATGACGTTAATAAACTGATGGGAACGAACTTTGCAAAATACATATAGCATTAATGAAAATCTATATTAAGTAATACAAATATTATTTTCTGATTCGGACATTCTCTAGGCCAACAGAGAAGGCCTTGCTAGCCCTGACGGCCCGCCTCTGCTCGTGAAGGACGCTGCTGCTATGGGGAGTTTGAGGCAGTCGCCCTCCAACAACAACGGGGAGCAGAGGAGCAAGGTTTACAACAATGAGCGGCGCACCGTGCGACTAAAATACAGCAATTTAGCACAATAGGGGGTACAGGTGGTGCATCTGCCAGTTATCTGAGCCAGTCAACCCATGGCACCTGCTGTGTCTGTCCCATGACCTCCTCTGTCAGCGAGCCTTTGACACTTCACGTGGCCTCAAAGTGCACCTAGCCTGGCACAGGCGCCGAGGTGACGTCACCATCACTTCATGGCGAATGGCGGGTATTAGTATTGGAGTGGCAGTGTAACCGTTAGTGCATTGCGTTACCAAACCAGGCACCTAAGTTCGACGCTCAGGGCCAACAACCAGTTACGGTTATCTGAAATGGTTCTGGGCCTCCCCTTTGTTGGCTCAGCTTGAAATGAGTACCTGATGCGGTGTGTAGTAAACATCGCCATTAGGGACACAAAGGCGGCCGGGCATGGTGCTGGCCATCCACCCTTCGTGTACCCGTACAGGCCTTCATAGGTGCTATTCACGACTCACAGCACTTGCGCCAACAGTCGGTTAAGGCTATACGGGGGGGGGGGGGGATATTTGTCTTTCTGTGAGCGCCGGTGTATGGACGTGGTGAGTGATGGCGGACTTAAAAGCTCCCACCTGGCCCGATGCTCTCACCAAAATGTATGCAATCTTGCGTAAATCCCTGTCGGGAATCGGATGGTACAAAACTTGGCCTACGCAATTTATAGAAGAGTGTAAGCCGGTGGGTACTCGGGCCCCAGAATTATCACTTTGAACCAAACGATACACTTGTTGGGACTAACTCGGAGACAGTAAGACTTGGAGGCACTTCTTTTATTTAACGAGCACTATCGGGTGCTATTACTGTTGCTCGCCTATACACAACACTAACAATCTAACACTGACGGCGCTGAACGGGGACAGCCAACAACTATCTATCAGCGCAATATCGAGTGAAGATGGCAGCGACGACGGCGATGAGACGACAGCGACGATGGCGATGAGATGGTAACGACCATCTTGAACAGCACGACGGGGATCCCACTTCCAGCAACAACCACACAGGGGCCCCTCTTATACTCTCAGCGTGGCCTTACTCCGCCCCCGCTACGCCCTCTTTCTGGAACCTACTAGCGGGTTCCCGAGGCTTTCCGATGGGCCCCCCTCTGTGATCTTTCCCCTAGATCTCCCCCTCTCGTGTCTATCGTGGCCTACTGACGCTGGTACTGCCATACACTGCAGTTACCTTTTTCCGGCAGCAGCCAGCGCTATGCCACTACACCCTGATGTGCCTGAGGATATCGATTGTGAGGGTTCTGAATATTTATTTTAAAAATTACAATTTTCACATCTCTCCAGGAACTATGAACGTGGAAGATACCACACACAGACATTTAAAGGAATGTCCTGAAATTAAATGTATCGCTTAAAAGTAAGATTGCTAATTTTACTGGTACTATAATCATATACTGGAGTTGATTTTACAACTAATAATAATATAACATATATAATACACGTAACATAACCATCGTTCACCACTAAGTGGTGGAAATGTCACCATGGCGCTTGTGCCAGGCCAAGCCACGTGGAGTGTCGAAGGCTCACTGCTGGCAGGAGGTCATGGGACAGTCCCAGGTTCCATGGGTTGACTGAGATGACTGACAGATGCACGAACTGTGCTCCCCAATGTGCCAGCTCTTTCCAGGATCTGTGAACTCATGCTGCTGCTGCAGTTACTGCAGTAACTGCAGTAGCAGCAGAAACTGCAGCAGCAGCAGAAACTGCAGCAGCAGCAGCAACTGCAGCAGCAGCAACTGCAGCAGCAGCAGAAACTGCAACTTTCTTTGATGCTGTTAATCCTGCATAATGCACATGCATATGTAGTACTAATCACATTCCTGCATTTCCCATAAATATGCTAAATTCCTCTTGATATGCAAATTCCTTTGTCAAGGCGTCCAGCTTATATATATGCTCCAAGCTCGTGTGCTGTTTCATTCAGACTCTGTCGCCTCGACGGACCTGGTTTTCACCTGAGGACGGCTGCTTGCGTTGTGGCCGAAACGTCGTGAGAATAATTTTATTATGTTTTATTTTTATTATTTTATTACTTCCCTTCTACGTGACTTTACCGAAAGAACCAAGAAGATGAATCCCTGCAGTCACGAAAGCTTTAAATCAAAATTTGATTACTCCACTGGTAAGCGTGGCCTACTGTTTAGTCATGTGAGTCTATGGGTCCAATCCATGGTCATCATTAACTGCATTCATAACATTATGTAACACTATTTTTGTTTCTGGGTAGTAAGTGTTATTTCGTAAATACTACGTTCAAAAAGTATAGAAAATGGCTATTATTCCCCACACACTTTGCTTTTCTGACCAGGACAGTGATATTTTGAAATGTACCTATTTTCAATGAGAAAACGGGCGAATTTGTGTCTTTTCGTTCACATAAAGTCAGAAAAAAAAGATTTGAATCAAAATTAACATGTTATCTAAAGTAATACAACAATGACTACAAAATATTTAGAAGTGAGTCGTTTTTCGAGATTTACGATTATACTGTAAATCACTTTCACGAATCATCCCCCAAATGTAGTCTCCCATCATGTTCTCGTTATGCTGTCCTTTGTAGTGGCGTTCAAAGTCCAGTATATCCTGCGTTGCTCCCACGAGTACGCTCCCATGTTCTCCTTGAATTGATTAGGATGAGCATCAAGGATATGGACTTTGAGGGACATCCTACAGCCCAGTGTGCCGTAATTCTTCACCAGAGTCTCAACCAGTTCCACATAGTTTTCGACATTGTGATTGCCCAGGAAGCCATGAACCACTGCGACAAAGCTGTTCCAAGCCGCTTTCTCCTTACTAGTGAGCTTCTTGGGGATTTCATTGCACTCCAGGATCTTCTTTAGCTATGGTCCGATGAAGACACCGGCTTTGACCGTTGCCTCAAACAGTTTAGGGAAGCAGTATTGAAGGTACTTGAAGGCTGCCGACTCCTTATCTACAGCTCTGACAAATTGTTTCATAAGGCCCAATTTGATGTGCAGTGGTGGCATCAGCACCTTTCGGGGGTCCACCAGTGGCTCCCACTTGACGTTGTTCCTCCCCACATAGAACTCGGTCCGTTGTGGCCAGTCCCGCCTGTGGTAGTGCGCCTTGGTGTCCCTGTTGTCTCAATGGCAAAGATAGTAGGGAAACTTGGTAAAACCGCCTTGGAGACTCATCAGGAATGCCACCATTTTGAAGTTTCCGATGACCTCCCAGCCGTACTCATCATACTTCAAGGCGTCCAGCAAGGTCTTGATGCTGTTGTAATCTTCTTTGAGGTGCACCGAATGAGCCAGGGGAAGAGACGGGATCTTGTTACCATTATGGAGCAGCATGGCTTTGAGACTCCTGGATGAGATGTCAATGAAGAGACACCACTCATTCTGGTTACAGGCGATTCCGATTGCCTCGAACAGACTGGTCACATTGTGGCAGAAGCAGAGCCCATCTTGACAGGTGAAGAAGCTGCAAAAAGGTTGGTGACGCTTCCTCTGATCTGAAACTTGCACGCTTTCATCCAACAAGTTCCACTGCTTGAGCCTAGATGTCAAAGCTCGGCATTGGACTTGGTGAGACCAAGATCTCTGATCAAGTCATTGAGGTCTTTTTGGTTCGGGTAGTATGGGTTTCCCTCCTCAGCTCCATCTCTGAAATTGTCATCTGGATCTACAACGTCTTCCTCACTCTCTGACTTGCTGCTCTCTTCTAAAGACGGCTGCTCTCTCTCCGGAGGAGTGGGTACGGGGAGCTCATGGCAGTGTGGCACCGGGGCGATGGATGAAGAAAGGTCCGGATACGTGATAGCAGGTGCATTCTTTTCAGTCCGACGTTTGGAAGGGTCCACCATGCAGAAGTAGCAGTTCCTTGAGTGGTAAGTGGGTTCCCGCCAAATTCTTGGAATATGAACTTCATGGCTCTCTTTTCTATTTTAAGCTTTCGTGACTGCAGGGATTAATCTTCTAGGTTCTTTCGGTAAAGTCACGTGGAAAGGAAATAATAAAATAATAAAAATAAAACATAATACGATACAATTCTCACGACGTTTTGGCCACAATGCAAGCAGCCGTCCTCAGGTGAAGAACAGGTCTGTCGGAAAGACAGCGCTGTCTATTATGTTTTATTTTTATTATTTTATTATTTCCCTTCTACGTGACTTTACCGAAAGAAGCAAGAAGATTCATGGCTCTCTTTTCCCCTCTGTACCATCCTAGAAAAATACATTTATTTCACCCATGACTAATGTGTAAGAGATGCTCGCAACATTTTTCATATATGATATATTTTTTCAATAACATTGAAAATTGTAAAACATTTTAGAATTAAACACCTTTACTATTTTTTTTTTTTTACAAATTTTATAACATCAAATTCTGAGCAACAATTGTCCATCTTACCGTACAGAGTTTTTTTGCATTGCTCGCAGGTGAAATGAGGTGCCCAGGGTTTGTCTTGATCCCCGACAGGCATGCCGAAATATGCCTTGCAGGCCTCACACATCTTAGCAGATGCTTCCACAGAGTACTTTTTCGCTCTTGTCTTGATAAATTGGCCACAGACATAGCAAAATGCATCTGCCGGATGCTTGCAGCCTCTTGATGCCATCTCATAAAAATGCAGATACAGTAATACCTCGGTTCACGAACTTAATTCGTGAACTGACTCTGGTCGCGAACCGAATTGGTCGTGAACCGAGGCACATTTTCCCATAGGGTTCAATGTAAATCCGGTTAATCCGTTCTGACCTTTATTTTTGGTTTTTGAAGCACAAAAATATGAAACAAATTACAATACACATTAGTACTGTACAGTATAGTAATGTATAAAGAGAGAACACTAACCTTGCTTGAGATGACTTCAGTAAGCACTCAAACGGGTGAACTGTACAATACAGTAAGTACAGTATTGTACAGTACAGTACAGTAGTACAGTACAGTACTGTATGTGCTAAAAAGCACACCAAAAAGCAAAAAGTCACTGAAAGTGTCTTCACAGTACTCACAGTACTTCTTTCTGCGTCTCTTCTTCTCTCCACGATCTTCCTACAGGAAGTCACGACCATGTGACAGCCTGGAAATAGCATTAAAATGGCCGCGGCTCCTGTTCGTGAACCGAAGCGGAGTTCGTGAACCGGAGCATATTTTTATGAACTTTTCTGTTCGTGAACCGAGTTGTTCGTGAACAGAAGCGTTCGTGAACCGAGGTATCACTGTATGTATCCACTTAGGCAGATGGAACTAAACTGAACTGGTGGGCTTAAGCCCCCTGTATTTATACTACTGTAGTGACTGTGCTTGTCACTGTATGGTGCCGGGGCTTATGAAGCCACGGCGGGTAATGCGTTGTCATTATGGGCAGCCCGGGTTACGGGATCTAGTACCAGCCCAAGCGGGGCTTGGGTGAGCGCTGGTTAGCGCGAAGGCACCGCGAGCAGTGTGCGGTACGGGCTCCCGGTGAGGGAGCGAGAGGGAGCGTCAGCCAGCCAGGGTTACTTTGGGGCATGATACACTGGTTGACCTGCTGACACGTGACCGGATGATATTGGAGGGGGGGGGCACTGGTGGACGGGGGCCGCGGGGCGGTCACGTGGCCCAAAAGAGCTCTCGGGAACCTTCGAGAAGGAGCTCGAGAGACCTGGAAGGTGGGCGGGGTGAAGGGCGGAGCCAGTCCCAGCCCGAGGGCATATAATGAGGGCCCCGTGAGAAGCTCAGGGTTCTTCGTGTGCTGGGGTTATGAAGATCCACGTCAGGGAGAAGCCTCTAGCCACGCGGTCCGGGACCCAGCTTGTGGTTCGGACCGGGATAGCGAACCATGTCTAGTTCTGCCATAGCGTGGTTAGATGGGCATTCGAGACCCGAGTGTAGATTGTGTTATGTTACGTACCGTGTTGTAAATATATAGTGTTGCTCGTAAGATAACGTCTGCGACTCAGTTGGACTGACTACACTACTGTTTATATTACTGGAAAGTTATAGAATGTTCTAAAAGTTACTCCAAGTTTACTCAGCACTGAATCTATCTGGAATGTTCTAGAAAATAGGTAAATTTCAAAATATCACTGTCCTGGTCACAAAAGCAAAGTTTGTGTGGAATAATAGCCATTTTCTGTACTTTTGAGGCATAAACAATTAGGAAATAACACTTACTACCCAGGAACAAAAAAAAAATGTTACACAGTGTAATTATACGTGTGATTCATTACATTAAGCCCATAACGGCTACAATTACAATACTGTATCACTGTCTATTATTATATCACTGTCTATCACTGTATCACTGTCTAATATTACATTACTGTCGATCACTGTGTCACTGTCTATCACGATGTAGAGGAGTGAAATACGCGGTGCGCACAGTTAACCGAGGGCAACTGAGGGCAAACAGGTTCGCGTGTGCAACATGAGGGTTGCACGGACAAACCGCCAGTTGTTAAGGGGCGAAGCAGGTGCAAACGGGGTCGACCCATTGTGCACGTTGAGACCGGAGGTGTTGCCAGGGAGACAGGAGATAAGGGTTGATTGATGGGCCAACAGGCGCCGGCCTGGCGAGAGCTTAAAGAGACGCACAAGAGGTTTCGGATAATTAGCACATCACTCGATCGCGGCGAGCCAGAGTGACAGGGCAGGGAAAATTTGGCCAACATCTTCATCTAAATGGAAAAAACTTGCGAGACGGGTTGTAGCAGCGGCCACGGGGACATTGGTTTTAGCAGGAGCGATAGGGGGAAATCTCGTCAGGGTGTTAGTGGACACGGGAGCATCAGTCACCATCATTTCCACATAGGAGAAATGTGTTAATCGGTCCCGGTATTGGTCTCTTCATGCCTAGCAGTGCCATGTTAATTGGTAACCGATTATATCAGTTGGCTACCCATTAAAATACTGATGGACCAGGGCTGTATAGAGATGCCATCAGGAGGACGGATGTTTTTTGCGGTCTGACATGGAGACATGGAAGGCCACCAGAGTACACGCGCTGGTGAGAGCGTCGATGACGATTCCACCGCTAGCAAAGGTGTTGGTCCCCTTGCGATATTGAGCACCCTTAATTACCTCACACGTGGATGCGCCGATTATAGTGTCACCATTGGGACCAACGATCAGTCAGCATTTACGGCGATGGACACCATTTTAAGACGGAACCAACAATTGAGTATGCAAGTTTTGAACACATCGGAGCGGGCGATTGCACTGTGAGAAGGGACAGCAATAGCCCAGATTCCCCCAATAAATGAAATACAAGAGGATGATGTAGTTGTGGGGATACAAGAAGTGAAGGATGGGGTAGGCTCCCCCTGGGCGGAGGAAATCATTCAGCCGAACCCTGAGTTGACTCAAGGTCAAAGAGACTGACTTAAACATCTCCTTCACGAATTTGACGATATATTCAGGAAGGGCCCATATGATCTAGGGTGCACTTACTTGATGGAGCACCACATTGTAATGGAGAATGCTCAACCCATGAGACAGAATTCATACAGAATGGGACTGGCAGAAAAGGAGCAGATCCGTCGAGTTACAGATGAGATGTTAAGAGCAGAAATACATTCTCCTTCAACTAGCCCCTGGGGAGCACCAGTAGTACTGGTTAAAAAGCCAGATGGCACCATGAGGTTTTGCGTACATTTTCAGGGACTACATAAAGTTATGATTCTGGATGCATATCCCCTGCCGCGTATTGATGACTCACTGAACAGATTAGCGGGAACACAATATTTTACTACATTGGATCTGTCTTCAGGATTTTGGCAGCTACCCCTGGACGACGATCCAAATTAAAGACAGATTTTCATATACCGCAGAGATTGTTTTAATTTAATCGCCTCCCAATGGGATTGCTCACTGTGCTGGCAACCTTTTAACGCCTCATGGAGCTACTGTCGGTTCTACCATGGCAGATATGTTTGATCTATTTAGATGACGTCATTGTACTTAGTAGATCATTTCAGGAACACCTGGTGAGGTTACGACAAGTTGTCTTAAAGGTGCGAGCCGCTAGACTGAAACTGAAACCTTCAAAATGTAATTTTGTACAGAGTTCCATAAAATATTTTGGACATGTCATCTGCAGGAAGGGTATAGCAACAGACCCTGAAAAAGCATCCACCGTAAAGAATAGGCCAACACCCACTCTATTACAAGAAGTGCGGTGATTCCTAAGATTTGTCTCATACTATTGCAGATTTGTACCTCGGTTCGCATTTGAAGCAAAGCCCTTGCACGCCCTCACACCAAAAGGGGTGCAATTCCGATGGGGGGAGGATGAAGAAATGGCATTTCCAGCGCATACCGTAGTGTGCAACATACATCGACCTGGCTCTCCCCCTTCTTTTTGATGTATGGGAGGGACCCAGAGCTGCCTATTGAAGACCAACTGGTGGCTCTCCCTGCTAAATCGGTTTCGTGTCTGGCCTCCCTTAGGCTACCACGAGAAAGGCTGCGAGAAGCTCGCGAAGCCTCGATAGCAGAGTTTGGCAGATCGCAATCAGTGAACAAACGTATGCACAAAAATACATCAACGCCAGTGCCTTTCAAGCAGGGAGATTGGGCCTGGTTACACAGTCCCCTTGTCCGAGTGGGCATGTCATCTAAGCTGTACCATCCCTGACAGGGTGCTGTAGAGATTGTCCAAGTTCTCCGCCCTTAAAGTGTACACATCCAGATGGGACACCAGCGATGGATGGTCCATCCGAGCCTTTTAAAACCATATAAGGAACCACCGACACAAGGTGTCATTCAGGTTCAGAAAGGCCGGGTCCGGGGGTGTCGTGATGAAAGCCAGGAACAAAGGCATCCTCCTCCGAAAAATACTGCTCCCGCACTCTCTTCCCACTTTCTCAGGAACGACCACAATGAAGATCAGCAGGGTGGGGGAGGCCGACGGAATACATCAATGCCAGTGCCTTTCAAGCAGGGGTATCGGGCCTGGTTACACTGTCCCCTGGTCTGGGTGGGCACGTCAGCTAAGCTGCACCATCCCTGACAGGGTGCTGTAAAGATTGTCTAAGTTCTCCGCCTGCAAAGTGTACACATCCAGATGGGACGCCAGCGATGGGTGATCCATCCGAGCCATTTAAAACCATATAAGGAACCACCGACACAAGGTGTCATTTAGGTTCAGACAGGCCGGGTCCGGGGGTGTCGTAATGAAAGCTAGGAACAAAGGCATCCTCCTCCGGAAAAGACTGCTCCCGCACTCTCTTCCCCCCCTTCTGAGGAACGACCACAATGAAGATCAGAAAGCACTGGGGAGGAGCATCGCTGGGACGGATGTGCCATTATAACCACAGACACACACATTGACGAGTTGTAGTAGATGTGAAAGTACCTTTTGGTTGGGTATTGCCTTGTGTTGAAATGTTCCCTCTTAATAGGGTAGTTAACGTGGGGGTTAGCTTGGTTGACCATACCTGCAGCACACAACGGTCATTTTGGTCATAACGCCATTTCCCCCTTGCTTCAAGGGCCTATGCTAAGCTTTGACCTAGAAGTTAAATGTTAAGCATCCCATGTTTCTAGGGAAAATTCTCTTGTGAGATTCCATAGTCCACTTGTGTTCAGTGCCATATTGTCAAAATTGTAGTTGTTGCCAGGACGGCTATGTTTTTCTACGGGGGTGATGTAGGGGACTGTACAGAGAGAGTGCTAGGAGGCACGTGTTGAGATAATTGGAAACAATTGGCCAGAAGGCACTGTTCTTATTCAATTAAGGATACACGTGTTATAGTAAAGTGGTGGGACACTGTCCAATAGGGGCGGGGCTGAGCGAGTATATAAGGGGGAGCGAGGCCTGTGGTCGGGGCGCTTGCGCGGGGACTAATCGACAACCAAGTTGAACGACATCTGGACTGTTAGCGAATCAACTTGGTGGAAACCATCGTGGCTGAAGATAACCAGAGCAATTACGAGTGTGACGGTTGTTACACTCGGAACTGTAAATACGTTCAGAGAACTAAAGCTCTACCTCTCCGAAAATGGATGTCTCTTTACAACTGTATCACTATCACTGTACCACTGTCTATTATTACATCACCGTCTATCAACTGTACCACTGTCTATTATTAAATGACTATCACTACATCATCGCTGCTGCTGTCAATCTGGAACAGTCGCTCGAGTGTATGGTGATCTAAGACGAGGACCACAATCACACCTCTTTGTGAAATGGCGTGGCGTTTTTTGTTGTTGTAGAATGCTCAAACGTCTGAGTGCTCTTTACACGTCTTGTAGTATTGCATCTCGTTCAAAACGGACACGGTTCTCCAGCCCGCAGGACGAGTATGTTGTGACGCGGGGATTTCTCTGTTGTGATGGGGGGGGGGCTTTCTCTGTTGTGATGGGGGGGGGCTTTCTCTGTTGTGACGGGGGGGGGGGGCTTTCTCTGTTGTGATGGGAGGGGGAGGCTTTCTCTGTTGTGATGAGGGGGGACTTTCTCTGTTGTGATAAGGGGAGTTTATCTCTTGTGATGGGGGGGGGGCTTTCTCTGTTGTGATGGAGGTGGGCTTTCTCTGTTGTGATGGGGGGCATTCTCTGTTGCGATGGGGAAGGGGTTCTCTGTTGTGATGGGGGGGGGGGGGCTTTCTCTATTGTGATGGGGGGGCGTTCTCTGTTGTGATGGGGGGGGGGGCTTTCTCTGTTATGATGGGGGTCGGCTTTCTCACCATGCATTTGTAGTGTTGTAAATACTGACAGATAAACTTCTTATGAGGCAACACTTGGGTTTATTGTCTTTACTACAAGGTCCCTACATGAAGGGTATATCGGTCCCCTCACCCGATACCTAGGGAGGTATGGCCTCCGAACTATATGGGACCTAACACTGGTAACCCGTTCCCTATCGTCCTCCGGCTGGGACCTAGGGGAGGCTGACTGACCCGACCTCCTGGTCCATGGGTCCTGACCACTGGCCTCACTGAGCTCCGGCCCTTAGAAGGACTGTGGAGCTTGGGGTCCAGGGTCCTATTCTCCAGCCTGGTCTTCAGTCTTCAGTGTGGAAATAACTGAGCCAGAGCTCTGAGTTCTCTGGCTTATATACTCGTTCGTGGCTTGCTCCGCCCTAGCCACGCCCTCCTTCTGGAACTCTCTGGAAGGTGACATCATTCCCCCGGTTCCCCCCCACCCGGGGGCCTAGGGAATGTGTCCCAGGATATGTTTACTGGGATCTGCCGTTGGTCCCTTTCTGGCCCATGCACATTTACCCTGGCGGGGAAATGCCTCTGCCCACAATTGACAATAGGTGAAACTACAGGCCTGCTGAATGGTGAGTAACAATCACCTCTACATCATCCCCTCATTCGGAGGCCACAGCCGTCCCGGCTGTAACAATTAAACAAACATTCTAAAAAGACATAAACATGCAAAAAATAAACGCGTGTGCCTCGCAAAAATGCAACAAGAACAACCCGACATAAATACCCCCCCAACAAGTACACACCATGTATACATATTAACACGAGAATACCGAGCGAACACGCACCCATTAGCACGCGCAATGTGGAAACAAAAACGGAGTAACGGGCAACGAGAGAAGAAAACCCGAATTGTGAAAGGACCTCCGTGCTGTGGAAGGTAAGTACCTTCCACAGACATGCAGTAAACGTGGCGCAAGGCATCAACCAACAAGACTGCGAATGTGTGAGGGAACAAACGATGCCCTCATGAAAACCCCCGAGATTTAGCGCGAGTGCGTGTTGCTGGCCCGTCGTAGGGGACGGGCGGCATCCTTGGTGGTACAAGCAGGGCGGTGGAGTCGACAAGTGGGGCGGGTGAGTCAGCAGGCATGCCTGGGAAGGCCCGTGGTGACGCGGCGTCCACAACGGGCGACTTCGCTTTGCACGGCCCCCTCATTCCCGCGTCACCTGCAGGAAGGACGACACGACTGCGCTGTGGGTTAGGCACCAACGAGGCATCACTCGCCTCGTCGGATACGTCACACGCTCGGACCCGTGATGTGTGTGTGACGTAGGAACGCGTGACGCAACGAACGGCTTCAACCGGGAGGGGTGGACGAACCAGCGACGCTTACCCCATCGGATCTTAATGCACTGGGGCCGAACAACCTCAACAATTTCGACGGGACCCCGACATGGCTTAAGAAGTTTGGCCGACGTGGACACTGGCACCGGGGGCAAAGAAGCCAGGCTTTGTCCCCTGCTGTTCATGCATGCGTGGACGTCCCAGGGGCACGCAGCCGCAAATTGGCACGCTGGCGAGAGGCCGAATTCTCAATGGCGGCCTCGCGCGCCTCCGTCAATTTATGAAGGTTAAAACGCAGATGGTCTGCGAGTTTAGATTTCGGCGACGGCTGGTCTATGTTCAAGTGAACGTCAGCAGGGGAAACTGCATCTCTACCATACATTAATAAAAACGTCGAAAAGCCGGTTGCCGCATTCGGCGCCATCCAGTACACGGCGAGAACTCCAGGAACCTGCAAGTCCCAGTCAAGCTGGGATTCATAAACCTGGTGGCACAGCATAGAGGTGAGGGTTCTATGCAAGCGCTCTACTATGTCGTCGGTTGGCGGGTGGTAGGGCGCACCTTCTTTGTGCCCAACAGGCGGCACTGTGATGCCGCAGCAGCGAAGCCGTTCTGCCGGCGCCCCACCTACGATCCCATTACCACCAAGTAACGGGGCCGAGGCTGCTCTTCCCTCACCACCCCCCACATGAACACACACACACCCACCCACCCCCACATAGGGCCCCGAGGGGAGGTCACCTGGCCGACAGGTTTTCACCCAGAAGCTCTCTCATGGGACTAATCTTCACGGTTTCCTGCGGCCAGGGAATTCGGCGATCTCCCCCGAGGCTAACTCGCACTGGGGCGCCATGACTTGGGTTGTAATTACATGGTCATGACGGGGTTGCTCAGCCACCGTGGGTAGAAAACACACACGACACACACGGGTCAGCAGGCATTTAGGGGGGCGGAGCCACAAACGGTGGGAAAACATGGCCAGCCCTCTGATTGGTAGGACAAATGTGTTTGTGCACCAATGCAGCAGCCCTGGGGTCGTCCCTTTAATGTAGAAGGTAAAATGTGAACGTCTGAGAGAGCAACGGTCTTGGTAGAGTGGTGGGAAATCCGAGCGATCTGATTGGCCGGGAAGGCCAGCGGATCAGCGCCGAATTCTCTTTGATGTAGAGAACAATAAAAGGCGAGAGAAGGTAGAGATAGAGTCAGTCGTGTTCTTCTCAAGTCAGGGATCGGAGTAGTCACCTTGCCGGCCACTGGATTGTCCGTGAGACGAGTCTCAGCGCAGCTAGGCCCGGCTCCTAGGAGAAGTTCATGCAGCCTCACCTCTCCACGGCTTCCCGCACATCCGAGCCAAACCATGAGTACGCAAGAGAGAGTTGGGATTTAGCATAAGAT
This sequence comes from Lampetra fluviatilis, assembly GCF_964198595.1. Lineage (NCBI taxonomy): Eukaryota > Metazoa > Chordata > Hyperoartia > Petromyzontiformes > Petromyzontidae > Lampetra > Lampetra fluviatilis. Next base: position 13,764,406 of record NC_136292.1, on the reverse strand, counting down.
CCTAGGGAGTTTAATTCCAAGTAGCCGAGGTAGATCGGGTTGAGACCATAGGGAGATAGGTTAGCCCTGCCCTGCTGACTCAGACTGATTTGGGTAATAGTAGCTCGCAGACACGCCGGGAATAAATCGTTAGTGATCGATAACAGCCTCGTGTGGTTTCTACGAGTGTGAGGAAAGTGCGTGGTGGTGTGTGTGCGCTCGCCGTAACACGTGTGGTCGGTGCGCGGAGTCACGGTAGAAGAAACGCCGCACCCGAAGGACTCCGCGAGTGCGCACTTCGTCCTGTGACCCCGGACTCCCGAGCTGCATGCGAGCTAACACCCATCCCAAATACCCGCCCCCACAGCCCTTTAAATTATCTTCAATAAAAAAAATCAATCGGCTACGCGTGTACGAGTGACGTCTCGGCCCTCTGACCCCTGATCCCCCGTTCCGCACGTGCGATTGGTGCGTCGTTCTGAGACCCATCCCGAATACCCGCCCTACAGCCCTTTAAATGATCTCCATTACCCACCCTCGGCGGCAGCGTGGGTACGAGCGACGTAATTGCCCTCTGACCCCTGACCCCACGTTCCCTGCGTGTGATTGGTGTGCGCGGTCCTGAGTGCGGAGACGTCGCGTTTGAGTGGCTGCGCGTATACGTGTGAGGCCCGTGGCGTGCCGAGGGTCTCCTACTAACGTTGTGTGGAGTGTGAGTGAGGAATTAATTCCAGGTAGCCGAGCGGCTGCCCCGAATCATGCCCCCCAAACAGGACCCGAGGACTTGAGGGGCCGCGTCGTGAGGAGAGGAGCCGGAGAGCGGCAGCCCTCTCACCGAGAACGAGGAGCTCAGCAGCAGCGGCTCTCACACGAGTGAGGGTTCCGGATCCGGCAGCCCCTCTCTGGTCAACATCCCGTCGGGGGAGAACCCGGGGGCCAGCAGCCTCAACAGCACACGTCGTGCAAAAGGGCACCCAAGAAATTCCTTCCCTGGTCGGTCAGCAGCCCCCTGGTCCAGGACGTAGCCCTGAACAAAGGCGTCCACGACGGCCGCTGCCGACTGGTTGGGGAGAGGCCAGGCCATGGGCCAAACGAGTAAAATACTCCACCCCAACCAGAAGGTACTTATTACCTCTCGGCGTGGTAGGAAAAGGTCCCAGAATGTCTAGAGCTACCAGCTCGTTCACACGAGATACAGAAAATGGCTGCAAGGGCGGACACGCAGGCCTCGCTGGCGGTTTCTGGCATGCGCACTGGATACAGCCCTGCAGGATGTCGGTCACATAACATATCCGGCCAAAAGAATTGCAGACGCAGCATGCCAAGGGTTTTGTGGGCGCCCAGGTGTAACAACCATTCATGTGCCGCCCACACGACCTTACCCCGTAGGGCAGAGAGTACAACAATTTTATACTGGCAGGAATCACCATCCCAATGCATGAGAAGGCCGTGGCATAAAATGAAGGAAGCGAAAGGCCAGCAAGGACGTATCTTCTAACTGGTGGCGACCCCATTCCGCTAGCGTCAACCCTAGCAGGTCATCACAGGCCGTCGGGTCGACGAGGTCGTCTTAACGGAGCCGGTTTGGAGGGAAGAACAACAGCCACCATCGTGAGGACCGAGACAGGCTCAGTCAGCGGTGGCTTGCAACGGCCCGACCCCAAGAAACAAGCACATTTTTGAACCGGCGGAAGACGAGACAACGCATCGGCGTTAGTGTGTCGGGTACCTTTGCGGTAAGTGACGGTAAAATCGTTGTCCTGAATCCCCGACAGAAGGTACAACGTGGAAAAGTAACGCGCCGCCGCTAGGGCGTCTAAGAAGAGGGTAAGCGTCGGCTACCGAGATTTTATTCAACTGCCGAAAATCTAAACAAAACCTGACACTGCCATCGTGCCTCTTGACCAACGCTATGGGAGCACCCCAGGGGCTAGTTGAAGGAGAAATGATGTCTGCAGCCAGCATGTCATCAACTGCCGATTTGACATGCTGTTTCTCCGCTGGGCTGAGCCGAAATTAGTTTTGCTGGATAGGGGCAGCATCACCAGTATCAATGTGGTGACGCAGCAGCTTGGTGCAGCCAATGTCAAATTTAGTCTTACTGAAGACATCAGAAAACTCCCGCAGAAAAGCATGTAATTTCGCGCGTTGTGACGCGGACAAGTCACCAGCATCCGCACAGAGCGACTCCAGCCAACTCTCATCCGACTTGGGAGGAGGCTGGAGCTGTTGACCGGCATTGACGTGCCCTATGACCTCGGTCCCCAGGGGCACTGGCATCGCGTGAGCGAGTACGGTCCCCTGTAGAACGACGGTTGTGGACAGGCCGACATTCAAGACCTGCAGGAACGGTTCCCTGTCTGCCACTACGAGAGTCTGTGCGGCTACCAGTTTGAGGCCCTTAATCGCCGTGTTGGAAGGGCCCAACAAAACGCCATGCATTGAGGCGTCCGGGGCAAGCGGTTTCCACAATCGCAAGGGCACGAGCATTTGTGCCCCTGGCGGAATACGTACCGTGCAAGCAGCCAATGCATGCACAGAGGCATTGGCTGTGTGTGGATGCGTGGAGGAAGGCAAAAATGCCATGTGACGGCCCAACGGAAGTTCAATACATCCTTGATCGACAAGGATTTTAATCGGCATTTTGGCAAGGAAATCCGTGCCTAGCAAGCATGGCACCGCAAGAGATGACGGCCAATTTGATGTCGCCAATTTAAATTTGTGCGTGAATTTGGCCGACAATGCCCAGCGAGCCCCCATTAGTGGCAAAGCACGGGACGGAAACCCGTTGCAGGGGCCGACATCGAACGAGCAAGATGTTATGATTCAAATCGGAAATGATAGTGGCGGACACACCGGTATCAACGAGAATGCGAAATTCAACCCCTTTGACCGAACCGATAACCACTGAGGAACCCGCGGTCGCTGCGACAACCCTATGGGCAAGCTCCGACCACTGAACAGGTCGGAGCGCCCGTGCAGGATCCCTTCGACACCCCGTATCCTCGGCCGAGCCGCGAACACCAATGATGGCACGTTGGGGTGTGTATGGTGCGAGTGAAGGCCGAGCGTGGGAGGCGTCGTGACTCGCCTGAGTGTGTCATGAAGCCGTGGACGTCCTTTGGTCCTGGCCCCGAAGTCTAGAGGTGCGATGTTGGGGCGCCCGGCAGTCAGTCGACACGTGGCCTCGCCGTGCCGCAGTTGAAGCAGGTGACGTCGGCGCGGGGAGGAAGCCGACCCCGCTGCTGGTCGTCGCGGCGCCCAGCGCGGTCGGACGATCTCCGGCCCGAAGGCTGGGTCGTCGCGAAGGCCTGGTCGGGAGAGGGCCCGTTGTCCGTGCAGGCAGGCTCTGATGTCGAAGCCGAGGCGGCGATGGTTGAGTCCCGATGGAGCAACAGGTGATGGAGCAACAGGTGAGTGTGGATGCTCCGGGCAGCACGTAGTGAACACATGTTCTCGTCATCCACCACCTGGATGACTATACAAAGTTCACGTACCAATTCCAGCAGTTTCTGGAGGACAAGGGCATCGATGGCCTCGTCATCCATACGCGGGTAGGCGGCTCTTGCCATGGCCAGCAGAGCGCTGCAGAACACAAGTGGCGATTCCTTAGAGTTGCGCTGTCGCTCGTAGAAATGATGTCGGACATCCGAAGGTGGTCCGTAAATGTCGGACATCTGCCGAAGTGCCAACTGCAGCGTCGCCCTGTCCCGCTTCAGAATGGTGATGAAGGCGTCGAGAGCGTCGTCATCCAGGGTGGCTGGGAGTGCTCGTAGCGCCTGCATGTCCGTCCAGCCCACCATCTCTTGGTAGCTGAGAAAGCGACGTTGGAACGCCGCCCAGTCGCCTCCCGTTGGCGCGAATTCCTGGAGGATTGGCAAGCGTTGTTGGAGGGTGGCCGCTGGCGCTGAGACGAGCTGGTCCGAGTCTATGCAAAGATCGGCGATCGCTTATCCGATGGCGTCCACTGTAGCGGGTTGCTGCCGCGATGACGTATGCGTCGCCTGCCAATGACGCGGCGTGCTGCGATTGGACCACAATGTTCCCGAGATGCAACTGGCTTCTCTGTCCGGCGGAAGCACGAGGTTCCTCGGCAGGAAATTCAAAATATGCGGGTTGTCCGATGGCGAGAACGGCCGTAGGTGGCTGCTCCGTTCCGCCCGCAGCCTCCAGCGCTGTCCCACCTTGGTTGATTTTTTCAAGAATAGAGGCCGCAGCATGGAGAAGCTGGGCGAGGCGGGAGTGTGCGGCGTGGACCGCGTCACCTGCGGCAGGAGGGTATGGCCTCCGAACTATACGGGACATAACACTGGTAACCTGTTCCCTATCGTCCTCTGGCTGGGACCTAGGGGAGGCTAACTAACCCGACCTCCTGGTCCGTGAGTCCTGACCACTGGCCTCACTGAGCTCCGGCCCTTAGAAGGACTGCGGAGCTTGGGGTCCAGGGTCCTATTCTCCAGCCCGGTCTTCAGTCTTCAGTGTGGAGATAACTGAGTCAGAGCTCTGAGTGCTCTGGCTTATATACTCATTCGTGGCTTGCTCCACCATAGCCACGCCCTCCTTCTGGAACTCTCTGGAAGGTGACATCATTCCCCCGGTTCCCCCCCACCCGGGGGTCTGGGGAATGTGTCCCAGGATCCGTTTTACTGGGATCCGCCATTGGCCCCTTTCTGGCCCATGGACATTTGCCCTGGCGAGGTAATGCCTCTGTCCCCTATTGACAATAGGTGAAACTACAGGCCTGCTGAATGATAAGTAACAATCACCCCTACACATTGATTCGAGCGGTGTTCAAGCAAGCGAGAGATTATTGCGTCGGAGCCACGTTACAGAAATTGCGAGTTTGTCTCGTTAAGACTGCGATATAAGTGTTAGTGAGTGAACAAGAGGGTAGTATCAACCCAGGCTATTGCACAAACACGCTATCTGTGCTTGTCGTTTAAATTGAACATGTTCGACAGAATCTATGCCACAGTGTGAGATAAATACGTTCGAGTGAGAAAAGCCCAGAAAGCGACGATGATAGTGAGCCCTGGAATTGTGACCGCTGGAGACACAGGCCACGAGAGAGGTGGATACACCATTGTCACTTCAAGAGACGCAATCACGGAAATAATAATAATTATATCCATGGATGTTGGATAATGATGCGGCTTTGACCATATGTCGTGTGGCAGGAAATATAAAGTGCACACTCAGCACTGCACGTGCTGTTGCTGTGTCACACACTGCACGTGCTGCTGCTGTGTCACACACAGCACGTGCTGCTGTGTCACACACTGCACGTGCTGCTGTGTCACACACTGCACGTGCTGCTGTGTCACACACAACACGTGCTGCTGTGTCACACACTGCACGCGCTGCTGAGTCACACACAGCACGTGCTGTGTCACACACTGCACGTGCTGCTGAGTCACACACTGCACGTGCTGTGTCACACACTGCACGTGCTGTGTCACACACTGCACGTGCTGGGTCACACACTGCACGTGCTGTGTCACACACTGCACGTGCTGCTGTGTCATACACAGCACGTGCTGTGTCACACACTGCACGTGCTGCTGTGTCACACACTGCACGTGCTGTGTCACACACTGCACGTGCTGCTGCGTGCGGATGAGGAGCGCGCATCGCTGCCGATGGTTAGCGCGGGTTGAGTTGTCAGCGCGGGGTCGCGTGACGCAGCCTGGCCGCTCAGCATCGCGCGGGGACGCCTCTCGGGGCTGCCCCCACCCCCCCCTAGCGGAGTGGGGGTGGGGGGCTCAGGTCGCAGCACGCCGCCTCTTGCCGCACGTGCGGCACCCTCAGCGACGATCTCCCTCAGCGCGCGGACGAGAGTCGCGGTGTGAGGTGTGAGGAGAGAGAGGAGGATGCGGAGGACACGGGGGGAGGCGAGTGGAAGAGAGAAGGAATAAGAGCGATGTAAGAGAGAGGGGCGAACAGTGTGGAGCAGAGAGGAGTGTGGAGGAGAGAGGGGAGCCTGAGGAATGAGATGAGAGAGGAGAGAGTGGCGTGGGTAGAGACAGGGGAGCGGTGCGTGAAGGGCCCAGAGCAATGCAACGCACGCACTTGAGTCTTGCATACCTCGCGCACAGCGCACGCGAGCTGTGTGCGCGCTGTGTGCGCGCTGTGTACGTGATGTGTATGTGCTGCGTACGTGCTGTGTACGTGCTGTGTGCGCGTTATGTACGTGCTGTGTACGTGCTGTGTACGCGCTGTGTACGTGCTGTGGGTGCGCTGTGTACGTGCTGTGTACAAGCTGTGTATGCGCTGTGTACGTGCTGTGTACGTGCTGTGTGCGCGCTGTGTACGTGCTGTGTACGCGCTGTGTACGTGCTGTGTACGTGATGTGTACGCGCTGTGTACGTGCTGTGTACAAGCTGTGTATGCGCTGTGTACGTGCTGTGTACGTGCTGTGTGCGCACTGTGTACGTGCTGTGCATGCGCTGTGTACGTGCTGTGTACGTGATGTGTATGCGCTGTGTACGTGCTGTATACGTGATGTGTATGTGCTGTGTACAAGCTGTGTATGTGCTGTGTACGTGCTGTGTACGTGCTGTGTGCGTGCTGTGTACGTGCTGTGTACGCGCTGTGTACGTGCTGTGTGCGTGCTGTGTGCGCGTTGTGTACGTGCTGTGTACGCGCTGTGTACGTGCTGTGTGCGCGCTGTGTACGTGCTGTGTACGTGCTGTGTACGTGCTGTGTGCGCGTTGTGTACGTGCTGTGTATGCGCTGTGTGCGCGCTGTGTACGTGCTGTGTACGTGCTGTGTGGTGATGTGTATGTGCTGTGTACAAGCTGTGTACGTGCTGTGTACGTGCTGTGTACGTGCTGTGTGCGCGCTGTGTACGTGCTGTGTGCGTGCTGTGTACGTGCTGTGTACGTGATGTGTATGCGCTGTCTACGTGCTGTGTACGTGCTGTGTATGTGATGTGTGCGTGCTCTGTACGTGCTGTGTATGTGCTGTGTACGTGCTGTGTACGTGCTGTGTATGTGCTGTATACGTGCTGTGTACGTGCTGTGTACGCGCTGTGTACGTGCTGTGTACGTGCTGTGTATGCGCTGTGTACGTGCTGTGTACATGCTGTGTATGTGCTGTGTACGTGCTGTGTACGTGCTGTGTATGTGATGTGTGCGTGCTCTGTACGTGCTGTGTATGTGCTGTGTATGCGCTGTGTACGTGCTGTGTATGTGCTGTATACGTGCTGTGTACGTGCTGTGTACGTGCTGTGTACGCGCTGTGTACGTGCTGTGTACGCGCTGTGCACGTGCTGTGTACAAGCTGTGTACAAGCTGTGTACGTGCTGTGTATGTGCTGTGTGCGTGCTGTGTACGTGCTGTATATGCGCTGTGTTACGGCGCGGATCTCGTGTGAGATTACAGCAGGAGCACACGTGCGGTGTTTGCACGAGGCGACAAGACGCGTGTACTCTACACGTGTACTCTACACGTGTACACTACACGTACTCTCCACGTGTACTCTACATGTGTACACTACACGTGTACTCTGCACGTGCACGCACTGCGCCGTGACAGCTCGGGCCGCGGTGCGCCTCTTGAGCGTTCCGCATTCACGACACTCCGCCAGTGTCACGCCGCGGGTGATACAGGCACACGCACAGCGGTTTGTGTGTGTAGCACATGCACAGCGGTGTGTGTGTGTAGCACACACGTGTGTGTGTGGCACACGGGGCACTGCAGCTGCACGTGTCGAATTATTACAGCGCTGCACAGGCGTACAATGCGCACTGCACATCACGCGCACACGCCACGTGTGTGGGTGCCGTCCTGTGGGGAGTGGTGGTATAATTGTTAGCGCACTGCGCGGCGAATCTGACGACCCGAGTTCGATTCCCGCCCACGACCAATAACAGTGGCGAATAATCTAAATTGGTCATGGGTATCCACTAGGTAGACTTAGCCTGGGTGAGACAAAGGCGGCCGGGCATGGTGCTGGCCACCCGCACATTCGCGTGCCGTGCCGGCCTGACAGCACTTGACCTAGCAGTCGGTGCAAGGCTATACGGGGGATCGTTGCTGTATTACAAAAATGCAATGAGTGCTCAGGCCAGCAGTGGCACACACTGGAATCTGTGCTGTGTACTCGTCCATGCGTACCTGACATGCACATCATCGTCGTCGTCACACGTACAGTGTGTGTGTGTACGGCTTGATAAAAGCTCAGCGTTCGAGTGCCTGGTGTATACGTTACATATATATGGAGATGGTCATCATCATACGCGACAAGTCGAACACGCGCATCGACACACGCGTGTACACGTACATCAACACACGCGTGTACACGTGCATCAACACACGCGTGTACATGTGCATCAACACACGCGTGTACACGTACATCAACACACGCGCCCGTAGATGCGAGCGACGCAGAGAGACTCACGTGTGCGGGGCACGGGGCCGCATGGTGGTGGTGGTGATCTCGCTGCTGCTGCAGTCTCTCTCTTCTCGCTTCTCTCCCTGCTGCTGTTCTTTACTGTTTCCCGTGTCTTTCTGCTGTCCCTGCTGCTGTTGGCTTCTCCTCGCGATTTCGCTGCTGCTTTGTGCTGCTCCTGCTGCTGATCCGCGCTTCTCTCCTCGCTGCTGCTGTTGCCTCCGCGTGCATGCGGAGCCTCAGCCAGACCCCTTCGCCTGTGTGTGCGTGTGCGCGTGTGCGGGGAGCGGTGGTGTAGCGGTTAGCGCACTGCGCTATGAACCTGGCGACCCGGGTTCGATTCCCGTTCACGGCCAACACCAGTGACGATTATCTGAAACGGTCCCGGGCTTCCCCTAGGTCGACTCAGCCTCAAATGAGTACCTGGTGTGGTGTGTAAACATTTCCACTGGGGAGATAAAGGCGGTCTGGCGTGGTGCTGGCCACCCACCCCCTCGTGTACCGTTGCGGCCTTCATAGGTGCTCGCAAACATCACTTGCCCCTACAGTCTGTTAAGGCTATACGGGGGATCTTTGTGTGCGTGTGCATATGTGTGAGCGGCAGTGTGGGCGAGCGGTTATGCTACGCTACGAACCGGCGTCCTGAGTTCGATTCCCGCTCACGGCAAATGCCGGTGAGGATGATCTGAACCGGTTCTGAGCCTTTCCTAGGTCGATTCAAGCTCAAATGAGTACGAGCTGGTGCGGTGTGTAGTGAACATCGTCACTCGGGAGACAAAGGCGGCCGGACGTGCTGCTGACCACCCACCCCCTCGTGTACCTTGCCGGCCTTCATAGGTGCTGCTCGCTGACAGCACTTGCCCCAGCAGTCTGTTAAAGAATATATGGGGGTCTTTGTGTTTTGAATGTGTCTGCCAATATCTGTGTATGCGTACAGTCTATATAGTATATATGCGTGTGTGAGTCTGTGCCTGTGATTCTGTGCGTATGTATCTGGTTCTATGTGTGTAAATATATATTCTGGCCCTTATAGACGCTCGCTAACAGCCGTTATCCCTCCCCGTCCGCCTATGTAGGATATTCCGGGGTGTGTGTGTGTAGGTTTCTATATCTGTATGTCTGTGTGTGTAGGTTTCTATATCTGTATGTCTGTGTGTGTGTAGGTTTCTATATCTGTATGGCTGTGTCTGTCTGTGTGTGTGTGTAGGTTTCTTTATCTGTATGGCTATGGCTGTGTGTTTGTAGGTTTATATATCTGTATGGCTATGTCTGTGTGTGTAGGTTTCTCCATCTGTATGGCTAAGTCTATGTGTGTGTAGGTTTCTATATCTGTATGGCTATGTGTGTGTGTAGGTTTCTATATCTATATGGCTATGTCTGTGTGTGTGTAGGTTTCTATATCTGTATGGCTATGTCTGTGTGTGTGTAGGTTTCTATATCTATATGGCTATGGCTGTGTGTGTAGGTTTCTATATCTGTGTGGCTGTCTGTGTGTGTGTAGGTTTCTATATCTGTATGGCTGTCTGTGTGTGTAGGTTTCTATATCTGTATGGCTATGTCTGGGTGTGTGTAGGTTTCTATATCTGTATGGCTATGTCTGTGTGTAGGCTTCTATATCTGTATGGCTATGTCTGTGTGTGTGTAGGTTTCTATATCTGTATGGCTATGTCTGTGTGTGTATATATACACCTGGCCACCCACCCCCTCGTGTGCCAGTGCCGGCCTTTGTGGGTGCTGGCTGACAGCACTTGCCCGCCACAGGCGCTACCCGGGGGATCTTTGTCTTTGTGTTATGCCTCAGTCTCGAAGCAGCCTCCGCGCGTTTCCACGGAGACTCCGGACGCTGGGGGGGCCGAGACGGGGGTGGGAGGGCGGGGGGTAGAGGGGGTGGGAGGGCGGGGGGTAGAGGGGGTGGGAGGGCGGGGGGTAGAGGGGGTGGGAGGGAGGAGACCGAGGGAACCCCGCCTCGAACCCCGCGTGTGTTGTGTGTGTGTCCGCGTGTGATTGTGTCTGTGTGTGTGTCCACGTGTGATTGTGTCTGTGTGTGTGTCCGCGTGTGATTGTGTCTGTGTGTGTGTCCGCGCACTGCGCTACGAACCTGGCAAACAATTATCTGAACCGGTCCTGGGCCTCCCCTAGGTCGACGCAGCTTCAAATGAGTACCTGGTGCGGCGTGTAAACATTGCCACAAGCGACACTAAGGCGTCCGGGCGTCGTTGGCCACACACTCCCTCGTGTGCTGTGGTGGCCTTCATATGAACCTTATGGCGGGACCTCGGGGTCCCGAATAAACGGAAGTCAAAATTGTAATTAATTACATTATTTTTGGCGACTCCGTCCCAGTTTCAGTCTTTTTGGTATAGCCCTGTGAGGCATTCGGCTCTTGAATCGGGTGCAACCGCAACAAAACAAAAAACAAAAACATGAACAAGAAAACATCTTAAAGTGACTATGTGCAAACAGAAAAATCCAGGAAAAAACTGCAAAGTCTTCCAGAAAAAGCACCGTACACCAACGCTGTGTGCAAAAATCTCAGTGGGATGCAAGTCAAACAACGTCCCACCGCGCACATAAACGCCGCGACCCACCTGGCGCGGATCATTCTGTTATGTCGTGTCCAAGCGCAGCAGCGAGGACGAATGCGCAGAAGAGCTGAACAAGCGAATGCACTCCATGCTCGGGTATGGCAGGATCATAAGTTTTATCCAAAGCTGCTCAAACTGCCTACATGACTTAAGTCCTTTATATTTGTTATAACGGTATGCATAATACAATGAAACTGCTCTCTTTTCTTCATTATTATTTGTGATTTACCAATATCTGCAGCCAGGATCAATCGATAACAATCCTATTACTTGCAGATATTTAACAGATGAGATACGTTGCACCGCTAATTCCTCCTGTTTGATAATACTGCTCTGAAGAGCGGCGACCCACTACTCTGTAGAGTAACATTGGTATAAACGCTTGTTACAATATGAACAGTGCTTTGAAAACGCGTACTATTTCATGTATTGTTTACAAAGTGTGTTCACAAATCCACACTGAGAAAGACGATGATTGACAAAGGAGTGTAAATTATTTTTTAGATAGTGTATGTAAATATAGGTACTGCAGGTAAGTAGTTTTCAGTTTTAAAGGCATAGTTTAACAAGACAACACTTGCCACCATCCTTCAAACACATTGGTGAAAAAGAGCAAAGTTTTTATTTACATTATAATATAATGTTTATGTGAGAGCCGGGCACTTATGGGACCCCGGGTCCCGCCATAAGGTTCAATTATGTGCCCGCTAACAGCTCTTGTCCCAACAGCATGTTAAGCCTATACGGAGATCTTTGTCTTTTGTGTGCGTTCATAGTATACGTGTGTCTGTCTGTCTTTGTGTGTCTGTCTTTGTGCGTGTGTCTGCTTATGTGTTTGTGCGTGTGTGTGTCGGGCAAAAAAACAACCAAACGCTACTTCCTCAATGGTGCCGGATGGTAACACTGTCGTGGTTGTGAGCAATGCCATAGGGGGAAGGCCGATTCCAATCGGTTGCTCCCCTCATATTGCACTCATAGCCACCACAGCGCAAACGGGTGCTCTGGACGGGCGCAAGGGGTTGGTAACCCCTGCACCTTCAATTTAATTATCACTAAACCACGTGAAAAATATCTAACTAAGCTTATGACGGTGGCCCCAAGTGGACGAGCGTCTCGAACTTCTCCTGGCCAACCCCCATTTGGCGGAGCCAGGAGACAGAACCCTCGGGCTTCCTCCAGAAACGACAAAAAAGCCACTGCGAGTGGCCACGTGGAATGAACGCTCACAGTGGAGGAGAAGCTGCCACTCCTCTGTCGGGAGGTTTGACCACTACCGCCTGAACCTCTGTGGTATTCTCCCTCCTCAGTGTGCTGGGAAAGGTCATGACAAGGATTATTTACATGGCATTGCCAGGCACGCTGAGGAGAGGCTTGCGGAGCTGCAATGTCGTTTCTGGCCAGAGCGGTCCTGCACAGACGCCAAATTCTCTATCCGTCTGCTACAGCAGAGGTGTCGGGAATTCCAAGAAAACTTGCATCTCTGCTTTATTGACCTGGTCAAGGCCTATGATACAATCGATAGGCCAGGAGGGCTCTGGGTTCGTCTTCAAATTTGCGGAGTCACTGATTCTAGATTTGAAGCTTTCGTGACTGCAAGGATTCATACTCTTAGTTTTTTCGGTAAAGTCACGTAGGTAAAAAATGACATAAAAATTAATAAAAATAAAATAATAAAAATCACGACGTTTCGGAGGCAACACAAGGCTCACTTGAGGCTCACTTGATACAGCAAATCTGGCTGTGACGGTCCCACCTGATGACGGAGACTTGTGTTGCCTCCGAAACGTCGTGATTTTTATTATTTTATTTGTATTAATTTTTATTTCATTTTTTACCCACGTGACTTTACCGAAAAAACTAATAGTATGAGTCACTGATTCTCTGCTCAAAATCACAAAGGACCTTCATGGTGGTGGGAAGACTAGGGTAAAGCTACAATGGCCGGGAGTCAGAGCCATTTACTGTTCAACTTGGGGTACGACAGGGATGTCCTCTGGCGTCTACATTATTTCACATATTTTTTTTACCAACGTAGTTCAAGAAGCCTTCCATGGCTGTACCGTAGGAATCTTCATCTGGGAAAGATACAATGGGGGCTGGTCGATGCTCATGTGCGGTCGAGGTATCGCTCCCTATTGGTCAACCATATTATTTATGTATGCTGATGATATGGTGATTGCTGCTCACTCAAAGAAGGAGTTTGAGGCACTGCCGCTTAACCTGGATCGTGCTATTAAGAGGTGGGGCCTTACCATCAGCCCTATCAAAGCTAAGCATCTGCCTGGTTATGTTGTGTCATCAAACACTCCACCCTCTCAACTTTCATTTGGTGATGGGGGCAGTTGTGGAGAGAGTGGAGAGGTTTCCATACCTGTGTAATAAGAGAGTACACTGACGGGCGCCGACTGGCTGGATAGGCTCCGCCGCATCAGCCATTAACCAATCAGGATTGATTGGGGATCATCTGGGCCAAGTTAAAGGGCGGAGCTCAGGGGTGCTTGCGGGGAACCATCGGGAAGGTTCTAGAAGGGGCGTGGCTAGAGCCGGGGCTTGGCTCCGCGTCAGAGGAATATAAGGGGAAGCAGGAAGGGGCTCGGGGTCAGTGTGGGAAGTCTTGAAGCGGGACCACGTCTCGCGCCTCCGGAATGCCAGTGGCCACGTGGCGATCCGGGGGGTTGTCTCCTTACGCGCCGTCTCCTTGCGCGCCGTCAACCAGCGGTGCGCGGGAGCGGAGAGCGTGAGTGAGCCGTGAGCGGGACAACACCAACTTATGCCGCGCAACGAGGAACGTACAGTGATTGTTTGGAAAGGAACGTAAAGCTGTCCAGCCATTAAATAAATAAATAAAGAAGACAGGAGTCAAAGATCGTCGTCGAAGTGATTTATTACACCTGGGCAGTTTTTTCATGACCAGCTCCGGTTTGACAGCAGAGGTCTCACTCTGAATCAGTCATGCAGAATTATATTTTCATCTCCTGCATAATGTTGTGTAGAAGCTACCTGGTCTGTCGCTCCATACGAAGTTTCGGGTCTTCTTCGTGGATCCCCCTAATGGAACATCTTCGCTGGTTACAAACATTCAGGCTGGCCTGCCTATGATCCATTGTGGGTATAACCAGGCTGGATTGTGTGAGGAGTTCAAAAATCCTTGAAAGATCTGGACACGGTCCCATCAGTGAGTTCCTCCGGCAGGCGAGGCTGCGTTGGTTGGGCCATTTAGCCTGCATGCCCAGCTACTGCAAGCCCAAACAGCTTTTGTTCGGCCGAGGGGACTAAACAGGTGTGGCATGGGCACGAGAAGCGATGGGAGTGATGTGTTACCAGATATGGAGCTGAGTGGACTTGCCAATGACTGGTACGAACCGTGTCAAGATCGGCCTCTGTGGATGAAGCTTGTGAAGGACGCTGCTGAGCAGTTGGAGACAGTCGCCCTTCAGCAACAGCGGAGGGTAGAGAAGTGACGCTCACAACAACGAGCGGCGCGCCGGGCAGCTAAAACACAGCAAGTTGGCACAGTAGGAGTACAGGTGTTACATCTGCCAGTCATCTCAGTTAAGTCAGCCCATTGCATTTGGGTCTGTCCCGTGACCTGCAGCGAGCGTTCGACACTTCACCGTGGCCTTAAAGTGCACTTAGTCTGGCACAAGCGCCGTAGTGATGTCACCGCTGCTTAGTGGCAAATGGCGGTTATTGTTGTGCTACCAACCTGGCTACCGGAGTTCGATTCCCGTTCATGGCCACCAGCAGTGACGATTTTCTGAATCGGTCCTAGGCCTCCCCTAGGCCGACCCAGCCTCAAATGAGTACCTGGTGCGGTGTGTACACATCGCCACTTGGGAGACAATGGCGGCCGGGTGTGTGCCGTACCGGCCTTCATAGGTGCTTGCTAACAGCACATGCTCCAACAGTGTGTTATGGCTTTACGGCGGATCTTTTTTTATTTGTATACTGTGATTCGCGGTGCGTAGAGTGTCTCTGTGTGGACCGATTCAGATATGTATCACTGATATTGACCGTGAGCGGGAATTTACACATACAACGTACACACACGTACACATACATCTTACACACACGTACACATAGAATGATGAACGCACACATACACACTAACATCGTTTTAATTTACGTCTTTGAGTTATTTCCCCGATGTTGCTCTCCGCGTCATGTCACCAGGCAATTGATTCGGCAGTCCACGTGTCAGAGAACAGCTGCCGAATATTTTTTTTTCACACGACTTCTGAGAAATCAATCCTGGATTTGTTATCCTTTACAAAGCGGGGGATGACAATTCCCACACAACTCTACCATGAGATTGTCGCATGACAGTCAAACAAAAATGTTCAGTTCCCAAAGATGGAATTTCGCCAACTTAATGGCATCACTACATGTCTTTTTAGTGACGTTTGTTGTGAAGGTTATCGCTAGTCTTGAGAGCCTGGATTAATAACCTGGTTTCTGAAATCCAGATTTAAACCCAGGATCTCAATGTTCTGACCTCTTATCCACCTGACCACCACCACATCAGTGGCGGTGACGTCACCACGGCGCTTGTGCCAGGCAAGGTGCACTTTGAGGCCTTGTGAAGTGGGGAATGCTCACCGGCAGGAGGTCATGGGACAGACGCAGCAGGTGCCATGGATTGACTAACCGAGATGACTGACAGATGCACCAGCTGTGCTCCACACTGTGCCAACTTACTGAATTTTAGCCACCCGGTGCTGTCTTCATTGTTGTGAGCCTCGCTCCTCCACCATCTGTTGTTGCTGGAGCGCGATGGTCACCAACTGCCCAGCAGCGTCTTTCACGAGCCTCCTCCACAGAGGCTGATCTTGACACCGCTAGTACCAGTCGTCGGCAAGTCCACTCAGCTCCAGGTCCTTCACATAGTCCATGGGGAGGAGCAGACATTTGTATCATCTAAGGTAGCAAAACTCGAGTGGTACCGATGTATTTATATGGCTTAAAATAATGAATATTTGATAACCAACACTCATTTCACGTAGTTATATAATACATTGTTATAGGCCACATGAAGAAATTGGAACCGTTAAAGTGGTCACCTCAGGTGGTACCGACGAGTGGAATATCTGGCCTGGCCTCATGGGCTAACATTCGCCTCTCTACTCTCTAGCCCATGTCAGGGCCGTTTAGCCCCTTCTATCCGGCCCAACAATAGCTGTTTGGGCATGCGGTGGCTGGGCATGCAGGCTACATGACCCAGCCAACGCAGCCTTGCCTGCTGGAGGAGTTCACCGATAAGACTGTGTTCATTCAGATCTTTTAAGGATCGTTGAGCTCCTCAGGCCGGTTTAACCCAGAATGGAACGTAAGCAGGCCAACCTTAATGTTTCAAGCCTGTGTGCAGGTGTTCTTGGAAAACACGATGGAGATGAGCAAGTGACACAATTTTTGTAGACGCTCTCCCTTTAGAACAGACTGCCGCTTGACAGTTAAGGTTCAACCACCGTGGGGAGGTAAGATTCACAAACGAGCTGAAATTAGGGATAAAGGTTGACAGCGCCACGAGTATAATAACGGAGGTGGCACAGGGTGTGCTCCACGTCAATAAGAAAAAATACGGAGTCCATCCAAATAAACATTGTTGAAATGCCAAATAATGTTGTTAGCCTCATGAATGTCTCCTAAAGAGTGTAGGCTGTGCTTCGCAGATATTAGACAGGAGCCACTTGGCACGAGTTGGTGAGGTCATGTCAACTGTGTATGCAGTTCGTTCAGATGTCAGGAACAGATCTATAAAACCACACTCACCCAACACAAAGACAAAGATCCCCCCATATAGCCTTAACAGACTGTAGGGGCAAGTGTTGTTAGCGAGCACCTATGAAGGCCAGCACGGCATACGAGGGGGTGGGTGGCCAGCACCACGCCCGACCACCTTTGGATCCCCACTGGCGATGTTTACACACCGCACCATGTACTCATTTGAGGCTGAGTCGACATAGGGGAGGCCCAGGAACGGTTGCAGATAATCATCACGGGGTGTTGACCGTGAACGGGAATCGAACTCGTGTCGCTGGGTTCATAGTGCAGTGCGCTAACCGCTACACTACCGCTCCCCACCTAACACACACACGCACCCACATAAACCAAGCTCACCAAACACAGACACGCACACATAACCAACTCACCCAACCCTTTCCTCAGCATGCCTTTCAAGGTGATGTTTAATAATCCTCGCCAATACATTCTTTCCCAGCACACTGAGGAGGGAGATGCACCAGTCGTTGTTACAATCAGTACGGTCCCCCTTCTTTAAAATGGGGACCACTAAAGCATTCCCCCAATCCTGCAGCTTGCCCAAAATCGCCATCCTCCCCCAGCAGTTCGCTTGGGAGATCATCTTTGCTCAGTGCTCTTCCTGCTCTCAGGCTCTGGACTCCTTTTCATACTGTCTCAATCCGCCAGCCACTCACAGGGGGTGGTTACTTCCCCGAATATTTGAGGCAGGGCAGCACCAACAGGGATATCTTCACCTCGATCGACGATGTTACGTGGGCTGATGGGGTTTCTTCTCTCCCGAGACTTCACATAAATGTTCAGCGAACCTGCAGATCTGTTCCAAAGGGTTGGAGATCAGATCACCACTCTTTCCCTCAAGGGCAGTACTAGAGGTGGTGCTGCAAGTGAATTCGTTGATAAAATTAAATAGTGATTTGTGATTGCGAGCTACTGAGGCAATTTTCATATCCTCAGCATCCCACACAGCTTTCCAAACCGTTGAACAAAGGCTGCGGTAAGCCACCCCAATTCCTTCAGCCAGGATTTTTGGAGAGGTACCTAATGCAGCCATATTCGCTGCATGAGCCACAGTCCTGCACCATACCAATTTGCCCTCAGCATCAGGAGGAGGGGGGAGGAACAATAGCATCTCCAGCTGTGAGCAATTATGAAATTCTCGCTTGCAACCTTCATCAGCTGAATGAGACCAAGCTATTGCGGGTTTGAATGGGGTACTGAGTTGACACGCACCACAGTAGTGAAAGAATGGCAGGTACATCTTGTCATCTGCAAGATGTACCTGCCATTATGTAGTCCTGTAGATGTTCTTGTTTCGACCCGGTGTGCATCCATGATTTGTATGGATGTGCCAATGCTGGAACAGCGTGGTGGTAATTACAAGCCCATAGGCTGCACAGAAGTTCTACAGCTTCCTACCGTTATTATTGAACTGACCTGGTCCATGCCTTTCTATCACTCCATCCCAGGTGCCTGCGTCATGAACCCACTTGGGCATCAACAGGATGACTCTATCCCAAGGGGCCACTTCAGCCAGCACCTCGAACATGAGGTCACAGAAGGCATCTGACTTGCCAACATTCTCCACTGATTTCCATCTTTCGTAGGAGTCTAAGCCACCACCACACTTATTCACCTTCCGTTTATGGAGATGTGAGCCCACAGTAACCTAGGAAGCACAGCTTCCTATACTTCGCTGCCATACTACCAACCCTTCATGATTTGGTTCGAGAAGAGCTACTCCCTTTTGTTTAGCAGTTTCCTGCCCCAAGCGGAATAGTGTCCACCCCTCCTCGTGACTGGAGCCAGAACTATCCCACTGGATCTCCTATATTTAAAACAGATCGAGCTCGCGACAAAGGAATAGCAGTCTCTCCTCCACAGTGAACGTTCGAATATTCCACGTGGCCATCCGCAGTAGTGTCGAGCTGTATCTGGAGGAACCCCAGGGGGTTTGGGGGGAAGGGTTGTGTCCCCAGGAGACGTCATAGGTGCCTCTCCCCCGGGGCCATTGGCCCAAGCTGGTTTAGGTCTTTTCTTTGTGTGTTTTTTTGGTTATTGAGTTGAAGGTGGAGGGGTCACCGGCACCTTAGGGGGGGGGGGGGGTTCCATGTTTCGCAAGCGTAGAGAAAAGAAGGAATGACCGTGGCCGAGAAGACCTGAAGCTTCGTGCGGAGCGACAGACCAGGTAGCTTCCACACAGCGTTACGCAACCGATGAAAAGATATTGCCGCTCGACTGATTCGGAGTGAGACCTCTGCTGTTAAACTGGAGCCGGTCATAAGCATACTTCTCAGGTATGGGAAACTCTCCACTCTCTCCACTACTGCCCCATCACCGATTGGGAGTTGTGGGGGTGGAGTGTCCGATGGTACAAAATACCCAGGCAGGTGCTTAGTTTTGGTGGGGCTGATGGTAAGGCCCCACCTCTTAGTGGCACGCTCCAGTCTCAGCAGCAGCGTCTCCAACTCCTCTTCTGAATGAGCAGCTATTACAAAATCATCGGCATACATAACGTGGTTGACCAATAGGGAGCCATCCCTTGATCACACCCGGGCGTCGATCAGCCTCCCATTATATCTGTACCAAATGGAAATTCCCCCAGTACAGCTATTGAAGGCTTCACGAACTACGCGGCCAAAATAAATGTTAAATAATGTGGGAGCCAGAGGACATCCCTGTTGCACCCCAAGGTGTACAGGAAAAGGCTCTGACTCCCGGCCACGTAGTTTTACCCGGGCCCGCTCACCATCATGAAGGTCCTTAATGACCATGAGCAGAGGGTCAGGGACTCCGAAAGCACGAAGAACAGCCCAGAGCCCAGGCCCACTGATGGTATCATAGGCCTTGACCAGGTCAATAAAGCGGAGATGTAGGTCTTGTTGGAATTCCCTACACCTCTGCTGTAGCAGACGGACAGAAAACATGGCATCTGTGCAGGACCGCCCTTTCCTGAAACCGCATTGGGGCCCGCAAGCCTCTCCTCAGCGTGCCTAGCAAGGCGATGTTGAATAATCCTTGCCAGGACCTTTCCCGGCAGACTGAGGAGTGAGATGCCCCTGTAGTTGTTACAGTCTGTGCGGTCCCCCTTCTTAAAGAGGGGGACCACCAGGGCATCCTTCCAATCCTGCGGAACCCGTCCAGTGGTCCAGACTGTTGTTATGATGTCATATAGGGCAGTCTGTGCACAAATGCCACCCTCCCTCAGTATTTCGCTTGGGAGATCATCTCTGCCCGGTGCCTTTCCTGGTCTCAGACTCCGGATCGCCTTCAGTACTTCCTCAACAGAAGGCACCTCAGCCAGCTACTCACAGGGGGTGACCTCTTCCAATATTTGAGGCACCGCAGCCTCAGCAGGGTTATCCCCACTTTGTGCCATGATGTTTTCCTGGCTGAGAGATTTCCCCTCCCCCAGGACCTCACATAAATGCTCAGCAAATCTGCAAACCTGTTCCTGGGGGTCGGAGATTGGATTACCGTTTTTTCCCCTAATGATATTAATCGGTGTGGCGCTGCAGATTACTTTTTTGATCGAGTTAAATAGTGATTTGTGATCGCGGGCCATTGAGGCAGACTCTATCTTCTCATCAATCCGCGACCACCACCCATCCATGCAGCGCCTTACGGCTCTCCGAACCTCCGAGCAAAGGCTGCGGTAAACCTCCTCATTCTCTGACGTGGGATGCTGTAGCCGATGAGAGTGGTCCTGTCGCTTTTTCTCAACTAACCTGAACACCTCTTCTGTCAGCCAGGGTTTCTGGGGAGGTCTGGACTGCGTACCCAAAGCAGCCATTGCAGCTGCATGAGTCACAGTCCTAAATCTGGCCCATTTACCCTCGACATCAGGAGGAGTGGGGGACGATGCCAACCCCAGCTGCAAGCGATGATGAAATTCTCACTTGCAACTTTCATCAGCTGAGACCAGGCCACTTTTGGTTGGAATCGGGTCCTGGGTGTACACCCACCACCAGAGTGGAAGAATGGCAGGCGCATCTTACAGATGACTAGTCGATTGTCAGAGGGCAGATCAGCTCCACGGTAGGTCATGGTGTCAAGGACATGGGCTCGCATCCGCTGGTCCGTCACTATGTAGTCCAGCAGATGTTCTTGCTTGGATCCGGCATGCATCCATGATGTTGTGTGGATGCACCGATGCCGGAAGAGCGTGTTGGTAATTACAAGCCCATGGGCTGCACAAAAATTTAGCAGCCTCCTACCGTTGTTATTGAGCTGATCTGGCCCATGCATTCCAATCACTCCAGACCAGGTGCCAGCATCATGACCAACTTGGTGGCCACTTTAGCCAGCACCTGTGACAGGAGGTCATAGAAGGCATCTGACTCATTGGCTTTCCCTGCATCCCTCCACGGATGTTCATCTTCGGTGGGGGCATAAGTAACCACGACCACCACTCCTCGCCTCCGGTTGATGGGAAGGCAAGCCCAAAGTATCCTGGGGCTTACAGCTTCCCACACCTCACCGCCACGCTCCCATGCCCCTTCATTCTTTTGTTCAGAAGAAGAGCCACACCCTGTTGTTTGACAGTCTCCTGTCCCGAGTGGAGGACTGTCCACCCCTCATGGTGGCAGGAGCCAGAACCGGTCCACCGGACCTCCTGAATGCCACAGAAATCCAGGTGGTACCGGTCCAGCTCCCGACAAAGGAGTGGCAGCCTCTCCTCCGCAGTGAGCGTTCGAACATTCCACCTGGCCATACACACACACACACAGACACGCACACACGCAGACCCACACACATATAGACAAACAGACACACACACAGACAAAGGCACGCACACACGCAGACCCACACACATGTAATAGAGGACTCTTGCACTGGGTCTGTCTCCGTTGTCCTTTATTGGCTCATACAACTTTGCCCGCACGGCGTCTCGCTCAGAGTCTCCTCCATCTCCCGCTTGGCAGCCCCACTGCTGCCGTCGCTCCTGCAGACCTGTTGCTGGCTCACTATGCAGCCCCGCTGCTGGCTCGTTACACAGCCTCTCTGCCTCCCGACCTGCAGCCCCACGGCTGCTCACTATGCAGCCCCGCTGCTGGCTCTCCGTCGCCTCCGCGCCCGGACACCGCTGGCCGACGGTGCCGGGTCCCAACCCTGTGGCGATCACGCCACTTTCCTTCTCCTGCCCTGCGTGACCTCCTCCTGTCTCTATTCTCACACTTTCCCCCAGCCCTTCCGGTCCTTGTCCTTAAAAGCTCTCTCTTTCCCCACGTGACCCTAACTCCTCCCACCTGTTACGTCACATCCCGCGAGCCCGTTTACGCTCGCATTACACCACCCTCCCCCATAGAGAAAATTCCAGCCGTCCTCGACTGAAACAGAACAAGTAATGCGAGCGACCACCAACCATCAGCCGTGACCGGACAACGGAGAATACAACGATAATAACAATAACAACAAGAACAAGAACAACAATCAACGAAAAGAAAGAGATTTCGAACGCGTGCGGGTCGCCGGCCCGTCCCGGACGAGTGGCGGCCCCCCTGCAGACCGAGAACGCGACGGGGTTTTAGGAGCAACAGGATCAAAACCGCCTGTCGCTATTGGAGGCCAAGGTCCCGTTCCCCTGAAGGACCCGAGTCCGGGGTGTCCCGCAACCATGTCTGTGGTGGGTTTGGAGGGGCGCGGGGTCAGGTGTCCCCGCAGCTATGGTAGGCCCACCCAGAGCAGAGTCCGCTGCCTCCGGCAGTGTCACGGCCGGTTCGTCTGTAGAAGGCACGACAGGCGCTCTTGCAGGGTCAACAGGCACAGGCAAGGGTGCGTCGGCAGCAACAGACACCGGCAAGGCAACATCAGGAGATGACGCATCCGTCCGTGGGGCCACGTATAGTTTCAACCGAGACGTATGGACGTACCAGCGCCGAGATCCGAACCGAACGCGCGCGGACTGCGGGTTAGGAACCTCAATGAGCCTAACAGGCCCCTGCCATGGTTTATGCAATTTAGGGGAGGTTCCTGCTCGCACCTGCGGGCAATGCAGCCAAGCCATGTCCCCCACCTTCCAGGGGCACTTCCCCTTCGAGCGTCGAGCGCAACGTTCGTTTCGGGCCTGTGTTTTGGCAGTAGCCAATCGGGCCCCCTCCTGCACCTCAGCGACGCGGCGAACGGCGTCCTGAATGTAGTCGGGGAGAGGCTTAGTAGGCCCTCTCACTCCTGTTCCCAACTGCACATCCATTGGCGGCACGTTTTCGCGACCGTACATGAGAAAAAACGGAGAATATCCTGTAGACGCGTGAGGCATCATCCGGTATGCCGAGAGTACCCCAGGGATGTGCAAATCCTAGTCAGCTTGCTTCTCATTAACTGTGTGACATAGCATGGCTGACAGCATCCGATTTAGTCGTTCCACCATGCCATCCGTCTGCGGGTGGTAGGGAGATGTCCGGATCTTTTTGGTCCCCAGAGCAGCGCACACCTCACCCAACAATTTAGAAGAAAAATTCCGGCCCTGATCCGTGAGCAGCCTCTCCGGCGCCCCTTTGTCCATGACATATCCAAATAAAAAGGCATCCGTAATGGACGCCGCCGACTGGTCGGGCAGGGGTCAGGCCATCGGCCAGCAGGAGAGATACTCCACCCCAACTAGCAAGTATTTATTACCCTTAGCGGATGGCGGGAAGGGTCCCAAAATATCCAACGCCACCAACTCGTTAACTCGAGACACCTGTATAGACTGTACCGGCGGCACATATGGGTGTTTAGGCGGCTTCCGCCGGGCACACTCGGGACACGCGCGAACGTGCCCGACGACATCCGTCGTCATGCCGTGCCAGAAGTAGTCTCGCTGCAACGTCAACAAGGTTTTCTGCACCCCCAGGTGTAATAGCGTGTCGCAATGCAGAGTCCTAATCAATTCGTACCGTAACGACGACGGTACAACAAGACGCCAGCGATCATGTAACCCCTCCCTCCACATCAGCAGTCCGTCGTGGAGAGCGGCCCCCGGCATCCCTCCGGAAACCAGTCCCCCCCCTCCCTTTGCAGCCCGACTCCGCAGAGTCCCCAACGAGTCGTCAAGCATTTGTTCACGAATCCACACTGCTCGTGGAAGGTTCAGAACCCCATTGGCCGGTCCCGGGCACACTGGAGCCTCAGGCACCTCGACCGCTAACGCAATAGGCCGAGGGGGCTGCTGAGTCGGCGTACACCTATGCGTACCTGACGCACAAGCGCAAGGGGATCCTTGCGGTAACCTGGAGAGCGCGTCCGCATTCGCGTGACGCGCCCCCTTCCGATGCTGAATTTGGAAGGAAAACTCCTGCAGAGTGTCCAACCATCGTGCCAGTTGGCCAGATGGTTGGTCTACCCTCAGAGCATATTGTAAAGCCGCATGATCTGTGCGCATAATAAACGAACGGCCGTAGAGATACGGCCGAAATTGGCGGAGAAAATAGACAATGGCCAAAAGTTCGCGGCGAGTGACGCAGTAGCGGGTTTCTGCGGGGGACAAGACGCGCCTTTGGACTGCGACAGAACGGCCCCAATGCACGTGTCACTCGCGTCCGTGTCCAGAATGAAAGGGTGATTGAAATCGGGATAGTCCAATGTTGGCGCCGTCGCCAAACGATCGCGCAGGCCCTTAAACGCTGCCACCTCTGGCGGTCCCCAACTGAATTTCCGTCCTTTACCCATAAGGAGGTGCAGAGGCCTAGCAATCATTGCAAAATTGGGAATGAACCTACGGTAATATGAGGCAAACCCCAAGAAGCGACGCACATCCCCCACCGTGGCCGGAGTTGGCCAGTTGCGGACGCACGCCGTCTTCTCCGGATCCGTGGAAACCCCGTCGGCACTGACTATGTGTCCCAAATAGCGCACGGATCGTTGTAATAGGTGACATTTCTTAGGTTTAAATTTCAGATTGGCGGAGCGCATCCTGGCGAACACCGCCTCCAGTCTCTGTAGATGTTCGTCAAATGTGCGGCTAAAGACGATGATGTCGTCTAAATATATCAGACATTTCTCCCACTGCAACCCCGTTAATACCAGCTCTATCAACCTCTGAAATGTGGCGGGGGCAGCATTCAACCCCATCGGAAGACAATTAAATTGAAATAGGCCCTGCGGCGTACGGAAAGCAGTCTTTTCCCTCGAGGACTCATCGAGGGGAAGCTGCCAGAATCCCGAAGAGAGATCCAGCGTCGAAAAGAACTTCGCCCCCGACAAGGCATCGAGGGAATCATCCATACGCGGCAAGGGGTACGCATCCGCCATGGACACTTCGTTTAATTTGCGAAAATCGACGCAAAATCGCAATTTGCCGTCTTTCTTTTTGACCAAGACTACAGGCGCGCCGCATGGGCTGTTAGACGGAGATATTATGTCCGCAGCCAGCATGTCATCCACTGCTCCATGAACATGGTCTCGCTCCGCCGGGCTCATCCGATGCGAGTTCAACCGAATCGGAGCAGCGTCTCCCGTGTCAATATGATGGGAAAGCAGGGAGGTGCGTCCCAAGTCAAAATCATCCGAGCTAAACACATCGGAATAACTTAACAATAGTGCGCGAAGCGCGGATCGCTGTTCCCCGGTCAGGGATGAATTCTCCCCGCACAATTCGGCGACCCAGCGATCATCTTGGCCTGTAGGGCCCGAAACTCCGCCAACCACGTCCCGGCGGCCCAGATCGTCATGGGCCGTGAACGCTGTCGTGGCATGGGCCACGACCGTTCCGACCGGCAAGCAAACATTCTCTGTACTTCCATTGAGCACCTGCAAAAACGGCTGCTGGTCCGGCCGGATAATAGTTTGCGCCCCGACCAGCGCCGACCCGCCCGTTACGGTTGCGGACAGTGATAACAAAACCCCAGGTGCTCCTTCCCGACCAGGCACCGGTTTCCGATATCGCAAGGGGATAAGCATCTGTGAACCAGGTGGAATGTCAACAGATACCTCGGACAGCGCCTGCACCTGGCAGACCGGAGTGGGTCGCCCCCAGGGCGACGGCAAAAATGAAATTTTGCGACCCCCCGGTAATTCAATGCAATTTTGATTAACTCTTATTAGAATGGGCATTTTGGCCAGAAAATCAGTCCCCAACAAACACGGAACCGCAAGGGACCTCGAAATCAACACAGTTCCTGAGGCCGACACCCCCCCCCGATGGATATATTGGCGTCCACCTGGCCCACAATGCCCATACTTCCCCCGTTCGCTGCTACACAGGAATCGTAAACTGGGCGCACTGCGTCCGGCGGGATGCCCAACAGATGGAAAATGACATCCGAGATAATCGTCGCGGACGCACCGGAGTCTACTAAAATGCGCACGTCGACCCCTTGTATAGAACCCGGCACAGTGGACGAACCAGTAGCGGCCGCAACAACCCTCCGTGCCAATTTACGCCACTGTGTTACCGAGCGACATAGGCCAGTCGGCGGCCTCCCGTTGTTAACGACACCCGGATTGCGCGGCAATGGTGATGAATGAGGTGCCAAGCCTTGCCGGGTGTCTGGTGCGCACCGACTTGCCTGTCCTGGAGGGTCCTTCCGCGGCACATCTGTGGTCGAGGCCTCCTGCTGGGGCGGCCCCGGGATACAGGCCCAACAATCCCTGGCGAAGTGGCCTTTGCGACCGCAGCGAAAACACTCGACGTCGTTGCGACGCACAGCACTCCCTCCGTCCCGACGCTCCCGCATCGGCGGCGCAGATCGCGGCCCCGGCCCTCCGCGGGCAGGCCACTGCGCAGAGGCGGCCGTCAATTCCTGCGGGCCCCCCCCGTCAGGAACGTAGACCGCCTTCTTGGGATCCCAACCCACGGCACCCCCTTCCACGATGGGCCCCCCCGTCCAAGCTGTCACCTGCTTCCAACGGCGCAGATTAAACTCGGCATCCAAACACTTCGCAGCACCCCGTGACGTCAACTTCTCATGGCCGCACACCGGCATAGGGATCCCCAAATCTCTCGACAGCTCCAGCATTTTGCCCAAAATAAGGGGTTCCACTAGGTCAGGCTCCGTCTCAGGGTATGCGGCCATGGCCAATTCCAGGACAGCACCCCTGTATGCCACCGGCGACTCTACGGGTGCCCGCTGGCGCTGAACGAATCGTCAGTGAGCGTCATCCGGTGGCTCGTACGCATCCGCCATCTCATCAAAAACCCCTCTCAGTGTCTTCTTCTTCTCGGCCTTGATGGAACGGAAAAATCTGACCGACTCATCGTCGAGAAGAGTTGGCAGAACTTCCAGGGCTTCTGCGTCAGTCCATCTGGCGGAGCGTACCGCCGCCAAAAATCGGCAGGCGAACGCACTCCAGTCACCTCCAATTGAGAATTATTTAACTGTTGTCAAGTGACGGCTGCGGGTCCTCGCTCCGCTGTCCTCCGCAGACGCGTGGCATGTTCAAGATGGCGTCGCACCGCAATGTGTCAAAGATGGCGGCTTTCCGCCGCGGAGGGCGCAAGATGGCGGCTTCCCGCGGTTCTTCTCCCGCCACGCCCAAGATGGCATCCTCGTGCCGCGTGGTGGAGGGCGCTGGCGGCGCAGGCAAGGCCCTGGTCTGTTGTTCACCCCCGGGCCTCCCCGAACCCGTCGCCGGCATGACGAGGTCGCACAGTTGCGCCAAGATGGTCTTTAAAGTCTCCAGCTGGTCAGCGTCCCCCAGCGCGGGCGGATCCACCGAAGCGGCGACCTCCTGCACCCCCGGGCCGTCACTCGTTCCCGCGTCGATTTCTCCCTCCATCGTTGGCAGCACCACTGCCTGAGGAAGGTCGTCGTCGTCGGAAGATGTAGCAGACGATGGTGCGGGGATATTCTTTCTTCTGAGCTGTTTTGACATGCCGTTTCACTTCCGACACCAGTGTAATAAAGGACTCTTGCACTGGGTCTGTCTCCGTTGTCCTTTATTGGTTCATACAACTTTGCCCGCACGGCGTCTCGCTCAGAGTCTCCTCCGTCTCCCGCTCGGCAGCCCCACTGCTGCCGTCGCTCCTGCAGACCTGTTGCTGGCTCACTATGCAGCCCCGCTGCTGGCTCGTTACACAGCCTCTCTGCTTCCCGACCTGCAGCCCCATGGCTGCTCACTATGCAGCCCCGCTGCTGGCTCTCTCTCCGTCGCCTCCGCGCCCGGACACCGCTGGCCGACGGTGCCGGGTCCCAACCCTGTGGCGATCACGCCACTTTCCTTCTCCTGCCCTGCGTGGCCTCCTCCTGTCTCTATTCTCACACTTTCCCCCAGCCCTACCGGTTCCTGTCCTTAAAAGCTCTCTCTCTCCCCATGTGACCCTAACTCCTCCCACCTGTTACGTCACATCCCGCGAGCCCGTTTACGCTCGCATTACACACATATAGATACACACTCACAGTCACACATAAACACACGCAGACACACACGCGCACACAGATACGCAGCGGAGATGTTCACTTGTGAGTGCACTTTAATGGAGCGCCTGGACCGCTGCCGAGGCGGTGCAGGGGAGGCGGCCACTGACCTTGGTCGACGGATGCCGCACAGAGGCTGGACGTGGGGGGCCGCGCCAACCCCGCTCAGTGCACCAGCTGTTCAAGCATCATCGCGTTTGGACAGGGGAGGGGGTCGTGGGATGTGCGTGGTGTGGTTGACGGGGGTCGCGGGATGTTGAGCGCACTGCGCTACGATGACAGTCACCGAGTCTGAAACCCAACCCCCCACCTTGTCTTGGTCAGCTCGACGTGAAACGCGTAAGGGCCCTCCGCCACCCAACAGAGCCACACGAATTAACTTGCCTCGTGTACGAGCGTGCGACGCGCTGATTGCGATTCGTGTAGCTCACCGGGATACATTCATTTTCATTGTTTTCACTTGCTGGATTATATTGTGACATGGTCCCAACAACACGCACACTCACCCACTCACTCATTTACTCACTCACCCACCCACTCACTGACCTACTAATTTATTTTCCCACTCACTCAGCCACTTACTCACCGACTCATTCATTTACCCAATCAATTACCCACTCACTCACTCATTTACCCACTCACTCACCTATTCATTCATTAACCCACTCAATCACCCACACACTCACTCAGTCACTCACTCACCCGCTCACTCCCTCAGCCACTCACCCACTCACTTACTTACCCACCCACTCACTCACACACTCACCACACTGAAGGTCACAACACTCCTCTTCCAGCTTCTTCCCACGCACTGCTCCACTATGGGAATTCCCCCCGGCGTCCAACGGTGCTGTTTGTTGCTGGCCGCTTCACGTTCTGGGCCTGTGCTCAGCAACTGAGTGAGTAACCAACAACAACAAAAGCGAGGCGGGAAATGCTTCAGTCGATGGGCAGTGGATTGCTACCGAGGCCTCCGCTCGCCTCTAGGAGTCGACACTTGTTCACTGCCGTGTGCTCGCAGTTAGAGACTCATAGACTAGCACAAAAACCCACAGACTCGCATAGAGACTCATAGACTCGCATAGAGACCATTGACTGACATACAGAGCCATGGGTTCTACGTAGAGTTGACAGTGGCTCATCACTGTGTGGTGGATGAACTTCTCTGAGTGAGCGATGGTGCCATGCTGCTCACCTGTCCTCACCCACGAGTTAACGTCATTATATCGTCTGAGTAGCGGCGGCCACGCATGGACAGCCTTTCTGCAAATGCCGACATCCATCCCAAAACGTCAAGCAGGCCAGCAACAAACCGCACTTTCCAAGTTTTAATGGGTAAGAGTTAACAGGTTTCTTGAGTTGAGGAAGGTTATAAGAGCTTGCGGACAATATCTGCACGTGTCAATAGCGACATACACGGAACTGTGCTGATATACACCAACGGGCAGTGCAG
The DNA here is from genome assembly GCF_964198595.1 of Lampetra fluviatilis. NCBI lineage: Eukaryota > Metazoa > Chordata > Hyperoartia > Petromyzontiformes > Petromyzontidae > Lampetra > Lampetra fluviatilis. The sequence goes on along the minus strand of NC_136292.1, from coordinate 13,734,905 downwards.
AGTAAGCACGTGTGTAGGCACGTGTGTAATGTGATTGTTTTATGGATCTTCGAATTTCTCGAGAGGTTCCATTCAACTTTGCAGCCTGGGTCAGTTTCAACTTCACTGAGTCGCAACAGCAGGGCGCGGCCTCCTAAACTAATGCCGGCGTCTGCGTCTGCCCCATGTTGCCGTGTATGTATAACCGTGTGTTGAACTTCTTTCGCACCGTACATAGACAACCGTGCTAATCGGAGGTGCGCACACCTGTGTGTGCACTCCCCTCCTCTCTGCTCGGCCTTCTCCCCCATTAATCGCGCACGGCTCCTACTCAATCACTGCTTCCTCCCTTCCTCTCTCCATCCCTCCTCTCTCCCCTCCTCCATCCTTCCCTTTCCTCTCTCCCTCTCTCATTGTACCGCGTTACCATGGTGAGCGGCTGATGTGTGCAGTGGGCTAGAAGATTGGAGGAGCGGGGTGGGGGGGGGAGCTCACGTGGGGTTGGGGGGTAGGCGAGAGAGGGGAAACTGAAAGAGGAGAGAGAAGGGTGAGAGGAAGAGGGGGGGAGGAAATGAGAGAGAGCGAGATGGAGAGAGAGACGTCATAAAGCGAGCAGCGGAGGGAGTGAAGGTGAGAGAGGGGGGCAGCAAAATGAGAGAGACGGTGGCAGTAGAGGGGGGCAGTAGAAGGGGCAGTGGAGGGGGCAGTGGAGGAGGCCGCGGAGGGGGGCAGTGGAGGAGGCAGTGGAGGGGGCAGTGGAGGGGGCAGTAGAAGGGGCAGAGAGGGGATGTGGGGAGCAGGGGGAGACTGATACCCAGGCGGGGTCACCATGACACCAGGGTGGGATTGATGTCTCCACGCTCTCTCGCTCGCTCGCCGCCGCCACTGCAGGCGAGCGTCCCGCACGTCACCGCGTCCTGCGGAGCGCAGCCTCGCACCATGGCAACGAGCCACGCGTACCCTGCACCGTTGCCCCGGGTTATATGCACGGTCGCTATGGAAACCAGCCAAGCTCACCCCCATGTTGCTATGGATTACATCACCATAATAACCACGATCACCTCCACTGTCATCCTGCCCCACCAAGACCCCAGAACCCACACTCATTGTCCCAGTCCCCGCACTGTCCCAGCACCCGCACTGTCCCAGTCCCCGCACTGTCCCAGTCCCCGCACTGTCCCAGTTCCCGCACTCTCCCAGTTCCCGCACTGTCCCAGTCGCCGCACTGTCCCAGTCCCCGCACTGTCCCAGTTCCCACACTGCACACTGTCCCACACTCTCTCTCCCATGTGTAGTGGTAATGATGGAGACCCAGTTTTCTCTGGAGGCAACACATTTATTTATAACAACTATAATGGCAACACAAGGTCCCTGACACAAAGGGGTATCAGCCCCTTCCACTCGATACCCTGGGGAGGTATAGCCTCCGGCAGTGGCGGCTCCTGCAAAATCTCTCAGGGGGGGCAAATGTCTGGATGATTGATAAGGATAAGGTCCACCCATGCAATGGATAAATTAACAGCTTAAGCATGTAAAGGCAACTTCACTTCTTTAATATTAATGAAAAATAAAGTGACTCTTACAATACATCTTGTTTGTTTCTATACTCACTATTAAAACAAACCACTCAAGTTTCTTTTATTAAAGATTCCACTAGGTGGCGACAAATTATATTGTTGGATGAAACGTGCTTACGTATGATGACGTAACCACGTATGATGACGTAAGCACGTTAGGGCGAGCCCTCCCGGAAGCCATAGAGAATGCATTGCAGCGCCCCCGTTCGAAAAAAAACATCTTTGAATGTAAGTCTATGGGACCACTCGGGGCGATTCTCAGCTGGAGGGAAATCGCCCAAAAAGAGGCGGTACTCCACAGAACGTAGCATGACGCTGATTGGACTATATCCAGAGGCACAGTGACGGCTAGCGTGACTCTGTGGTTGAATGACATTGGTGGTGCGTCGCCCAATCCCCTAATGAAGAAACCGGCCCCTGGCCTCCGGGCTAGCGTGTCCTAATCACTGGGACCACTTCCTCTATATATATCAGCCCTCCGGCTAGGGGGACCTCGGGGAGGCTCGCTGACCCGACCCAGCCAAGGTCCTCAGGTCCCGGTCACTGGCCCACTCGGTCCCGGCCCTTAGAAGGGCATCGGGTTCTGGGGGTTCCCAGGGTCCGACCACTGGCTCACTCAGTCCTGGCCCTTACAAGGACGTCGGGTCCAGGGGTTCCCAGGGTCCTAGTCTAAGCTGACTGTTCGGTCATCAGCTTGACGACGACTGGCAAACCCGTTCAGAGGTCCGACTTATATACGGTGGCCAGGGTCACTCCGGTTTCCCAGCCAGCACAGGTTGTGATCCGCCTTCGCTTGTCGGCATTGGCGATGCAGTGGCACGACGGAGAGCTCCGGTGGAGGGGGACTGAGAAGGGCCTTGTCATCCCCAATGCCGATGGGGGGCGTTCTTCCCGCTGCCGCTGAGAAGGCTCCCTTGGCTTCGGCCAGGATCCGGGCAGCCACCCGGAGCGACTGCAGCCCTGTCTTTGCGGCCATGTCTGCTGGTCCGAGCCACCGGCCCAGTGTTCCAGGCTCCACCAGATATCCCATCCTGGTGAGCCGCGCATTGGTGAGGCGCCTCTCCATGCCGGGGGTGGCGATGGTGGATGGCAGCTTTGTCTGTGGGTTCCTGAGGATCGGTTCGAAGACCAGATCTTCGGCCGATCGCGATTGGTTCAGCCTCCTGACGGCGAGGGAGCTCCATCTCCCATGTCCCACTCTCTGTCTCCCATGTCCCACACTCTCTTTCTTTCCCATGTCTCACACTCTCCTATGTCCCACACGCTGTCTCCCATGTCCCACACTCTCTCTCCCATGTCCCACACTCTCTCTCCCATGTCCCACACTCTCTCTCCCATGTCCCACACTCTCTCTCCCATGTCCCACACTCTCTCTCCCATGTCCCACACTCTCCCTCCCATGTCACACACTCTCTCTCCCATGTCCCACACTCTCTCTCCCATGTCCCACACTCTCTCTCCCATGTCCCACACTCTCCCATGTACCACACTCTCCCATGTACCACACTCTCTCTCCTGATTGCCGCGCTCTCTGGCCCCACCTGGCCCTCACTTGTGCAGACCCCGTCTAATCGATGTCATCATAAAGAGCGCCGCGCTCAGCCAGAGCGGTGGATCCCAGCAACAGCGGCATCAGCGTGGACGGCCCCCGTAGTCCGCGAGGCCAGCAGAGCGCGGCCCCTTCCAAGCCACTCCCGAATTCCAGCTGCTGACCAGCTTCGCTGAGGACCTGGGGTTGATTCCATGCAGCCAGTCGAATGAGATGAGATGGTGTTTGCACGAGTAACACTATTGGTGGTCTCAGCCAAGGGCGGAGTTTGTGGGGGGAGGCGGCACGGGGGGTGGCATTGCCCCTCCCAAACTGGACACATTTATTAATTTACTTTCAGTAGTTTACAAGTAAGATTAAATATGGAAGTGAAACTGCGCCTATGGTCTTAGCCCAGTCACGTCACAATGCACCGACCACACAAGCTGCTCAAGTGCTATCGTTGTGTCGTCAGCTGCTGGAGGCGTCCCAGACACGTGAGCGCTGTGCGTCAGGTGAACAATGCGTCACGTGGGGTGCGTGGCTGTTCTCATAGAGGGAGGCCTCGAAGTGGAAAAGGTCCCGGGGCTGCCCCCCTGTTTCCGCAGAACAAAGGCAAACGTGTTCCTCGGTCAGCTCAGGTCGATGGAATCTGTGCGGTGAACTATCATACAGTTGAACACAATGCCACCAGATGTTGGTACGAATCAAATCCTGTCGCCCAAATATAGATGCCAATAAGTATGGGATGTATTAGTGTCGTGTGAATATTAAATGAAAGGCTCCAGTGAGGAGCCCCGGATGACCACCGACTTGCTGCTCAACTCCCATTCGCTGTGAAAGCTTCGTAAATAATATGAGGAGGCTGGAAAGCTGCGTTGCTATAGCTTCTTGGATTCAGTTCTTAACGACGCTCCCGGCGCGTGGAGCGAAACGTCGGACATCATGCAGTAAAATACGCGGTACAATCCAACGACAACATCGGAGAGCTGCGCATCAGCACGAACGCGAACCACCTGCGCAGTGTCCCTCCAGAAATGCAAGTCAGCCTATTGTCTCAAGAGACAATGAAGATACAGTGCAAATCGTTCTGGTCATCTGTAGTCTGAATGCTGTACTAGAGAAGAGAGCTGGGCTGTTATTCCATGAACTAAAGGCCTCATTGGGGGCGTCTGTGCCACTTGCGATCACTGAGTCACCCGGGCAACCACTCTCAGTAGCCACGTGCACACGAGGCAGGGAAGCGAGCCCCCCGTTGACATTGGGAAAGGGGTGACCGCTTTGCTAGGAAAATCGGTGACATTTTTATGGTGGCCTGAGTATTTATGGAGCGAATCTGGTCAACATGCAGAGTGAGCAAGATATTATTTTTGTGTGTGTAGCTTAGGGGCGTTCTGTCTACAGAAATGTTTTTTTCCAGCTCGGGCCCTTTATTTCACGCGTGATCGTGGCCGTGATACCGGTATGAGTATTCATCAGTGTGCTTTGCTTCTTCGTGTTGGGGTTGCACGCAGCGGCTGTATTGAACACATTTTACGTTGCTGAAAAAATTCAGTTTGGCTGTCAGTTCTTATGAAAATTGCTCCGGTGATATACTCTTAACCTTAGAGGGAGATAATTGATATATATTTTAGAAACGTCTCAAGTCAAAGTGATTTCCAAATGATTATTGAGGTGGTGGCTCATCTCTTGTTTACAAACCTAACCAGTCGTGGAAATTCTTCATTCCTGTGACGGGGATGGGTTTATTCGTAGGGCGCGACGGTGGCGAGATGTTAACTACCTCGCCTGATATACAGGATATCGTCGGTTCGATCCCGCCCCTGATGCCTGCTGTATATTTGGAGTTTGCGTGGTTGCGTGGATTTTTCTCCTCGTCCTCCAATTTTTCCCTCCACTTTAAAGCTTTCGTGACTGCAGGGATTCATCTTCTTGGTTCTTTCGGTAAAGTCACGTAGAATGGAAATAATAAAATAATGAAAATCAAACATAATAAAATAATTCTCACGACGTTTCGGCCACATCGCAAGCAGCCGTCCTCAGGTGAAGAACAGGTCTGTCGATAAGACAGAGTCTGAATGACACGTCCTGGGCTTGGAGCGTCTTTTTCAGCTGAGAGGGAGGAGGAAGAGCGCCTTGACAAAATAATTTGCATATCAATATGATTTTTTTTGCATATTTATGGGAAATGCAGATATGCGACTAGTACTACTTGTGAAATGCGTAGAAGGTTTGGCGGGGGGTTTAAAGTCATGTTTTGCCCGTGCATTATGCAGGATCAGCAGCATCAAAGGGAGGGGATAGGGGGAAGCATTAATAAAGGGAAGAAATGTTAACAGTATGTAGTTGCAGCAACCAAACCACCACGTAAACAACCAAAGTATAAACTACATAGTATCATCAGTATACTAAAAATACTCTCAAATAAGCTGAGCTACCAACAGTAAGTAATACACCACAATTCTACGTCGCAAAAAATATAACACGCCTCCAGCCAAACTTGATTCTCCCACATCACACGGGTCTACCCCGTACTACATACTGCCACAGACAAACCCAACATTAAACCACATAGTGTATTACGGTACACCACCCTATACCTTATACATTGTAATATTACACTATGTATTATTCTACCCACCCTACTGCACACCACACTGCTGCATATTCACCATACAACTACGACACCATGTATTACCTTGTACATTGTATTAAACATTACAATTTTATACTATTTATTATTATACAATCCGCTATATACTATACCATTGACCGTCTCGTGAAAGATACTAAGAGGAAGCAGAAAAATATGTCAATGGGAAAGTGGAGGTTGCAGACTTGCAGCGGAGCACAGAATCCATTCCCTGCGGAGAATACAAGATATATAGTCAATGCCAGTGAGTGGAACGCGGTCTGAAAGTCACTGTAAACGTGAACACAATCAGTTAAGATCCCAAATGGTTTATTACGTCCTTCCAATGATTACTGAGCCAGAATCCATCTTCTCGGTTGAAATTGTCTCTGTGTTTGTATATGTGGATCGCCTCATGAACGAATCTCTCATGGTAGCCAGATGGCTTGCAGAGAACCTCTTTCTTGGAGAAGTCAATGTCATGTGAGCCCACTGAATTGTAACAGACAGTGATCTGCCACGGCTGAGGTGTTTGTCCTACCGTGTTTCAAGTCTGCTTTATGTTCACGGATTCGGTCCGAGACCTGTCGTTTGGTTTCTCCAATGTAACTGCTACCACAGAGGCAACTTAGTTTGTAGACGCCAGGGCACTGTATGTCTGGAACCACATCTTTTACAGACGGGACCAGATCACGGATTTTATGTACTGTGTTGAATCGGACCTGGATCTTGTGTTTTATCAGGATTTTGGAGATATTTTTTGTGACCCCAGCAATGTAGGGTAAGGTGATGGTTTTGAAGCCCGGAGATCGTCACCACCGGAGAAGACGCAGTCGAGGCAAATGCAGATTTGTGTCCTTTTCTCCAAAACAAAATAAATCACCGCGAGGGGCGCCGAGGGGTCAGCTGGCAAAAAAAATCCTCGAGCAGAATGCACAATGGGGAAATCTATGAACTTCCCTCCCACTCGCAACTCGCCAGTTATTGATAGCAGCCATCAGCGTTTTACAACCGCAAATAAACCCAACGGGTTTATCGCGAGCTGGCAAGACAATGCGACTCGAGCAAATGGAACGCCAGACGCCTTTCCCACACTGTGGGGCTGTCTACGGAATCGCTTCAACCGGCCGGCGCGATGACCTTCGCGATGACCTTCGCGATGACCTTCGCGTCGGCCGCTCATCTCGCACTGGACCATCACCTGCAGGGTTGGCGTGCAGCAGCAGCACGCGATGATACGTTGGAGCGCTAGAGCTGAATTGAACCTTTCCTGATGAAATAAAAAAAATCTATAAAAAAAAATCTGAACATTAGAATCGAGGTGAGCGCACACGGATGCATGGACCCAGGAGCGATATTAGTGCAAGGTTTTATTTTTTTAATAATTAAAATATTTCGCCCGGAAAATCCTTTGAGGTGGAACATCTCGTTTGTAAAGGGCGTGCGATCATTGTGCGTGATATCAAACTCGGGCTTGTGAGAGTTTAGTGGTGAACACCGAAGCGCCGTAATCATTGTTGAGCACCGCAGTTATTTGCGTCCCAGCGCAAAGGAAACTGCTTCATAAACGTCTCACAAAGATGATCTCCGATATTGCAAGCATCTGCATGTCAATTTAGACAACTCCCGGTGCCTGCCTGTGACTTAAGGAGATCCCCCCCCCCTTATCCAATAAGATGATTTGTCCAGGTGGATGGTTCCTTTCGATTTTAGCATTTTATCCAATTTTAACGCAATTTCATATTATGTTTACTCGTGGTGTGTTCAGTCGTTGTGGCTATAGTCGGTGTGATGTTTCCTCCTCCTACGCATTCTTACTTGATGTAAACCGTTGTTGCTGCACCGCTTATAGAGGTTTATATAGCATCAAGACACTACATACATCCTCATTACCACAATTAAACTATGCATCCCCAAACAACAGCGATTTATATTTTTGCCATTGCAAATGACCCAGGGGCGAATGATTACCGAAGATTATTGCATAAGTGGCTCAACTTGACTCGAGCGATACGGGCGAGGAGCAGCAATGTGCGAGTCTCTCTCGAGCGATGTCCAGCATCGGAGCGATGACCCCACGACCACGGGAAGAGCGGCGGAGGCATCGCTCTGCCGCTATCGCGACGTGCCGCCCGCGCAGTCCGCAGAGACAGCGACGGCCGCGTCGCCCCGCAGCGCGTGACGCCTTCTGCGGCGCGGCGCACGGCGACATGCGCGGCAGGGCGAGTCGCTCCCACAGATTGGGCCCGCTGAGCACGTCACTCGCCTCCGGGGGGAGGCTCGGATTTAAATCCCGGTCGTGACTCAACTCGGCCCTTCATCCAGAGGCGGATAGAGGAACAGCCACCCGCCCTGCTCCGCTTTTGAATTGCCCTCCCATCGTCACTTTTTCTAAGCTCTTACCATAACCTTTCTCAATGCGAGAAACGTGTTGGCTCTTTCTAGTACAGCTTTGATCGTGCTGTTGGTTGCTGGCTGCCTGATGTTTTTGGGCCTTTGTGGCTGTGCTCAGCAATTTGTGCTTAAGAGAGCGAGCAACAGATGTGCTCCTAGCTGTCCAAACCCCCGCGTGTTGCTAACTCGATCAACGTCCCAACTCCTTGATCCGGCTGTCTTGGCATAACCTTCGCAGATAACGAATCGATAATGGGTGCTTTTTTAACAGATAAGTGAATGCAAGAGATCAAATTCCAAACATATTTAGTTTAACCAGGTGGTGAGAATTCAGGAGACCCGGATAGTCTTGTTTGCAAGAATGACCTGGCAGCTCGTGTGTCGTCGATCACCAAAATTAGTAACATGCAAAACAAAAGGTACATTTGCAACCTTACTCAGATAATTATAAATTAAAATTGTTTTTTTTATATTACGTTGTCCTCTTCTTAATGAAATCCAAGATGTAAATCATTAATTTGTTATTCTGACTTCCCGGTTATTGTCCTGATGTTGATTGGCACAGTTTCAAAGCGAAACGTCGCGTATCTCATTGCTACTAAATTTGGTTGTAAGAATGTTTCAGTAATCTTCTTAGGTTTTTTCGGTAAAGTCACGTAGAAAGTAAAATAAAATAAAAACAAAAATCACGACGTTTCGGAGGCAACACAAGTCTCCGTCATCAGGTGGGACCGTCACAGCCAGATTAGCTGTATCAAGTGAGGCAATGATTCAAGATGTAATCCCTTAAAAGCGAGTTGAGGGGGGAGGGAGAGGGAGGGGGGAGCTCATCAGACTATGGTAGCCAATGAAAGGAACGTATCGGGAGGGAGGGGGGCGAGGCCAAAAGGGTGGGCGATGGACGTGGAAGCGCTTGTGCGTCAGCGGCCAATTACTGCACACGCCAACACAATGGAGCGATTGTGCGCAAGCGGCCAGCCACTGCACCCGCCAACACAATGGGCAGAGAGGAGGAGGGGAGGTCTAATACACATGATAGACAAAAGAACGAAAATGATGATGGGTACAAACTTAGGGAGAGCTCATCAAACTATGGTAGCCAATGAATGGAACGTATCGGGAGGGAGGGGGGGCGGGGGGGGGGGGCGAGGCCAAAAGGGTGGGCGACGGACGTGGAAGCGCTTGTGCGCAAGCGGCCAATTACTGCACACGCCAACACAATGGAGAGAGAGGGGGAGGGGGGGTCTGATACACATGATAGACAAAAGAACGAAAATGCCCATGTTTATACCAATGCTGGCTGAACAATGAAGAGAGTACTGTTAAAATAACTGGGGATGTTAACACTCGGTAAAGTACAGTAAAATAGTGCCTGTCAGATAAGATGGTCCAAAAAATTTGTGATTAAGTCTTTTTTGCGTGGTTGATAACATCTTTCCAATGATTACTAAGTTTGTACCCATCATCACGGTTGAAATTATGTCTGTGTTTGTATATTTGTATGGCTTCGTGTACAAACCTTTGATGGTAGCCGGGAGGTTTGCAGAGAACCTTGGTCTCGGAAAAGACAATTTCATGAGAGCCCACCGAGTTGTAGCAATGATCGGCCACGGCAGAAGAATCAGTTCTGCCGTGTTTCAGATCTGACTTGTGCTCGCAGACACGATCAGAAACATGACGTTTCGTTTCTCCAATGTAGCAATCACCACAAATGCAACTCAATTTGTAGACTCCAGGATACTGTAAGTCAGGAACGACATCCTTCACAGATGGAATCAGATCACGGATTTTATGCACTGTACTGAATCGGACTTGGATCTTATGTTTGTTTAGAATTTTGGAGATCTTTTGGTCACGCCAGCTATGTATGGTAACGTGATGGTTTTGGTCGGAGTTTCATGTGGCTGTTTCTGTGTGGTGGGAGAGACAGCTTGGCGGATAGTACGGTCAGAGTATCCGTTCATCCTGAGGGCCCGATGTACATGTCTTAATTCACCGGTCAGGTGGTGTTTGTCAGAAATACCATGTGCTCTGTGGTATAGCGTTTTGATGCGAGAGTTCTTTTGAGATGGGTGGTGGTGGGAATCCGGTTTCAAGTAGGAGTCTGTGTGGGTGGCTTTTCTGTAGACAGAATGTCCCAAGGAACCGTCAGGACTCCTCTCAAACAGAATATCCAAGAATGGTAGTTTACCGTCTTTCTCCACTTCCATGGTGAATCTGATGGATGGGTGTCTAGAATTGATGTGGTCCAAGAAGTGGTTCAATGCTGGGAGGCCATGTGGCCAGATGACGAAAGTGTCATCCACATATCTCTTCCACAGGGAAGGACGCAGGGTGGATGTCTGGATGGCGTCTGATTCAAACTTTTCCATGAATATGTTGGCTATAACTGGTGACAAAGGGGAGCCCATAGGGGTACCCTCATTCTGTTTGTAGAAGGTGCCATTCCAGGTAAAATAGGTGTTGGTGAGGCAATGCCTAACCAGCGCAGGTGCATCAGAATTCAATCCATGTTGGACTAAGTCCTCAATTATTGTTAGGGTGTCCGGTACTGGGACTTTGGTAAACAAAGATACTACATCAAAGCTGATGAGGATGTCATCAGGAGATAGTGCCATGTCCTTAACCATAGAGACTAATTGGGTTGAGTTGAGTACTGCTGAAGAGGTCTTGCCTGTGAAAGGGAGCAGAGTATCTGATAGAAAACGGGCTAGTTTGTACGTAGGAGAGTTTATCGTCGACACAATGGGTCGTAGCGGGGTGCCTTCCTTATGGATTTTGGGAAGACCATAGAGTCTGGGAGGTCTTGCCGCCGATGGTTTTAGAGAGGGACGTTTGCTTGGTTCGATTAGGGAAGTCGAACTCGTGATGATACTGTTGGTTTTCGTCGTTAGGCTTTTAGTGGGATCGTTTTTAATTTTGGAGTAACTCCCATCATTAAGAAGGTCCAGGATTTTGTTGTTGTATGAATCTTTATCCATGATGACCGTGGCATTGGCCTTGTCTGCCGAGAGGATGACTATATCATCTCTCTTTTTTAGGTCCGCGAGTTCAGAGCGTTCGTTTTTGCTGATGTTACTAGTGGGTTTCTTAGCATTCTTAAGAATAGTAGCTATTTCAGCTCTTGCTACATCCGCATGGATGTGTCCTATGCCTCTGAGGGCTACATCAATCTGGGAAATCATATCCTCTACTGGTATATATTTAGGGGTGACGGCGAAATTTAGTCCTTTGGCCAGTACCGTTTTTAGAGTGTCAGAAATTGGGATGTTACTCTGATTAATCACGGTCTTGTTAACATCCAGCTTTGCGATGTGTGGCTCTGGTTTCTTCTTAGATAGGAGGTTGAATTTAGAAATCAGGTTAGCTTTGCATTTGGCTGACAGTGAGTCAGCAGAAGCAGAAGTCATGTTATCAACGTGGTTCCAATCAGAAGGTGACATTTTTTGTGTTAACATTAAATGTGGAATGGCACCTTCTACAAACAGAATGAGGGTACCCCTATGGGCTCCCCTTTGTCACCAGTTATAGCCAACATATTCATGGAAAAGTTTGAATCAGACGCCATCCAGACATCCACCCTGCGTCCTTCCCTGTGGAAGAGATATGTGGATGACACTTTCGTCATCTGGCCACATGGCCTCCCAGCATTGAACCACTTCTTGGACCACATCAATTCTAGACACCCATCCATCAGATTCACCATGGAAGTGGAGAAAGACGGTAAACTACCATTCTTGGATATTCTGTTTGAGAGGAGTCCTGACGGTTCCTTGGGACATTCTGTCTACAGAAAAGCCACCCACACAGACTCCTACTTGAAACCGGATTCCCACCACCACCCATCTCAAAAGAACTCTCTCATCAAAACGCTATACCACAGAGCACATGGTATTTCTGACAAACACCACCTGACCGGTGAATTAAGACATGTACATCGGGCCCTCAGGATGAACGGATACTCTGACCGTACTATCCGCCAAGCTGTCTCTCCCACCACACAGAAACAGCCACATGAAACTCCGACCAAAACCATCACGTTACCATACATAGCTGGCGTGACCAAAAAGATCTCCAAAATTCTAAACAAACATAAGATCCAAGTCCGATTCAGTACAGTGCATAAAATCCGTGATCTGATTCCATCTGTGAAGGATGTCGTTCCTGACTTACAGTATCTTGGAGTCTACAAATTGAGTTGCATTTGTGGTGATTGCTACATTGGAGAAACGAAACGTCATGTTTCTGATCGTGTCCGCGAGCACAAGTCAGATCTGAAACACGGCAGAACTGATTCTTCTGCCGTGGCCGATCATTGCTACAACTCGGTGGGCTCTCATGAAATTGTCTTTTCCGAGACCAAGGTTCTCTGCAAACCTCCCGGCTACCATCAAAGGTTTGTACACGAAGCCATACAAATATACAAACACAGACATAATTTCAACCGTGATGATGGGTACAAACTTAGTAATCATTGGAAAGATGTTATCAACCACGCAAAAAAGACTTAATCACAAATTTTTTGGACCATCTTATCTGACAGGCACTATTTTACTGTACTTTACCGAGTGTTAACATCCCCAGTTATTTTAACAGTACTCTCTTCATTGTTCAGCCAGCATTGGTATAAACATGGGCATTTTCGTTCTTTTGTCTATCATGTGTATCAGACCCCCCCTCCCCCTCTCTCTCCATTGTGTTGGCGTGTGCAGTAATTGGCCGCTTGCGCACAAGCGCTTCCACGTCCGTCGCCCACCCTTTTGGCCTCGCCCCCCCGCCCCCCCTCCCTCCCGATACGTTCCATTCATTGGCTACCATAGTTTGATGAGCTCCCCCTAAGTTTGTACCCATCATCATTTTCGTTCTTTTGTCTATCATGTGTATTAGACCTCCCCTCCTCCTCTCTGCCCATTGTGTTGGCGGGTGCAGTGGCTGGCCGCTTGCGCACAATCGCTCCATTGTGTTGGCGTGTGCAGTAATTGGCCGCTTGCGCACAAGCTCTTCCACGTCCATCGCCCACCCTTTTGGCCTCGCCCCCCCTCCCTCCCGATACGTTCCTTTCATTGGCTACCATAGTCTGATGAGCTCCCCCCTCCCTCTCCCTCCCCCCTCAACTCGCTTTTAAGGGATTACATCTTGAATCATTGCCTCACTTGATACAGCTAATCTGGCTGTGACGGTCCCACCTGATGACGGAGACTTGTGTTGCCTCCGAAACGTCGTGATTTTTGTTTTTATTTTATTTTACTTTCTACGTGACTTTACCGAAAAAACCTAAGAAGATGATTCCTTGCAGTCACGAAAGCTTCAAATCTAGAATTATGTTTCAGTAACTCACCGGGTGAGTGAGCTGAAACAATAACAGTTGGCACCTTAAATGCTGTACGTGTCACAATTTTATGTATTTTTCTCTATTTGGTGCCAGAAGAAGGTGTCTTACAGAGAGGTATTTGGTCAGATTATTTCGTGGCCTAACCCAATATTGAATTATGAATCATGATATTGACTACGAAAACCTCTCTGTTGAAGTACAAAAAACGACGTGGTCATACGGCCCAATAAATACCCTCCTGAAAATTAACATTGAGATTCGGTGAGGATTCCACGTGGAGAGGTTAAACGTGAATCGTCTCAATAAATTGACGACGATTGAACCGTGGCAATGTCACATTTCGCAAGCCTAAAGTGTTGCTGAGAGCTCGGAGTGTGAATTGTGATGGTTCAAATTGATTGACAGATTCTAGGGGGTTTGAACACTGTCGTGCCTTGAGCGATGGAAGTGCAGCCTCAACTCACCACAGCGATCAGTGCGAGGGCAGCTCCTGGTAATTGAAGTGGAGCAACAGCAGCGAGGGAAAGTTTAGCGACAGATTCGGAGTAATGGAGGTGCTGTGACAGCTCGTGCTGAATGAGTTCGTACTGCAAATCGTGCTTGCTTGCTGCGCCGAGTCGTTATAATCATTTCCCACTTTGTCAATCCACATCTTACTTTGCACTCGCCCAGCTCGGACTACTAACATTTTGATTATTGCATCATGGTTGAATCCAGAATTGACTTTTATCAAACCCACATCGATTATAGTGAATCGTCCCTCGACTGGGATTTTAACTCGAACTTTCAATTGTCACCGGAGTTCCGAGCATCCGTGTCCCTCAACCATCCAATGGTGAAGAGCAGTGGTGGTGCAGAATAGCCTGGTACTCACCATATGAATGTCATTTATACCTGTATGGTCAAACCACACCGTGATCAAGATGAGATTGTGAGTCTTTAATCCTGTAGTGGATTGAGAAGTCCGTATGTCTGCCATCTGTAAAATTAAGTCACACCAACCCTTGTAAAATATCATCCAGTATCAATGGACTGTGAGTATAAAGTTGTGCTGCTGCTCGTAACTTGCCCTGTCACAAATTGGCAAAAGGGATCAAAGAGTTGTCGAAACGTTAGCAAGAACAACAGATCCACTCGGATTGTGTGAAACAAGTCGGTCATTGTGTGCCAGCATCAGGGTCAAAATTTGACAAATTCAAATAAAATATAATCACAAATAACTCAATTAAGATTACACATATCAAATATCGTCCCCTACTAGCAGACTAATGTCCGCTTGCAGGCTAGGTGCTGAGTCATATGGTGAGGTGCTAATGGGGGTGCCCTTCTAATGAGTTGGGATGAGATGTGATGTAAGCTGTGGAGTAATGCACCTATTGATGGATGGCACCCAAGCCCACTCGACCCACTTTTCCGCGTAGCTCCACGTGTTTATGCACGAGAGAACACTAATAAACTGAAGCGAAACACACAAAGGCCTGCAAACATGAAACTCAAGATGAATGGATATTCAGACCACACAATCCGTAAAGCTCTCACCCCAACCGTTGGCAAAGAACCATCTGAGGACCCAATCAAAACCATCACCTTGCCATACATAGCAGGGGTCACTAAAAACATTTCCAAAATCATGAGCAACACAAAATCTAGGTTCGATTTAACACAGTACATAAAATTTGTGATCTGATCCGATCTGTGAAGGATGTGATCCCTGACATGCAATACCCTGGCATCTACAAACTAAGCAGTAGCTACATTGGGGAAACTAAGCGACATGTCTCGGACCGTGTCTGTAAATATAAGGCAGATCTGAAACACGGTAGGACCAATACCTCAGCCGTGGCTGATAATTGTTTTTATGCTGTGGGCACACATGAAATATATTCTTCTAAGATGAAGGTACTCTGTAAACCCACTGGCTATCAGCAAAGATTCGTTCATGAAGCCATCTAGATATATAAACACACAATTTCAACCGAGAAGATGGGTACAAAATTAACAGGTTAAATGTCTCACTAACACAGCCACCGTTATTCGCTTTCCTTTATGTGGCGGTGGCTCTACGATATTACATTGACATGCTATCTCTCACAATACAATGGCCACCTCCGCAGCTTCGTCATCGTGGAGGTAGCTCGGCACTCTGATGTTACATTTACATGCAAATTTCATCACTAGCCCCGCCCACTTCGCTTATGACCCTTAGGCTACAACCATCTCAAACCTTTATAACATCCTGCCTCAGCAGCTTTCTCACCATTTTTTCACCTGATAACGATAACATTTACACTCACATTTGCTGCTGTCACTTCTCCTAACCCTAGCCTATCACTAATCTCAGAGAGAATAAGATTGCTCCGATTTGAACTTGATAATTTAGGCAAGACTCTCTACAATCGCACTTAAAATTAACAAATAACATGTCCACTTCCGATTGGGACCTTGAAGATAACATGACAGTTTCTTCTGCTACTTCAATGTCAACCAAACGTAAAGTTAACTTGATCGCTAAATTCAACCTCCTGTCAAAAAAGAAGCAAGAGCCACACATTAAAAAGTTAGATGTTAACAAGATTGTCATCAATCATACTAACATCCCAATTTCCGACAGCCTAAAATCGGTACTAGCTAAAGGGTTGAATTTCGCAGTTACCCCTAAACACATCCCAGTGGATGATATAATTGCCCAGGTCGACGTAGCCCTCAAAGGCTTGGGACACATCCCGGCAGACGTTGCTAGATCTGAAATCGCTGCTATCCTCAAAAATTCTAAGAAACCCATTAGCAACATCAGCAAGGACAAGCGTTTTGAACTGTCTAAATTAAAAAAAAAACAGAGATGACATTGTCATCCTCTCAGCCGATAAGGGCAAATGCCAACAACAAAATTCAGGACCTTCTTAATGATGGCAGCTATATCAAAATCAACAGAGATCCCACCAACAGCCTAGCCACAAAAACCAACAATATCATCACTAAAGCGACTTCTCTAATCGATCAGTCTAAACAAGAGCTCACTAAAACCTTCGGCTGCTAGACCACCCAGATGTATGGCCTTCCAAAAATCCACAAAGAAGGTACCCCGCTCCATCCTATCGTCTCCACCTATAACTCACCCACCTACAAATTTGCCCGATTTCTGTCTGAGATGCTGCTTCCTTTCACGGGCATGTCCACCTCAGCTGTACTTAACTCAGCTCACTTGGTTCTCTAATCAAGGACATCTCACTGTCTCCAGATGATTAGCTTGTCAGTTTCGATGGAGTCTCTCTGTTCACCAATGTACGAGTGCCTGACACTATTGCAATAATTGAAGACTTGGTCCAACAAGGACTGAATCCAGATGTACCAACTTTGGTAAGACACTGCCTTACCAACACATACTTCACCTGGAATGGTACATTCTAAAAACAAAATGAGGATACCCTAATGGGGCCTGTCCTATCGCCAGTGGTGGCGAATGTTTTCATGGAGAAATTTGAGACAGATACCATCCAGACATCCACCCTACGTCCTTCCTTGTGGAAGAGATACGTAGATGACATTCGGTCTACAGGAAAGCCATCCACACGGATGTCTAAAGCCTGACTCCCAACACCATCCAGCCCAGAAGAATTCCCTCATCAAAACACTACACCACAGGCCCGTTGCATCTCCGATCAGCACCACCTAGCCAGTGAGTTGGATCACGTACACCAAGCCCTCAGGATGAACGGATACTCGGACAATACAATCTGCAAAGCTGTCTCCCCAGTTATGGGGAGACAACCTTCTGGGGATCCAACCAAAACCATTACTTTACCATACATAGCATGGGTTACCAAAATATTTCCAAAATCTTAAATAAACACAATACCCAGGTTCGTTTCAACACAGTACACAAAATCCGTGATTTAATCCCATCTGTAAAGGATGTGATTCCTGACATGCAATACCCTGGTGTCTACAAACTGAGTTGTGGTTGCGGCAGCAGTGACATTGGGGAAACGAAACTACATGTCTCTGACAGATCTGAAGGACCAATACCTCTGCCGTTGCTGATCATTGTTTTAACGCTGTTATTATTTTTAACCATCAGATTTGCATAGTTCGGTCGTAGTTGTAAACTGAACCGTGTAACTATTTTGTTCGGTGGAGTGATCCTTTGCGAGATATAATGAATGTCAGCATCCTGCTGAGAGTGAGTGTGTACGTGCGCACTCATGTGTGTGTGAAAGTGAGTGTGTGGTGCGCATGTGTGAGTGTGTATGTGCATGCATGCTCCCGTGTGTGCGCATGCGTGAGTGTCTCAGTGTGTGTGTGCGTGTGCGTGTCCCCCTGTGTGTGTGCAATTGTGGTAACTCATTGCACACCTTCTGACAAGCGAGCCAGCATCAGGACCCATGGTAACGGAAAACAGAACAGATGTTTTTTTATTGTCATGTTACTGTACTTTGCTGTATGTTTTATTTATTTTTCAGTATTTTTACAGTGTTACATGTAAATGCATACTATTTATTCTTATTTATGAGTTTATCAATGCTTCCCTTTTTTGTTGAACCATAACACATTTCATTAGTTGGTTTCAGTAAAGAATTGTGTTCGTAAATCGAGGACTGCCCGACCCAATAAACACGGAACAGTGAACGTACTCTGGACCAGAACTCATCCTGTACACTGAGAGCTCAGGACACTCCGGCATCTTCACCTTTCCCAGAGTGCCTCTACTTCCCCCCTTTAGATGCTACATCTGACGCCTCTACTGTGCACAACTGATGGCATTCTGCCGGCAGCATGCCCAACGCACGGATCGACATGATGATTCACAGATAAAACCTTTCTGTACACGCGCGCCTCTCCACTCTGGCAGCCGAACATAAATACGCACGGCCACTTGATGGCCTGAAGGGTGGTGAGGCGGCTACGAATGCGGCAAACAAAAACATCGTTGGGGACCCGACCGTGGACGTGCTGCGATATTCTCTCTCTCTCTCACGATGGCTGTGGCTCAACATGTGAGATGCGTGTCGTCGTACCACGTTGTTTCATAAATGGAAATAAAAGAATCACCAAACTGCGACTATGGCAAAGCCCAAACATCAAACACATCACCGACAAGTATGCGCCATCCACGCCACACGCTGCGGTGGTGTCGCTGTGTAGTGGTTTAAACACGCGCTGAGGGGGGAAATTGCAAACACGTGCGTGTGGGGTACAGTGGGGACATATCGGGAGACGCGGCTGTTACCAGGGGCCGAAGGGTGAGTCGGAGAGGGTCCGCCGAGCAATTAGGGATGCAGGGCTGTGATTGGCTGGTTGTTGTTGTGTGTGGAATGGCGCTTCCAAGTCTGGAAAAGGAGACAGGTGGCAGCGGGGGCTAGGGGCGAGGGGCGTCGGGGGGAAGCGAACTAATTAATTGGGAAATAAGGGCAGGGATAAATAGAAGGGAGTTTTGGAGTTGCGGGGAGTTGGAGTGTAGTCGGGCATTGGGAGTGGATGCAGACGGTCGGAGCTGAAGACAAGGAGTAACAGAAGAAGTCTAGAGTAGCAGTGGAGTAACAGAAGAAGTCTAGAGTAGCAGTGGAGTGAAGGAAGAAGTATCGTGTAGTGGCTAGAGTGAGGCGGAGAAGCTGCGAGATAGAGCGGCTGGAGTGAGATGAAGAAGCCGAGAGAGAGCGGCTGGAGTGAGGCGAAGAAGCCGCGAGAGAGCGGTTGGAGTGAGGCAGAGAGACCGCGAGAGAGCGGCGAGAGTGAGGTGGAGAGACCGCGAGAGAGCGGCGAGAGTGAGATGGAGAGACCGCGAGAGAGTGGCGAGAGTAAAACGGAGAGAAGAGTGAGGCAGAGAGACCACGAGAGGACGGCTGGACTTGTGACGGAGGAGCAGAGAGGCGAGTCGGGAGAGATGGTAGAGCGGAGCGAGCGAGACCGGCGAACGAGCGGAGAATGCGCCGGAGAGTGTTACTGAAATGTGCTGTGTTAGTAGAAATAAAGTGATGACAGAAAAGCAAGAAGTTGTCCGTGTAAAGTACAGCATTACATCTGGTGTCGGAAATTATTGCTGACCCACGTCGACATGTCGAAGAAATCGGCCAAGCGGAGAAACGTGCCGGTGGACTCGTCGGCCGACAGCAGCGATGCAGACGTGGTGCCCCCGTCGGGGCTAGAGGCTGCCGCTCCCCTGGCGGACCTGGGTGATCAGGCGCCTCCGGGGCAGGAGGGCGACCCGGACGACGCAGAAGAACCGAGCCCGGCTCATGAATGGAGGGCCGTTATGGCATAGTGGGAGGCCAAGCTGGCGATGCTCACGGAGGATTTCGACCGCTTTATGTTAACGGTACGAGAGGCGCCAACGGTGTCGGGCCGGCCCCCACACGAGCCTGCTCCACTGGCGGTGGCCGACGGCACGGCCACGACTCCTGCCATGCCATGGACAGAGCCGGATGCTGCTGAGGCGCTGGGGTCACCGACCCCAGGTTCATGACGCCGTCTGCATGTGAAGCACTTCGAGTCGAAAGTCGGCGACTGGACTGCATTTACGCGTCGCTTCTGAGTAGCGTACGAATCGCTCAGTTGGGCGGAGAGTGACGCGCTACGGGCCCTGCTGATGGCCATTGATGACGATGCGCTGGTGGCATTCTACGGCATCCCTGATAAAGTCCGCTCATCACTGGTGGGGGCATTCGCGGCGATGCAGGACATTTACGAACCGCGGTCAGTCGCCAAGCGGAAATTTCAATTGAGAAGGCGGGCAGACACGGAGTCTCCCCTCGCATACCGCAGCGCACTATTAGCCCTCGGCCAGGTGGCTTAACCAGCAATGGATCATGCCACCCTTGACTCTCTGGCCCAGGAGAAGCTGTAGATGGCAAAGGAACTGCTGGGTTGCCCTTTCGCTTCCCAGCGGCAGCGACGATAACATGCCGTTTTTGCAGATGGCTAGGAACATTCAAACCAACCTGGATCTTCGCAACGAACCAATGGCGGTGGTGGCACAGTCTCTGGTGTTGTGCGCCGGCGCGGCCGGGTGCCCGTCGGAGTTGGAGGAGCCGGGGTCGCTTGCAGCAGCTGCCGGATTGCCGCTCGTGAGCCTGCCCCGCCGCCCCGAGATGTATGGGGGTGGCGCCCCGCGGACGTGCTACGAGTGCGGGCATCGAGGACACTTCGCTCGGGACTGCTGGAGACGGAGAGGCGCTTTTCTAAGGGCGCTGGGCGACTACAACCGCGGATTTCGCCCATTCCAGGGTCAACAGGCAAGTCGCGGCACATTTAATACATGGCCATTTCCTCCACATCACCCATCCGCGCCACCGCACCTTGTAACCACCCATTCGTACGAGTCGCACGGTAATGCTGTATGGGGCGCGTTAGTACATCACGTTTTGGGTGCCGCGCCGGGTTCGTCGGACGTGGTGTCGCTTGTTCAAGGGTACAGGTCAGGGTAATTGTTGATACGGGGGCTTCGGCGACCCTCATTTCCTTGCAGACTTTTCGCTCGTTGCCAACCTCGCTCCAGGCCTTGGAACCAGTTGATGGACCGTGTATAGCGGCAAATGGGGGTAGCCTGGGAATTTTAGGTCGCATGCTCGCAATGATTCAGATTGGAGAGGTGTGCGTGATGGGACATATTTTGGTTTCCACTGCCCTGGCCGTACCGTGTTTGTTGGGCACATATTTTTTGCAGAGAATGCCGCTCAAAATCTCTATAGAGAAGCGATGTTTGGAATTGCCATCGGAGAAATGTCTTAAATTTTTAGGTACTCCGTCTAAATTCGCAAATGCAAACGCTGTGGTGCAGGCGGTAGTTAGTCGCATAGTACGCGTTCCACCTGCGACGCAGATGCTCGTGCCGTTGCGCTTGAAAAAGGGCCTGACGTTGAACAACCCGCGGGAGGGCATATTGTTAATGCCGTCGAATGCTGTGTCACGGACGCCCTCCTTGTCGGAGCTTTTACGATGGTGTCGGCAATTGCGAACCGTTCATACAGATTGTTAATACGGGGCACGAGCCCGTTGTTATTCAAGAGGGGACTATGCTAGCACATTGATCGGCGGCGCAGAATTCGGATGTGGAGGCGTGCTTCGCTGCGAGCGAGTGAGATGCGCTGCCATGGTGTGATGAGGAACCGGGCTGGTTATGGGATTTGTACTAGCAAAATGATGATTTGACACCCGAGCAGCGATCGCGTCTCCGTAAGCTGCTTTTGGAATTTAAAGACGTCTTTAGCTCGGGAAAATATGATGTTGGTCGTACGTCCTTGTTGCGGCATCACATTGATACGAGAGATGCACCTCCGATTCGCTTAAATTCCCATCGTATAAGTCCGCTGCAGAAGGATTTTATTTGGAAAATGGTAGACGAGATGTTGGAACAGGATATTGTCTCTCCTTCCTCCAGCTCGTGGGGGGCTCCCATCGTACTGGTTAAGAAACGTGATGGGTCCCTGCGATTTTGTGTCGTTTATCGCCAGCTCAACAAGATTTCGGTAGCAGATGAATAACCGCTCCTGTGCATTGATGACTCATTTGACGACCTGTCCGGCGCAACATTTTTTCTCGACCCTCGACCTCTTGTCGGGCTTTTGGCAATTGCCCCTAGACAAAGAGTCTAAGCCGAAAACGGCCTTCCGAACACTGCAGGGTTTGTTCCATTTCAACGTGCTTCCGGTGGGGCTACACTCCGCGCCGGCCACTTTCCAATGACTAATGGGACTCGTATTGTCCGGATTGCAGTGGGAGTCATGTTTGATATACCTTGACGACGTCATCGTGTTCAGTAAAGATTTTGAAGGACATTTGCAGCGGTTGCGGGCTGTGTTGCCCAAAAGTGCCACTTCTTGAGGACGTCTGTCAAGTATTTGGGTCATATTGTCAGTGCAGCGGGAGTCGCTACTGACCCAGACAAAACGAGCTGTGTATGCACGTGGCCAGTGCCGAAAATGGTGTCTGTTCTGCCTCACGGCAAGTGTCTTGCCTCACGGCAGATGTGGGGCGTGTGTAAAACAGGAATTTCCTGTTTTTGGATGCTGGGGGTGGTCCACGTGACCAGGAAGTTGCGATTTTAGATTTCCACTGAACCACGCGGGCGTCGGCCATTATGCACCTAATTCAAGATGGCGGCACACATCGCGTCCCAGTGAAGCCACAGCCGCATTTGTCCATTGTGGGAGCTTAAGAATCATTGTCTGTAAGTTCGTTTATGTTCTTATAATATAGGCAATGCTGTTATAATGTTAGAATGACCGTTATAATGATGTAAATGCCTTTATAATGCTGTTAAATTGTTATGATAAATACGAGGCCTAGATAACAACGAAGCCTGCAACTTTCCTTATTGTGAATGTTACTTGTGTAATAAAGGACTCTCTCTCTCAGATGTCGATCTCCATTATCCTTTATTGGGATCGTAGAATCTCGATACCACGGCGTCTCGCTCAGGCCCGCGTCCCGCTCGACGACCTCTCCACAGCCCTCGGCTGCTCCGTTATACAGTCTCCCTGCTGCTCCACTATGCAGTCTCCCTGCTGCTCCGTCAGGCGATCCTTGCAGCCACACCGCTGCCCCGCTATCTAGCATCACTGCTGTCCCTTTCACAGCTAGCCTCTCACTGCCCCGTTAGCTCTCTTCGTCTGACACCGATGGCTGTTGGTGTCGACGTCTCCCACCGCGTGGCGACCGCGCCACTCTCTCCGTCTTGCCCAGCGTGGCCTCCTCGTATTTCACTCCGTCTCAACTCCCCCTTCCCCTTCCGGTTCTCTCCCTAAATCCTCTCCCCCACGTGACCCTAACTCCACCCACTTGCCACGTGACCCAGACTCCGCCCCCCCTCAATCCTTGCTCGCATTACATGACCCCCCCCCCCCGTAATGAAAACCCAGCCGTCCTCGGCTGAAATAGTTACAAGAAAATAATGCGAGCAATATTGGAACCATCTGGCATCACTGGACAACGGAGAATATAAGAACGATAACAAGAACAAGAACAATAAAAATCAACAAAAGGAAAGGGATTTGGAAAGCGTGCGGGTCGCCGGCCCGTCCCGAACGGGCGGCGGTACCCCCACAGACCGAGAACGCGACGGGGTCTTAAGATCGACGGGAGTAGAACCGCCCGCCGCTGTTGGAGGCCCGTCAACGCCAAGGTCCCATTCCCCAGGGAGACCCAAGTCCGGGGTCTCTGGCAACCGTGTCTGTGGTGGGGTTGGAAGGGCAGCGGGGCCAAGTGGCCCCGTCGCCGTGGTAGGCCCAACCAGAGCAAGATTCGCCACATCCGCCTGCGTCACGGCTGGTTCGTCTGTAGAAGGCACGACAGACGCGCTTGCAGAGTCAACAGGCAAGGGCAGAGGTGCGTCGGGCGCAACAGACACCGGCAAGGCAACATCAGGGGATGACGCATCCGTCCGCGGGGCCACGTAGGGCTTCAGCCTAGACGTATGAACGTACCAGCGCCGCGATCCGAACCGAACCCGTGCGGATTGCGGGTGGGACTTCAATAAGCTTAACCGGCCCCTGCCATGGTTTGTGAAGCTTAGGGGAGGTCCCCGGCCGCACCTGCGGGCAGTGCAGCCATGCCATGTCCCCCACTCGCCAGGGGCATGTACCGGTCGAGCGCCGGGCGCAACGCTCGTTTCGCGCCTGAGTCTTGGCAGTAGCCAACCGGGCCCCCTCCCGTGCCTCGGCGAAGCGTCGAACCGTGTCCTGAATGTATTCGGGGAGAGGTTTAACAGGACCCTTCGCCCCAGTACTCAGCTGTACTTCCACCGGCGGCACATTCTCGCGGCCGTTCTTGAGAAAAAATGGAGAATACCCAGTGGACGCATGAGGCGTCATCCGATACGCGGAGAGTACCCCAGGTATATGCAAGTCCCAATCAGCTTGTTTCTCGTCAACCGTGTGACATAGCATGGCCGACAGCGTCCGATTAAGGCGTTCCACCATGCCATCCATCTGCGGGTGGTAAGGAGACGTACGAACCTTCTTGGTTCCCAGAGCAGCGCACACTTCCGCCAACAATTTGGAAGAAAATTTCGCCCCTGATCCGTGAGTAGCCTCTCCGGCGCCCCTTTGTCCATCACATATCCAAATAGGAAGGCGTCCGTGATAGACGCCGACCGACTGGTCGGGTAAGGGCCAAGCCATCGGCCAGCTTGAAAGATATTCCACCCCGACCAGCAAATATTTATTACCCCTAGCGGATGGCGGGAAAGGTCCCAAAATATCCAGCGCCACCAACTCGTTGATTCGAGACACTTGTATAGACTGCACCGGCGGCACGTAAGGGTTTTTAGGCGGCTTCCGCCGGGCACACTCGGGACACGCCCGAATGTGTCTGACGACATCCGTCGTCATGCCGTGCCGGAAGTAGTCTCGCTGTAATGTTAATAAAGTCTTCTGCACCCCGAGATGTAATAAAGTGTCGCCGTGCAGAGTCCGAATCAATTTGTACCGTAGCGACGACGGTACCACCAGACGCCAGCGGTCATGCAATCCCTCTCTCCACATGAGCAAACCATCCCGGAGAGCGGCCCCCGGTGTTCCACCGGACAGCAATCTCCCCGCTCCCTTCACAGCCCGACTCCGTAAAACCCCCAACGAGTCGTCAAGCAATTGTTCGCGAATCCATACCGAGCGCGGCAGGTTCAGAACCCCATCGGCCGGTCCTGGGCACACCGGAGCCCCAGGCACCTCGACAGCTGACACGACAGGCCGAGGGGGTAGTTGAACCGGCGTACACCTATTCGTACCCGACGCGCAAGCGCGAGGGGACCCCTGCGGTAATCTGGAGAGTGCGTCCGCATTCGCGTGACGCGACCCCTTCCGATATTGTATGTCGAAGGAAAGTTCCTGCAGGGTCTCCAATCATCGTGCCAGTTGGCCAGATGGTTGGTCAACCCTCATGGCATATTGCAGAGCCGCATGGTCCGTGCGCACATTAATGACCGGCCGTAAAGATACGGCCGATATTGGCGGAGAAAATGGACAATAGCCAATAATTCGCGGCGAGTGACGCAGTAGCGGGTTTCTGCCGGGGACAGTACACGGCTACCGTAGGCTACCACGCGCTCCACACCGCCTTTGGACTGTGACAGAACGGCCCCAATCCCAGTGTCACTAGCGTCCGTATCCAGAATAAACGGTCTATCAAAATCCGGATAGTCCAATGTCAGCGCCGTCGCCAACCGATCGCGTAGGCCCTGAAACGCCGCTTCCTCCGGCGGACTCCAACTGAACCTCCGACCCTTACCTGTAAGGAGGTGCAAGGGCCTAGCAATCATAGCAAAGTTCGGGACGAACCTGCGATAGTATGAGGCGAACCCCAAGAAGCGACGTACGTCCCCAACCGAGGCCGGGATTGGCCAGTTACGGACGCACGCCATCTTCTCCGGGTCCGTGGCCACCCCGTCCGCACTGACTATGTGTCTCAAATAACGCATGGATCGTTGCAGTAGGTGACACTTTTTCGGATTGAATTTTAAATTTGCAGAGCGCATCCTAGCAAAAACCGTCTCCAATCTCTGCAAATGTTTGTCAAATGTGCGGCTAAAGACGATGACATCGTCTAAATAAATCAAACATGTCTCCCACTGCAGACCCGTTAACACCAGCTCCATCAACCGCTGAAAAGTGGCGGGAGCCGCATTCAAGCCCATCCGAAGGCAATTAAGCTGAAACAGTCCCTGCGGCGTGCGAAAAGCCATCTTTTCCCTCGAGGACTCGTCAAGGGGAAGCTGCCAGAATCCCGAAGAGAGATCCAATGTTGAAAAAAACTTCGCCCCAGACAAGGCATCAAGGGAATCATCCATACGCGTAAGTGGGTATGCGTCTGCGACGGACACCTTATTCAATTTCCGAAAATCGACGCAAAATCGCAGTTTCCCATCCTTCTTTTTCACAAGGACTACCGGCGCACCCCATGGACTGTTAGACGGGGATATAATGTCAGCGGCTAGCATGTCCTCCACTGCCCCGCGAACCTGATCCCGCTCCATCGGGCTCAACCGATGCGAGTTCAACAGAATCGGAGCGGCATCCCCCGTATCAATGTGGTGGGAAAGCAGGGAGGTGCGTCCCAAGTCAAAATCATCCGATCTGAACACGTCGGAATAACTTAGCAACAGCGCGCAAAGCGCGGACCGTTGCTCTTTGGTCAGGGATGAATTCTTCCCGCATAACCGGCAACCCAACGGTCATCCTGCCCCGTTGGCCCTGAAACCCCCCCTACCATGTCCCGGCGGACCCGGTTGTCATGACTCGTGAACGCAGTCGTGGCGTGAGCCACAACAGTTCTGGCCGGGACACTGACATTCTCTGCACTCCCATTTAGCACCTGTAAGAACGGGGGCTGGCCCGGCCGGACAATTGTTTGTGCCCCAACGAGCGCCGAGCCGCCCGTTATAGCCGTGGACGGCGATAACAGAACCCCCGCCGCTCCCTCAATGCCAGGTACTGGCTTCCGATATCTCAACGGGATAAGCATCTGCGAACCAGGTAGAATGTCAACAGATACCTCGGACAGCGCCTGCACCTGGCAAACAGGGCCAGACCGGCCCCATGGCGACGGTAGGAACGAAATTTTACGCCCCCCCGGTAATTCAATGCAGTTTTGATCAATCCTTATTTGAATGGGCATTTTTGCCAGGAAATCAGTCCCCAACAAACAGGGTACCGCGAGGGACCTAGAGATCAACACGGTCCCTGAAGCCGACATCCCCCCGATGGATATGTTGGCGTCCACCTGGCCCACAATGCCCATACTTCCCCCATTCGCCGCTGTGCATGAATCATAAACCGCTCGCACTCTCCCTGGCGGAATGCCCAAAAGATGGAAAATGACATCCGAAATAATGGTCGCGGACACACCGGAGTCCACCAAAATACGCACCTCGACCCCCTGAATGGAACATGGTACCATGGACGACCCCGTAGCGGCCGCAACTACCCTGCGTGCCAATCGGCGCCATTGCGTCAGCGAGCGACACGGGTCAACCGGAGGCACCTTGTTGTTAATGACACACGGACCGCACGGCGATGGTGATGCATGAGGTGACAGGCCTTGCCGGGTGTCTGGTGCGCACCGACTTGCCTGTACTGGTGGGTCTTTTCGCGCGGCGTCCGTGGTCGAGGCCTCCTGCTGGGGTGGCCCTGGGATGCGAGCCCAACAGTCCCTGGCGAAGTGGCCCTTACGGCCGCAGCGGAAACACTCCACGTCGTTCCGATGCGTGGCACCCCCCCCTGTCCCGACGCTCCTGCGCCGGCGGCGCGGACCTCGGCCCCGTCCCCCCCCGAGCAGGCCACTGGGCGGAAGCGGCCGTCAACTCCTGCGGACCCTTGTCATCAGGAACATAGATCGCCTTCGTAGGATCCCACCCCGTAGCACCGCCTTCAATGACGGGCCCCCCCGTCCAAGCTGACACCTGCTTCCAGCGTCGGAGATTAAATTGAGCGTCCAAGCACTTAGCCACAGCACGGGACGTCAATTTATCATGGCTGCACACCGGCATGGGGATCTCCAGGTCTCTAGATAATTCGAGCATTTTGCCCAACACGAGGGGCTCCAACAAATCGGGCTCCGTCTCGGGGTATGCCGCCATCGCCAGTTCCAGAACTGCGCCTCTGTAGGCCACCGACGATTCATCAGGCGCCCGTTGGCGCTGAACAAATCTCCGATGGGCGTCGTTCGGAGGCTCGTACGCATCCGCCATCTCCTCGAAGACACCCTGCAGCGTCTTCTTCTTGTCGGCCTTGATGGAGCGGAAGAACCGGACGGACTCGTCGTCGAGAAGTGTTGGTAAGACTTCCAGGGCCTCCGCGTCCGTCTATTTGGCGGAGCGTACGGCCGCTTGAAAACGGCAGGCGAATGCGCTCCAATCGCCGCTGATTGAGAATTCTTTGACCGTTATTAAATGACAGCTGCGGGTTCTTGCTCCTCCGTCCTCTTCCGATTGTGACACGCACGGCAGCGACAAGATGGCCTCGCTCCGCAACGTGTGCAAGATGGCTTCTTCCCGCGGCGGAGGGCGCAAGATGGCGGCTTCCCGCTGTTCTTCCTCGGCCACGCCCAGGATGGCGTCTTCATGCCGTGTGGTCGAGAGGGCTGATTGCGATGGCAAGGCCCTGGCCCGTTGTTCCTTGCCGGGCCTCCCCGAAGTCGTCGCCGGCGTCACGAGGACGCACAATTGCGCCAACACCGTCTTCAGCGCCTCCAGTTGCGCCGCCACCTGTCGCCATCCCTCGTCAGCGTCCAGTCGCACGGATGGGCCCACCGAGGCGGCCACGTCCTGCACGGCTGGAACCTCACTCGTCCCCGCTCCGCTTTCCTCCTCCATCGTGGGTAGCGCCACCGCTGGAGGGAGGTCGTTGTCGGAAGATGTTGCCGAAGATGGTGCAGGGACGGTCTTCTTCCTGAGCTGTTTTGACATGCCATTTCACTTCTGACACCAATGTAATAAAGGACTCTCTCTCAGATGTCGATCTCCGTTGTCCTTTATTGGGTTCTTAGAATCTTGATACCACGGCGTCTCGCTCAGGCCCGCGTCCCGCTCGACGACCTCTCCACAGCCCTCGGCTGCTCCGTTATGCAGTCTCCCTGCTGCTCCGTCAGGTGATCCTTGCAGCCACACCGCTGCCCCGCTATCTAGCGTCACTGCTGCCCCTTTAACAGCTAGCCTCTCACTGCCCCGTTAGCTCTCTTCGTCTGACACCGATGGCTGTTGGTGTCGACGTCTCCCACCGCGTGGCGACCGCGCCACTCTCTCCGTCTTGCCCAGCGTGGCCTCCTCGTATTTCACTTTGTCTCAACTCCCCCTTCCCCTTCCGGTTCTCTCCCTAAATCCTCTCCCCCACGTGACCCTAACTCCACCCACTCCCCACGTGACCCAGACTCCGCCCCCCCTCAATCCTTGCTCGCATTACACTTGTAATTTAATAAGTCGAGTCAAACTCGTACCCAAGTAACTATATTGCGATCCTGAGAGCAAGGATGACGAAATATCTCATCCACAATTTAGTGTTATGTGTAATACTGTACATTTGGGGTGCAGTGTGATGAATACACGATGGGCCTTTATGTAACACAGTAGTTTATGCTCTTGTTTAGTTATTCAGTGGTAATGTAGGTGCCTGCCCCCTCCAGGATCTATTGTTTAGAAATATGTTATCTAAGACAATGTTATGATGCTGTGGTATTCATTCATTGTGTTGGTGTTTCCGGGTTATAACAGATGCTAAATCTGTGTTTTCTCACCAGTTTTACCTCGTTAAAACCAATAAATGACGTTAGGAGCCGGATGTTCACCCTGGCTCCGAGGGTTTATTGGACGCGAGGTTATCTACTCAGCTAGCGGTGCAACGCAGCACACAGCGAGGCCGAAACAGTTAAAAGACATTTTTATTGAAGCTCCCAACCAGCTCAAGCAAGGAGCTCTCAAGTAGTCAGCCTGCATTTAGCAAGGAGCTCTCAAGCAGTCAGCCTGCAGCAAGCAAGGAGCTCTGCAACGAGTCTACATTAAAATCGTGTTGCAAGCATTGCAGCATGGAAAGCCACAGTTCAGCAGGGAGAGATGCTGAAGAAGGTGATTTAATCAATCCAGGATCTCCCATTCTGCCTCAACAGAACCAAGGGAGTTCAAGGCCCCAAAGAGAGGTCAGGCTGACACAGCGGGCCTTGGAAAGCTATGATGCTGAGAAGCAAGACCTTGATGCCAGGATACAAAGGGCATGGGACCGGGTTGAAGCAGATATATCTGAAGCTTCAAACGCTTCAGACACAGTGGCCTCAATTCAGCGGGCCATCCAGCGAGTGAAGGTGAGCAGCTCAAGCTACAAGCTCCTGGCAAATAAATACATCTCCCTCCTGATGAAGGTGAAAACAGATGAGGGATTTGAGGGAGTGCGCAGACAAGAGCACTTCCTTGAACTGCTCGATGATAATGTGTAGGCAGTGATACAAGAGGCAATGGACCATGTGGAGGGCTTAAGAGAGACAAGATCTCAGCACTCTGTCTCATCCAGGTCCACCACAAGATCTAAAGCCTCAGCACACTCACATATATCATCTACTAGTATGGCAACAGCTCAGGCACGTACCGCAGCAGAAGCAGCAAACGCCCGTATCGCCTACATGGCTGAAGAGGAAGCCATGCTAATTAAAAAGGCTCGCATACAAGAAGAAGCAAGCATAGCAACTGCTGCCGCACGGAGGAAAGCAGAGCTTGCAGAGCAAGAAAGTCTATTAGCAACTGCTGCCGCACGGAAGAAAGCAGAGCAAGAAAAAGCAGAGCTTGAAGAGCAAGAGAGTATATTTGTGGCTACTGCCACACGGAAGAAAATTGAGCTGGATGCTAAGTTAAGCACCCTACAACTCAAAAAGGAAGCAGCTGCTGCAAGGGCCCAGGCAGAGGTGCTCGAAGCAGCAGCCAACCTGGATAAGGAAGATAATTGGAGTGAGTTTGGCACTCAGATACCTGTCAAGGACTGTGATCAACTCACCAGAAAAATTTTTTGGACTGGTCTGAACAATGCATCAATGCTCCTCCACCAAACGATACTGAACAAAGGGTGGAAGTTCAGGCATCGCCATCTCCACACCGAATGAACATGAATGCTGTCTACGGGAATGGTGGAAATGCATATCCTGCCCTGGCCGTTAGTCGCCAACTCAGCGTCGCACACGAGGGGTCAGACGTGGATGCATCAGGTCAGACCCACATTCCAGACAGTCACATGAAGGGATCAAACCAACGTGATCGAAACCCTTTGGGCCCACAGTCCAACGCCATCGCAAATGACGGCATGCAAGGCAATACAGCCAATAATGCCACCTCACAAGCGCCAGTATGGACACACCCTGGATCAGCAGGACTTTGCTAGGTACCTGGCTCACCGCGAACTAATCAACACAGGACTCGGTAAGTTTGATGACCACTCTGAGAACTATCGAGCCTGGAGATCTACCTTCAGGAATGCAATCCGAAATGCAGACATCTCGGCAAGTGAAGAACTCGACCTGTTGGTGAAATGGTTAGGAAACGAATCTGCAGAGTACGCAAAGAGGATCCGGTCGGCAAACATTGACGACCCCGCCTCAAGCCTGCATGCGGTGTGGGAGAGGCTCGAGGAGTGCTATGGTAGCCCAGAAACTATTGAGAAGGCTCTCTTCAAGAAGTTGCAGAACTTTCCAAAAATCTCTGGTAGGGACAATAAAAGGTTACGAGAGCTTGGAAATCTTTTGATGGAGCTTGAATCAGCCCAGGCTGATCCCTACTTACCAGGTCTCATTTTCTTCAATACCTACCATGGCGTGAACCCCATCGTAGAGAAATTGCCATTTGACGTGCAGGAAAAATGGAGAACAGCGAGTTCAAGATACAAGTCAAAGCATCAGTTTGCATTCCCCCCATTGTCTGTATTCTCAAAGTTTATCCGCAACCTGGTTAAGACCAGAAATGACCCGAGTTTCATGTTTGGCACCACGGGGATTTCCAGTCCAGATCTCCCAAAAATGGAAAGAGCAATGGCGAAACGAGGAACAGCGAGAGTGCCAATTTCCGTAAACAAGACTGAGGTCTCTCCTACGACATTCGCAAACTCCGTCCAGGCAACCACCACAAAGAAAAAGATAGAGGATCCAGAGAAGCAATGCCCATTGCATGATAAACCCCACTCCCTCCAGAAATGCCGTGAGTTCAGGAGGAAGCCATTGGAAGAGCGGAAGAACATGCTGAAAGAATTTGGAGTGTGCTTCAAATGCTGTGCTTCTACAAACCACCTTGCAAGGAATTGCAAGGCAGATATCAAGTGCAAGGAATGTGGCAGCGACATACACGCAACTGCTCTGCACACATTTTACTCCAAACCCAGTGGCACTAAGGCTTCCAATCCCGAAGCAGAGCACGGCGGGGAGCAAGGCGAGACCGCCGCACTCACTTCGTCAATCACAACCAAATGCACAGAAGTCTGTGGAGAAGGCTTCAAAGGAAGATCTTGCTCAAAGATATGCCTCGTCCGAGTGTATCCCAAAGGACATCCTGAAAGGGCAGTAAGGATGTACGCCATAATGGACGACCAGAGCAACAAGTCTTTGACAAGGTCAGAGTTCTTCGATCAGCTAAGCGTAGGTGGGAATTCCTTTCCATACACGCTCAGAACATGCTCAGGACTGATGGAGACAGCGGGAAGAAGAGCGAGCGGCCTCATGGTGGAAACCATGGATATCACCATGAAGCTAGCCCTTCCTACGGTGACAGAGTGCAATGAGATACCGGACGACAGAAGTGAGATTCCCACGCCCAAAGTCGCACGTCACCACCCACACCTGAAATCCATAGCAGAGTTCATCCCGCCATTGGATCAAGCGGCACAGATTTTACTTCTGCTTGGCAGGGACATGCTGAGAGTCCACAAGGTTCGTGATCAACGCAACGGACCTCACGACGCTCCTTACGCCCAGAGACTCGACCTAGGATGGGTCATCGTAGGTGATGTCTGTCTCGATGGATCACACAAACCAGACCGCATTAGCACATTAGCACATTCAGAACAAGTGTGCTCACGAATGGACGCACGTCGCTCTTCAAGCCATGCCCCAACCACTTCACGCTGGAAGAGAAACTCAAAGAGAGAAGTCAAGGTTGTACCGTGCAGACTTACAAAGAAACCACCACGCTCACCACAACTTCGCTTGTACATCCACCGTCTTCGCTGGATTTTGTTCCTCCACGTTTCTCCAAGCCAGTCCTGACTGACAAGAGGAATCCAAAGATGAAGCTACTTCTCGTCGCTCTGCTGGTGGTCGTGGCGGTGGTCGCTGCGACCGTGGCCTCTCCGTTCCTAGACCCGGAGCTGTCGTCCGAGTGGGAATCCTGAAAGGAGTTCCACGGCAAGGCCCCACAACCGGAACATACCATCCCAAGGCTTGAGCTGTGTGGAGCCGTTCTTGCTACAGAGGTGGCGGAACTGATCTTAGACGAATTGGACATCAAACTGGATGCGGTCAAGTTCTACACGGACAGTAAGGTCGTACTAGGCTACATAAACAACCAAACCGGAAGGTTCTACATCTACATCAGCAACCGGGTGGAACACATCAGGAGAACGACGCAGCCGGAGCAATGGAATTACGTTCCAACTGATCAGAATCCAGCAGATTTCGCAACTAGGTCAGTCCCTGCATCTCTGCTGAAGCAAACCATCTGGCTGATGGGTCCAGCGTTCCTCTTACGACGAGACGGTGGCCCATGTACTACCAAAGAGACCTTTGGACTCATAGAGCCCGAGTCAGACAAGGAGATTCGTCCTCAAGTGACAACTTTCGTAACAAATGTGCGACCAAGAAGTCCACTGAGTCCACAACATTTGGAACATTTCTCGAAATGGACGACGCTCGTGCGAGCGATAGCACATCTAACGCATATCGCAGACTGCTTCCACCGCCCGATGAGAGGCACCACTGGTAGCTGCAATGGATGGCATCACTGCACAGTGCCACGCACTGAAGACGAGCTTTCCAGAGCAAGGAAATCAATCTGCCGCTGTGTGCAACAGGCAGCTTATGCAAGTGAGATCAAGGCCATCAACAAGGGAGAAGACCTTCCTAGGGTCAGCACCCTCAGGAAGCTAAACCCCAGAATGGACAAAGACGACTTGCTCAGGATCGGTGGTCGGCTAGGGAATGCAAATATAGATGAAAATGAACGAAACCCCCTCATAATCCCAAGCCAGAGCCACATCGCAATCTTACTTGTGCGCCACTACCACGAGAAGGTCAAGCACCAAGGTCGGCACTTCACAGAAGGAGCAATCCGATCTGCAGGGCTGTGGATCGTTGGAGCAAAGAGGTGCATCGCCAGCACAATCCACAAGTGTATCAGGTGTCGTAAGCTACGTGGGAAACAGGAAGAACAGAAAATTGCAGACCTCCCAGCCGATCAACTCAGTGTGGAACCTCCCTTCACCTCTGTAGGGATCGACGTGTTCGGACCATGGACAGTCATCTCCTGCCGCACCAGAGGAGGGCTCGCGAAAAGCAAACATTGGGCAGTGCTGTTCACCTGTATAAGTACACGAGCAGTGCACATCGAAGTCATCGAGTCCATGGACTCTTCGAGCTTTATAAATGCACTCCGGAGATTCTTCGCCATCAGAGGGCCAGCCAAGCAACTCCGTTCTGATTGTGGAACCAATTTCACTGGAGCATGTAAAGAGCTTAAGATCAATACGGAGACTGTCGAAAATGATTCTGTCAGAAAATACCTTAGTGACCAAGGCTGCACATGGATCTTCAATCCTCCTCACTCTTCGTATATGGGTGGAGCCTGGGAACGCATGATCGGGATTGCTCGACGCATTCTCGACTCCATGCTATGTGATGTCGGGTCCACACGGCTCTCTCACGAGGTCTTAACCACTCTCATGGCCGAGATCTCAGCCATAATTAATTCAAGACCCCTGATCCCCGTCTCAACCGACCCGGAGTCACCATTCATCTTGACTCCTGCTACACTTCTTACCCAGAAGACAGACGTGCTCACAGCACCTACCGAGGAGGTCAGCACTGCAGACCTCTACAGACGTCAATGGAGACAAGTGCAGAGCTTCGCGAACACGTTCTGGCGTCACTGGAAAAACGAGTACCTTGCGACACTCCAAGTGCGCAACAAGTGGCAGTCTAACAGACCAGACATCCAAGAAGGTGATCTCGTCCTACTGAAGGACAACCAAGCCAAACGGAATGAGTGGCCAATGGGCCGCATCCTCAAGTCGATTCCAAGTGCCGATGGAAAAGTTCGAAAAGTCGAGGTTATGATTGCGAAGCAAGGTGTCGCAAGAACTTTCGTCAGGCCCATAGTCGAGACAGTACTACTTCTCTCTCGCAAAGATATGGACAAATAAGTTGACCCGTTGAAGTTATTATACATTTGTTTAGATAGGAAATAAATGGTGGTATCTCTTAGATACCAGACGGGGAGTGTTCTGCCTCACGGCAAGTGTCTTGCCTCACGGCAGATGTGGAGCGTGTGTAAAACAGGAATTTCCTGTTTTTGGATGCTGGGGGTTGTCACGTGACCAGGAAGTTGCGATTTTAGATTTCCCCTGAACCACGCGGGCGTCGGCCATTACACACCTAATTCAAGATGGCGGCACACATCGCGTCCCAGTGAAGCCACAGCCGCAATTGTCCATTGTGGGAGCTTAAGAAGCATTGTCTGTAAGTTCGTTTATGTTCTTATAATATTGGCAATGCTGTTATAATGTTAGAATGACCGTTATAATGATGTAAATGCCTTTATAATGCTGTTAAATTGTTATGATAAATACGAGGCCTAGTTAACAACGAAGCCTGCAACTTTCCTTATTGTGAATGTTACTTGTAATTTAATAAGTCGAGTCAAACTCGTACCCAAATAACTATATTGCGATCCTGAGAGCAAGGATGACGAAATATCTCATCCACAATTTAGTGTTATGTGTAATACTGTACATTTGGGGTGCAGTGTGATGAATACACGATGTGCCTTTATGTAACACAGCAATTTATGCTCTTGTTTAGTTATTCAGTAGTAATGTAGGTGCCTGCTTCCTCCAGGATCTATTGTTTAGAAATATGTTATCTAAGACAATGTTATGATGCCGTGGTATTCATTAATTGTGTTGGTGTTTCCGGGTTATAACAGATGCTGTATCTGTGTTTTCTCACCAGTTTTACCTCGTTAAAACCAATAAATGACGTTTGGAGTCGGACGTTCACCCTAGCTCCGAGGGTTTATTGGACATGAGGTTATCTACTCAGCTAGCGGTGCAACGCAGCGCACAGCGAGGCCGAGACAGTGTCGGAGGTGCGTAGCTTCGTGGGATTTGCGTTGTACTACCGCCGATTTGTCAAAGATTTTGCCACAATTGCGAGGACGCTGCATACACTGACCGCCAAGGGTAAAACGTTCCTCTGGGGTGACGAGGAACAGCGTTCGTTTGAGACGCTTCGGGGTGATTAAGCAAATGCGCCACCGCTCGGATATCCAGATTTTACTGAAATGTTTGTTCTCGACACAAATGCCAGTGATACTGGCATAGGCGCCGTCTTGTCACAGAAAATTTATGGGGTTGAAAGAGTTGTTGCATACGGTAGCCACGTGCTGTCCCGGGCAGCACAAAAATATTGTGTAACGCGCAGGGAGTTGTTGGCAATTGTACACTTCGTGCAGCTGTACCGGCCGTATTTGTATGGTAGGGAATTTTTGGTCCGCACTGACCACTCGGTGCTACAGTACTCCTTGCTAATTGACCAGCGTGAGGCTCATGCAGATGTACTGAGGGTTTGCTGCGCTGCGGTCCGCCACTGCAGGGCGTTCCGGCCATGGCTGCTACAGCCGATTCGGGCCCAGCTGGTGGGGTCCCCGCCGAGAAATCCGGCTTACTGGACTTGTCGCTGGCTTGTTGGACGCGCCTACAGGCGAACGATTCTTCACGAACCAGAATGAAGCTTTGGGCCTCCCG
The DNA here is from genome assembly GCF_964198595.1 of Lampetra fluviatilis. Lineage (NCBI taxonomy): Eukaryota > Metazoa > Chordata > Hyperoartia > Petromyzontiformes > Petromyzontidae > Lampetra > Lampetra fluviatilis. The sequence continues at coordinate 13,697,998 of NC_136292.1, read as the reverse complement.
CTCTAAAGGGTCGGAGGATCGCCCCTTCCTTTGGCTCATCAACGATCTCCTCGTGCGGTGAGACGTCGTTTTGCAAAAATGTTGTATTGTGGATCCGCTATGCTTGAGGGGCAAACTCATTCGCATACGCACGAGAAATTGATGCATTTGGGGAAGAAGACCGCGCTGATTTTGTGTAATGATTTCTACTGGCCGGGTATGCAAAACGAAGTTCACCTGTACATTAAGGCCTGTCACGAGTGCGTGCGGCGGAAGGCGCCGGCGCAACCATATCGGGTATCATTGCAATCAATACGGGTCTCACGAGTAAACGAAATTGTCACCCTGGACATTTTGGGTCCATTCCCCCGTCACCCCGCGGGGTCACAAATATTTGCTGGTGGGTGTCGAGTACCTCACATGGTGGCCCATGGCATGGCCACTGGTAGACCAATCGGCAGGATCAATCGCAAAGGCCTTCCTGCAGGGATATGTTCTCGATAAAGGTGCCCCAGAACATCTGCTCACCGATCAGGGCAAAAACATTTCCTCCCGCATACTGAAAGAAGTGTGTGACTCACTGGGTACGAAAAATATTCAGACATCACCGTATCTCCCGCAAACCGATGGGATGGTCGAGCACCTGCATAGGACGCTGACATCTATGTTGTGCCAGCAGGTTAATTCGGCACAAACTGATTAGGATTTGTACGTTGCGGCGAGCCTGGCCACTTACAGGTTGGCCCCACATGCCTCGACGGGGTGTTCGCCATTCTACTTAATGTACGGTCGGGAACCGGAAGCCTCATCCCTGGTCAGGTTGGGCGTCCAAGCGAAGGGGATGTCATCGGCGGTGCCTGCCCCCATGCAGGTGGCATTGGACTGTCTGAAGGAGGCTAGAGAGGCCTCATTGGGTAACACGGAGCAGAGGCAGGCTGCCAACGAACGCCTGCACAGTACACAGCCTCCGTGGGAGCCATGGCGAGTGGGGGATAGGGCTTGGTTGCACTGCCCTATGGTGCCGGTGGGCACGTCGCCAAAATTCCATTGACCATAGTAGGGTCCCGTTGAAATCGTGGAGACTCATCGGGACCAGAGTGTACAAATTTGATGTGGCCGGCGGTTATGGCATGTTCACCCGTCGTGGTTGAAGAAATTTGTGTCTCCGTATTGGATATGTCCAACGATGTGTCTAACGAACCTGTTGTGCGGCGGCAGGAGAACCCACCTCAGCAGTTTACCCCCATGTGTCTGCAGGACCGCCGCTTTTGACTTGGGAGAGGTTTTCTGGCAGGCTTTCTGGCCGGCCGCAACCTCGTGTACCGGCCCGAGACGCATGGGAGCGGGAGGCGGTCGCGCCAGCGGATGACCGCTGTTACGAGGGGGCAGAACGCTGCCCCGTGCCAACGAGGAGGTGCTCCCAACCCTTGTCCCCTGTTCACCCAGGCCGGGGTGATGGTCCGGCGACGGGAACCCGCTCTCGAGGAAGGAATTTTTGTTAAAATTTCGTGCGCCGTGGTTGGACTGGATACGTTGTTAAGGGGGGAATTTTGTAATTGTATGTGGGGTTTTGTCGTGTGCTTGCCGCGTGTTACGTTGGTCGTGCTTAGCCGGGACGGCTATTTGTTTATCACGGGGGGGGGGGGGTGTAGTGGTTTAAATACGCACTGAGGGGGGAAATTGTACACACGTGCGTGTGGAGTATAGTGGGGGCATATTGGGACATACGGCTGTTACCAGGGGCCAAAAGGTGAGTCGGAGACGGTCCACTGAGCAATTAGGGATGCAGGGCTGTGATTGGCTGGTTGTTGTTGTGTGTGGAATGGCGCCTCCAAGTCTGGAAAAGGAAACAGGTGGCAGTGGGGGCTAGAGGGCGAGGGGCATCGGGGGGAAGCCAACTAATTAATTGGGAATTAATAATGGCGGGGATAAATAGAAGGGAGTTTGAGAGTTGCGGAGAGTTGGAGCGGAGTCGTGCCTGGGAGCGAATGCAGAAGGTCGGAGCTGAAGAGAAGAAGTCTAGAGTAGCAGTGGAGTAACGAGAAGTATAGGGTAGCAGTGGAGTAACAGAAGAAGTATAGAGTAGCAGTGGAGTAACAGAAGAAGTATAGAGTAGCAGTGGAGTGAAGGAAGAAGTATTGTGTAGTGGCTAGAGTGAGGCAGAGAAGCTGCGAGAGAGAGCGGCTGGAGTGAGACGGAGAAGCCGCGAGAGAGCGGCTGGACTGTGATGAAGCAGCGGAGAGGAGAGTCGGGAGAGATGGCAGAGCGGAGCGAGCGAGACCGGTGGAGCGCGGCGAGCGAGCGGAGAACGCGTCGGAGAGTGTTACTGAAATGTGCTGCGCTAGTAGAAATAAAGTGACGACAGAAAAGCAAGAAGTTGTCCGTGTAAGGTGCAGCACTACAGCTGCAATCCGTACAGCGTCTACTGCCGCCTTGGATTGGTGAAAGGACCTTAACATTCAACTGTGACATCATCTATACAAACTGTTTCTTACATGTGTAGTACCGTCGAATACAGGTCGACACCCGGGGTTGAGGCACACTGAGGTTTATTACACCAACGTTGTGACATACACACTTGAGGGGGTATTGGCCCCCTCACCCGTCTATCTGAGGACACACCTCCTAGCTAACCCTAGCCTGCCTCAGAGTCCCTCCTCTCGTGGACTAGGGGAGGTTATCTTGGCCCGACACTGGTCAGTCGGGCCCGGTACTCAGAGTCCAGACCAACACTGGCTCTGGCTCTGGCACCACGCCACTGGCTCGAGCCTGCGCGGTCCTGACAAGGACGGCGTACCAGGGGGAGACCAGGGCTCTATCTAGGACGTCTTCCGTCTTCTCTTCTTAGCTAACCCAACTCTCCCCAGCCCCCCGATACATTCCCCTTTTATACATCCCCCTCCCTGAGGGGTGGGGCCCCGGGGGATCGTAACGTCCGAAGCGCGGACGTCGTAGAGGGCACCTGCCCGTGCACTGACGTAGCCCCGCCCACTGTGCTAGTTTCCCGTAGGATCCCATACATATCAGCTCTACACATATTTCCTCCGTAAGACCCCTACATCACCCCCCCCTGTACAGCTCGCAGCCGTCCCGGCTGCAACATTGACAATAAAAGTTTATTCAGCCCTCGATTCCCCAGCGTGTGCCTCATTTTTTTTCAACAATAACGCAACGAGAAGAACAACAGGAAGGAGGGGAAAAAAAATAACCCGACGAACCCCCCCCGCGAATAAATACGAAAACCGTAGGACGAGCGTATATACACGTGTTTCTTTACCTGGAGTCCCCCCCCCAGCCCCCCACAGAACACACACAACACACACAACACACACAACCAATAATCGTACAACGCAACGCGGCACGTGCCGGGAACACAGCACGGACGCCCCACACCGTGAGCACAACATGCGAATGTACACGGGAAAGAGAAGCCACAAAAGATGCAAAAAAAATAAAAATAAAAATTTTTCTCTTCTCTTTTTTTTCACAAGAGTTTGCGCATTTTTGCGCGCGTCCTCGCCGCAGGCCCGTCACACGGGACAGGCCCGACCGGCAGGCCGTCGGCCGGCAGGTCGTTGGCCGGCAGGTGTTCATCACAGAGCGAGTCTGTTGCCGACGTCGCAAGACCCTCAGCATCACCTGCGGGGGTCGTCGGGGGTGAGCCCGTCACTCCCGGTGCACCTGGGGGTGGGACAGCCGGCAGCACGTTAGGCGGGAGCAATGGAGAAGACCCCTCTGAGTCGGACGCCCCCCCACATGCTTGGCCACGCGCGTGTGTAGTGGGATCTCGCACCGCAACGAAGGGTTTTAGCCTGGCGGGGTGGACAAACCACCGGCGCCTCCCCCATTGAATGCGCACGCACTGAGGTCTCAGGACCTCAACCACCTCGACGGGACCCCGCCACGGTCGCAGCAGTTTAGAGGAGGACGCGAGCGGTACCTGGGGACAGTGCAACCATGCCCTGTCCCCCGGCTTCCACTGTATCACATGCGCGCGACCCATTCTGAGGTGCTCATTAGCCCTCTGCCGCCTGGCAGAATTCTGCATGGCAGCATCCCGTGCCTCCGTTAATTTTTCCAGGTTGAATTTAACATGTTCGGCCAATTGAGTTTTTCCCTGCGGCGCCGGGATCTGCAGTTGGGCCTGAACAGGTGGCTCCGGTTCGCGGCCATACATAAGGAAAAAGGGGGAAAATCCCGTCGCAGCATGGGGGGCCAACCGGTATGCTGACAGGACCCCCTGAATTTTCAAATCCCAATCCGTCTGTGAGTCAGAAACGTGCTGCGACAACATCGACGTGATGGTACGATGCAACCGCTCGACCATCCCGTCGGTTTGTGGGTGATATGGAGAGGTGCGAATCTTTTTAGTGCCAAGGATCTCACAGACCTGTTTGAGCAATTTGCTTGAAAAATGTTTACCCTGGTCGGTCAGCAGCCTCTCGGGAGCACCTTTGTCAAGGACGTATCCCTGGACAAAGGCCTCCACGATGGCTGCCGCCGACTGGTTGGCCAGGGGCCAGGCCATAGGCCAGCGCGTGAAATATTCAACCCCGGTTAGCAAATACCTATTTCCCCTAGGGGTGGCGGGGAACGGTCCTAGAATGTCCAGCGCGACGAGTTCGTTCACCCGGGAAACCCTGATAGATTGCAGGGGCGGATTCGACTCCTTCGCTGGTGGTTTGCGCTGTGCACATCTAGGGCACGATCCTAATAGATCCCCGACATCCCTTGTCATGCCCGGCCAAAAGAAATCAAGTTGGAGCAAGGCCAGGGTCTTTTGGGTACCCAGGTGGAGGAGGCGCTCGTGAGCGGCCCACACCACCCTACCCCGTAACCCCGAAAGGACCACCAGCCGGTGGCGATGGGATTTCCTGTTCCAATGCATTAACAACCCACCGAGCATTTCCCATGCGTCGGCATCACCCCTCCCCCGCCCCCGGTCCCTGACGCGGCGGCGCAACGCAAGGAGGGAAGTATCTTCCATTTGCAACCGGCCCCATTCCGTAGCAGGCAACCCCAACAGGGAATCAGAACCCTGTTGTGCGATAGAATTAGTCATTGATGCTGCGTCATCAGCAGCCGCCAAGACCGGGACAGGCAATTCAGCAGGATGCCTGCACCGACCCGACCCCAGGAGGCATGCGCATTCGGGGGTGGTCGGCATGCGTGACAGGGCGTCCGCGTTGGTGTGGCGAACGCCCTTACGGTACGTGGTCTGAAAATCAAAATCCTGGAGAACCTCCAGCCATCGAGACAATTGTCCCGATGGTTGTTGGACTCGCAGGGCGTACTGTAGCGCTGCATGGTCTGTACGGACGGTGAAACACTGTCCGTACAGATACGGCCGGTACTGCTGGATGAAGTAGACAATTGCCAGCAGTTCCCGACGCGTGACACAATATCGTTGCTCCGCTGGAGACAACACTCGGCTACCGTACGCGACCACCCGTTCGACGCCCTCGACCACCTGGGACAGCACGCCCCCAATACCTGTGTTGCTCGCGTCAGTATCGAGCACAAAGGGTTTTGAAAAATCGGGATAAACCAGGGGAGGGGCATTAACCAGAGCGTCCCGAAGTGAGCGGAACGCAGCCTCCTCCTCCTGTCCCCAATGGAAACGGACCCCCTTTGACGTCAAAGCGTGCAGGGGCTTAGCAATGGTGGCAAAGTCCGCGACAAAGCGTCAGTAGTATGACGCGAAACCAACAAAGCTCCTGACCTCTCCCACCGAGGTGGGAGTCGGCCAGGAGCTGACGCACTGCGTTTTGGCGGGATCGGTAGCAATACCCGAGCGCCCTACGATGTGCCCCAAATAACGTACCGATTCGCGCAACAAATGACACTTTTGGGGTTTAAATTTCAAATTAGCAGCCCGCATTTTGAGGAAAACGGCCCGCAACCTCTGGAGATGCTCGTCAAATGTTCTGCTAAAGACGATAACGTCGTCCAAATAGATTAAACACGAATCCCACTGCAATCCAGCCAAAACCAATTCCATCAATCGCTGGAAAGTCGCCGGCGCCGAGTGTAATCCCATCGGCAACCGGTTAAATTGGAAGAGACCATGTGGCGTACGGAATGCGGTTTTAGGCTTAGATTCATCGTCCAGAGGAAGCTGCCAGAATCCCGAAAGTAAATCCAATGTGGAGAAGAATCGCGCCCCCGCCAAGGCGTCGAGCGATTCATCAATACGGGGAAGCGGGTATGCGTCAGCAACGGAAATTTTGTTGAGGCGGCGAAAATCGACGCAAAACCGCAACGATCCATCCTGTTTCTTTACCAGAACGATCGGTGCTCCCCACGGGCTGGTAGAGGGAGAAATGATATCGGCTGCTAACATGTCATCAACAGCCGATTTGACATGGTCCTTCTCGGCGGGACTCAGCCGGAAGGGATTTTGGCGTATGGGCGCGCTGTCACCAGTATCAATATGGTGACGCAGCAAATGGGTGCAGCCCAGATCGAATTTGTTTTGACTAAACACATCGGCGAATTCGCGCAATAGTGTCCTAAGTTTTTGACGCTCTACATCCGACAGGTCCGTCGATCCCGCACAAAGCGCCTCAAGCCACCCTTCATCGGTGTCCGAATGTGGAGTCGGCAGAGTGGCAGCGTGCACGTGATTTGCGACAGACTCCTCACAGGGCACCGGCGTTGCGTGAGCAAGCACGGTCCCCTGGGGAATTACCACGGCCTGCGACCCCACATTGAGGACCGCGATGAAGGGGTCCCCGTCCCCCCTTACAATGGTCTGAGCGGGAATCAAATGCGGCCCGCTAACCCCAGCCCTAGATGGCCCGAGCAGGACACCCTGGTCCCCAACACCCTTAGCGAAGGGCCTACGAAGCTTTAGGGGCACCAACATTTGTGCCCCCGGCGGCACGCGAACCGTCTGAACTACAAACGCGGGTACCGTCGCGAGCGCCGAGCGATCCGTAGTAGGGGAAGGCAAAAACGCCATCCGCCGTCCCGACGGGAGTTCAATGCAACCCTGATTAATCATAATCCGAATCGGCATTTTGCCCAAGAAATCCGTCCCCAGCAGGCACGGAACCGCCAGCGAGGAGGACACAAAAATAGGGCTGGACAATTTAATATCACCGATCGAAATTTGCGCGCGAATCTGCCCCATGATACCCAGTGAGCCCCCTTTAGCAGCGTAGAATGGGACATTAACCGGTAGCAAGGGACGACTTTGGACAGGGAGAATGTTGTATATTAGTTCCGAAATGATGGTTGCCGACGCACCTGTATCGACGAGGATACGCACTTCGACCCCGTCAATATACCCTACTACGGCCGACGACCCCGACGGCGCAGCTAGAACGCGATGGGCCAACACGGACCACTGGGCGGGTTCGAATTCGGTCCCCATAGTGGTTCGTGTTGGCCCCACGGTGTGCAATGTTGGCCCCCCGTTCGTTGCGGTGTATACATGTGTAACGGGTGTGTGCTTTGGCCAAACATGTGGGGTGCCGCGACTCGCCGGGTCATGTCGGTGGAGCTTGGGAGGAGGAGGAGGAGGGCCGGCGTCCCGGCGAGGCGTCGTCCCCCGCTGTCGAGGGGAGCGGCACCCCGAGGCGACGTGGCCCCGGATGCCGCAGTTATAGCAGCGCAGGAGCGCAGGTGGTGAAGACGGGCGGTCGGAGCGGGCCGACCCATCCCGGTCCGCCCGTGCTCCCATCCGTTGCTGCTGTCGGAAGTCGGCGGCGTAGACCTCCTCCGTCGGTGAGGTGATGGCAGCCACCGTACGGCCGGTAGCTGCCCTGCTGGCCTTCCTTCGCTGCGACAGGAGGTTGGCGTGGAGGAGCCGCGCCGCTTGGAGGGAACCCATCTCCACGTCCTCCTGCGCGACGATAGCGACGTCCAGGTCATCCGCCAGCAGAAGGATCTTCTCGGTGACCATGGCGTCGATGCCTTGGTCATCCATACGAGGGAAGGCCGTCTTTGCGAGCGCCAGAAGGCTCGTACGGTAGGCGAGGGGCGACTCCTTCGCACCCCGCTGGCGGTCGTAGAATCGCTGCCTACACTCCGCCGAGGGTCCGTAAACCCCAGCCAGCAATTGCAGCGCCATCTGAAGAGTAGAGGGCTTGTCCCTCGATGCGGACGTAAGAGCGGCGAGGGCGTCGCCGTCAAGGAGCGCCGGTAGTGCGCAGAGGGCTTCGTCGTCTGACCACCCCGCCATCTCTTGATGCGCGAGGAAGTGCCGCTGAAATCCCCCCCAGTCGCCCTCCTCAGCCACAAACTCCTTCAGCGGGGGCAGCCTTTGGTGTAGCGCAGCGACCGCCGTGGAGGCCCGCACTTTGATGTCCCCGCGACTCGGCCGAGCGTCAGCACGAACGGCAGCTGTAATCGCCTGTCGCGCAGATAGTGACGCTCCGTCCGAAGGCGGTGACGCGGCAGCCCCAGCGGAGCCGATGTCGGACCCCAAGTTGAGGTTGGCCACGCCCTCGGCAGCTGCTGCGGCGATGGCGGGACTTTCAAAAGTGCCGTCGGTAGAAATGGCGGGAAGGTGCAACGGCCGTCGGCCGTCCTCGCCCCGCGGTGGTCCAGCAGCCCCCAGCCGAGTGATGGTCTCGAGTGTGGCGGCAGCAGCGTATAGCAGCTCCGCCAACCTCGCGTGCGCCAGCCGAAGTCCGTCGGACAGCAACTCCCCTTCCTCCCGATGCCCCGGTAAGGACGCATTCGGTCCCGGCTGCTCGTTGCCCCCATCAGCCGTCTCTGGTACCGCACTTCCCGCGGTGTCCTCCGCCTCCTGCACCCCGGCCCGAGCTGTTCGGCGCGTGTCCATGTTCGTTGTTGTTTACTTCTGACGCCAGATGTAGTACCGTCGAATACAGGTCGACACCCGGGGTTGAGGCACACTGAGGTTTATTACACCAACGTTGTGACATACACACTTGAGGGGGTATTGGCCCCCTCACCCGTCTATCTGAGGACACACCTCCTAGCTAACCCTAGCCTGCCTCAGAGTCCTCCTCTCGTGGACTAGGGGAGGCTATCTTGGCCCGACACTGGTCAGTTGGGCCCGGTACTCAGAGTCCAGACCAACACTGGCTCTGGCTCTGGCACCACGCCACTGGCTCGAGCCTGCGCGGTCCTGACAAGGACGGCGTACCAGGGGGAGACCAGGGCTCTATCTAGGACGTCTTCCGTCTTCTCTTCTTAGCTAACCCAACTCTCCCCAGCCCCCCGATACATTCCCCTTTTATACATCCCCCTCCCTGAGGGGTGGGGCCCCGGGGGATCGTAACGTCCGAAGCGCGGACGTCGTAGAGGGCACCTGCCCGTGCACTGACGTAGCCCCGCCCACTGTGCTAGTTTCCCGTAGGATCCCATACATATCAGCTCTACACATATTTCCTCCGTAAGACCCCTACACATGCAATACGAAAGAAGAATATGATTACAAATGCACCCATGTCTATCGAAACACACACACACTTATACACGCTACTGACACTGACAACACAAACGTCTCCGAGGTAGCGGCCACAACTCTTCTAGTTAGCTTGCGCCAGTGTGTTAACAAAGTCGGGCGACTGAACAGGATCGTGAAATGATGATGAGGACATTAATTTTGGTGCTCGCAATGAAGAAACACTTGATGAGAAGCCAGAGGATTTGTTTGTCATCCATTTTCCCAACAGTTTTAGATCGCTAATGTATGCACGTACGTTGAACTTCTTTCTTACTGCACAATGCCAACCGCGCTTATCGGAGGTGCAGGGGAAGAATAACAATGCGGGAGTAGAACAGGTCAAACAAATATACACGAAAATACAGTGCCTTGCACCCTCTCATATTAAGAAAGTGGCGCCACGTGCTCTCAGCCTTGATGGAGCAGGCCTTGGTGTCGTGGTCTGATCGCGTATGCACAATGAAAGTGAAAATGGGGACAGTTCTGGGAGAAACCACATTCATTTGCCTCTTCCCCTTCAGTACGAACGAATGGGAGAGGTAACAGAACGTTTACACATCTGACACTCGACGTTTCGCTGCTCATAAGAATGGGCTCAATCAGTGGCGTCACTAGGGTTGGTGTCACCCAGTGCGGTAACTCATGGTGTCACCCCTCATGGACCTTCGCTCGTACCACACCATGCAGAATCCTTAATGTTTTTTGTACTAATGTTGCTCGTAAATCGTAATTCCCGTATATCACTGAATGTAATGAAAATAGTAGTGACATAAACAACAAGAACAAGTTATTGATATAAGTTATTGATATAGGTGCACAACTACTAATTACCAAAATATTGTAGCTAAAACACCAGAATAAAAAAAATCAGCGACTATAAAAACACCAGCAGCGACGAAAGCAACAGCGCGTGCTTGTAGCGCGTGCAGACGAAACCACGTGACTCGAAGCGTCACTGTAATTTGGTAATAATGACTGCTGACCGCAGCGCATTAGAAGATTCAAAAGGTAAATTAGCACAAAGTTTTTGCCTTGTACGTATATTGTACATGTAAGCTGGGCTTACGAAAAAGTTTTTGTTGTTATAACTTACAGGGATATTTTTATTAAAAATAATACATTTGTGCTGAAACACTGCATAATTTTTTATAGACAGTCATTTTGGGGTCACCCCCTCCGATGGTGTCACCCGTTGCGGTCCGCACCCCCCGCACCCCCCTAGTGACGCTACTGGGCTCAATCAACATAACGGCGCGCGAGCAAATCCACCACGTTGTTTATTCGTGACCAGGGGCGGTTTCTTCATTAGGGCGATTGGGCGACGCACCACCAATGTCATTCAACCACAGAGTCACGCTAGCCGTCACTGTCAGCCTCTGGATATAGTCCAATCAGCGTCATGTCACGTTCTGTGGAGTACCGCCTCTTTTTGGGCGATTTCACTACGGCTGAGAATCGCCCCGAGTGGCCCCATAGACTTACATTCAAAGATGTTTTTTTTCGAACGGGGGCGCTGCAATGCATTCTCTATGGCTTCCGGAAGGGCATACACTAACGTGCTTACGTCATCATACGTGCTAACGTCATCATACGTAAGCACGTTTCATCCAACAATATAATTTATCGCCACCTAGTGAGTATATATACAAACAAGATGTATTGTAAGAGTCACTTTATTTTTCATTAATATTAAAGAAGTGAAGTTGCCTTTACATGCTTAAGCTGTTAATTTATTCATTGCATGGGTGTGCCTTATCAATCATCCAGACATTTGCCCCCCCTGAGAGATTTTGCAGGAGCCGCCACTGTTCGTGACGTGAGCAATCGTTTCGCTGGGGCACGGGGGCCTCGTTAAGCAGATTGTGAAGTTGCCGATACACGGAGCAATCAGCCGACAGCAATCCGCGCGATCTGTACACGTTGGCTGCTGCCATCGTCGCAGTCACGCAAGCAGATCACGTCTCTCGTTTAATTCTCTAAATAATGTTCAAGCGCGTTTTTTATGCAGATGATCAGAAAAGTAACACATTGATAGATGCTAGACAATCCGCATTGGGTTCAATCACCTCGTTGCAGGCCAGAACTACGCATTCAACTCACTCACCCGCCCACTCACTAAAACAAAGATCCCCCGTATAGCCTGAGACTGTTGAGCGAAGTTCTGTTAGCGAGCACCTATGAAGGCCGGCACGGCACACGAGGGGATGGGTGGTCTGGCTAGCACCACACATTTGTCTCCCCAGTGGCGATGTTTACACACCGCACCAGGTACTCATTTTAGACTGAGTCGACCTAGGGGAGGCCCAGGACCAGTTCAGATAATCGTCACGGATGGTGTTGGTGTGCGTGAGTGGGAATCAAACTCGGGTTACCGGGTTCGTAGTGCAGCGCGCGAACTACTACACCACCGCTCTCACTCACTCACCCACTCATTCACTCACCCACTTACTAACCCACTCACTCACCCACTCACTCACCCACCCACTCCCTCACCCACGCACTCACCCACTTACTCACCCACTCACTTACCCACTGACCTCACCACACTGCAGGTCGTACCACATATCTTTCTGCTTCTTCCCTCGCACTGCTCTATTTTGCAATTGCCTCCCATCATCTCTTTTCCCGAGCTCTCATAATAACCTTGCTCCATTCAAAGTCTCCATTACAACTCTGATGGTGCTGTTTGCTGCTGGCCAGTTGACAGTGTGGCCTGTGGGGCCTGTGCTCAGTGGTTGCAAGAAACAAAAACACGCAACGACGGTCGTGTTAATGTGATTATCCGTCAATATTTCAACCTTTCCCTTCCTCTCCATGAGACATCCAGCATTGGTATTTCCCAGATTAAAATACATTAAATATTTTCTCAGTATCAAGAATATCAGGCTAAATTTTTAAGAAACCTCTTTCAGATAATGTTGGGACCGTGCCACTTGGAAATGTCATCGAGTCGCCTCTGCTTCTCTGGGTAAACAAAGCGATTCACAGATCAGAGTTGGGACACAAATTCGGGCTCTGTCATCGAACCGGACCCGGAAACCTCACCACTAGGCCTCGGCAAGGTAAGGTAAAAGTTAAAAGGTAAAAACAACGAGCCTATTTTTACCCTACCTTTTACCTTACCACAATACAATCACTCTACCCTACCTTTTACCCTTTAGCAGGTAAGGTAAAAAGCAACGAGCCTATTTTTACCCTACCTTTTACCTTACCACAATACAATCACTCTACCCTACCTTTTACCCTTTAGCAGGTAAGGTAAAAAGCAACGAGCCTACCTTTTACCCTACCTTTTACCCTTACCCCATATAAATTACCCAATTACAGGGTAATTAGTAGGGAACTACACATGAACAAGGTTAATAACGGTAAATGCTAGGTAGAGCGCTTTATTCATATAGAATACTCTCCATGATTCCAATTTTACACGCTTTCTTTTAACTCACTCTGTCTGTTGTTGTCATTGTTGTTGTATCCTCAAATCTTGTAACTAAATTTTTACCCACTTCCTAATGTGATATCGACTGCAAATTTGGTATACTTATGTTATACTGATGACAACACTATATTCTATCATAAAATCCTTTTTTATATGTTATGTTTCGGCTTGGCTCTAATTGTCCACGCTCAACTGACGTCTGTAAATCTCCACGGCCCCTTACGTTATGGCAAGCTTCTGGCCACTTCCTGGAGTCGTGGAGTTCTGCCATTATTCGTGCGTTTCATAAAAGCGTGTTTTAATAAAGTTTGTTTTCATATTACTTATTAAATGGAGGCCAGAGACTGCGCCACGGAGCTTTTAGCGGTAAACAAGGCACCATATTTACCGGGTAATACTTTGCGCTACCTTTACCCTACCGGGTAATTCTTCCAAGCTACCTTTACCCTTCCCTTTACCTTACCCCTTGACATGTCGACACCTTTACCCTTTTACCCGGTAAAAAGGGTAAATTACCTTACCTTGCTGAGGCCTACTCACCACCCTCACCCTTAGGCTACAACCATCAGAGCTGTGTCGGGGCCCCCCTCACTCGGGAGCGCCCCCCCCCCCGCCACAAGGGGGGGAAGCGGTGGTGCCCCCTGCCCGCCCCACCTCAGCCTCGACTGTGACGTGGAGGCCGTGTTAGCGGTGACGCGTGCAATCACGCGGCCCGAAGTTCGTGAACCGCGGCGTCTCCGCGTTAACTGCTTGGGGCTGCTGCTGCGGCTGCTGCCCGGAGGGACCCGTGTGTGTTATGAGGTCGTTAGGGGGAGCAGGGACGCAGATGGAAGAAATGGCAGCAGCCAAATCGCTGCAGAACTTCCCTCATTCAAATCAACAGCCCCGAGTGATATGAATAAAATGAGACGCGTATTGTTACGAGGTATAAAATGTCCCCGTGAAATTGGCACGTAATGTATTCATACGCATTATTATTAATATCACCGTACGTATATTTATGTTCTATTACAATTGTTAATGGGATCATGTATTTGTTTCAGGTTTCACTAAACAATGTGCGTTAACACTGCCTTCCCCTCGCATGCTGTAGGTGGCCTCACATGGACGGCTACTGCTGAGGCTGCTGCACAGCTGAGCGGTGATCTCAGAGCGATCACCGCATTGCCCTAATGGCTGTTGGGATTCCTCCACACACCTTCTGAGTCAGTTGAGGCGGTTCGGGCACCTGGTAAGAATGTACCCCGATAGACCCCCCCCCCTGCAACTCTACCGGGCGCGTCACACTGAGTAAAGACCCCGGGACCAGCTCAGCACACGCTGGCGGGACTATGTCGCTCGGATGGCCTGGGAACGCCGAGGAATTGCCCAGGAAGAGCTGGAGACTGTCGCCAGGTAAAGGGAGGTATGGACCGCCATACTCAACATGCTGCCGCCGCGATCCTCACCAGACAAGCGGACTGAGAAACGAACAATCGAACGTTCCGGGATGATTCCTGAATGTGGGACGATGTAACCCCACCACAACCCAGGGCGGTGACATCGTCCATTGGTAGCACGTTCTACGCTTATCGCAGAAGGTTTGCGGTTCGACTCTGACAGGCCGCCCCTGGGTAATGCTGCGTTTGAATATTCACCACGCAGTGACTACGCGCCCTCTGCTTCACTCGCAGTGGACATTGAATATCCCGTGATGCCATTCGAATAATACTTGGCCAATTGTGTCCAGGCGTCATGGTCCAGATTTGTTAAATTGGAAGAAAAAAAACTACCTACGAATTTCTCAATTGGGATTACACTTAGCAATTATTGTTCCCTGCTGGCATACTAATGACCGATTGCAAGCCAGGCGATGAGTTACCTTGTGCCACACAGCAACACCTACTAATGGGGGTCCCCTAGGCTAGACCACATCACAATCATCGCCCCCCCATACCGACAGACTCGTTCCCACTTGCAGGCCAGCAGCTGCGTCAAGCTCGCACCAACACGAAGAATGAGGGTGCCCTTTCACATGTGTAGTGGTGATACGCGCTGGGGTAGGGATCGTGTGCCAGCGCGTAGTGATTGGCTGTGTGTGTTGGTGACGCGCGCTGACGGTGAAGGATCAGGGGTCAGCGCGGGGTCGGGGGTTATGAGGAAGTGATTGGTTGGGTATGAGTGACGCGCGCTGACAGCGATGGGATCCTGGGGCAAGCGCGCGGGGATTGGTCAACTAAGGGGGATGCTCACGTCGAGGTCCGCATACGCTCCGTCTCCCGTGAGCGGGGGCTATATAAGGTGGTGCGCACAGGCGCACGGGGAGCGAGTGACCAGCGAAGACTGAAGACGGAGGAGGAAGAGATAGGGCCCTGGGGTACCTAGTCCCGCTGTCCTGTAGGGGCCGGGGCTCTGTGTGACCCAGAGGCGGAACCCTGGGACCCGGGGCCGAGCGTTCGTGAGAGGGCCGGCCCTTGGGACTCAGAGGTTGTGGCCCACGCCCAAGCTGGGGTGGGCCTGTAGGCTCCACGGACGTTACGGGGCAGAATGCAGTGTGAGCCATAGTAACTACACGTGTCAAGTGAAGTGTGTGTAGTCAGAGGAATAGTGACCACACGTGTCAAGTGAAGTGTGTGTAGTCAGAGGAATAGTGACCACACGTTGTATCGTGACAAGTCAAGGTTTAATAAAAAGTGTGCTACCCGTCAAGTGGTTTCCTGCCGTCATTCCAATACTTCACATGTGTTGAGATGAGGTGCCCATGCAAGTCGCCTGTTGCGAGACACCAAGAAGTGAAGGAGGGCGGCTCTGTAAACAACACCAATCAGTGCCACTCTGATTCTGCAGGGTGCCATGAACTATGCAAGATGCGGCTGTGGGCCCCCCTTCTTTCTCACGACTAACGTTTACTGAAATAACTACGGATGGTTTTTAACTCATATACAATAATATGCAGGCTATAACTTTTTGATATTTAAATATTAGTTTAGATGCACCATGTATTGGGTTTACAGGAATACAGTCTCACAGTGACTGTATTAATAAAACAGATTTAACGTTAAAATACTCAGAATTAAGTTATCGTGCATCTTGCTTTCATGCCAGCCCATCGGTCTGGAGTGTCCTCAAAGGGGGTTGATCACGCAACTTGATACTGCTCTTAATTCGATAGCCAGACGCGTTACTCATGGGGCTTGGTACATGGTAGACCGCAGGTAATTATTTATTATTAAAAACAAGTTTTAATTATTTCTCTTAACATGTTGTTACTTGTTTATCTGTTGATTCGGGGCCCCCTTGTTGTCGACTGGGCCCCTATGAGTCGCATAGCGCGGCATACCCCATAGTTGCGCCTCCAGTGCAGCCAAGTGTGGACTAATATCATCTGTTCCTTCTGTATGGGATATTGTGTTGCTCCCTCACGTGCATAATGTTTCTCTTGATGCCCCGGTTTCCTCCCACATAAACACTCACTAATTGGCTGAAAACATCTTCATATATACGGGAACTGTTAGAGCAATTGTTAGCACCGGCTCATCCCCTCGAAGCCTTTCAGCTTGTCTATGGTTACTAAGCCGATTGTGAGATGCAATTTGCAAGAACAATTATATATACAACTAATCGTTATTATTTTTATAATGAAAGTTATGCCCTCCTATTCTTGGGGTGTGTTCAGACGAATGTGGCATGTTTACAGAAAAGAAGATGACAAAACTGCGTCAAAATGTGTTGAAGTCCCAGCATCAGTTCTACTGAGTGAACAAAACGATGTCAAAGTGATGCCCTGAGCCAGGGCTGGACACTCCACATTCACGTGACAGGGACGTGTCTATCCTTTTAGCTCAACCACTTCTCCACAAGGCGGTACTGATTTTATGGATCCCCTGCGGAATTGATGTGGGTGAATCAACTCTGAATCAGGATTAAAATGTTGAAGCCATCCGACTGCGAGCGGCTCGCTGGCTCGAGCCCCTGAGCCACCGGATGGTTTACCGACTGCGTGATGCCATGGACACACGGAAGAGAAGTGTTCGGTGCACCCACTTACAGGTCACAATCGGATCGAAGGAAGGCACTGAATCGTGCAGTAACATGATAAATTATATGAATGCATAGGATTAACCAATCATCGTCAAGGGGTGGCCAAAAATAGGCTTTTTCGATGCAAAAATCGTCACTTTCTGTCATGTGACAGGCATCACTTTATAGATTAAAAAAATGTATTCAAAATGTTATAGCTCGAACAATGCTTGAGCCATGCTTGACACATAGACACAGCCTGTGACTATGTGTTCGAGCATGGATCAAGCATTGTTCGAGCTTTGTATCGTAAAAAATGTCGATTCCAGGATTAATCGAGCACTGGATAGTTACAAATATGTCGATTCTTATTCCAGCATTCCTTATATGGGAAAAGCCACTTCAATTTGCTCCATATGTAATAAAGGTCGTGCTGGAGACGTCGTTTCGCCGGCCTGTCGGCGATGCGCGGCGTCGGGGAGAGCAGCAGACGGAGGTAGAGGACCCGCAGCTCCCAGCAGCTCGACCTCGTCCGCCTCGACCTCTTCCTCCGACGGAGGGTCCGGTGGGTTTCTTTTCTTGAGGTGCTTGGACATTTTCTAATAATCGTCCAAACGGTCTCAAGAGACACTTCTGTCACCAATGTAATAAAGGTCGTGGAAGCGACTTCTGGAATCCGGTCTTTATTTGTCTTTCTTTACAACACTCCTTCACGCTGCTGACAGACAGCGTGAGAGGGATAGAGAGAGAGAGAGAGACGTGCGCAGCCACGTGGCAGCCTGGACCCCCGCTCTCGCGTGGCCTCTCCCTCCGTTCGTTTCAGTTCTGACCCCGTGTTGTTCGTTTCCACTCCTATTTAATACCCGGGTCACGTGGTACCTTTCCACCAATCCTGGTTAGCCTCTATGGAATCTTCCAGACTCCATCATAGGCTGCCGGGACCACGCCCCTGACTCGTCTCCCCATTGGCTGTGGCTAAAGCCAGCAGAACCAATCCTCTACTTACAGCTGTCACCTTTCCATTACGTCAGGGCCACGCCCCTAGGCTTCCCCCCATTGGCTATGGACCAGGACCGGCAGAGCTAATCATCTTGACGAGTTGTGATCCGTCAGCGAACCGGATATATTCTCACATTACACATATATGGGCCTAAACATTAACACAATGTATCATTCATTCTGTGGCAGATTCATTATGCAGTGACTGACTTGGAGATGTACGTTCTTGGAGGCAGTTATTTTATTAAATCGAGCACCCTTTGCACAATACACACCCTACGCTTGTACACACTCTTCCCTCTCTCTCGTTTATACACAATTATACATAAGTCGCAAGCCTATATACAACGCTAGCCGTCTGACACTGACGGCGCTGAACCGAGACAGCCAACTACCGTCTAGCAGCGCAATATCAGATGAAGACGACAGTGACAAAGGCGTCGAGACAACAGCGACGATGGCGACAATCTTCAACAGCAACAATGGGGATCCCACTTCAAACGACAGCCCCGAGGTCCCCTCCCGGGGCCCCTCTGATACTGTCAGCGTGGCCTGGCTCCGCCCTGGCCACGCCCCCCTTCTGGAACCTACTAGCGGGTTCTCGACGTATCCCTTCCGTAACCTTTCCCCTACATCCCTCTCTGGTCTATCACGTGCCCTGCTGTCAGTCAGGGTTGCTGTAAGCTAAAAATCCCCTTCCCTGCCAGCAACCAGCGCTATGCTGCTAAGTGACCAATTAATTGTCACTACACTTATACTCTGTTCCAGCGCGTGCATTTCCGGACACTGTGATGCCACAGCCACGAAGCCGCTCTGCAGGAGCCCCACCTACGACTCGACCACCGCCAAGCGACGGGGACGACGCGGCTTCCCACTCACCAACCCCCCGCACAAACACACACACACTGACCCCCATGTAGAGCCTCGCGGGGAAGCCACCTGGTTCACAGGTTTTCACCCAGGAGCCCCGTAGGGGGAACATCCTCCATGGTTTTCCCTGGGACCAGGGAATTGACTAAGGCTTTCCCCAGGCTGAATTACCCTGCGGCGCCGTGAATTAACGTGAAAATGCACGATCACGATGAGGCTACGCAGCCACCATGGATAGAAACATACCCCGCACACACGGATCGGTGGTCAGGTAGTGAGGGGGGGGGGGGGGCGGAACCACGAATGGCGGGGAAAACGGGGTCGTTCCTCTAATTGGTCGGGCGCTTAGCGGCAAACTCGGATGCGGACGTCGCTGAAACGGTCCGAGTGGGGCTAGGGTACAGGTGAGCGCTCTGATTGGCGTGCGGATTTGGGCTCTTTGATGTAGGAAAGGATAAAAGGACGATAGAAAGGGGCAGGAAGGTCTCTTGCTTTTCGTCAGCCACTGGGGGCGGTCGTCTCTTCAGTCCAGCTAATCGAACGTCCGTGTGACGAGTCGAAGTGCTGTGAGGACGGGTACACCGGAGCGTCGAAACGTGAGTAAGAGAGAGAGCTGGTATTTAGCATAATAGCCAATGAGGTTTAAGTCCTAACAGACTAGGGTTCAGACCAACGGGAGATAGTTTTAATCCTGCCTTGCCGATTCCGACTGATTCAGTGAGAGTGGCTCGCAGTCGCGCCGATAATAAATCGTTACTAACTTATCACAGCCTCGTGTGAATTCTGCGAGCCTGGGTGGAAAACGCGTGGTGCTGTGTGTGTGTGTGCGCTCGTAACGTGAGTGGTCGGTGCTTCCGCGGGTGCACGCTCCGTTCCGTGGCTGTGGATACCCGTGCTGCGTGAGGACTCACACCCACCGCGAACACCCGACCCACAGCCCTTTAAACCACCCGTAACAAAAACGCCCAATCGGCGACGCGGGCGCGATCAACGTCATTTGCCCTCCGACCCCTGACCCCCCGTTCAGCGAGTGTGATTGGTGCGCGGGGTTGTGTGAGGGGAGGCATCGCGTTTGATTAGCAGAGAGGCAACAGGGTGCTTTCAGGCGGCCGTGAGCCAGCGCCGAGCCATGCCCCACAAGCAGGACTCGCGGACTCGCGGGGGTTTGACCCAGGGAGCAGAGCCGGTGGGCGGCAGCCCTTCCCCCGCGAGCGAGGAGCGCAGCAGCAGCAGCTGCTCTCACACGAGTGAGGGATCGGGAGACGGCGGACCCCCTACAGCCGGCGCCCAGCAGGGAAGAGGCCTCGGAGGCCAGCGGCCTCAACAACACGTGTCTCGTGTAGGGGCTACTGATAAACGCGGCCCCTCTGTGCACAGCTTCCCCCAGCGTAGGTGACTATCAGCAGAGAACGAAGCTCCACTCGGTTCCCCACCACGCACGCCCAGTGTTAGAAATGGGTCTGGGAACGCCGTGGTTGGAGTGAACATTTGAGCCTGACTTCGTTCCGGAAGGAATCAAGAATTTAAAATGTTTGTGTGTGACTCACAGATAGATCCCCTTGGCTAACAGAGAGATCCACGAACACGCACAGATACCCACAGACACACACATATACTCACATATGGAGCGTAGCTCCTGCATCCTCCTCAGATCTAATGGGGGTGGGGAGAATAATATGAGTTCTCACAGTAATTTATTCCCATATACAGCCCTACACACGTCCATCTTTCATGTCACTAAGAAACATCCATGGGTGTTGGTTTCGAAGAGATGAGGAGGTCAAAGTTAATCATTCTTGACAATGACTGGATTTGAGACCTGGAGATATCTTCATACAAGGCGAGCCCATTTAATGATCCTGGAATAAGAAATGAGCAATGATTCTATCTTATGAAACATTCGCTGGGAGATTGCTTCTCCACTGTCCTTGTGTGTGATTAACTCTTTCGGCTTGACACATACCATCGGCCATTTGAACTATTTACTACGAAACTAAACTATTGTTATTTTATCAGGTAAGGCCCACTGAGCTATATAGCTATTTTTCAGAAGCGACCACACTTTCAGAAGTGGCCACAAATGATATCTCAACGAAGTGGCTTATCAGGTGGCTTATCAGGTGGAAATGTATAGCAGCCAAATACTCTAGTTGTTGATTCATAATGTGGAGGGAAAAACCGGAAGACCCAGAGAGACACGCAAACTCCATATATACGACAGGCGTCAGGGTCGGGATCGAACCCACGACCTCCTGCATACCAGGCGACAGAGCTAACATCTCGCTACCGTGGCCCAGTGAATAATTGTTTGGTCGCACCATAATTGGTGATAGCACCAGGTCTGGCTGCCTTCTCTCTTGTCTGCACTCCTGCACCAACAGCGTTTGTAAACGCAAGATGCATGAATGAGACTATTTTTAAAATAAAAACAATTATTCATCATTGTTATTATTACGAGCAAATTGAATAAAAATTTAACACGTAGGCTTTCGCGACCAATATTATTCATAATATAGGTTTTTGGGTCAGATCGCGTTATTTATAAATGTGCCGTAACCCTCCACCACCTGACACGGCCAAACAGTAAAACATGTGTCACGTTACGACGATCCCTTATTCCCGTACATTTCTAAACGCTAGAATTGGCGTTTAGCAATTTTTACAGAACATGTATCTTCCTTGTATCTGAGTTGTCATTAAAATGGTGTAATTGCCGGGATCATTACACAACGGACTTATCACGAACGCTGCCTCTGTAACATGACCCAAAAACAACATCGGGTGCCCGCCTCGTGTCAGTGGAACGGTATCGATTCCACCATATATGGCGGAAGCATGGCCACATTTGTTTGCATTTGTGTCAATTTGTTCAGATTTGTATGTCTGTTGGACTTCTTTTGCATCGTACGTAGCAAACCGTGCTAATCGGAGGTGCGGGGGAAGGGCAACAAACTAAGCACAAAAATCTGTTTGAAAGAAATTAGTTTTCAATCAAAAGAGACCAGAAAGTGCCTTTCTGTCAACTTTCCAATCGTGTTTCTGACCCGGCCAACTAAACATGAGTTTTATTGTGTGCTATGAAGAAGGACCATTGCCTAAAACGTTGTCTTGAAAAAAAAATGTTTTATTATCAGGCTGCAGTGTTATTGACGAATGTTTTTGAGTTTTTGCTATTTGCATCACTGCCAAGACAGTATCCTCAAATATCGTGTTAAATACAATTCCATACCATTCGTATCGCCTATAACTCTGATGCAAAATTGACATTGCCAAGTCGGGTATAAAACGTGCATAATCACTTACCAGGGTTTGTGTTGTGCTGACTGAAAATGTCATGTCGGGCAATGGAAGCATGAAAGAAAGCAGCAAGAAGGAGGTTTATGATTGGCATTCACGAATGGTCGCCCTTAGAGAGAGAGATGGAATCACATATAACGCGTGATGGGATAGAGATAGAATCGTCAAATCAGTGAAGGCATGTTATGCAATTTTCTATTTTGTCCAACAGATTGGTGCCAACTTTCTCTCTTGAGCAGAGCGGAAACACATTTTGTGGAATATTCCGACCGGTGGAGTTTCCTTGAAGTCAAACACCGCTCCGATCATGAATCCCGCGCCTGTTGTTTGCGTGTGCGCTCTTGAGAGCATTGTAAGCGTTCACACGTACGCACGAGGATGATTGTCTTCCATACAAAAAGTTGGATTATGTGGATCCGAAGATGGCTGAAGAGATCAATCTGGGATTGACAGGTTCTACCACAGCTCAGGTTCAAGTGTCCAGAAAGAGTGGTGGGTGGAACTGGATTAATAAATCGGGCTTCAGCATTGCTGTTTTCGCCATTCTCGCTTTCCTATTCCTGTTTCCGCCGTTGAGTTTTTAAATGTTTGGATCTTTGAAATAGACTCTCTTCTGTGTGTGTCTCCAGGCTGAGGTGACCCTGAGCAAGAATCTCCAATGAGTTGGTGTCGATAGTGCACTTTTCCCTGTGGAGGTATTCCTTTGCTCGCCCCTGTTTCTTTGCAGTTTCTACCTTCGAGACACTGACGCCCGCTGTCTCATGTCATGGTCACTTACCGGGCGCCGCGCCTCACGTCCTGCGGGCGTCGATTCGTCCGCCGTGCCCGCGCCCTGCGCGTGCGTTGTGAGCACAGGGCGCTGCCCTCCCCTCAGTTTGTTCAGACGGGTACCCTCGGCGGCAGCTCGGATGAGAGGATATTTTCACCCTCGAAGCAGAACGTTGAAATGTTGAGAGAAAGCAGAGGCTGCCACAGTCCTTCGGCAGAATCGGAAACTAAAATGGGTAAAATGAGATTTATGACGAATGTCGACCGCAAAATTAAACTATCAAAATAGCAGCCGTCGTGCTGGGATACAATAAAGCAGGCGTTTGGGGCAATAGCCTTTAAAAAAAAGAATTCTGAAGAATGTATATTCTTGCGAAATGTCCAATTTATGTCTCCTTAAACGCATTTGGCGGGCTATTGGGATGCTTCATTGCCGTCAAATGCAAAGTGCGCCATTTCTCGTGGCCGCCCAGCTCTCTAAACAAAGCCCCGGCAGTTTGGGGATTAAAATGTGGCGAGCATCGCGGCATGGCCGCGTTATTAAAGAAAGCCGAAGAATGTTTCCGTTTTTTTTGTTTCGCCAAAGGCCGCCACTCCCTCCTTTTGTTGGGTCTCCATCTCATCACAGACGCGGCGGGTCCCCCCCCCCCTCGAGGATGTCGGCACGCAGGGCACGCGCGCGTAGAGGCCTCTCGTATTGCGAGTGAGACGCTACGAGAAGCCAGCGTGCGTCCGCGGAGTGGGACGTCAGCGGCCGCTGCCAACCCTGGGCACAACGTAGCGCAAAGACCCCGCGCCGCCATGGCGTCGCGTGCTCGGCTAATTAGGAAGGCTATTTGCACGCATTTGGGAAACAACGCCAACCATTTGCGTATCCAAACGAAGGCAGGAAACGTGTCACCACTTGGGTCTCGATTGCGCTGTTAATGTCACGTCATGAGATAAAGTGTTTATTTTCCTGGAACTGCACCAGGAACATTGCCTGAAGCCGTTATCTGTTGTACATTTTCTCTTTTTGGGGCAGTGTTAACGAATGTCTCGAGTGGTTGTTGCAGGCTGTAGAGAGCCACGGCTCACACAGTCGTGGGTCGTAGTTACTTCACTGGGCCTGCCACTCAAAACTGGAAGGTGCTCCATTAAGCTTTGGAAATTACTTCGGCACATGTCAGTCTTATAAACATTCACAAGACTGATGTTAACGATCGCGATATATTAACTACCTCGCCCAGTATACAGGAGGTCATGGTGAAAAACAAGATATTTTATCTTTTCTGGCAATAAAACAGGAGGTGTTAAGATGCTCAAACACCAAATAGATACATTTTGCAATGTATCAAGTCTGCATTAACCACACGTACTTGTGGAAAAAATGCAAACAAACATGCTTTGATTATAAATGCATTGTCTTTGAAACTGATTGGCTGACACCAGAGACAGCCTTTTTATGGCCTTGTATTAACAGTGTTAGGCCAGAGAATGCTAAAAGACGAAGAGCACAAAGACGATGCAAGTATCAGAACACTTATAGCTCGGGTCGAGCAGTGATATCTATTGGTACTGGCAAAAATGTCCCATGTACAGGACGTCATGGGTTCGATTCCGACCCTGACTTCTATTTATTTGGAGTTTGCATGCTCTTCCCGTGTTTGCGTGGATTTTTCTCTACGTCCTGTTTTTCCCTCCAAATTTAGAAACGCGCGTTTAGAGTATTTGGCTGCTGCCATACATTTCTACACGATAAGCCACTTCTTTGAGCTATCATTTGTGTAATTCTAGATTTGAAGCTTTCGTAACTGCAAGGATTCATACTCTTAGTTATTTTGGTAAAGTCACATAGGAGGCAACACAAGTCTCCGTCATCAGGTGGGACCGTCACAGCCAGATTTGCTGCATCAAGTGAGGCAGGGATTCAAGATGCAAGCTCTTAAATACAAGTTAAGGGTGGAGGAGAGGGGGCGGGGAGCTTATCAGATTGTGGTAGCCAATGAATGGAACGTATCGGGAGGGGGGGCGGGGCTAAAAAAGGGCACGAGGTGCTCGTAGGCGTCGACGTGTAAGTGTTTGTGCGCAAGTCACTGTTGTTGCACTGGATAACGTATTGGAAGGGGGGGGGGGCTAAAAAAAAACTATCACGTTGCCATACATAGCAGGCGTGACCAAAAAGATCTCCAAAATTCTGAACAAACATAAGATCCAAGTCCGATTCAGTACAGTACATAAAATTCGTGATCTAATTCCATCTGTGAAGGATGTCATCCTTGACTTGCAATACCCTGGAGTCTATACACTGAGCTGCAGCTGTGGTGACTGTTACATTTGGGAAACGAAACGTCATGTCTCTGATCGTGTCCGCGAGCACAAGTCAGATTTGAAACACGCAAAATTGAGTCTTCCGCCGTTGCCGATCATTGCTACAACGCGGTGGGCTCTCATGATATTGTTTTTTCCGAGACTAAGGTGCTCTGCACACCCTCTGGCTACCATCAAAGGTTTGTACACGAAGCCATTCAGATATACAAACACATACATAATTTAAACCGTGATGATGGGTACAAACTTAGTAATCATTGGGAAGATGTTATTAACCATGTTAAAAAGATTTAACTACACATTTTTGGACCATCTTATCTGACAGGCACTATTTTACTTTACCGAGTGTTAACATCCCCAGCGTTTAACAGTACTCTCTTTATTGTCAGCCAACACTGGTATAAACATGGGCATTATCGTTCTTTTCTATCATGTGCATCAACAGGTGCTTGTGCACAGGCATGTCCACGTACACTTGCACCCCGTGCTCTCTTTTAGCCCCCCCCTTCCAATACGTTATTATGTGCAACAACAGTGACTTGCGCACAAACACTTACACGTCGACGCCTACGAGCACCTCGTGCCCTCTTTTAGCCCCCCCCTCCCGATACGTTCCATTCATTGGCTACCACGTTCTGATAAGCTCCCCCCCTTTCCTCCCCCTTAACTTGTATTTAAGAGCTTGCATCTTGAATCCCTGCCTCACTTAATGCAGCAAATCTGGCTGTGACGGTTCCACCTGATGACGGAGACTTGTGTTGCCTCCGAAACGTCGTGATTTTTATTTTATTATTCATTTTAATTTATTTTTTTACCTACGTGACTTTACCGAAAGAACTAAGAGTATCTATCATTTGTGGCCAGGTCGCTTCTGAAAAATAGATATATAGCTCAGTGGGCATTACCTGGCAAAAAACGTGTTAAAAAAATAATTCATAGTTTTATACACTTTAGACTTCACGGCTGGTCCAGACTGAGTTTTTAAATATTCTTTATTTTAAAAAGCAGTTGCTGAGCACGGATCCAAAGGACCAACACGTCACAAGGCCAATAACATCGCTCTCGGATTCGCAATATAGGAATCCCTCGCCAACCGATGACTTTCCAACAGAGGTTTCATGTCCACCCGGTGTATAGGAGAACCCCTCAACGACGGCAATTGGTTCCACGAAATCGGTCGTTAAGTGATCTGGTCGTTACGCGAGTATAGGAAATACACGTGAAAGGCTTAATTCGTTCCAATAGCATCGAAAGTAACTATTTTTCACCCAAAACACGTACTTTCTAACATTTAAACAATGGATAATAAAAAAAACATGGTTAATTATTAAGTTCACATTTACTGTACATACAACAGCCCGTCGTCAACAGGGGAATGGTCGGTAAGCGAACACATTGGGCTCTATGGAGGCCAGTCGTTAAGTATTTAGTCGTGAACAGGCGCGGTCGTCAAGAGGGGTTCTACTTTATTATTTGTACATCAATTTACCAACCGCGGCCTGGAAATGTGAGTATCCACGGGAAAGCACAGTGTCAAGGAAGTCACATGAAGTAGGCAATAGGTCATTGCATTACAGCATTATATAATTGTATTTGCGTAATATCGATCGTTGTTACAAATGTCACGGCACCATGCTTCTCCACGCGTAGCTGATCAGCTGCCCATCTGTTATGTTGTACTGTACTGTGATTCTCGCAGCGCGTAGACTACGTCACATCGCAACCGCGTCCACATTAATTTTGCCCTTAATCATGAACCCGGAGTGTGTAGCGAGCGGTGAAGGTGGCGAGCCTCGCGTCTGTGGCCCGGAGGAAGAGGGGGGAGGGTGGGCTGAGCCCAGTGCCGGATTATCCGAGTAGCAAAAGTAGCTGCATATGCTACGGACCCCGCACTTTTAAGGGTCCCGCGTTACAGTGAGGGAAAAAAGTATTTGATCCCCTGCTGATTTTGTACGTTTGCCCACTGACAAAGAAATGATCAGTCTATAATTTTAATGGTAGGTTTTTTTGAACAGTGAGAGACAGAATAACAACAACAAAAATCCAGAAAAACGCATGTCAAAAATGTTATAAATTGATTTGCATTTTAATGAGGGAAATAAGTATTTTACCCCCTCACAATCAGAAAGATTTCTGGCTCTCAGGTGTCTTTTATACAGGTGAAGTATTTGAATGACGGCAGGAAACTCCTTGACGGGTAACACACTTTTTATTAAATCTTGACTTGTCACTATACAACGAGTGGTCTCTATTCCTCGGACTACACACACTTCACTCGACACGTGTAGTTACTATTCCTCCGGCTACACACACTTCACTTGACTCGTGTAGCTTCTATTCCTCCGGCTACACACACTTCACTTGACTCGTGTAGCTTCTATTCCTCCGGCTACACACACTTCACTTGACCCGTGTAGCTTCTATTCCTCCGGCTACACACACTTCACTTGACCCCGTAACGTCCGTGGAGCCTACAGGCCCACCCCAGCTTGGGCGTGGACCACAACCTCTGAGTCCCACGAGCCGGCCCTCTCACGGACGTTCGGCCCCGGGTCCCAGGGTTCCGCCTCCTCCTCCGTCTTCATTCTTCGCTGTTACTCCCTACCCGTGCGCCTGTGCGCAT
The DNA here is from genome assembly GCF_964198595.1 of Lampetra fluviatilis. Taxonomy (NCBI): domain Eukaryota; kingdom Metazoa; phylum Chordata; class Hyperoartia; order Petromyzontiformes; family Petromyzontidae; genus Lampetra; species Lampetra fluviatilis. Next base: position 13,670,290 of record NC_136292.1, on the reverse strand, counting down.
CCCCTTATATAGTCCCCGCTCACGGGAGACGGAGTGTATGCGGACCTCGACGTGAGCATCGCTCCTTAGTTGACCAATCACGACGCGCTGTTCCTACGATCCGTTTTCCCCAGCGCATGTTACCACTACACAACCAATCACGCCGCGCTGCCACACGATCACTCCCTCTCAAGCGCGTCACCGGCACACAGCCAATCACTACCACATAACCCATGACCCCGCGCTGACCCCTGATCCTTCACCGTCAGCGAGCGTCACCAACACACACAGCCAATCACTACGCGCTGACACACGATCCCTACCCCAGCGCGTATCACCACTACATCACCCCCTCCCACATAGCTCGCAGCCGGCCCGGCTGCTAAACAACAACACAACACAACGTCAACACAAGAAAAACCCCACCCCCCAGTGTGCCCTGTAACGCAACAACAACAACACAACAACAACAACAACCTATGTACAAATCGACAACCAACACAATAAAAGTCAACAACAACACACACAACACCTAGACAAGAAGCTATGTACAGCCCGACGAACAACACAATAAAAGCGAATTCCAGAAAATGAACGCGTCCAGTGTCTCTGCGACTACATGCAGTGACGAGGCGCTCCGGCCGCCTCGACTCCTCAATCGGTAGATCATAACAAGTAGCGCGACCTAGCGCGAGTCCGCCTGGCCGGTCCGTCGTATGGGACGGGACGCTGACGACCGTCCGGTGGCTCCGGCTGCTCTGGACGACGCGGATCGGGCCTGGAAGGACCGGCCGCGCCACGAAGATCCGGCCGCCGGTGGTCGGCAGCTGTCAGTTCCGAGACACCTGGGAGCGGATCAGGCGGAGACATGTGAGGATCAGGCAGAGACATTTCCCCCCTTGGGTCGTCGGTCACGTCACATGCTCGGCCCTCACGACACAAAGGGAAGCCATATGGAGGCGAGAACGGTTTCAGTCGGGAGGGGTGGACGTACCAACGGCGCTTTCCCCATTTTATTTGAACACACTGGGGGCGTGCAACCCACACGACCTCCACGGGTCCCCGCCATGGCTTCAACAATTTAGGCGACGTAGCCAAAGGTGCCTGAGGGCAATGCAGCCAGGCCCTATCACCTGGTTTCCAGTCGTGCATGGACACCTTCCGTGCATGCAACCGCTCGTTTGCAATTTGGCGAGCCCGCGAATTAAGCCGTGCGGCCTCCCTTGCCTCTGTCAGCTTATGGATATTAAATTTAATATGTTCTGCCAATTTCGAATTTGTTCGTGGTGCGGACAGGCCCAGCTGCGTTTCCATGGGCGGGTCGGCTTCCCGACCGTACATCAGATAGAATGGGGAAAATCCCGTTGCTGAATGGGGGGCCATTCTATACGCGGCGAGGACCCCCGGGACCTGCAGGTCCCAATCAACATGTGCCTCACACACCTGCTGGCACAGCATAGAAGTCAAAGTCCTGTGGAGTCTCTCCACCATCCCGTCCGTCTGTGGGTGGTACGGGGAGGTACGCACCTTCTTAGTACCCAATAGGTCGCACAGCTCTTGCAGCAATTTACTTGAAAATGTTTTCCCTTGGTCGGTCAGCAAGCGTTCGGGAGCCCCCTTGTCCAGGACGTAGCCCTGGACAAAGGCGTCCGTCACAGCCGCCGCCGACTGGTTGGCGAGTGGCCATGCCATAGGCCACCGGGTAAAATATTCGACACCCACCAACAGGTACTTATTACCCCTAGGCGTGACTGGAAAAGGCCCCAAAATATCGAGCGCAACGAGCTCGTTAGTGCGCGAGACCTGAATAGATTGCAGCGGTGGATTAGATGCCACGGGCGGTGGTTTCCGTCTGGCGCAATCAACACATCCCTTTAGAATATTCACCACGTCACTCCCCATCCCCGGCCAATAATAGTCACACTGAAGCAGAGCAAGCGTTTTGTTTACTCTCAAATGCAAGAGGCGTTCATGTGCGGCCAGGACAACTTTCCCCCTCACAGCGGAAGGCACCACAAGTGCGTGCCGCCGGGACAAACTATCCCATCTCATTAATAGGCCTTGCTTAAGTACCCAGGAGCCAGGTCGCTCCCGGCCCTCCTCGGGACCCCCCACCCTGTGGCGCAATGCTAGCAGGGAGCTGTCTTCCATTTGGAGACGGCCCCACTCAATCAGCGACAGTGAGAGTAGCGAGTCCCCTCCCTCAGGGGTAGCGGGAACATCCCCGATTGGTGCACCCGCGGTCGCAGCCAACGCCCCCATACCTTCCCCAACTGTCGGTTTACAGCGCGCCGATCCCGATAAGCATGCACATTTGTGACAAGGCGACAATCGCGACAGGGCATCGGCGTTTGTGTGGCGCAACCCCTTACGGTATGTAGTCGTGAACTGATAGTCCTGGAGGACTTCCAACCACCGTGACAATTGGCCCGAGGGTTGGGCGACCCTCAATGAATACTGAAGCGCCGCGTGGTCCGTCCGGACCGTAAAGTGACGGCCATAGAGATACGGTCTAAATTGTTGTACAAAAAAAACAATAGCAAGCAGCTCGCGACGGGTGACGCAGTAGTGCTGCTCCACCGGTGACAATACCCTGCTACCATAGGCGACCACCCTTTCGACTCCCCCAACGACTTGCGAGAGCACCCCCCCAATGCCCGTGTTGCTAGCATCCGTGTCTAGCAAGAAGGGACTCGCAAAGTCAGGATAACGCAAGGGTGGGGCACCCACCAAGGCGTCCCGGAGGGAGCAGAACGCGGCCTCCTCCTCCGGTCCCCATCGGAACTTGACTCCTTTTGCCGTTAGAGCGTGCAAGGGTTTTGCAATGGTGGCGAAATGCTCAACGAATCGGCGGTAATAAGAAGCAAAACCGATGAAACTGCGCACGTCCGAAACTGACGTGGGCGTCAGCCATGAACTGACACAGTCCGTCTTCGCGGGATCGGTAGAGATCCCCGAAGAGTCGACAATGTGGCCCAAGTATCTAACGGACTTACGAAGAAGGTGGCATTTGGCCGTTTAAACTTTAAATTAGCCGATCGCATTCTCAAGAACACCCCTCTCAATCGCTGGAGGTGTTCCTCAAACGTCTTACTGAAAACAATGACATCGTCAAGGTAAATCAAGCACGTATCCCATTGCAAGCCCGACAAAACCAACTCCATAAGGCGCTGAAACGTCGCGGGAGCGGAGTGAAGTCCCATGGGTAACCGGTTAAACTGGAACAGGCCCCCTGGAGTCCAAAATGCTGTCTTCGGTTTAGACTCGTCGTCGAGTGGCAACTGCCAGAATCCCGATAATAAATCAAGAGTCGATAAATATCGCGCACCAGACAATGCATCGAGGGACTCGTCCATTCTGGGAAGCGGATACGCGTCAGCCACAGAGATTTTATTCAGGCGATGGAAATCTATGCAAAATCACAAGGACCCGTCCTGCTTTTTAACCAGCACAATAGGTGCTCCCCAAGGACTGGAAGAAGGCGAAATAATGTCGGCTTCCAGCATATCGTTGACGGCCGACTGAACGTGTTCCTTCTCAGCAGGACTCAGTCGGAAGGGATTTTGCCTGACCGGTGCCGCATCGCCCGTTTCAATATGGTGGCGTAACAGGTTCGTGCACCCAATGTCATACTTATGCTTACTGAACACATCAGAAAACTCTATCAGCAACGCACGCAGCGCACCCAACTGTACCGTTGACAAATCGTTCGAGTCCGCGCACAGCGAATCGACCCATCCAAGGTCCTCCCTCGCTGTAATGTTCCGCGTGGGGCTCGGATCAACCTGCGCAACCAGCCGCTCTTCCGCAGGGACCCGTGCCACATGAGCTAGCACGGTGCCCTGCTGAATAACCGCCGGCCGCGACCCAGCGTTTAAAACCATCACAAACGGGTCCTTGTCAGCCCGAACCAAAGTGTGAGCCACCGACAAATCGAGACCTCCGACAGCCCTATTTGAAGGACCCAAAAGCCTGCCTTGTTCCGAGGTCTCCCCCACCCACGGTTTCCGCAACCGGAGGGGAATTAACATCTGTGAACCCGGGGGCACGTGCACGGTCTGTGTCGCCAACGCTTGTATCGTAGCGCACGCCGTCCGAATTTCAGTAGGGTTCGTCAAAAATGAAATACGGCGACCTGATGGTAGTTCAATGCAACGCTGATCGATGAGAATTTTAATGGGCATTTTAGCCAAAAAAATCTGTGCCCAATAGACAAGGAACCGCCAAGGAAGAAGAAACGAAAACGGGTCCCGACAATTTTATATCTCCAATGCAAATGGACGCCCTAATCTGACCGATAATGCCCAACGATCCCCCATTAGCGGCGTAAAATGGCACGTCCACTGGGAGCAGCGGTCGACATTGGACGGGGAGAATGTTGTAAATGAGGTCCGATATAATAGTCGCCGACGCCCCCGTGTCCACTAACACCCTGACCTCGACCCCATCAATGAATCCCGTAACGACGGATGATCCCGCCGAGGCAGCCACTATTCTGTGCCCCAACTCCGACCATTTAATGTCCCCCCGGTCCCGGCCGAACCCCCCTCGCCGAACCGAATCCCCGAACCCTAACCGGCTCTCCTCCGCCGCAACGCGACGGCCCATGTGTGTCGTGCATGTAGGCCGAGCATGTGAGGTGCCGCGACTTGCCGGGGTTAGTAGGGACGACTTGGGGCCTTGGTCGTCGTCCAGCCGAGGTCCCATGGTGCGCTGACGTGGAACGCGGCAACCGGACGCCACGTGGCCCCGGAGGCCGCAGTTATAACACGTGATGAGGGTCGTCGGAGATCTCGGTTGCTCCAGCTTGCGGGCCGATCGCAGAGGCGAACGACCCCCCGACCTCCAGTCCCCCGGTCGTCCCGTGGTGAACGCCTCCTCTCGTGGGCTGACAACTTGGGGTTCGGTGACCACTGGGCCCGGAGCTGAGGCCACGGCAGCGTTGCAGACGACCCCCTGTTTACGTTGAAGGACCTCGTGCGCCTGTATACTTGTTGCGACCCGCAAGGAAGAAATATCGATCTCGTCGGCCGTGTTGATGGGGACCCCCAGGTCCTGCGCCAACTTGAGCAGTTGCTCCAAGACCATCGCGTCCTGGCCCTCCTCGTCCATACGAGGGAACGCGGCGTCGGCGAGAGCCAGCAACGCCGGCCGGTAGGCGAGCACGGTCTCCGTGTCCGCCTTGCGTAAGAATGATGGCGACACGCCGAGGGAGGTCCGTAGACCTTGGCCATGAGACCCAACGTGGCCTCAAGCGTGGAGCGGTCCGACCTCCGTGCTGACGTGAAGGCAGCGAGCGCGTTGTCGTCCAACATGGCAGGCAGTGCCCGCAGCGCCGTAGCGTTGGACCAGGCGGACATTTCCTGATGCGCCAGAAATCTGCGCTGGAATTGGCCCCAGTCCCCGCCATCCGCCTTGAAGGCTGACAATGTTGGAAGGCGCTGTTGAAAGATGAAGTCGTCCTCTGCCTCGTGGTTCCTCCCCGCCGCTCCGTCGGTGTGCGAGATGGCGGCCCCAATGGCGGGTGTCTGATGGCGGTCCGCAGCGCGCGTTGATGACGTAAGCGGGCGCGCTTGGAGAACCGCCGCCACGTGGTGCTCGCCGTTCCCGCCAAAAGATGGCCGCGCAGTAGAAAGAGCGGGAATCCCCCAGTCATTTTGGCGGGAATCCGCGGGGCGACCCTGTTGAATGTCCGTCGACGTCCCCGCTCCTCCCGACGTGCTGATCTCCGCCAGGATGGACGCGGCGGCGAGCAGCAGCTCCGCCAGACGGGAGTGCGCCTCGCGGAGCACGGCTTCGGTCCCCAATCGCTCGTCCGGCGCCCTCGGCGGATCCTGCGGCGTCGGCATTTCTTCTTCCTCACCCCCCGATTCCAGCTGGCCCGAGTCGTCAAGGTTATCCTCGCGGTCAATCTCGTGAGTCCGACGGGTCTTCCTTGTATCCATGCTTGTGTAATAACAGCCACAGAGGGTTCACGTGGGGATTGGCTTGCTGGTCCTGCTTGTAGCCAATAAGGGTTGAGATAGGGACCATGGCCCATGCGTCATCATGACAGGCCATCAGGGGGATGGGCTTAGCCATTTGGGGCCCCAGCTAATGTGGAGCCGGATGAGGGGCGTGGTCCCGGGATTGACAGGGAACCATCGAGAATGGTCGGAGCTGTCCATGGATGATTGGCTGGGGGAACCACGTGACAAAGGTGTTAAGAGCGAGGGGAGGAGAACGATCGTGAGCAGACTGGAGCAGGAGGAGAGCAGGGTCACGCGCGGACGGGGCCGGAGGTTGCCACGTGCGCGGCGGGGACTTAGTGGGTGGTCTGTCCTCTCTCCGTTGTCTACCAGCAACGGAGAGTGAGTGAGCAAGGTGTATCGTGAAGTGAAAATAAAAAGGACCGATTCCGAAGCCGTCTCCTGAAGGATTATTACATTGGTGTCAGAAGTGATTCTGTGACTGTTTGGACGATCGTCAAGATGTCTAAACACCTCAGAATAAAGAACCTGCCCGTGCCTCTGTCGGAGGAAGAGGCGGAGACGGACGAAGATGAGCTGTTGGGAGCTACAGCCCTGGTGCCGCCGGCCGACGATGCTCGCCTCGACGCCTCTCAGCGCCGACTGGGAGAAGATGCGGCTACTGCGGGATCGAGAGACGAATGGCGGCTGATGGCGGAGCAGATTGAGTCGCTGCGCGCAATTCTGCTCAGTTTGGTGACCTCGGTGGCGTCCTCACCAGCCGTTGGTCGCCAGATCGCCGATCAACTGGACACCGCGGGAAAGGGTCCTACTAAGGAATCGGGCCCCGCCATTGCTCCTGCCACGCGGGAGGACACCGTCGTCTTGGGTGGGGCGGCTGCGTCGGAGTCGTCAGCCGCCATTTTAGGCGCGCCTGCTACCACGCGGCCGCCGGACGCCATTTTGCCTGCACCGAGCGGAGAGCGGGAACGGCGGCCGGAGACACCCGCGGCGCGCGCCTGCCACCGTGGACATCGCCTTCCACACATAAAAGAATTCACCGCCGGAGGTGATTGGAGTGCTTTTACGTGGCGCTTCGAGTCGGCTTTTAGATCTGTCAACTGGACGGAGGAAGAAGCGCTGGCAGCGCTACCTACGCTGCTCGATGATGTGTCTCTGGGGGTCTTCCGCGCCATCCCGGCGTCCAAGAAGAAGACACTGCGGGATGCGTTCACAGAGATGGCAGAATTTTACGACCTGCCGACATTGGCCACCAGGAAATTCATGTCGCGTCGCCGGGCACCGGAGGAATCGCCGTTGGCCTATCGGGGGGCGTTGATGGCGATGGCCATGGCCGCCTACCCCGACGCAACGGCCGAGCATTTGGATCCACTCATTCTTTCCCGCATGCCGGAGTTGTCTCAGGAGCTCAACATCTCGCTACCAGTGTGCGGCCACGAACCGCTTTCATCGCGGTGGGTGGCGCGCTGCCTGGACGCTAAGTTTAATATCAAGCGATGGGACCAGATGGCGGCGTGGACGGGGAAACCCGAGATCGACGGGCCGCCGCTGGGGTGGTCTCCGCGACTGGTGGTCCACTGCTCCGACGACTCGGGCGACGACGACATGTTGGCAGCGGCTGTTCCGCGTAGGATTCCAGGCCGCCGGCTGCGCGACCAGCGGGGCGACTACACGGGCCGACCGCGTGCGAGGGCCGGGTCGTCCGACCGCCGGCCGACGTCGGCCGCGTGTTTCAAGTGCGGTAGACGGGGCCACTTCGCCCGTGATTGCCGCTGCCGACCTCTGCTATCGCCTCCTCTGCCAAGGGGACCTCCATCTCCTCTACCTGCCGCGGAGCTGCAACAACCTCGGGCGAGTCGGCACAATACGGACACCGGGCAGGTCGTGTCACATCATTCATCCACTTGCACTCATTCGTACACTCCTAGAGCCAATTTTACTTCTGCTCCATTGACACGCTCCACGACACAGTGGAAGAAATTGGCTCGCAGGATTGTGGCTGCGGCGTCGGGCTCGTCGACGGTACGTGGTACCATCGACGGCGTTGATGTCCGTATCTTGGTGGACACTGGCGCGTCGGCTACCATCATTTCGGATGTGATTTTCCATTTGTTGTCCATTCCTGCGTCGAGAATACGCAAGGTTAATGATGCATGTGTTGCCGCCAATGGTGGGAGTATGGGTATCTGCGGACAGGTGGATGTGAGCATAGCTATTGGAAATATCACCGCCGCAGGACCTGTATTGATTTCTCGCTCGCTAGCTGTTCCATGCTTGTTGGGGACAGATTTCCTGCGCCGGATGCCGTTGCGAATACGGGTCGACCAGGACTGTTTGGAAATGCCGGGGGGTCGTAGGATGGCGTTCCTGCCTTCCCTGCTGGCCAAGGCGCCTACAGGTAACGCAGTTACTGCTGTAGTTGCGGCTACCGTGGAAGTTCCATCGGGAGCGCAAATGCTCATTCCGCTACGTTACCGAAAACCGCTTCAAATGGGAAGGGGTGCGAAAGGCGTGCTGTTATCCCCATCGAATTCCGTATCGAAATCTTTTTCTTTGGCGGCGGCACAAACGATTGTGCGCCCGGGTCAGGCACCTTTCATGCAAGTCTTGAATGGGGGACCTGATCGCGTTGTTGTTCCGGAGGGATCGGTGCTGGCTCACGCCACTACCGATTTCGCCTCTTGTGAGAAACCTCCGCGCGTGCGGATGCCTGCTCATGGATCTTCGCATGATCGTTCACAAGAACGCTGGATCGCGGATTTATGCGGAGAGAATTCGTCCTTGTCTAATGAACAGAGGAACGCCTTGCGTTCGCTGTTGCTGCAGTACGCTGATGTGTTCAGCAGGAATGATTTGGACCTCGGACGCACATCGCTTTTGTCGCACCATATTGAAACCGGTGCATCGCCACCTGTCTGTATGCACCCTCACCGCATGAGCCCCGCGCAAAGGGAACACGTGCGTGGGGCGGTAGATGAATTACTTGCGGCGGATATTATCTCGCCATCCAATAGCCCTTGGGGCGCGCCCGTCGTCTTGGTTAAGAAGAAAGATGGTAGTACGAGGTTTTGCGTTGATTTCCGCCGGTTGAATAAAATCTCGGTGGCGGACGCATACCCCTTACCGAGGATGGATGACTCATTGGATGCGTTATCGGGTGCTAAATTCTTTTCCACCCTTGACCTGTCCTCGGGCTTTTGGCAGCTTCCCCTCGATGACGAGTCAAAACCCAAAACGGCATTCCGCACACCGCAAGGCCTCTTTGAATTTAATCGGCTGCCGATGGGCCTGAACGCGGCCCCGGCCACGTTTCAGCGGCTAATGGAACTGGTGTTGGCGGGACTGCAGTGGGAAACGTGCCTCATATATCTGGACGATATAATTGTCTTTAGCCGCACGTTCGAGGAACATTTCCAAAGACTTGAGACAGTTTTTCAAAGAATGCGTGCGGCTGACCTTAAGTTTAAACCGAGGAAGTGCCACCTCTTGCAACACTCCGTCCATTACCTGGGTCATATTGTCAGCTTGGACGGTGTATCTACTGACCCTCTGAAAACAAAGTGTGTACGTGAGTGGCCCACACCCACTTCAGTGGGTGATGTTCGGCGGTTTATTGGATTCGCTTCCTATTATCGCCGCTTCGTTAAGAACTTTGCGACGTTGGCAAAACCATTACACGTTCTGACTGGCAAAAATCAAAGGTTTAAATGGGGGGCGGAGGAAGAAAATTCCTTTAAGGCACTTCGGGAACACCTCGCCACGGCACCTACGTTAGATTACCCTGATTTTTCACAGCCGTTCATCCTTGATACGAATGCTAGTGATATCGGCATAGGGGCCGTTTTGTAGCAGCGCAAAGACGGGGTTGAGAGGGTGGTGGCATATGGCAGCAGGGTTCTGTCCCCTGCGGAAACGCGATATTGCGTGACAAGGCGGGAACTTTTGGCGATTGTTCATTTTGTTCGATTGTACCGACCGTACCTGTATGGACGGAAATTCTTAGTCCGCACTGATCATGCGGCTTTGCAATATTCCCTCAAATTAGATCAGCCGTCAGGCCAATTGGCCCGGTGGTTGGAATCGTTACAGGAATTCTCCTTCGATATAACGTACCGAAAGGGAGCCCGTCATGCGAATGCTGATGCGCTCTCAAGGCTGCCGCCCGCTCCTCCTTGCACTTGCCTGACGGGCACGCACCGCTGCGCCGTACCGCCCACGTCGCCCTGCCCGGTTATGGGGGCGATAGCGAATGAGGACGACGCAGGGGCGAAAGCGAAAGAGAAGGACCAGCAGGTGTCGGTGGACACCGATGACACCTTACGGTTGCCGCACGCAGTCTGGTTGCGCGAGCAGGAGGCCGACGCCTCGCTGTCTCCACTACGTAAATTGGTTGGGAAACAGAAATCGCGATTGGGAGGCTGGAAGTGGCAGATGTTTCGGGGTAAGTCGGGATTGCTAATTTGCACCGACGGGGTGTCTGACCGACCACGCTTGGTGGTGCCTACTTCGCTTCGCTACGACCTGCTCCGTGCTCTGCACGCTGACAAATTGATGCACCTCGGTGTCTAAAAGACTGTGGCCACGATGCAAAAGGATTTTTTCTGGGCCGGTATGACGGCGGACATCAATTATTTTGTCCGCTCGTGCCATGACTGTGCGAAAAGGAAACCGCCTCGGAACCACTATGTACCACCGTTGCGTTCCATTGAAGTGTCCCGTATTAACGAATTAGTGGCTCTCGACATTCTGGGGCCGTTTCCCCCGTCGGCTAGGGGCAATAAGTACCTTCTGGTCAGGGTGGAATATTTTTCTCGATGGCCGATGGCCTGGCCTCTGCCCGACCAAACGGCGGCGTCCATCACCGACGCTTTCTTGAACGGGTATGTCATGGACAAGGGGGCACCTGAAAGGCTGCTCTAAATTGCTTAGGGAAGTTTGTGACGCGCTGGGTACAAAGAAAGTTCGCACTTCCCCATACCATCCACAAACAGATGGTATGGTGGAACGATTCAACCGTACCCTTTCCGCTATGCTTTGTCACACGGTCAGTGAAAAGCAAACCGATTGGGACTTGCACATACCAGGCGTCTTGGCGGCATACCGCATGGTTCCGCACACGTCCACGGGATACTTACCGTTTTTTTATGTATGGCCGTGAAAATGTTCCACCCATCGATGTGCAACTGGGTACGCCGGCTAAACAACCGTCCCGCTCCCTGCCTGACCACGTGCGTGACTCGCTTGAACGAGTAACGGCGGCGCGAGAGGCCGCCCGGTGTGCGACGGGCCGTGCTCAGGCAAGGAACGAACGGTACACGCGTCGATCGCACACTCGCATGCCTTGGTCGGTGGGAGACCTGGCGTGGCTCCACTGCCCCCAAGTACCGGCGGGCACGTCCCCTAAACTGCACAGGCCATGGCGGGGGCCTGTGACGCTCGTAGATATTCGGAACTCGCAAAGTATCCGTGTTCAACACGGCAAACGTCGGTGGTACGTTCATTCCTCGCGACTTAAACCCTATGTTGATGCGCGCGTCGGTCCTTCATCCCCAATAGCTGACCTGCCGGGTTCTGCTGGGCCGACTACGCCACGTGATACGCCCGTTGATCCCAGGGGGGATTGTGTTGTGCCTCCTGCAGATGAACAGGTTCTGAGGGCTGAGGAAGCCCCCGCTGCCCCCCCTCCAACGGGGCCCGCCCTGGACGCGACCGAGCACCAACAACCGACTTCTTCTTTGAGCCTGCCACCTCCTGTCCATCCGGAGGCAAAGCGACCTTGCGCTGGGAGCGGAGAGGGTCCCGCGTCGCGTACGCGGTCGAGATCTCTTCCGTTTCGTTAACGTCTGATCGTTTTGCTAATTCCCTGTCGTTACCGTGCTGCAGGGGCGCCCTAATGTATGTTGTGATTTTTTATTTTTTTATTATTATGGGTGACTGTTGAATGTTGTTAGGCGCGGAAACGCTGGTTCACCCTCAAATTGTTAAATGCACCTTGGTGCCCTAATAAGATTTTGCGGAATTGGTTCTTCACCCCTTTTCCAGCCGAGACGGCTAAATTTTTTTTCACCGGGGGGGGGGGGGGTGATGTAATAACAGCCACAGAGGGTTCACGTGGGGATTGGCTTGCCAGTCCTGCTTGTAGCCAATAAGGGTTGAGATAGGGACCATGGCCCATGCGTCATCATGACAGGCCATCAGGGTGATGGGCTTAGCCATTCGGGGCCCCAGCTAATGGGGAGCCGGATGAGGGGCGTGGTCCCGGGATTGACAGGGAACCATCGAGAATGGTCAGAGCTGTCCATGGATGATTGGCTGGGGGAACCACGTGACGAAGGTGTTAAGAGCGAGGGGAGGAGAACGATCGTGAGCAGACTGGAGCAGGAGGAGAGCAGGGTCACGCGCGGACGGGGCCTGGGGTTGCCACGTGCGCGGCGGGGACTTAGTGGGTGGTCTGTCCTCTCTCCGTTGTCTGCCAGCAACGGAGAGTGAGTGAGCAAGGTGTATCGTGAAGTGAAAATAAAAAGGACCGATTCCGAAGCCGTCTCCTGAAGGATTATTACACTTGGAAGACTGTTTCACTTCTGACGCCAGTTGAAGTATTTGAATGACGGCAGGAAACTCCTTGACGGGTAACACACTTTTTATTAAATCTTGACTTGTCAATATACAACGAGTGGTCTCTATTCCTCGGACTACACACACTTCACTCGACACGTGTAGTTACTATTCCTCCGGCTACACACACTTCACTTGACTCGTGTAGCTTCTATTCCTCCGGCTACACACACTTCACTTGACTCGTGTAGCTTCTATTCCTCCGGCTACACACACTTCACTTGACCCGTGTAGCTTCTATTCCTCCGGCTACACACACTTCACTTGACCCCGTAACGTCCGTGGAGCCTACAGGCCCACCCCAGCTTGGGCGTGGGCCACAACCTCTGAGTCCCACGAGCCGGCTCTCTCACGGACGTTCGGCCCCGGGTCCCAGGGTTCCGCCTCCTCCTCCGTCTTCAGTCTTCGCTGGTACTCCCTCCCCGTGCGCCTGTGCGCATCCCCTTATATAGTCCCTGCTCACGGGAGACGGAGTGTATGCGGACCTCGACGTGAGCATCGCTCCTTAGTTGACCAATCACGACGCGCTGTTCCTACGATCCGTTTTCCCCAGCGCGTGTTACCACTACACAACCAATCACGCCGCGCTGCCACACGATCACTCCCTCTCAAGCGCGTCACTGGCACACAGCCAATCACTACCACATAACCCATGACCCCGCGCTGACCCCTGATCCTTCACCGTCAGCGCGCGTCACCAACACACACAGCCAATCACTACGCGCTGACACACGATCCCTACCCCAGCGCGTATCACCACTACACAGGCAACGAGCTGAGATTAGGAGCACACTCTTAAAGGGAGTGCTCCTAATCTCAGCGTGTTACCTGTATAAAATACACCTGTTCACAGAAGCAATCAATCAATCAGATTCCAAACTCTCCACCATGGCCAAGACCAAAGAGCTCTCCAAGGATGTCAGGGACAAGATTGTAGACCTACACAAGGCTGGAATGGGCTACAAGACCATTGCCAAGCAGCTTGGTGAGAAGGTGACAACAGTTGGTGCGATTATTCACAAATGGAAGAAACACAAAAGAACTGTCAATCTCCCTCGGCCTGGGGCTCCATGCAAGATCTCACCTCGTGGAGTTGCAATGATCATGAGAACGGTGAGGAATCAGCCCAGAACTACACGGGAGAATCTTGTCAATGATCTCAAGGCAGCTGGGACCATAGTCATAAAAAAAAAACAGTTGGTAACACACTACGCCGTGAAGGACTGAAATCCTGCAGCGCCCGCAAGGTCCACCTGCTCAAGAAAACACATATACATGCCCGTCTGAAGTTTGCCAATGAACATCTGAATGATTCAGAGGACAACTGGGTGAAAGTGTTGTGGTCAGATGAGACCACAATGGAGCTCTTTGGCATCAATTCAACTCGCCGTGTTTGGAGGAAGAGGAATGTTGGGGCCGCTGGTCCCCGACGTCCTTCCCTGCTCCGTACCTATGGCAGGGGCTCTGCCGTTCGTCAACCCCTCGCTACTCTGCGAGCCGCTGCTGCCGTCGCTGGGATCATCGCCCGACGACTCCCCTCCCTGGTCCGTCCCTCCGCGAGCTCGTGTGAGAGGCATAGCTCGCCGCACGCTCTCGTTCACCTGCAAACGCTGCGTTGCCTCTCCATAAATCACGCGCTATTAAACGAGGGTCAGGGGTCAGAAGGCGAATGACGCTGCCCTCACACTGCGCGAGTCCCTGCGGCGATAGACGGAGCGGGGACCTGCGGACGCACCGACCCCTTCCCCCACAAGCGCACACACCTGCACACACGCGACACCCACTCGTGCGCCGCTCTACGCAGCGCTCACTCACATGGCGAACCACTGTGTACACACGCGCACCCACACGTTCACACTGCTCGACAAGATAACGCGAGGCCACGCTTCGCTATTAATGATTTATTATTTGCTACCTGCGAATTGATGTTAAATCAGTTTGAGTCGACGAGGCTGGCCTATTCTACCACCCCTGAATCTATTCTCTATTTATCGGCTATGATCCTACTTTTACCTCCTTACTCACCGTTAAGTGTCCACGGCGGTCCGCTGATCCTTGTGCTAACAGCGTACCTCGGTGCGTCGCACGGACGTCCGGGTCGCTGGCTGGAGCTGCGTCTGGTCACCTGGCGCTGGAGTAAGACCCCAATCTCTCCTTTGCCCCCCTTTTTATCCTCCCTACATCAAAGGGATGCGGCTCCGCGCCGGACGGCGGCCCTCAGCTTTTCCTTAACAATGGGCTCGCGTCCTCTAGCACGCGCACCGCGGTTCCGGGCGCCTGTGATATGCTAATCAATGTGCGGCGTTGCGCGGCGTAAATTCTAATTAATCCCTTTCCCTCCCTAACAATGGTGCCTGCGCGCTCAAGCGTAATTATCCCAACCATCTGTGACTATGCGCAAGAGCCCCTGCGGTCCCGCTACTCATGCTGTCCCGTCCCTCCCCTGCTTGCCCCGTCGACACGTGGATGGTGTGTGTGGGGGATGCGCTTCAACCGCAGTGGCCGAATGCCCCTCGCCGCGGCCATGCCATCTCAAGGCAGGTCGCAGCGCCGCGGTGCAACGTAGCGTCGGGGGAGGCCGTCCAATTCCCTGATCGCCGGAAACCGTGAGAGTTAATCCCGATAAGGGTTTCTCGGATAAAAACCGGTCGATCAGGTGACCTTCCCTTCCAGCTCTATGGGGGTGGGGGGAAATGCGTGCGGGTGTGTTCATGTGAGGTGAGGTGAGGGGGACGAGGGGTTGGCTCCGTTGCTTGGTGGTGGCGAGGTCGGGGGTGGGGCGCCTGCCGAACGGCTTCGTGGCGGCGGCATCACATAGCCCCCCGAGGTGCCAGTCCCCGTCCCGGGTTGACTGGAGCACCTTGCTTGGGCCGCGCCCACGAGGAAACGTTGCGGGGTCCGGGGGATCCGTCCGGACCTGGTGGCTGGTCTCGGGGCGGGTGGTTCCGTCCTCTGTGGCTCCTGTGGCGTCCTCCTCCTCCACTCCAGCGGCTCTCCCCGTCCTCCGGCACCTGTGGGCTGGGGCACAAACTCAGCAGCGGAAGGGTTTAGGGGCCGTCGTCCGCGCCGTCTCCGAACTGGATCGGGGCGTCTCGGGGGCTCGGCGGGGCCCATGTAGTGTGCGAGGCCCCCCAACACGAGGGGTGCGGGTCCTCCGAGATTTCGGGGCCTTCGGGTGACGGGGTTCTCTCTCGCCGGGGCCGCTTTCCACGGTTTTAAGCGGCGGACGTTGACCACCGTCTCTCGACCCCTCTCCCCGCCATAAATTTGTAACGTCCAGGGGGAGATCTGCCGCACCACGGTCCAGGGTCCCCGCCAGTAGGTCGTCAGTTTCCCCACCTGCCCGGCCCCGACGCGAGGGGTGTGTAGCCACACCTTAGCGCCTGTCCGGAACAAGGGGGGTTCCATGCGGGGTCGGGTGCCCTGTTCCTGCCGCCGATGCGCGGCTTCCCCTTGTGGGTATGCTCGGCCTCGGGCTTCTCGCAGGGTCTCCAACAGGTGTTCCACGGGGCGGCATCCCTCCTCCGGCTGGGGGGAAGGGACGCCGAATAGCAGATCTGCGGGTAAACGAGACTCACGGCCGAACATCATTAAAAACGGGGTTTGTCCCGTCGACGTGTGTACGGTGGTGGCGTAGGCGAAAAGGGCGTAGGGGAGGTGTTCGTCCCAATCCCGTTGATTTGCGGCCGCCATACGTTTGAGTTTCCCCGCTAGGGTCTGATTCATGCGCTCTACCATACCGTTCGCTTGGGGGTGGTATGCTCTGGTTCGGTCCTTCTGGATTCCGAATTCTCGGCACAGTGCCTGGAACAGCTCGGCCTCGAACTCACTACCCTGGTCGGTGAGGACTCGTTCTGGGATCCCGTGCTTCAGTACGTAATGTTCCACGAATGCCCGGGCCACCACCAAGGCCGTTTTATCAGGGATGGCCACTGCCACGGGGTAGCGGGTGAAATACTCTACTGCGACTAGGATATACCGGTTGCCTCGATGGGATCGCGGGAATGGCCCCTGTAGATCGATCCCGACCAGCTGATTCGTGCAGCTGATGCGGAACGGCCTTAGGGGTACCTGGTATCGTGCCGGTTTCGGCCCGCACTGCTGACAGGCGCGGCAGCCCTGTACCCAGGCCGCCACGTCTTGTGCCAATTTGGGCCAGAGATACTGGCGACGCAGGGTCTCTCGAGTGCGTCGTTCCCCATCGTGGCCCCCGAGTGGGTGGTCATGCACCAGCCGTAGCAGCTGGGGTCGCACCTGGGCAGGAACACAGATGCACCCCGGCTGGCCGGCCTCGGTTAACTCCCGTTCACTCCGTTCTGCACACACAACCGTGCATACAAACCGCTCCAGGGTCCTGGTAGGGCGCTCTTTTCCTCCCGCAGTGCCGCCTCCACTGCTGCCAGATCGGGATCTCGCTGCTGGGTCTGTCTCAGCTGCTCGTCGTTCAGGCCCGGGAAGGCGCAGCCGACGTCCTCCTGGATCTGTCCGATCGGGTCCCGAGCCGCGGGTCCCGCGCTTGCCGGGCGGTCGACGGGATCCTCGGTGCCACCTGTGAGGCTCTCTGTGGCGCACACTGCACTCTCTCTCGCTGGGGTGGGGTCAGTGGCCGCGGCCTCTCGGGGGTCCGTTGCCTGCCGGCAGCGTCCCCCCGTGAAACACGGGCAGGCCTCCTCCGCCCTTGTCTCGGCGTACACCGTGGGCCGCCTCGACAAGGCGTCCGCGTTTGCATGCGTCCGGCCAGCCCGATACTCGATTTGCAGGTTGTACTCCGGCAACTGCGCCAACCACCGGGCAATCTGCCCCCGTGGCTCCTTGAATGTAAGAAGGAACTGCAGAGCATAATGGTCAGTGCGTACGCGACATTTCCTGCCGTACAAATACGGCCGGAACTGCTTACATGCGAAAATCACGGCGTACAACTCTTGGCGGGTCACGCAATAGTTCAGCTCGGCCCCACTCAAGGTCCGGCTGGCGTACGCGATGACTCGTTCCGTCCCATCCTGTACCTGTGACAACACCGCGCCCAGCCCGCTGCTGCAGGCGTCGGTGTCCAAAATAAAATTGGTGGTAAAATCGGGGAAAGCGAGGGTGGGGGCGTGGGTGAGGTGGTCTTTGAGAGTGGTGAAGGCCGTCTGGCAGGCCCCCGTCCACTGATAGGGGTGCTTAGGGGAGGTGAGTTGGGTGAGGGGGCGTGCAATCTCGCTGAATCCCTTTACAAATCGACGATAATAGGTGGCGAGCCCTAAAAATGATCGGATCTCCGTCAGATTCCTTGGCCGTGGCCACTCCACTATGGCGCGTACCTTCTCCGGATCGGTGTGCACGCCTGCCTCGCTGACGCGGTGCCCGAGGTACCCCACCTCGCGTTGTGCGATGTAACACTTACGTGGCTTGAGCTTGAGATGAGCCGCTCGCAGTCGCTGGAATACCTCCCGTAACCTGGACCAATGCTCAGACAAAGATCTACTGAGCACTATCACATCGTCCAAGTAAATCAGGCACTGTTCCCATTGCAAGCCCCGCATCACCAACTCCATCAGCCGCTGGAACGTCACGGGCGCATTGGTGAGTCCGAACGGGAGTACTCGAAACTCGAATAGCCCCATCGGGGTGGTGAATGCGGTTTTCGGCCGATCCTCCTCCGCCATCTCCACCTGCCAGTACCCGGACGCGAGATCGAGGGTGGAAAAATATCGCACTCCGGCGAGGCTGTCGAAGGTGTCGTCGATGCGGGGTATGGGGAAGGCATCGCCGAGCGTGACTGCATTCAGTTTACGGTAATCGACGCAGAACCGGGTTGACCCATCCTTTTTCGTTATTAGTACCACTGGGGCTGACCAGGGGCTCGCCGAGGGCTGAATTATGTTATCGCGAAGCATGTCCCCAACTGCCTCACTGATTTGGGCGCGTTCGGGTGCGCCCACTCGGTACGCAGGGAGTTTGATGGGTTGGGCTGCACCGGTGTCAATTTGGTGCTTAACAAGGTCGGTCCGACCCACGTCCGAGTCGTGTTCACTGAATACGTCGGCATACTCCCGCAGTAACACGCGCAGCCGATCGGCCTCTCCCTTAGGTAAATCCGCCCATGGTACATGTAACGCGTCGAGCAGGGGAATGACCTCGGCTCGGGGAGTCGGGCCGACTCGCCAGGCCAGGTCCTGGTCACCCTCAGGACGACCGGGGTCCTCAGCCCAGAGTGCGAACACCGAGTTGTTAGAGTGGCGTGCGTGCAGGGGGTGTACGGTGGCTATCGGGGTGCGCCGTCGCAGTATCGCTGGGGTACTGTGGGGGTTAAACATCTGCATAAACAATCGGTCCCCATCTGCGTTTACCAACGTGGCGGATCCAACGACCCCATACCGTTTTGCCAACTCCGGGTGAGGAGTTAGCATTACCTCTCCTGATGGTCGGAGCGCGGGGTCGGTGGGGGATGTTGCCACCGGCACCAGCATCTCGGTGAGCGGCCCGATGGTGACTGCCGTCGCCAGGATAGCGGCCACAGGTGCGAAGCGGGGGCGCGTTGGTTCTCGTCCCAGGAACGGTATCCGCTCGCCGTTGCTCTCCATGGTGGCGCATCGCTGGCGGGGTTGCACGTTGAGTCCCAGCTGTTCTAAGAGGTCGGTACCTGCGATACACTCGTGACACAACGCACTCGACACGTAGAACTCCTGGGTGCACACCTGGCTGCCTATGCGGACCTCTAGGGTGGCTCTCCCCAGCAGCCCCATTCCGGCTCCGCTCGCCGTGTGCAGCGCGCGGTCCGGTGCCTGCAGGTGACGCACGTCGACCCCGATCGTGCTGCAGTGCGCTGCGCTCACGAGCGAGGCCACCGCCCCCGTGTCCAGCAGGATTCGGGTACGCACTCCATTTACCTCCCCTTCCACCAGCGACGTGGCCCCCGTGATTCCCGCCACCAGCTCCCGCAGCCAGTCGCCAGGAGTCGCCGAGTTCCTTGGTGTCGTGGCTGGAATCTGTGTGGAAATCGCTCGCTCGCCATTATCATTACAGCTGGTTTCATCCCCCGGTGGTCCCCTCTCTAGGGGGACCTTAGTGTTTGACCTATGCATCTGCCTCGCACGCGCAGGCTGAGGGCAGTCCCTCCTGAGATGCCCTCGCCGGTCGCACACATAACACGTCCGGGGAGGGGTGGCGGCTCCGTAGTGGGCCCCCTGCCCGCTCCCTCTCCCTGTACGCAGTTGTTCTAACTCGGACTCTAATTGGGATACCTTCCCGGCCAGCCCCCCTACTGTGGAGTGTAGTTCACCCATCTCAAACTGGATGGTCTTCACATTTTTATTCGCTTCCTCGCGTACTTGGGTTACCTTACCGTCCATTCGGTCTACCCGGCCAGCAATATCTCCCATGCCGGTCTGTAACCTGGCTACCCACCCCGGGATCGTCTCGCGGGGTCTCTGGGGCTCTCTTGCCCGTCTCCTTATGGGGTTGGCGGGCTCCTCCTCATCCTCCTCCTCGTCAGGGATGAGGCTCGCCACGGTGCACTCTTGTCCCGACCCTCGGAGCTGCGCGCGTTCGCTGGAGAGCTCCTCACACTCCAGTGCTTGCTCGACTAGGGTATCGAAGGGGAGGCCTGCGCTACCCCTTTTGGGCTGCCACCATGCGGTGCGAGCTAGGTACCTGAGTAGCTTGTCTGCAGCTAGCGCGTCAATGACCTCCTTCGCGAACTCTGGGCGGGCGATCCGGGTTAGTGATCGCACGTCCTCGGCGTAGTCTCGGAAGTCCTCGCCAGGTTGGCGTCGGCGCGCCTCTAAGGCCGTCTTTGCCTGTATCGCGTTGCGCGTGCCGAAACGCCGATCTAATCTACACATTAGTTCCTCTAGTTGGGTTTGCGCGCTTTCGGGTAGTGCCTCTACAAAGTCGGCTGCCTGCCCCTCCAGGTTCAACGTAAGATGTCGTAACGCCTGCGCGTCCGACCAGCCATTAAGCTCTTTAGCACCTATGATATTGCGGGAAAACGCTTTCCATGTAGGGGTCCCCTGGCCGGTGAACACATGCCTTACCTTTGCGTGGAGTAACGCGCTACCTTCCCGTGAAGATGTGAGGGTTCGTACGACTTCTGACACCAATATGTTGGGGCCGCTGGTCCCCGACGTCCTTCCCTGCTCCGTACCTATGGCAGGGGCTCTGCCGTTCGTCGACCCCTCGCTACTCTGCGAGCCGCTGCTGCCATCGCTGGGCTCATCGCCCGACGACTCCCCTCGCTGGTCCGTCCCTCCGCGAGCTCGTGTGAGAGGCATAGCTCGCCGCACGCTCTCGTTCACCTGCAAACGCTGCGTTGCCTCTCCATAAATCACGCGCTATTAAACGGGGGTCAGGGGTCGGAGGGCGAATGACGCTGCCCTCACACTGCGCGAGTCCCTGCGGCGATAGACGGAGCGGAGACCTGCGGATGCACCGACCCCTTCCCCCACAAGCGCACACACCTGCACACACGCGACACCCACTCGTGCGCCGCTCTACGCAGCGCTCACTCACATGGTGAACCACTGTGTACACACGCGCACCCACACGTTCACACTGCTCGTCAAGATCACGCGAGGCCACGCTTCGCTATTAATGATTTATTATTTGCTACCTGCGAATTGATGTTAAATCAGTTTGAGTCGACGAGGCTGGCCTATTCTACCACCCCTGAATCTATTCTCTATTTATCGGCTATGATCCTACTTTTACCTCCTTACTCACCGTTAAGTGTCCACGGCGGTCCGCTGATCCTTGTGCTAACAGCGTACCTCGGTGCGTCGCACGGACGTCCGGGTCGCTGGCTGGAGCTGCGTCTGGTCGCCTGGCGCTGGAGTAAGACCCCGATCTCTCCTTTGCCCCCCTTTTTATCCTCCCTACATCAAAGGGATGCGGCTCCGCGCCGGACGGCGGCCCTCAGCTTTTCCTTAACAATGGGCTCGCGTCCTCTAGCACGCGCACCGCGGTTCCGGGCGCCTGTGATATGCTAATCAATGTGCGGCGTTGCGCGGCGTAAATTCTAATTAATCCCTTTCCCTCCCTAACAATGGTGCCTGCACGCTCAAGCGTAATTATCCCAACCATCCGTGACTATGCGCAAGAGCCCCTGCGGTCCCACTACTCATGCTGTCCCGTCCCTCCCCTGCTTGCCCCGTCGACACGTGGGTGGTGTGTGTGGGGGATGCGCTTCAACCGCGGTTTGCCGAATGCCCCTCGCCGCGGCCATGCCATCTTAAGGCAGGGCGCAGCGCCGCGGTGCAACGTAGCGTCGGGGGAGGCCGTCCAATTCCCTGATCGCCGGAAACCGTGAGAGTAAATCCCGATAAGGGTTTCTCGGATAAAAACCGGTCGATCAGGTGACCTTCCCTTCCAGCTCTATGGGGGGGGGGGGGGGGGAAATGCGTGCGGGTGTGTTCATGTGAGGTGAGGTGAGGGGGACGAGGGGTTGGCTCCGTTGCTTGGTGGTGGCGAGGTCGGGGGTGGGGCGCCTGCCGAACGGCTTTGTGGCGGCGGCATCACAGGAATGCTGCCTATGACCCCAAGAACACCATTCCCACCGTCAAACATGTAGGTGGAAACAATATGCTTTGGGGGTGTTTTTCTGCTAAGGGGACAGGTCAACTTCACCGCATCAAAGGGGCGATGGACGGGGCCATGTACCCTCAAATCTTGGGTGAGAACCTCCTTCCCTCAGCCAGGGCATTGAAAATGGGTCGTGGATGGGTATTCCAGCATGACAATGACCCAAAACACACGGCCAAGGCAACAATGGAGTGGCTCAAGAAGAAGCACATTAAGGTCCTGGAGTGGCCTAGCCAGCCTCATGACCTTAATCCCATATAAAATCTGTGGAGGGAGCTGAAGGTTCGAGTTGCCAAACGTCAGCCTCGAAACCTTAATGACTTGGAGAAGATCTGCAAAGAGGAGTGGGACAAAATCCCTCCTGAGATGTGTGCAAACCTGGTGGCCAACTACAAGAAGCGTCTGACCTCTGTGATTGCCAGCAAGGGTTTTGCCACCAAGTACTAAGTCATGTTTTGCAGAGGGGTCAAGAACTTATTTCCCTCATTAAAATGCAAATCAATTTATAACATTTTTGACTTGCGTTTTTCTGGAATTTTTTGTTGTTATTCTGTCTCTCACTGTTCAAATAAACCTACCATTAAAATTATAGACTGATCATTTCTATGTCAGTGGGCAAACGTACAAAATCAGCAGGGGATCAAATACTTGTTTCCCTCACTGTAAATGATTACAAGCTATCAATTCCGGTTCAGTGATTCTGCACTTGCTCTATTACTATAGTACGATACTGCCTTCAACTTTTATGAACGACTGAGTGTTTAGGGTTAGCGATTTGTATTATCTGGCTGTATAGCAATTTAAAAATACAATTACTTTACTATGCAAGTTGACAATATGTGTTTTTACTTTATTTCGGGCCCCTTTATAACATATGCTGCAGGCCCCACACGAGCTTCATCCGGCACTGGCTGAGCCCATCCTCCTTCTAACCAGCACTTCCCCCATCATCTCATGGTCATCGTTAATATTAAAGGTACGTAAAGTTTATATTTGAATGTTATTGTGTAATGTACTGTATTTTATTCGGTGTTTAGTTAATAAACAGGCAAGTTAGTTAAGTTATGACGAGTCTGACTGTGGCCGTGGTTCCCCTAACCCCTATATCCAATGGATCCTCTGTACTTCACCAACCGCGGATTTGCTTACCGCGGCATTTTCCAGGAGCCTAACCCCCGCGGTTGACGAGGGATTGCTGTACTGGAGTTAAAAGTAAACACGTTTGTTAAATCGGGCAAGGTTATTCTGAGAGCTTAGCGGGGGCGTGGGGAAAAGAGACGATGGGAGGAAATCAAAAGTGGAGCAGTGCTCGGAGGAGAAGCGGGAAGACAAGTGTTGTGACCTGCGCAGTTGAAAGTTTATAACCAGCGGATTGTCATTTGCTTTGTAGACGAGACAAGGCACGATCCCTCGCAGGCCACGCTGTGAAGCTGTGGTCCTTTCCGTGGGCGTCTTGGGAGGTGACGAGGGGGGCCGCTTCGATTTTGCGGTGCATGTGTAGTGGTGGTGTTGACGTGCGCCGACAGTGATGGATTACGGGGCGGCGCGGGGTGCGGGGTTGGGCACGCATGTGGGCGTGGTGTGGACGCGCGCGCCGGGAGGGAGTGAGTACGGGGCGGCGCGGCGTAGGGGATTGTGCGCGCTGACACGAGGTGAGAAAAGGGGATCGTGGGCAGCGCGCAGTGATTGGTCAAAAGGGATGGGTGCTCTCAGCGACGTCCGCAGGATGGGCATAAAAGAGGACGCGCGGGAGCACTCGTGGTTGTTGTTAACCAGTTGAAGATTGAAGACGGAGTTGAAGAAGTAGTGCCCTGAGACCCCTAGTCCCGCTGTCCTTGTCGGGACCGGGGCCCTGTGTGGCTCGGAGGCGAGACTGTGGGACCCGTGGTCCGACGCCCATGTGGGTCGGGACTGTGGGACCCAGAGTCGAGACGGACATCCCGGCTGGGGGTGTTCCGAGAGGCTACGGGGCGTAAGAGCCCGTGTTGGTGTAGCCAGGAGAACCGTGTGGGTTAGGCTGGTGTTAGCCACCCGTGTAACCAAGTGGGTGTTGGTCACCCGAGTAACTATAGCTGGTGTTAGTCACCCGTGTAACTATAGTTGGTGAAATAAAAGAGTGTGCTACCCGTGAAGTCGTCTCCCGCCGAGTTACTACATTACAACTGGCGTCAGAAGTAAACCTGTCTTCAAAGAAAAGAATGGATACTAGGAAGACTGCCCGTACCCACGAGCGAGATCGGGAAGACGACGACGTACCGGAGACACAAACCTCGGAACGAGAGGACGAGGAGTTGCCGCCGATGCAGCACTTCGCGGCGATGGCCGACGCTCCGCTTGCCTCCGACACCAGCCTACAGGACGCACACTCCCGCCTGGCGGAGTTGCTGCTCGCCGCCGCTGCAATTTTGGCGGACATCACCGTTTCAGCGGGCGGAGGGACGGCTGCGGGGTTGGAGGAGGGAGCGCGGCTGGAGGGATCCCGCCAGAAGGCGCTTCGCGCCAAAAGTTTTGAATTTGGCGCCGTTTTTGAGGGTCCGCTTTCGGTTGGCGGGAAGCGCGGACACCACGTGGGCGGAGATCTCCTCTCAGCGCAGCCCGCGTCATCGGCGCGCGCCAGAGCTCTCCATCATGCGCCTGCAGACGGAGCCGACATTTTCTATAACCACAGCGGAGCACGGGAAAATCATTCCTCGGAGGCCGACGACCGGGTCTTCCAGCAACGATTGCCCGCGCTGACGGCGTTCAAGGCGGACGGGGGCGACTGGGGAGCCTTTCAACGAAGGTTCCTCGCACATCAAGAAATGTCGGGGTGGTTCGACACCACTGCCCTACGCGCGCTGCCAGCGACACTCGACGACGACGCGCTTGCAGCCTTCACATCTGCCCCAAGGTCGTCTCGCTCAACGCTCCAGACCGCGCTACATTTAATGGCCAAGGT
The DNA here is from genome assembly GCF_964198595.1 of Lampetra fluviatilis. NCBI lineage: Eukaryota > Metazoa > Chordata > Hyperoartia > Petromyzontiformes > Petromyzontidae > Lampetra > Lampetra fluviatilis. The sequence continues at coordinate 13,645,228 of NC_136292.1, read as the reverse complement.
GTTCGGCCCGCCCTCGACCTGTCGCCACCATTTCTACGAACGGCGCAAGGTGGTTGGAGAAACAACGCTCGCCTATCGCACGGCGCTGCTCGCCCTGGCGGACGCAGCTTTTCCCCGCATGGACAAGGAGGGGAAGGACGCCATGGTGACGGAGCAGCTGCTGGCGTTGGCTCACGACCTGGGAGTCCCCATCAATACGGCGGACGAAATGGACATCTGCTCCCTGGGGATTGCCACGAGTATTCACGCATACGAGGTCCTCAAGCGCAAGCGGACGGTCATCTGCGCATCGGCGGGGATCGCGGCACCTGCCGCCACGGTCGCCGAGCCTCAGCCTGCTGCGGCTCGGGAGGAGGCCTTCGCCGTATCAAGTCCGGGGGAGTGGAGAACAGGAGGTCGTTCGCCCACACGTTCATCCCGCAAGCTGGAGCAACCGAAACCTACGACGTCCCTCGTCGTCTGCTACAACTGCGGCCTTCGGGGTCACGTCGCGTCCGGGTGCCGGGCTCCGCGTCAGCGCGCCACGGGACCACGTCCGGACGACGACCAGGGCCGAAAGTCGTCCCAGCTAAACCCGGCAAGTCGCGGCACCTCACACGCTTGGTCCACACATACGGCACACTCGGGTCGCCGCTTCGCGGTGGGGGGACCGCGTATGGGTACCGGGGATTCGGTTCGGTGAGGGGGGTTCGTACACGGCCCGAAAGCAGTCGAATGGTCCGAATTGGCCCACAGGATGGTGGCTGCGTCGGCCGGGTCGTCCGTGGTAACGGGGTTTATTGACGGGGTTGAGGTCCGGGTGCTTGTGGACACGGGTGCGTCAGCCACTATCATTTCGGACCTTATTTATAACATCCTTCCCGTCCAATGTCGACCCCTTTTGCCGGTGGACGTACCATTTTACGCGGCAAACGGGGGATCCTTGGGGTTCATCGGCCAGATTCGGGCGACTATTTCTATTGGCGATATCAAATTGGCGGGTCCTATTTTTGTATCATCATCGCTGGCAGTTCCTTGTTTACTAGGTACTGACTTTCTGGCTAAAATGCCCATCAAAATTCTCATAGATCACAGGCCTGCATTGAGCTTCCATCGGGACGACGGGTTGCATTTTTGACGAGTCCTACTAAAATACGCACGGTTTGTGCAACGGTGCAGGCGCTGGCAACTCAGACTGTACGGGTACCCCCGGGATCGCAAATGTTGGTACCCCTTCGATTGAGGAAACCCCTCGGGGTGGATGCGGGGGGACAGGGAGTTCTGTTGGGGCCGTTTAACAGAGCTGTTGGGGGCCTCGGCTTAGCGGTGGCTCAGACCATGGTGCGGGCGGGCAGTGAGCCGTTCGTTATGGTCCTGAATACGGGGTCGCGGCCAGCCGTAATTACACAGGGAACAGTGCTGGCTCACGCGGCGCCGCTACCCGTCGAGGAACAGCTCGTTGCTCACGCGGATTCGAGGGTCGATACGCATCCTCAAATTGAGGAGGGGACAGAGTGGTTGGACTCGTTGTGTGCTGGATCTAGTCACTTGTCTAGTGTACAGTTGGGTGCGTTGAGGGGCTTGCTTCTCGAATTCGCTGACGTGTTTAGCAGACACAAGTATGATATTGGCTGCACAGACCTGTTGCGCCACCACATAGCGATGGGGGACGCGGCCCCTATTCGACAGAATCCCTTCCGGCTCAGCCCAGCCGAGAAGGAGCATGTGCAGTCGGCGGTTAATGACATGTTGGCGGCCGACATCATTTTGCCCTCTTCCAGTCCGTGGGGTGCTCCCATCGTCCTTGTTAAAAAACAGGACGGGTCTTTGCGGTTCTGTGTCGATTTCCGCCGCCTAAACAAAGTCTCAATGGCCGACGCGTATCCGCTCCCTAGGATGGATGAGTCGCTGGATGCCTTGGAGGGAGCACAGTTTTTTTCGACGCTTGATCTGCTTTCGGGATTTTGGCAATTGCCCCTCGATGACGAATCGAAACCAAAAACCGCTTTCCGGACACCGGGAGGCCTATTTGAATTCAACCGATTGCCCATGGGCTTACATTCCGCTCCCGCCACGTTCCAGAGGCTCATGGAATTGGTTTTGTCAGGACTCCAATGGGACACCTGTTTGATTTACCTCGATGATATCATCGTTTTCAGCCGGACTTTTGAGGAGCACCTCCAGCGACTGAGAGCGGTGTTCCTCAGGATGCGTTCCGCTAAACTTAAATTTAAACCGGCAAAATGTTACCTGCTTCGGGAATCGGTCAGGTACTTGGGCCATATCGTTAGCCGTTCAGGGATCTCGACAGACCCTGCTAAGACGCACTGCGTCAGCTCATGGCCAACGCCGACCTCGGTCACTGAAGTCCGCAGCTTCATAGGATTCGCCTCCTACTACCGTCGTTTTGTCAAACAATTTGCCACCATAGCCAGGCCCCTGCACGCTCTGATGGCTAAGGGTGTGAGGTTTCACTGGGGGCCGGAAGAGGAGGCTGCGTTCTGCTCCCTTCGTGACGCCTTGGTGCGGGCTCCCCCCTTGTGTTACCCCGATTTCACGCAACCGTTTCTGCTCGACACGGATGCCAGTAACACGGGTATCGGGGGAGTGCTCTCACAGGTGGTCGGGGGGGTCGAACGGCTGGTCGCCTACGGTAGCAGAGTTCTGTCACCTGCGGAACAAAGCTACTGCGTAACGCGTCGTGAATTGCTGGCGATTGTTTTTTTTATACAGCAGTTCAGGCCGTATCTTTACGGCCGTCCTTTTGTGGTTCATACGGACCATGCGGCTCTCCAATACGCTATGCGGGTGGCACAACCCTCCGGCCAATTGTCCCGATGGTTGGAGGTCCTTCAGGACTACCAATTCACGACGATTTACTGTAAGGGATTGCGCCACTCGAATGCGGATGCCTTGTCGCGATTGCCGCTGCGCACGGAATGTGCATGTCTGCTGGGATCGGCGCAGTGTAAACCCCCTGTCGCCGACCCCGCGGAAGTTTTGCTCGCAGCCACTGACACTACGGGGGTCGACGCTCCTACGGGGACGGACTCGTTACTAGCGTTGCCTCTCATCGAGTGGGGCCGTCTCCAAATGGCTGACAGCTCCCTACTCACGCTACGTCGGAAGGTTGATGCTCCCGGAGGGGGGGAAACGCGGGTCGGTTCCTGGGTGTGCAGACAGGGCCTCTTGATGAAGTGGGACAACATGTCTCGGCGTCATGCGCTCGTTGTGCCATTTGCTATGCGGGGGAGGGTCGTTCTGGCTGCTCATGAACGACTCATGCATCTGGGTTTTCACAAAACGCTTGCCCTAATCCAGCGAGACTATTATTGGCCGGGGATGGGCAACGACGTGGCGAACATCCTTAAGGGATGTGTAGGGTGCGCCCAAAGAAAACCACCACCGATAGCGGCTAATCCACCGCTGCAATCCATTCAGGTTTCACGCACAAACGAACTGGTTGCGCTCGACATCTTGGGGCCTTTTCCCGCTACACCTAGGGGTAATAAGTACCTGCTGGTTGGCGTAGAGTACTTCACCCGTTGGCCCATGGCATGGCCACTCGCCAACCAGTCGGCTGCGGCAGTGGCGGACGCCTTTGTCCAGGGCTATGTTCTGGACAAGGGCGCCCCCGAACGCTTGCTGACGGACCAAGGGAAACATTTTTCGAGTGTTTTGTTGCGCGAGGTGTGCGACCTGTTGGGTACAAAGAAAGTGCGTACCTCCCCGTACCACCCGCAGACTGACGGAATGGTTGAACGTCTGAACAGGACCATTACTTCTATGCTGTGCCAACAGGTCTGCAACGATCAGGTTGATTGGGACTTACAGGTACCTGGGGTACTTGCGGCCTATCGAATGGCCCCTCATGCGGCGACGGAGTTTTCCCCATTTTTTCTCATGTATGGGCGGGAGGCCGATCTGGCCATGGACGTCCAACCTGGGATTTCCCAGCCACGCGAAAAGTCTAAATTGGCAGACCACATCAAATTTAATATCGCCAAACTGGCTGAAGCGCGAGAGGCTGCGAGATTGAATTCGCGGTCTCGGCAGATCGCGAACGAAAGGTTGCATGAACGAAGGGTGCATATGCACGATTGGAAACCAGGCGATAAGGCCTGGCTGCATTGTCCACATACACCGTTGGCTACGTCCCCTAAATTGTTGAGGCCATGGAGGGGACCGGTGGAAATTGTGCGTGTTGCACGACCCCAGAGTATACAGATTAAATGGGAAAACGCCGTTGGTACGTGCACCCCTCCCGACTGAAACCCTTCGCGGCACCGCGTGACCCCACTTTGTGCCGTGGCGACCGAGCGTGTGATGTGGCCGTCGACTCGGGGAGGGATGTGTCGCAGGCTGATCCTCACGTGTCTCCGCCTGACCCACCCCCAAGTGTCTCGGACCTGACGGCTGTTGACCGTCGGGAACCGGAACCCCGCGGCACGCGCGGATCTCCGATGCCTGGCCCGTGCCTTCCTGGACTGCCGGCACCACCGGACGGTCAACCGCGTCGGGTGCCGTACGACGGACCGGCAAGGCGGACTCGTGCTAGGACACAACACTTTTCATGAAGAAAAAAAAAAAAAAAAAATTCAAACCCGAGCTCGCCGCCGCGTTCCCCCTCTGCCGGGGTAATGTCCCGTTCAAGGGGCGCTCGGAAAGAATGGGACGCTGCACGAGTCGGAAATTTTTTTTTCTTGCATACACATTTATTGTTGTCACTCGCCGGATTGTACATATTGTTCTTGTTGTGTTGTTGCGATTGTTGTTGTGTTACGGGGCACACATGGGGGGGGGGGGAGTAATAAATTTTTATAGCAGCCGGGTCGGCTGCGAGCTATGTGGTAGGGGGTGATGTAGTGGTGGTGTTGACGTGCGCCGACAGTGATGGATTACGGGGCGGCGCGGGGTGCGGGGTTGGGCACGCATGTGGGCGTGGTGTGGACGCGCGCGCCGGGAGGGAGTGAGTACGGGGCGGCGCGGCGTAGGGGATTGTGCGCGCTGACACGAGGTGAGAAAAGGGGATCGTGGGCAGCGCGCAGTGATTGGTCAAAAGGGATGGGTGCTCTCAGCGACGTCCGCAGGATGGGCATAGAAGAGGACGCGCGGGAGCACTCGTGGTTGTTGTTAACCAGTTGAAGATTGAAGACGGAGTTGAAGAAGTAGTGCCCTGAGACCCCTAGTCCCGCTGTCCTTGTCGGGACCGGGGCCCTGTGTGGCTCGGAGGCGAGACTGTGGGACCCGTGGTCCGACGCCCATGTGGGTCGGGACTGTGGGACCCAGAGTCGAGACGGACATCCCGGCTGGGGGTGTTCCGAGAGGCTACGGGGCGTAAGAGCCCGTGTTGGTGTAGCCTGGAGAACCGTGTGGGTTAGGCTGGTGTTAGCCACCCGTGTAACCAAGTGGGTGTTGGTCACCCGAGTAACTATAGCTGGTGTTAGTCACCCGTGTAACTATAGTTGGTGAAATAAAAGAGTGTGCTACCCGTGAAGTCGTCTCCCGCCGAGTTACTACATTACACATGCACTCGTCGATTGCCATTCGTGTACCCTCGTACTTTACACAAAGGACTGTTGGAGCAAGTGCTGGCAGCGAGGAGCACCTATGAAGGCCGGTACAACACATCAGGGGGTGGGTGGCCAGCATCACACCCGACCGCCTTTGTCTCCCGAGTAGTGATGTTTATACACGGCACCAGGTACTCATTTGAGGCTGAATCGAGGTCCAGGAACAGTTCAGTTAATCGTCACTGGTGGTGTTGCCCATGAGCGGGAATCGAACCCGGGTGGCCAGGTTCATTGCGCAGTGTAGCGCTAACCGCTACACCACCGCTCCCCACACACACGCGCCCTCTCCCAGCCCTCCCCTACCAAGCGCCCCTCTCCCCTTCCCTCTGACCCCACACGTTTCCGTGCCACACCGATTCATATAATCAGCAACCGGCCACCACTGCCAACACAGCAACACAAAGAGCAATGCCAAACACAACCATTTACAGCCGTTCATCAAACCACTTATGGATGAAGGCCTCCTCAAGCTCTGTCAGATACGGGGATTGTTTGACCATACTGCACAATAATAATAATGTATAATATTTTAACATTCATACGTCGTTGATAAAACGTCTCAGCCGCTCAAAGCGCCTTACATCAACATCTCAAACATTCAAAGGGGCACGTCCAGTGGCAGCCGCCCCCTGCGTGGAACGAGGGTGACTCACCGTTGTCGCCTCTCAAGTGGGCGCTAGTGAAGGACCTCGAATTGGATATCGCGAGCCACTGACATGAGCCGGGATTCGCCATGAGGGGGTCGGGGGGACTCCTCGGTTGAGGACGCAAGGAGAGGGCCCCAGGCAGAATTCAATTGCCTGCCACCCACAACTGCGCCGTGCCGTCGCAGCAACACCACGCGGACCAGCGGGGCAAGAAGGGCGCGATGTTCGCCTTGCATTGCAAACTGTGACATTTTAGTTTGGCCTACAGAAGTGGGGGGTTGGGAAGAGGAGATTTAGACGGGGGGGGGGGGCTGTGAGGGATTAAAGCTCGGAGCAGCCCCGATTAACAACTCCCAGCTCTGCTTTGCATTTCGAGCACACGGACGAGATGCGGCGTTGCCCGGCAACGGAATACACCGGCGCTACGCGAGCAAGCTGGTCTCTAGGCAACAACTACAGCCCAGACCCCCCACTAACACCCCCCCACTAACACCCCCCCACCCGTCCCGCTCACCCCCCACTAACACACCCTCACCCGTCTGCTCACCCCCTGCACCCTCATCAGCGACCCCCCCCCCCCCTTAGCACCCGCGTGTGTCCACCTCCGCACATGTTCAATCGCATCGGGGCCTCGCTGCGTAGCCCGTGCAGTGTTCTGGGGTTGTTGATAGCGAACGCGCACAGATGGCTCGGGCCTCCCATATGCGGGCGGTCTAATCTGAGTACGTTGTTGTGGCGGTGGTGGTGGCGGTGGTGGTGGCGGTGGGTGTGTGAACGGCAGACAGAAGTGGCAGAGGATTGTGTCGAGCCCAGTGACCTGCGTTTAATTCCCTCACGGTGCAACAAAAACACCAGTGGCCAACATTTCCCTCAGCCAACACTGCCGCTGTGTCATCTCCAGCTTTCATATGTGACCACAAATACACAAACACACCAAAATAAAACACGCGTCGTACGTACGGCGACACGCACAATACTTATTGATCACCCACGCGGGCGCCTGTCCCGAGTCTACACCACAAATCATTACTGCGGCACTGCGGTCTGTGTTTTGTATTCTCGCTCGCTCTCTGCCATGTTTCCCCGTGATATTCAAAGTGATCCCTCCTCTCGCCCAGCCTTGGTGCTGTGTTGCTGCTGCTTGAGTGGGAATACACGGGGAGACATGGGGGGGGGAGGGGGGAGACACGGGGAGCCTCCTTCTCAACGAGATTCCCCGGGATTTATAGATTTATAGATGTTTGCCTTTCACGAGGAAGCGATTGATGGCGTTCTCACAAATCACGTTAAAATTAATCTTTCGTTAAGTTTAAATGCCCGGACAATGATAGAACGCTCACATTTTATGACATGGCCCTACTGTGCATGTAGAATTTAGAGCGAGCTGTGTCTCTCCCAAGTAAATTCCGGCCAGAAATCGTCAGTGGTTGGTGCAGTAGCTTGCACACACACACACACAGACCCGAGAGTTATCCGTGGGTAAGAACAGCAGTGGCAATTGCTATCTCAACTTTGTCTGGGCTTCCTCAAGGTCATCTTAGCCTAAAGAGTAAATGCTTGGTATGTTGATGGTGATGCGCGAAGGGTAGCTGAGTGGGCAAGATGCCTCCCTAAACACCCACTTCTGTGTCATTTTAGCCTCAAGAGAGTCAAAGGTCAATGGGATTTCCTCCTCACAGGAGCATTGAGGCATTCGTGATGATCTTTTGGTTACACTCGTGAGCCAGTGGTGGAAATCCCACCTTCCTATGGCAGAGGTAAATCTATTCATTGGAGAACCACCGTTAACTTCCTCCCACAAAAAGTGGCACGGGCGTCCTCGATATACGTTTGGGTTTCACTCTTGATCATCTGAAACGTTAAGTGAAAACTCGCATATCGATCTGAAACGTTAAGTGAAAACTCGCATATCGAAACGTATTTTCCCGTAAAGTCCTATTATATAATTTCGGATGCATTCCTCAAAATATATATTATCTGACCCAAATCTATTAAAACAACACTTTCAACACAACTGAGATATATTTGCATGCTTACATATGGAGAATAACTAGACAGGTCATTAAAAACAAGTAAATGCACACTGCGATTTATTCACCGTAACTGCTGTTGGCCAAACATGCCCAATGCTGAAAAATTAAACCTTGCAAATGACCCAATTGGGATCGCACAGCGGCAACGTCGCTCCCCTACTGAGCCCTGTGCAATTGGATCATCGTGCGTACGCGTCACAGACGACACACGCGAGGGAGCCCTTCCCTGTCGGTCTGTCTGTCTGTGGGTCTCTCTCTCTGTGTTTCACGCTTCTGCTTGCTGCTGTCCTCGCATTGATCCCAAGTGGCCGGCAATTTTTCCCCTCATATTTATTCGATAAAATAATAATACATATGAATAATATATAAAATAAATAAATTACATAATATATAATCTATTGGTCATATATTACAAATGCATGTGTTACAATGTAATGTACAAGCTTTACTACCCGGCTTCGCCCGAGACTTGGATTCTTGTCTTTGATTAATGCACGGCCTACGCGGAGGGTGGGGGGGATGTGTGACGTTGCAGGCACACTACGTAACGCTGCAGCATGCGGGTGACATGACAGATGTGACGTCACCGCTCACTTTCGTGCAAAACATATCCATTATTGCGCCCCCCCCCCTCCCCAAAATACAAAAGTCTATTTTATACCTTTTTGCATTGTGTACAGTCTTGAAACTACTCATATGCCAAATTTCAAGTTTGTTGCATGTCGGGAGGTATGCTAAATATTTTTAACAGGCACACATTCACAAATTTCCCTTATATATATGTAGTGCTGTGCTTTTACACGCACAACTTCTTGCTTTTCTGTCGTCACTTTTTTTCCACTAACGAAGCACATTCCAGCCACATTCCTCCGGCGCATTCTCCGCTCGTTCGCCGCGCTCCGCCGGTCTCGCTCGCTCCGCTCCACTGTCTCTCCCAACTCTACCTCTCCGCTTCTCAGTCACAGTCTCGCCGCTCTCTCGCGGTCTCTCCGTCTCACTCTCGCCGCTCTCTCGCGGTCTCTCCGTCTCACTCTCGCCGCTCGCTCGCGGCTTCTCCGTCACGCTCCAGCCGCTCTCTCACGGCTTCGCCGTCTCACTCTCCTCTAGCCGCTACCCGATACTTCTTCCTTCACTCCACTGCTACCCTATACTTTATGTTACGCCACTGCTACCCTATACTTCTCGTTACTCCACTGCTACCCTATACTTCTCGTTACTCCACTGCTACTCTAGACTTCTTCTCTTCAGCTCCGACCTTCTGCATTCGCTCCCAGGCACGACTCCGCTCCAACTCTCCGCAACTCTCAAACTCCCTTCTTTTTATCCCCGTCCTTATTAATTCCTAATTAATTGGTTGGCGTCCCCCCGACGCCCCTCGCCCCCAGCCCCCGCTGCCACCTGCCTCTTTTCCCAAACTTAGAGGCGCCATCTCTCGCACAACAACAACAACCAGCCAATCACGGCCTCACATCCTTAATTGCCCAACTGCCCATCTCCGACTCACCCCTCAGCCCCTGACGACAGCTGCGTGCCCCAATATGCCCCCACTGTACCCCACACGCACGTGTGTGCAATTTCCCCCCTTGGCGCGTATTAAACCACTACACCACCCACCCCCCCCCCCCCCGTGAAAAAGAATTAGCCGTCCCAGGCTAAGCTCGACCAACGTAACACGCGGCAAGCACACGACAAAACCCCACATAAAATTACAAGATTCCCCCCTTACCGACGTATTCAGTCCAACTACGGCGCACGAAATTTCAAAGAAAAGTCTTTCCCCGAGAGCGGGTTCCCGCCGCCGGTCCATCACCCCGGCCTGGGTGAACAGGGGACAAGGGCTGGGAGCACCCCCTCGTTGGCACGGGGCAGTGTTCTGCCCCTGATGCGTGCCTGCCCTCATAACAGCGGTCCTCCACTGGCGCGACCGCATTCCGCTCCCATGCATCTCGGGGCAGCACACGAGATTGCGGCCGGCCAGAGAGCCTGCCAGAAAGCCTCTCCGGAGTCAAAAGCGACGGTCCTGTTGACCCCGGAACGGGGTAATCCGTGGTTGTAGTTGCCCGGCGCCCTTGGAAAAGCGCCTCTCCGTCTCCAGCAGTCCCGGGCGAAGTGTCCTCGACGCCCGCACTCGTAGCACGTCCGCGGGGCGCCACCCCCGTACATCTCGGGGCGGCGGGGCAGGCTCTCGAGCGGCAATCTGGCCGCTGCTGCAAGCGACCCCGGCTCCTCCAACTCCGACGGGTGTATAAAAGCCGGACCCTTGAACGGGTTCGGCAGTCGTCCCGAAGCCGAAGACTGAAGACGGGGCTTAGAGTAGGACCCTGGGACCCCCAGACCCGCTGTCCTTCTAAGAGCCGGGGCTGAGTGGGACAGTGGTCGGACCCTGGGCACCCCCAGACCCGACGTCCTTGTAAGGGCCCGGACTGAGTGGGCCAGTGGCCGGGACCCGAGGACCTTGGCTGAGTCGGGTCAGAATAACCTCCCTTAGGGCCCCTAGCCGGAGGGCTGAGAGTTAGTGTGGTCCAGTGTTAGGCTGCACGATAGCCCAGAGGCCATACCTCCCCAGGTAGCGGGTGTAAAGGGCCGTTATCCCTTTGTGTTAGGGACCTTGTATTGAGTTATTTGTTAAATAAAAGTGTTGCCTCAAGTGCCGGCTCTCCCTCATCTTTGGGCTTCCTACATTTATATTATACATATTAATGAGGCAAAAATAAACTTCATCATTTACATATAAAATAGAATAATTGAATATAAAACACCGAACAAATAAATTTACTTTATTATTAAGAGTAATATTATTACATTAGAAACGGAGTGATAATCCTGGAATGTCATTGAGTTCCATTGGCAATTTAGTTGAACTCACGCACTGCTTGTTGCACAACAGAAAGTTTAAGCAATATAGAAGATGCACGTAGCTGTGCTACCACTCAGCACGTTAAGCCATGTTCTATCCACCGCTTGATGAAGGCCGTCCAATGCCATCACCATTTCTTACAACTCATGGCCAGTGTTGCCTCTTGACCATAGCCCCCTCAAGTCCAATTACATTTCCTGAAGTCAATGTCATGCCTCTGATGTGTCTTTGTTCCACGATTCCTGTCTTACGCATTGTCTTAGGATCCATTCCAAGCCAGAGTCTAGGAACTGGATATGGCAACGCTGCGAATGGAGATGGTACAAACGAAATGGGCACTCCTCATGGATTAAACACCGGCACGTCGTGGAATGTCACCTGCCTTCTCTGTGCAAAGTTCCATTGACTTCTTTGCACTTAATATACATTTCAGGTCCGCAAATACGTGCATTATTCATTTTGCTCATGTCTTTATCCTCACTACTGTTCCTATAATTCTGCCTTACCCTCTGCCCACTTGGGAACATTCTGCCAAGTGGAAATCAGCAAAGGTGAGAATCTGCCTTCGACATGAAGAGCTTTACCCATTGATTCCTCCACCCATGTTGGGGGCTCGGTCTACTACACTGTCTTCAACCACCACCACCACACTATGTTCAACCACCACCAAACTGTGTTCAACCACCTCCACACTGTGTTCAACCACCTCCACACTGTGTTCAACCACCTCCACCACACTGTGTTCAACCACCTCCACCCCACTGTGTTCAACCACCTCCACCACACTGTGTTCAACCACCTCCACCACACTGTGTTCAACCACTACCACCACACTGTGTTCAACCACCACCACCACACTGTGTTCAACCACATCCACCACACTGTGTTCAACCACTACCACCACACTGTGTTCAACCATCACCACGCTGTGTTCAACCACTACCACCACCACACCGTGTTCAACCACTACCACCACACTGTATTCAACCACCAGCACACTGATCAACCATCACCACCACACTGTGTTCAACCACTACCACGCTGTGATCAACCATCACCACACTGTGTTCAACCACCACACTGTGATCAACCACCACTAGACTGTTCAATCACCACCACCACACTGTGCTCAACCACCACCACACTGTGATTAACCACCACACTGTGATCAACCACCACTAGACTGTTCAACCACCACCACCACCACCACCACCACCACCACACTGTGATCAACCACCATCACACTGTGATCAACCACCACCACCACACTGTGATCAACCACCACCACACTGTAGGTCAAACAGAACGATCTGCTTTTTCCCTTGCACTGCTCTATTTTGAAATCCCTCTCTTCGTCTCTTGTCATCTTGCTCCATAAGAAAAGTGTTCACCTTCTCTATTCACACCTTTGATGGCACTGTTTGTGTCCCTGCTTGTTCACATGCTGGGCCTATGGGACCATTGCTCAGCAACTGCATAAAAAGAGTCAACCTGATTGAGGCCCACCTTCTATAAATGGCGACATGCAATTTCTATTAGCGTTCTGATTTGACCTCACACCCTGCCGGGACATTGCACAGCGCCAGCATTTAACATCGCGCGCAAACCAGAAGCTTGCTGCGGTCAGACTTATGTGGTGTGCGATGTGTAGCGAGTTGTGCATCTGCTGCTGCGGTGTGTAGCGAGTTGTACATCGTCTGCTGCGGTTTGCAATGTATAGCGAGTTGTGCATCGACTGCTGCAGGAGGGTGACGTCTCAATTTGTGTGCTCGCGATGTGGCCGCCAAAGCAGCCGCCAAAGCAACCGCCGGTGGCCGCCCCGAGGTGACCGTGTGGCTTTAATTCCGTCTCCTGGATACTCTGCGAATGAAACCCCCCAGAAAAACATGTCTGTCCACTTTCAAGCCGTCTACTGCAAGTGGCCCCTTTTTCGATTTAAAGCTTTCGTGACTGCAGGGATTCATCTTCTTGGTTCTTTCGGTAAAGTCACGTAGAAGGGAAGTAATAACATAATAAAAATAAAACATAATAAAATAATTATCACGACGTTTCGGCCACAACGCAAGCAGCCATCCTCAGGTGAAAACCAGGTCTGTCGAGGCGACAGCGTCTGAATGAAACAGCACACGTGCTTGGAGCATATATATTAATGGGAAATGCAGGTATGTGATTAGTACTACTTATGCCCGTGCATTATGCAAGATTAGCAGCATCAAAGGAAGGGGATATGGGAAATGCAGGTATGTGATTAGTACTACTTATGCCCGTGCATTATGCAGGATTAGCAGCATTAAAGAAAGGGGATATGGGAAATGCAGGTAAGTGATTAGTACTACTTATGCCCGTGCATTATGCAGGATTAGCAGCATCAAAGGGAGGGGATAGGGGTAGCATTAATAAAGGGAAGAAGTGTTAATAGTATGTAGCTGCAGTAACTAAAACCACCACGTAAACAACTAAAGTATAAACTACATAGTATCATCAGTATACTAAATATACTCTACAATAAGTTGAGTTACTAACAGTAAGTAATACATTGCAATTCTACGTCGTAAAAAAATATAATATGCTTCCATCTAAACTTTATTCTCTTACATCACACGAGTCTACACCATACTATATACTGCCATAGACAAACCCAACATTAAATTATATACTGTATTGCTATAAACCACCCTATACCTAATACATTGTAATATTACACTATGTATTATTCTACCCACCCTAATGTATATCACACTGCTGTAAATTCACTATACAATTACGATACTATATATTACTTTGTACATTGTATTAAGCATATACATTTTTTATACTATTTGTTATTATACACTGTACCATTGGCCGTCGTGTGAAAGATACTAAGAGGAAGCAACGAAATATGTCAATGGGAGAGTAGTGTGAGGAAACTTGCAGCGGAGCAAAGAATCCATTCCCTGCGGAGAATACAATGCCAGTGAGTGGAACGCGGTCTGAAAGTCACCGTTAACGTGAACACAATCAGTTAAGATCCGAAATGGTTTATTACGTCCTTCCAATGATTGCTAAGCCAGAATCCATCTTCTCGGTTGAAATTGTCTCTGTGTTTGTATATGTGGATCGCCTCATGAACGAATCTCTCATGGTAGCCAGATGGCTTGCAGAGAACCTCTGTCTTGGAGAAGTCAATATCATGTGAGCCCACTGAATTGTAACAGTGATCTGCCACGGCTGAGGTGTTTGTCCTACCGTGTTTCAAGTCTGCTTTATGTTCACGGATGCGGTCCGAGACATGTCGTTTGGTTTCTCCAATATAACTGCTACCACAGAGGCAACTTAGTTTGTAGATGCCAGGGTACTGTATGCCTGGAACCACATCTTTTACAGATGGGACCAGATCACGGATTTTATGTACGGTCTTGAATCGGACCTGGATCTTGTGTTTTATCAGGATTTTGGAGATCTTTTTTGTGACCCCAGCAATGTAGGGTAAGGTGATGGTCTTGAAAGGCTCCTCAACAGGATCCTTCTTGATGGTTGGAGTGATGGCTTTGCGGATTGTGTAGTCGGAGTAACCATTAGCCTTAAGAGCTTGGCGTACGTGTTTGAGTTCACTGGCAATGTGTTCCTGGTCGGATATGCATTGGGCTCTATGGTATAGAGTCTTGATGAGGGAATTCTTCTGGGATGGATGGTGGTGGGAATCCGGTTTTAGGGAAGCATCCGTATGGGTGGCTTTCCTGTAGACAGAGTGGCTCATTGAACCATCAGGTCTCCTTTTAATTAGGACATCCAAAAAGGGTAGCTTGCCATCTTTTTTGACTTCCATGGTGAATCTGATGGCTGGGTGTATGTAATTGATGTGGTCGAGAAATTAGTCTAGAGCAGGCCGGCCATGTGGCCAGATGACAAAAGTGTCATCTACGTACCTCTTCCATAAGGGCGGGCGTAGAGTGGCAGTCTGGATGGCATCAGTCTCAAATTTCTCCATGAAAATGTTGGCTACAACCGGAGATAAGGGGGAGCCCATTGGGGTGCCCTCAGTTTGCTTGTAGAAAGTTCCATTCCAGGTGAAGTATGTATTGGTTAAGCAGTGTCTCACCAGGGGGGTACCCCAGTATTCAGTCCTTGGTGAACCAAGTCTTCAATGGTTGCGATGGTGTCAGGTACAGGAACTTTGGTGAATAAGGAAACCACATCAAAACTGACAAGCAGGTCGTCTGGGGACAGGGAAGTCCCCTTGATTGTCGATACCAGGTCAGTAGAGTTTAGTACCGCAGAGGTGGTTTTTCCAGTGAAAAGCCGAAGGATTTCAGACAAAAAACTAGCCAGTTTGTAGGTGGGGGAGTTGATAGTAGAGACAATGGGACGAAGAGGTGTATCTTCTTTATGTATCTTTAGCAAGCCGTATAATCTTGCTGGCCTGGCTGCAGAAGGTTTCAACGAGAACTGTTTGGTCTGATCAATTAATGCAGTTAAATCAGAAATGATTTTGTTGGTTTTAGAGACGAGGCTGTTGGTGGGGTCTCTTTTTATTTTTGTATAGCTGCCATCATTTAGTAGTTCTTGAATTTTGTTGTTGTATTCTATTTTGTCCATGATGACAGTGGCATTACCTTTGTCGGCTGAGAGGATGACAATGTCTTCCCTCTTTTTTAATTGAGCTAATTCAAAACGCTCATCTTTGCTGATGTTGCTAGCAGGCATCTTAGCGTTTTTGAGGGTTGCAGAAATTTCAGATCTTGCTACGTCTGCAGCGATGTGACTCAAGCCCTTGAGAGCTACATCTACTCGGGCAATTATATCATTAACTGGTATGTGTCTAGGTGTGACTGCAAAGTTTAGTCCTTTAGCTAAAACGGATTTCAGACCTTCAGAAATAGAACTGTTACTGCGATTAATTACGACTTTGTTAACGTCTAGCTTTTCAATGTGTGGGTCCGGTCTCTTGTTTGAGAGGCGGTTGAATTTGGAAATCAAGTTGTCCTTACATTTGGTTGACATAGCGGCAGCTGAAGAGGCAGTCATTTTGTCTACATGTTCCCAATCTGATGTGAACATTGTTGCACTCAAAGATAAGTGTGATTTGTAGAGTGTCTTGTCTAACTGATCTAGATCGGTGCACGTAAGTCTGATTTTCTATGAGATAAGAGCTAAGCTAGTTCTAGACAGAATTTGAATTCCATCTGGCTACCATGAGAGATTCGTTCATGAGGCGATCCACATATACAAACACAGAGATAATTTCAACCGAGAAGATGGATTCTGGCTTAGCAATCATTGGAAGGACGTAATAAACCATTTCAGATCTTAACTGATTGTGTTCACGTTTACGGTGACTTTCAGACCGCGTTCCACTCACTGGCATTGTATTCTCCGCAGGGAATGGACTCTTTGCTCCGCTGCAAGTTTCCTCTCATTACTCTCCCATTGACATATTTCGTTGCTTCCTCTTAGTATCTTTCACGCGACGGTCAATGGTACAGTGTATAATAAAAAATAGTATAACAATTTATATGCTTAATACAATGTACGAAGTAATATATAGTATCGTAATTGTATAGTGAATTTACAGCAGTGTGATATACATTAGGGTGGGTAGAATAATCCATAGTGTAATATTACAATGTATAAGGTTTATAGCAATACAATGTTGGGTTTGTCTATGGCAGTATATAGTACGGTGTAGACTCGTGTGATGTAAGAGAATAAAGTTTATATTGAAGCATATTATATTTTTTACGAGGTAGAATTGCAATGTATTACTTACTGTTAGTAACTCAGCTTATTGTAGAGTATATTTAGTATGCTGATGATACTATGTAGTTTATACTTTAGTTGTTTACGTGGTGGTTTTAGTTACTGCAGCTACATACTATTAACACTTCTTCCCTTTATTAATGCTACCCATATCCCCTCCCTTTGATGCTGCTAATCCTGCGTAATGCACGGGCATAAGTAGTACTAATCACATACCTGCATTTCCCATAAATATGCTAAATTCCTCTTGATATGCAAATTATTTTGTCAAGGCGCCCTTTCCCCCCCTTCCAACCCAGCTTATATATATGCTCCAAGCACGTGTGCTGTTTCATTCAGACGCTGTCGCCTCGACAGACCTGGTTTTCACCTGAGGACGGCTGCTTGCGTTGTGGCCGAAACGTCGTGAGAATTATTTTATTATGTTTTATTTTTATTATTTTATTACTTCCCTTCTACGTGACTTTACCGAAAGAACCAAGAAGATGGCCCCTTTTTGTTAATGGAGCTTTTCTGCCAGAACAAACGCCGGGTGATTGAGATGGCTAAAGGGAAAGCCCAGTTGCCAAATTTGTGGCCCGGTACTCTATCGACAAACCCCGTTTCACATCCCTTCTGTCAATTTCACCTTTTGGACTTGGGCTCATTTCCTGCAAACTCTGGAGTGCTGAGTGTTCTGAAATTGGTGTTGGAGAAAGCATTGTGGTAACATTAGCGAATTACCATTGAGAATATGCCAGACAGAGTACAGATGATTTCCTTTCACCTAAACTAGACATTAAACCCAATATAATGACCTTCCAATTATTAAATCAACACGTAGGTTTTTGCTGCAAATATTATGATTTGTAATTTATAATTTTGGGTTTGTCTACATGACAATATTGCAAAATTCCTGTCTTAAGACCCACCACCATCCAACAAAGACGAAGAATTTAAATTGTCACGTACAAGTGTTTAAAGCGCCAATTCCTATGGTTTCAACAAACCGAGCAGGTTAAATAACAATGATCACAGCCACATTTTGTAGCGATTTAACATTTGATGCGTTGATTGCAACTGCACCAAAGAGTCTTCAGAACAGAATCCAGGGAGTGGGAATAACGAGTGGCGTCCCGTGAAGAGAAGGAACGATGGCGGTATAAATGAGCACCGCACAAAGTTCAATGGAGCACGGGGAAAAGAGAACCGCTTTGCCGTTTTACTATCTTCTGGGCGCCTGGATAAAATGCGACGTGAAGAGCATTTAAGCACACGTCACTTTGTGAGGCAACCGGAGCCACTTTTTGCGAAGCAGGTGATCGGACAGCAGTGGGGTGGCGGACAAAGGGCAGACTGAGGAGGGGCGGTGGTGGATGTGGACCGGGGGGCCACCGCGTCTCACTCTCCTAATAGAATACACGCAGGGGAGATGGGGTCATGACCTCGAGCCCCACGCAGGCAACATAACTCAGGGGGTGGCGGACACGGGAGCTGCTCATCTGCCTGAGCCAGTCAATTTCCTCGCAGGAGCCACTCAAGCGTGGAGTAAAAATCACTTTCCAGTGACGTGCAGGCAGCAACAGCAGCAGCACAACCAACGTTGCCACATCAGTGTTTTTCAGATCCGACCGTGCTTATTTTTATGGATCACTTCTGAGTTTTTTTTCTGAAGCTCATATAATAATTCCCGATTGGTTTTTTTGTTGGTTAGCCGACGCAATGATTTGACCAAATCTGTCATAAAAAAACCCTCCATCACCCGACACAGGCAAAACGACTCAACCGTCACGTGGCCGTGCACGCATTCAACGCACCAGATTATAGTTGTCGATTATTGTTGTTTCAGCTCACCGGCAATTGAGAACGAGTTGCTAAATTTGGTTGTGAGAATTGTTCTTCCAGTGAATTGCAGATACACCCAGCCACCTTTCACGTGGTACATGCTTTCGTTCTTCATGACTGCAGCCACACACACAGGAGTCTTTGATTTTGTTCCACTTGTGCTTGGGGGTGCATGGTCACTCGAAGTGCAATCTATCCGCCGTCGACTATAATCCGAAGAACTGTCCTCAATGAGCTCCTGAAAACCAGCCCCAATCCCGGCGCATCTTGCCTTTTCGCACCGCCTCCAAACCTCTTGCCGCGGATCCCACCCCCATCCCAAATGGATGCTCAACGCCGCACTTGTGTGAAACTATTTTAACTATTTTTATTTTACAAGGTAAGGCCCCATTGAGCTATGTAGTTCTTTTACCTGACTATCACAAATGCTAGCTCAACAAATTGGCGCATCACATGGGAATTTATAGCAGCTGAATAATCTAAACGCATGTTTTTTGTAAATGTAGAGGGAAAAATCCACGCGATCACGGGGAGAACGTGCAAACTCCAAATATGGGTCTGAATGGAACCCGCGACCTCCTGTATACCAGGCAAGGTAGTTAACATCTCGCCACCGTGGCGCCACCTGTGCTTGTTTTTGGACGCTAACAGGTGTGGGACAAAGAAATGTCGAAGTCATTGGAGTTTTCCTCCCCATCCACATTTAGAAACAATTCGAAACCGACTTCAGCAACACAATTGATCTGACATTCCTAGTCTCATCAGCAATGCATGGTTTACTGTCCTATATAATTACTTGACCCAATTGACATTGCTTTGACACAGCACGCAATAATCTACCATAAATATTGGCAGTCTTAGCGCGATACTTCACGGGAAATCTGATAGGTTTTGTGCTTGAGTACAAGTTCCACATCAGTCATTGCTGCTGCACTGTTTCTGTGTGGCCACGATGTCACTCAACGCTGCTCGAGGACAAAAAGTCCGTTTCCATAATTAACTTTGATAAATATTCTCAGGAATGGTTAATCTGGAGATTGGAAAAAAGCAGAGCTTGATCATCACCAAGTCTCTTCACGTCTACCAGTGCATCTCTCCCTGCCTTCATTTTGGCCATTGAAACCAGGCTTTCCCCTACTCGTGCTTCGGTGACAAGTTCCAGCGGTTATCAAAATCAACGCAGAGATTCCCAGTTTGGAAATTCGGCGGCAGTAGCCGCCCAGGTTAATGCCGCGTGTGTTTTTCCGTTAAAGGAAGACAAAAACACCGGCATCTGCTTTAGAGTGGACGTCATTGATCCCGTGACGTCGTTTTAGAACAGTAAGCCATTGTGCCGCTGTCATGGTCCAAATGAGAAAAAAATCACGAGCTGCACATTACGCAATTAGAATTGCACGTGGCAGCATTGTTCTCTCCTGTGATGCTGCAGACCGTTTAAAATACAGCGCCTCACTTCATGATAGCCTTATGCGATAATCGAGAATGAATACCAAATGAACAAAATAGTTATAATGGATGTAAAGGATGGCAAAGGCGATCCGTTTTCATGTATTCAATTCTATTTTTGTTGCCAGTAAAACATAATGGGATAACCATTTGAATTGGCCGCTGCAACTATCCATTGGTTGATCGACGTTCTGGGGTGATCCTGATTGGTCAGGTGAAATGATCACCAATGATTGACGGTGTGTCTCTTGAACCAGCTAGAATTTTTCCATTGGCTGGGGAATTTCAAACGGAAATACGTCGCCGCAGCGTATAATGTTGTTTATGGGAGAAGAAAAATACTTTGAGGAAGGGTCGTGAGACTATACAAGGGGAGGTCAAGGTTCCTTGACGATCTCCCTATGGGGCAGACTGCTAATTGAATGGGCTGTGAATAAGAGCAACTAAAATCCAACCTTCAAGTAATTTGACTTACATGTGCTGGACTCTCTTATACGATTTTATTTTTACGTGACATTGTGGGGGCCGACGTCCATGCCACCGTCCTCGCTAGGCAGGTGGGGCACGACGTGCGCCCCTTCTGCTCCCTCCTCCACCGCGTCGGTCGGCTCCTGCCGGGCCTCCGCCGACCGAGTGATCGGGCCCCCACACTAGCGCCCTCTCTGAGGGACATACTCGTGCTGCTGGCTCACAGCCGCACGGAGTTAACCCACACACCCGCGGACGCCACAGCTAACGCAATGGACAGCGGCATGCTAGCGCCCACACCTGCAAGTGATTACCTCAACGAGCGTCCGTGCACACCGCAGCTATTGTTAACACAGGGGCGCGAAAGCTCTCACACCTGCGGGCCATTATTTCCTAACACGCGCGCACACCAAAGCCAACGCTAACGCGGCGCACAGCAGTACGCCCACACCTGCAAGCGATTACCTCACCGCGCGCCACTCGCAGCACGTTTTCTCACACAGTCGCTCCATACACAAATCACAGACACCACACCGATGCTCTGTGCTAATTTTATTCGTGGCTCAAATACACACAACCTGGGTGAATATTTTGTGAGAAGAGCCTAGCCGACTGCTGCCTAAGTGTCCAGTAACTCAAACATCCTATCACGTACCTCGAAGCTGTACTTACGGCGGCGCACGGATGCTGTGAGAGTCGGAGGGAGAAGGACGAGAGAAAACTTTATCTATCACTGCCTTGTAGCAGCACTCGCTGGCATATAACGGATGTTCCGAGTGGCTCGAGGAGGCAGGATGGCAGTCGGCCCAGAGGTTGAAGACAAGAGAGTGTGAATGGTCCAAGGCTCCCCTTTTTATTCCCCTAACTCAAAAGCCCGGGGCCATGCCGCACCGCGCGGCATGGCGATTTTGTTATCTGCTCTTCTCGTATTCTATTCCCCCCCAGCCCCTCCTAATGTCGTGTATGACCCATTGCGCCTGGCCCAATGAACCTTTTTGCGCCCATACAATTTGAAGCCAACTCAGGGGCACCGCAATGTGATCTGTCCTGCAAGGGTCGACCAATCTCCTGGCACCAGGAAACCATGGGACTTTCCTCCTAGGGACCCTTCATATGAAAACCCGTTGCGCCAGGCAATCCCCCACCAGGACACTACGTGTGTGTATGTAAGTGCTCAGGGTGGGGGCCAGGGGGGAGTCGCGGTGCTTGCAGAGTTGCTCCGAGGGCCGTGGCACCACAACATCTTTATTATCTCTTGGCAACATTGCTCAACGTCATCGTGTGTGGCCGCAGTGGAAACGTGAACCTTGGTCGGCATCAAGACTTTGTGCGGCGGTAAGTCTACTCAATGCTCACGTCTGGTCGTCTATGATGCGATAGCTCATCGTGCCAACCAGCGGTTATCTAGCCTAAAAACGCTCTTTGTGGCATTCTTAAGTGGGGTAGCAGCATCATCAAAGACTGTTTGAAGCCAAGCGTCAAACTGTCCCATGCAGATATCAACATTCATTCCTATACAGTAAAAAAGCAGCGTCATTCTTTATGACGGTGCCCATTAGAAGAATATTTATGTTTTTTTTAATATTTATGAAGGTTTTGGTAACATGGAGCTGTGGATCATAACTAAAACAAATTTTCAAAATCATTTCAGATGGTGGTCTGAGAATAGTGCCCACTACAGAAATGTCAGACAAGTGGCTGATCGCAGCACATTTGCAGATGATACAAATGCATTTCCAGCCAAATGTGTGGGTGCTGCCTTGAGGAAGATGATGCCATGGGTTGAGTAGGATGCCAAATCGTTTCTGGCCTGGTGTACCTGGGCTCCTACCAGGCAATGTTTAAGTCGCTGGTGACATATAACAGTGTCTGAGAGTTTATCCAAAAAACGTGATTAAAAGTCTGCAAGGGTGGCAGTAGATGTATTAAGATCTAGGTTTTTTTACATGGGGAACTAATCTTCACGATTTGTCGTTAGGAATTAATTGTTTTTTTTTTAAATGCTGTGAGTTGAGACGCCCAGGTCATTACGATATACAATGGCCAACTTCTGCCACCCCGTGGGTCAGTACAACTCATAGTATGCAGTATGCAGTAACAGGCTGGGGCAGTGTCTTTCGCGATGGCCCCAGGCTTCACACAGCATAAGCAGGTCGAGATTCTCATAGGCAATAATCTCATGAATGATCGCAGCTCGATGTATGGCCGATTGGATATTCAGTGTGCCAATGGAAATTTGAGGATATGGTCGACCAGGTTTGAGACCAGAAGATATTTTTGACAGGGGTTTGGTGCTGAAGATTGAGGAAGGATGATGGTAGAAATGCGTTTATTACGTAGGAGAGCGTAACAATCAGCAGTGGTCTCGGGGGTAGGGGGCCTAGGTCAGTGGGTTGGGATAGTTATCCGTAAAAAACACATTTATTTTAAATGTAATATCTCCACTCAAGCGGGCATAAAAACATTGTACACTAAAATAAAAAAGTAAAAGCCATGAGAAAATTGTGAGTCTTGCACTCCCTCCTAAACAACACCGAGCCTCGTAGCGTGCCGGATCACTGCCGGCAAGGAATTACAGATCCTTGGGGCAACGCTTGAGAAGGCCCGACCCCTACCCAGCGTCGAGCGCAAGTACTGAGGCTGTGAGAGTAGGTCCCGCTCTGAAGAGCGTCGTGTATAAACCCCAGTTGTATGGCAGATCAGTCGGGCCCGCAGGTACATTGATCCAAGATCATGCAGAATGGTTAACTTACACTGGATGCGAAAGATTACTCGAAGCCAGTGCAGATCATGGAGAGTGGGAGTAATGTGCTCGAAGCAGGCTACACGCCTCAAGATTTGGGCCAGACCCACGATGAACCTAGAGCAGCCACCTCAAAATATTAAGAGATTTGCAGACCAGTGACAACAGGCCGACGTCTCCGGGTCGGGAAGTCAGATACAGCAGGGAGGCGTCTGGAAGTAATCTCCCATGGCGATGAGCAGTGGCGCGCAGGTAACATCCGAGACCCACACAATAGGAGGGTGAACAGCGGTGCATAGACCTCGTAACGACGTGCAGCCGTCACAGCGTAGCAGGAGGGCAGACGGCGGGCAGCATGGGCGAACGGTGCCCCAGCACGCGCCCTGCGACAAGCGTGCAACAGCCCAGCAGCAATGGCCAGCAGGGCACAATAGTCACGGGCCAGTCAGTTTGGGCCAGAGATACTGGCGACGCAAGGTCCCTCGAGTGCTCCGTTCCCCATCATGGCCCCCGAGCGGGTGGTCGTGCACCAGCCGTAGCAGCTGGGGCCGCACCTGGGTGGGAACACAGATGCACCCCAGCTGCCCGGCTTCGGGCCCCTGTAGGGCAACCTTTTCCTCCCGCAGTGCCGCCTCCACTGCTGCCAGGTCCAGATCCCGCTGCTGGGCCTGTCTCAGCTGCTCGTCGTCCAGGCCCGGGAATGCGCAGCCGAAATCCTCTTGAATCCGACCAGGCAGGGCCGAGCGGCCTGTCGGGCCTCTGGGTGCGGGGGGGTATGGGTGAGGTGGTCCTCGAGGGTGGTGAAGGCCGTCTGACAGGCCTCCGTCCACTGATAGGGGTTCTTAGGGGAAGTGAGTTGGGTGGGGGGCGTGCAATCTCGCTGAATCTCTTCACAAATCGACGATAATAAGTGGCTAGCCCCAAAAATGACCGGATCTCCGTCAGGTTCCTCGACTGTGGCTATTCCACTATGGCACGTACCTTTTCTGGGTCGGTGCGTATCCCTGCTTCCCTGACGCGGTGTCTGAGGTACCCAACCTCGCACTGCGCAATATGACACTTACACGTCTTGAGCTTGAGATGGGCTGCTCGCAGTCATTGGAACACCTCCCGTAACCTGGACCAGTGCTCAGACAGGGACATATTGAACGCTATCACATCATCCAGGTAAATTCGGCACTGCTCCCATTGCAGGCCCCGCATCACGAACTCTATCAACTGCTGGAACGTTGCAGGTGCGTTAGTGAGTCCGAACGGAAGCACTCGGAACTCGAACAGTCCCATCGGGGTGGTAAATGCGGTCTTTGGCCGATCCTCCTCTGTCATCTTCACCTGCCAGTACCCGGATGCTAGATCGAGGGTGGAAAAATACCGTGTCCCTGCGAGGCTGTCAAAGGTGTTATCGATGCAGGGGATGGGGAAGGCGTCGCCGAGGGTAACTGCGTTCAACTTTCGATAATCAACGCAAAACCGGGTCGACCCATCCTTTTTCATCACCAGTACAACCGGAGCAGACCAGGGGCTCGCTGAGGGTTTGATTATGTTATCATGGAGCATATCTGCGACCGCCTTTTTAATCTGGGCCCGTTCGGGTGTTCCCACTTGGTATGCGGGGAGTTTAATGGGTCGGACTGCACCTGTGTAAATTTGGTGCTTAATGAGATCTGTCCGGCCCACATCCAAATTGTGCTCAATAAACTCATCGCCTTACTCCCCCAGGAACCCTCGCAGCTGATCAGCCTCCCCCTTCGGTAGATTTGCCCAGGGTACCTGTAGCACATCAAGCAGGGGGACGACCTCTGCGCTGGGAGTCGGTCTGACTCGCCAGGCCAGGTCCTGGTTGTCCTCTCGGGGCAGAAGGGGTCCTCAGCCCAGAGGGCAAACACCGAGCTGTTAGAGTGGCGTGCGTGCAGGGGATGTACTGTGGCTACCGCGGTGCACCTTCGCAGCATTCCTGGGGTACTGTGGGATTTAAATACCCGCAAAAACAGTCGCCCCCCGTCCGCGTTTACTAGCGTGGCTGACCAGACAACTCTGTACCGTGCCTCCAACTCCGGGCGAGGAGTCAGCATTACATCACCCGATGGTCGGTGTGCGGTGTCAGTGGAGGGGGTTGCCACCGGCACCAGCATCTCCGCGAGAGGCCCGATGGTGACGGCCGACACCAGGGTATCGGCCACGAGTGTGAAGTGGGGTGATCCGGTTCTTGTCCGAGGAAAGGAATCTGCTCCCCGCTGCCTTCCATGGTGGCACATTGCTGGCGGGGCTGTACATTGAGCCCCAACTTTTCCAGGAGGTCGGTACCTGCAATAAACTCATGGCACGCTCGACATGTAGAATTCTTGGTCACACACCAGCAGTCCCATCCCAGTTCCACTCGCAGCTTGCAGCGCGTAGTCCGGGGCTTGTAGGCGGCCCAAGTTAACCCTGACCACGTTGCAGTGTGCCGCGCTCACGAGCGAGGCTACCGCCTCCGTGTCCAACAGAATCCGGGTACGCCGCCCGTTTACCTGCCCTTCCACCAGCGACGTGACCTCCGTGATCCCTGCCACCAGCTCCCACAGCCAGTCGCCCACAGTCGCCGCGTCCTTGGGTGTTGTTGTCGGCATCTGCGTGGGGGTCACTCGCTCACCATTATTATTATTGTCTATTTGTGTTAGGACAATGTCGATTGCACCCCTAGTTGGTCCACTCTCTAGGGGGCGTTGGCGTTTAACCCTGGCGCGTGTCTAGCGCTGGCGATCTGGTGATAGCCTCTCACGAGATGCCCCCAAAGGTTGCATAGAAAATACACCCGGGGGAGGGTGCCGGCTCCGTAGGAGACCCCCTGCCCACTCCCCCTCCCGATACGTATCTGTCCAAACTCTGACTCTAATTGGGACACCCGTCCATTTAGCCCACCTACCTCGGCCCAAACTGTCTCCACTATTGACCGCAGCTGGTCCATATTTCGGTTCGCCTCCCCGCGTACTTGGGTCACCTCCCCGCGTACTCGGGTCAACTGCTCGCTTACTTGGGTCACCTGCTCGCGGGCTTGGGTTACCTCCCTGCGTAAATGGGTTACATAGCCGGCTATATCCCCAATGCCGGTCTGTAGCCCTGCCACCCATCCTGGGGCTGCCTCCCTGGGTCCTGGAGGCTCCCTCGCCCCCACTCACAGTACAGGCGAGCCCCTCCTCCTCCCCTTCTGGAAGAAGGCTCGCGATGGCAGGCTCGCGATGGTGCACTCACGTCCCAGCCCTCGGAACAGCACACGCTCATTAGCGAGTCTCTCGCATGCACGAGCGCGCTTGACAAGGGCGTTAAATGGGAGGGGCGCGCAGCTTACATCGGGCTGGCACCACGAGGTGCCAGTCAGATATCGTTGGACCTTCTCGGCGGCGAGGTCCTCAATGATTTCCGCAGCGTACCCTGGGCATGCGCTCTGCGTTAGCGAGCGCACGTCCTCGGCGTAGTTGCGGAGGTCCTCGCCGGGCTGGCGGCGGCGCGCAATGAGGAGGAAGCGAAGGCGGCATTAGATGCGCGCCACCTCCGCAACTATGCCGAGGACATGCGTTGGTCGAGTCGGTGTATTAGTTCCTCCCACTGCGCTTGCATGCTTGCAGGTAGCATTTCTATAAAGTCGGCTGCCCGCCCATCCAAATGCATATTCAGCTGTTGTAACACTTATGCGTCCGTCCAGCCATTAATATCTATAGCGTATGTGAGGTTCCAGGCAAAAGATTGCAATGACAACATCTCTTGCCCGGTGAATACGTATCTTACCTTTGCTTGGGGTGAGGCACCTCTCTCCTTTGTAGGTGTGGGGGGTCGTAGCCCCTCTGACACCAAATTGTGGAGGCCGACGTCCACCTCCCCGCTCCCTGCGAGCGGGCGGGGCGTGACGTCCACCCCCTCCACTCCCCCCTCCTCCTCGTCGGCCACCTCTCGCCAGGCCCCCGCTGATCGGGTGATCGCCCCCCCCCCTCGCGCCAGCACCCTCTGTGAGGGACATAGCTAAGTGGCTGGCTCACCACCGCCTGGGGTTATCTCCCATGCGCTCAAATCACACTACCACACAAATGAACGCGGAGGCGTGCACGCGCGCGCCCCTGCAAGCGTGTATTTCCCTCACACAGGCTGGTGCTGAACAAAATAAACGGCGGCGGTATGAATATGCACACGCCCCTCTGGGTGGTTAAACCCTAATCTGCGTGCACATAATGCTAATGCTAACAGAAAAGGAATGGCGGTGGTAGGACTATCAGTGCACGCCTCACTGTTAATGCTATTTTTACTGTGTAAACACGCTGTGTAAATGCGCGGTGTAAACGAGCGCGAGCGAGCGGGTGTATCACACCTCGCCCCTGCCCTGTTCACGCGGCGCTGCAAGCACGCGTTTTCCACACACACGCGCGTAAACATGCGAAACCAATGTATATGTTGTAATACACACGCGCCTCACACACACGCTCAAATCACCAACCCGTGCCGACACTCTGCAGCCCCGCGCTCGCTCTCTCACGCACCCCGATCCCCCCGCGTAGATGCACCACATAGAAATCGCAGACACCACGCCGAGGTTCTACCCACACACACAGAAGTCACACTACACCGATATTCTGAACTACATTTTATTAATAGCGCCAATACACACTGCCTGGAGGAGGAATAGTTCGCAAGGAGAGCCGAGCGTAACTCTGCCTATGAACCCAGCTACTCGAACGTCCTACCACGTACCTTGAAACTGGACTCGCAGCATCTCATGGAAGCTGAGAGAGTCGGAGGGAGAAGGACGAGAGAAGACTTGCCCAATCACTGTCTCGCAGCAACACTCGCTGGCATCACACCGATGCTGTCAATGGCGCCTGAGGTGGGGTCTTTTCAACAGCTAAAATGTGCAAACAAAAATCGGTTAAACGTTCATAGAAGTTTCCTGAAAGAAACCCCTTCTTGAAAAAAGAATTGTCTATAATTTTATTTAGAACTAGCAGAAGTACCCGGCGTTGCCCGGGTGAAAAATATATTTCTTAAAAACCTTACATATATATACAGATACTAAGGTATTGTCAAAGCCCACCGGGCTTTGACAATACCACTCACGCTCACCATTCACCCTCTCTGTCTCCACTCACCCTCACCCTAACCACTCACCCTCACTACTCACTAATCACCCTCACCACTCACCACTCATCCTCACAACTCACTACTCACCTTCACCACTCACCTTCACCACTGACCCTCACCACTCACCCTCACCACTCATCCCCACCACTCACCCCTAACCACTCACCCTCACTACTCACCATCACCACTTACCCTCACCACTCACTGTTCACCACTCACCCTCACCACTCACCCTTACCACTCACCCTCACCACTCACCATCACCACAAACCCTCACCACTCACCCTTACCACTCACCCTCACCACTAACCCTCACCACTCACCCTTACTACTCACCACTCAACCTCACCACTCTTCATCACCACTCACCCTCACCACTCACCCCTCACCATCACCACTCACCCTCACCACTCACTCTCACTACTCACCATCACACTCACCACTCACCCTCACCATTCACCACTCACGCTCACCACTCACCCTCACCACTCACCCTCACCACCACCAATCACCCCTCACCACCAACCCTCACCACTCACCCTCACCACTCACCCTCACCACTAACCTGCTATGATTACAGCAGTGCATCCTGACTGTGGTGGTAGATACTATGATTACAGCAGTGCATACTGACTGTGGTGGTACATACTATGATTACAGCAGTGTTTACTGCTGTGGTGGTACCTATGATTACAGCAGTGCATACTGCTGTGGTGGTACCTGCTATGATTACAGCAGTGCATATTGTGGTGGTATCTGCTATGATGAGAGGAGTACATATTGTGGTGGTGGAACCTGCTATGATGACAGCAGTACATACCGAGTGTGGTGGTACCTGCGATGATGACATCAGTACATACTCTGGTGGTGGTGGTACCTGCTCTGATGAGAGCAGTACATACTGTGGTGGTGGTACCTGCTATGATTACAGCAGTGCATATTGACTGTACTCACCACTCACCCTCACCATTCACCACTCACAGCTCACACTCACCACTCATCCTCACCACTCACACTCACCACTCACCCTCACCACTCTCCACTTACCCTCACCACTCAACCTCACCACTCACCCTCACCACTCATCACTCACCACTCACCCTCACCACTCACCCTCACCACTCACCACTCACGCTCACCACTCACCCTCACCACTCACCCTCACCACTCACTAATCACCACTCACAACCGCAACTCACCCTCACCACTCAACCTAACCACTCACCTTCACTATTCATTCTCACCATTCACTCCCACCACTCACCCTCACCCTCACAACAACCACTCACCCTCACCGCTCACCACTCACCCTCACCACTCACCCTCAGCACTCACCATTCACCATCACCACTTACCACTAACCCTCACCAATCTCCCTCACCACTCACCCTCACCACTCACCCTCACTACTCACCACTCATCCTCACCAATCACCACTGACCAATCACCACTCACCACTCACCTCTCATCCACTAACCTTCACTACTCACCCTCACCACTCACCCTCACCACTAACCACTCTGTCACCCCTCATCCTCACCACTCATCACTCACAACTCACCACTCACCACTCACGCTCACAACTCACCCTCACCACTCACTAATCACCACTCACAAAAGCCACTCACCCTCACCACTCACCCTAACCACTCACCCTAACCACTCACTCTCACCACTCACTCTCACAACAACCACTCACCCTCACCACTCATCCTCACCAATCACACCCTCACCAATCACCACTCACCCTGTCTGCTCACCCTCACTGCTCACCCTCACCGCTCAGCACTCACCCTCACCACTCACCCTCACCACTCACGCTCACCACTCACCACTACCATTCACACTCACCACTCACTAATCACCACTCACAACCGCCAGTCACCCTCACCACTCACCCTCACCAATAACTCTCACCACTCACCACTCACCCTCACCACTCACCCTCACAACAACAACTCACCCTCACCGCTCACCACTCACCCTTACCACTCACTCTCACCAATCACCACTTACCCTCACTGCTCACCCTCACTGCTCATCGTCACCGCTCACCCTCACCACTCAACCTCAGCACTCACCACTCACGGTCACCATTCACCGCTCACTAATTACCACTCACAACCACCACTCACCCTCACCACTCACCCTCACTACTCACCACTCATCCTCACCAATCACACCCTCACCAATCACCGCTCACCCTGAATACTCACCACTCACGCTCACCACTCACCGCCACCACTCACTAATCACCACTCACAACCGCCACTCACAACCGCCACTCACCCTCACCACTCACCCTCACCGCTCACCACTCACCCTCACCACTCACGCTCACCCTCACCACTCACCCCACACTAATAACCACTCACAACCGCCACTCACCCTCACCACTCACCACTCACCCTCACCACTCACCCTCACTAATCACCACTCATCCTCACTAATCACACCCTCACCAATCAC
The DNA here is from genome assembly GCF_964198595.1 of Lampetra fluviatilis. Classification (NCBI taxonomy): domain Eukaryota; kingdom Metazoa; phylum Chordata; class Hyperoartia; order Petromyzontiformes; family Petromyzontidae; genus Lampetra; species Lampetra fluviatilis. The sequence goes on along the minus strand of NC_136292.1, from coordinate 13,614,344 downwards.
CACTCACCCTCACTGCTCACCCTCACTGCTCACAGTCACCGCTCACCCTCACCACTCAACCTCACCACTCATCACTCACGCTCACCACTCACCCCTCACAAATCACCACTCACAACCACCACTCACCCTCACCACTCACCCTCACTACTCACCACTCATCCTCACAAATCACACCCTCAACAATCACCACTCACCCTCACCACTCACGCTCACCACTCACCCTCACCACTCACGCTCACCACTCACCATCACCACTCACTAATCACCACTCACAACCGCCACTCACCCTCACCACTCACCCTCACCACTCACCCTCACCACTCACCACTCACGCTCACCCTCACCACTCACCCCTAACTAATCACCACTCACAACCGCCACTCACCACTCACCCTCACCACTCACCCTCACTAATCACCACTCATTCTCACCAATCACACCCTCACCAATCACCACTCACCCTCACCACTCACCCCCACCACTCACGCTCACCACTCACTACTCACACTCACCACTCACCACTCTCCCTCGCCACTCACTCTCACCACTCACCAGTCACGCTCACCACTCACGCCTCACCCTCACTACTCACCCTAACCACTCACCACTCACCCTCACTCACCCTCGCAACCACCACTCACCCTATTCCCATAACAAAAAAAACTTGCTTACGTGTCGCCAAGTGTACACCACTCACGCTCACCGCTCACCCTCACCGCTCACCCTCACCACTCACCATTCACGCTCACCACTCACCCTCACCACTCACCCTCACTACTCACCTCTCATCCTCACCAATCACACCCTCACCACTCACGCTCACCACTCACCCTCACCACTCTCGCTCACCACTCACTAATACCACTCACCCTCACCACTCACCCTCACAACAACCACTCACCCTCACCACTCACCACTCATCCTCATCAATCACACCCTAACCAATCACCACTCACCCTCACTGCTCACCCTCACCGCTCACCACTCACGCTCACCCTCACCACTCACGCTCACCCTCACCACTCACCCCTCACTAATCACCATTCACAACCGCCACTCACCCTCACCACTCACCCTCACCACTCACCCTCACCATTCACCCTCACCACTCACCCTCACCACTCATCCCCACCACTCACCCCTAACCACTCACCACTCACTACTCACCATCACCACTTACCCTCACCACTCACTATTCACCACTCACCCTCACCACTCAGCCTCCCCACTCTCCCTCACCACTCACTCTCACCATTCAACTCACCATTCAGCCTCACCACTCACCCTCACCACTCACCGTCACAACCACCACTCACCCGCACTACTCACCACTCACCCTCACCACTCTCCACTAACCCTCACCACTCAACATCACCACTCAATCTTACCACTCACCCTCACCACTCACCCTCACCACTAACCAATCTCTCACCCCTCACCACTCACCCTCACCACTCACCCACACTACTCACCACTCACCCTCACCACTTTCCACTAACCCTCACCACTCAACATCACCACTCAACCTTACCACTCACCCTCACCACTCACCCTCACAACATCCACTCACCCTCACCACTCACCACACTCACCACTCACCCTCGCCACTCACCCTCACTAATCACCACTCACAACCGCCACTCACCCTCACCACTCACTCTCACCACTCACCCTCACCACTCACCCTCACAACAACCACTCACCCTTACCGCACACCACTCACCCTTACCACGCACCCTCACCACTCACCACTCATCCTCACCAATCACACCCTCACCAATCACCACTCACCCTCACCACTCACGCTCACCACTCACCCTCACCACTCACAAATCACCACTCACAACCGCCACTCACCCTCACCACTCACCACTCATCCTCACCAATAACACCCTCACCAATCACCACTCACCCCCACCACTCACGCTCACCACACTCACCACTCACCCTCACCACTCTCCCTCACCACTCACCCTCGCCACTCACCCTCACCACTCACCAGTCACGTTCACCACTCACCACTCACGCTCACCACTCACCCTCACCACTCACCCTAACCACTCACCACTCACCCTCACTCACCCTCACAACCACCACTCACCCTATTCCCGTTTTAAAAAAGCTTGCTTACGTGTCGCCAAGTGTACACCACTCACGCTCACCGCTCACCCTCACCGCTCACTAATCACCACTCACAACCGCCACTCACCCTCACCACTCACCCTCACTACTCACCACTCATCCTCACCAATCACGCCCTCACCACTCACGCTCACCACTCACGCTGACCACCCATGCTCACCATTCACGCTCACCACTTACGCTCACCACTCACCATTACCACTCACCCTCACCACTCACTAATCACCACTCACCCTCACAACATCCACTCACCCTCACCACTCACCACTCATCCTCATCAATCACACCCTCACCAATCACCACTCACCTTCACTGCTCACCCTCACAACTCACCCCTCACTAATCACCATTCACAACCGCCACTCACCCTCACCACTCACCCTCACCACTCACCCTCACCACTCCCCACTCTCCCTCACCACTCACTCTCACCATTCAACTCACCATTCAGCCTCACCACTCACCACTCACCACTCACGCCACAACCACCATTCACCCTCACCACTCACCCGCACTACTCACCACTCATCCTCACCAATCACCACTGACCAATCACCACTCACCATTCACCCTCACCACTCTCCACTAACCCTCAACACTCAACCTTACCACTCACCTTCACCACTAACCAATCTCTCACCCCTCACCACTCACCCTCACCACTCACCCTCACAACAACCACTCACCCTCACCGCTCACCACTCACCCTCACCACTCATCCTCACCAATCACACCCTCACCAATCACCACTGACCAATCACCACTCACCCTCACCACTCTCAACTAACCCTCACCACTCAACCTTACCACTCACCCTCACCACTCACCCTCACCACTAACCAATCTCTCACCCCTCACCACTCACCCTCACCACTCACCCTCACCACTCACGCTCACCACTCACCCCTCACTAATCACCACTCACAACCGCCACTCACCCTCACCACTTACCCTCACTATTCACCACTCATCCTCACCAATAACACCCTCACCAATCACCGCTCACCCTCACAACTCACCACTCACCCTCACCACTCACTAATCACCATTCACAATCGCCACTCACAACCACCACTCACCCTCACCACTCACCCTCACTACTCATCCTCACCAATCACATCCTCACTACTCATCCTCACCAATCGCACCCTCACCATTATATTTTTGCCCCGGTCAACGCCGGATATTTCCCATTCGTAGCAGTTTATATCGACTCTATAACCAACTTATATTTAACGGGGCGATTCTAAAGGAATCTACAACCTTCGATTCCTTTGCGCGATTCAGAGAATCGATTCTTGGCGCGGTCGGTTTTACATTTTAAATTACACAGTTGTATTTTCATTGGTATGTTATGTTTTAAAGTTTTCAGAAGATTTTAAATGTATTTTCCCCCCGAGCAACGCTGGGTATATCGAGTTTATACCACAAAGTCGTCACCTGAGACGCGTGAGGTGTCGAGGCCTAGTACCGTGCAGAGCCTCCGGCCTCGCCTAGATTGCCCACCCGGCCGAGGCTGGGTGCTGTGGCCGTTACCCCCCCCCCCCCCCCCCGCGCTACAATAATACTGTCTAATCGCTATAATTGTATTATCTACTGACCCTATGATAGTAATTGCACACATTGGGGTGGGGGGGGAGTGAAGAGGACGTGAAACTTTGATGAATTTACCTCAGCGTTGCGTGTTAATGCGTGCGCATATTTTTAACAGGAATAAAAAATGGCGTCCACCCCGCAGCGACGGCGTTGCTGCCAACCGCCCGTTGCCAGGGGCAACCGCCTTCCCGCATGCCAGTCGGCAATAGTAAATAAATAAATAAAGATAAATCGCAGTAAATCGATAATCGGTCCGATTTAAAGTTTAGAGACGAAAAATCGGAAATGCCTAAGTTTACTGCGGGGCCGGGGGCGTGCCCACCTGCAAAATTTAATCTCGGCGAACCCCACGGTCCGAGAGCTACATCCCCCTGAAGCGAGCGTACGCAAACGGACAGACAGACAGACAAACAGACGGACAGACAGACAGACGGACAGACAGACAAAAAGTGACGTTTATAGGTAAGATGGCTTGTGCTATTTTTAGATCTTCGCTTTTGTATTCTGTAATAATCAAAAATCAAACCACGGTTAGAATAAACTGCATAAGAAAACAAACGCATTTTCCTAATATACTCGCAGTTTCCCTCTATGATTTCCTGAATTTCGGATGTTCTTTCCATACATTTTAATGCTGAAATTAATCACCGTAATTGAAAAGCCTTTACGCATCGGTAAATCCAATTCACCGCTGCTTGTGTGCGTCACGAATACTAAACTCGCAATGCCTAAACATGCCGGTGGGTTGACCCACACTCACCACCCACTCGCGCACGACATTCCACCAGGCCCAGTCTTTCTGCATCCAAGCACAAACAGCGAAGTGGTGGTTATAACGGTGGTATTTTGAATGTTGCACAATTTTACATTTATGCCAATATAATGAAGGAAATTGTGAAATCTAAAATTGATGACATTTAAAATGTTGGTATATAGTTTAATACAATAGTTGATTCGTAATTTATTTTTGGGTTAGGTTGTCATAATATGGCCTGATTTGTGTTGTAAGACCCTCCACCACCCGACATCTAAACACATGAAATTATACGCGTGTTAAAGCATTGAAAGCGCTGAATATTGATGTTTTAGCAATTCTCAAGTTTTGGTTTGAAATTAACACGCAAAATTATGGGTGTAGTTTAAAGAGAAACATTGTATAAATAAAAAAAATATTGGCAGAAAAAGCCAACGTGCTCTGGAAAATCTCACTTAGTTTTCAAAACTCGTTTAGGAAGTTTATGCACAGCATGTTCCAACCAATTCTTTTAGATTTTTTTTTTACAAGTGTAGTGGGTATAAATGGAGAGAGAGAGAGGCTTCTCTGGAGGCAACACGTTATTTATAACAATAACGATAACAGTCCCTGACACAAAGGGGTAACTGCCCCTTCCACCCAATACTCTAGGGAGGTATGTCCTCCGGGCTAGCGTGCCATACACACTGGGGGAACAGCTCTAGTGTCGGTCCTCCAGCTAACGGGGTCTATGGAGGCCAACTCTGACCCGAGCCAGCCAAGGTCCTCGGGTCCTATCCACGGGGCAAACTCGGACCCGACCCAGCCATGGTCCTAGATTTGAAGCTTTCGTGACTGCAAGGATTCATACTCTTAGGTTTTTTCGGTAAAGTCACGTAGGTAAAAAAATATAATTAAAATTAATAAAAGTAAAGATTGTCTTTTCCGAGACCAAGGTACTCTGCAAACCTCCTGGCTACCATCAAAGGTTTGTACACGAAGACATCCAGATATACAAACACAGACATCATTTCAACCGTGATGATGGGTACAAACTGAGTAATCATTGGAAAGATGTTATTAACCATGCAAAAAAGATTTAACTACACATATTTGGACCATCTTATTTGATAGGCACTATTCTTTAGTTACCGTACAGTTTACTGATAGACAGCCAGTTTTGTTTTATCATGTTTAGCTTCTTTTTTCACACACTGGTTTCCTGCTTTAAGTTTTACCCACCCAGCAACATAGCAAGGGGCTGTTTCTTCCTGACCTGCTTTTCTGCTTCTACCATCTACATAACAAAGGCTCAGTCCCATTAGCAGCAGCCGCACCTTAACAACTCTGGCACCTCCCAGCTCAACCAGTCTACATAACAAAGGCTCAGTCCTAGCAGCAGCCTCAGCCACACCAACCTTATCATAATAAAAAAAACTCCTATCCAGGGGCCTACCCTGGCTCCTCCCCCCTCAACCAATATATATATATATATACAAGGTCGGGTCTCTTGGAATTTCTCTTTACTTGATACAGCAATCGTGCTGTGACGGTTCCACCTGAAGACGAAAGCTTGTGTTGCCTCTGAAACGTCGTGATTTTTTATTTTACTTTTATAAATTTTAATGTTATTTTTTTACCTACGTGACTTTACCGAAAAAACCTAAGAGTACCAGCCATGGTCCTCAGGTCCTGCCCCTGGCTCCAGGTCTTCAGGGTGGCGTCTTCGGATCTTCAAGTGGATAACAACAGCCGGACCCATTCAGGAGTCCGGCTTTTATACACAGTCCCAGATCTCCGCCCCTAGCCACACCTTCCTTCTCGAACCTTCGAGAGGGACCTGGAGTGTGACGTCATCCCCCCAGCTCCCTCTTGGGGGTCTGGGGTCTGCACCTCTGGTCACGAGCCTCCCTGGGAGTCACCTGAGCTCAACAGCCCGACTTAATCTTGGAAATCTAGTTCGGCCCTTCTTCCGCCCCCTGTTGACACGGGGCCGATACTACAAGCCAAGAGTAGTGGCGATCCTGCATCGCGCCCAACAATGCCACTACACAAGAAATGTACTGCATTGTTTTCTGTAGTTAAGAATTTCTCACACACGATGGCCACATCTCTCCATGACCTGCTCAAGGATGCAGGATTATAGGCGCAGACAAACGGAGGGATGCCATCGGTGCTGCACAGAGTGCCAACGCGTGAATTGTGACCGCAACGTCTAAAATTGTGTTAATGTTTGCAAAGTGAAAATCAATGTTCAATTATAACGATTTAATATATATCCATTTGCCGAGGCGTGTATAGTCATGGCCTCATTGTACTTGGCTGTGATGAGGCTCTTTATCCGCACTATGCAGGATCCTTGTGATGGTGCGATTAATTTACACAAAAAAAATATAGCTCAGTGTGCCTTACCTGGTAAAACAAAAAACAGATGAGTTTTAGTTTTTCAACGGTTTTTTTAACTTGACTTGTGATTGTCGTGGTCAAATCTTGTAATCAAACTTTAGTCTACTTCCTGTTGTCCAATCAATTCCAAATTTTGCACACATACTCAGATCCGGTGACAATGCATGCCTGTATCAAAATCGGCATCAAGTAATCAATTAATTTGCTCTTTTAAAGCAATAAAAAACATTGTACGGACGGCTTATTCATTAAATATTTATTTGGGGAGGTGAAAAACGCCGCGGTCCCTAAACTCTGGAATCGCCTCGCCCAAGAAGCAGGCGCCACGTGTCTCAGGCGCCATTGACGTACTTCTCGACCGTGAGTTAAAAGAAGTTGTTAATAATAAAACCATTGTTAAAAACAACGTTTTAAAAGGAGTTTATTATATGTGGAGGGGTCTGCGGGCCACCCTCATGCACACGCACCACGCAAACACGACGTCACCCAGATCAAGGCGCGCCAGATGGGAATGTGTATCGAAGATGAGTTAAAGGGCGGAATGCGTGGGACGGGGGTCAGGGGTCAGAGGGCAGTGACGTCACCCGGACCAAGGCGTGCCAGACGGGAATGTGTATTGGGGATGGGTTAAAGGGCGCTGTGGGACGGGTGTTCGAAGTTGGTTGTGGAACGAGTTGAGCTGTGCATTGTGGAATTAAAGAAGTGCTTCAACCCTTCTCGACTCCTCTTCATATGTATTCAATCTGGTTGGATAAGTGTGTGTGATGCATTGATCTGGTCTGACAAGCATAGACTACATGCAGCTAAATATCGCGTGCTATTCGTTGCCGTGTTTCATCGCAGTACTTATGTTTTATTTTCGTGAACATATTTAACAAACCTGTTCAATATATCCTCAGTTAATGGAAACATATTGAATACGCTCGTTCATACGTTGGAGATAATTGAGGATATGCTAAATAAGTTGATGAAATATGTTGTCAAAAATGAAACGTAGAAATCAAATGCAGCAACCAATGTTCCACATTTGCAACGCTGCGACTATAACAGTTTTTAATTAATAACAATGAACACCTATCAAGTCAGACGCCCCCTCAAATATGACGTCACAAAGCTCTGCCCCCCCCCCCAATATAAAACATGCTTCAAATCGCTTTAAACTATTGTCATTGTAGTGCGTATTTAATATGGCGCTGCACTCTGTAGTTGTAGGAGAAAACATTTATTAAAAAGTCTATTTAATTAAGTAGAACGTGTTGTAGATATTTATTTAAAGTTGCGCATTTTGATGTGACGTCACATTTCTCAACCCCCCCCCCCTCGTCACACATCGTCACAAATATCTGACCCCCCCCCCCAGGTGCGTGACGCCATTTATGGACAGCCCTTTGGTAATGCATTGCTTGGTGAAGGGCACCCCATGCCGTTTTGGTCTTGAAGGTTGTATGACCATATTTCACCACAATAAATAATATTTTCGTGATCTAACCGAAAAAACTGTTTATTAGCAATAATATTGGTCGCGAAAGCCTACGTGTTAAACATACTTCACCACGCTGGTCAGTAAACAGGGGAACCAGGACCAGCTCAGATATCGCCACTGATGTGAGCTGTGCCGAGGAATTAAAGCCAGACTATCAGTTCATTGCGTGCGCTAACCACTCCAACCATTGCAATAATTGCAAAGTTTAAACTTCATTGTGTTTTTTTTCCCAATCATATCCCACTCATGGCACAAATATATATTGTTCCAGTGTTTATGCCTGTGTGCAAATGCGTGTGTGAGAGTGTGGGGCAGTAGTGTAGTGGTTAGCGCGCTCCACTACGAACCCGGCCCCCCGAGTTGGATTCCCACTCACGATTATCTGAACCGGTCCTGGGCCTCCCCTAGGTCGACTCAGCCTGAAATGAGTACCTGGTGCGGTGTATAAACATCACCACTGGGGAGACAAAGACGATCGGGCGTGTTGCTGGACACCCACCCCCTCGTGTGCCGTGCCGGCTGTAATACGTGCTCGCTAACAGCACTTGTCCCAAAAGTATGTTAAGTCTATATGGGGGATCTCTGTCTTTGTATGTGTGAAGCGGTAGTGTAGTAGCGATTGAACTACACTATGAACAGGGCGATCCAACTTCAATTAACGCTCACGAACAAGAAGTGACGGATATTTAAACGGTTCCTGGGCCTTCCTTAGTTTGACTCAGCCTTAAACGAGCACTTGATGTGCGCTGGGAAGATTAATGCTTCCGGGCGTAGTGTTGGCAACCCACCCGCTCGAAGTGCCGTGCCAGCCTTCATAGTTGCCCTCTAACAGCACTTGCCCTAACAGTCTGTTTAAGGCTATGCTTGGGATTGTTTTTGTTTACATGCATATCGGTGTATGTGCGACTCGTGTGTGTGTTTGTGTCACCATCTTCACGTGACATCAGCGGCACGGCTGGGCTTCTGCAGTGAAGAAACAGCTCCGGGTTTTTTTGCAGTGGGAGAGGCATATTTGTTTGTGTGGTGCCAACTTTCTTTGTGCATGCTTTAAAACCATAAAACTTGTTTTATTTTACTATGTAAGTAAATGTGGAGGGAAAATCCATACGACCACGTGGAGAGAGACACGCAAACTCAAAATATCCAGCAGGCGTCAGAGTCGGGGTCGGGATCGGGGTCGGGATCGGGATCGGGATCGAACCCACGACCTCCTGTATACCAGGCGAGGTTATTAACATCTTGCCACCATGGCGCCTTTAAATGTCTCCTGCACATTTACCATGGCACAGCCTCCCCCACCCCGTCCAAAAGAGGTTAGGGTGGCGACGCTCTACCAGTTGGGAAGCGCTGAATTAAATACTCGCTTGCTTTTTGTATTTTTTGTGTAACTCCACCACTCACCCAATCACACATCTCTCGTGAAACTGAAATCATTTTCTGATCTGCATGGGTTTTTCTCTGGTTCTTCCCTTCACCTCCATAAAATCAGGGTAATTTGCTAAATTTCAGAGGCGGCACCAGGGCCGGATTAAGATTTTGTAGGCCCCTGGGCTACAGGTACTGTGAGGCCCCCAGTAATATTTTCAAAAGGAAAACAAAGTTAAATAAAAATATAATTTATTTTTACAAGGCAAACAATAAATAAAATTCAGCATTCTCAAATGAAATAACTTTTCACTTAAACTCTGAAGGCCCTCCAGCTGGCGGAGGCCCCTGGGCTGCAGCCCCTAAAGCCCATGCCTTAATCCGCCCTTGGGCGTCACGGGTTTTTATGATAAATATACTATCGTCAATAATTGAATAAAGTAAAGAAATGCCCAAAATAATCGATAATTAAAAGTAATAAGCCACTTAACTCCAACAGGTTGGTGGATTGTTCAAATATGGGAGGCTTGAATTTCCAATTCTAACAAGAACCATAACTATTATTTTTAAAAAATACCCACTGATTGGGAGACAGTGGTGCTTTTAGGAAACCAGTACAGCAAGCTTCCCACTTTACCACGAAGTGGGCTGGGGCAGGACACGTCGCTGGGAGGGATGGTGGACTATGGTCGAGCACAACAACGGAGTGGCAGCCAAGGGATAGAGCACATTCGAGATGATGTCCGCCGAGGCGATGAAATCTATTTGTTCGCTGCTGCTGCTGGATAGATTGTTGCATCTCGGGATCGTGAGAGGTGGTGTTGACTTGGGGAAGTCTTTATCCTGCAGTGGATTGATCAAGACTCCTGTGGCTGGTGACAGCAAACTGGCTTCCGATGTTAAAGAATTGCCTCCTAGCCAGGTGATGCGGAACACAGCACGAGCTACTACTCTTCGAGATGTTCAACCAAGGCCAGACCCACTGACACAAGGCACAATGCAAATTCTCATCACCAGACCCCAACCACTGTCAATGACACTGGTGCACAATGCTGTACTGTTGTGCAAACAAGAATTGTATTTGTGCAGATTGGCCGACATCGCAGGCAAATTTAAGATTACAACAACAACAGAATGCAGCAAAACTGTTAAGTGTTGCAGAAGGTTCGAGCAATGATGAACAGCAGGACAGATCACGTGACCGTGCAGCAAGCCCATCTCGTCTCTCTCCTGCCGTGACCGTAACGAGAGACCAGGCCGGCTCAAAGAGCAATCGGGGACGACTGTGGTATTGAGAGTGTTGATGGTGTTGCGTCGTTATCCCCTTCCGTATCTCATGCCTGTTTTTTAGATGAGTGGGAAACTTCACGAAGTAGGAACGCGGCTGGGCCATGTGATGGGCAACAATTTATTGCGAAAGTGCTCCTCGGGGGGAGCGTTCTTGTCTCTGCAACAATTAACAGAGGATTTTAAGTTTTCGTGACTGCAGGGATCCATACTCTTTGGTTCTTTCGGTAAAGTCACGTAGGGATAATTATTTTATAACAAAGGCACTGGCATCAGGCAACACGTCACAAAAGGACCGCACTGCTCAGTCCCCCCATCTGTAGCCTACCTAGTACTGAATATGACAACACTCATCATATAATCAAAATACCTCCCAGAAAAAAAAGCATACTTTCCACCTGCATTTCCTTTAATTACAACCACTGTGATAATGCATGCATTAAATAATATGTACTTGTAATAATACGTACGTTGTTATATCATTATAAAGCTAGCAACTTGCACATATTTTGGCAGTGATCGTCCAACTTCCCATCCCTTCCAGCCAACTAGCAAAACTTTTCATCTTACAGACTCCTGTTTCTCTTCCCCTCTCTCCTGCCTTCTCTCTACAGTATATCCCAATATATCTCGATTTCTCTCTCCGTCTCTGTATCTCCATTTCCATGCCTCCTCTTCGACCTCTCCGTTCCTCCACATTCTCTCCTCTCCTCCCTCTACTGCGCTGGGGAGAAGCTGCTGCGGGACGTGCTCCGCGCCATGAAGGAGCTGTGCCTGAAGCTGGAGGCACCGGGGGATGGTGGCAGCCCCCCCCCTCCTCCTCTTTCCCGGAGTTGTGCTTCTCCTGCGCGCAGCCCCCCGGCCACAACGACTCCAGCAAGCTACTGAAGCTCCGAGGCTGCAGGAACGTGCCCCTCAAGAGTGCCCCAAACACAGCGCTCTACACGTGCTGCGTAAAGGCGCTGCATTCCCGGGACCTGGCCGACCTACCGGACACAAAATGGAGAGACCATTTGTCTCCCCTCATTGCGGCCGCCCCTCAGTGGAAACAAATGTACAAGTCTCCCTTAGCCAAACGCTGCGGTGACCTCCAATGGAGGTTGGCACACTGCAAGTTGCCATCGGCCGTGTGGCTCAGCCGAATCTCTCCAGGGGTAACAGACTTGTGCATTTCCTGCGGTGCCAGGGAGGATCTGCCCCACCAGTACTTACATTGCCAGCGACTCAAACCAATGTTCCGCCTTTTGGGGGACATCTTCAGGAAACTGGGGGTACCCTTACCTGGCTAACAAGCGCCATGACATCGCCAACTTCGCCTGTGCTCAGGCGAAGATGGCGGTGTACAGAACGAGAAAAAAGATGATGGAAGGTGACACTGACGGCTGCTCTGCGCTTCCAGTGTTCAGAGGCCTGCTTAAGGCGCGGCTCCGGCTGGAGCACGCATACCACACACATGTCGGTGAGGTGCACGTCTTCGAACGCTGGGGAGCCGGAAAAGCCCTCTGTACCAGCGTGGACGGCACCCTCATGTTCACCTTCTGAAGCGCTCGCTCGTCACCGTGGCGTGTGCGATGACCACCACAAACACGTGACTTTTCTTTCGTGTTGTGCGCGGTGCTTTTAGCGCCACAGCGCGTGGATTTGTATAGTTTATTTTAATTTGTTTGCTGGTGACTGTGCATTTCAAATCGAAATCGCCTCCAGTGCTTTTGCTGCTGGCAGCAATAAAAGTTGTTTAAAAGTCAAAAGTCTACTGCGTCTCACCCACATCCCTTCCATCTCTCTCACCATATCTCTCACTCACGCTCCCCTTATTTTCATCTCTCCCTTCCCTGTCTCAATCTCTCTTGCCTCTCCCCTGACCGCCCTTCCACTGCTTGTTACTTTCCTTCGCTCTCCTCTATCCCTTTCTCTGTCTCTCTCTCTCTCTTCCCTCTCCATTTTACGCCCTTCAACTCTCTTCTTCTCCCTACCCCTCGTCTCAGTCCCCCGGCACCCAGTCTGTTCCTCCTGTCTCTATTCCATCGATACGTATTAGGTTTTGTGACCCAAAACCTAATCAAATGAACACTTTTCAACACAACTAAGATAATTTTACACGTAAATATGAAGAATAAAAACTAAAGAGGTAATAAAAACAAATATTGTTTCCTGTAATTTACTCACCAGAAACGGTGCTTGTAGTGTGAGGTGATGAGATGGTAGACGATTAGTTATTGTGAGGGTGAGGGTTGCCCTGGTGTGGAGTATGTATGAATGTTGAACTTCTTTCGCATCGTTTGTAGCCAACCGTGCTAATCGAAGATGCGGGGGAAGGACAACAAACTAAACACAAAAAGCAGTTCTAAAGAAATGAGTTTGTCAATCTGGATGATTTTAAAGTGCATAGCTCCAGTGGCTTCCTAATATCAGAAGGAAGAGCGTTCCAGACGGCCGCAGAAGTGCATCTCAAAGCGTGTGATGCGGTGACTACTGTCTTTGTTTGATGGCCAACCAAACCCTTTGTTGCTGTGAGGACGACCGGAGTTCACGTGATGGTTTATGCTCCTTGACGAGATGAGCAAGGTTATTGTGGTTAATTTGTGGCAAAAAACTGAACCACCAAGTACATACTACAGACCAAAGTGTGGTGGAATGCACAGTAGTTTGAACTACGCAGCTTGTTAAACATTTGGTAACGCTACGCAAAGAGCCTGTAACAGTGTACAATGCACACACAGACAAACGACATAACGTGCATTTGCTGTATTTTAATGTTTTCCAACAAAAAGTATATATTTTTTTAATTTTCAAAAAACCCGTAATAACGAAATGAACGAGAAGTAAACCGAAAAAATGTTCAATGATGATGCACGGTAATAACGAATCATGGTGAATCGAATTATCGTATATCGAGGTACACCCGTGCATGTGGTTTATCACAGGTAAGCCCACACGACTACACGTGGATGCCACCAAGGACTCGCCATCAAAATCAGTATGGGTCAGGAATGACCCCCCATCAAGAAGGTGCTTCTCCAAACTGTGCTGATTTAATCTCCAAACGTTTTCGTCAGCCGATCCTGAGACCTTAAATCGTCTGGTTGGAGAAGCATCATCCTGCCGAGTTCTTTCATTACCTATTCATTGACGATGATGATGGAGTTGATGCTGCTACTGGTGCATTGACAGTAGTACACAATCACACTAAACAATAACAACAACAAAAACTCAACACATTCGCACAAAGGAGCTGTCCGATGGATTTGGTGGCTTCCTCAAGAACACAACAACCCTGACACTGTCACCTCAACACAGTTCTCACGTCAACAGTGCGCATGGACCCCTCCCCTTCCATCCCCGCGTCTCGTGCCAATGCTGTTGCTGCTATTCAAAAGGCCAGGCCTTCCATTTCTAATTGGACACAACTATATGCTCATTAGCTTTGGCCTATTCTGTGGAAGCAAATTAATTAAGCAGTATGGTGCCAGATGGCGATGCAAGAACTTATCAAGTTGTCACGCCATTAGGAGATTATTGCATGTGACGCGATGAATATACGAAGGGTTGCCGAAAGTGGGTCAGCAACACATGGCGTTGACGCGCATCATTCCTGGGGGGCCGCGGGGTGGTGGTGGTAGGGGGCCAGGGATTATGTCCAGAATTTATGTGCTTCATCGTTCAGCACAATGACAGTTCCTTTGTGCGTTTTCGTCTGCTCGTGTCTCTGATGAGCATGCACACAAATTTGGGCTTTTTTTTACTTGAACCAATTGATTCACCGGGAAACACTTAAAAATATTGCAATCATGCCTTTCAGGCGATGGGATGCGTAACACTCATGTTTTATACTGTGCACTCATACCCCAATATTATTTACGTATGGCTTATGCGGTTATCATGCGCACACTGCAAGTCTGTCATATGGGTATGCAATCAGTGCAACAACAAACATCCCCCGTATAGCCTTAACAGACTGTTTGGACAAGTGCTGTTAGCGAGTAGCACCTATGAAGGCCGGCACGGCACACGAGGGGGTGGGTGGCCAACACCACGCCCGGTCGCCTTTATCTCCCTAGTGACGATGTTTACAGACCGCACCAGGTACTCATTTGAGGCTGAGTCGACCTAGGGGAGGCCCAGGACCGGTTCAGATAATCGTCACTGGTGTTGGCTGTGAACAGAAATCGAACTCGGGTTACCAGGTTTATAGTGCACTAACCGCTATACCACCGCTCCTTCACAATCAGTGAACGCACACAGACACATAGCCCTATTCCTTACACGTGACTTTTGGTATCTGATTAGGTTTTTTTGTTGACCGAGGAAAGCCTCACCCAGTCTCAAAACTATATTTTAGGAGGCTCCTGCCAATGTTCGCAGTAAGTGTAGCGATGATTGCCACGTGGTTTTCCCCAATTAAGTAATTTGCAGCGTAAATTTTCAGATTTGGCAAATTTTAGACTACACATCGACACGCAACAATGGGTCTAGTCATCTTCGAATAACATCACGGTAGTTTAACGGCCACTGATAAGCCGACAGCGCGCATATTATGGGTAATGTACCAGCAGTATTAGCCAGGGCGGCCTGCTGGGTTCGATCCCAATCCTGACGCCTATATATTTGGAGTTTGCATGTCTCTCTCCCGTGGTCCTGTGGATTTTTTCTCCGGGTCCTCCACATTTAGAAACATGCTTTGAGCTTACTTAGATTATTTTGCAGCTATACATTTCCACATGATAATTCACTTTCTTCAACTATCATTTGTGGCCAGGTCGTTTCTGATAAACAAGTTAGTACCTCAGTGGGCTTTTCCTGGTAGGATGGGGATGGTTTAGTTGTATTTGTATGTTTCGGGTGATTTGTTTACCTTTTTGTACTTTGCACTACTATCGTGTTTTTGTATTGTTAGTTGTTGTAACGCTCTTACCCGCTCCTACTGGACATTTGTGGAAAAAAAGCTTTATAGCTCATCGGAAACCTCCAGCATAAATAAATATTCTGATTCTGAACCACAAACGCCTGCAACAAACGAACGTGCTACAGCTGGGCTATGTCAGTCTATTCCACCGCGCTAGTACACATGCCGAACGCAGAGCAAACAAACGTATATGGTTTTTGGTTTTAATGCTGGGAATATCTTGTGGGAGGTACTTCTCAGAGATTTCTCCGTTGTACGCTAGTTACAGCCTTGGCTTTGCCAAAACTGTACCCTCATGGTTAGCCTAATGTGCAACACGCTCACACACATTGTGCTGTTTAAAGATCACTTCCGTATAATTACACAACGACGATAATGATAGTGCCATGTTATGTATTATATAGCTTTGTGTCGATCTCGAGCCCATAACTATGTGAAAAAAGAAAATTGGCAGTTCGCCAGTATTGGTTTTAAAAAGCCTGTCTTGAATATAAAAGAGTTTGCTTGTGTTAAACCAATGCTGATCATGAAAATGCAATTCCAGAAGGCTGTGTCAATGATGAGATGTATACAAAATATACATTCATTATTGATGTTGTGAAACAGGAAGGAGGCATGTTGTGAACGTATCTATCTGTCTCCCATCACCTGGTGTTGTATCAACCAACTCCTCTTATATCATCTACCTATCGACTCACTCCCCCCCCACCCCCTTTCACTCATGTGTGTAGTTTGTGTGGTGCGTGTATGTTTACCAATGGTTAGTCACCCCCTCATCACTCTTATATCGCTACGACCGTAGTCACCGTTCCCGTGAACTTCACTCATTGACTCCTCCACCCATGTTGAGGACTCGGTCGAGCAGACACTGACCGTCTCATTTCATCCATGCTCTGCTGAACCGCCACCACACTGGAATTCACAGTATTAATCTGTCTGCGTTTTTCCTCGAACAGGAGTGTCTCGCTTAACGAGTGTTCTTTGTACGTGAATTCGCTATAACGAGCAATTTGAATGTCGACCCATTTGTTCGTAAAACGAGCAAAATGTTAGCTTATCTAGTGGAGAACCGATTTATAAATATGCGTCCCGTGGCGGCAGGGGGCGCACGGTGAACTTCAGCTGTTTACCAGCTGTGCTGTGCCAAATGCCCCTCGTGTTTGGTCGTGTAGGGGAAGGGGGCCTTGTGGTGGCATTGTAATGTGTGGGTGGCAGAAGGAGAACAGTGGTGTAACTGTTAGCGCTTTGCTGCGATACGAACTTGGCGACCCGAGTTTGATTCCCGTTCATGGCCAACACCAGTGATGATTATCCGGCATTCTACTGACCAGCATCTGTCATAGACGGCAATATAAATCTTTCGGTAAAGTCACGAAGGTAGAAAAATATTAGATCACGACGTTTCGATTGCAACACAAGTGTAGGGGTGTTAGAGAGAGAGCCGTTATGCATGGCAGCTTATGGGAAACAAACACAGTGGGCGGGGCTACGTGAGTGCACGGGGGTGCTCTCAACGACGTCCGCACCAGGCAGCCCGGGGCCCCACCCCTCAGCAGGGGTGGAGTATAAAGGGGGATGTGTCAGAGGGCTCGGGGCAGAATGTTAAAGCTAAACCAGTGAAGACCGAAGAGCGTCTAGCTAGAGCCCTGGACTCCCCTGGGACGCCGCCCTTGTCAGGGCCGCACAGGACCGAGCCAGCGGCGTGGTCCCGAGAACCAGAGCTAGTGCTCTGGGACTCCGGGTACCGTAGCCCGACTTACCAGTGTCGGGCCAGACAGCCTCCCCTAGCCCGTTAGTGGAGGACTAGGAGGTAGGTCAGAGATAGCTAGCAGTGTATTCCCAGCTAGCCGGGTGAGGGGGCCGATACCCCCTCTAGTATTGTATGTCCACAGTTGTGACTACTTGTACGGAATAAATACGTGTGCCTCACCAACGGTGTCCAAGAGTCATCAACGGTACTTCATCTGGTGTCAGAACAACTACGAACATGGACACGTGCCGGACAGCTCGAGCCAGAGTACCGCAGGTGGAGGACACCGCTGAAATTGTCGAGCCCGAGACGGCTCAACAAGACATCGTGCAGCCGGGGCCGGACGCATTCTTACCCGGGGCATCAGGATGAAGAGGAGCCGCCATCAGAAGGGCTGAGGCTGGCTCACGCGAGGCTGGCGGAGCTGCTTTACGCCGCTGCCGCCACACTCGAACACATCACGCGGCTGGGGGCTGGTGGACCACCACGGGGCGAGGAGAACCGACGTCCGATGCGCCTTCCCGCCATCTCAACGGATTCAAACTTTGAATCTCCCGCCATCGCCGCAGCAGCTGCTGAGGGCGTGGCCGGCCTGAACCTCGGGTCCAACATCGCTCTCGCTGGGGCTGCCGCGTCATCGCCAGTGGAGGGAGCGTCATCACGGCTGCGACAGGCGATACCATCTGCCGTTCGCGCCGAAGCGCAGCCGAGTTACGGGGACAGCAGCCTGCGAGCTTCCATGGCGACCGCTGCGCTGCACCAACGGCTGCCTCCGCTCAAAGAGTTTGTTGGCGCGGAGGGCGACTGGGGCGGCTTCCAGCGAACCTTCCTCGCCCACCAAGAAATGGCACGGTGGTCGGATGCTGAGGCTCTCTGCGCGCTGCCGGCGCTCCTCGACAGCGACGCACTCGCCGCCCTTACATCGGCGCCGAGGGAGAAGCGCTCCACGCTACAGATGGCGCTGCAGTTGCTGGCCGGGGTCTACGGACCTTCAGCGGAATGCAGGCAGCAGTTTTACAATCGCCAGCGGGGTGCAAAGGAGTCGCCCCTGGCGTACAGGACGAGTCTCCTGGCACTGGCGAAGATGGCCTTCCCTCGAATGGACGACGACGGCGTGGACGCCATGGTCACAGAAAAAATCCTCCTGCTGGCAGACGACCTGGACATCGCCGTCGTTGCACAGGAGGACACGGAGATGAGTTCCCTCCAGGCTGCGCGGCTCCTCCACGCCAACCTGCTGTCACAGCATCGGAAAGCCAGCAGGGCAGCGGCCGGGCGTGCGGTGGCTGCAGCCACCCTCCCGGCAGAGGAGGTTTACGCCGTCGACCGTCGACGGCAGCAGGGGACGGGAGCACGGTCGGGCCGGGATAGGTCGAGCCGCTTCGACTGTCCGTCATCGCCGCCGGCGCTCCCGCGTTGCTTCAACTGCGGCGTCCGGGGCCATGTCGCCTCGGGGTGCCGCTCTCCTCGGCAGCGCGGGACGACGCCTCGACAGGACGCCGGCCCTCCTCCTCCCAAGCTCCATCAACATAATCCGGCGAGTCGCGGCACCCCTCATGTTTGGCCCAAGCACACACTCGTCACACACTCGCACACCGCAACGAACGGGGGGCCGACATTGCGCTGCGACGGGCCAACATGCACCACTATGGGGACTCAAATCGAACCCAGGCAGTGGTCCATGTTGGCCCATCGCGTTGTGGCCGCGTCGTCGGGGTCGTCGGCCGTGGTGGGACACATTGACGGGGTGGAGGTACGCATCCTGGTCGATACGGGGGCATCGGCGACCATCATTTCGGAACTCATTTACAATATTCTACCTGTCCAGAGCCGTCCTTTACTGCCGGTTAACGTCCCATTCTATGCTGCTAACGGGGGCTCTCTTGGCATCATTGGACAGATTCGAGCGCAAATTTGTATCGGGGATATCAAATTGTCGGGCCCGATTTTTGTTTCCTCCTCGCTGGCGGTTCCGTGCCTGCTGGGGACGGACTTCTTGGGCAAAATGCCGATTCGTATTTTAATAGACCAGGGATGCATTGAGCTCCCGTCGGGACGACGCATGGCGTTCCTGCCTTCCCCTACTGCGGCTCGGACGGCGTTCGTAACAGTACCAGCGTTCGTCGTTAAAACAGTTCGTGTGCCGCCGGGAGCTCAAATGTTGGTGCCTCTAAAACTTCGTCGGCCCTTCGCTGAGGACATTGGGGACCAGGGAATTCTGCTGGGACCATCTAGGGCCGGGGTTAGTGGACCTCATTTGATTCCGGCCCAGACCGTCGTAAGAGGGGACGGGGACCCTTTCATCGCGGTCCTCAATGTGGGGTCGCAGACAGTGGTAGTTCCTCAACGGACGGTGCTTGCTCACGCGACGCCGGTGCCCTGCGAGGAACCTGTTGCGAATCACGTCGGCACTGCTCCCCGGCCGCACCCACATTCGGACAGCGATGGAGGGTGGCTCGATGCGCTTTGTGCAGGATCGACGGACCTGTCAAATTCAGAGCGCCAACAGCTTAGAACGCTACTGCGGGAATTTTCCGACGTTTTCAGTCGGGACAAATACGATTTGGGTTGCACTCATCTGCTGCGTCACCATATTGACACGGGTGACAGCACGCCAATACGCCAGAATCCGTTTCGGTTAAGTCCCGCCGAAAAGGACCATGTCAAATCGGCTATTGATGACATGTTAGCTGCCGACATCATTTCTCCTTCCACCAGCCCTTGGGGAGCGCCGATCGTCCTGGTTAAAAAGCAGGACGGCTCGTTGCGGTTTTGCGTTGATTTTCGGCGCCTTAACAAAATTTCGGTTGCCGACGCATACCCGCTCCCACGGATGGACGAATCGCTGGACGCCTTGGCGGGAGCGCGATTCTTCTCCACACTGGATTTACTTTCGGGATTCTGGCAGCTTCCTCTGGACGATGATTCAAAGCCTAAAACTGCTTTCCGTACACCGCACGGCCTGTTCCAATTCAACCGGTTGCCGATGGGCTTACACTCAGCGCCGGCAACTTTCCAGCGTTTGATGGAATTGGTTTTGGCTGGATTGCAATGGGAGTCGTGCCTGATTTATTTGGATGACGTTATCGTCTTTAGTAAAACTTTTGACGAACATCTCCAGAGGTTGCGGGCGGTTTTCCTAAAGATGCGGGCTGCTAATTTGAAATTCAAACCCCAAAAATGTCATTTGTTACGCGATTCGGTGCGTTATTTGGGGCACATCGTGGGGCGCTCAGGTATTGCTACCGATCCCGCCAAAACGCAGTGTGTCAGCTCCTGGCCGACTCCCACCTCGGTGGGAGAGGTCAGGAGTTTCATTGGCTTCGCGTCGTATTACCGACGGTTCGTCGCTGATTTTGCGACGATTGCCAAACCCCTACACGCTTTAACATCAAAAGGGGTTCGGTTCCACTGGGGTCAGGAAGAGGAGGCTGCTTTCTGCTCCCTTCGGGACGCCCTGGTAAAAGCTCCTCCCTTGATTTACCCCGATTTTTCGGAACCATTTTTGCTCGACACCGATGCGAGCAACACGGGTATTGGGGGCGTGCTTTCCCAGGTGGTTGACGGCGTGGAATGGGTGGTTGCGTACGGCAGTCGGGTGTTGTCTCCAGCGGAGCAAAGATATTGTGTCACCCATAGGGAACTGTTGGCAATTGTCTATTTCATCCAACAGTATCGCCCATATCTGTACTGTTGGCATTTCACCATCCGCACAGATCATGCGGCACTGCAGTACGCCCTGCGAGTTCAACAGCCATCGGGACAATTGTCCCGATGGTTGGAGATCCTCCAGGATTTTGATTTCGAAACCACCTACCGTAAGGGCGTTCGCCACACCAACGCGGACGCTCTGTCGCGCATGCCAACCACCTCCGAATGTGCCTGCCTCCTGGGGTCGGGACGTTGCAAGCCAGCAGGGGACATGCCAGTTCCGGTCCTGGCGGCCGCCGCCGACGACGAAACATTGCTTCCAAATTCTATCGCACAACAGGGAAAAGATTCCCTGCTGGGTTTGCCTGTTAATGAATGGGGGCACCTCCAGATGGAAGATACCTCCCTCCTCGCGTCGCGTCGTCGCGCCGGGGAGGCGGGGCGGGGGACGGGTGATGCCGATGCATGGGAAATGCACGCGGGGTTGCTGATGCATTGGGACGGGAAATCCCATCGACACCGGCTGGTGGTCCCTTCTGGGTTACGGGGTAGGGTGGTGTGGGCTGCTCATGAGCGCCTCCTCCACCTGGGTACCCAAAAGACCCTCGCCTTGCTCCAGCTTGATTTTTTTTGGCCAGGCATGACGAGGGATGTCGCAGATCTGTTGGCATCATGCCCTCGGTGTGTGCAGCGAAAACCACCAGCACGGGAGTCAAACCCGCCTTTGTAGTCTATCAGAGTCTCCAGAGTGAACGAACTTGTCGCGCTGGATATTCTGGGGCCATTTCCCGCCACCCCTAGGGGCAATAGATATTTGTTGACCGGGGTGGAATACTTTACGCGCTGGCCTATGGCCTGGCCCCTGGCCAACCAGTCGGCAGCAGCCATCGTGGAGGCCTTTGTCCAAGGTTACGTCATGGACAAAGGTGCTCCGGAGCGGCTGCTGACCGACCAGGGAAAATTTTTTTCCGGCAAACTCCTCCAACAGGTCTGTGAGCTCCTGGGAACGAAAAAAATTCGTACCTCTCCCTATCACCCGCAAACTGACGGGATGGTCGGGCGTCTGCATCGAACCATCACGTCTATGTTGTCGCAGCAGGTTTCGGACTCACAGACCGATTGGGACTTGCAAATTCAAGGGGTCCTGGCAGCATACAGATTGGCCCCCCATGCTGCGACGGGATTTTCACCCTTCTTCCTCATGTATGGCCGCGAACCTGACCCACCTGTTCGGGCACAGCTGCAGATCCCCGCGCCGCTGGGAAAAACTAAATTGGCCGACCATGTTAAATTTAACCTTGCAAAATTGACTGAGGCACAGGATGCTGCCATGCTAAATTCCGACAGGCGTCAGAAAGCGAATGAGCGCCTCAGACTGGGTTGCGCGCACGTGCTACAGTGGAAGCCGGGGGACAGGGCATGGCTGCACTGTCCCCAGGCACCACTCGCGACCTCCTCAAAACTGGTGCGGCCGTGGCGGGGCCCCGTCGAGGTGGTCGAGGTTTTGCGGCCTCAGTGCGTTCGCATCAAATGGGGGAAGCGCCGGTGGTTTGTGCACCCCTCTAGGCTGAAACCCTTCGTTGCGGTGCGAGGCCCCACTCCACACACGCGTGGCCAAACATGTGGGGGGTCGGCCGACTCAAAGGGTCCGTCTCTGCTGCTCTCGCCTGACGTGTTGCCGGCTGTCCCGCCCCCAGGTGCACCAGGAATGACGGGCTCCTGCCCAACAACCCCTACGGGGGATGCCGAGGGTCTCGCGACATCAAGCGCAGACTCACTTCGAAATGGACAGCTGCCACCGGATGGTCCGCCATCCGGGGTTGCCCAGTGTGACGGGCCTGCGGCAAGGACGCGCGCAAGAATGCGCAGACTCTTGTGATGCACAAAAAGAAGATTTTTTTTTTTTTTTTTTTTTTTTCACATGTATGGTTACTGTGCGCTGCGTCAGTGGTGTGCTCCTGGCACATTGTGTTGTGTTGTGTGTGTGTTAGGGGTTCCTTGCTATTTGTATATACGTTGCTTTTACGGAATTCGTATTTATTCGGGGGGGTGCGTCGGGTTGTTTTCCCTTCGGGGTTTTCTGGTTCTTGTTGTTGTTCTCTTCGCGTTATGTTGAAAAATAGTGAGGCACACGCGTGGTCAGGGGGTAAATGCGCTTTTATTGTCGTTTTTTTGTATGTTGGCAGCCGGGACGGCTGCAAGCTATGCGGGGGGGGGGGGGGGGGGTGATGTAGGGGTGTTAGAGAGAGAGCCGTTATGCATGGCAGCTTATGGGAAACAAACACAGTGGGCGGGGCTACGTGAGTGCACGGGGGGGGTGCTCTCAACGACGTCCGCACCAGGCAGCCCGGGGCCCCACCCCTCAGCGGGGGTGGAGTATAAAGGGGGATGTGTCAGAGGGCTCGGGGCAGAATGTTAAAGCTAAACCAGTGAAGACCGAAGATCGTCTAGCTAGAGCCCTGGACTCCCCTGGGACGCCGCACTTGTCAGGGCCACGCAGGACCGAGCCAGCGGTGTGGTCCCGAGAACCAGAGCTAGTGCTCTGGGACTCCGGGTACCGTAGCCCGACTTACCAGTGTCGGGCCAGACAGCCTCCCCTAGCCCGTTAGTGGAGGACTAGGAGGTAGGTCAGAGATAGCTAGCAGTGTATTCCCAGCTAGCCGGGTGAGGGGGCCGATACCCCCTCTAGTATTGTATGTCCACAGTTGTGACTACTTGTACGGAATAAATACGTGTGCCTCACCAACGGTGTCCAAGAGTCATCAACGGTACTTCACAAGCAATCGTCATCAGGTGGGACAACCATAGCAAGAAAAACTGCTTAAGTAGGCGAGAGATCTGCCGTGGCACGAGGTTATATAGGCCTCAGCAATAGGGGGGGAGAGAGGAGGTGGGGAGAGAGAAGGGGCGGGGCAGAAAGTGGACCCCGCGGCAGCACTTGGAGAGATCTGAGAGATCGGCTGCAGGGGGGGAGAGAGAAGGGGGGGGGGGGCAGAAAGTGGACCCCACGGCAGCACCCGGGTCACTGGAGTAGAGATCGGAGAGAGATGCACAGAGAGAAAGAAAGACACACAGAGAGTCGGAAATAACAGCTGACATAGGCAGGTAGGATGGAAACATTAACGTCAGTTAAGACTTTACCTGGTTAATAACATCCTTCCAATGATTGCTCAGTTTGTACCCATCTTCTCGGTTGAAGTTGTGTCTGTGTTTATATATCTGGATGGCTTCATGAACAAATCTCTGATAATAGCCGGTGGGTTTGCAGAGTACCTTCGTCTTGGAAAAGTAAATTTCGTGTGAGCCCACTGCGTTAAAACAATGATCAGCAACGGCAGAGGTATTGGTCCTACCGTGTTTCAGATCTGCCTTATGCTCACAGACGCGGTCCGAGACATGTCGTTTCGTTTCTCCAATGTAACTGCTGCTGCAGCCATAACTCAGTTTGTAGACACCAGGGTATTGCATATCAGGAATCACATTTTTTACAGATGGGATTAAATCACGGATTTTGTGTACTGTGTTGAACGAACCTGGATCTTGTGTTTTGTTTAAGATTTTGGAAATCTTTTTGGTAACCCCTGCTATGTATGGCAAAGTGATGGTATTGGTTGGCTCCTCAGATGGTTGTCTCCATCTCATGGGGAGACAACCATCTGAGGATCCAATCAATACCATCAATTTGCCATACATAACAGTGGTTACCAAAAAGATTTCTAAAATCTTCAACAAACACAATATCCAGGTTCGTTTCAACAGAATACACAAAATCTGTGATTTGATCCCATCTGTAAAAGATGTGATTCCTGATATACAATACCCGGGTGTCTACAAACTGAGTTGTGGCTGCGGCAGTAGTTACATTGGGGAAACGAAACGACATGTCTCGGACCGCGTTAGTGAACACAAGGCAGATCTGAAACATGGTAGAACCAAAACCTCTGCCGTTGCTTATCATTGTTTTAACGCAGTGGGCTCACACGAAATTGACTTTTCCAAGACGAAGGTACTCTGCAAACTCACCGGCTATTATTAGATATTTGTTCATGAAGCCATCCATATATATAAACACAGACACAACTTCAACCGAGAAGATGGGTACAAACTGAGCAATCATTGGAAGGACGTTATTAACTAGGTAAAGTCTTAACTGACTGTGATGTTTCCATCTTACCTGCCTATGTCAGCTGTTATTTCAGACTCTCTGTGTGTCTTTCTCTCTCTCTCTCTCTGTGCATTTCTCTCCGATCTCTACTCCAGTGACCTGTGTGCTGCCACGGGGTCCACTTTCTGCCCTGCCTCCTCCCCCCTTCTCTCTCCCCCCTGCAGCCGGTCTCTCCAGTGCTACCGCGGTGGTCCACTTTACTCCAGTGACCCGGGTGCTGCTGCGGGGTCCACTTTCTGCCCCGCCCCCTCTCTCCCCCCACCTCCTCTCTCCCCCCCCCCCTACTGCCGAGCCCTATATAACCTCGTGCCACGGCAGATTTCTCACCTACTTCAGCAGTTTTTTTTTGCTGTGGTTGTCCCACCTAATGACGATGGCTTGTGTTGCGATCAAAACGTTGTGATTTATTATTTTTCTACCTTCGTGACTTTACATAAAGAACCAAAGATTATGGATTCCTGCAGTCACGAAAACTTAAAATCAAGAATATAAATCTTCCTTCACGTACCCGGAAAAATTCTGACAGCCATCCGCCATTGTGATCGCATTGTTTGTCTTTCCCTCCACATTTAGAAACATGCGTTTAATAATTTAGATTATTTGCTTTGAGAAATGTACGCATGATAAGCCACTTTGTTGAGCTATCATTTGTGGCCAGGTTACTTAAGAAAAATAACTTAGTACCTCTGTGTGCTTTGCCTGGTAGGATGGGGATGGTTTAGTTGTATTTGTATATTTTCCGTACTTTGCACTATCGTATTTTTGTATTGTTTGTTGTTGCCACGTTATTACCCGCCCCTACTGGACATATGTGAATAACATCTTGATAGCTCATCGGATTCCTCCAGTATAAATACATATTATGATTCTGTACTTATGCTGTACAGTATCGTGACTTTGTATACTGTACTATAAACTGTCCAATTGCTTCTCGAAAATCAACTTAAAATGCTCTACAGATGACTGGTGAGTACTTCTCTAAAATAGTTTGTCTCATCGAGTAAAAATTTAGGCCCGGTTATTTCTTGAATAGTTCTATGTACTTGTGCAATTTGGTGAACCATAAGTATAACTCTCCGATAACCGGAACATTGGATTAACCGGCATTCTTCATTCCCCATGAATGCTGGATAACAGCGCATTTACTGAATTTGTTTGTGTTCTTATATATTGTTGTTTGTAGGTAAACTGAGAATGTTTTCAGCAACTCGACACACAAGATGGATTTAAACTGGAACTGTTGCGTCTTTTGCAGGAAAAAAAACTGCTTAACTTTTGAAATGCCCTTTGAACGCTCCTGGAATAAAGTGATGATAAGGATAGCTACACATCTTAGGTTTTCTCGGTAAAGTCACGAAAGCTTAAAATCTAGAATAGCTACACATCAATGTATTAATATATATGTAGCTTCTCTGCAACCTCCCATCAAAGACCCTCCAGTTTTTATTGCACTCCTACCTCTCAGAATAATTCGTCGACTACAGCCATGAATAAGCATGGCATGGTAGTTATAAGAAGAAAAACCACTGATTTCTCAACCCAAACCAAATCCCAGTCACTACTCTTGACCAGCCTCTGTTTCCCTCAGCAAAATGTGCACAATGGAATTGGCTGAATACTCATGGCAAGTTTGTGCATGTGCTTTGCTAGGGGCCCGTACACAGAGATGGCCCTGTGAAAGACACTGGGTGACGTCTTGGAAGGCTCTGTCAGGGCAGCAGCGATCACAGAGTCAGAAGTGGTATCGTCTGGTCTTGCAGACTCACGAATACAAGTCGCTCATATCACAAGATGTATGCATTTTCATCAAGTCACACGCCTGGCCCTTTACAACCTGCAGCAGAATATTGTCTTGCTTTCTCAGAGTTCCCATGACAAACCCTCTATAGAAGCCTTGCGGAATGAGACGCAGCAGAAAAACCACACCTTCGTGTTCTGGGAACTTGTTTTATGGTAGAAAACACTCATTCTGATTTTCAAGCTCATGAGCAAAAAAATAAGATTGCCGAGGGATCAGGTGGTGGAGTTAGATTGATGGAAAATCTCACTGCTTTCTCTGCACTGGAAGCGGGATTTACATATGTCACGCTTTGGGGCTTAGAGCAAAAACTGTCCAGAAACACATTGTGGACACAGATATCGTCACCATTCTCATTGGCAAATTCCATGACGTGACTGTAATGCAACCCCTGGCAGCCCATCTGGGTGGCATTTAGAATTGGTAGGAGTTATATTTTATTTCACTACATGAAAGAATATGTGCCAGCCTTGGAGCACCAAGATCAATAGCCTTGCCTGTGCTCCATGTATGTTTTGGTTGTGACGCAACATCCGCCTTCATGGGCAAGGGCTAAATGTCAGCCTGGCAGGCTTGGCAGTTTTATGAAGAGGTTACAGAGACGTCTGTGTCCATGGCCTGTCACTGGGAGCACCACGGTGAGAGGTTACAGAGACGTGTGTGTCCATGGCCTGTCGCTAGGGGCACCACAGTGGCGAGATGTTGACTACCTCGCCTGGTATACAGGAGATCGTGGGTTCACTCCTGAACCTGCCTCCTGTATATTTGGAGTTTTCACGTCTTTCTCCCTGTGGTCGCGTGGATTTTTATCCGGGTCCTCCGGGTTTTCCTTCAATATTTAGAAAACATGCGTTTTAAGTATTTCCCTGCTGCTGTGAATTTCCACATAGTAAGCCACTTCATTGAGATATCATTTGGTGGCCAGGCGGCTTCTTAAAAAGAGCTACATAGCTCAGTGGGCCTTACCTGGTAAAATAAAAAAAATAGTTTGGTAGTTTAGTTCATAGTTTAATTACAAAGACATCTGTGGAAATGGCCTGTCACTCCTTGGATAGCTATATATACACTTACACTCCCATCACTTCTAAAAGCACACAAACTGTCGTCATTTTTGACGAAATACGCCCTCTCATCTCTGTGAACGAGGCCGAAATGGATCTCTTCTGTTAGAAGAACGAAGCTGTCATCAAATTACCACCCACTCAGGATGCTATGCTTCAGCAAAACTCAATGGGCTGTCTACCAGGCTGGAATTTGGGTCAGAAACACCACGTTGCAGAAGCTGGCTGCTTCTCCAGATGGCTTTGGTTGGACCAATATTTACAAGTCATGGGTGCCAATTTGGATAAAAATTACAGAGGTATTTAAATCATGTTCAGGGACTCCTCTACTTACGAACATTAGACTTGCGAACTTTTAGAGGTACGAACAAACCTGTCCGTATGTCCAGTTGCCTGTTTGGATCGAGAGTCATAAGTTCAATCGCCGTGCAATAGATGGCGGTGATGGCATCTACATCTGCAGAACATAAAGGACTGGTAGCATCTATATCTACAGGAGATTCTACAACTTTTAAAGCCATTCCCCGTGTTTAGTGTATATGTCATACAACGTGGAATCGACAGGAGTAAAGTTGATGAACAGATCTCTGGAACAGAGCTCGTTCGTAAGTAGAGGAGTCCGTGTACAGAACCGATCAGGTCTTCCTGCAAAGGAAATAGTTTGAACTGTAAGTGTGAGAAAGCCACATCTCTGGATGTCAGAATAAAATTTTGTAACCGGCTAGGGCAAAGTGACCTGCTTCAAACACAACTTGTCTTCTCTTTCACACTGATTGCCGGCCATCTTGAATACTATGAAACAAATCAGAATGGCTCCTTGCCTAATTTTGATTCTGAGGACCTAAAAGACCCAAAAAATAAAATGGGTCACGGCAATGTAAAACATTAAACAAAGTCACCTGACTATGATGCCCTCCGTGGCCGTCTCCGATGCCGGGTCCGGCGAGTCAGCGCCACATACACCCAGATGCCACCATGTGACCAGCACTTCGAAATGATCTGCTTCTCTGGCTACTCCAAAAAAACACCCCGAGAGCACACACGCTCACCTGCTCTACCGCAGACCCACACATAGACAAAGATGCCCTTCCCCCCCCCCACATAGCTTTCACAAAATGCTGAGGCAAGTTCTGTTCACGAGCGCCTATGAAGGTCAACACGGCATACGTGGGGGTGGCGGGGCCCCCACCAGGCTCAGTCGCATTTGTCTCCCCAATGCTGATGTTAACACACCGAACCAAGGTACTCATTTACGGCTGAGTGGACCGAGGGGAGGTTCACCACTGGTTCAGATATTCGTCACTGATGTTGGCTGTGAGCAGGGATCAAACTAGGGTCGCCGGGTTTGGAGCATAGTGTGTTAACCACCTCTCCACCACTCACAGACACACACACACATGCAATTAGCGTTGCTCCTGACCATTGGCAGACCTTAGCAATTGGTGGAAGCTTCACATTTCCTCTGGAACAAATGAGTATATCCATAGGATAATTACCATTGAGTTTCCACTAAGTGATAATTGTTTTTTTACCCTTCTATCTGGCAACAAAACTGACACCTTTTTTTACAAGGAGTCATGTTTACATAGACCACAATACCTGCAGTCATAATGCAAACAAAAAACATAACTATGATAATGTGCACTGTCCTTGACGTTGATTGGTCCACACCCGAGACAGCTTAGAGCCTAGTCTCACATGGGTTGGAACAGATGACGCCAAAAGGCGCACTAAGTGGTCTGACTTAATTTCTAAAAATGTTTTGCCATTCTCTCGACTGGGACAGTGTACACCTGTTACTAATGAGATATTGCTTAACTGTGCCGTCCCCACAGACACACTGTGTACACATTTCTGCTATTCCAACAATGGCGTTACCTTCAAGGT
The DNA here is from genome assembly GCF_964198595.1 of Lampetra fluviatilis. NCBI lineage: Eukaryota > Metazoa > Chordata > Hyperoartia > Petromyzontiformes > Petromyzontidae > Lampetra > Lampetra fluviatilis. The sequence goes on along the minus strand of NC_136292.1, from coordinate 13,584,117 downwards.
AGGGTGGAATTATGTACAGCGCCGAGGCAGGGTCAAGGGTAACTTTCTGAAAGACATCATGATAGTCTGCCAGATAGAAATCGTTAACAAGGCAACAATCACTGACTGACGATTGGAGCTGTGTCACCGACCGGTCATTGTCGCTCGAAGAAGAAGTGACCTTGCAGGCGAGTAACCGCGTGGCTGTAAATACGATTTGTTGCCAAGAGCACGTTTTTGTCAAAACTCTTTTTTGAAGAAAGAGCCGCGGTTTCGTATTTAATGCGTTCTACCACAATCGCCGCTCGACCCCTCCAGCCCCCCACCGCCAGCCCCTGGGCCACCCCCAGCGAGACAGCGCATCACGTGACCAAAGTTGTGCTGCGCTTTTACATTTCAGCGCGAATGAATAAACTTCATCGGATTGCCGAGCCTTTTAAATAAAAAAGCACCGAACCGACGCAGTGGCTCAAAGCCTTCCCCCAACTTTGCACACTATGACATTTTCAATAAATGTCCAGCGGCTGCTTACGTATACTGCATACATAAATGTTATATTTAAAATCATGCATGCAGACTGTTTGGGGACTCTTGTCTTATATATTTATATAGAATCTAATATTTCTTATTTAATACAGTCTACATGGACAAAAAAAACCATCCACGTATTTCATGTTATGAGCAACTTAACAACCTGCAGATATAATTTGCCACAATGTTGTGTTGCCAGCTGAGCTTATTGAGTTAGGTCACACACAGCAATGGCAAATCTGTCCTCGCCACCTCTCATACTGACAGCCGTGCAAATGCCTTCTCGAGGAATCGATCTCGGCGTATTGGGAGACCACCGCACAACTTCTGGCATCACCCTCAGTAGATGAATTCGAAGATGGTGTCACTGTTCGAATAGGCCCCAGAGATGACACCAAAGAATGTGTCTTTGTCACTAGGCTTCTCTTAGACTACACTTTTTTATTTACCAGGTAAAGCCCGCTGAGCTATCAGCTCTTTTTCAGAGGAGATCATGGAAGTGGCTTATCCTGTGGCTTATCCTGTGGAAATTTATAGGAGCAGCCAAATAATCGAAACGCATCTTTCTAAAGTGGAGGGATAAATCAGAGGATCCCGGGAAAAATCCAAGTGACCACCACGAGGGGAGAGAGAACATGCGTCAGGGTCAGGATCAAACCCATGTTCTCGTGTATTCTAGGCAAGGGAGATAATATCTCGCGACTAATATCAGAGAGGCCATTATGGTTGTTACAAGTGATGTTGTGAGTCAATCATCCAGTGAACTTATTCTGCCAAAAATGTAGGTCAAGAATAATAAATGCCACCTCTAAAATATGAACTCCAATATATGCATCGCATGGTGTGGTATATGTCCATAATCCTGCAACTTAGTAGGTGGGGTTGGTCGATCATGTGTGACTTACAACTACTTAACCAGGGCAGTCATCATTGTGAATACTGGTGGGTGTGTAACGGCGTAAGTAGCGCAGGAGACGTTGACGGAGGCAACACGTATTTATTAACAATTGGTACTATACAGTACGTAGCGCACCCTAACACTGGAAGGGGTAACGGCTCCTTCACCCGGTCTTTCCAAGGCAGTGTCCCTCGGCTAACGTTTCCCCGTTAGCTCATACACTCCTCTAACCCAGACCATCCTAGTAGAGGCTAACTGACCTGGCCCAGCTTCGGCTCAGGTCCGACCCTCAGCCACACGAGCCTGGCCCTCACAAGGACACAGACATCGCTGCTCTGAGGTCGCCCCTGGCTTGCCCTGCTCGGCTCTTATAAGAGCAGCGAGTCAGGGTAGTCCCAGGGCTAGCTAGCTGGTCTTCAGTCTTCACTGGCTCTTCTGCTCCAACGACTGCCTCGAGCTCTATCGTGCACCGCCTTATATACCCAACTGCCCCCCGAGGGGCGGGGCTGTATGCGGACGTTGATGTAGACACCCCACGTACGGACGTTGATGTAGACACCCCAACGTAATGGCTTGCTACACCCCGGTACGTAACACCTCTACATCACCCCCCCCCCCCCCCCCCGCATAGCTCGTAGCCGGCTCGGCTGCAAAAAACCCCCTTTTCAATAAAGAATACATCAAAAAGCAGAACCGTGTGTGTGCCCCGTAACAACAATAACACAACAATTAACAACAACAACCGAACGCCCCAATAGATAACCCAACCCTCCAACACTCAACACCATGAACATATGTACAATGTCGAAAATAAATAAATAAAGACGACATTACACCATCCCGTGACCCGTGCCCGCGACCCCACACGTCCAGGAGAAGCGGGACATCCGGACAGTCAAAGGGGGCTGCTCTGACACGGGCAACCTGGTGGATCTGGCCGCACATCACAAGAAGTGGCGCAATTTAGCGCGAGTCTGCTTGGCCGGTCCGTTGTACGGAACAGGGCATGCTTGTCCGACAGGCATGTGAGGATAAGGCGGCGGCATCCCATTCCCCGAGTCAACGGACACATTTGGACATGAAGGGAAGGTATGTAGTGCCGTGAAAGGTTTCAGTCGTGAGGGGTGAACATACCAACAACGCTTCCCCCACTTAATCTGAACACATTGGGGGCACGCAACCTGCACAACCTCGACCGGTCCTCGCCATGGCCTCAGTAGTTTTGGGGATGTTGCCAATGGTGCCTGCGGGCAGTGCAACCAGGCCTTATCGCCCGGTTTCCACTCGTGCGTGTGTGTCCGCTGTGCATGCAACCGCTCGTTCGCCATCTGGCGAGATCTCGAGTTCAGTGTCGCTGCTTCCCGTGCCTCGGCCAATTTAGAAATGTTAAATTTGATGTCATCAGCCAATTTTGACTTAGCACGGGGTTCGGAAATCCCCAACTGGGCATCCACGGGCGGATCAGCGTCCCGGCCATACATAAGAAAGAAGGGAGAAAACCCTGTCGCCGCGTGGCGAGCCATCCTGTAGGCGGCAAGGACACCTGGAATCTGTAAGTCCCAATCCACTTGAGCTTCGCACACCTGATGGCACAACATGGACGTAATCGTCCTGTGGAGCCGCTCCACCATCCCATCAGTCTGTGGGTGGTACGGGGAGGTACGCACCTTTTTAGTGCCCAAAAGGTCGCACACCTCCCGTAATAAAACGCCCGAAAAATGTTTCCCCTGGTCGGTCAGCAACCGCTCCGGTGCACCTTTGTTCAAGACATAACCCTGGACAAAGGCCTCGGCAACGGCAGCTGCCAACTGGTTGGCAAGTGGCCAGGCCATGGGCAATCGAGTGAAATATTCCACGCCAACCAGCAGGTACTTGTTACCCCTAGGTTACACGGGAAGGGCCCCAAAATATCAAGCGCAACAAGTTCATTGATGCGCGAGACCTGAATAGATTGCAATGGTGGGTTAGCCGCAATGGGAGGTGGTTTCTATTGGGCGCACTGCACACACCTTTTGAGAATGGTGGACACATCCCTTGCCATACCCGGCCAATAGTAATCACGCTGGAGCAGAGCAAGGGTTTTATGAAATCCCAAATATAACAGTCGTTCATGAGCGGCCAGAACAACCCTACCCCGCACAGCAGATGGCACAACAAGCCTATGGCGTAGGGACGTACCGTCCCAATTCATAAGGAGGCCCTGTTTCAATAAACATGAGTCGACGCCAACTGCAACCTTATTGGAACCATTGGCCTTGTGATGCAGCGTGAGCAGGGACACGTCGCCCATTTGGAGCCAGCCCCACTCAACGAGGGACAATTTGAGCAAAGAATCCCCACCCGTTGGAGAGAAGGGAATCTCGGGTCGCGGTGCATCAGCCGCGGCGGCCAGAGCTGCCGGAGGGACGAGAGTCTGGGGTTTGCAACGTCCCGATCCCAAAAGACATGCACATTCCGAACTTGGTGACAACCGCGACAGGGCATCCACGTTGGTATGGCGAACCCCCTTACGGTAAGTAGTTGTGAATTGATAGTCCTGGAGGACCTCCAACCATCGAGACAACTGGCCCGATGGCTGGTCAACGCAAAGCGCGTATTGAAGCGCCGTGTGGTCCGTACGGACAGTGAAGTGTCGGCCGTAGAGATATGGTCGAAACTATTGGATAAAAAACACAATAGCCAGTAACTCGCGACGGGTCACGCAGTACCTCTGTTCCGCCGGCGACAAAACTCTGCTACCGTAGGCGACAATGCATTCGACACCCCCGATCACCTGTGAGAGTATTCCGCCAATGCCTGTGTTACTGGCGTCCGTGTCAAGCAAAAACGGCTCGGTGAAATCAGGGTAACACAAGGGCGGAGCACTCACCAAGGCATCACGAAGGGAGCGAAAAGCGGCCTCCTCCTCCGGCCCCCAGCGAAATTTCACACCTTTTGCCATCAAAACATGCAGGGGTTTGGCTATGGTGGCAAACTGTTTGACGAATCGCCGGTAATAGGAGACAAACCCAATAGAACTACGGACCTTGCTGACCGAAGTGGGCGTCGGCCAAGAACTGATACAATGTGTCTTAGCGGGGTCAGTGGAGATACCCGAACTGCCGACGATGTGCCCTAAGTACCGCACTGATTCCCGGAGTAACTGGCACTTTTGTGGCTTAAACTTCAATTTGGCGGATCGCATCCTGAGGAACACTGCCCTCAAATGTTGGAGGTGCTCCTCGAACGTTCTACTGAAAACGATGACGTCATCCAGGTAAATTAAACAGGTATCCCATTGCAGGCCAGACAAAACCAATTCTATTAACCTCTGGAACGTTGCGGGAGCTGAATGGAGTCCCATGGGCAACCGATTGAACTGAAATAGGCCCACAGGTGTTCGAAACGCGGTCTTGGGTTTCGACATCTCGTCAAGGGAGAGTTTCCAAATCCCGATAGCAGGTCCAATGTGGAAAAATAGCATGCCCCTGCTAAAGCATCCAAGGATTCGTCCATCCTGGGGAGCGGATATGCGTCAGCCACAGAGATCTTATTAAGGCGATGGAAATCAACGCAAAACCTCAGGGACCCATCGTGCTTTTTCACAAGCACGATGGGAGCCCCCCATGGACTGGATGAGGGCGAAATTATGTCGGAAGACAACATGTCATTAACAGCTGATTTCACATGTTCCTTCTCGGCTGGGCTCAGCCGGATGGGATTTTGCCGAATGGGGGCAGCGTCACCCGTGTCAATGTGGTGACATAATAGGTCAGTGCAACCAATATCATATTTGTGCTTGCTGAAAACGTCCGAAAATTCGACCAACAGGGCGCGTAATGCCACCAGCTGTGAACTAGACAGGTCACTGGATCCAGAACACAGTGAATCCAACCACCCTAGATCACCCCCCGATTTCAGATGCGGAGCCGGAGCAGTATCAACATGCACTACCAGCGGCTCTCCCACGGGTGCCGGTGCTGCATGAGCGAGCACGGTACCCTGTGGAATCACAGCTGCTCGTGGCACCGCATTTAAAACCACAACGAAGGGGTCTCTGTCCCTCCGCACCATCGTCTGAGCCACCGCCAAATCCAAACCTCTGACAGCTGCATTAGACGGGCCTAACAGTACACCATGCTCCGTCGTACACACACCAAGAGATTTCCGCAAGCGTAGGAGCACTAACATCTGTGACCCCGGCGATATGCGTACTGTCTGGGTGACCATCGCCTGCATCGTCGCACAGGCAGTGCGTAGATTGCTAGGGGAGGACAAAAATGCAATGCGGCGGCCCGAGGGAAGCTCGATGCAACCCTGATCAATGACGATCTTGATCAGCATTTTAGCTAGAAAATCCGTTCCCAATAAACATGGGACCGCAAGAGACGATGAGACCAAGACTGGTCCCGACAATTGAATATCCCCAATGCAAATACCCACCCGGATCTGTCCCACAATACCCAAGGAACCCCCATTCGCCGCATAACATGGAACGTCTACTGGGAGTAAGGGTCGACATTGAACGGGAAGAATATTATAAATAAGGTCGGAAATGATCGTTGCCGACGCCCCCGTGTCGACCAAAACCCGAACCTCAACACGCTTGATCGACCCAGTAACCACGGACGAACCGGCCGACGCAGCCACCACCCTATGGGCCAGCTCAGACCATTGGCCTGGTCCGAGCTCCCGTACGAACCCCCCTCCCCGCACTGAACCGGCACCCGAATCCCGTGGCCCATCAGGCGCGGCGCGGTGACTCGTGTGAAAAGTGTGAGTGGGCCGAGTTTGTGTGGTACCGCGACTTGCTGGGGACCGTTGGGATGACTTGGGACCTTGGGCGTTGTCCAGTCGAGGTCCTGTAGCGCGCTGATGTGGAGCCCGGCACCCAGCAGCAACGTGGCCTCGGAGGCCTCAGTTGTAACATGTGACGAGGGCCGTCGCTGATTTCGGTTGCTCCAGCTTGCGTGGCGTGCGCTGGGGTGACCGACCTCCCGACCTCCAGGCCCCTGACCGTGCCGTGGCGAAGACCTCCTCCTGTGATAGAGCGCCTTCGGGTTCACTGGGCGCCGAGGCTGAGGCAGAAGCTGAGGCTGAGGCATAGGCAACGACAGGCTGTTTCCGATTAAGAACTTTGTGCACGTGAATGCTCGTAGCAACTCGCAATGAGCATATATCAACCTCATCTGCCGCGTTGATGGGAACACCCAAGTCCTGCGACAATGCCAAAAGCTACTCTGTGACCATTGCGTCTTTGCCTTCTTCGTCCATGCGAGGAAAAGCGGCGTCAGCGAGAGCCAGAAGTGCAGTGCGGTAGGCGAGAGGAGTTTCCGTCTCCCCCTTATGGCGAGCGTAGAAGTGGTGGCAACAGGCAGACGGCGGTCCGTAGACCCTGGCCATCAGCCGAAGCGCAGCATGGAGTGTGGAGTGGCCAGACCTTGGAGTCGACCTGAAGGTGGCCAGAGCGTCATCGTCCAAAGTCACTGGGAGTGTGCGCAGTGCCTCGGCATCGGTCCACCCCGACATCTCTTGGTGAGCGAGGAACCTCCGTTGAAAGGCTCCCCAGTCACCTCCCTCTGCTCGAAAGGCCGTCAACACAGGCAGTTGCTGCTGGAATGCCTGCCCTGCTCCTGGCTGCTGATGTTCGCGCGCAGCGCCGTCGCCCAGGGAAACGGCGGCCCCTTCCACGGGTTGGTCGTGGCGACATCTGTCACGTATCAATGACGTTGGAGGCGGTGATTGGGGACCCTCCCTCACGTGGTGCTCCCGGTCTCTGCCAGTCAACGAACTTGTTGGTAAAATGGCGCCAAATTCAAGCTGCATGGCGGTGTCCGTGGCGGGAGCCTATTTTTGGCGCCAATCCTCGTGTTGCGCGCGGTGCTGGCGCGAGCCGGCGCTTGGCGCGAATTCTCTCCGTGGGCACCAGCCACCCCTCCTCCAGATGCAGTAATTTCCACCAGTATGGAGGCAGCGGCGAGCAGCAACTCAGCCAGGTGGGAGTGAGCATCCTGGAGCCCACCCCCCAGCTGCAGCGGTGTGTCCAGCGGCCGCGATGGGTGCTGCAGCGTCGGCACCACCTCAGATTCCCCGTTCGAGGCCTGCTGACTCGTCTCCTCCTGGTCGTCACCCTGGCCCGTCCCGTGGGTACGAACTGTCTTCCTGGTATCCATCTCGTGAAGACAGGACCACTTCTGACTCCAGTTGTAACGGCGTAAGTAGCGCAGGAGACGTTGACGGAGGCAACACGTATTTATTAACAATTGGTACTATACAGTACGTAGCGCACCCTAACACTGGAAGAGGTAACGGCCCCTTCACCCGGTCTATCCGAGGCAGTGTCCCTCGGCTAACGTTTTCCCGTTAGCTCCTACACTCCTCTAACCCAGACCATCCTAGTAGAGGCTAACTGACCTGGCCCAGCTTCGGCTCAGGTCCGACCCTCAGCCACACGAGCCTGGCCCTCACAAGGACACAGACCTCGCCGCTCTGAGGTTGCCCCTGGCTTGCCCTGCTTGGCTCTTATAAGAGCAGCGAGTCAGGGTAGTCCCAGGGCTAGCTAGCTGGTCTTCAGTCTTCACTGGCTCTTCTGCTCCAACGACTGCCTCGAGCTCTCTCGTGCACCGCCTTATATACCCAACTGCCCCCCGAGGTGCGGGGCTGTGTGCGGACGTTGATGTAGACACCCCACGTACGGACGTTGATGTAGACACCCCAACGTAATGGCTTGCTACACCCCAGTACGTAACACCTCTACAGGTGTATTAACCAAAAAAATACACGCCGTTTGCATTACAGTGGAATTGGCAGATCCTATGCTGTCATTAAAAAAAGAGTCGGCTGTGTGTGTTGGCGTCATGGTCTAAAGTTTCTCAATTTGAACAATTACCACAGCTTATTTGATTGGGAAACCCACAAAGCAACATCACACCCTCTCCATAATAGAGGGTTTTGGGTCAGATCGCGTAAATATAAATGTGTCTTCGCACCTGATTGGCTCACAAGTGACGACATCACATGTATACCCCATCTATTTAAGACCAAAACAGGAGGATGTCTTCACAACCTTGGATGTCGCCTGATGAGGCTTGTTGTTGTAATTACCAGCGAAACGTCACGATAGTCTAATTGTAAAATGTGTGGGTATATTCTCCAATACAGAACCGGCGTGCCGAACTAGGAAAGAATTGGCATGTTTTGTTTCCGTGACAAACCTTACTAATGGACTGTGTCGGGTGGTGCGGGTTTAACGACGCATTCATATTTACACGATCTAACCAAAAACCTCTATTATGGATAATATTGGTCGCGAAAGCCCGACTACGTGTTAACGAACATCACCCTCTGTTGGCAGACTAAATTCGTTCCCAGGCCGGTGTTGTGTATTCCTTGTGCCACAGAGTGCTGCTTACAATGAGGAGTCCCCGAGACTAAGAATACCAGAGGGCAATGGAGTAGATGAAATGAAACGTGATGCGTTGAGATGCTTAGGCATTTAAGTGCCATATAAATACAAATTCTTATCCTCACTGTGTGATGCTACAGCACCACAATATAGCAGTTATATTGACTCACACCGTGATCACGAATCATGAAAATCGAACCAGGTTACCAATATTATCAGCCCTAGCAGCAGTACCTTCTGTAAAAGAGTCATAGCACTCACTATCGCTTGGGTCAATATACAGGATGGCCCAAAACATGGGGTTATTTAATGTATTTTAACACTGGCATTGAGACATTTTATTTATGTTTTTAAATGTATATGCTATCTATTATCATTATCAATGTATATTGCTATTTTTCCTGTGGAGTCACCTCAAATCCGTTATTTACAAAACCCGACCAAGAATCTGGAATGAATTGAGAAAAAACATAATTTATGAACATTCAAAGAGTACACCTGTCATAAAAAAGTCCTACATTAATTTCAAAAGATAATTCATGCTAATGCATTCATTGTTCATGGCAGTCAGTCTTAAATTCTGTAAAAATAAATGTATATAATCCTATGTAATTTGTTAAAATGAATATAACCCTATGTATCGTTACTTTTGGGTCCCCTGTATAACCCTATAAAATTATTAATCGAAAGGCCAATGAACATTTAATGAAGCCCAATTGTAGCACTTTTGATCCACTTAAAATATTAAATGTTATTTTTAGCAACCTTAAACAAAAATACGAGATTAAATAACAAACTTTATTTTCTTTATTGAGTGAGGAAAAGTGAGAAGTGGTTAGGTGTATCATCAGCAGAGTGAGCAACTCGCAATCGGAAGGTGGCCAGAGATCAACTCGTGGTTGAGGTCTGACTTGGCTCATCGTCACTATCTATGGGATTCCTTTTTGGCAGTATCCAAATGATGAAAAATAAAAGTAGGGTTGACTCTGTATGGCAAAAAAAAACAGGAGGGGTATTAAGATGTTCAAACACCAAATAGATACCTTTTGCAAGGCATCAAGTCTGCATTAACCATCATTTTGGATACTAGCAAAAAGGTATCCCATATATATAACTGCTTGACCCAAGCAGTTATATCTATACTGTTCGCCTTTCAGCGTTCTCTGGTCTAACACTGGTGAGTGAGACAAGGCCATAAAGAAGGCTGTCTCTGATGTCGGCCAATAAGTTTCAAAGACAATGCATGTGTTATAATAGCATATTTTTTTGCATGTTTTTCCACAAGTACAGTATGCCTGGTTAATGCAGACCTGATGCCTTGCAAAAGGTATCCATGGGGTATTTGAACATCTTAACACACCTGTTTTATCGTCAGATAGAGTTAAACCTATTATTATTTTTCATCATCCATTCACTGTTAACTAAACAAACACCACTTGGTGGGGAAGCCAAGAGTCGTTGACCTATGGACAGACTCACCCTTGTCATATAAATGTGTAATTTTCACCACTAGTTCAGGGCTGCAAACAAGTGATGAGCACCGCCTCAATGTTCAATTGAACAATAACTGACAATGAATAAAAAGTGAGCAAGAGAGAAAGGTAAAAAAGAGAATATTCCAAAGCGTGAGATGTCTGTGGGTCACTGGGGGTGTCAATGGATTGGCGAGTTTGGTAACTACAGGGTGGAGCTGTTATAATTATCAAAACTGAAGAAGTGCACAAGTCCCTTATTCTTACGGCTCTGCTTGCGAGTTGGCTGTGACTCAAGCGAGCTGTGCACAAAGCCACGTTTAACTTGAGCCGGCTCTGGGCACGTTGTCAGCCACGTTCAGGATTTTCCATGAGCTGAGCCTGAGCCAAGCCACGGCTGAGACGCTCATCCGACGATGGCAGCAACTTGAGGCAGCTCCAGCCTGAGATGAGCCGTGTGAGCGGCCAGGCCCAGAGCCGAGCCATGACTTAGAATACGGCTCCGTGGTGCCAATGCGGCATTGTGGAGCCACTCCGCGGGTTAACAATACGGCGATTCCACAGTGACAGGTTGTGTCAGTTTAATTAAGGCTGTTACTGGGTCAATAGACATTTACAATTAACGTTTACTACCATTACTGCATGCAAAGATCAAGGTCTACACACATGCTATATCGTTTTACACCCTCTATATATATAAAAAAAAATTCACAGTGGTTGCTTGTTTGTATTAAATTGTCCTGGCAATACACATTATTTGATCTATTTCACACAGAAAGTAACTTGTTTTTATTTTCAAACACGTTAATATGGGCAGCTCCCTTAATGAGCGAAATGCGTTCCACGAAATATGCTCGTTAATCTAAAATTCGTTAAACGATCGTCGCTTTGCCATTGACTCCCATGTTGAAATGTATCAGCTCCAAAATGTTACACTCTCGAACAACTTTTTAAACGTGAGAAATACAAATTATATAAAAAAAAGTTAAGTAAATACCCCTCATGAAGAACCACTGCTTGCAGGTGCCTGTCCTCAGCGTCTGCAAATTAATTAGCACCACCCCCACCCCTCAACTGGCTCTCCCCCCTACCCACACATTACAGTGCCACCACGAGGCTCCCTTCCCCCATACGGCGAGTTACAAGCGCATACGCAACACAGCTCATAACGCATTCAATCGATCGTTACGCAAACATTGGCTCGCTTTGCGAACGAATCGGTTGACGTAAAAAAATTGTTCGTTATAGTAAATCGTCATAAAAAGACCGCGTGTTAAGCGGGGTACGCCTGAATTGTAAAATAACACAAGCTGGGAAGCATCAGCACCGGTGCTACGGACATCGACGATGGCCCTTGTGTACTCTGTAGCCGAGTACTGTGCACCAGTATGGACCAGAAGTAGTCGTACTCGACTTGTTGATGTCCAATTGAACGCCACAATGTGGTGTATCATTGAAACCCTCAAGTAGACCCCAACACCCTGGCTTGCCCGTGCTGACACACATTTTTATGCCACCCATCCGCTGCAACGCTGCAACCCTCCAGGAAGTCCTGCGAATTGGGGAGAACAGCCGCCTTCCTTCATCAGGACCCCAATAACATCCCTCGTCATCGTTTGAAGTCACACAAGCCCCTTTGGACCCCTGCGATTAACCGTAAACAATGGAAGTTCAACCCAGATGAAGCTTGGAGAGCTGAATGGAGTTTTAAAGAACTCACACACAAACTTTGTGAAAGACCCAATGCAGAAGATCCATGGGTTTGATCTTCCACGAAACACATGGTCTACCCTAAATCCCATCAAATGCACAAATCATGGCAGATGTGGATACCTGATGCACAAATGGAAAATTTAAAACTCCAGCAGTGTGCGACTGTGGTCATCTAAATCTTGACGTAAAGCTTTCATGACTGCAGGTATTCATATTCTATGGGTCTTTCGGTAAAGTCACGTAGATAGGTTCAAAGAAAATAACAAAAAATTGCTAAAAAAATTATGACGTTTCGATCGCAACGCAAGCGGTCCTTTGCGTTGCGATCGAAACGTCGTAGTTTTTTTTGTTGTTGTTGGAATTTTCTTTGAACATATCTACGTGACTTTACCGAAAGACCCATAGAATATATGGTCATCTAGATCAGACCATACAACGTTTAACTATGCAATGCCCGATACACAAATACGAAGAAGACATCACAGCAATACACTACTCCACTGCTCCTGACGCGCTTATCTGCCTTGATTACCTGAAAGTGAAATTGTAGTTGTCGCTCTGTGTCTATATCAGCCGCACGAAAGAATATTTTAAAACTGCAAAGCATGTGAATAGTTCTAAAGCGTTTAGTAACCACCACAAGGACCAGCAATGACTTAGTCTTCTATTTCGATATAGAGTGGGTTTGTTAGGACCTCACGAACGATAATGTAATCAAATACTAAAGTGTATTACGGCTCTCAGAGTGATGCCGCACTCTCAACATATAGCTCTTGTTCCACACCTGGACACTACTCCGAACTCTGCACGCTGTCAACCCAGCCACTAGGCCCTTTGAATATTCCACCACTCGTACTTCTCCGTATCCACGCACCACTCGGCGACTTGAATCTCCGCTCTTCTCGCGCTCTTTCTCTCTCTTGCACCATCAGTACTGCCAACCTACTCCACCCTGGCTTTCTCTCTCTCTCTCTGTTCGCATGGCCCCGGCACTCTCGCCACACACCGTCCCCGCGGCCTCACAGTGCGTCGCACCAATCTCCCGGGGAACTGCTCCCCTTTGCTCCCTTCCGCTTTTATGCTCTCACCCTTGCCTGTTCTCCATAATATTAGCCTCGTTATCCGCCGCCCCACTCCATATCTTCATCCCCATTGCTCTCAGGCCATATGCCTCCTGGGCTTTCCTGTGCTCCCCTCTTCATCCCCGGTCCATCATGGCCTAATTGCCATGCCACCTCCTGCCGGTTCGCCTCTGGCCTGTTGATTATCTCCACCCCTCGTGTCCTCGGATCCCTGTATCCCTCCCCTCATGGCCTCAACTAACCCCAACTGTCCTGGGCCGCTTCTGCTCGTCGTGTCCTCGGGTTGTCGTGGCTCTCCCAGGGCTATCCGCGTCGGCGAGATGTTAACTACCTCGTCTGGTATGCAGCAGGTCGTGGGTTCGTGACCCTGACGCCTGTATATTTTAAGTTTGCATGTTCTCCCTTGGTCTCGTGGATTTTCTTCGGGTCCTCCGGTATGCCTGCTGTATATTTCCACGTGATAAGCCACTTTTTTAAGCTATCATTTGTGGTCAGGTCGGTTCTGAAAAAGAGCTACATAGCTCATTGGGCCTTACCTGGTGAAATAAAAAAGTTAAGTTTTAGTTTATCTAAACCCACCCCCTCCATACTCTCTCCACGAGCACTGCGCACCCCGAGTGGCTTGGGTCGTTACATGAGTGTTGTTAAAAATTACATTTTGCATTGGCAGTAAAGCCACATAAAAAAAATTTTCAACGGGTTTCCAGTTTGCTTCACATATACATGTCTTTAAGCAATACACATGACATGTTTAACTGAGAAACCAAGGGATCTGCCGTAGTGCTATAGTTGGCACACTGAAGCTCAATCCAGAGGTCACCAGATATATTCATTCCTTCTCGTGGCGCAGCAGTTGAAACAATGGAACGGGTTTCAACAGTGAAGGCAATTAGCAGGTCACGCGTAGTGGGATAACGTGTGGGTATGTCCACCTCTTCCCCCTAAAATTCCACAAGTAATTGATTCTCAAATCGGTTACCGGTTATCAACAAGCCTAGTTCAATTCTAAACACGCACGTCTGAGTACACGTTAATGACTATTTGTCAATACACTACTGCCAGGAGCATTTGATAAGGAGAACATGTCTTAAGCGGCTTTAAGCGCCTTGGGACTAAGCTTTTTAAAAGTTCAATGCGATTCTTATGCGGAATACAATCAATCGCCTTAATTACATTCATGTGCAAATGCAGTCAATAAACCTTTGTCTAGTAAAAAAAAACAAAGTGAAATGTAACAATAGCAGTCAATTTCGTGCGTGCGATGGGGTTACACTATCGCACCTCTGGCCGCTTCGCCGTGTGAACACCACCGGTGTGAATACCTAAGTGGCCCCTGCTTGCTTTGGAGGTGGCTGCGTGTCGACTGCTTAGCAGCATCTTCTTGGATATTTCGGTCAAGTCACGTAGAAGGGAAATAATAAAATAATAAAAATAAAACATAATAAAATAATTCTCACGACGTTTCGGCCAGAACGCAAGCAGCCGTCCTCAGGTGAAGAACAGGTCTGTTGGGAAGACAGCGTCTGAATGGGCACCACCAGGCTTGGCAGCGTATATTTAAGCTGGGTTGGAGGGGGGAAGGGGGGCCTTGACAAAGGAATTTGCATATCAAGAGGAATTTAGCATATTTATGGGAAATGCAAATATGAGATTAGTCACTACTTGTGGAATGCGTAGGAGGTGGGGGTTTTCAAAGTCATATTATGCCCGTGCATTATGCAGTATGCAGGATTAGCAGCATCAAAGGGAGGGAGTAGGCTTAGCAGTAATAGAGGGAAGGAATTTTAATAGTAAGGAGCTGCAGCAGCTAAACCACCACGTAAAAAAACTTAAATATAAACTACATCAGTATCATCAATATACTAAATATATTCTCCAATAAGCTGAGCTACTAACAGTAAGTCATACATTACAATTCTATGTCGCAAAAAATATAATATGCCTCCAGCTAAACTTTTTTCTCTTACATCACACGGGTCTACCCCATACTATATACTGCCATAGACATTAAATTATATACTGCATTACTATACACCACCTTAGACTATACATTGTAATATTACACTATGTATTATTCTACCCACCCTACTTTATACCACACTGCTGTATATTCACTATACAATTACGATACTATATATTACCTTACACATTATATTAAACATTACACTTTTATACTATTTATTATTATACAATCTGCTATACACTATACCATTGACCGTCGCGTGAAAGGTACTAAGAGGAAGCAACGAAATATGTTAATGGAGAGTGGTGGTAGGAGACTTGCAGCGGAGCAAAGAATACATTCCCTGCGGAGAATAAAAGATATATAGTCAATGCCAGTGAGTAGACTGCGGTCTGAAAGTCACCGTAAACGCAGCTATGGAGATCTGGCGGTGGGTAGAAAGCGTTGGGGACGTGTGGTGGTGGTGGTGGTAGTGGCATCAGCCGCTTTGACAACGATGACATCTGTACCTTGACCCTGCTCGCTGGCACATCCTAACATTTTGACTGGCAAAGTTCTCAAGAAGATAACACCAATGCCCGCCATGGTATGTTATTGCAAGTGCCATTTTGGTGACTCAGGTCAGCCATTGCTTGCAAGTGAGATCATTCTGCGGTGTCTTGGTGTTCTCGCCTGGCGAGGGAAATATGTTTGAAGCTTGAGTGAGCCCCGTGGGAGTTAGCAGCGTGTGCGAGTGTGCAGTGCCGGATTATCCTAGTAGCAACAGTAGCTACATATGTAGCTACTGGCCCCGCTAAATGCTTTCAAGCTATCAATTCCGGTTTAGTGATTCTGCACTTGCTCTATTACTATAGTACTATACTGCCTTTAACTTTTATGAACGACTGGGTGTTTAAGGTTAGCGATTTGTCATATTATCTGGCTGTATAGCAAATGTAAAAATACAATTATTTTACTATGCAAGTTAGAAATGTGTGTTTTAATATTTATGCTTTTTTTATTTAGAGCCCCTTTATAACATATGCTACAGGCCTCGCACTAGTTTAATCCGGCACTGCATGTGTGCTGATGTCATCACGTTTGGCCCCAACCTGGTAGACCGAGTTGCCCAATGGGGCCCCACCACCGGTGTTACACGAGAACAGGAGAAAGACCACACCAACACACGCGCTAAGGTCAAAGAGATCCACTCCCCTCTCCACCGAGGTGTGAGGAATTGGAGTGTCAAGGCGAAGATGACTCGAGATTTACTTTTTAAAAAATGACGACGATGGTTACGAATTTGGTGGAGCATATTATATTGAGTACGCGTGGATCTATCCGGCTCACTGGAGCCCTCTAGTGGTGATATCACATAGCACATTTTGCTTTTACCAAAATAAATAAAGCAATCTCTCAGTCTCGCCACATCAGAACTAAAAAAAGTACTTCCAATACAACCGCTCAGCCACGCGGCCTTCTGGGAGTATTTCAGCAGCGTAATTTCAAGACAAGCAAACAATGTGAACGGGATTTGACAAACAATGCCCCATCGCTTTTGTCCGAAGTGTAAGATGGCAGAAACCTCTTCTTGGTTCTTTCGGTAAAGTCACGTAGAAGGGAAGTAATAAAATAATAAAAATAAAACATAATAAAATAATTCTCACGACGTTTCGGCCACAACGCAAGCAGCCGTCCTCAGGTGAAGACCAGGTCTGTCGGGGAGACAGCGTCTGAATGAAACACCACCAAGCTTGGAGCGTATATTTAAGCTGGGTTGGAAGGGGGGAAGGGCGCCTTGATAAAATAATTTGCATATCAAGAGGAATTTAGCATATTTATGGGAAATGCAGATATGGGATGAGTCACTACTTGTGGAATGCGTAGGAGGTGGGGGTTTTCAAAGTCATATTATGCCCGTGCATTATGCAACGCACGTTGCTGTGTAAAAGCAGACCGGGATAATGATTCCCAACTTCTTCTAACAGAGCTTTAAACTGGCGATCATTTAAAGCTCGGGCAACAATAAAGTTGACCACTCGAATGACCAGCGACATCACCTCACCAAGCTCCTGGCCACACGTCTGAGCGCAAAGCGCCTCCTGGTGCAGGATGCAATGAAAACTTAGGATGGCTCTCTTTTCATGTTCACGGAAAAGCGCTATAAATCATTTGTTCTTCCCCAACATACAGAGTGCACCATCAGTACAGACAGAAATAAGTTTATCCATCGGTAGTTTTTTTTTCTTTAGCAAACTCCATGAAAGACGTGAATAAATCCTCTCCTCTTGTTGTCCCTTTCATTGGCAAAACAGCCAAGCTTTCCTCACGCAGTGTGTCACCTGCAGCATACCTGGTAATTATACTGAACTGAGATAGATGGCTAACGTCTGTTGACTCATCTAACGCGAGAGAAAAGTATGTCCCGGAGTTTATGTCCTTAATTTGTGTTTCCTCGACTTGATTTGCCATCATGATGCTACGATCGTGAACAGTTCTTGCTGACAGAGGCATGTCTTTTATTCGTTTGATATCTTGTCTTAATTTGGGAAGTCATCAAACAGTTCATTGGCCACATCAAGCATGAATGTTTTGGCATACTCGCCATCTGTGAATGGCTTTCCATTCCTTACTATTGCCAAAGCACCCGCAAAGCTAGTGGAATTCCCGTCACCTTGCTTGGTCCACACACGTAGTTGCTGCTGACTCGTCTGCACTATCCGCTGTAGCTCTTCGCATGCCTTTTTCCTGCTGTCCCCCGCTGGATATTTCGATGCAAATGACGCATGGTGCGTTTCGAAGTGCCGCTTTATATTTGACCGTTTCATCGATGCAATTTTATCATTGCATATTAGACATACCGCAGATCTTGCTCTCTCCACAAATGCAAATTCCTCTGTCCACGCAGCCTGGAATGCACGGTAATCATCGTGTTTTTTTCTTTTCGCCATCTTTTCCGTTACAAGGGTTGAAGCGGATAAACTAGTTGGCTATCTGATCAAATGGATTTATTCACCTTTACAATGACCCGTGACATGCTCGCGAGCCATTGGTTCCCGACCCGACCCATGGGTCACGGGATCCGTGACCCGTGAAATTTATCTTCAAAACTAATTTCTGTTTACTTTAAAATGACACAGTATTATTAAGCAATATCACAAGTATTTTAAAATCAGTTCCAAACTGATTTTTATTATTATTATTTTTTCAACTCAAAATTGTCTGGGAGCCATATGCCGTCACCGGAAGAGCCATATATGGTTCGCGAGCCATAGGTTACCGACCGCTGCCTTATACATTGTATTAAACATTACAATTTTATACTATTTATTATTATACAATCTGCTATACACTATACCATTGACCGTCGAGTGAAAGATATTAAGAGGAAGCAACGAAATATGTCAATGGAAGAGTGGTAGTAGGAGACTTGCGAGCCCAATGTTGCTCAGTGAGAAATCACGACGGATGCCATCAACTCATTAACCGAACATCGATCGTGGGTCTCCTGGTCTCCAGAGCAACAACGTCACCTTTTCCAGGCTGCTTGGCCAGGCTGTCTGAGCAGGCAGTAATAAGGCAGTGTACACTTTGAGCGAGTTCAATGGGGCGGAATGGGGGAATAGGGGATTGGGCGGCTCCTGATTCCATGGGGCTAACTAATACCGTTGTTGATTCAACAACTCGTCCATTCGTCACAAATTGAGTCCAATTGAGTTGCGGACGTTCTTCAGAGGCAACTCATTTATTTCACAACACGTATATACAAAAGGGGTAACTGCCCCTATACCAGACACAGCCTAGGGTTGTGACCACCCAGCTAACTACACTACCATAGAGGAGTTACGGCTAAGATGGACCAGACCCTCACTCGAGTACCGGGACACGTGTTAGTGCCTCTTCAGACGTAGGACGTGGAGCTTCCAGCTTAATGAACGAAGTGACTCCGGTCCCTCCCAGGGACCCACCTTATATCCTCCCGGGTCAGGGCCGGCTCTGCCCTCAGCCCCGCCCACCTTCGCGAGCATTCCAGCTCCCTCTTGATCCCTCTCAAGAGCTTTTCCCGGACACGTGATCACCCCCGAGCCCCCCCACCTGGGGGCCTTTCTATGGACACTCCGGATCACGTGCCTACGGGGTCAACCAGAGTGCCATGGCCCGGGGCAACCCTGTCCCTGGGCTGACACTCTCCCGCTCCCTCGTGTGGGAGCCCGAACTGCATGCCATGCGTGGTGCCTATGCTATCCCAGCGCTCACCAAGCCCCGCTAGGTCTGGTACTACACCCACCTACGGGGTGTACGCGATGACGGTGCATCGCAAGCCATGGCCCTTCCGGGTCGGCACCACACAGTAACATCCCCAATGTCACTACATCACCACCCTATTTCTGACACCAGTTGTAGTGAGTCCAACTGAGTCACAGACGTTGTTCTTCAGAGGCAACACATTTATTTCACAACACGTATATACAAAAGGGGTAACTGCCCCTTTACCAGATACAGCCTAGGGTGGTGACCACCCAGCTAACTACACTATCATACAGGAGTTACAGCTACAATGGACCGGACCCTCCCTCGGGTCCTGAGTCACGAGTTGGTGCCTCTTCAGACGTAGGACGTGGAGCTTCCAGCTTGTAGAACTAAGCGAATCCGTTCCATCCCAGGGACCCACCTTATATCCTCCCGGGTCGGGGCCGGCTCCGCCCTCGGCCCCGCCCACCTTCGCGAGCGTTCCAGCTCCCTCTCGACCCCTCTCAAGAGCTCTCCCCGGACACGTGATCACCCCCTAGCCCCCCTACTTGGGGGCCTCTCTATGGACACTCCGGATCACGTGCCTACAGGGTCAACCAGAGTGCCATGGCCTGGGGCAACCCTGTCTCTGGGCTAACACTCTCCCGCTCCCTTCTGTGGGAGCCCGCACTGCACGCCATGCGTGGTGCTCATGCTATCCCAGCGCTCACCAATCCCCGCTAGGGCTGGTACTACACCCACCTATGGGGTGTACGCGATGAAGGTGCATTGCACGCCATGCTCTGCTAGAGCCGGCCTCACTCAGCAGCACACACGATGCTCTCTGCGACGTAAGTACATCACACGCCATGGCCCTCCCGGGCCAGCACCACACAGTGACATCCCCAATGTCACTACAAAGGCACTGCTGCGGCTCGACTAATGCCACATACTGGACTTGTATTTTAGCTGCTGATCATGATTGCATTATTGAACTACATTATAAGAGGAGGTGGTCGTGGTGGAAGCAGTTCAGAGTTTGCCTCTGAACAGTGGCATTGCCT
This sequence comes from Lampetra fluviatilis, assembly GCF_964198595.1. Lineage (NCBI taxonomy): Eukaryota > Metazoa > Chordata > Hyperoartia > Petromyzontiformes > Petromyzontidae > Lampetra > Lampetra fluviatilis. The sequence goes on along the minus strand of NC_136292.1, from coordinate 13,563,822 downwards.
CAGCCTCAGCCTGCCTGCCTGGGGCTCCCTCGCCAGCTACACCGCTCACCCTGTACACGGCACCAGAGCGGCTCTAGCGATGTCTGGTGGCCGTGCTGCGCGTGGCCTCTAATGCCGGCACTGTGAGGGACAAGCGAGGGTTGGTGGATTATGCACGTCCATGAAATTCCTTCCTGCACCAGGAGCATCGAGGTCGCCATCTCCTGGATTTGCTGGGGAGATGGTGGCGGGTGGAGCAAGTGGGTTAATGTACATCTGTATTCTTATCTGTGCACGCTGGTTTTCTCCGAGTACTCTGGATTCCTCCCTCATATATGACCACTCATTCGTTGAGTTGGTCAAGCATTCCAATGTAGGACCGCAGAGCTCGGGCGATTTTTGGCGATGCTTTTGGCTGCCCTCCCACTTGTCGGTGGTTTCCGCCACCTCTGAATCATTTTCTCACTCTGAGAGTCATTAAAAACGGCGCGTGTTGCAAAAGTCGAAAGTTATTCTTAACACACTTCCTCCGATGCCAATAGAGTTACATCTAATGCTCCCAGTGCAAAATATACTTCGGCAATTTACCTGCAATGAATGCCTCTGTATTTTTATATAACGTTTCACGTCTTCAATTGTGAGGACAATCTAAATGGTTAAATGTAAAAGTTGCTGAATATTATATTGCATCCTATTCTGCTGAAGACTGCCTTTTCTTGAAACTAGCATAGAATAATCCAGTAGTCCTGCAGCAATACAATGTCCATTTTCACACTCTTGATAGCAGAGAATGCAATGAGGTGAAATAAAAAGAAATGCCTTCAGGAAGTCTGCCAGTAATCGTGTTTTGAGTTTCAGTTGAAACCAAAACGAAAATGGATGCGTTAGATATATAGTAGATTGCTTTTGTGTGGCTTTCCATCGGCCAGCATGTATGGATTTAGTTATTTCTGAGCATTTCCAGTTGAAATGAGCATCTACGTACTAAGCAGCTAAACGGCATCCGAGATATCTGTTCAAATCCCAAAAAGCCACTGTTCAGGCAGAGCCTTGTCGCGTACACGATCGCGATTTCTCATTTCAGATAATGCTCGCTTGTTGATCTATGACAGTTGGGCAGCTTTGAGACTAATGCGAGAGTTTGGGTGTCCTTCTTGCTGCACGCTGCTGGAGATTCACAATGCTATACCACACCTTGCACGCGCGTGTTAAAGAATGCACGGTGGCCTATCTCGCCTCATTCTGCGTTACTCTCATCTGCATGCCCTCTGCTCCAGCTATCAACGTCTTATAATCAGACAATATATATCCGTTTAATATATATATAAAGTAACCACATGAAGAATAACAGTACAAGCACTCGCAATGTATTGTGGGAGTGCATAATTTGTCCTCTCCACAACGTGCATGATTATGTTGCGTTATGCATTACGATATAATTTCGCATCAAACTGGCACACATACCAGAGGGTCTTTGCTTGCAATGTCGGCCATTCACCATCATTGATTAATGCAAGCCTGACTCCGCTGATGAGACATTGTATGTAGAAACTGGTCCAAAATTTTGCTTGTGCTGAATCAATGCTGCTTAAATTTTGCAATCCCACAAAGCTGTGCGGATGATGAGTTGAGTAGGAGAAACATTTTTTTTTAATGTGGAGAAACGGATGCATGAAACATATTCTCTGCTGATTAATTGTATTGTTTATATTCTCCATAAAGACGCTAATGATTATCTCCAAGGGAGATGTCTTCTTGGCCTGTTGTACCTGCGTTTTGGAACTCCCCCGGCTGTCAGCATTGATTTTGTGGGGGCCGACGTCCGCCCCACCGCCCTCGCCGGGCAGGTGGAGTGCAACGTTTGCCTCCTACACTCCCCCCTCTACTTCTTCCTCCACCGCGCCGTTCGGACCCCGCCGGGCCTCCGCCGACTGGGTGATCGGCCCCCCCACATTAGTGCCCCCTCTGACTCACCGCCGCACGGGGTTACTCCGCACACGCCCACATACACCACTAATACAAAGGCGGCTGCGTGCACGCGCGCGCCCCTGCAGGCGCTTGTTTCACACAAAGGCTAGCGCTAAAGCGGCTGTATGAATATGCGCGTGCATCTCGGGTGGTTAAACCCTAATTCGCCTGCGCACAAAGGCTAGTGCTAAAGCGGCTGTTTGAATATGCGCGCGAGCGGGTGGTCGTTCGCTACCTCGGCCGTTTATGTTATAATACACGCGTGCCTTACACACACCCTCAAATTACCAACACCGCGTCGAGGTTCCACCCACACACACACAAATCACACTGCACCGATACTTTGTACTAAAGTTTATTAACGGCGCAAATACACTACCTGGGGGGAATATTTTGCGAGAAGAGCTTAGCCTGACTCTGCTTACGAACCCAGTCACTCAAACGTCCTACCACGTATCTCGAAGCTGAACTCACGGTGTTGCACGGACCCTGTGAGAATCGGAGGGAGAAGGACGAGAGAAAACTTCACCTATTACTGCCTCGTAGCAGCACTCGCTGGCAGCACACGGATGCTGCGAGCGGCTCGAGGAGGCAGGATGGCAGGGAGTGGGTATTGACGGCCCGGAGTTTGAAGACAAGAACGCAAAATCGTCCCGGGCTACTCTTTTTATTCCCTTAACTTCAAAAGCCCAGGGTGACGTCGTACCGCGCAGCCAATCATGCGCTTACCTGTGGTTACCGCCCCCCCCCTGTTACCTTGTCCTCCCTTGAGTGCTGCGAGGTGGCGGCGGCCACCCATTGTCCCTCATTGCCCACTGTCTGGAAGGGCTCTTGCGCTTTTGCTTGCTTAATATTCCGCCCTCCGTCCTTCCCCTAATGTTGTGAGTAACTCATTGCGGTTGGCCCAGGGAACCTTTTCTTTCTGCGCCAATACAATTTGAAACCAATTTTAGCGGCATCACAATGTAACCTGTCCTGCGAGGGTCGGCCAATCTCCTGGCAACGGGAAACCGTGGGACTTTCCCTCTAGGGGCCCTTCAGATCAAAGCCCAATATGCCAGGCAATCCCCCACCAGGACACTACCACAAGTGTTGCGTGTGTGCGTGTGCTCAGAGTGGGGGATAGTGGACAATCGCGGTGCTTGCGGAGTTGCTCCGAGGTCGTGGCACCACAATTTCACAAACTGTTCATGCTTGGGCTTGACTCTTCCCTCCTCTCCACTCGTGGCTGACTCTCTTCTCTACACCGTCAAAGGGATGCATTCTGTTGTGCTGAATATATACACAATTAGCCTCTTCAAAATAGTATCTGACTGCAACCCTGAAATATAAATATTAAAAATATATTTTTTACATAAAAAAAAAGTTAAGACATGAATTCTACGAAAAGGCAAAGTCAATGTGATTTCCAAATTAATTCAACATTGAGGCATTGGTGCTCATCTGTTTACAGTCCCGAGCCAGTGGTGGACATTCTGCATTTCCTGTGGCAGTGGCGAAAGCTGTCCGTAGGGCAACCACCGTTGATTTCTCCACAAAGTGGGGTTCATTTTATCGAGCACGAAGAGATGATGGGCTGAGTGAACCCCGAAACGGAATTTGAAATTTGAACCTTCCGATTTCAAGCTGCTCGCTCTACTGCTGAGCCACCTAGTTGGTTATTAAACGCTGCAAATTAAATGTACCACAATTTGAAATAACTTTGTGCCCATATTTTTTTGACTATTATGAGTGAGATGTTTGTACATTGGTCTGTTCTGCCCCTTATCGAAATACAACACGGTGTGCAAAATGTGTGATGAGAAATTCTGGATAGATAAAACAGTTCCACGTCAACCTTATCATCATCATGGCCTAGAGGTAGAGTGTTCGCCGCTTTCCGCAAATGTAGCACGTCCGAAAGGTGGAGCTTTTGTCCAGTTTGGTCGCTGCACGGTTGTTTGTTTTAATGATGGTCTTGTCAGTGGACCTGCATATCGGCCATGCACGCGGCGATGAACGTGGAGTCTTCTCCCAGGTAGGCTCTTTTTTATTCTCAACTGCCAATACGCTCACCAAGCTTAAAAACCAGGCTACAGTCTACATTATAGACTGCCAGTACACTCACCGAGGTTAAGAACCAGGCTACAGTCTACATTATAGACGGCCAGTACGCTCACCGAGGTTAAGAACCAGGCTGCAGTCTACATTATAGACTGCCAGTACACTCACCCAGATTAATAACCATTGCTACAGTCTAAATTATAAACTGCCAGTACACTCACTCTGATTAAGAACCAGGCTACAGTCTACATTAGTGTTTTTTTGTTTTTATTATTTTTTATTTACTTCATTTTTTATTATTTTTCTATATACGTGAATTTACCGAAAGAACCAAAGAATATGAATTCCTGCAGTCACGCAAGTTTTAAGTCAAAATTTAAAAAGGGAAACAATAACCATTATTTGCTGACTACGTATTAAATAATGCCCATTTATCTGAAGATAGAGATGGAAGGATGTGGACGTGAATGAAGGTTCACTGACCCAGCAGCAGACACATTCTCACACACACCAGATATGACAGCACACACCATGCCATGCGTCGGTAGTGAGGGTGCCGAGGGAACACCGAGACCACCGAAGCACGATGGAGGGAAGCCCTGGGAGCAATCACCAACCTGCTGCAGAAATCCATCGTCGGTGACGCCCACAATCCACCAAGCAGGATCTGACCTACCGAGGAAGATCTGGGTCCCCCTTGAACCGGCATCCGGACACTCCATGGAAGATGTGGGGACACTTTATCCATGAATGGAACATTTACGAGAGTCCAGTGTGTGACTGTGGTGGTGGTATGACATTTCAGACCGTGAACGACCGCCCAATCGGATCATTTAATGGCGATCTGAAACAAATCCACGCGGCTACTCTTGAAGCAGTCGGATGAGTATCAAATTTCGACATCAATTTGTAACCTGTTGCAGTCTCCAAGAATGTCGTACGAAAGAAGAAAACCGAGGGTTGAGGCATGGTGAGGGAGGCTGGTGGGGTGGTGCTATCCTAGGATACATATGCAATTCTTCTCTAATGACTCCATCAACCTTCAATGAAAGCTATTTTTTATTACCATAATCTAGAGAAATCGTTCGATAAGTGAGAAAGTATATGATTACAGGGGAATGTATTAAAGTAATTGAAGTAACCAATTAGAACTAATCTATTTAGGCCCATCACTAGAAATAAGCAGGTTAGGATGCTTAGCTTTTTAGTTCAATACACTATAAGGAACAGGGAAAGAGCGATTTGGGGCTTGCTTTGTCCAACTTTCCTGCACAAATTTTCTAACTTGGAGATCTCTGAAATGTCTACTCTTGTGTGTTGGGACTTCTCTTCAAAAGTTCATCATTATTCAGGACATCTTTATTATTATTAAATATATATTTACGAAAACCTTTCCCATTCTGATGATGTACGTGATGAGGTACGTATACGTCATTAGTTTTTTCCCCATTTCCATTCCGATGACGTACATGTACATCATCAAAAGGAAACTAGGAGAAAAATGAAATAACTTTATCGGTACCGAGACTCCCGCAAAACCATGCGGGACGGCGTGTGGGACAGTTTAGTGCCAGCTATCATAGAGCACGGTCGGGTCGCAACGCCATTATATAAAAGATTCACAAGCAAGAACAGAAGACTGGGAAATTATTGCAACATACAAAACAGAATGAGGGTTTGCGGCCGAGTGAGACAGAGACAGAAAGTGAGACAGACACAGAGACAAAGTGAGAAACAGTGAGTCAGTGGGACAGAAATGCAGAGAGACATTGTGATACAGAGACATAAAAGAGTGAGACAGCGAGACCAGGTGACACATACAGAGAGACAGGGAGACAGAGACACATACGGAGACAGGAATACACAGACAGACAAACAGGGACACAGGGTAACAGTCATCCTGGTAACAGAGATATAGGAGTAACAGAGGACAGTGCTCAGTGAGCAGCCTGGATTTAGAGTCGAACTCGACGTATCCATTGACAAGCGATCAGAGTCCCAGTGTGATTAACAGGGTGTAGTTCTTCTTTCGTCTTTCGTATGGCATGAGAGGGAGGGGGGGCAACCGTTTGTATAGATGGTGTCATAGTTGAAAGTCAAGGTCCTTCAACCAATCCATGGCGGCAATAGACGCTGTACGGATTGCAGCGACACCACCAGGGTGTGTGGCATGGATGGCGCACACTTGTCGGTGATGCATTTGACGGTTTGGGCTTCACTACAGTCATAGTTTGGTAATTATTCGATTTTCCATTTATGGAACAAAGTGTACAATGCGCATCTCCGGTGCTGCGTCTGAGCGCGGTTCAGCATGGTCCACAGCTGTCGTGAGAGAGAGAATCACGACACTTTCACAGTCGGGTCCTCAACAATGTTTTTGTTTGCCACGTTCGTGGCCGCCGAGCCTTCAGACCATCGAGTGCCGGTGTCTTTCTTTTCAGCTGCCAGAGCGGAGGCGCCTATCCAGAAAGGCTTCCTGGATTTAAGCCTAGGGCGGGGGGGGGGGGTCCTTTGGTGGAGCGGCAGGGCGAAGTTTTCCATGATCTTGTTGTACTCCCAGATCGCTGTAGCATCACGTCGGATGTTGGCTGGAGCGATGTTCGCCAGCACAGGAAGCCACGGGAGTTGAGTGGAACTCAAGGTGCCGTTGATGATACGAAGTGCAGTGTTTATTTCGACGTTGACAAGGTTTGAATGAGTGCTGGCACTCCGCAATGGAGCACAGTACTCCGCTGTTGAGTGGACCGGGGCCTGCGTTGATATATTCAATGCGCGGGTGTCGCTTCTCCGCATTTCTGGATAATGTTCACTCGTGGTTTTGTTTTCATTTTGGCTTTTTCAAAGTGGTGCCGGTAGTTGAGTGTCCGGTCTAGAGTAACTGCTAGATACCGCTGTCGCCTCGAGAGACCTGGTTTCACCTGAGGACGGCTGCTTGCGTTGTGGCCGAAGCGTCGTGAGAATTATTTTATTATGTTTTATTTTATTATTTTATTACTTCCCTTCTACGTGACTTTACCGAAAGAACCAAGAAGGTGGTGGTCTTGTTTTAGTGGTGTTCTGCAGAAGTTGACATTTAATGTTTTCATGGTTTGCCTCTTCAGGTGGAAGATGTACACGACGCTCTTGGAAGTGTTTGGCTTTCGGTACATATTCGTAAAGTCTGCTTCTAAGGTCTTGAGATCTTTGTAGATAACTGTTCCAGTGTTCTCTATTGTCCGGGGTTGGGTTGCCAATGCGATGTTGTCCATGTAAGATAACTTACGGGAGAATGTCGCCGGAATGTCGCTGGTGTAAATATTGAACAGCACTGGGGCAAAAACATATCCCTGTGGGAATTAATTATTCAATCTCCTAGGGCTGCTGGCAGCCCCACCAAGGTGGACAGCGAACCATTGGTCACTCAGCATTTCAGTTATGAGTCTGATAGTCGGGCGGCAAGGCACGGCTGTCGCGAGCCTCAGGAGGAGACGCTTCCGCCATACAATATCATATGTCGAGGAGGGGTCGATGAATGCTGCTCATGTTTTGAGCTGGCGTTCAAATCCATCCTCATTGTGACCTGATAAAGCTAGCACCTGGTCGCAGAAATGTCAGAAATTTCTGCCAGTTCGGAACCCGGCTTGTACCTTAGGAACTATGTTTGCAACCATGCACAGGGTATAGTGAGTTCTAGAGTTATCAGTTTAACTCTGCTTATTTGAAACCATGATCCAGTATGACAGGGAGCAATGAATTCAACCAATGTACACACAAAGCATCCTATCGCTTGGTTAAAGTTTTGGTGTAATGGTAGATCCTAGGTTGAGAATATCATGTTGTTAGGCGCTCTTAACCGCATCCGCACAAACCATGGTAGATGCGGATACCTGATACACAAATGGAAATGTTTTAACTCCAGCAGTGTGCGACTGTGGTCATCTAGATCAGACCATACAACATATCACGACGCAATTCTCGATCCACAAATATGAAGTAGACATCGTAGTGATAAGACTCCGCAACTTTTGACGCGGTTATCTGGCTTGATCACCTGAATGTGAAACTGTAGCTGTTGCTCTGCATCCACATCGGCCATACAAAAGAAGGAAGAAGCCACTGCGTGCTCGCGGTTGCTCTCAGTCGTGTGTGTAGGTGAAACACGACTCACCTTTGATGGCGATTTTCAGCTTCGGCAGTCACTGCCCTGTTGCCTGGCTCAGTTCGGTGCTGACTGCCGAGGCACGAGTGACAACGCGACTCACCTTGGTGGAGTCCATCCACCCCCTGCGTCCGTTACCTCACCCCGGCATGGAGTTCACGGCCATCGTGTACACATGGACTTTTCTACACGAGTCTTTGCACCACCCTAGACCTGTTCTGCCTGTGCTGTGCCATGGTTGTGGCGTGTAAATATCAGCATTTGGGAGACGAAGGTAGCCGGGGTTGGTGCTGGCCACTCACCTCCTCGTGTGCCACGTTGGCCTTAATTGTTGCTCGTGAATATAACTTACTCCGACAGTTTGTTAAAGGCTACAGGGATATCTTTGTGTTGTCTTTGTGTAAGTTACAACTCGTTGGTGAATCTGGCCTGGCAAACCCCTGCCAGAAATAAATAAAATGCGCAGAGTAGTATTGTTCCGCACCAAAATGCGGTCAGGCAATTGTCCACTTCTCTTATAAACCACCCCGCCTGCCATGCCACCCTCAGCAGATGCTGCTCAACATGCCCTTGCCCATCAACTGTGGTATACCCATTCATACTTTCTGGGTAGACCGAGGTTGGCGGATAACAAAAAAAAGTTCCCATTGTTTGAAATTCCATGCCGGGAAATCGAAACGGTGACCTCTGGACTGCGAATCAAGAAATAGAAACATTATCAAAGGAAGCAATAATTTTTTATGTTTTGCTTTTTCTAGTCATAAGCATTTACTCAAATATATTGTGCCAAACATGAGCTTTCTAGACCTTCTAGAACATTATTAGAATTCGCATCACTCCAGCACTCATGAGCTGCTATATATTAGAGAGCATAACATTTTATATTTCAGTAAAGTGTATTTGGGAATCTTGATTTGAAGCTTTCGTGACTGCAGGAATCCATCCTCTTTGGTTCTTTCGGTAAAGTCACGTAGATAGAAAATTAATAGATCACGACATTTCGATCGCAACACAAGCGACCGTCTTCAGGTGAGATAAAGCTACTGAAACAAGGTCTTAAGTAGGCCTGAGATGGGTGCAGCCTCAGGGTAAGAGGGCGGGGCTAGAGATGGTCTCCCTGAGGTTGTGGAAGTGGCCATTGTATTGTGAGAGATTAGCATGTCAATGCACGAGCTTAGTATGTCGCAGCATCGGTGACTTGCCTAATATGTCGCAGCAACGGTGACTGAGCGAGAAGGGCATCCAGCCCGTCAATACAAAGACATCGAACCTAATAATACAACTCAGAGAGTCAGCTACAATAGAAGGATGGAGACATCACAGCAGGTTAAGACTTTACCTGGTTAATCACGTCCTTCCAATGATTGCTCAATTTGTACCCATCTTCTCGGTTGAAGTTGTGTCTGTGTTTATATATCTGGATGGCTTCATGAACAAATCTTTGATGATAGCCAGTGGGTTTGCAGAGTACCTTCGTCATGGAAAAATCTATTTCGTGTGTGCCCACATCGTTAAAACAATGATCCGCAACGGCAGAGGTATTGGTCCTATCGTGCTTCAGATCTGCCTTGTGTTCGCGAACACGGTAACTGCTGCCGCAGCCACAACTTAATTTGTAGACACCATGATATTGCATGTCAGGAATCACATCCTTTACAGATGGGATCAAATCACAGATTTTGTGTACTGTGTTGAAACGAACCTGGATCTTGTGTTTGTTAAGATTTTGGAAATATTTTTTAGTAACCCCTGCTATGTATGGCAAGGTGATGGTTTTGATTGGAAGGACGTGATTAACCAGGTAAAATCTTAACTTGCTGTGATGTTTCCATCCTTCCTGGAATTTTAGCTGACTCTGAGTTGTATTATTAGGTTGGATGTCTTTGTATTGACGGGCTTGGATGTCCTTCTCGCTCAATCACCGATGCTGCGACATACTAGGCAAGTCACCAATGCTGCGGCATACTAAGCTCGTGCATTGACATGCTAATCTCTCACAATACAATAGCCACTTCCACAGCCTCAGGCAGACCATCTCTAGCCGCGCCCTCTTACCATGAGGCTGCACTCATCTCAGGCCTACATAAGACCTTGTTTCAGCAGCTTTCTCTCTCACCTATAGACGGTCGCTTGTGTTGCGATCGAAACGTCGTAATCTATTAATTTTCTATCTACGTGACTTTACTGAAAGAACAAAATAGTATGTATTTGGGAAGTTGGAAATCTAATCAGCGTACACGTTAAGACTTATACACAACTCTATTACCAGTCACCGATACGAAATATCCTTGACACTGCAAGTCAGATGAAAAGGGGAAAAGTAGACAAACACAGCCAATAAAGACCTACAGACAAAGTGTGACCTTTCAATCTGCCAAACGAAAACCTAATGCATTTGTTATGACTGTGTGAGTGCTGTGAACTGATGTGAAATTGCAGAGATTGTCAAGCATCACGAGGCAATCTGTTGTCACGAAGTGGTGAGAGCTCGGAAGCTGCCGGACTATTGTGCACACAACTCTGTGTCAGTACGTCTGCATCAAATGCAGCTGACGTTCCCCCTACTACCAGAAGATATTATTCACGACACCGTCCTGGCATAACTGAAAAAGTAATGGACTGACCTTTAACAAAACATACCTGTACATAAAAAACCTATTGACAACCCGACAGCAAATTAAATGTTAGGAGTAGCTTGCAGTACTTTGTATTTATTTATTTACTATTTATTAAACTTGACATTTTTTTCAGCGGGAAAATATTTTAACAATCCTCCGCAGTTTTCCAACTGTGCCACACTGCCAATTGAGGCGACTGGGTGGTGCAGTTTTGCTCCACGTTTGATTAATTTCCAAGAGGTGTATGGTGCGCATAACTATTCAGCCAGAGCATGAGACTCAGCTCTCCAATGGCTTCAGAACCTTCCCCGTTCCTCACGATGAGTCCGATACCGACCATGGCGTACAGTGAGGTCTGATTAACAGTGGGCAAACTCTATTTCAGCCCATAGAGATTAGGCAAGGCCAGAGGGTTAACAATAACAATTTGACATTAAGCTGGCAGAGGCGACTCAGCGGAGGAGTAATCTGCTCACAATTGGAAGGTTGTGAGTTCCAATCCTGGTTAGAGGTTGACTCAGATGATAATCCCTACGGGGGTCATTAAAAAGTACCACTTTGTGGGGAAGTCAACGGTGATTGTCCTATGGATAGACTCGACCCCATCATAGGTATGTGGAATTTCTGGCACTGCTCGTTTGAGCAGGAATCAACTTTGAATCTTGACAGAGGAATGCCGAATTTCAGTTGACGCATGCATGAGCGCACACACCAATGAATAGCTTTAGACAAAGAGATTATCAAAACCCTTAGTGCTGGTGCCGTCATACCTCCCCGTTGCTTCCCGCCTTGTGCTAGATGCTGCCACTGTTGCACAGGTGACTCCCCCCCCCCCCCCCCCACAAGCTCTCAGTCTCTCACCAGCGAGCTTGAGGTCCTCACCTTGGCCACTGACCAGATCGGAGCATGTTTGTTTGGCTCCATGGATATTTGTAGAAGTCCCTTTCATGCTCCTGATTTGGGATTTGCTGCCATTTTTGGAGGGAAAAAATGGTGAGCAGCTCTTCTCTTTTACGAACTTGCACTATTATGCACTCGTGATTTGAAAAGTGTCTCTGACCGCAGAACTTCATGTGAAGCCAGAAACCCTCTCCATTCACGAATGGGTCCCGGAAATCGTTCTGCAATGTCCCATATCCTCTGGGATTGATCTGATATCAGTAACAGGGCACTGATTCAATGCTCTTGCCATGTAACCCAACTCCGTTATTCCAACCGCACAATTGGCATCTACTAGAGTTGACGATGGGGACTGCAATTTTCTGGAGATTGTATAGGAACTACCCCAGAGTTGCTCTTGGCCATCTGATTCGATACTGTTGCCAACAATCTTAACTTTTGATATGACAGCAATAAAAACAATGTCTGTTATGTGAGTGAGCAGGTGAACGATGGATACAAGGGCACACTTCTTACCATGGTCATACGTAAAAAGAAAACTTTGATCGTGTCAGACACAATTTGAATCACGTTCTTGGTTTGGCACGTGGCAAGTTGGCTCTGATGAATGAGTTGGACAACAGCGGCGTTGTGTGTGCAGAGAGAGAGCAAGGAGAGAGTTGGAGGCAGCTGTGAGCCGTGATCCAGAGCACAAAAATGCACAGCGGCAGAAACATGAAATGGCTTCAGGGTCAGATGGTCAAACCTGACTAAATAATGGGACAGCTTGACAGGACTTTGGAAGATTTCGTACGGCATGGCACTTGTGCAAATTATGAAAACCAGAAAAAACGTTTGCGCTTCATAAAAAATATTGTTACTTCTATCCCGACCGATACTCCAATGAAAATGTGGGAACTCGTTAATAAATAAATAAAGCACACGGTTATTTTGCAAGGGGAGAACTGGCGAAAAAAAAAAAAGGAAAATAAATCTGAAAAGCAGATATTAAATAAATGACAGCGCAAATATTTATAGTGAAAGTGATCAAAATACAGATGTTTATATTACCTTTAAACATATATATGTGTAGTGACATCTCAGATGTCTCAGATGTCACTGTGTGGTGCCGGCCCTAGAGAGGCACAGCGTGCGCTGTACTCACATCGCGGACATCACGTATGTAGCGATATCGCGAATGTCGCTGAATAATTCCGGCTCTCGCGAGGCACGGTGTGTGATGCATTGTCATCGCAGACACCCCGTAGGTGGGTGTAGTACCAGCCCTAGAGGGGGGCTCGGTGAGCGCTGGGATAGCGCTCAGTGTCACCACGCGTGGCGTGCAGTGCTGACTCCTACAGGAGGGAGTGTGAGAGTGTCAGCCATGGGATGAGGTTAACCTAGGTCATGGCACTCTGGTTGACCCTGGAAGGCACGTGACCAGTACGATCTACACAGGGGCCCCAGGTGGGGGCTAGGGGGTGGTCACGAGTCAGATCCTACGGGAAGGGTCGAGAAATCACAAAGAGGTTTCTCGAAGGGGGTCGTGGTCAAGAGCGGGGCCAGCCACGACCCGGGAGCATATAAACTGGGTCCCCGCAGGGACCGGGGTTCTAGCGTTGCTGTTGTCATCTGAAGATCTACGATCTACGTCCGAGAAGAAGTCACCAACAGTGGACAAGGACCCGAGCCAGGGTACTGTCCGTTGTAGCTACTCCCAGTAACTAGCGTAGTTAGCCTGGTGGTCCACCACCATAGGTTATCTGGTAAATGGGCAGTAACCCCTTTGTGTTAATGATTTGGTGTTAATAAATGTGTTGTCTCCAAAGAGTACGTCTGCGACTCAGTTAAATCCACTACATATGTGTAAGTAAAACACTACAAAGATCTCAATACATTAAAATATTAAACAAAGTAAATGCAAAGTGGGAAACTCGGCATTAATATTGTAATAATTAAGATATATACAATGAAACTCTTCTTAGCCACAATCCTGCGACCCCATGACTCAGTGGTCTGAACTAATCCAATAAATCATCCGTTGTCCTCGGGTCAACGTTTTCCTATTCCTGGATTGAAACCCAGGCAGCTGTTTGCAATTAAAACCAGGTTGTCAGGTGCAGTAAGGTCACCAATAACCGCACAAATATGATCAGATTACATTTAAATGTGGTTACTGGTCCTCAATTCAGTTAGCTTTCAGCTTCGAGAATTAAAATATCAGTTTAACAGTCATGCGACGAACATTATTCTCGGGCGTTAAGCATCTGTAATGGGGGCGTAAGCGACCTTCCGGATGTGACGTCACGGGGAGGCGGAGCCAGGTGACGTGGGTGAAAAGGTTGGGGTCCTTAAGTGGGTAAACCGGAAGGAGAAGGCAGTCGGGGTGTGAATGGAAAAGAGTGGGGCCGCGCGGGCGAACGTGAGGAGGGGGCACCGTTGGCCAGCGGGAGCCAACCCCGGAGAATAGCAGGGAGCTAAAGGTTGGTGAGAAGCTGCGGAGAGTACAGCCAGGAAGGCTGTGTATTAGAGGCAGCGGTGTGGCTGCAGAGAGTCGCAGGAGCAGGAAGGCTGTGTGTTAGAGGCAGCGGTGTGGCTGCAGAGAGTCGCAGGAGCAGGAAGGCTGTGTGTCGGAGGCAGCGGTGTGGCTGCAGAGAGTCGCAGGAGCGACGAAGAGAGAGAGAGAGAGAGACAGCACGAGGCTGTCAGCGCTGCGGAGTAAGCAAGAGGGAGAAGAGCAGCAGCGATTACAGCCAGGGGGGCTGAGAGTGAGTAACAGCAGCGGAGCTGCTGTGGGGGCTACAGGAGCGACAGAGGCCAACAGAGGGGCTGCTGGTGGAGAAGAGAGAGACATCGGAGTCAGCACTGTGGGGACTGAGCAAAGAGGAGACAGCCGTGTGGGTAATACAGTACGGACCAAATAAAGGACACTGAGCCAGAGATCGTGGTCAAGTCTTTTATTACACTGGTGCCAGAAGTGAAACGGCATGTCGAAGCAAGTGAGGAAGAAGATTACTCCGCCGCCAGCATCAGCTTCATCGTCCGACGACGACGAATTCCCTCCGACCATGGATCCTGCTGGGGTGGTGGAGGAGAGCTCTGCTGAAGCGAGCATGGGGACGGGTGTGGAAGATGTCGGCGCGATGGCGGGGCCGTCAACATCATCGGACGCTGATCAGAGATGGCAACAGATGGCGGTGCAACTGGAGGCACTCAAGGACGTCCTGGCGCAGCTATGTCAACTCGTCACGCCGAGGACGACGGAGGAAGCTGAAGGTGCTCCACGGGCCGCCACGTTGCCTGCCCTGCCGCCGCCATTAGCCACGCGGCAAGAAGCCGCCATCTTGCGCGTCCCGCGGCGCCAAACCGCCATCTTGGACACGCCGCGGGCCGACGCCTTTTTGAATTTGCCTCCAGAACAACCAACAATTGAAGAGAACGTGAAGAGGAGTCGGAGTCGCCACCTCACCACAGTTAAGGAATTCTCCATCGGGGGCGATTGGAGCACTTTCGCCTGCCGATTCTTGGCGGCGGTACGTTCCGCAAGATGGACCGATGCTGAGGCCTTGGAAGTGTTGCCGACTCTACTGGACGATGAATCTGTTCGATTTTTCCGTTCCATAACGGCCGACAAAAAGAAGACCTTATGCGGAGTTTTTGAAGAAATGGCCGACGCTTATGAGCCACCTGACGATGCGCATCGGCGATTCGCTCAACGACAGCGAGCACCCGAGGAATCGCCCGTGGCGTTCAGAGGTGCGGTGCTGGAGCTGGCCATGGCAGCTTATCCGGAGACGCCACAGGACCTGCTCGAGCCTCTCATATTAGGCAAAATGCTGGAGCTGTCTCGGGATCTGGGGATCCCCATGCCTGTGTGTGGGCATGAGAAGCTCACTTCCCGAGCGGCAGCAAAGTGTCTGGATGCGCAGTTTAATCTCCGTCGCTGGAAGCAAGTGGCGGCATGGACGGGTGGGCCCGTCAAGGAAGGAGGCGCGATGGGGTGGGACCCCACAAAGGCGGTCTATGTGCCGGATGAGCGGGGTCCTCGGGAGCTGACGGCCGCCTCCTCTCCATGGTCGGGACGCGGAGGCCCTGGTCCGCGCGCTACGCCATCGGAACGGGGCCGCCGGGATGCAAGACCTGCGCTTCGGCGCAACGATGCCGACTGCTTCCACTGCGGCCATAGGGGCCATTACGCCAAGGATTGCTGGGCCCGCTTCCCGGGTCCGCCGCAGCAGGAGGTTTCTGTACCGGACAAGACGCCCAAAGACCCTCCGAAACAGGCATGTCGGCACACACCAGACGCCCGGCAAGGCTTTGCACCTCACCCATCACCTTCGTTGCGCGACCCTATTGTTGTTATTCATGATAGGCCATCGACGGGGCCTTGTCGCTCGGTGACGCAGTGGCGCAAATTGGCGCGGAGAGTCGTCGCGGCCGCTACGGGTTCGTCCACTGTACCGGGGTCTATACAAGGGGTGGACGTGCGCATTTTGGTCGACTCTGGAGCGTCTGCGACTATTATATCGGATGTCATTTTCCATCTGTTGGGCATCCCGCCGGGGGCTGTGCGCCCGGTTAATGGGTCGTGCGTCGCTGCGAACGGGGGTAGTATGGGTATCGTGGGCCAGGTGGATGCTAAGATATCTATTGGGGATGTGTCGGCTTCGGGTGTTGTGTTAATATCAAGATCTTTGGCGGTTCCTTGCTTATTAGGCACCGATTTTTTGGCTAGAATGCCCATTTTGATCAAAATCAATGAGAATTGTATTGAATTGCCGGGTGGCCGTCAAATATCGTTTCTGCCGTCGCCCTGGGGGCGACCTGCTTCGGCCGTACAGGTGCAGGCGCTGTCCGTCGCATCTGTGGACATCCCACCTGGTTCACAGATGCTTATACCCTTGCGGTATCGGAAGCCCCTGCCTAATCGTCTGGGAGCAGTAGGGGTCTTGTTGTCGCCATCCGCCACGATAACAACAGGATTGGCGTTAGTTGGGGCACAGACCATTGTCCGGCCGGATCAATTACCGTTTTTACAGGTGCTTAACGCGGGGGTGGAAAACATCCGTGTTCCGGCCGGTACGGTTGTGGCACATGCCACTACGGCGTTTGCGACGCACGATTGTCCGCATAGCCGGGGAGTGGTCGCTGGTGTTTCCGAGCCGAGGGGTTCGGATAATCGTTGGATTGCTAACTTATGTGACGAAAATTCTTCCCTGTCCGTGGAGCAACGTGATGCGCTGCGTAAATTGTTGTTGACATATTCGGATGTGTTTAGCTCCGATGATTTGGATCTGGGCCGCACATCGTTGCTTTCCCATCACATTGAGACGGGCGACGCTGCCCCTATTCGATTAAATTCGCATCGGATGAGTCCTGCGGAGCGAGAACACATTCGGGGGGCAGTAGAAGGCATGTTGGCTGCGGACATCATATCGCCATCTAACAGCCCATGGGGCGCTCCTGTGGTCTTGGTTAAGAAAAAGGATGGCAACTTGCGATTTTGTGTTGATTTCCGGAAATTGAATAAGATATCGGTGGCAGATGCGTACCCCCTGCCGCGTATGGACGACTCCCTTGACGCATTGTCGGGGGCTAAGTTCTTTTCCACACTGGACCTCTCTTCGGGATTTTGGCAGCTCCCCCTTGACGAGTCCTCACGGGAGAAAACCGCTTTCCGTACGCCGCAGGGGTTATTTCAATTTAACTGCCTCCCGATGGGATTGAATGCGGCCCCTGCCACATTTCAAAGATTGATGGAGCTCGTTTTGACGGGGTTGCAGTGGGAGACGTGTCTTATATATTTGGACGATATCATTGTCTTCAGCCGCACATTTGAGGAACATTTAACACGGCTGGAGACAGTGTTCACGAGGATGCGCTCTGCGAATTTAAAATTTAAACCAAAGAAATGCCACCTACTGCAACGGTCCGTCCGTTATCTGGGGCACATTGTGAGTGCTGAGGGGGTGTCCACGGATCCGGAAAAGATGGCGTGCGTCCGGGATTGGCCGACTCCGGCCACCGTGGGGGATGTTCGGCGGTTTTTGGGATTTGCCTCGTATTATCGAAGATTTGTGCCGGGGTTTGCGACGATTGCGAGGCCCTTGCATCTCCTTACGGGTAAAGGGCGGAAGGTCGGTTCACCGCATTACGCTTTGGTATTGTTCAGCCGAGGTCGGCTGGGTTTTTTCTACGGGGGAGGGTGGTGTAATGCGGGCGTAAGCGACCTTCCGGATGTGACGTCACGGGGAGGCGGAGCCAGGTGACGTGGGTGAAAAGGTTGGGGTCCTTAAGTGGGTAAACCGGAAGGAGAAGGCAGTCGGGGTGTGAATAGAAAAGAGTGGGGCCGCGCGGGCGAACGTGAGGAGGGGGCACCGTTGGCCAGCGGGAGCCAACCCCGGAGAATAGCAGGGAGCTAAAGGGTGGTGAGAAGCTGCGGAGAGTACAGCCAGGAAGGCTGTGTGTTAGAGGCAGCGGTGTGGCTGCAGAGAGTCGCAGGAGCAGGAAGGCTGTGTGTTAGAGGCAGCGGTGTGGCTGCAGAGAGTCGCAGGAGCAGGAAGGCTGTGTGTCGGAGGCAGCGGTGTGGCTGCAGAGAGTCGCAGGAGCGACGAAGAGAGAGAGAGAGAGAGACAGCACGAGGCTGTCAGCGCTGCGGAGTAAGCAAAAGGGAGAAGAGCAGCAGCGATTACAGCCAGGGGGGCTGAGAGTGAGTAACAGCAGCGGAGCTGCTGTGGGGGCTACAGGAGCGACAGAGGCCAACAGAGGGGCTGCTGGTGGAGAAGAGAGAGACATCGGAGTCAGCACTGTGGGGACTGAGCAAAGAGGAGACAGCCGTGTGGGTAATACAGTACGGACCAAATAAAGGACACTGAGCCAGAGATCGTGGTCAAGTCTTTTATTACACATCCATGGGAAATTGCTGCCCTCTTACTTTGTGGACTGGAGGTCACTTCCAAGGGATCTCATGGCACTCAACACTCCGTCGACAGGTCAATGAGTACCTTAGCTCCACAGCTGCCCCATGCACTTACGACCCCTCTCGTGCACACAACCCACTCCCAGCTGCAGACACAGCAAGCAGGGGCGCAACTGTGGGGGAAATGTGGGCAGCGTTATGCGACGCATAGGGTCCCAGCCGGCCACAAGCCTGTCCCAAATCAACAGGTCGACAAATACAAGCAATGTTAAGAAAATTTATTTGAAAATAATTAACAATTACCTGCGGTCTATCATGGACCAAGCACCATGATTAACGCGTCTGGCTGTCATATCAAGAGACGCCTAATAACTTATTTGTGAGCATTGTAACTTTAAATATGTTTTTTTTTATTAATACTGTCATTGTGACACTGTCTTCCTTTAAAACCAATACACGGTGCAACTAAAAATAAATATTGAGCGTTATAGCCTAACGTATTATTGTATTGTAACTACGGGTTCAAAAACCATCCTTAGTTAGTTCAGTAAAAGTGAGTCGGTAGAAAGGAGGGGGGCCCACAATGGGATCTTGCATTGCCCGCTCCCCCCCTGTTGAAATAGGGACCTGCGCCCCTGACAGCAAGCCAAGCAGCTGCGTGTGACAGGACGGGTTTGTAATGGTATTCAGTTTTCAGTAAACACAGCAGTTTCACTGAGGGAGCCTGGGGCCGATTGCCAATGATTAGCACTAATTCAGCGCCTGTTGCGACTGGAGAGGTCTACCACAGGGAGGTACCCATATCATTATGCCAAGCCACGTGTCTGTCGCCTCTCCATGTGGATCTATTAATTATAAAAGCCTGCGGTGGATTGAACATCTAAATTATGTATTTGTTTTCCTAATCATTTGGCCGTTTTGATTCTGTGTGGTTGGGTGGTAGAGAAGTATCGCACTGCCCAAGGATAGCAAGGCACCCCAGGGACAAGAGAACAAAGGACATGCCACAGGCGGCAACATGAAGTGAACATCACACTGCGGTCGTGTGGGGCGTTAGAGCACATCTGTGCAATGCGCATTCGCAGTGATCACAATGAATGCATCTAAGCAATGCTCATGAATGCACCATTTTCTTAACAGATGGGTCAATGCATTATTCAAAAGTGGTACCATCTGAAATGTAAGCATTAGCAGTTTAGCAACACACTTTTATAAAATCGTGGTGATTGATTCTACATACAACATTGAGAAAAATAAGGAAGAGATTCTGCTGAATTGTAATTATTCTAGTCAATCAAAATGTACGTGGTTAAAACGCCCAGTGGTTAGTTTTAATTGCCACTGAGCCTAATAAATTGAGGTCACCAGTTCAATTCCCACAGCCTCCTGTGTTTTTTTAAGGAACCGCAGACAGGTGCCATCTGCTGTAAGGAGGATGTTGAAGAGTGAACGACAATCTGTAATGGCAGGTCATTGTTTGACCAACGATATCATACTATATTAGAAACGCGTTTTCTGGCTGGCCTCCTGCCTGGATTCCTATCTGCCTGCCTGGAGCATGGCATCCGCATTCCACAGCTCTGACCCGGGTTCGTGCGTTACGCTGACGTCATGCCTCCACTCACACGCCCTCCACGCCGGTCGTGCATCGCGCGTCAATGCGACAATGGAGCGAGATGCAGCAGGGGGCCGGGGGGGGGGTGAAATGGAGAAAGTGGGGAAGAGGAATGATGAGGAGAGACCTTTTAAAGTCAAAGTCTCTCCTCACCAGAGAAGATTCAAGGGAAAGCAACAAGCGGTGGGTGGGAGGATTCGGGACAGATAATATAGATTTGAGACGAGAAATGGAGAGGTGGGGATAAGGAGCGCGAGGGTGAGAGTCGAGAGAGAGAAACGGGGAGAGAGGCGGAGGGATGTGGGTAAGATGCAGTGGTGGGAGGAGAGGAATACGAATAGAGAGAGAGGTAGAAGCGGAGATGGTTGGCTGGGCTGGCTGGGTGGGTCATACCAGGTTCGGAGCGATCGGGTCATGCCAGGTTATTGGAGTGGGAGCCCTTACTCAATGCCGTGTTATCGAACGTGTGTTTCGGCTCTACACGGTTTACCTCAGAGCTCTGTTTTCCAGAAAACGGGGGTAAAGTTTCGGCCATACGTGGTTTGACGCTGCTAAGACTCTCATCTCCACGTCGACAAAGAGTGAGCGGCCCCATCATACTGCATTGTTTTAGCTGTGGATGAATATCTCGTCTCATTAATCCCTTCCCACCACTCAGAATCAGGATCTGTATTTGTCCTGGAGCTATCCGATGAGCTATGAAGATCTTTTTCACACTCATCACACGGTGTCACTCCATGCGTTACCTGTGTAATAAAGGACTTCACCACGCACTGCTTGGTCTCCGTCACTCTTTATTCGGGTTAACACCCGCACCCCGCTGGTCCCGACACCGGACCAGCTGCTCCTTGCGACGCGCCCCACACGCGCTCTCTCGTCAGTCTTTCGCGCTTTCCCCGCACCGCACACCGCTGGCCGACGGTGTGCTGAAGCTCCTGCAGCCACGTGGCTGATGGCACGGATTCCCTCCGGCCACCCAACGTGGTCCCGCTTTTTCACTCCACCAACTGACCCGGAGCCCTTCCGGGCTCCCACCTATATCCCCTTCACCACGTGACCCTGTCTCCTCCCTCACACCACGCCCTTCCGAACCTTCCATATCTGGCCTCCCCATCGCGCCCTGCTGGCTCCGCCCCTAGGTTCCGCCCCCACTCACCTCGCTTCCGATTGGACCCGAGGTGAGCGGCGGATCTTCACATACGCCCCCATACTGGCTCCGCCCCACAATACCCCGGGCCGTATGATTGACCCAAAGGCCAGCAGCGAACCTCGCTTACGCTCACATTACACCTGTCAAGCCCCCTCCAACACCCTCACTGACATCATTTTAACCTTCGTCATCACCATCATCATTCATCATAAGTCACAGTTTCACTTTTCCTTAATTTTTGCCCCAATTTTAGTTTATTTGTAATAAATGACTCTTTCACTGTGTCTGTCTCCGTTGTCCTTTATTGGGTTCTTTACACTTGTCCCACACGGCCCTCGCTCAGAGCCTCCCCGCTTGGCAGCTCGACAGCTGCCATCGCTCCCGTAGCCTTTCTCCACTCCGATGCAGCTCCGCTGCAGGTTCCCTTTGTGCAGTCCTCCGGCTGCTCTCACTGCAGCTCCACCGCTGCTCCCCGTTCCTCCGTGCTCGGTCACCACTGGCCGACGGTGCCGAGTCTCACCGTGTGGCGATCTCGCCACTCTCCACTCTCCGCCCTGCGTGGCCTCTCTCTGTCTCTATTCCCAAACTCTACTCCCGTCTCTTCCGGTTCTCTCCCTTAAGACCTTACCCCTCTCTCTCACGTGACCTAACCCCTCCCCCCGTGACGTCATATCCGCGAGGCCGTTTACGCCCGCATTACATATTTACCATGTATGTTGTGTGTGTGTTGTAATAAGAATGGGGAAATCACGTACAATTATGAGTAAAAAAAAGAGGGATGGGATGATATATAATTAATCATCACCATCATCCTTCCCCCGCACCTCCAATTAGCAAGGTTGGCTACATACGGTGCGAAAGAAGTTCACCATACATGGCTGCTGATGGAAAAGGGTAAATGTGGTGTACGGCAATATTCGCATCAGCAGGCCACGATATATACGAGAGGGGGACAGCTAGGATAAAGGTCACAGAAGGGGCCCATCGGGAATCCTCGGGAACTCGCTAGTAGGTTCCAGAAAGGGAGTATGGCCAGGGCGGAGCAAGGCCACGCTGGGAGTATAAGAGGAGGCCCTGAGCTGGAAGTGGGATCCCCGTCGTGCTGTTAAAAATCATCGTCGTCACCATCTCCTCATTGTCGTCTCTGTCTTCACCATCCCAGGGTTCTGTTAGTCAGACAGCCTACCAACTGTTCTAAGTAGTGCCGCCGACAATAGGCAGTCTTTATTATAATAGTGTGCACCTACGTAGGGTGTGTATTATCCCGATGGTGCTTGTTAAATAAAATAAGTGCCTCAAAGTATTACTGTCTGTGATCTGCGTAACTACACATGTATCACGTGTATGTTTATTATTTGTATGTGATATCGAGTGGGGGGAAATCATGTTGAATTAGTTACACAAAGAGGGAGTGGAGTGATAATTTTGGACCCAGGAACGTAACCCTATTTTTCCCTTGAGATCTGTTATTTGTTGAAGGCGATTTTTTCCAAACACGCATTTTCCAGGAACGTGACCCACGTGTCCGGCGAGATTTTACTGTCATCCCCAATTAAGTACTTTGCGGTGTCACTTTTTAAAATTTGCCAAATGTTGACCTACTCTATCAAGTGACATCACGGGATCATGAACACACACTTGCAGCAGATGAAGTGTATTTTGTATGATTAATTTACCCACAGTAATGATCATGGCAGCCGCTGGAATCGAACCATGAACCTTTGCAACAAGCGGTGATTGAATGCCTGCTGGGTCATGTCACCACCCATTCATGAATTTTGGCAACATTTAGCGTCAACATTTAACCCCGAGAATCCTTCCAGCACCAGTCTAGTTTCTCAGCCTCGGACATCAACAATAATTTACCGGAATCCAAATATGTGCCAGTGAATCTTGGGAAGTATCACACATCTGAAGACCTCTGAAGTGGCATGCTTTTCATACGAGTCAAATATTCTCGTGACAGCAATACCAATTATCACACATTTCATTGGAATAATTGGTAAATACAGAGATTATCTCACACTCGACTAAAAAACATGCCTGAACTACAGCCTGCTAGTGCACGAAACTTGTCAAGTAGGTATCATGGAGTTGGATTCTTGATGTTAAAAATGTGTCCTCCACTGGTAAGGTTACCCATGGGCATGCGCTGCATATTCATGTGAGAAAGTGTAACGAGGAAGTTGTAAAACAATGTACCATTCTCCTATGGGAACTCCTGATGATCAATCGCATCTCTTGCGCAATCGCAGGCCAATGGCAAGAAACGGTGAGCCAGCACGCTCCATACCAGTGGCAGATTTGTCATATACTGTACAGCAGACTCGCGGTTATCTGCGCTAATGACGGGGAGGACTGCCGCAGATAATTCAAAATTGCGGATAAGTAAAAAATATGTATATCTTCTGCGAATCTCTATGCCGAAAACCACTGATATAGGTATACGTTATGTCTTGTGTTGTAAAATATAGATACATTTTTAGTGAGGCAATGTGTGGGCCTGATACATCACGTCGTGACGCACGTACACACACCGTTAACGTCAGTCAATCCGGTTGATTAAAGCAGGGGATAGAAAGACTAGCTGTCCCAAACCATACAAGGTGGCCTCACCGAAAAGGGAAAGAGTGACTTTTGACTTAAAGTAAGTGGGAAGGGACGACAAGGGGAGAGAGGGATATAACCAAAACACAGCTGACATAAAGAAACTAAAAACATAACTGGCGACCTAAACGAGCATTTTTTCTCTCCACCTCTCCGATCCCGGCTCCCGTCTAAAATAGGTCTAAATTATGTTTAAGTTGCACAGTTTCGTGAATTAAAACTCCAAAAATAAATGATCGGACAAATCACTCAAAATGAAGTACAACTATCGATTTCGATTGTTACTCTTTCAATTTTGAACGAATACTAACGATCGACCAATCGATGTGCGTGCTCATTGATAATAACAATTTCCTGCTGCCACACAGAAGACTCGGTCCACTAAGTGGATGATAGCAGAGCCACGCCAATCAAAATCAGTGAAACTCCACGCCACTGTTGTTAAGATGTGCAACTACTGTACTGTAGAGGTGATCACGTGGATTTCAGATTATCCGGAGCACATATTTGTTTAATCACGTGACTTGTAATAAACATTTCCAAGAATAGCAATGTATAACTGTTTTTAGATTATTAATTTAGGCTTAAGGGAAAATCCATGCTTCATTAATTTATGTCAAAATGTCAGGTGCACGTTAATCTGCAAATCGGATAAACAGCACGCGGATAATCGAGAATCTACTATATTACAATGCTCAAAAGATATGCAGCAAAGTCACTTTGCTAGATTATATAATATACATTTTTAAAAACTAAACATTCAACAAAATATGTTTGCAAATATTTGAATCTGTAAATGTTAAAACTAAACAATATAATGCAGATGTGTAAATGTAGATGATTATAATTACCAAATGCCATTTGTAACTGAACGATACTGACACTCTTTGTACTGCAAACAGAACACCGTGCGGCCAAGCCGCCACGAGACAATAGTTGGGGAAAGGAGAATAAAGTTTATCGAGGTTCTCAAATGCCATTCTGTAGCCCCATGCGGTCTAGATTTCCATTTTGCCAATCAGCAGATCCAGTCAACGTGTAATTACCTCATTTACATTCGAATTGGAAATAAGGAAGCTGGACCGTGGCGAGCCACTCCGGACTCGTTTGAGAATTGCTCCACGGTATCGATTCATTGACTCGTACATTTTATTCAATCGGATGAGAGTCCAATGAAAAATGTTTTATTCCCTTTTCGTGGGAGGTCCGGGTGGCTGCGCTATTAATGCACAGTTAATGTTACCTCGAAATCAAATTAGTTATAGGCAGTACTCGTCCACATCAGCGATGCTGAGTGCCATGTAGATAATAATTAAGTACATTTGGTATTCGCGCCCATCCTTATTGGCGGCAAGGCTGTTGTAAATGGGGCGCTATGCCTCGCAGACAGTCTGCGGTAGTATCACAATACGGGGGCATTGCTTCAATACGGAATCCCAACCAGCAATTTGCTGATAATTATTAGAATTAATTGAAATTTGAACCATGGCGAACAATGATCTACTCTGTCCAAACGACATCACGGGATCTCCCAACGTTGAAGCGAGCCGCATGTATTTACAGTTCATACACCTGCAGTATTCAACCAGATCAGGCTGCGGAATTTAAAACGCGAAACTCTGCGACAAACGGCAAAAACACACTTGCACTGGGCCATGTCACCGAACCATCTTCTCCCGAATTTGGAAAAATTCACCCCAAGAGGACGATTACTTTGGCTTTCCACCACCTGCTACATACCCACCCAAGCGATGCTCATCTTACTGAATCTGAAAGGAGTGAAATCATCAGCCATGATCAATCCACTGCTGGATGGAGGCCTCTCCAAGTCGCCGCCACCTTTCGCACACAAAAACCGAGTACAGTATATATGTTTTTATATTTAGGTCAGCATAGCCCAGCTCTTGAGGGCTTACTATTACTGGTAGGAACGAAGTGGACCAGACCACCAATAGATTATATCGTCCGTCCGTCCGTCCGTCCGTCCGTGTATCAACATCGACCCCTACTGCAAACACTTGGCAGGACCCTACAAAAACATTTTGACTCAGTGGGGCTTTCCTGGCTTAACAAGTGCAATAATACATTATGTTTATATTCTTTGGTTATTCGTTCCTACCAGCCCACCCCGCAGGGTCCTGTTATAAAAAAAATATATCATATTACTGGCATGAGGTGGAACCACTCTTTACGAACCGTGACTGCTGCCTAGCATGGCATGAGAGACTTGTTGTCGTGGACTCCAGAGCTAGTTCAATATCCCAATACCCTGTAAGCATATTTGGGATATAATTGCAATTAAAAAAATCAATACTATATATATATTTTTTTAATTGCGTCGTACGTGCGAGTTGCATCTCAAAATGCCGACGGATTTTGTGATGAGGCGTGGGAAGCCAGACAAGCAGAAACGCAGCCAGAACCGGTGCTAACAATAACCCAGCCCTCTGTGGTCCTACAATGGGATGTTTGGCAACTTCACAAATGAGTGTTTATTCTACGTGTTGGAGGAACCGGAGCGAGTGGTAACACTCATTCCCCGTACGGATTGGGAATAAATCCACTTTTCTGTACTGCCATACCAGAAAGAAAGCAAAGTAGCATAGCGGAACCTTGGCGCCCTCAGAGTACGCAGATTGATGAATGCGTGCGATCCGCCAACCAAATCCCGACGTGCACGAATCTATTCCGCACTTTTGTAGTGGGTTCAACTGAATCGCACTCTGAGACTTCACGCGAGTCTGCAGGGTGGCGCGGAAGGGCCGCGAGGTGCGAGGGGCGGGGTGCGAGGGGCGGGGTGAGAGGGGCGGGGTGAGAGGTGGGAGGGGCGGGGTGCGAGGGGCGGGGTGCGAGGGGGAGCAGCTGGTGCCGGCGCGCTTTGCCGCCTCCTGCCTCGGCCCCGGATCGTGAGTGCTGGGCAAGAGGGGCGGTGCATCTGGCGCGCAGGTACTGCACTGTGAAATAACGGCATTTGGGGGGGTCCCACGCCATGGGGTTGGCATTGCAATCATTATTAATTATTGTGCGATCAGCAAAAAAAAAGTACTGTAAGTCACACTCAAAGCAATTAAGTAGTTTTTTTGCATAAGAACGCAGTGCCTTTAATTAACATTGTTAATTGGAATACCGCGGTATAGATCGCGTTATGTATGACACCTTTCATCAGCAAAGGTCAACAGAGAATGTTAATATCCGCGATGTTAGGTGTACAATAGTAAATGCACTTCATGTTTAGTCTTCGCACCTGATTATCTCACAAGTGGCCACATCACATTTACCACCTAGGAGTTCTTAATCTTTGTTTGTAATAATTTAATACATCACCAGGAAAGATAGGGGTCACTTGAATTCAGTGCCAACACTTTATTGTTTTTTAATCCAATTTTTATATCTCTGTAGCTTAGAAAAATGTCAGCTTCACTCTTCCTCTGCAACAGCAACCCAGTAAACATGAGAACGTTGGGCTAAAGTTGGCAGGTCGTTGGAACCGGCAACTAACACGTTGGCCCACCATTGTAAACGCCTGTGTACCCTGCCGTCAGAGCTCACGCTAACAGAGAGCACGAAGCAGCGTCTTTCGTTTTTCAACCGTCATCTGCCACCAATGGATTTTATAATAAAATAAAGAATATTTCGATTTAAAGCTTTCGTGACTGCAGGGATTCATCTTCTTGGTTCTTTCGGTAAAGTCACGTAGAAGGGAAGTAATAAAATAATAAAAATAAAACATAATAAAACAATTCTCACGACGTTTCGGCCACAACGCAAGCAGCCATCCTCAGGCGAAGAATGAAACACCCCAAGCTTGGAGCGTATATTTAAGCTGGGTTAGAGGGGGGGGAGGTGGGAAGAAGAGCGCCTAAACAAAATAATTTGCATATCAAGAGGAATTCAGCATATGGAAAATGCGTAGGAGGTGGGCGGGGGGGGTTCCAAATCAATACTATGCCCGTGCATTATGCAGGATTAGCAGCATCAAAGGGGGGGGGGAAGGGGGGGAGCATTAACAAAGGAAAGGAATGTTAATAGTATGTAGCTGTAGTTACTAAACAACCACGTAAAAAACTACAGTATAAACTGCATGACAAACTAAAGTATAAACTACATAGCATCATCAGTAAACTTACTATACTCTACAATAAGCTGAGTTACTAACAGTAAGTAATACATGAAAAATTCTACGTTGTAAAAAATTATATAATATGCTTCCATCTAAACTTTATTCTCTTACATCACACGCGTCTATACCGTACTATATACTTCCATAGGCAAAACCAACATTAAATTACATACTGTATTGCTATAAACCACCCTATACCTTATACATTTTTAATATAACACTATGTATTATTCTACCCACCCTAATGTGTATCAAAATGGTTTATTACGTCCTTCCAGTGATTGCTAAGCCAGAATCCATCTTCTCGGTTAAAATTGTCTCTGTGTTTGTAAATGTGGATCGCCTCATGTACGAATCTCTCATGATAGCCAGATGGCTTGCAGAGAACCTCTGTCTTGGAGAAGTCAATGTCATGTGAGCCCACTGAGTTGTAACAGTGATCTGCCACGGCTGAGGTGTTTGTCCTACAGTGTTTCAGGTCAGCTTTATGTTCACGGATGCGGTCCGAGACATGTCGTTTGGTTTCCCCAATGTAACTGCTACCACAGAGGCAACTTAGTTTGTAGACACCAGGGTACTGTATGTCTGGAACCACATCTTTTACAGACGGTACCAGATCACGGATTTTATGTACTGTGTTGAATCGGACCTGGATCTTGTGTTTAATCAGGATTTTGGAGATCTTTTTTGTGACCCCAGCAATGTAGGGTAAGGTGATGGTCTTGAAAGGCTCCTCAACAGGATCTTTCTTGGTGGTTGGAGTGATGGCTTTGCGGATTGTGTAGTCGGAGTAACCATTAGCCTTAAGAGCTTGGCGTACGTGTTTGAGTTCACTGGAAATGTGTTCATGGTCGGAGATGCATTGGGCTCTATGATATAGAGTCTTGATGAGAGAATTCTTCTGGGATGGATGGTGGTGGGAATCCGGTTTTAGATAAGCATCCGTGTGGGTGGCTTTCCTGTAGACAGAGTGGCTCATTGAACCATCAGGTCTCCTTTTGATTAGGACATCCAAAAAGGGTAGCTTGCCATCATTTTCGACTTCCATGGTGAATCTGATGGCTGGGTGTATGGAATTGATATGGTCGAGAAATTGGTCTAGAGCAGGCCGGCCATGTGGCCAGATGACAAAAGTGTCGTCTACGTACCTCTTCCATAAGGTCGGGCGTAGAGTCGCAGTCTGGATGGCGTCCGTCTCAAATTTCTCCATGAAGATGTTGGCTACAACCGGAGATAAGGGGGAGCCCATTGGGGTGCCCTCAATTTGCTTGTAGAAGGTTCCATTCCAGGTGAAGTATGTATTGGTTAAGCAGTGTCTCACCAGGGGGGGTACCCCAGCATTCAGTCCTTGATGAACCAAGTCTTCAATGATTGCGATGGTGTCAGGCACAGGCACCTTGGTGAACAAGGAAACCACATCAAAACTGACAAGCAGGTCGTCTGGGGACAAAGAATATTGGTAAGTACAGGAGATCTCCTTCATATCCGTGGAGATATGAGGGACCAACATCGAGGATCATATTAACCGCATCTTATTGCCTCCTTAACCGCCCATTCGACGAACACACAAACACACACCGAGACCACACATTTGCTCAAAGTTAAGTTTACCGTATGTGATGCCACAGAAGCGATGCCGCTCTGTTGGCGCCATGCCTGCCACGCCACCGCGAGAAGGCGTCCGGGCCAACACCGCTCTCCCCCCACAACCCCCCACATGAACACACACCCCCATGTAGGACCTCGAGGGAAGTCGCCTGGCCTCCAGGTTTTCACCCAGGGGCCTTCCTTGTGGGAACATTCCCCACGGTTTCCTGGGGCCAGGAAATTGTCCGACGTTCCCCAGGTTAAATAACACTGCGGCGCCGTGAAGTGACTTAACGATCACAAGTCACGGTCAGGCCACCCCGCCAACGCAATGAGAGATGCACACAGCACGGCAGGTAGGGGGGGGGGGCACGAACGGGGGCTACAACACGCATGGGGCAGGACCGCCAGGGTGATAGTTTGATTGGTCGAACAAGTGTGCTCGTTGCCGAGGCAGAGGACCAGCGGCGGCCCCTTTTATGTGTAAAGAGGGAAGCGGGCGAGCACCGAAGAAGCACACCAATGGCTGTGAAGGATCGCGGGTTAGCCGAGGAATTCTTTGATGTAGAGGATAATAAAAATGGAGAGAGGGGGCACGAGGAGTCAGTTGGTGTCCAGCACAAGTCAGGAGCAGTCAGCTTGCCGGCCACTGGATCGTCCGTGTGACGAGTCCCAGCGCGGCCAGGCCCGCTCTCAACGAGAGCAGCGAGCAGCCTCATCTCTCCGCGACTTCCCGCAGATCCGAGCCAAAGTGTGAGTACGGGAGAGAGAGGTAGAGAACGGCAGGATAATTCCGAGAGGGAATAAGTCTAAGGAGGCGGGAAAGGTTGGGCTTAAACCATTGCGAACCGATTAAACATCCACACTGATTTCGGCTTCGGGTTCCGGGGTATTTAGCATCAGACACGCTGGGAATACATCGTTAGTGATCGATAATAGCCTCGTGTGGTTTTTACGAGTGTGAGGGAATGCATGGTGGTGTAAGTGCGCTCGCCGTAACTTGTGTGGCTGGGTGCGCAGCGTCCCGGTAAAAGAAACGCTGCGCCCGAAGGACTCTGCGAGTGCGCGTTTCGTCCTGCGACCCCTGACCTCCGCGCTGCGTGTGTGGGCATAGGTGTGAGCGACGGGTTAACGCGCGGATCTTACCCTCGATTCGGTTATCGTTACGCTTGCGCTGCGCTTTTGTTTAGCGAGCGTGTGCCCAATGGGGAGCAACGGTAGATATGCACGGGTAAATGTGGGATTATTCATACGGCTATTGTTTAGATTGTGCCCAAGCGCAGTGCGTGAAAAATGTCACCAATTACTCATCACTGCGCAGAGGGGCCGGATGACGATTAAATCATTTTCTTTAATTCCCCAGTACACAGCAACACTTGTTCTAAAACACGTCCCGAATACCCGCCCCACAGCCCTTTTAATCATCTATAAAACAACCTCCAATCAACTACACGTGTACGAGTTACGTCATTGGTGTGCAGGGAGTCCTCCTACTGTTTGAGGGTATGCACGGGGAGGGTGGGTGTGAATGACCCGAGGTGGCCAAGGGCCAGCCAGGAGTTACGTCTCGCAGGGAGGAAACGGCAGCAGCGAGGAGAGAAGAGGAGGAGGAAGAGGGAGAGGAATCGGGGGGCAGCAGCCCCAACACGTACTTTCGCGCAAGTACTCACTGTTATACGAAGAGTAGCGACCTTCAGGACGACCTCTAAAGACAAGCGATCTCTTCTCAAGTTGCCTTTCTCGTGGACTTCCGCAGATAGTACAATTATAACAATCACATATTAATTCCACAGAATGAAAATCCCTGGTACAATCGTTAGAATCAAAATGTTTAATAATAATCATTAAAACATTTCACAAAATGTATGCTTCTCCATTCTCCCATGGAGGAGCAAAATGCTCCTTCATGGAATGAATAAAAGGTGACCTTAGTAAATTTAAATAATCAAATAGTTAATAATGAAAATTAATCAAAATTAGTGTTAATATAACAATTATATTTAATTAAGTAGAACGTGTTGTTTATATTTATTTAAAGTTGAGCATTTTGATGTGACGTCACATTTCTCAAACCCCCATCCCCCTCCCCCCCTCGTCACACATCGTCACAAATGTCTGACCCCCCCTCCCCCCCTAGGTGCGTGACGTCATTTATGGACGGCCCCTTGTGTCGCTGACATACAGATCTACGGCCTCTCCCTTGAAGCCCTTTCGCTCTAACGTACTCGACTTATTCATACTCAATCCCACCTCATGTGCTGTGCGCCTCGCCATAATGTCCCCACGCTTTACCAACTTCACCGTGAGGCCCAAAATTGTTTCAGTTCCACAGCGAACATTCAGACGCCGCCTCCCTGGCTGGCTTTTGTCTCTTTTATGTGTACGCTATTGAATGTTTTTTTTCACGTAATGTATTTACGATGACATTTTTTTATATGTACAAGTGTAAAAAAATTTGTAATGATAAACAACAACTAATAATATACATAGTAGAACAGACGAGGTGATATATGATAATATATCAATAATAAACACTCTTAACACAGATTGTTGTACAGTACAGATGCCCAATGGGTTACTGAGCGTCTTCTGTGCCAGGTTACGATCCGCCATCAAACCCTTTGATCCGATTTCGGTGTTTTCGATTGACGTTCTGGTTTTCAGGAACGCATCCTGGGCGTAAACCGGGGTCATGGCGGTATTGTGGAAACTAAATTGAATTGAATGCGAGCATGCAAGGAACACAACACAAACATTCAAACGAGTGAACGAATTTCGCAAGATTCACGAGAAATATTTATATCTGGACAATGAATCTGTCCCAAGCTGAGTTATGGTTACGTCACTCAACTATCAACGTTTTTTTTGTCTGACAATGAAATTGAACCAGTGCCCTGCTCAGATGATGACGACTGACCAGCTGCCTGGAAGCAGGCTCCACCACATTTTTCTCTGATCTGGATGTGACCGCGTGTGATTGGGGTACAAAACCAATGTCAGCGCCTGTCTCAAACGATGGATCTGTCTGCAGCTGAAATCGAACAGTTCATTGGCATTCCACGTGACTGGCTTTTGCACTAAACACGTTCCCGAGCTCCGCTTCCAGAATTCCAGTCGAATGTGAAGAAAGAATGCCCGAAACTCGCAATGCCCGCCTTCAAAACCCAGCGGCACCCATTGCGAGCATGTATTAAAGCTGAACGATTTGGGGAAAATATCTAATTGCGATTTTTCTATCATTGCGATTTGATTTGCGATTACATTTTTTAAAGTCAAGGTTCAGTTCAATATTCACTGTGTAATAGATTTAAAACACGTGATGGAGCATTACCATATGATACCATCAAAATATGAACTGCTCAAACCAAGGATGAGAACTTAAAATATGAATTTCTTCCAACATGTATTTATTAAAATGTTTTAATTGAAATAGAACAATAAAACATAGATCAATCGATTGGCGTCCTCTGGTCTAACACTGTTTGAGACTAGGCTCTCAAGAAAGCTGCCTCTGGTGTGGACCAATCAGTTACAATGCATATACTGTCAGAGCATGTTTTTTGTTTGTATTTTCACCACAAGTATCTGTGGTTAATAAAATGGAGTCATATTGGGAGATGGCATGGGAAACGCTGATCTGGTGTTGTATCTCAAGCGTGTTGAACTTCTTTCGCACCGTACGTAGCCATCCGTACTAATCGAAGGTGCGAGCGAAAGACAACAAACTAAAAATAAAGATCAGTTCTAAAGAAGTTAGTTTTCAGTCTAGATTTAAAAGTGCATAGCCTCCAGTCGCTTACTAATATCGGAAGAGCGTTCCAGACAACCACAGAAGCACATCTGAAAGCACGCGCAATCATTGCGCGTGTTGCAATCGAAACGTCGTGAGTTCTTTTATTTTATTTTATACTTCCGTGACTTTACTGAAAGCACGCGATATAGTAACCGTCTTTGTTCGATGGCCAGCCAGAAGCCGCTGCGAGCATGAGCGGAGTTCCCGTGGTGATGATGTATACTCTTTGACGAGATCAGCGAGGTATCGTGGTTCATTTATGGCAAGCACTTTGTGTCATGAGTGCGACCTGATTCACGGATTTGTTCAGCAACCGGAAGCCAATGCAGCTCGGAGCACGGGGCAGACTCGGTCGGGTCTCGCAGCACCCGTCACGACACGTGACAGACAATGTTGTACACGCTGCAGCTTGGTCATGTGTTTGTGCCAGACGTAGTGAGGTTGCAGTCATACTGGTAGGAACGAAGTGAACCAGCCTACAATAGATTATATCGTCCGTCCGTCCGATGTCCGATTAGGTGTAGCAACATCGCCCCCTACTGCAAACACTTGGCATGACCCTACAAAAACCTTTAGACTCAGTGAGGCTTTCCTGGCTAAACAAGTGTAACATTCCCTTATAATTCCCTGAGATAGCTTTTAATTTAAACTTTTAAATTAAAATTTAACTCACAGCGGCCTAAAGCCTACAGCTAGGCCTAAAGCCTAGAACTAGGCCTCAAACTCTCCCTTCGTATCGTACCCCCGCGTGTGTGCAAGGGAGTTAATGTTTAACAATGTTACATTCCCTGATGTTTTGAAATAGAAACATTTAAATTTAAAGCTTTTACATAAATAATAAAAACATTTAAATTAAAAATGAACTCACAGCAGCCTAAAGCCTACAGCTAGGCCTAAAGCCTAGAACTAGGCCTCAAACTCTCCCTTCGTATCGTACCCCCGCGTGTGTGAAAGGGAGTTAATGTTTAACAATGTTACATTCCCTGATGTTTTTAAATAGAAACCTTTACATTTAAAGCTTTTACATAATTAAAACATTTAAATTAAAAATTAACTCACAGCGGCCTAAAGCCTACAGCTAGGCCTAAAGCCTAGAACTAGGCCTCAAACTCTCCCTTCGTATCGTCCGATTAGGTGTAGCAACATCGCCCCCTACTGCAAACACTTGGCAGGACCCTACAAAAACCTTTAGACTCAGTGGGGCTTTCCTGGCTAAGCAAGTGTAATAATACATTATGTTTATATTCTTTGGTTATTCGTTCCTACCAGCCCACCCCGCAGGGTCCTGTTTATCGAGCCTTGTCGATACTACGCTACACGCCACCGTGTTGGCTATGTGGTCGAATGTGTCGTAGAGCCGTGATATAAAAATTGCAGGACCTGACTACAATTTGCACGTGGTGATAAAACGTCAATATCCAAACTGAGGGGTCGGATATGTGAACTGGGGGGTCGGATATGCGAACTGGGGGATCGGATATGCGAACTGATGGGTCGGATATGCGAACCGATGGGTCGGATATGCAAACCGGTGGGTCGGATATGCGAACTGATGGGTCGGATATGCGACCTGATGGGTCGGATATGCGAACTGGGGAGTCGGATATGCGAAGTGGGGGGTCGGATATGCGAACTGATGGGTCGGATATGCGATTCAGTACAGCACACAAGATCCGTGATCTGATCCCATCCGTAAAGGATGTCATTCCTGATGAACAGTACCCTGGTGTCTACAAACTGAGTTGCACCTGTGGTGATTGTTATATCGGGGAAACGAAACGACATGTTTCTGACCGCATTCGCGAGCACAAGTCAGATTTGAAGCACGGCAGGACGAATTCTTCGGCCGTAACTGACCAGTTATAATGCTGCTGGTTCTCATGATATTGTGTTCTCCGATACCAAGGTACTCTGCAAGCCTCCTGGATACTACCAAAGATTTGTCCATGAAGCCATCCAGATATACAAACATAGACATAACTTCAACCGAGAGGATGGATTCAAATTGAGCAATCATTGGAAGGATGTAATTAACCAAGTTAAACTTTAGCTGCTTTATCGTGTTAGTCATATCCATATTTCCATTCTTTTTACTCCCAGCTTTATACACTACCATCAATCATAAATTTGACGTACAGTGTTTTAATAGTGATCAGCTTAACTTACCGTTCCTATCAATCAATTCAACTTCCGCCCCTTTGTTCACGGCACCCCAATAACCCCCCCGCCTCTCCTGCATAATTATTAGATGTTATCAATCGGCTTAACTCAGCCTAGCCCCCCCCCCCCCCCTCTTAACCTATATAGTGGCGTCTCTCTATTAGCTCTCTTCACTTACTACGGTGATTTTGGCTGTAACGGTTCCACCTGAAGACAGAAGCTTGTGTTGCCTCCGAAACGTCGTGATTTAATTTCGTTTTTTCTTTTTTTTTTTGCCTACGTGACTTTACCGAAAAAAAAAACAAAGAGTATAAATCCTTGCAGTCACGAAAGTTTCAAATCTAGAATTGGTCCACACCATTTAAAAGTTTAGATGCTGAAATTCACGTCATTAAGATTGTGCCCCTTTACAAAAGTGATTTCTGGAAGCGAGGTACTTGGCTTCGGCTCAAGTAAGCGTGGGTTTGAGCCATGCCCACTGGAGCCAGAGCCAAGCCTGATCTCGAGCCATGATTAAGAATATTGACTTATGCTCAATGATCTTCTTGGTTCTTTCGGTAAAGTCTACGTGACTTTACCGAAAGAACCAAGAAGATGAATCCCTGCAGTCACGAAAGCTTTAAATCGAAATTTATGCTCAATGAGTTTAACCTGGTTTAGAGTTTATGTTAATGTACTTATACAAACTCAAGCTGTATTTGCAAGTAAAATTAATTAACGTTACAATTAAAATGTTATTGCACAATGACCAAACCACGCGGGATGCCACATCTTGGATGCCAAGTGGGCTTCAACATGGATAATGCTTGGATGAGTGACCACCATGCACAACAGGTTGTTAAAGAGTCAGAGTACAAATCTTGACTTAAAGCTTTCGTGACTGCAGGAATTCATATTATTTGGGTCTTTTGGTAAAGCCACGTAGATAGGTTCAAAGAAAATAAGAAAAAAATACAATGTTTCGATCACAACACAAGTGTTCGTCATCATAAAAATGACGAAACACAAGCGTTCGTCATCAGGAAGATGACGAACGCTTGTGTTGCAATCGAAACGTCGTAGTTTTGTTATTTTTTGTAATTTTCTCCGAACCTATCTACGTGACTTTACCGAAAGACCCAAATAGTCAAAGTACAGTGCATGGTGAGGTATGGTCAAAGTCCCCCACAACCCACATGGCATGGTGATGACATCATCCAGCAGTGGATTGACAAAGGGCTGTGTATATTCATGAGTAATGTAATCTTCGCTGTACTTTTGAAGGTATTGGGGCCAAACTGTGGACTACATTGTATATTAAACATAGATGTGGTCAACGAACATGAATTTAAGTATTTTGGTACGGCCACATAATATGGCCAAGTCTATGATGTAAGACCCTTCACCACCCGACACTGCCACACAAGTTAAATTGTCAAGCATACAAGCATTTACCCTACACATTCGTATCGTTTTAGCTCACCGGTGAGTTAAAAAACTATTCTCACGATAAAATTGAGCAATTTGATTCATTTCATTCAAAACTATGCCAAGCATCCTCAAAACAAGATGCAGGAAATCAGAACACAACCCTGAGTCAGTCCTTCTGAATTACTTCATTATTCAGCCAGACTTCCTGGAATGTATTATAGTTTTACTATGTCAGGTGTGGAGGGTATTACAACACAGATTTGGCCAGATTATTAATGAGCCTAACCTAAAAATGAATTATAAACCATCTCAGCTGCGAAAGTTCAGCTGTCAATTCAACTCCACATTCGCAGGGCGACGTACACGCGATACACTCCAGTCATGATGCTACTTTATTTACACTTACGCAGTAACAGAATTCAGCAGTGCAGATATGTTTTTCTCTTGTAAATACAACTGAGCGACAATTAAATACAAGTTATTGATGTTTAAATTTTCTCAACTTTTGCGAAACATAAAAAAAAATGGACATGCGAAACATTGTCTTTGAAAATAACAAAAAACTACGACATTTCGATCGCAACACAAGCGGTCGTCTTCAGGAAAAGGGGGGTGAGCTTCCAAGGCAAACTGTTTATAAGGGTTTTAAATGGGCGTAGTCCAAATGTCAGCAGCCAATGATAATGTAAGTGGTGGGCAGCCAACCCGACGGTGGTTCGTTTTCCACCAAAGGGCTGCCAGGTGAAAATGAGCATGTTAATGAGAAATTTGCATCTTAATGGCAGATCACAGAGCCGTAACCAAGAGGTCGGCGCGCGAAGTGGCTGTGTTAGTGTGAACCCTGTGAAAGCGCAAGTTTGAAATGGGCGTAAAGCACAACTAACATCGGAAGGTGGTAGGATGGTAACATCATAGCCAATTATGATTTAAACTGGTTGCTGACATTTGGGCTACATCCATTTCAAACCCTTATAAACAGTTTGCCTTGGAAGCTCACCTCCCTTTTCCTGAAGACGACCGCTTGTGTTGTGATCGAAACGTCGTAGTTTTTTGTTATTTTTAAATTTCTTTGAACCTATCTACATGACTTTACCGAAAGACCCAAGAATATTAATTTCTGCAGTCACGAAAGCTTTAAGTCAAGATTGTCTTTGAGTTTGAAAGAATCTGCAAGAAAATCAAGAGGACCCAGAGGCTTTACAGAATGAAACTTGTTTGAAAATGCATCTACTGTGATCTGTATTTAAATGTTTCCATTTACAGATTAAGGTTCAAGACGCTCATCAGATTACGCAATGTCTTAATGCACCATCGGATCAACTCAGCAGCTGTTCTCTTTTTTTAATAACAATCACTTGTATATTTACATCAACTCCTATCATTGATCCAAATAGAGTGAAACTCTAAACTGCAAATCCAAAAATTCTTGGCGCCCCATAGTTTTCAGAATCTCCTGTTAGCTGGGGGTGAAAATCATTCAATTCGCGAATTTCCACGACGTTTAGGAATTTTTATAAGTTGCTAAAAACTTCTATAATCCGCGGAAGCTGGCGACGGTGTGATGTTGCGTGGATTCGAAAATAGTCGCGTACCTACTTCCTCCTAAAATCCATGATCCACCGCAGTTGCAACGAAATGGCACGACCGCCAACTCTTCTGTGTTTAATGTGAAGGAGGTGGTGGGCCTCACGGGCAGGATTTAAAACTGCGAGTGCCTCGCCCGCTCGTTCAAACCTGCGCCGGTCTGTAAACACACGAGTATCTTGCTCTCAACGCCATGCACGTGCAATGCTAGTGCCACACGAGTGCAAGTTCTAATGTGCAGTGCTAAATTCAGAATTATTTTGATTAAACCAAAGTTTGGTTACATTTTAAGTTAGCTTATATTTATGTTACTTGTATGTTCTGCAAGTGTGTGCGAGTGGTGTGTTAATACAGAGTAATTTAAACAATTATGGCTAACAGTGCAGGTCTGGTGGCCGGCTAATGGAGGCAGACATTCAATCCATGTTGGATTCCAAGCCTTAAAAACATATTTTTTTAAACCCCACAGAGGATAGATGCATATTGTAGATTTGCTCAATTTCATTTTTCCAAAAAATGAAATTTTTTTCCTGGGAATTTATACAATCTGTAAATTGTGGATTTTTATATTTGCAAGTCTAAAATCCTTAACTTTTACCACAATGTTTCAGAGTATTTGCCGGTGGTGTATTGCAGATAGGATTCTTTAAAACCCTCTCCCCAAATCAGCATAGATTTTTGGAGTTTCGCTGTACCACGTTGAATCATAGCCTCATCCTGCAAATATTCAAACTCGGCCCCCAAAGTGAGGCATGAAACTAACCGTAGCAATGCGGATGCTCAGAAGGACCTTCACAGATGACAACACGTGCAGTCTTATGACCCCCATCGTCGGGCCAATCCTAAAATCCTGGGTAATGTGCCACAACTAAGTGGAAAAATACAATACAAATACACACACCTCATTTAATTGCAAGTCGGATTTGGTTTTCCTTTCTTGTGCATAACTAATAATCCTAATTTGTCACCACAATGATCCTGGAATTTGGAAGATTTGCTCATCTAGAAGAGGCTAAGAGGACGACAGGAACACCGCCTTGCCTCACCCTCTCCCGGCCACCACTGTGCTTCTGAACTCTCTCCCTCTGTGTTCATGCTTGGCTGTGCAATTGCACTTGCGCACTCCTTAAATGTACGAATTAATAATCTTAATTCCAGTGTCACGTTTTTTTTTACGTCTCACAGTTCATCAATCTTTCTTCAGCGCTTGTCCTCGGGCACGTCGCACACACGTCGTTGCTTTATGCGGAGGACGGTTCACTCGTCTGCTGGAGGGACTTGGTTTTGCTGCCTGGCAATTCGATCTGGCCCCCCTCGGAGCTTTCAGGAACTACGTCTGTCTCCTCCCCTCTTCTCTCCCCAACTGCCGCCTCGGCTTCCCCAATGGTGCTTGGTGGCGCGCGTTTAACCCCTTTCTCTTCGTTGTCCGCGCCACAACGCAGCGTCTGCAGGCCCAAGCGAATCTTCGTGTCGTAGTCCTCCTCCTCGTCGTCTTCGGTCGGCGTGAGGCCGTTCTCCCCGGCGAGGCGGCTTCCGTCCGTGGGCTCCGGTATGGGCGCATTCTCGGCGAGCAGTTTTTTGGAGGCGTCCTTCATGCGCCCCGCGTAGCTCACCACGTTGGCCAGGATGTCCTGCTCGGCTCTGCGCAGACGCACCGCCATTTTGGTGCGGTGAGACAGCTTGGGGTCCGTCAGCAGAGTGTCGTCATCCTTGCAAAAGCACACACAGGTCGTAATTTAAGACATGTAGGTTTTTGCAGCAAATATTACGATTCGTAACCATTTTTGTTTGCTTAGACACGTCATTCTCTGGCCAAATATGTGTCATAGGATCCTACACCACCCAACATGGTCACACAAATTAAATTGTCACTCAGTGGTAAAAGCGTTTTAACGCACCAAATAGTCTAGTTTCAGTTCGCCAGTATGTCGAAGACAAATTCTCACAACCAAATTTTTTAATTAGAGACGTGATGTTAGGCTTGAAACTACACCAATAGATCTTCAGGACCAGACCCAGGAAGCCAGAATACAATTCCAGAAGTCAGTTGTTTATTTCACAATTATATGATTTGTGTATGTCTATAATCGCTGCAAGTCTCCTACCACCACTCTCTCATTGACATATTTCGTTGCTTCCTCTTAGTACCTTTCACGCGACGGTCAATGGTATAGTGTATAGCAGATTGTATAAAAATAAATAGTATAAAAGTGTAATGTTTAATATCATGTATAAGGTAATATATAGTATCGTAATTGTATAGCAGTGTGGTATACAGTAGGGTGGGTAGAATAATACATAGTGTAATATTACAATGTATAGTCTAAGGTATAGGGTGGTGTATAGTAATGCAGTATATAAATTAATGTTGGGTTTGTCTATGGCAGTATATAGTACGGGGTAGACAAGTGTGATGTAAGAAAAAAGTTTAGCTGGAGGCATATTATATTTTTTGCGACATAGAATTGTAATGTATGACTTACTGTTAGTAGCTCAGCTTATTGGAGAGTATATTTAGTATATTGATGATACTGATGTAGTTTATATTTTAGTATATTTACGTGGTGGTTTAGCTGCTGCAGCTCCTTACTATTAAAATTCCTTCCCTCTATTACTGCTAACCCTACTCCCTCCCTTTGATGCTGCTAATCCTGCATAATGCACGGGCATAATATGACTTTGAAACCCACCCCCCACCTCCTACGCATTCCACAAGTAGTGACTAATCCCATATCAGCATTTCGCATAAATATGCTAAATTCCTCTTGATATGTAAATTCCTTTGTCAAGGCGCCCCTTCCCCCCTCCAACCCAGCTTAAATATACGCTGCCAAGCCTGGTGGTGCCCATTCAGACGCTGTCTTTCTGACAGACCTGTTCTTCACCTGCTTGCGTTGTGGCCGAAACGTCGTGAGAATTATTGTATTGTTTTATTTTTATTATTTTATTATTTCCCTTCTACGTGACTTTACCGAAAGAACCAAGAAGATGAATCCCTGCAGTCACGAAAGCTTTAAATCGAAATATAATCGCCTTCTTAAACAGGCTATAAAGAATAAAGATAGGCGTAACAACATTTAATTATTACACATTGGGAGGAAATTCTGGAGGTACTAGAGGTTCTAAATAAATCGTGGAGCTTGTTTAACCTGTTATTGTAACAGGGAGGAATAACGTTTAGCAAAAATATTGAGTAAGGCAGCAGGGAGGTAAAAATGTACAAAAAGCAAATATTATTGAAGAGGCGGAGGAAAAAGATACCGAGAAATAAAAACGGAATTAGGGCTGCAGAACGGTGGAGTATTCACGAGATTCTGTAACGAGTCAACATATTTCTGTACGGACTGCATAATAAAGTCAGCCATAATCTCATCCGCAGTTGTAAGGTAGTTAGCATTTCTTCGAGTCTTTAAGATGTATATAGGCGTGCCATTACACAAAACTGAATGAGCAATGGGTGTGGTTATTTCAGAGATAGATTTATTGACCATTCCATGAAAAGTTTTATCAGTGTGTAATGTAGTAACTCGGCGGGAGACGACTTCACGGGTAGCACACTCTTTATTTCACCAAACTCGTTCACAGGTGACTAACACCCACTTAGTATCTCGGGTGACAAACACCCACTTAGCTACCCTGGCGACTAACGCCCACTGAGCTACTCGGGTGACCAACACCCACTTAGCTACCCTGGCGACTAACGCCCACTGAGCTACTCGGGTGACCAACACCCACTTAGCTACTCGGCGACTAACGCCCACTGAGCTACTCGGGTGACCAACACCCACTTAGCTACCCTGGCGACTAACGCCCACTGAGCTACTCGGGTGACCAACACCCACTTAGCTACTCGGCGACTAACGCCCACTGAGCTACTCGGGTGACCAACACCCACTTAGCTACTCTGGCGACTAACGCCCACTGAGCTACTCTGGACACTCCCTGCCCGGGGTGTCCGTCTTGACTGTGGGTCCCCAGCCCGACCCACGTGGGCGTCGGACCCCGGGTCCCACAGTCTCGCCTCCGAGCCACACAGGGCCCCGGTCCCTACAAGGACGGCGGGACTAGGGGTCTCGGGGCACTAGGTCTTCAACTCCGTCTTCGATCTTCAACTGGATAACTCTCCCCGAGTGCTCTCGCGCGTCCCCCTTTATACCCCACCTGCGGACGTCGCTGCGAGCACCCATCCTATTCGACCAATCACTGGGCGCTGGCTACGATCCTGTTTTCCCACATCTCAGCGTGCCTCACCACCCACGCCGCGCCGCCCCGTCATCTGTCACTCGGCGCGCGCGTCCATACCACGCCCACAACGCGTGCCCAACCCCGCACCCCGTGCCGCCCCGTGATCCATCACTGTCACAGTCGGCGCACGTCAACACCACCACTACATCACCCCCTACCACATAGCTCGCAGCCGACCCGGCTGCTATAAAAATATACAAACCCCCCTGTGTGCCCCGTAACACAACAACAACAACAAGAACAACAACTAACGTAACAACACAACCCAACGCGAACACTACCATCCGCAACCATCAACCAATGCCACCACGACAACAGAACAATATATACAATCCGGCGAGTGACAATACCAATGTGTATGCAGAAAGAAAAATAAATGTATATATTTTTTTTTTCTCCTCGACTCGTGCAGCGTCCCATTCTTTCCGAGCGTCCCTAGAACGGGACATTACCCCGGCAGAGGGGAACACCGGGCGAGCTCGGTGTCGAAAAAAAAATGTCTTCATGAAAATTGTTGTGCCCTAGCCCGAGTCCGCCTTGCCGGTCCGTCGTACGGCACCAGACGCGGTTGACCGTCCGGTGGTGCCGGCAGTTCAGGAAGACATTGGCCAGGCATCGAGGACCCGTGCGTGCCGCGGGGTTCCGGTTCCCGACGGTCAGCAGCCGTCAAGCCCGAGGCACCATGGTTTGAGCAACCGCTAAGTCGAGGCCCCTTCTGGCCCTGTTAGACGGCCCCAACAGCACTCCCTGTGCCTCCGCACCCACCTCGAGTGGTTTCCTCAACCGAAGGGGTACCAACATTTGCGATCCCGGGGGCACCCGTACAGTCTGAGTTGCCAGCGCCGGGTTTTGTTGGGATGACTTGTGGGCCTGGTCGTCGTCCCGACGTGGTCCTGTGGCGCGCTGACGCGGGGCCCGGCACCCGGCTGCGACGTGACCCCGAAGGCCGCAGTTGTAGCAGACGACGAGGGACGTCGTAGGTTTCGGTTGCTCCAGCTTGCGGGATGAATGTGTGGGCGAACGACCTCCCGTTCTCCACTCCCCCGGACGCGATGCAGCGAAGGCCTGCTCCTGATCCGCAGCTGGCTGAGGTTCGCGATCGTGGCGGCCAGTGCCGCGTTCCCCGCCAATTTGCAGACGACCGCCGGCTTGCGCTTGAGGACCTCGTACGCGTGAATGCTCGTGGCGA
Source organism: Lampetra fluviatilis (assembly GCF_964198595.1). Lineage (NCBI taxonomy): Eukaryota > Metazoa > Chordata > Hyperoartia > Petromyzontiformes > Petromyzontidae > Lampetra > Lampetra fluviatilis. Next base: position 13,519,818 of record NC_136292.1, on the reverse strand, counting down.
TCGCCAGGGAGCAGATATCCATTTCGTCCGCCACATTGATGGGGACCCCCAACTCGTGGGCCAACGCCAGCAGCTGCTCCGTCACCATGGCGTCCTTCCCCCCCTTGTCCATGCGGGGAAAAGCTGCGTCCGCCAAGGCGAGCAGCGCCGTGCGATAGGCGAGCGTCGTTTCTCCAGCCACCTTTCGCCGATCGTAGAACTGGTGGCGACAGGTGGAGGGCGGCCCGAACACCTTCGCCATCAGGTGTAGTGCGGCCTGGAGCGTAGAGCGGGACGACCTTGCAGCAGATGTGAAGGCTGCAAGCGCGTCGTCGTCGAGCATCGCTGGCAACGCACGCAGGGCAGTGGTGTCGGACCACCCCGACATTTCCTGATGAGCGAGGAACCTTCGTTGGAAGGCTCCCCAGTCGCCCCCATCCGCCTTGAACGCCGACAGCGCGGGCAATCTTTGCTGGAGGACCCGATCGTCGTCGACGTCGGAGAGATTTTCCCGCGCTCCGCTGTAGTTGTGTAAAATGTCGGCTCGGTCGTCAGGCGCAAAATGGAGAGCTCCGGCGCGCGCTGATGACGTGGGCTGCGCTGAGCGGAGGTCTCCGGCCACGTGGTGTCCGTGCTTCCCGCCAATCGATGGCGGCCCCTCAAAAACGGCGGCAACTTCAAGACTTTTGGCGCGAAGCGCCTTTTGGCGGGATCCCTCCAACCTCGCTTTCTCCACCAACCCCGCAGCCGTTTTTTCGCTCGCCGGAACGGAGATGTCCGCCAAGACAGCGACGGCGGCGAGTAGCAACTCCGCCAACCGGGAGTGTGCGTCTTGGAGGCTGGTGTCGGAGGCGAGCGGAGCGTCGGCCATCACCGCGAAGTGCTGCATCGGCGGCAACTCCTCGTCCTCTCCTCCCGAGGTTGGTGTCCCCGGTACGCCGTCGTCTTCCCGACCTCGCTCGTGGGTACGGGTAGTCTTCCTCGTGTCCATTCTTCTTGAAGACAGGTTTACTTCTGACGCCAGTTGTAATGTAGTAACTCGGCGGGAGACGACTTCACGGGTAGCACACTTTATTTCACCAAACTCGTTCACAGGTGACTAACACCCACTTAGTATCTCGGGTGACAAACACCCACTTAGCTACCCTGGCGACTAACGCCCACTGAGCTACTCGGGTGACCAACACCCACTTAGCTACCCTGGCGACTAACGCCCACTGAGCTACTCGGGTGACCAACACCCACTTAGCTACTCGGCGACTAATGCCCACTGAGCTACTCGGGTGACCAACACCCACTTAGCTACCCTGGCGACTAACGCCCACTGAGCTACTCGGGTGACCAACACCCACTTAGCTACTCGGCGACTAACGCCCACTGAGCTACTCGGGTGACCAACACCCACTTAGCTACTCTGGCGACTAACGCCCACTGAGCTACTCTGGACACTCCCTGCCCGGGGTGTCCGTCTTGACTGTGGGTCCCCAGCCCGACCCACGTGGGCGTCGGACCCCGGGTCCCACAGTCTCGCCTCCGAGCCACACAGGGCCCCGGTCCCTACAAGGACGGCGGGACTAGGGGTCTCGGGGCACTAGGTCTTCAACTCCGTCTTCGATCTTCAACTGGATAACTCTCCCCGAGTGCTCTCGCGCGTCCCCCTTTATACCCCACCTGCGGACGTCGCTGCGAGCACCCATCCTATTCGACCAATCACTGGGCGCTGGCTACGATCCTGTTTTCCCACATCTCAGCGTGCCTCACCACCCACGCCGCGCCGCCCCGTCATCTGTCACTCGGCGCGCGCGTCCATACCACGCCCACAACGCGTGCCCAACCCCGCACCCCGTGCCGCCCCGTGATCCATCACTGTCACAGTCGGCGCACGTCAACACCACCACTACAAGTGTAAGGAAGAATACTACACGCAGGTCAAACAAGTTTATTTGAGGAACACACATAAGAGCCACTTGATGTATTGCAAAAGGTAACTATTTGGTGTCTGAACATCTTAACACCTGCTTTATTATCAGAAAGGGTAAACCCTATTCTTATTTTTCAACACTAATGAGCACGGAGGGGGTGCAGTGATGCAATGTTTACTGTTATGTAACTAACAAGGAAGACCTAGAAATAGAGACAACATCTTTGGTGTTTGTTGAAATACAGCTGCCAAGGATAAGCCCAAAGGACCAAGAGACTTAAAGTGAAAAGTAAGAATAAAACAGCACTGCCAGAGTTGAAGGATAAAAGAGTCAAAACGTTTCTTGAGAAATCTTATTGTCGTAAGAGTTTGTTTGGGGGAAATTAAGACAGCGGGAAACCGGGTCCTCAACGTGCGCAGTGGAATCAGCGAGTGAAGGCCACGGGAGTAAAAACCTTGCCAACAGTGACAGCGGAGCAGATACGCAGGCGACCGACCGCCAGTGAACGAGCGTGTTCTGGATCATCAATCACCGTGACTGCTTCGTACTGAATTTTGCCGACCACAGTGAGGTAAGAAACTGGGCACTTTGTTTGTCGACTGCAAGCAAGTGAGTCTGAACTCATCGACGTGAACACCGAAACCAACTTGACCACGCGTGCCCACCACACGCAGTGATTCCCGACCACGCATGCCGGCCAGACGCAGTGGTTCCTGACTGCGCGTGCCGGCCAGACGCAGTGGTTCCCCTGACCACGCGTGTCCACAACACGCGTGGGTTCATGACCATGCATGCCCCACCTTGTTGTTGTTGTAGGCGTGCAGAAGCAGGGAAACTCGCGTCTCCAGAAACGTCCACAGCTTGATTTCATTTTCCCAGCTGATGGGCAGCGCTGGATCTCCCAGGCGGTAAATCTTATCCATGACGTCTTCTCCAATAAGGCACACCTTCAGCTCCTCTGCAACCACAAAAAACAAAGATCCCCCGTATTGCCTTTAACAGACTATTGAGGCAAGTGCTTTGGAGGCCAGCACGATACCATGCCCAGCCGCCTTTGTCTCCCCAGTGGCGATGTTTATACACCGCACCAGATACTCATTTGGGGCTGAGTCGACCTAGGGGAGGTCCAGCATTGGTTCAGATAATCGTCACTGATGTTGACCGTGAGCGGGAATCGAACTCGGGTTGCCGGATTCATAACGCTGCGCGCTAACCGCTACACTGTCGCTCCAAACACAACCACACACACACTCGTAAGTGCTTTCAACCATGAAGCGGTATGAAGAGGGTTATATACAACCACTCTTACGGTTTATTTTTTTACGTAGTTGCTGGGGAAAACAGCTCCAAAACCCTAAAAGGTCAAGTGGCCAGGAATAAGCAGCATCATCAAAGTTGTACTGGAGTTAACACATCTCTTGAATTAAGCAAGGTTATAGTAAGAGCTTGGGAAAAGTGACGATGGGAGGGAATCCCAAAGTGGAGCAGAGCGAGGGAAGAAGCAGAAGAAGAAATGTGCTGAATAAAGTTTTTTTTTGGGTTAGATCGCGAAAATATAAATGTGCCTTTAAACCCGCCACCACCCGACACAGCCAATTAGTAAGGTTTGTCACGTACACAAAACGTGCCAATTAGTTACTAGTTCAGCACACCGGTGTGTTGGAGAGTAAGCCCGAGTACGACGTTTCGCTGGTGATTACAACCAGCATCATCAGGCGATTAGCCAGAATTGTGAAGACATTCTCTTGGTTCTGTCTTAACTAGAGCACGGTGACCGGCAGTGCGGTGAGTGGGTGGCTGAGTTGGTGAGTGGAAAAGAGCTTTAAAGCTCTTTGGACATCTGTGAAAAAGAGATTGATAGCTCATTGGATTCCTCCATTATAAATACGTTCTTTTATTCTGAGTGAGACGGTGAGTTGGTGTGCGAGTGGGTAAGTTAGTGTGTGAGTGTGTCACTTTGTGAGTGTGAGAGTGAGTGTGTGAGTTTGCGAGTGACTTGGTGAGTGTGAGTGTGCGAGTTGGCGAGCGTGTTGTGACGTGCCGTGTAGTGGTTGAGCAGTGTGAATGATACAAAACAGTCCATCCGGTTGATCGAGTCCTCAATATGGTTGAAGGACTCAATGAGTGAAATACGTTTTAAAGGCCGTGGCATCATCATGTACAGTTTATTTTGTTAATTAAAACCTCAGTCTCAAGTATCCATTCAAAAAGGGTTTTGGACGTCAGTTACTTACAGATATCTTTTTTTCCATGTGAAGAAACCAAACCACCCTGACATTTTACGGCAAACATTAAATAAAAAATCCAGTTACAAAGTTACTCAAAATAACTAAGTTACTGCCATCTACTGGTCCTTCTCTTAACCGCAGGAGGGTACTTAAAGCACATTTCTGAAGATGCTAATGGCCTACTGAAGGCTGATCTGCCTTTGGCATTGCTATGATTATGGTACTACTATCCTTTTGCCATTGGCCTAACGAACGATGCACTGCCTACAGGAGTTAGGAGGCAGGCACATATTATGGCATCTCTCACATTTCAACCCTCACTCTGCCGCCTTCCCTTGGTGATGGCATCGGGAGATTTATACTCGCCGACAATAACGGCAGCCGTCATTCGCCACGAAGTTCCGGTTGTTACATCACCACAGCGCTAAAGATCATGCGACAGGCCCAGGTATTATGGGTTAACGGACAAGACTGGCAAATTCACCAGCTGTGCTCCCCACTGTGCCAACTTGATATGTGATAGCACTGAGCACTCTGCTCATTGTTGTGAGCATTGCTCCTTCAGCTCCACTGTTGGTAAAAATGTGGGTTTCCTCTCTGTGTGAGCACTTCAAATTGGGTAGAAGTTGGATTTTTTGAAGAACACATTTCAAGTTTAAACTTTAGCTTTTCAACACGAGAAAAAATGCCCTCAAAAGATCCATCAACGCCATCCCCAAAAATGCTGCTTAACAGTTGTGCGCTTCATGCTCGGAAAAAACATATCACGGGTTTGGGAAAGTGACATTTTTGGTGGGGATGTGCCTGCAAGAGCACAGCTCATTACCCTCTGTCATGCAGAACGTGCGCAGGAAAGCGAGCAGCTGGGCTGGTATGGGCTGGTCTCCACAGTGCAGTGCAAACATCGTGGAACTGCAGACAAACACAAACTCAGTTTAACACGCAGTTGGCTTTCGCGACCAATGTTATCCCTAGAGGTTTATTTGTGTTAGATCGCGTCAATATAAATGTGTAGGACAAACAGGAGGATTCCTCCACAAATCTGGCTGTTGCCTGATGAGGCTGGTTATCGTAATTACTGGCGAAACGTCGTATTCGAATTGTAAATGTTGTGGGTTTACTCTCCAACACACCGGTGTGCTGAAGTAGTAACGAATTAGCACGTTTGGTTTGCGTGACAAACCTAACTCATTGGCTGTGCCGTGTGGTGGCGTGTTTAACAACACATTCATTGTTACGTGATCTAACCCAAAAATAAAACCTCGATCATGGAAACAAAAACTCTATCGACCACCACTAAGCTATCACGATCACAACAAAATGTCATAATTTCACAATCGGAGGACACTTGGAAGTCGATCAATACCGAGGGCAGACTTCTTGCTAATAAGGACCTTAGTTTTATCAATATTCAGACAGAAGATATTTAAAATATATGGGTTGACAAAAGAGTCATGGCAGAATGAAAAAACTGTAAACAAATAGAAATGTAAATGTATGGTACTGTTACGTGTACCCATGCATGTTTGGATGTTGGAGTGACCGTGTGGATATGTCCTCATACTGGTAGGAACGAAGTGGACCAGCCTACAATAGATTATATCGTCCGTCCGTCCGACCGTCCGTCCGACCGTGTAGCAACATCGCCCCCTACTGCAAACACTTGGCATGACCCTACAAAAACCTTTAGACTCAGTGACGCTTTCCTGGCTAAACAAGTGTAACATTCTCTTATAATTCCCTCAGATAGCTTTTAATTAACACATTTAAATTAATGAGGCTTTCCTGGCTAAACAAGTGTAACATTCCCTTATAATTCCCTGAGATAGCTTTTAATTAAAACTTTTAAATTCAAATTTTACTCACAGCGCCCTAAAGCCTACAGCTAGACCTAAAGCCTCGAACTACGCCTATCACTCTCCCTTCGTATCGTACCCCCGCGTGTGTGCAAGGGAGTTAATGTTTAACAATGTTACATTCCCTGATGCTTTTAAATAGAAACATTTAAATTTTAAGCTTTTACATAAATAATAAAAACATTTAATTTTAAAATTAACTCACGGCGGCCTAAAGCCTACAGCTAGGCCTAAACCCTAGAACTAGGCCTCACACTCTCCCTTCGTATCGTCCGATTCGGTGTAGCAACATCGCCCCCTACTGCAAATACTTGGCAGGACCCTACAAAAACCGTTAGACTCAGTGGGGCTTTCCTGGCTAAACAAGTGTCATAATACATGTTTATATTCTTTGGTTATTCGTTCCTACCAGCCCACCCCGCAGGGTCCTGTTTAATGTGTGAGAACATATGCAGAGGTGTATCATATATGTGCTTGAGCATGAGTATTGCTGATGTTTATCATTCCACTGCCTTTGCCAGGAAGGCCTTACCAAGTCTCAGGATTATTTTTCAAGAGGGTCCTACAAAGTTTTTTCAGTCAGGGGCCATGTTGCTGTGCGCAATCCCAATTGAGTAATTTGCCTTTCATTTTTCAGCATTGGGATACTTGGGCAATACCCGTAAAATTATTATGGTTTTAGCAAAGGGAGAAAACTGCAGAAGCTGGAGGAAACCCATGCAGAAAAGGGGTAGAACATACAAACTCTACGCAGAGAGGCACCCGAGTCGGGAATGGAACCCAGGCCCATGTTAGTGTGCACGCCGTCTGTGTGCGGGCATTTGCACAGAGGAGCGGTAGTGTAGCGGTTAGCATGCTACGCTACGAACCCGGCGACCCGAGTTCGACTCCCGCTCGTGGTCGACACCAGTGACAATTATGTGAAACGGTCCTGGGCCTCCCCTGGTCGACTCAGCCCCAAATGAGTATCTGGGGCGGTGTGTAAACATCGCCACTGGGAAGACAAAGGCGGCCGGGCGTGGTGTTGACCACCCATCCCCCCCTTGTGTGCCGTGCTGGCCTTCATAGCACTTGCCCCAACAGTCTGTTAAAGACTATACGGGGAACTTTGTTTTTTGTAGTTGCAGAGGAGCTGAAGGTGTGCCTTAACGGAGATGGCCATCCACCCACTCGTAGGTGCTCGCTAACAGCACTTACCCCAACAGTCTGTTAAGGCTACACGGGGGATCTTAAGTCTTTGTGCGCTTGCATGAGCACTCACGCAGGAATCCCTCCGCGCGCCAGGATCTCAGACTTCATGGCATAGAGGCGCTCGCTCTTGCTCACGCCCAGCTTGATCTTGACTCGGTCGTTTGCATTGCCCTCGAAAAAGAAGCCATTGTGGATGACAAAGTCCGCATTGGAGCGGATCCCATAGAAGATGTAAATCTGGGGGTCGAACGACATGCAGGGAAAATGTGACTGGAAAATAAAATCGACATCAACTCAACGCACAAATTTGTTTTGCTTCCCGATTGCTGATCTGATTTGATGCAGTTTCAGTTTCCAGTGAAACGTTGAATCAGATTGCTAAATGTGGCAGCGAAGATTTGCTCTTCAACTCGCCGGAGAGCTGAAGCAACATCCATCGACGCGATAAAACGTTGGACACGTGGAGGGTTTAATGACAACAATTTGGCGCTATCATTACATGGCCTAGAACAAATGTCAAATGATTAAAATCTTTTAAAGGCCGTGGAATCATCATGTACAGTTTATTTTCTTAATTATCAAAGAAAACGTCAGTCTCAAGTATCCATTCAAAAAGGGTTTTGGGCGTCAGTTACTTATAGATATATTTTTTTCCGTGTGAAGAAACCAAACTACCCTGACTTTTTTACGGCAAACATTAAATAAAAAATCCAGTTACAAAGTTACTCAAAATAACTAAGTTACTGCCATCTACTGGCCATTCTCTTAACCGCAGGAGGGTACTTAATGCACATTTCTGAAGATGCTAATGGCCTACTGAAGGCTGATCTGCCTTTGGCATTGCTATGATTATGGTACTACTATCCTTTTGCCATTGGCCTAACAAACGATGCACTGCCTACAGGAGTTAGGAGGCAGGTACATATTGAGGCATCTCTCACATTTCAACCCTCACTCTGCCGCCTTCCCTTGGTGACGGCATCGGGAGATTTATACTCGCCGACAATAACGGCAGCCATCATTCGCCACGAAGTTCCGGTTGTTACATCACCACAGCGCTAAAGATCATGCGACAGGCCCAGGTATTATGGGTTAACGGACAAGACTGGCAAATTCACCAGCTGTGCTCCCCACTGTGCCAACTTGATCCCATAGATCAAGTTGGCACAGTGGGTGGATGGCCATCTCCGTTGAATCAGATTGCTAAATGTGGCAGCGAAGATTTGCTCTTCAACTCGCCGGAGAGCTGAAGCAACATCCATCGACGCGATAAAACGTTGGACACGTGGAGGGTTTCATGACAAAAATTTTGCGCTATCATTACATGGCCTAGAACAAATGTCAAATAATTAACCAACAAGGGTAGTGATCCAATGATGGGTAAATAAAGTGTGCAATACATTTCAGCGCCATGATTGTGAACACCTGCGACTTTGCTACCATGAATACAACTTCAGCGGCTTCACAGCCTCACTGCTGCGGACATCCGCAGCAGCCATGGGTGGCGAAGTCAGAAAGACCGCACGGCAATGACCACCAGCAGAGTGGCAGCGCTGCGATGTTGGACACTTCATTAGTTTCCAAAAAGTCACAAACGTCCAATGCCATTGATATGACCACACCTTAATTCATGTCAACTTGCAATGCGCCAGCGGGCGTTATTCGCTCACTCTCGAAGGGGGAGAACGGAATTAGAGGTGCGAGGAGGAACCATAGACAAGGGGCGAAAGGCAGCAGCCAGGCAGTGAACTGCTGCCAATAATTGTCCAATCTCTGCAGTCCTCTCTCTCTATAATCAGAATCAGAATATTTATTTAGACTGGAGGAATCCAATGAGCTATAAAGCTCTTTTTGACAGATGTCCAGAAGGGGTGGGTAAGTAAGTTACTATAAAAAAAACAGTACAAAAACATTATCGTAGTGCAAAGTACAATAAATGTAAACAAATCACCCAAACACATGCTAATAAAAAAAACATCTCCATCCTATTCTTTGGGTCTATCGGTAAAGCCACGTAGATAGAAAAATAATAACGATATCACGACATTTCGATCGCAACACAAGCAATCGTCATCAGGTGAAAATATAACGGGAGAGCTGCTGAGGCAGGGAGTTATAAAGGTTTGAGATGGGTATAGCCCATGGGTCAGTGGGCGGGGCTAGAGATTAAATTTGCATGTAAATGTAAGATCGGAGAAATCTTGACACACGAAGCTGTTGGGGTGGCCATAACTCGGGTTATAGCACCTTGATGCCCATGGAAAGGGAGATTCACAGCCTTTGTGTGATCCACCAACCCTCGCCTCCACAGTGCCGGATTACAGGCCACGTGCATTGCCAAAACCGCTTCCTGCTGCTGGATGTCGGATTTGTCATAACGCTGACACGTGACTTCAACATCTGGCCTTTGGTCATCCCATTGGTCGCTGACCTCCGGGTGCCATTCCAATGCCCGTCTCTGTCGCCTGCCCTCTTCCAGTGCACTTAGGGTGTCGGATGGTTAACATGCACTCTTGCACTGGGATCAACAGCAAAGCAGGAAATATACTGCAACAGGTGCAATTGTTTTCCGTCAACGGATGAATCTCCTGTAATGTTTGCCCACTTGCACTGCTCAACCTCAGCATTACATATTCACTGCCATCATTGGCGACATCACACATGGTAACCATCACACGTCACTTTGCGTTCGTTAATGGTCAACAGTACTTGAAGCAACAATATGAGCAACGGTTGTCACGTGTGCATAAGTTTATCGAAAAAACGGACGGGCGTCTTTACTCCACGATTTGTTGCCCGACACGGCGTCGCTCGTTCGGCGCGCTCGCGGCGAGCCTGCGCCCTGTGCCATACCTGGTCGCCGGGTTTGAAGTCGCGCAGGGCAACGCACTCGCAGCGGTCATCTTCCATGTTGTAGCCGGTTGTGATCTGGAAGACGGAACACATGGGTTTGTATCTTTTGCCAGCCACAGCCTGATGTAACTGAACATGGGTTGTTACTCTTAAAGCAGAATTTCTACTTGCATGTTTAAGTTTATTTTGTTTGCTACATGATCATGTTCAGCTATCCGTACCGAGTACACACAGCAGCAGCAAAACAAATACAAAAACAACATTGTGCAACTAACAAACCTGCGGTATTCAACGGTCATAAAAACGAAATGCACGCAAATAAAAAAAAACAGTGCGGGTTGTGCTCTGTACCAGCCCATTGGTGTGGTTGCACATGTCCCACACGGGAATGAGAGCCAGGGTGACTCTGGAGGCATCCTCCATTGGGATCTGGTTCTGTCGTGTCATCACTGTAGAGACTGCCCACCTGACACACACAAAGACAAAGACCCCCCCCCCCGTATAGACTTAACAAACTGTTGGGGCAAGTGCTGTTAGCGTGCACCTATGAAGGCTGGCACAGAACACGAGGGGATGGGTGGCCAGCACCACGCCCGGCCACCTTTGTGTTCCGAAGTGGCTATGTTTACACACCGCACCAGATAGTCATTTGAGGCTGAGTTGACCTAGGGGAGGGCGAGGGCCGTTTCAGATATTCGTCATTGGTGTTGGCCATGAGCAGGAATTGAACTCGGGACGTTGGGTTCGTAGCGCAGCGTGCCAACCGCTACACCACCGCTCCACACACCCATACACATGAGATGAACATCATAAAAGGATGTTACGTAAAACCAGAGGTTAATTTACTACATCTGACATGAAGGTTTTTGCAGCCAATATGATGTCTATTTAAGAAGATGGGTTAGGACAAATGGTTATTCTGACTACCAGGATCTTATTCTGACTTTAGATCATGTCCTGAAGATGCTTGGATTGGTTTCAAGCTAGACGTCACGTATCTAATTGCTCAATTTAGTTTTGAGAAATGTCCTTCAACTTACTGGCGAGCTTGTAACGAAAATAATTGGTGCATTCAATTATCGTGCACCACGTGACAATTTAATTTGTTCGGCTGTGTTAGGTGGAGGATTTATGTCCTATGACATAAATTTGGCCAGATCCTTACATGACTTAACCCAAAAATCTATTTTGAATCTTTCTATTACGTATCTTAAACACCATCATGGGCATGGTTCACGCTGGCCAACTGTGATTGTAACTGTACAGAATCAAAAATAAAATGTCATCATCCCTTTGTCAATCCACTGCTGGATGAGGGCATCCCCTTGATGCGTAGGTCGAGAGGCTTATGTGAGCATATTTTACCACGCTGGTGAAGGCGGTAAGCACAATAATGTTTGTTGCTGCACTGGCATCTGCTGCCCCCACGTGGTCCAAGTCGATAGCAAGTTCAAGTCAAGGTCCTGCTGCTTCAATGAGCATTTACAGTGCTAATCTCCCATTATAATGATTATGGTTTCAATTCCTAACGCACCGCACAATGTTCGCTCGCTCTCCTAAGAGGGACATGGCTCAGGGGCGCGACGAGGAACCACAAACGACCAGGAAAGGCAGCATCCGCGCTGTGACCCGGTGCCAAATTAACCCCCAAGTACTGCAGTCCTCAATATATTAAGGTGCTATTGGCCAATAAATTGAGTGTTTGCATGTGGGAAGAAATCGGAGTCCCCGGAGACAACTCACGCGTGCGAGGGGGCAACACTCTATCCTATTCTGATGGAAAAAGAGTCCACATTTGCCTATCTGCTCTCTGCTGGCAAATTTGGTTAGTTACAGGAATGGTTACACAACTATATATTCTACGACTGACTGTAACCCATAATGCAAAATGATTAGAATTGCTACTACTGATAAGAATGGAAAGTTTTTGAAGCTCTGCTCTATAAATATACATTTATTCAAAATGAATTTACTTTGATTAATCTGCATTATTATTCCTTCCGAGTAAAAGATTTTGGCTCTGTAATTAGTTCTTATCCATGCAAATTAGATCTATTTAATATGCATATGTGCATGTGAATTCCATCAAATACATACTAAAACAGTACAAATAGAATTGCCATTGGTAATTCATGCACAACAAAAACAACGCAAGATTTGTGCCAATGCACTTCACAATAATCCATGTTTGTTAGAGGTTAGGCTGCAAAGTAGTTCAATGCCAAAACTCTTGTCATTCAGCCTCCACCACCCGACAAGCCTGTCACGTTTAGAGAAGCTATTATTTAAACGTGCAATTGCATGGATCAATTTCTGACCAATAGAACTCCTCACGGGTGGCATAAATCTTTTCACGCTGGAATTTAACATCAACAAATCGATGCTTCGCTCCAACTCGTGAGAGCTTCATCAGGTAGTGAACTTGGAGGTCATGTGAGGCTGCCTCATCTCCACTGTACCTTCAGTACCCGCAATGACAGCACCAACTGGCGTAGGTCATTCCCGTATATTTGTCTAAAACTAAACGATTTTTTTTTATTTTACAAGGTAAGGCCCACTAAGCTATGTAGCTCCTTTTCAAAAGTGACCTGGCTATCACACATGATAGCTCAACGAAGTGGCTTATCACGTGGACATGTATAGCAGCCACATACTCTATACGCAAGTTGATTTTAAATTTTCAGGGAAAAACCGGAGGGCCCGGAGAAAAATCCACGTGACCACGGGGATAACATGCAAACTCCAAATATACAGGTGTCAGGGTCGCGATCGAACCCACAACCTCCTGTATACCAGGTGAGGCAATTAACATCTCGCCACCGTGGCGCCTCTTCGTTTAAATGTTACTTATTTCAAATGTCTTCAAAGAAATCCATTCAAAATGGAAATTTCAAATGGCTACTTTAACCCATAAGAGGTTTTTTGAGTTAGATCGCGTAAATATTGGTTGCGAAAGCCTACGTGTTAAACGGGCTACATTTAACAAGTGATTTTTTTTACAAAGACCCACCTGTAATCGTCGTACGTGAATGAATCCCTCAGAGGAAGCTTGCTGGCAGCCGGGTGATTCTGAAAATGAAAAAATGACAAAAGTTAAATGTTCCCAATTACCGCAGGAATGATGACATTTATACCGCCGTGTTTCATTTTTCGGTCGACATATTTTGTAACTTTAAATTATTCTACAATGTCTATTTATTCCGTTCCATGTTCCATTCCCTACCACTAAATTTTGACTTAAAACTTTCGTGACTGCAGAAATTCATATTCTTTGGTTCTTTCGGTAAAGTCACGTAGATTAAAAAATAAAGTGAATAAAAATATCACGACGTTTCGATCGCAACACAAGCGGTCGTCATCAGGACCGCTGATGACGACCGTCGTGATATTTTTATTAACTTTATTTGTATTGTTTCTATCTACGTGACTTTACCGAAAGAACCAAAGAATATGAATCCCTACCACTAATAAAAAGTCAAACAGATGTAAGAAATTAGCAAGGCTGTAGAGCTCTCCAAACGTAGAAGTTTGAAGGGACCAGTTTATATTTCGTGGATGTAATGAATTTCTGAGGCAACCAGAGTGGTCTGAAAAGCAGATGTGTTTAATAGTCAAGTCCACTAATTTCCTGCTCAAATGAGCACCGAGGGCGGTGCCCATCTGCAATTTACCGCCCCAAGCCAGTGGTGAAAATTCCACAAGCCTATGGCAGGAGCGAGTTCATCCATAGGACAACAGCTGGTAACTTCCCTACAGAATAGTATTCATAAACTTGACCCTGCAGGGATGATGGGATGAGTCAACCCCCAAGATTTTTACGAGAAATCGTCGGATTACGAGTCGCTAGCTCGACCCGGTGAGCTTCACTGCGATTAATAAAAGTGTAGAATTACTAACAGAATCGTGTCTATACGGCAAAACGTCCCACAAACACTTTCAGACGTGGGATAATTTATTAACAAAAAAGTTTTTTTATAAAAACAAATGAGACCAAAACCAAATCACAGTTTGGACCCACACGGGTGCAAGTCTCACCTGCATGAGGCGGTAGAAGTAGGCGTACTGGCGAGCGATGCTCTTGTACTGAGCAAGCACGTCAGGGAGCGCCTGCGTGGCTCGGAAGTACGCCAGCTCATCGGCCTGGCAGTATAACGGAGTGTCGTAGGTGGATGGGAGCGAGCGAATATAAGGCTGCCAGAAAGAAGAGGGGTTGGCACGTTCGCACAGCAACTGCAGCGCCAGTGCCACGTTCCCCATCGCCTGCATGACGCGGTCTTCTGCCAGCAGGGGACCTGGGCGCACGCGAGGGCAACACGGGCACACGTGGAGGTGCATACACGTGCCAATAAGCACAGGGACCTAACAGAGAGATGAGGAAACTCAAACAAAGCGAAGACATCATTCGTCTCATCCAGACTGTGTTCAGCCACCACGCTGCAGGTCACAACACTTCTCCGCATCTTCCCTCGCACTTCTCCACTTTGGAATTGCCTCCCATTATCGTCCCGTTTACAAAAGCTATTATAACTTTGCTCAATGAAAAATAAAACGTGTTAAGTTTTATCCTGAACAACCTTCATCATGCTATTTGTTGCCGGTCATTTGAGGTTTTTGGCCCATGCTCAGCAACCCCGATTAAAAATTATAATGAGGTCTCCTAATTACCTTAGCCATGCCGGAGACGACAGAGCTTACCGAGAACAGAGGACTTCACAGATTCAGCCGTCATCATCATTCGGCGTGGGATCCACAGGAACAACTCGTCCGCCTGTGCGAGGCGCGCACACACGCATGCACACACACAAACATGTTCACGCACAGGCAAAACCCCGTAGCCAGACGCGCACACACTGGAGACGTAACAAAACAACAACGTTTCAGTCCACCTGTGAGATGCATTTGAACATCTCACATATGAACATCTCACTTATGAACACAGATAGGTGCACCGCATATGACAGCAAGCTACATGTACATCCACCTCTTTTATTACAACAATGCTATGAGAAATAGTATAAATTATATTGAACAATGTTTCGTATACAATGTAATGAACAAACGTGGTTGTTTTTATTGCTTTGTTTGTGAATGTGCGGGCATACGAGTCTCTGCAAATGAGGCATGTAAGTAAGACTGTCCGTAAAGCACGGCACCTTCCTTCATGATAGCCTTGCGCTATAAGAATTCCGCAAATCGCAAATGTACTAAATTACTATTACTCTTTGGTTCTTTCGGTAAAGTCACATACAAAATCAAATCAAATTACTACTATAATAGCCCAGAAATGTGTGTAACGCGCGTGACGTCACTCCACATGCCGCACCCCTGCCCCCCCCCGTCATTAATAATAAAATAATCATGAGCGGGTGCATTTTTACACTCACGCGGAAGAAGGTCGAGCGTAAAGATATTTATTTTTCGCAAAGTCGCTTCAAATATGACGTTTCTTTACAGAAAGTGACGGTAAAAAAGAAATATATGCAGCACAGTGCTACATTTGTATGTGACGTCACTGCAAAAGAGCCCCCCCCCCAAAATCAATACCATCATAAGCAAGACTTTTTTTATGCAAATTCGCTTTAAATGTTACGTTTCTTTATTTAAAGTTAATCAAATAAATAATTCTACGCAGCAACAAAGTGTATTTGGTGTCTTTATTTATTTCTTCAGCACTTTAAACAAAAGGTAAGTCTAATATTTTTGCTTCTAAATTATGATAAAATATATACATTTCTCTGTGATTTTCCAGACATTTAATCGAATAAAAATGTATTACAACCCTAGCGAGCGAAAGCAGAAGAAAATAAAGTATCAGAGCAGTGATTTTGAACTAATTGAAGGCGAGTTTTAAATGCAGTGCTACAGTGACATGAAGTGAGGTGTTTTATGACAGAGTTTGTGCAATAATCACTGCCATTAATACAGTGCTACAGTGAAATTCAGTGTAGTGTTTGATGACAGTATTTCGTGTAAGATTCACTGCCATTAAATTTACACAAGATACAATTATACTCTGCTCAATTTTTTCGTAAATATTACAGCTTCCGTCCTAGGACGGGCAAAAGGCTAGTAATAATAGAATACGACGTTTCGCTTGCAAGCAACCATCATCAGGTAAGAATTAATGATAAAACACAGACACGGAAACAGCATAGGCAGACACACATGCAGAGAGAGCCACACACAAAGACACAGAGCGAGACACACACCAAGACAAACAGAAGGACAACGACTCTGTGCCGAGGCCTTAAATAGAGGGGGGAGGGGCCGGGGCAGAGAGAGGACTGGGGAGGCGGGACCAGCTGACAAACGAGGGGACAAGGAGGGAGCAGCGTGGAATTCTGGATCACAGTGGCCGGAGGAGAGACAATGGTTTAGAGCAAGAAAATCGAAAGTTTGAGAAAGCTAATTTAGTAAAATTAAGACGTGTAATGCATTGCAACACAGAGGGTCGGTTAACACACAGTTAACACATAGCCTGGTTGATTAACGTTATTCCAAAGATTGCTAAATTCGAAGAAAAGTGTGATCAAACACAGACACGGAAACAGCATAGGCAGACCCAGAAGCAGAAAGAGAGACACAACACAAAGACACACCGAGCAAGAAATAGGAAGTTTGACAACAAATTTAGCAAAATTAGAGAGTGTAATGTAATGCAACGCAGAGAGTCGGCTAACACACAGTTAACGCATAGCCTGGTTGATTAACGTTCTCCCAAAGATTGCTAAATTAGAAGTAAAGTGTGAGTTGTGAGTAAACCCTCCCCGTAGAGGTGGTTCAAACTAGATTCAAATTACTATTAATATTACATTTCTGGACTTTGTCAGAAATAACAGAAGGTGTACTTATCCAGCAGTCAATTCAACTATAAAAAAACTAAACTATTATTATTTGTATTCTTTGGGTCTTTCGGTAAAGCCACGTAGATAGAAAAATAATAATAATAATAAATATCACGACGATTCGATCGCAACATAAGCAATCGTCATCAGGCCAAATACTCTAAACGCATGTTGATACTAAACGTGTATGGAAAAACCAGAGGACCCGGAGAAAAATCCACGTGACCACAGGGAGAAGATGGACACTCCAAATATACAGCTGGCGTCAGGGTCGGGAATCGAACCCATGACCTCCTGCATACCAGGCAAGGGAGTTCACATCTTGCCACCGCGGTGCCCCTAAAATAAATCATCTTGAAACTTAATTTCTGTAAGGTGTAAAAGCTTGCACAAACACACGTGAGTATACACAGGTGGGGGGTCTGTCACACACCTTGATGTCTCTCTTGGCTTTCAGGCCATAGCCTTCATCAGCAAACGTCTCAATTTCCACGCCCTCTGCCATGATGCCATTTCCCACAGCCCAGCTCATGAACTCTTCAAAGGACTCATCACGACTACCAGCATACACCACCGACAGACCTGTGTAAAAATATTGAAACACAGATATGTGATTTACTGTTATGTTGCCCGTGATATCAGCGTCCATAACTGGACCACAGCAGCGGTGGAGTCTCGCATTTAGTCCCTCGCATTCACATGAGGCACAACAGGTAGAAATACACAAACAAGTTAGAATCGTTGATATAAAGATACTCTTTCCTATGATATTTGACATGTCTCGTTGTTGGATGTGTTTCATATCATATTAGTTATGCAGGAATGCACATTACATAAAAAATGTAATTGCCATGAGGTCCCGTGGTATAAATTAGAGACTCCAACCCGACCTCTCTGGCCTCTCTATTTACGAGCTATGAAGAAGGGCCATTACCCGAAACGTTGCCGTTTATATATTTTAACTTTTAAAACCACAACACATTATTGCCAAATGTGTTTGAGTTTTTTTTAAATAAATAAAAATGAATACTGCAGTAATTTGGGGCATTGGCAAATACAATTTTAGGCAAAAAGTATAAAGTTCAGTACGCGTACCAAAAGAACGAGCGTCACGCGTGCTTGTGCACACTCACCCTTCTGCTTCTTGCGAATCTTCTCAACGAGAACACGGATCTGCAGGTACTCGTCCCACTCCTTGCCAGGTGCTGGAGGGGGACCGCTGCACACTGGGAGCAGGCAAAATACGGAGGGCGGAAAATTTAGGAGGCACTTCTGTAGTTTGTCATTTCCACAATGAGACATATGCCATTGAGGAAGGCGTGTAAATAACGTGGCAACACGCTCGTGCAACCAATCGCCAGTAGTTGTTTTACTTAGGTGCGTCAATTCACGTTTTCAGCTTAAGCATCCAACGAGACTGCATGGGGCCCAATTCAGGAACAGGGCTCTTTCTTGCTTTGAGGAAGTCTCACGGCAGGATCTTTCACAAAAAGCCATTGCACTTAATTCGCAGCCGCATTTTGGCTTCGTTCTGCCCCCACAGTATATGCAGAGCACTGTGCATTTGTCGAGTAACACCAACCGATTGTAAGCATGTCAGACACGCACACATACACTGATGTGCGCGTGTGTACATGCACTTTGCGAAACAGTTGTAAACCAAATGGGACCTTTTGCCAATATGAAAGTGGAAAAAAGGTCCCATTTTGTAGCTGCTCACCCCAAGCTATAAATGCTCTGATAGTGCATTGTCTTTGTCCTGTTCACCTTTTGGCGATCTCTGATCTGACACTGGTGAGACCAGGCCCTAAAGAAGGCTGTCTAGTGTGTAGGCCAATCAGTTTCAAAGACAATGCATATATTATCAGAGCATATTTGTTTGCATGTTCACCACAAGTACGTGTGGTTAATGCAGACTTGATTCCTCGCAAAAGGTTTCTGATTGGTGTTTAACATCTTAACACCTCCTGTTTAATTGCTAGAAAGGGTAAAACCTATTCTTACTTATGGGAACCTCATTTGCCAGTAAAAATATGATAATTGGTTTTTTGCCATTCTATCTGGCAACAAAACTGACATCTTTTTACAAGGAGTCATGTTTGCATAGACCGCAATACCTGCAGTCATAATACAAACAAAAGACATAACTCTGATAATGTGCTAAGTGGGCTTTACCTGGAAAAATAAAAAAAGTTTTATTTTTTGTGATGTTCTTACCTTTCCTATACTTTTCACTCCTATTATGTTTTTGTATTGTTTGTCTGAGTTGTAACTTTCTTACCCCATGCTCCTACTGGACATCAGTGAAAAAGAGCTTCATAGCTCATCAGATTCCTTCTACAGTATAAATAAATATTCTGATTCGCTTGCAGGCTGATGTCGAGGCACCTCGTGTCGGCATGGGAACAGCTGTTACTGGGGGTGCCCTTAGAATGTTTTGGGATGTGACTTAAGGCGCTTTGAGTTGCTGAGCCATTCCACGTGTCACATCTACTCGGGTGGTGTGCATGGGCGAAAAGGCTCACTCTGCAGCAGCTCCGCGATGAGTCCCATCATCTCCTTGCCACTGGGAGAGGCGCTCACTCCCGCACCACCTGTCACCTTCTGGGTCTTGACACGACTTTTCTTACCCATATTGCCGGATGGGAATCTGCGCACGCACACACAAATACACACAAGGGTACACACAAACACGCAAGAATATAAATAGCATTGTACTTGCTGCAACAAGTACACTTGCATTAGTCTGTGGGTAGGGGGCAATGGTTGCTGTGCGAGTAATTTGTGGGTACATTTTCAAATGTTTGCAAATTTGAACTGAGATGGACAGTGTGCTTTTTTAATTTGCGATTATAAAAAGCAAAACTTGGCAGAACCCTCGTGAAAGAGTCACAAGACTGAGTGAGGCTTTCCTGGGTAAACGAGCAAAATCGCATGGGAACAGCTGTACCAATACCCACCACTAAGTGACGGTAACGTCACCACGGTGCCTGTGCCAGGCCAGGTGCACTTTGAGGCAGTTTCCTGTTTTGAGGCAGGAAACAGCCGTACGTACACACACACACGTGTGCACCTAAGACATCAGCAGCAGCACCACTGCACATTCTCATTGACTTACAAAGATCCCCCTAAAGCCTGAACAGACTGTAGGGGTCAGTGCTGTTAGTGAGTACCTATGAAGGCCAGCACAGCACACGAGGGGGTGGGTGGCCATTGCCTCCCCAGCGGTGATGTTTTTACACATCACGCCAAATACTCATTTGAGGCTGAGTCGACCTCAGGAAGGTTCAGGACCGATTGAGATAATCGTCGCTGGTGTTGGCTGTGAGCGGGGAATCGAACTCGGGTCACCGGGTTTCGAAGCGCAGTATGCTAACCGTTGCACTGCCGCTCCCCATATATGCACATACATATACACACGTACATTCCGACACGCGCACACAGATCTCCCAGTTCTGTTGGTGACCACCAACTGAGGGCAGAACTCATGTGTGTTAGGGGCAGCGGTAGTGGGGGGGGGGGTAGAGTGCCGTGTAGAAGCCTGGCAGCGCCACCTGTGACGCTCGTCTAAGATTTCTGGAGCCAGCTGTGCTGTCTTTTCAGGAGGTGACAGGGCAGCTGTGGAACTGGCTGACGGTACGGATGTCTCCCAGCACAATTATGTGAAGCCTAGGTTTGGCTCAATCCACCTTCATCATCCCCTCTGGGTAGCATGCCACGGTGTAGCGGTGATCACGCCGGACTCGCAATCCAGAGGTTGCCGGTGCGATTCCATCTCCCGGCGCGGCAGTTAAAAACAATGGCGCACGTTTTTCAAATTCCCCTACTGCTGTCCACCCAGCCAGTATAACATGGGTAGGTCACAAGTTAGTAAATCGGCAGGTCACGTGGCGTGTGGAAAAGTGTGGGTATACCCACCTCATCCACCACATCTGGTCAACGTGGAAGAGTAGACCAAATACCCTAAAGCAGGGGTCTCAAACTCAAATTACCTGGGGGCCGCTGGAGGCAGTATCTGGGTGAGGCTGGGCCGCATCAGGTATTTCACAAAAAAAACTTTGCTAAAAAAATCCAAACTTCTCAAATGTCATTACTAACAGTTATTTAACTTCAATGGGTTATTTTGAACATGAATAGAATATTGAAGAACATGAACGGTTCTTCTGAACATGGCTTTTCTTGCCTACTTCTTGCTGCCAGAGACCTGGCAGCGCTTCCTCTCACATAGCTGAGCCACATTTGGCTTGAGGGAGGAAGCAGTTGAGACCCTCAGTATGGCTTGAAGATGATCATCAGTAAGTCTGGACCTGTACTTGGACGTATTGAAGTTCAAGGTGGAGAAGAGCTTTTCACACAAATATGTGCTCCCAAAAAGGCACATGGTCCGCTTGAACATTCGGGAAAGCTCAGGGAAGCTGGGGTTCAATTCTCGCAAAAATTGCCCAAGCTTGTCTTCTTTTCCACTCACCTCCCTGAACTTGGCTTTGAGGTCAGAGTTGCACTGCAGGTCAATGAGCTCCATTTGAAGCACAGGAGGGGCATCTTGCACATCAAAGGAGAAGGGATCCGCAAAAATTTGAAAAGTGGCTCTGTGCGTCTTGAAGTCTGCAAATCTGTGATCAAATTCCTCCTGTAGCTTCAAAATGGCATCAACATACTTCTCACCACTGAATGGTGTGCCTGCATTCAGGATTGCCTTGCATGCTGGGAAATGGCAAAGGTTTGTCTGAGAGAGCTGGGCTTTCCATAACACAAGTTTTTTGGAGAATGCTCTCACGTTGTCATAGGCAGCACTGACGAGCTGCCCCTGGCCTTGTAACTTCTTGTTCAGTACATTCAGCTCATGCGTGATGTCAACAAGAAAAGCTAAGTCCATGAGCCATTTGGGATCACTTAGCACAGGAACAGCCACCCCATCCTTCTCCATGAAGGCTTTCACTTCTGCTCTCAACTCAAAAAATCTCTTCAAGACGTTTCCCCTGCTGAGCCAATGTACCTCGGTGAAGTAGAGCACATCCTCATATTCTGACTCCATTTCCTCTAAAAAAAGTACGGAACATCCGGTGCTTTAAGCCCCTGGATCTGATTTGGTTGATGCATTTCACAACAACAGACATCACATTGTCAAACTTCAGGCATTTGCTGCAAATTACCTGCTGATGGATGATGCAGTGCAGAACAATGGCCTCCTCCACACCCTCCTCTTCTAGTTTTCTTTGAACAAGTGCCACCAGTCCATTTTTCCTCCCTATCATTGATGGCGCTTCATCGGTTGTTATTCCAACAAACTTCTTCCATGGCAAACCGGCATTCACAATGGCATCACACAGCTGGCAAAATATCTCCTGAGCGGTGGTGTGGCCATGCATTGGAATTACTGTGAGGAACGCTTCCATCACTTCAAAATTGTCATCAACACCACGGACATATATTGTGAGCTGAGTAGTGTCAGTGATGTCTGAACTGTCGTCAAGAGCGACTGAGTATGCATTGACAAATTTGGCTTTCTCACGCAGTTGATCATAAATGTCACTTGACAGGTCAGAAATGCGCTCTGCCACGGTGTTAGCAGAAAGGCTGATGTTGCTAAACTGACCTTTCTTTTCCGGACAAACTATGCTTGCAGCCTTGTAAGATGCACTTTTTGATAAACTCGCCTTCTGTGAATGGCTTTCCTGCCTTAGCAATCATCTCACTAACCACGTAGCTTACTTCGACTGCTGCATTATTCTCTTTGGTTGCTTTCTTGAAGACATTTTGTTGCCTCAGTAGACATGTTTTAAGATTGGCAACCCGGTTGGCTCTCTCATCTCCCTGGTATTTTGCATACTCCTCAGCATGTCTAGTTGAGTAATGACGTTTGAGGTTTTATTCCTTGTGCACCGCAACTTTTTCTGTACAAATAAGACACGTCGGCGTGCTCATGTGCTCAACAAAGAAATATTGCATCTCCCACTTTTCCTGAAATTGTCTGTACTCGTCACCAACCTTTCTCTTCACTGCAGGCTTTGAAAAAGACATGATTGGGGCTATGTGACAAGATATATATTCATTCCACTTGCTGTCGCTCACGCAATAAAGTTTCAGTCAAGTGTTTAGCCAACCAGCGACGCACGGAGACGTAATTTCTGCAAATGCACGTCATTTCCGCTTTTTCCGGTAACAACAGATGCGTATATTATGGGGGGAGGAGGGTAATGCGTTCCCATCAGATTTCGTCCCCACACCCCAGTCACAGGCAGACACAGCTGTAGCGGCTGCTACTATACACGCTTCTCTGTTCAAAGCACGGGGATCTGAGCCGGGATGAGCTGTGGATCTGCGCTTTGACGCGCTCCGGTGCGCGCACAGTGGAGAGCCAAAAGAGGGAGAGGAGAAGACTATATGAGGCAGCGTCATTGTGTGACCACGGGGTTCAAATGCTGCTGGCCACTGTCGGGGCTTTCGCTGCCTTCAGTCACATCATCATATTTTTCTATACATTTTTGTGCTTACTTTGTGCCGGCGTGTTGGCTTGCCTGCGTTCCGGGACTTATTTGAGCAGATCCGGTACCTCTCGTATCGAAAAAAATATGAATATTAAAAAAAGTTTTTTAAGAAATGATTAAAATTAAATATAACAATATAATGTAATCACTCGAAAATGACGGAGCCCCTGTTGACATCGGTGGATGAATTACTAATTTGTGGCCACGCAATAACAAGATAATCTAACAAGTTATATATAAAGCTTTCTTAACAACAGCATCACAATTTCATAAAATAACAAATGCAGACTTCTAAGATGAACCAAAATAATTATGCACATCGTCATGTACAGTCTGTGGCTCGGTGCGTAAATGTCACCACCAGAGGATGAGGGAATTAAAATCATTAAAATTCATCCACACATATCAGGTGTAAATAATAATGTAAAACAGCCCAGACTGTAAAATGTAGATATTAGCTCAATGACATGTTATAAACTGCTGCGGTTTAGAATAATCCGTCTGCCTAAAGGAGCCGTGGTGTCCCTTGAATTTTTCCTTCAATTTAACAAATTGTGTGTGTTCCGTTCGTTTTCTCCGCTGGACACAGAAGTTGCCTTTGCTCAAGATGCCACTTTATTAATCACTGACACAAAGACTGATACCGTCACTGCAGTATAGCCTAAATAAGTCCCACTGCATTGTAAGTGGCATGTGTGTGCTGTTTTAAG
Source organism: Lampetra fluviatilis (assembly GCF_964198595.1). Lineage (NCBI taxonomy): Eukaryota > Metazoa > Chordata > Hyperoartia > Petromyzontiformes > Petromyzontidae > Lampetra > Lampetra fluviatilis. The sequence continues at coordinate 13,495,746 of NC_136292.1, read as the reverse complement.
CATCGTTTTATGTGCGTTCCGGGACCTGTGCTCGTCGTACCTGCGCTGTCATATGTACTTAGCGTTCCGGCACCTTGTGATTTACAAATGAAGCACTGGATACATCATGACCTGCGCGAAAGAGGGCGGAAAACTATGAATTTCACCCTCCTGCTCTCCGCACTTCCAAAGCCACTCTTTTCTCTCCCGGCTGTCTCTCTCACTCACTCTCACACGTACACAAACACACACACACACGACCCCGCCCCCCATGTCACTCACATGCATGCCGCATTCACTGGACAGGCACACAGTAGGAAACCAGAACATCATAACATTGTCCCACACAGCAGCTAACAGCGAGGTTGCTATAATATAAAACTCGCGGGCCGCACTAACATTAAACTTTCATATTAAGGTGGGGGCCACAAAATATCGTCCCGCGGGCCGCAATTGGCCCGCGGGCCGCGAGTTTGAGAGCCCTGCCCTAAAGAGTTCGCTCCAACAGAGGCCTTTCCATCAGCGGCCGTGCACGCAATGGGCACCCAGTGGTGGGCAACCATTTGCGATGAGACTGAGAGCGGACCTTGATAGCAGGGTGTTGATAAGTACGGTAATGTGCTAAAGGATACAAAGCTAGACAGAGCGACACGACAGGAGCAGACTTTAGAGGTCTCTATGGCCGTGCCATGCTGGAGGTGGGTGACAGCTGCAGCACACATTACTGGTAGTTACCCACGTTGTGCAAGTCACTGAATTTGGCTGGAAGGAAGCGATCTCTTGTTCGCATGAATATTAGTAAACTGGACTGCCTCCCACGTGTAGCCCAAAAAGGCCGCCATGGCACACGTGGGGGTATTGCAAGCAAAACCATGCCCGGCTACCTTTGTCTCCCGAGTGCTGATGTTTATACACCACACCAGGTACTCATTTAAGGCTGAGTCGACCTAGGGGAGGCCCAGGACTGGTTCAAACGTTTGCCGTTATTGGTCGTGAGCAGGAATCTAGCATGCGTCGCCATAATGGTAGAGCAATGCGCTAACCATTGCGCTACCACTCCCCCTTATATATAAACGAATACAAGCGATTGTGTCGTTGTTTTCTGTGGTTGTGTCGAACTCGGACCAGAGGGGGTACTCGCCTATGGACGTCTGTCAGTTCCCCATCATTGGTTCAAGCAAGGGTGACCGACTGCCTGTGCTATTCGCAAACACCTATAAAGGCCGGCACGGTACACGAGGGGGTGGGTGGCCAGCACCACGCCCGACCGTCGTTGTCTCCCCAGTGGCGATGTTTACACACCACACCAGGTACTCATTTGAGGCCGAGTCAACCTAGGGGAGGCCCAAGCCCGTGCAGATAATCGTCACTGGTGGTGGCCGTGAGTGGGAATCGAATTTGGGTCGCCCGGTCCAGTGCAACGCTGACCGCTACACAAACGCATCCCCACATATGCACACACGTGTGTACATATCGGCAGTAAGATTGCCATATGCAGTACACATGTATTGCATATTTTGAACTGTATATACTCTTTAATGCTTTGTGTATCTACAATTTTACTGATGTAATGTTTACTTGTGAAGCGCTCTTTGACGTTATTGTGAAGGGTGCAATTTTAAATAAAGTTGCTTGATATATATGCCCAAAAGTCGGACCGCGCCCTCGATTTGTGCCACTCGCATTGACTGTTTTCACAACCATTCTGGAACATCTCCATACTTTGCAGGTCATTTGCAGGACGTGCTTTGTTCTACACGGGCCCAGGAGGACGGCTTCATTCTAAACGCGTAGGAGCACACACACACATAAAGTTGGCCAAGTACCATTTATGTGTGTCAGCTGGATCAGAGCCAACATGGTTGGCCACCACTGCGGGTGGGAATTGCACCATGACATAATGATTCTGCAGTGGGAAACCTTTGCCCAAACCCAGCTTAGCTCACATTGGCAAAGCAAATTTGCACTTGGCTTATAAAGAGGAAGGATTTTCCTGCTGGGTGAATCAATGCCGATGTGGGTTTTTCCTCTTGGATCTTTCTGGATCCGGATCTATGGACCTGGAATCCATTCGCGTGAGTCTCAACGGAATCGCAGCAGGGTGACAGGCAAGCAGGGAACCAACAGCAGGAACCCATGATACGCAGAATGAAAAACATGAATCGGAGTGTGCATCTATATGCATACAACAGTAATACTGTTTGTGTTAATAAGAAAACTTTTATATGCTTGTGGATCCAACGTAATGTTAATTCTGGTTACTGGCCAGCTGATATCGAGGACCACAACTCAATGCCCTGGAACCAGTGTAGAACCAGTCCAATTCCAGAAAAGCATTTCAATGCAAATTCTAGCCACGAGGAATTGGGCTGCAGTACCATTGTAGCCAGCTGGATTTGGTGATGCTTAGATATCCAGAACCAACGCTGACCGATCCCAGCTATGCAATAAAATCACAGTAGAATACCATTCTATTGTACACATCTCCTGTGGCAGAATCACTCGTAGAATCACATTAATTTTAAGGTAGATTTTAGCACGGTATCACCCACAGAAGAACCGTAAATCCTGCAGAAACCGTCTGGGGTTTAGTTGTAGGAATTGAGTGTAATGGCTACATAAATCTGCCAGCTCTATTTGCTGCAGGCCTAGGATCGAATTACTTGGAGGCAGAGTTGGTGGATCTTGCCGACAGCTCACAATCTGGGACAGTAAAGTGTTTTACAGAAGGCAGAACAGCAAGCAGGATGTTGCCCTATCTTCATGGTGTTTTTGTTATCCCTTCACATGGCAGTTTTCTCCACTCCGGATTCATCCCACATGAAAATAGTCAAACAATAAAGCGAGTGGCTCGCAATTTCAAGGTTGCGAGTTCACATCCGAGTTGGGGGTTGACGCAGCCCATCATCCCTCTGGGGTAGATCGAATGAGTACCACTTGTGGAGGGGTCAACAATGGTTGTCCTGTGGAGGCTCGTCCCCATCATAGGAACAAGGAATGTCTACGACTGGCTCAGGGCTACAAACAGATGAGCACCACTTCAATGCTTATTTGAGTAGATCACTTGGATTTTTTTAATGTATTACACCGACACATTGTTAAAAAAACACATTCGCCCCGCTCCACGTGTGAAGCTGAAATTCAACTCTTGGGTGCAGTAGTAGGTGCAGTTTACCGAAGCGTCGTCATTTGATACCACGTTGCACTCTAGGATTGAGGCTATACATAGCTTGCGAGAAACAAGATGATGCCGTGCCGATCGACCGCGCCATGCCGTACTAAACCATGTCTAAACAAACTTCACTTGCTTCTAATACTACAGATTACAAGCAGAGGACTGAAAGGGCTACAATGCAAAGCAGGGTACAGCAAACCAGGGTACCACAAAGAACATATTTGAAATTCAAGGAGACTTTCATCAATGAACTAACATTATAAAAGGACTCAAGTGTCATACACGCGCTGGTTCCATTTGCACATGATGTGTGCAGCACCACAACCCGGAGACTGTAAATTAACATCATAATGTACTGGTCCATTTTCCCTGCCATGCAGTGCGATTGGACTCCACCCAGTGACAACCCGAGCCATCCTTTGGCCTTGTGGTGACAAGGGCACCAGCGCACGCGAACAGGAGAAACACTGTGCAGAGCCGGGAGCAGAAACTGTCCTAAATGCCAAACTCAGCCGCAGGCGAACTTTTGACCACCTGCTGCACCGCACCGTGCCAGCCATCACTGTGGCCAGCCATCCCTGGGGTCCAACCTGCGTCACGTCACAATTGTGCCTCAATATCCCTTCCGTGGCCTGCTCAACACAGGCACCACGGCGGCGCGACACGGGCCGTGAAGCAAGTCGCTACAAGCTTCCACCCAAAACTGTAGCGGCCAAACAGCGGTGGAGCAAATGCCTCAGCCACTGCAAGCATCATGGTGTTCACATGGGGGACGATAAGATCCCTTACAACACATGGGTGACACTGAACACTACTACTACATGGGTGACTCCGAGACCACTACTTACACCACCACCACATAGGTGACACTGAACACCACATGGGCGAGGGTTGACCACGTCTGCTCACACCACAGTGGCACCTTCAGCAGTGTCCTGCACGGACGCGAATCGCACTGCGAGAGGAGACCCCCGGGTAGATAGGGAGACGCGGTGAGACAGAGATAAGAAGACACGGGGAGACAGGGAGACACGGGGAGACAGCGAGACACGGGGACTCAGAAAGACACGGGAACTCAGAGCCAGGGAGACACGGGGAGACATGGAGACACGGGGAGACAGAGCCAGGCAGACAAGAGGAGACACGAGGAGACAGCCACAGGAGGAGGGGGGCCCGTATGGCCCCGCGTGACCCATCCCCCGGCGTCCAGGCCTCGTCTATCACGGCGCCGCCGCGCCACCTTCCCGGTTCGCGTGGCGAGCGAGAGACGCGGTGAGAGCGAGGCGAGAGACGCCACACAGAGAGAAGAGAGGGCGCAGCCGGGAGTGGGAGTCGCGGCGCCGCATTACCGAGCAGCGGCAGCAGTAGCGGCGGCTGTAGCTGTCGTAGCAGCAGCGGCGATAGCGGCACTGTATCTGTCGCACTGTATCACTGGGGTCGCACCTCGGACCCGGGGCGCGGGGCGGGGCCGGGGGGAGGGGTGGGGGCGTGGTCCGGGGGAGGGGCGGGGCTGGAATAAAGAGCGGGGGCTGGGTACCCGAACTCGTGTAACCCGCCCCCTCCTCTCCCCCCAGCCCCGCCCCTCCCCCGGCCCCGCCCCTCACATTCCCCACTACGCATGCGCAGTGCGGCATCGTCTCCCATGGCCGCCCGTGAGATTTTAGCGGTTCTGCGCTGGCGGGTCACGGGAAAAATCGATGGAAACGATTACGGTTTAATCGGTTCGAAACCGGTTTTGGTTACTGTTACCCACGCTTACGGTTAATCGTTTAAATAAAGGTGGTAAAAAGCAATTCGATTTTTTTTAAACAACTCATGTTAAAAAAATTCGTTAAACAACAAATGTTAAAAAAATTCGTTAAACACTTACGAACATAATCATAATCGTAAGTCGAACGGTTGGTAAGTAGGCACTGCGCATATAGTCAGTGTTATGGAAGTATTATTAAACTCATACATAGTGTACCTTTCTACGTAACACTTTAAAATAATAGTTTAGTAAATTAAACAAAGTACAATAACGTGAATATACAAAAATTGGGTTTTCACTTCCCTTGAGTCCTGATGTTGGCTTGCTTGTCGGAAGGGTCGTAATTAGTAACCACGATTGCACACACAAAGACAAAGACACCAACGACAACCATCCCCCCTTGTAGCCTTCACAGACTGGGGGCACGTGCTGTTAGCGAGCACCTATGAAGGCTGGCACGGCACACGAGGGGGTGGGTGGCTAACACCACGCCCGGCCGCCTTTGTCTCCCCAGTGTTGATGTTTACACACCAAACCAGGTACTAGTTTGAGGCTGAGTCGACCTAGGGGAGGCACAGGCCCAGTTCAGATAATCGTCATTGGTGTTGGCCGTGAGCAGGAATCGAACTCGGGTCGCTCCTTTCGTAGAGCTAACCTCTCTCCACACTTTCACACACACACACGTGTGCACACACACAAACTCATTACATATCTCGGAGATTCACTCAGCTGAACAAAATAGTTCTGCGCTTCAATTTGCACGTGCGAGTTCGCGTTTTAAGTTGACTTAAAATAGATATTTCATGGAAGCGGGTCCGTAAGTGCCGGCGTCTGTAAGTCGAGGACTAGCTGCAGTACTGAACAGCAGCATTGACGATGCTCGCTATCGACCCACACGTCCCTTGGATGTGACTGACTGTAACGTCCCTCTCTCCCAGCCAGCAAAACGTTTAATCTGGCCTTGTCTCCATCTTTCTCGTGTGCTGTATATCCCTGTTAATATCGATGTCTCGCTTTGTCTCTGTCTTTCTCATTTCCCTCTCCTCCCTCCACTGCATCACCTCCCCCATGTCCCTCCAGCTTGGTCCCCGCCCTTCACTCCCCTTCCCTATTCAACCAAAACACAGAGCTTACTGGCGTCTCACCTCTTCTGGCGGATCTTGTTCCCACAAACCTGCACTCTCCTTTACGTTGTGCGTGTGCGAATACACCGTGAGGATGAAATGTAGAGCTTAAGCGCACCTGTGCCTAACTTCGTACGTGCGTGTGTTTAGTTGACGGACTTTAAATGCCTCTGGCAATATTCCTGAAGCACTCCGACACTCGTTCTCCGCACCACTGTTGCTGTGCTCAGGCAGCACGGATTCCCCCTTTGTAATATAGTCGGACAGTTGGCTAAGCGGGATCATCCGCGTAATAAATCAAAATACGACAATGCCCTCGCCAAACGTGTGGGGGTCACGTTCCTGAAAAGTGCCGTGGTTGGCACTGCTCAAGTCTTGTGGGAATAGGAGGTTAGGGCAACCGCGGCCGTGCTCACACTTGTCAACACCTCGGTTGCCTTTCCCTTCACTAAACACCAGAGGTGGGACAAAGTCATTGTTATGCAAGTCCAAGTCGAGTCGCAAGTCATCAAATTCATGACTCGAGTCTGACTCGAGTCCAAGTCACATGACTCGAGTCCACATCTCATAGGTGGGACAAAGTCATTGTTATGCAAGTCCAAGTCGAGTCGCAAGTCATCAAATTAATGACTCGAGTCTGACTCGAGTCCAAGTCACATGACTCGAGTCCACACCTCTGCTAAACACAAATAAAATACACAACATCAATGTTCAAATAAACGATTAAAAACATTAAAGTAATGTTTTTTACTCTAGATTTGAAGTTTTCGTGACTGCAGGGATCCATACTCTTTGGTTCTTTCGGTAAAGTCACGTCGGTATAAAAACAGGACCCTGCGGGGTGGGCTGGTAGGAACGAATAACCAAAGAATATAAACAATGTATTATGACACTTGTTTAGCCAGGAAAGCCCCACTGAGTCTAAAGGTTTTTGTAGGGTCCTGCCAAGTGTTTGCAGTAGGGGGCGATGTTGCTACACCGAATCGGACGATACGAAGGGAGAGTGTGAGGCCTAGTTCTAGGCTTTAGGCCTAGCTGTAGGCGTTAGGCCGCTGTGAGTTAATTTGTAATTTAAATGTTTTAATTATTTATGTAAAAGCTTTAAATGTAAATGTTTCTATTTAAAAACATCAGGGAATGTAACATTGCAAAACATTAACTCCCTTTCACACACGCGGGGGTACGATACGAAGGGAGAGGTTGAGGCCTAGTTCTAGGCTTTAGGCCTAGCTGTAGGCTTTAGGCCGCCGTGAGTTAATTTTAAAATTAAATGTTTTTATTATTTATGTAAAAGCTTTAAATTTAAATGTTTCTATTTAAAAGCATCAGGGAATGTAACATTGTTAAACATTAACTCCCTTGCACACACGCGGGGGTACGATACGAAGGGAGAGTGATAGGCGTAGTTCGAGGCTTTAGGCCTAGCTGTAGGCTTTAGGGTGCTGTGAGTAAAATTTGAATTTAAAAGTTTTAATTAAAAGCTATCTCAGGGAATTATAAGGGAATGTTACACTTGTTTAGCCAGGAAAGCCTCATTAATTTAAATGTTTTAATTAAAAGCTATCTCAGGGAATTATAAGGGAATGTTACACTTGTTTAGCCAGGAAAGCCTCATTAATTTAAATGTTTTAATTAAAAGCTATCAGAGGGAATTATAAGGGAATGTTACACTTGTTTAGCCAGGAAAGCGTCACTGAGTCTAAAGGTTTTTGTAGGGTCATGCCAAGTGTTTGCAGTAGGGGGCGATGTTGCTACACGGTCGGACGGACGGTCGGACGGATGGACGGACGATATAATTAAATCTCGACGTTTCGATCGCAACACAAGTGACCGTCATCAGGCAGAACCGATACAGCAGGACAACTGCTGATTTAATCGAAAGAACCAAAGAGAATGTTTTTTACATTTAATACAGAGGGTTGGAAAGAAGAGGGACTTTGCCCACCCTCTTGGTTGCATGCTTAGGGTCCAGGATTAAGGGCAAATTGTATGCAAATAAACACTAAAGGTCAAGAAACGCGGAATAATACGTAGCAATATGACAACGTCCAGACGCTACACCAGTCACGATGCGAGAGAGAGTTGATGGTTGGAGCTGGGGAATGAGTTGATGCACGGAGGGCACGCGAATTACAAGTGCCGGTCGCCGTGCTAAACCGTGGATACACAACACTCCATACCGACGCGGTTAGCAAATTGGTATGCCAAAGGAAACCAATGGATCAAAAATACCGCGGATTTAATAAACGCGGTTGGTGAAGGATTGCTGTAAACTTAAATGCTCATCCTCGCTCTCCTCATTCCCATCCTCCCTTTTCCCATTTCAATCTCTCTTGCCTCTCCCTAAAGCTCTCTCCCACTGCTTGTCATGGTCCCTTGCTCTCCATTTTTCGTTTCACTTTCTCTCCATTCTATGCCCTTTCACTCTCTCCGCCCCTCTCATCTACAACTCTTCCACTGTCTCCCTCACCTCTCTCCTCTACCTCCATTACCTCCCTCTATCTCCCACCCACGTTTCCCTCCATCTCCCTCCCTCACTCTCTCTCCCTCACTTTATTCAATCTCCCTCCACCACCTCCCTCTAACTCGCTCCCACACCTCACTCTCCCATTGCATCTGCGTGGCTGTGGCGACTGGGACGGAGGGTGGGTGGCGAGGAGACGTGACGTCAGCACGCACGAACCCGGATCAATGCTGTGGGATGCGGGTGACGTCATCACGCAGATGCGCTCTGTGGCACCAACACCACGCTCGCCCACTTGGGAGCGCGACACCTAGGCAGACAGGAATCCACCCATGGTGGTAGCCAGCCAGAAGAAAAAAACATTGTTATATAATTGAGTACATTTGCGATTGGCACTATCATAGAACGGGGCTATAATGAAGGCAGGCGCAGCAGTGTTTCACAGTCTGCATTAGTTTCACAGTATGGGGTGTGCTGTGTAACCCAACTGAGTACAGTAATTTGCAGGTAAACGTTCAAAGTCGTAAACATTTGACCATGACGCCGGCACGCAATGGCCGACTTGTTTCGAATAAAGTTCACTGTTAAGAATATAGTATATTATGGTTATTATATCCGCAGTATTAACCAGGGTGGCCCACAGGAATCGATCCGCGAACTTCTGCAACAAGTGACGAATGCGCTCGCACTGAGTATGTGCATGCTTAGGACAGCTATTAATGGCAGACATGGATCAGCATTGATGACATGGATTTGGATGAGGGCAGGGTGGAGCACTTTCGTTCATATGACCTTGGGCACGAAGCATAACCTGCTGTGACACGGTTCAGAAACGCGTGGTCATGAACAAAATTGGGACAAAAACTAAAAAGTGCGCAAAGAAGCGTGGAGAGATGCATGCCTGGAATTACATTGAAATACACGCACGTACAAGGTAAAACTGTTAACAACGAACTTGGGCAGGACGCGTCATGGCTCGAAGCGGTCATGACCGTTTGTCAAGACTCACGGAGAAAGGCAGCCAGCCAAAGGAGGGAACGTGTCCGATTGCACGTCCACCGTAGACATGGAGCAATAAAATCGGCGTTGTTTACAGGTGCTGGGGTGGATTCATACATTTCAGGAACGCGGGAGATGGCGACGGCTTGGACGACTTTCATTCTGCAGTGGACTACAGTATTCATAACATCTGTGAAAAAGAGCTTTATAGCACATCGGATTCCTCCAGTATAACTACATATCCTGATAACTAGAAGCTATCCTGTGGTACTGGCTCTCACTCGATCCTTACCAAACACCACTTAACAAAGACTTAGCAACCACCATTGACACCAATCACGCTCACAACCTCTCCCACAATTTCAATACTCGATATATATGACTCTCCAGAAACTCACCACCTACCTTATATTCTTGCGACAGAGCTGTCAACGTTTATGAATCTGGGTTATTTTGGAAAATAATACATATAAATGACAATAAATTACAAATAATTGTCGGTTTCTTTTTTGTAATTCAACATATGTGCTATGCAAACTATGTGATTGGTTTTTATCTTATGAGCAAGGATGGTTCTAGGTGTAAATGTGAAATATCTGAGCTCCACGTTCACGCAAACTCACCTCTCAGCGAGGTTATTGAGTAACGTGTTCACTCACGTGTGGCCGCGCACCAAAATTGGAGGTGCACTGTGATTGGCCGAAAAACACGCGGGATCCAGCCGGTCAGCCAACCACGATGAGTTTCATAGATCGCCGATTATTTTAAACAGCTGACGCGCGACGTTAGTCACGCGTTATCCTGTATCGTCTAATGCAGACAATGTCCGCAAGCGTCTGTTACACATTGCTAGGAAAACCGCAACAAATCTTTAATAATATTAAGTGACGTGTGGCCTTAAAATAAACATAGAATAGGCACCGTTTTGGGCAATGGCCTTTGCTCATAACCCTTAGAGAGGCCACAGATTAAAATATTGCTGCCACATTGCATTATGGGTAGAACTGTAGGGAGGTCACTGAAACCGTAATGCACAATTCGCTTAGTGAAGCTTCCCTGGGCCCAATGCTCTTTTGATAGGGCCAGGGGAGCTCTCGGGAAATGTGAGGATTACGGTAATGTATCAAAGGCACTTGCAAATAGTTTAAGTTTCTGAACCTTGGAAGCCGGGTGGAGGAAGCCAGTTTTTACGCGTCTTTAGCCATTACAGTCCAATGTTGCAGTGCAAGGAGTCGTCGCTGCACAACACGTTACTCAGCGGGGAGTGAACCACTCACTGCAATTCACCACCTTCACCCAAGATCGATCCACTGCTGGTTGAAGATATCTCCAAGCAGCCGCCATCTTGCACACGAGCCGGTCTCATCGCTTCATCTCCTCGGTGGACGTCCTCTTGGATGCGATGCTTACCTTATCTGCCACTCCGTCATTATTCCTGGCCATGTATGTACAGTAGAACCTCTGGTCACGACCATAATTCGTTCCATAACTTTGGTCGCAACCCGATTTGGTCGTGACTAGAACCTAATTTCCCAATTGGATTGTATGTAAATACGATTAATCCGTTCCAGACTCCTACGAACTGTATATAAAGTGTTTTTAAAAAAAATTTAAGCACAAAAATTGTTACTTATGCCATATTATTCACAGTGTAATAGTAAACTAAATGTAAAAACATTGAATAACACTGAGAAAACCTTGAACAACAGAGACAACTAACATTGCCGCGTAAAGGTTTAGAATCGTTGAACAAGATGATTGTTTCGTCTGCTACATCAGTCGGTCGATTCTGAGAGAGAGAGAATATTCGTATGAGCAATTCATGTTTCTATTGAAAAGTAAGTTAACAGTAATATTTGGGTACAGTATTGTTTTTGGAAGCATTCACCGTAATATCGTATGAACGTTTACTTCACCGCATCATAGTGTGGTGGTCAAGGTTGACACAGGTCACACAACCTAGGGGAGGAGTACGTACCGGTCTGGACCGGTCCGGACCGGCAGGGACGAGAGGCGGTTGGAACCGCTCTGAGGGGAGGGGGCTGGCGAGAGCCAGGGCCTCGAGACACCCCCGCCCCTCAGAGAGGGGATATATAAGACGGCTCCCGGAGAGCGGGAGCCAGTCCATCTCATCTGAAGCTGAAGGAAGGTGCCGCTGGAGATCCTGGACCCCAAGCCTCGAGGATGCCGCCCCGCCGGGACTGAGTGGGCTGAGGGTGGTGTTAAGCGTCCCTGGGCTGAGTAGCTGTAGGCTAGGGAAGGAGAGTAGTAGGAATAGAGTGGAGGCTGTACCTCCCTAGGTTGTGTGGTTGGGCTGTTCCCCCAGTGAGTCAGGATGACTAGCTGTTATTGAAATAAAAGCGTGTGGCCTCTAAAGAAGTCTCCGTCTCATTCAAGATACTACAATAGTATGAATGATGCGAGAAGAGATTAACGGGTTTTAATGTTAGCGATTTATGTACTCAGCGCTTTCGCTCTCTAAATTACGGCTTGAATGAGGGGGGAGGGGTATGACTACACTCACAAAATTAATATCTTACTAGGAATTTTATATAACAAAAGTTATATATATAACTGTTACGCTTTGTGTTGTTTGTTGTAAACAAACAACAGGAAATTTGGCGTTTACAAAAAAAATGGCGCGGAAGGGGAAATCGGCCGCGGCCGTGTTTGATCGTCACCCGAGTTTGTGTTCGTGACCAGATTCAAAAATTTTGTGAATTTTTTGGTCGTAACCCGATTTGGTCGTAGTCAGAAGCGTTCGTGACCAGAGGTTCTACTGTATTTTAAACTTCTTTCACACTGCAAGTAACCAACCGCGCTAATCAGAGGTGTAGGAATCGCCCATCATCCCTTCTGAGCCATAACGCATTATGCCCAAGCCCCATTTACGTTTCCTAAGTTTGATCTCATTAATCTTCGTGTCCTCGTGCTCCTCTTTCTGTCGCAGAGTGTTGAATGTATGTATGTTGAACTTATTTTGCACCCTACGTAGCCAACCATGCTGCAGACAACAGACTAAACACAAATAGCAGTTCTAAACCAATGAGTTTTCAACATATATTTTAAAGTGCATAGCTCCAGTGGCTTCCTAATATCGAGTTGTTCTAAGCATGCATCTCTCTGTGTTTTGAGTGGTTTTTATTAATTTACCAATTTGCATATAGCATTACTGTACTATAGACCTTTGCAATTGTGATGCCGCCGCCGCGAAGCCGCTCGGCGGGCGCCCCATCTACGACCTCACCACCACCAAGCGACGGGGCCGACCCCGCTTCCCCCTCACCGCCCCCCACATAAACACACCCTCATACATTTCCCCCCATAGAGCTCCAAGGGGAGGTCACCTGGCCGGCAGGTTTTCACCCGAAAGCCCTCATAGGGATAATCTTCACGGTTTCCTGCGGCCAGGGAATTGGGCGACCTCCCCCGATGCTTATTCGCACCGCGGCGCTGTGACCTGGGTTGAGATTGCATGGTCACGGCGGGGGCTGTCCAGCCACCACGGTTGAAACGCACCCCCCACACACGTATCGGCAAGGCAGGTAGGGGTCCGCAGCCACGAACGAAGGGAAAAGCCAGGGGGGGGCGGCTGATTAGCATAGCGGGTGGGCTCGGGGACCGCCACCAAAGCGAGCCCTTTGTTACGAAAACCGCAGCTGATTAGCGCATGTGGACCACCGCCGGCGCCGCAGTCAGCGGCGGACCCATTGTTAGGGAAACCGGGAATGCGGCTGAACGGGCGTGGTGACCTGATTAACCCATCGCAGCCTCGTGTGGTTTGGACGAGCGTGTGCAAGCGCGTGGTGCTGTGTGTACGTACGCTCACAGCATGTGTAGTCAGTGCTCCACGGGTGTGCGCTCGTAACGTGGGTGGTCGGTGTTGAGACGCGTGCTGCGTGAGGGCTCACACCCACCGCAAACACCTGTTCCATGGCCCCTTTAAACGAGCGTTATCACCCGCTCACGGCGGCCGCGCGTGTGCGAGCAACGCCACTGCCCTCTGACCTCCGACCCCCAGCGGCCATGCGATTTCTAGAGCGTGCACAGAGGTGAGCAGTAGCGTGCGGATAGTTATTACCAATGTGTGAGGGAAGGCACGCGGAGGGGGTTCGAACGGACAAAGTGGCTAAGGGGCCAGCCGAGAGTTATGTCTCACAGAGAGGAATCGGGGGGCAGTAGCCCCCACAAATTGGTGTCAGAAGCGGTATGATCCCCCGCACCTCCAAGGGAAAGAGGCGCTTCACCCCACGCTAAGGTAAGACATGTATTCACCAGGCGAGGGATTCCTTCATGGAAATCGTTCGCCCGCAGCATGACGTGTGCTAAAGATATTAATGGCTGGACGGACGCGGAGGCGTTACAGCAGCTTAATATGCATTTGGATGGGCGGGCATCCGACTTTGTGGAAGCTTTACCTGCAAGCACACAAACACAGTGGGGGGAAGTAATACGCCGGCTCGACCTGCGCTTCGGCGCGAGTAATGAGGAGGAGGCGCAGGCGGCCTTAGAGGCGCACCGCCGCCAGCCCGGCGACGACTTTCGCGATTATGCCGAGGACGTGCGCTCGCTAACACAGATCGCACTCCTGGGGTATGCGACAGAGATAATTGAGGATCAAGCCGCCCAGAGGATCAAGCGGTATTTGGCTCGCACCTCGTGGTGGCAGCCCAATGTAGACTCTGCACGCCTTCCTTTTGACACCCTTGTCGAGCGCGCACGTGCATGCGAGAGACTCTCTGGTGAGCGCACGCAGTTCCGAGGGCGGGGACGGGAGGGCGCCGTAGCGAGCCTACTCCCAAACGAGGAAGAGGAGGAGGAGCTCGCCATCGCGGTAAGGGGACGGGCAAGGGAGCCCCAGAGACCTTGCGAGGCAACCCCGGGGTGGGTAGCCGGGATACAGACCGGCATGGGAGATATCGCCGGCCAGGTGGCCCACGTGCGCGAGGAAGTGCATAGAAATATGACCAAGCTGCAGTCCTTCATGGAGACCATCCAGTCCGAGGTGGGGGAGCTACACTCCACGGTAGGAGGGCTAACTGGAAGGTTTGCCCAACTAGAAGCAGAGTATGAGCAGCGGCGCACTGGGGGAGGAGGGAGTGGGCAGAGAGCCCACTTCAGAGCCGCCACCCTTCCCCCTGCATGCCATATATGCGACCAACGGGGGCACCGAATGAGGGACTGTCCTCAGATCGCCCGAGTTAGACAAGAGCTAAGGTCAAACAGTAAGGCCTCCCTAGAGAAGGGACCACCGGGGGTGAAATCGATGTAGCCCCGACACAAACAAGCTGTAATGATAATAGTGAGCGAGTGACTCCCACACAGATTCCAGCAACGACACCAATGAACGCGGCGACTCCTGGCGACTGGCTGCGGGAGCTGGTGGCGGGAATCACGGGGGCCACGTCCCTGGTGGAGGGGCAGGTCAACGGGCGGCGTACCTGGATCCTGCTGGACACGGGGGTGGTGGCCTCGCTCGTGAGCGCGGCGCACTGCAGCATGATCGGGGTCGACGTGAGCCGCCTGCAGGCCCCGGACTGCGCACTGCACATGGCGAGCGGAGCCGGAATGGGGCTACTGGGGAGGGCTACCCTGGAGGTCCGCATAGGCAGCCAGGTGTGCACCCAGGAATTCTACGTCTAGACTCTAAACCCAATTTTTCCCGCCTTTTTAGACATCCTCTCGGGGAATTCTCACGCTGTACTCTACCTCTCTCTCGTACTCACAGTTTGATTCGTATGGAGCTCCTGCTCCATACGAATCACGGACGTTCGAGTGGCTGGAGAGTCGACCCATCGCTGACTTGTGCTGGACACGAACTAACTCTATCTATACCTTCCCTCGCCTTTTATTGTTCTTTACATCAAAGAAAACCTGGCGCTGACCCGATGGTCTTCCCGGCCAATTAGATTGCTCTGGCTCCTCCCGCAGAGCCTTATCTCTTGCATCGGTGCTCTCAGCGCCGTCCGCATCCAGATTTCCATATCAAAGGGACGGCCGCTGGGCTGCTGCTTTGGTACACAAGCACATTTGTCCTGCCAATCAGACGCCTACCCTGGTTTCCCGCCGTTCGTGGCTCCGCCCCCTACCTGCCTGCTAACCCGTCTGTGTTGTGGGTGTCTTAACCGCGGGGGCTGTGTAGCCTCGCCGTGACCGTGTAACTCCACGTTAATTCACGGCGCCGCAGCGCAATTTTACCTGGAGGAAACCCCGGTCAATTCCCTGGCCTCAGGAAAAACCGTGGAGAATGTCCCCCCACGAGGAGGGCTCCTGAGTGAAAACCTGTGGGCCAGGCGACTTCCCCGCGAGGCTCTATGTGGGGGTGGGTGCGGGTGTTCGTGTGGGGGGTGGTGAGGGAAGAGCAGCGTCGGCCAGGCCGCTCGGTGGTGTGGGCATCGCGGGTGCGGCGCCGGCAGAGCGGCTTCGCCGCTGTGGCATCACAGTGCGTGGCGCGGTTCTGTGCCGCTTCGCTCGGGAAAAACAAAGCCGAGCCGCATTGCTCCTGAGCCGTTCGTGCCATGGGGTCATGGGGTCACGGCTCTGGCACGCTGCAGACTGCCGAGCCGCCCTAGCGACTCATTCTGTTGTTTAAGTGTGAAGGTAGATTTTACAACAGAATAACTTTTATTACGTTTTTTTTTAAATCCGTAATTGTGGAATGCGTTGTTTTTTTTCTGCCGGCCGAGTCGCCCTTTAAAAATAGCTTTTTAGCTCTACGGACTTTACTCAGTGGGAAATACACTCCTGATTCTGATTGAAAATCAGGAAAGCGTGCAGCCATCCTAACATTTAAACACTTAGGCTTTCGCGACCAATAATATCCATAGTGGTTTTTTTGGGTTAGCTTTTGGGTTTATAATTTATATGAATATATTAACTCCCCCTCCCCTCTGTTCTTCACACCTCATTGGCTCACAAGTGACTGAAACAGAAGGGAGGATTTCTCCACAATTCTGGCTCTTGCCTGATGATGCTGGTTGTTGTTGTAATTACCGGCGAAATGTCACGGTACTAGAATTGTAAATGTTTTAGTGGGTTTACTCTCCAACACTCAACCGGTGTGCTGAACTAGGAACTAAGTGGCACGTTTTGTTTACGTGACAAACCTTACTAACTGGCTGTGTCGGTTGGTGGCGGGTTTTTACAACACATTTATATCTATGGGCTATCACCCAAAAAAATACTAACATTATTTTAAAAATGAAATGATCTGCTGGAGATTGTTTGTATTAATATCACTGGTTTTAGCATTTAAAGAGCATTTTTTTTATTTGAAGGGGGGGGGGGGGGTATTTTTGTTAGTATAACCGTCACTTTATACTGGAGGTATAATTAATACAATGGGTAAAACAAACATTTCAAGAAAATGACATTTGAGAATGACTATGTTCCTTCCGTACATAGCGTTGCTCTCGTTTAGCATGATGTTCACAAGATTATAGAAATGTAGCTGCAATGTGTCGTATGATTATGCAGGTCAGGCTGCATTGCTGCATGATAAGGCTTGAATCTAGTTTGAGAAGACAGCCATCCTCCGTTGCATGGACAATTGACTAACCGCGAAAACACAGCAGTTCTTTGAATTCGTTCTACTGCTTATATCAATGAACGTATGATCAGTGATGAACGCATGGTCAGCGTGCAGAGGACCTCAGGAACAATAACCGCCCCAGTACAAATCGTGTTTTATGAATGGAATAAAGATATCGGAAGACATTTTTAATTTGGGAGTGCTGTTCTTCGTTTGTTGGCGATGTGAGCACTTTGCAAGCAGGAAAATCAAGAATCTGAGCGTTTGAGTTGTCGTCCTGGGGAGAGGAAAGTATAAGCTGGATAGAAACACGCGAGAATCGGTTATCAAATGAGCAGATGACAAGTGACTGGAAGGTAACTGTGAAATTTAGTGAGGAAATGTGATGAGGCAGATCATGAGACTTAGTGGTCTGATAAAGATGTAATATGGAGGGTTGATTAAGGGAGATAGACGTCAGAATCACATGCTATGCACATCTCAAGAGCACAAAGGATGCAGGAGTGAATTCACGTGCAGAACTGAAATAAAAGACACTCGATTACATGAAATGGTGGAATGGGAAAACTTTACTATTTATTGTATGTACACGGTGTCAGTTGTCATATAGTGATAAATCTTATTTTGCCGGTCACTGGGTAGGATTCAGCGCTTCAATGTCCTCTTTCTAACGGTAGAGTTCTCTTCGCAAACTGGTTTCACACCTCGGCACTTCCTTGAAAAAAAATGTTTCTCACGGCTCGCAGTTTTGGTCCTGGGTAGGTCACGTAATGATCTGGCCACCACCACCAGGCACAGCCAAACAAAGTAAATTGTCAAGAGTACACGCATTTAATGTGCCGCCAAATATTATTTCCTCGCCTCACGAAAAAGTTGAACAATTCTCACAACCAAATTTTTGCAGTTGGATATAATTAAACGAAGCTTTAAAATGTGATCCTGTAAATAGCCGCAGGTTTTCTCTGACATGCTGAATCGGCGGCAATGCGCTGGAGGACGCGTGCGTCGGTGTGGTTCGCTCTACCGATTGGTGATGCGCTGGTGTACTGTGTGGGGAGCGGTGGTGTAGCGGTTAGCGCACTACACTATGAACTCGGCTAACCGAGTTCGATTCCCGCTCAGAGCCAACACCAGTGACGATTATCTTAACCAGTCCTGGGCCTCCTCACCTCGGTCGACTCAGCCTCAAATGAGTGTGTAAAAACATCGCCACTGGGGAGCCAAAGGCGGCCGGGCGTGGTGTTGGCCACCCACCCCCTTGTGTACTGCGCCGGCCTTTATAGGTGCTCGCTAATAACACTTACCCTAACAGCCTTAAAAGCTATACGGGGAATATCTGTCTTCATGTTCCGTGTGTGTTGCCAGCAGCGGGCCCCTTGACACCAGGACATGCTGCGTCGGTCATGGGCATTATTTTACCTTTATGCCCTCCCGCCTGCCCCAAACAGGAAATCTGACACTGCTAATCTCTCAGGTTATTCTAAGTAGATGTCACATCTTCTACCATGTATTCTCAATATATATTTCTCAACAGGAGGTGGTTCCTGTCAGTTTTTTTCGCAGTAGGGGGGCGATGTCGCCGCTGCGTGATCCCAATCGAGTAATTTGCAGGTAATTCTTCAGCACTGGGAATGTGATTGGCCAATAATCTGTGACATTGTGTAGGTTATGTTTTTGTAACTATGGGAGGAAACGGGAGAGCCCGGAGGAAAGCCATGCAGCAGAACGGGAGGAGAACAAACAAACTTTACGCAGAAAACGTGTCAGGCCCTTCATGCCGCGAGAAAAGGGTGTTACCACTGTGCCACCCTGCCACCCTGGTTTGGTGCGGAGTGGTTACATTGCAGTGTGTTTACAGTGGTTGAATGTAAAGTGGTGTGACGTGGCATCACGTGGCGTTGTATTCCTTTGTATGTCAGTACGTGGCTTCATGTGGTGTGGTTTGTGGTTTAGCAGAGCGTAGTGTGGTGTGGTGTCTAGTTGAGTAGAGTGTAGCGCGGTGTGGTGTGTGGTTTAGTAGAGCGTAGCGCGGTGTGGTGTGTGGTTTAGTGGAGCGTAGCGCGGTGTGTGGTTTAGTGGAGCGTAGCGCGGTGTGGTGTGTGGTTTAGTGGAGCGTAGCGCGGTGTGGTGTGTGGTTTAGTGGAGCATAGCACGTCGTGGTATGTGGATTAGTAGAGCATAGTGTGGTGTGTGGTTTAGTAGAGCGTAGCGCGGTGTGGTGTGTGGTCTAGTAGAGTGTAGTGCGGTGTGGTGTGTGGTTAAGGAGATTTTAACGCGGTGTGTTGTGTGGATTGGTAGAGCATAGCACGATGTGGTGTGGCACGGTGCATATTCCAGTAACTGCATAAACGATACATTGCGGTTAGACGCAGCCTTGTAGGACCACGCATAATGAGCAAGCGATGCCACGGACCATCGCTGTGATTATGTTAGGAAACGTGGCGCGCGGGGCGGTGCGCCGTCACGGCGGTGCGGTCACGGGCGCCGCTCAGAAGGGCTGCGCCGTCACAAACAGCGTGAGGCGGAGCACGCTGCTGCTGCTGCCACTGCGCACGTACGGCTGCACGCTCACCATCTCCACGTCCAGGATGATGTCGCGCGGGCCACTCAAGGAGCGCAGCAGCGTGAGCACGGCGCTGTACGGGCCCGTCTGCTGCTCGCGCGCACACACACACGCACATATGAAGATAGAGATCCCCCATGTAGCCTACATGGGCTGTTGGGGAAAGTGCCGATTAAGGCCGGTGCGGCACATGAGGAGGGTTGTGTTGCCACACACTGCACAAGTTACTCATTTAAGACTGAGTCAAACTGTTGGGGGCAAATTCGATTTGCGAGTAGCACCTATTTAGGCCAGTACAGAACATGAGTGGGTGCTGTGGCGAATATCATGCCTGGCCATCATTGTCTCCCCGGTGCTGAGGTTTACACACTGCACCAGGTACTCATTTGAAGCTGAGTCGACCTAGGAGAGGCGCAGGACCACTTGACACATTCGTCATCGATGTTGATCATGAGCAGTGTATCGAACTCGGGTCGCCGGGTTTGTAGCGAAGCGCGATAATCGCTGTGCCACTACACCCTGCAGTGGGCACCATGCACGCATGCACCACACACGCATTCACGCACCACACACGCACTCACACACACACTCACGCATGCACCACGCACGCACTCACGCACCACGCACGCATTCACACATGCACGCATCAATGGCCGTGCCCACTGGGGGGCCGAGTGCACCGAGTGCATGCATACCCGGAGTGAGAAGTACGCGCCGTCGCTGCCGGGCGTGTCGTGCAGGTGGAAGGAGTTGCGTGCCCCCGGGTAGCGGGTGGCAGCGTGCACGTGGTACACGGTGGACTGGGGCCTCCGGTCCGGGGACAGCACAGCGTAGCGGTAGCGCACCATGTACGGTCGGTTCCGGCACGCGGCCAGGTCGCGCGGGCACACGCACGTGCTGCGATCGCGCAGCAAGGAAATTTGGGAAGAGGTTGAGCAAATCCACACACGCACGCGCATACATGCTCACACGCACACTCGCACGCACACACACATGCGCACACGCCGACGTACAGGAGTGTAATGAATTGGATCTTGACGATACCGGCCAGGTGGCTCAGCGAGCGACTCACAATCAGAAGCTTGCGAGTTCAAATCCTGATTGGGAGTTGACCACCCATCATCCCTACAAAGTCGATAAAATGAGCACTGTGTGGGGAAATCAACAGTGATTGTGTACCGACAACGCGGATACCACTATGGTGTGGGTGTAGTACCGGCCCTAGAGGGGCTCGGTCAGCGCTGATTGATAGCGCTGGATGGCACCACGCTCGGCGTGCAATGCCAGCCGTACAGGACAGGGTGTGGAAGTGCCGGCTGTAGGAATGAGGTTATTAGAGACCATGGCACTCTGGTTGACCCGAGAGGACACATGACCGGTTAAGTATACAAAGGGGCCTCATGTGCCTTCTGGAAGGTGGTCCTGGCCAAGGGCAGAGCCAACCACGCCGCAGAGAATATAAGCCGGGTCCCCCAGAGGGACTGGCATTGTTTCGATTTAAAGCTTTCGTGACTGCTACTCCCTGCACCCCCCCTTGGTGCTGCTGATCCTGCATAATGCATGGGCATAATATGACTTTGAAACCCCCCCGCCCACCTCCTATGCATTTCCCATGAATATGCTAAATTCCTATTCATATGCACATTATTTCTGTTAAGGCGCTCTTCCACCTCCAACCCAGCTTATATATAAGCTCCTAGCTTGGTAGTGTCTCATTCTTCACCTGAAGACGGCTGCTTGCATTGTAGCCGAAACGTCGTGAGAATTATTTGATTTTATTATGTTTTATTTTTATTATTTTATTACTTCCCTTCTACGTGACTGTACCGAAAGAACCAAGAAGACTGGCATTGTTGTTCATCCTGAAGAAACCTTTGTCTACGTTCTACGGTCTACCGAGTCTCCAACACGTGGATCTGGACCCGAGCTGTGGTCTGGTCCATAGTAGCTAGTTACGTTGTAATTAGTGTAGTTAGCCTGGTGGTCACCATCTTAGGTTGTTATTCTGTTAAAGGGCAGTTACCCCGTGTGTTGGTGTTAAATAAATGTGTTGCCTCCAAGAGTACGTATGCGACTTAGTTGAACTCACTACAGTTGTCCTATGGATGGACTCGCGCCCTGCCATAGGAATGAGGAATGTCCACCACTGGGCTCAGGACTGCAGACAGGAGAAACGAGCACCTGCACGTCGGAACACTCAATTGAGCAGGAAATCACCGTAACCTGACGCGACTTTAAACACAGGTGAGACATTTTCAACGGGATAGCAACCCCGCGTCATTACCACAATGCAATCGAGCAAGTCCAGCAGCCCGACGTGGGCAAGCACAGACCGCTATTGCACCGCGTGCCCTGCCACGGACGCGCTGGGGGGGGGGAGGAGGTGTCAGGGCGCGAGCTGCAGGGACACTGACTCGTCGGACGTCTGCGAGTACGGCTGCGTGCACTTGTCCCGCTGCAGGCAGCGCATGGAGCCCGGCGTGTTGAAGCAGCTCTGCGAGTCCGTGCAGCCATGCACTCCTAAGTCGCACTCGTCGATGTCTGCGCAAGCGCCAGCGGAGGAGGAGGAGGAAGTGGAGCGTTAGCGCGGGAAGGAGGCGGTGGTGTTCCACGCAATGTCAGCGTCATAAAATTAACACTTTGTCGTTTTAAGAATTAATTTACAATGCTTTGTTTTCTCGTAACCGCTCAGGGGGCTCTGTGGTGGAGCGAGCGGCTCGCAAATCGGGAAGGTTGCAAGTTCAACTCCATCATCCCCCCAGGCGTCGATAAAATCATCAGCAATTTCTGAGTAAGTCAAAAGTGGTTTGCTTTATGAAGAGACTCGCCCCCACCATAGGAATGTGGAATGTATATCACTGGCTCAGGCCTGTAAATGGGCACCGCCTCAATGCTCCTTTGAGCAGAAATTCGCCTGAAATCTTACCAAATATTTTTCTTTAAAGAAGACCAATCCCCAAAAATAATGATTAGTTTATGTTTTAGAAATATTTTCAGTCAGTGCTATCCAAATATATATCGTTGTCTGTGTGAATGACAAAACACATGCTTTGTTTGGAATTATTCAGGGCAATATACAGAACACACTAAAATAATCGATTTTTGTCTGATAAGATACCTTAGTATCAGACGACTATCAACACGACAAATCAAAAAATGTTTTACAATTACAGCCCCCTTTTAGGCTGGGGCCGTCTCAGAGCACTTCACACGGGATGGGCGACTTGCACTATTCGAATCTCATCTCAAACATTTGGCAGCCGTCCCTTTGCAGCACACGATAACTCAGCACCTGGTTTGCAAGCGAGCATCGGTCTGCCAACAGAGGGGGCGATGTTTGCTGCTTTGTGTAATACCAACTGGGTATTTTTTCTTCAAATGAGGCAAATTTGGACCGCGATGCTGGCACGCATTGGCCAACTCTGTCCGCATGCCAGGGAATCGTCGCTAGCATCCACTGTGGAGCAAAGCGACGCGCATTTCATGAAAACTACTAAACCCGACAAGAGCCCAGCAAATTAAATCGATGCGAAGTGAAAAAATGGTGATTCCGAGTAATATGGGAGGGGTTTTACGACAAAAGACGTGGCCAGATCACGACCGTGGCCTAACCTGAGAAGAATCAGTTATGAATGGCGATCACATTGATTGGTACTTCGCCAAAAGTGGACAAGGCGAGTAGTGATGCGGTTACCTGTACAGCGGCCCTCGCTAGCTTCGTAACCCTCCGGGCATTGGCACTCGTAGCTCCCGGGGATGTTTTGGCACGAGAAGCGACAAACGGGCACAGGTGCACTGCATTCATCGATGTCTGCAACATGAAGATAACGGATCCCCACTTAGCAGACCGTCAGGGGGCAAGTTCTGTTAGCGAGCAGCAACCTATTGAGGCCAGCACGGAACATGAGTGAATGCCGTGGCAAATATCATGCCCGGCCACCTTTGTCTTCCCCAGTGCTAGATGTTTACACACTGCACCAGGTACTCATTTCAGGCTGAGTCGACCTAGGGGAAGGCCCAGGACTGGTTCAGATAATCATCACTGGTGTTGGCCTGAAGCGGGAATCGAACTCGGGTTGCCGGGTTCGTAGCGCAGCACGCTAACCATAGCACTACCGCCCCCTATACGAAACGAAACTTAGAATTTTACCAGGTAAGCCCCACTGAGCTATGAAGCTCTTTTTCAGAAGCGACCTGGCCACAAATGATAGCTCAATGAAGTGGCTTATCACATGGAAATTTCTAGCAGCCAAATACTCTAAACGCGTGTTTATAAATTTGGAGGGAAAAAACGGAGGACCCGGAGAAAAACCCACGCAACCACGGGGGGAGTGACACGCAAACTCCAAATATACAGGCGTTGGGGTCGTGATCAAACCCACAACCTCCTGCATATCAGGCGAGTTAGTTAACATCTCACCACACACGTACTTGCACACAAGAGAGGGCATTTGGCAGTGGTGGCCAGCAATTTGTCTGGCCACATTGGTTTCCCCAACACCCGTGTTCACACGACACCAACTTATTCTGAGATGAATTTATAAGTTGTAGACACCATTTGCTAGGAATGCACACTTTACAAAAGTATTCACTCTCATTGTACTGCTAATTAGGCCGAGTGGTATGTGAGTACACCCCTTTCACTTTGCATTTAAATGTGTAATGAGTCTACCAGACGAAGATTGAGACGACACAACTCTTCTTTATTTTCCGCACGAGCTCACGCCGCGTGCGACCACTCCACTCCGAATCCCACCAGGAAGCTCCCCCGATCGCCCCGCCTCGTTCGGTGACGTCACCACTCTCTCCCTCGGCGTTCCCTCTCTCACGCCCTGCCTTCTCTTTACTTTCCTTTGTGATGTCATCTTTAACAGTAACCTGGGTTCCCGTGGGTATTTCTACCCCCGGATCACGTAAGTATTAGCACTACAAATGTATTGCAAAACAGCTATTATCTTACCAATTGGTTCATCATCATCATTAACTGCAGTCAATCCACTGCTGAATGAAGGCCTCCCGAAGCCGCTGCCAGCTCTCATGATCCTGCGATGTAATAATCTACCAAGAGCCTACACAAGAACTGATTTCATTGCTCCATCTCTGCAGGTCACGTGATCTCTGATGAGTTCCATTCCTTGGCCGACATTGCGTCACTATTGGTGACCATTAGCTGTCATCGCTGCTTGCGGCGTATTCTGTCCAACCCCACTTACAGTTTGAATGATGCCATTAACCTGAATATGTTCTCTAACATATGCAGTGACTTTGCACCGGACCCTACAGCCCAGTCAGGTGGCTCAGCGGTAGAGCGACCGGCTTGCGATCAGAATTTGCGAGTTTACATCCCGGTTGGCGGTTGACTTGGCCCATCGTCCTGTGGGGTCAATAAAACGAGCACCACTTTGTAGAGTGTGGAGTTACCAGCAGTGGCTCGGGGCTGTGAACGGGAGATGCCCCCCCACCCCGCAGCACTCCCCCCCCCACCCTGTTTCAACGCTCATCTGAGCAGCAGGAGATTGCATGGCGCGGACTCACCTCGGCACGTGCGTCCGTCCCTCTCGAGCAGGTAGCCGCGCTCGCAGCGGCACAGGAAGGAGCCAGGAGTGTTGAGGCATCGCTGGGCGCAAGGGCTGCTCTCTGTACACTCGTCTACATCTGTGGAAAACACAAAGCAAGGGATGGTAGTGGACGAGACGAAGAATCCCCCTACCCCCCCCCGCCCCGTGGACTTGACAGGCCTTTTGGGCACACAAAGACAAAAGATTCCCCCGTTTAGCCTCTAACAGATTGTTGGGGCAAGTGTTGTTAGCAAGCACCTCTGAAGGCTAACAATGCGCACGAGGAGGTGAGCGGCCAACATCACGCCTGGCCGCCTTTATCTCCCCAGTGGCGATGTTTACACACTGCAGAGGATGCTCATTTGAGGCTGAGTCGACCTAGGGGAGGCCCATGGCCGATTAACAGGTAATCGTCAACTGGTGTTGGCCATGAGCGGGAAGCGAACCCAGGTGGCTGGGTTCATAGTGCAGTGAAGCACTAACCGTTAAACTACTGCTCCCCCATCCACAAACTCACATACGCGTGGAAGAAGTGTAAATACGGGTCGTTTGTTTTACACAGATACCGAGCACAGGCTCAATGGACGAAAACGTGAATCAGCCAGCAGCAAACAGCACCAACAACGTTGTAAAAGGTACAGAGTGAAGACGCCTACTTGAATTGAGCAAGGATATTATCAGAGCTTGCGAAAAGAGAAGATGGAAATGAAATTCCCAAGAGAAGCGGCATATACTCACCATCTCCGGTTTCATCTTATATTGACACTGACACAATTTTCTGGAATGTATTTTTTTTTGTTTGCATCATTCTCCGGTTGTGCCGCTTGCGGTGTGCTCTACATTTGTATGTTTAATTAAACAAAAAATTGCTTTGGAAGAAGAGGAGCAGTTGGAGGGAAGATGCCGAAAGAGAAGTGTTGTGGCCTGCGGTGTGGTGGTTGAACACAGCGGCTGTAGACCAAGTCCTCAACATGGGCAGGAGGATCAAAGAGTGAAGTTCATGGGAACAGCGACCATGGTAATAGTAGCGAAGGAAGAGTGATAAGGAGGCGACTGACCGCCGACGAGCGAGTGACTGGAGTGATATTCTTGGTTCTTTTGGTAAAGTCACGTAAAAAAATTTTTTTAATTACAATTTAAAATAATAAAAGCAAAAAACCCACGACGTTTCGATCGCAACACAAGCGGTCTTCATCAGGCGGAGATAAAAGAGGGGGCAAGCCTCCAAATGTAGCTGCTTATAAGGGTTCCAAAGTGAGTGGGCGGCAGAAAGAGCTGTGCAAACAGACGTTTAATTTTTTTTATATTTACGTGACTTTACCGAAAGAACCAATAATATGAATTCCTGCAGTCATGAAAGTTAAGTCAAAATTTGACTGGAGTGAATCAGTGAGTGCTGGATCATCAATCACCCTGCCTGCTTCTTCAATTATGTCTGGTGCAGTGAGGTAGGGTGCTGCACCCCAGGCCAGTGCCGGATTAAGCTAGTGCGGGGCCTGTAGCATTTGTTATTAAGGGGCCCTAAATAAAACAACCACATAAATATTAAAACACAGATTTTTTACTTGCATAGTAAAGTAATTGTATTTTTTCATTTGCTATACAGCCAGCTAATACGACAAATCGCTAACCTTAAACACCCAGTCGTTCATAAAAGTTGAAGGCGGTATAGTACTATGGTAATAACGCAAGTGCAGAATCACTGAACCGGAATTGATAGCTTGAAAGCATTTAGCACGGGGCCCTTGAAAGTGTGGGGCCCGTAGCACATGTAGCACACTTTTGCTACAAGTGTAATGCGAACAAGGATTGAGGGGGGGCAGAGTCTGGGTCACGTGGGGAGTGGGTGGAGTTAGGGTCACGTGGGGGAGAGGATTTAGGGAGAGAACCGGAAGGGGAAGGGGGAGTTGAGATGGAGTGAAATACGAGGAGGCCACGCTGGGCAAGACGGAGAGTGTGGCGCGGTCACCACGCGGTGGGAGACGTCGACACCGACAGCAATCGGTGTCAGACGAAGAGAGCTAACGGGGCAGTGAGAGGCTAGCTGTGAAAGGGGCAGCAGTGACGCTAGATAGCGGGGCAGCGGTGTGGCTGCAAGGATTGCCTGACGGGGCAGCAGGGAGACTGCATATTGGAGCAGCAGGGAGACTGCACAACGGAGCAGCCGAGGGCTGTGGAGAGGTCGTCGAGCGGGACGCGGGCCTGAGCAAGACGCCGTGGTACGGAGATTCTACGAACCCAATAAAGGACAACGGAGATCGACATCTGAGAGAGAGTCCTTTATTACATTGGTGTCAGAAGTGAAACGGCATGTCAAAACAGCTCAGGAAGAAGACCGTCCCTGCACCATCTTCGGCAACATCTTCCGACGACGACCTCCCTCCAGCGGTGGCGCTACCCGCCATCTTGCGCCCTCCGCCGCGGGAAGCCGCCATCTTGCACACGTTGCGGAGCGACGCCATCTTGTCGCTGCCGCGCGTGTCACCATCGGAGGAGGACGGAGGAACAAGAACCCGCAGCCGTCATTTAACAACGGTCAAAGAATTCTCAATCGGCGGCGATTGGAGCGCATTCGCCTGCCGTTTTCAAGCGGCCGTACGCTCCGCCATGTGGACGGACGCGGAGGCCCTGGAAGTCTTACCAACACTTCTCGACGACGACTCCGTCCGGTTCTTCCGCTCCATCAAGGCCGACAAGAAGAAGACGCTGCAGGGTGTCTTCGAGGAGATGGCGGATGCGTACGAGCCTCCGGACGACGCCCATCGGAGATTTGTTCAGCGCCAACGGGCGCCTGATGAATCGCCGGTGGCCTACAGAGGCGCAGTTCTGGAACTAGCGATGGCGGCATACCCCCAGACGGAGCCCGATTTGTTGGAGCCCCTCGTGTTGGGCAAGATGCTCGAATTATCTAGAGACCTTGGGATCCCCATGCCGGTGTGTAGCCATGATAAATTGACGTCCCGTGCTGTGGCTAAGTGCTTGGACACTCAATTTAATCTCCAACGCTGGAAGCAGGTGTCGGCTTGGACGGGGGGGCCCGTCGTTGAAGGCGGTGCTACGGGGTGGGATCCTACGAAGGCGATCTACGTTCCTGACGACAAGGGTCCGCAGGAGTTGACGGCCGCCTCCGCCCAGTGGCCTGCTCAGGGGGGGACGGGGTCGAGGTCTGCGCCGCCGGCGCGGGAGCGTCGGGACAGGGGGGGTGCCGCGCGTCGGAACGACGTGGAGTGCTTCCGCTGCAGCCGTAAGGGCCACTTCGCAAGGGACTGTTGGGCTCGCATCCCGGGGTCGCCCCAGCAGGAGGCCTCGACCACGGACGCCGCACGAAAAGACCCACCAGTACAGGCAAGTCGGTGCGCACCAGACACCCGGCAAGGCCTGTCACCTCATGCATCACCATCGCCGCGCGGTCCGTGTGTCGTTAACAACAACGTGCCTCCAGTTGACCCGGGTCGCTCGCTGACGCAATGGCGCAGATTGGCACGCAGGGTAGTTGCGGCCGCTACGGGGTCGTCCACGGTACCGGGTTCCATTCAGGGGGTCGAGGTGCGTATTTTGGTGGACTCCGGTGTGTCCGCGACCATTATTTCGGATGGAATTTTCCATCTTTTGGGCATTCCGCCAGGGAAAGTGCGAGCGGTTTATGATTCATGCATAGCGGCGAATGGGGGAAGTATGGGCATTGTGGGCCAGGTGGACGCCAACATATCCATTGGGGGGGGTGTCGGCTTCAGGGACCGTGTTGATCTCTAGGTCCCTCGCGGTGCCCTGTTTGTTGGGGACTGATTTCCTGGCAAAAATGCCCATTCAAATAAGGATTGATCAAAATTGCATTGAATTACCGGGGGGGCGTAAAATTTCGTTCCTACCATCGCCATGGGGCCGGTCTGCCCCTGTCTGCCAGGTGCAGGCGCTGTCCGAGGTATCTGTTGACATTCCACCTGGTTCGCAGATGCTTATCCCGTTGAGATATCGGAAGCCAGTACCTGGCGTTGAGGGAGCGGCGGGGGTTCTGTTATCGCCGTCCACGGCTATAACGGGCGGCTCGGCGCTGGTTGGGGCACAAACAATTGTCCGGCCGGGCCAGCCCCCGTTCTTACAGGTGCTAAATGGGAGTGCAGAGAATGTCAGTGTCCCGGCCAGAACGGTTGTGGCTCACGCCAAGACCGCGTTCACGACCCATGACAACCGGGTCTGCCGGGACATGGTAGGGGGGGTTTCGGGGCCAACGGGGCAGGATGACCGTTGGGTTGCCGAGTTATGCGGAGAGAATTCGTCCCTGACCAGAGAGTAACGGTCCGCGCTTCGCGCGCTGTTGCTAAGTTATTCCGACGTGTTCAGCTGGGATGATTTTGACTTGGGACGCACCTCCCTGCTTTCCCACCACATTGAGACGGGGGATGCCGCTCTGATTCGGTTGAACTCGCATCGGTTGAGCCCGACAAAGCGGGATCAGGTTCGCAGGGCAGTGGAGGACATGCTAGCCGCTGATATTATATCCCCGTCTAACAGTCCATGGGGCGCCGGTGGTCCTTGTGAAAAAGAAGGATGGGAAACTGCGATTTTGCGTCGATTTTCGGAAATTGAATAAGGTGTCCGTCGCAGACGCGTACCCACTTCCGCGTATGGATGATTCCCTCGATGCCTTGTCTGGGGCGAAGTTTTTTTCAACATTGGATCTCTCTTCGGGATTCTGGCAGCTTCCCCTTGACGAGTCTTCGAGGGAAAAGACGGCTTTTCGCACGCCGCAGGGACTGTTTCAGTTTAATTGCCTTCCGATGGGCTTGAATGCAGCTCCAGCCACTTTTCAGCGGTTGATGGAGCTGGTGTTAACGGGTCTGCAGTGGGAGACATGTTTGATTTATTTAGACGATGTCATCGTCTTTAGCCGCACATTTGACGAACATTTGCAGAGATTGGAGACGGTTTTTGCTAGGATGCGCTCCGCAAATTTAAAATTCAAACCGAAAAAGTGTCACCTACTGCAACGATCCATGCGTTATTTGGGACACATAGTCAGTGCGGACGGGGTGGCCATGGACCCGGAGAAGACGGCGTGCGTCCGTAACTGGCCAACCCCGGCCTCGGTTGGGGACGTACGTCGTTTCTTGGGGTTCGCCTCATACTATCGCAGGTTCGTCCTGAACTTTGCTATGATCGCTAGGCCCTTGCACCTCCTTACGGGTAAGGGTCAGAGGTTCAGTTGGGGTCCGCCGGAGGAAGCGGCGTTTCAGGGCCTACGCGATCGGTTGGCGACGGCGCCGACATTGGACTATCCGGATTTCGATAGACCGTTTATTCTGGATACGGACGCTAGTGACACTGGGATTGGGGCCGTTCTGTCACAGTCCAAAGGCGGCGTGGAGCGCATGGTAGCCTACGGTAGCCGTGTACTGTCCCCGGCAGAAACCCGCTACTGCGTCACTCGCCGCGAATTATTGGCTATTGTCCATTTTCTCCGCCAATATCGGCCGTATCTTTACGGCCGGTCATTTATTGTGTGCGCGGACCATGCGGCTCTGCAATATGCCCTGAGGGTTGACCAACCATCTGGCCAACTGGCACGATGGTTGGAGACCCTGCAGGAATTTTCATTCGACATACAATATCGGAAGGGGTCGCGTCACGCCAATGCGGACGCACTCTCCAGATTACCGCAGGGGTCCCCTTGCACTTGGGCGTCGGGTACGAATAGGTGTACGCCGGTCCAGCTACCCCCTCGGCCTGTCGTGTCAGCTGTCGAGATGCTTGGGGCTCCGGTGTGCCCAGGACCGGCCGATGGGGTTCTGAACCTGCCGCGCTCGGTATGGATTCGCGAACAAATGCTTGATGACTCGTTGGGGGTTATACGGAGTCGGGCTGCGAAGGGAGCGGGGAAATTGCTGTCCGGTGGTACGCCGGGGGCCGCTCTCCGGGATGGGTTGCTCATGTGGAGAGAGGGATTTCATGACCGCTGGCGTCTGGTGGTACCGTCGTCGCTACGGTACCAATTGATTTGGACTCTGCACGGCAACACTTTATTACATCTCGGGGTGCAGAAGACTTTGTTAACATTACAGCGTGACTACTTTTGGCACGGCATGATGACGGATGTCGTTGGACACATTCGGGCGTGTCCCGAGTGTGCCCGGCGGAGGCCGCCTAAAAACCCTTACGTGCCGCTGGTGCAGTCTATACAAGTGTCTCGAATCAACGAGTTGGTGGCGCTGGATATTTTGGGACCTTTCTCGCCATCCTATAGGGGTAATAAATATTTGCTGGTCGGGGTGGAATATCTTTCCCGCTGGCCGATGGCTTGGCCCTTACCCGACCAGTCGGCGGCGTCTATCACGGACGCCTTCCTATTTGGATATGTGATGGAAAAGGGGGCGCCGGAGAGGCTACTCACGGATCAGGGGCGAAATTTTTCTTCCAAATTGTTGGCGGAAGTGTGCGCTGCTCTGGGAACCAAGAAGGTTCGTACGTCTCCTTACCACCTGCAGACGGATGGCATGGTGGAACGCCTTAATCGGACGCTGTTGGCCATGCTATGTCACACGGTTGACGAGAAACAAGCTGATTGGGACTTGCATATACCTGGGGTACTCTCTGCGTATCGGATGATGCCTCATGCGTCCACTGGGTATTCTCCATTTTTTCTCATGTACGGCCGCGAGAATGTGCCGCCGGTGGAAGTACAGCTGAGTACGGGGGCGAAGGGTCCTGTTAAACCTCTCCCCGAATATATTCAGGACACGGTTCGATGCGTCGCCGAGGCACGGGAGGGGGCCCGGTTGGCTACTGCCAAGACTCAGGCGCAAAACGAGCGTTGCGCCCGACGCTCGACCGGAACATGCCCCTGGCGAGTGGGGGACATGGCATGGCTGCAGTGCCCGCAGGTGCGGCCGGGGACCTCCCCTAAGCTTCACAAACCACGGCAGGGGCCGGTTAAGCTTATTGAAGTCCCTAACCCGCAATCCGCACGGGTTTGTTTTGGATCGCGGCGCTGGTACGTTCATACGTCTAGGCTGAAGTCCTACGTGTCCCCGCGGATGGATGCGTCATCCCCTGATGTTGCCTTGCCGGTGTTTGTTGCGCCCGACGCACCTCTGCCCTTGCCTGTTGACTCTGCAAGCGCGCCTGTCGTGCCTTCTACAGAAAAACCAGCCATGACGCAGGCGGATGTGGCGAATCCTGCTCTGGGTGGGCCTACCACGGCGATGGGGCCACTTGGCCCCGCTGCCCTTCCAACCCCACCACAGACACGGTTGCCGGAGACCCCGGACTTCGGTCTCCCTGGGGGACGGGACCTTGGCGTTGATGGGCCTCCAACAGCTGTGGGCGGTTCTACTCCCGTCGATCTTAAGACCCCGTCGCGTTCTCGATCCGTGGGGGTACCGCCGCCCGTTCGGGACGGGCCGGCAACCCGCACGCATTCCAAATCCCTTTCCTTTCATTGATTGTTATTGTTCTTGTTATCGTTTTATACTCTCCGTTGTCCAGTGATGCCAGATGGTTCCAATATTGCTCACATTATGATGATATTGAAGGGGGACCACCGGCGGACGGGGGCCGCTGGGTGGTCACATGGTATAGAGGAGCTTTCGGGAGCCTTCTGGGGAAGGAGCTCGAGAGATCTAGAAGGTGGGCGGGGTGAGGGACGGAGCCAGCCCCAGCCCACGCCGATATAACGGGGCCCCGTGAGGGGCTCGGGGTTCTTTGGGTTGTTGGTGAAGAAGATCCACGTCGGGTTGAAGAAGCCTCTAGCCACGCGATCTGGGACCCAGCTCATGGTCCGGGCCGGGATAGCGGGACCGTGTCCAGTTCTGCCGTAGCGTGGTTAGATGGGCGTTCAACACCCAAGTGTAGGTTACGTTATGTTGTGTTGAGTTGATGTAATAAATAGTGTTGCTCCCAAGACAACGTCATCGACTCAGTTGGACTCACTACAGATGCATTACTTTTGGTAATTGGTGTCAATGATGCTACTTATGCTCCTGTTTGTGATCTTGAATGCTGATGCTGCTGCTTGCTTGAAATGTGGATGCACACACTCATGTTGTACATTTACAACAATACTCTCTTGACTGTCCCACGACTTTTTGTATTTGGCCGTATGATATTGTTTTATTTATTAATAAAAAATGATAAATTAATGTTCCTGTAAAATAAGAATCTTGGGGTGAGTGCTGGAGACACAGGGTGAGTGCTGGGTTGAGTGGAGGGATCTCTGTGTCTGATCATCCTCTCTCTCTGGTTACAGTGCAGGCCCTCGTGGACTGCGGAGTGTCAAGGTCTGCTCAAGCATCACGCCTGCCAGGGCGTCATGCTTCGCTTTGTGAGTCTCGGTGGGGGTAGGGGTGGCGTGGTGGTAGCGTTAGTGGGGTGGTGGTAGGATTCATGGAGTGGGGGTTTGGTTGGCCTGTGGGGTTAGGTTTTCAAAATATTTATCCCGGAGAAATCCGATGAGCTCTTTTTCGTAGGTGTCCCAGTTTAAAGTCAATCCCTCAATATTTACCGGTTGCTCGACGCAGTGGGAAAAAAAATCACTAGAATCGATGCACATGCAGGGATAGAATAGAGGCGTAGGCGCTGAGAAGAAGGAGAGGAGATCTTGTGAATAGGAACAGATGGGAATGAGGATTCTCCGCTGTTGACTTTTACACCAAAAAGTAGCGCAATTTCGGGGAGGGAGTGATCCCAGAGACCTGCAGCTTCACTCACACCGAGTGTCTCGTCCAGCATTACATCTACGTGCTCACACAGAGATTCGTGCGCATAGAGGAAGCTGGCGTGACTAGGCGTACATGGGCGTACGGCCAGGTGAGCGCTTGCATCAGCAGCCAGGAGCGTCTGTGCGCGTGTGGACCTCCCGTAGGTCGAGTCAGCCTCGAATGAGTATCTGGTGGGGGTAATTAAAAATCACCACTGGGGAGACAAAGGCGGCTGGGCGTGATGTTGCCCACCCACCCCCTCGTGTGCTGTGCCGGCCTTGGTAGGTGCTCGCTAACAGCACTGGGCCCAACAGTCTGTCCAAGCTATACGGGGGATCTTTGTCTTTGTGTAATAAACGACTGGACCACGATGTCTGGCTCAGTGTCCTTTATTCGGTTCGTGCTGTACACCCACACGGCTGTCTTTACTCTGTAGCTTCTCCACGGTGCTGACTCCAATGTCGGCCCGATCCACAACAGCAGCCCCGCTGCTGTTTCTCTCACACAGCTCCCCTTGGCTGTACTCGCTGCAACTCCTCTCTCTCTCCGCAGCTCTGACAGCCTCGTGCTGCCTCCCTCTCTCCCTCCGCAGCTCTGACAGCCTCGTGCTGTCTCTCTCTCTCTCTCCGCAGCTCCACCTGGCAGCCACACCGCTGCCTCTAACACGCAGCCCTTCTGGCTGTCTCCTCTGCAGCTGCACACCACTCCGCAGCTTCCTCTTGTCTTCAGGGTTGGCTCCCGATGGCCGTCGGTGCCCCCCCCTCTTCTCACTCGCCCGCGTGGCCTCACTCTTTTCCGCTCACACCCAGACTGACTTCCCCTTCCGGTTTACCCGCTTAAGGACCCGAACCTTCCACCCACGTCACATGACTCCACCCCCCGTGACGTCACATCCGGAAGGTCGCTTACGCCCGCATTACACCACCCTCCCCCGTAGAAAAATCCCAGCCGACCTCGGCTGACCAATAGCAAATCGTAATGCGGCGAACCGAGCTTCCCCCCCTAAAGGACACTAAGCATACAATGTAACAGCAAGAACAACAACAACAACGCAATTAACATCAACGAACGTACAAAAAGCATGCAATAAATACAACTGTAAGAAAAAAAATAACAACACAGCAACAATCAATGAAACGTAAGCGATTTAGAACGTGTGCGGGTCGCCGGCCCGTCCCGGACGGTCGGCGGCCCACTCGCAGAACGGGAACGCGATGAAAGTCGAGGAATGACAGGGGGTAATCCCCCTGTCGCAGCTGGAAGTCCACCGACGTCCCGTGTCCCTAAAGAGTTAGTCTTGGGCTTGTCCTGTGACCGTGCCCGCAGCTGGGTCGGAAGGGCTGCAGGGCTCGAAGGTCCCGCAGACCTGGCAGGCGTCCTCCGAGCAGGGCCCCTCGTCCCCCGCAATGTCACGGCCGGCCTGTCTGGAACAGGTACGACAGGCGCTCTAGCAAGATCAATGGACGCAGGCAGGGGAGAGTCAGCAGTAACAGACCCCGGCAAGGCAACATTGGGGGATGACGCATCATGTAAGGGAGCAACATATGGTTTCAAGCGCGACGTATGCACAACCCAGCGCCGAGACCCAATCTGGACGCGTGCTGACTGTGGGTTGGGAACCGCAATGAGGCGTACGGGAACATGCCAGGGTTTATGCAATTTCGGCGAGGTCCCCGGACGTACCTGTGGACAATGAAGCCAGGCTAGGTCCCCAACCTTCCAAGGGCACTCCCCCTCGGACCGTCGCGCATATCGCTCGTTCCGGGCCTGGGCTTTGGCCGTAGCCACGCGGGCATTCTCCCGCGCCTCCGTGACTCGGCGAACCGTGTCCTGAATGTATTCAGGAAGTGGTTTACGAGGTCCCTTCACCCCAGTTCCCAATTGCACATCCACCGGCGGCACGTTTTCCCGACCATACATAAGGTAAAACGGCGAATATCCTGTAGCCGCATGAGGCGTCATCCTGTACGCCGAAAGCACCCCGGGGATGTGCAGATCCCAATCTGATTGTTGTTCACTCACGGTATGGCAAAGCATGGCAGACAATGTCCTGTTCAGCCGTTCAACCATACCATCCGTCTGCGGATGGTATGGGGATGTCCGTACTTTCTTAGTCCCAAGGCCCGCGCAAACTTCCGCCAATAATTTAGAAGAGAAATTCCTGCCCTGGTCCGTGAGGAGTCTCTCAGGCGCCCCCTTATCCATAATATACCCAAACAAAAAGGCGTCGGTAATGGCCGCGGCCGACTGATCGGGCAACGGCCAGGCCATCGGCCAACGGGAGAGGTACTCAACCCCTACCAGCAAATATTTATTACCCCTCGCCGATGGTGGAAAAGGTCCCAATATGTCCAGTGCCACCAATTCATTGACTCGAGACACCTGAATCGACTGGAGAGGCGGCACGTAAGGATGTTTCGGCGGCTTACGTCGTGCACACGCAGGGCACGCGCGCACGTGCCCTACGACATCTGTCGCCATGCCGTGCCAAAAATAATGACGTTGCAACGTCAACAAGGTCTTCTGCACCCCTAAATGTAAGAGAGTGTCACAATGGAGGGTTCTAATCAACTCGAATCGCAAGGACGTTGGTACCACCAGGCGCCAACGTTCCTGGAACCCCTCCCGCCACATAAGCAGACCATCTCGGAGAGCGGTTTGCGGCCCCATAGCCGTACTCGGACTCCCATTGTCCCTAGCAGACCGCTTCCGCAAGGACACCAACGACTCATCCATCATCTGTTCCCGGATCCAGACAGACCGCGGCAGATTCAAAGCCCCGTCAGCCGGTCCCGGTTCCATCGGAGTGTCCGACTTCTCGACGGCCAACGTAAGCGGCTGAGGGGGGTTTGGAATCGGCGAACACCTATGCGTCCCCGACTCACATTTACAAGGGCCGCGCCGCGGTAATCTGGAAAGTGCGTCAGCGTTCGCATGGCGCACTCCCTTCCGATGTTGAATTTGGAAGGAAAATTCCTGTAGCGTGTCCAACCAACGTGCCAACTGTCCGGATGGCTGGTCAATTTTAAGGGCATATTGCAAGGCCGCATGATCCGTACGCACAATAAAAGAACGACCGTAGAGGTATGGTCGAAATTGCCGTAGGAAAAAAACAACCGCCAATAGTTCTCTGTGAGTGACACAGTAGCGGGTTTCCGCAGGAGACAAGACTCAGCTACCATACGCCACGACACGCTCTACACCCCCTTTAGACTGTGATAATACCGCCCCAATACCTGTGTCACTCGCGTCCGTATCAAAAATGAATGGGTGATCGAAATCGGGATAATCCAATGTTGGGGCAGTGGCCAATAGATCACGCAGACTCCGAAAGGCCGCCTCCTCCGGCTGTCCCCAAACAAACTTCCGTCCTTTACCCGTAAGGAGATGCAAGGGCCTCGCAATCGTCACAAAACCCGGCACAAATCTTCGGTAATATGAGGCAAATCCCAAAAACCGCCCAACATCCCCCACGGTGGCCGGAGTCGGCCAATCCCGGACGCACGCCGTCTTTTCAGGATCCGTGGACAATCCCTCAGCACTCACAATGTGGCCCAAATAGCGGACGGACCGTTGCAGTAGGTGACATTTCTTTGGTTTGAATTTCAATTTGGCAGAACGCATCCTCGTGAACACTGTCTCCAGCCGCGTCAAATGTTCATCAAATGTGCGGCTGAAGACAATAATATCGTCCAAATATATAAGACACGTCTCCCACTGCAACCCCGTCAAAACGAGCTCCATCAATCTTTGAAATGTAGCAGGGGCCGCATTCAATCCCATCGGGAGACAGTTGAACTGAAATAACCCCTGCGGCGTACGGAATGCGGTTTTCTCCCATGAGGACTCGTCAAGGGGAAGCTGCCAAAATCCCGAAGAGAGGTCCAGTGTGGAAAAGAACTTAGCCCCCGAGAATGCGTCGAGGGAGTCATCCATACGCGGCAGGGGGTACGCATCTGCCACCGATATCTTATTCAATTTGCGGAAATCAACACCAAATCGCAATTTGCCATCCTTCTTCTTAACCAAGACGACCGGAGCGCCCCATGGGCTGTTTGATGGCGATATAATGTCCGCAGCCGACATGTCTTCCACTGCCCCCCGTACGTGTTCTCGCTCCGCAGGACTCATCCGATGCGAATTTAATCGAATAGGGGCAGCATCGCCCGTCTCAATGTGATGGTAAAGCAACGAAGTGCGTCCCAAATCCAAATCATCGGAGCTGAACACATCGGAATATGTCAACAACAATTTACGCAGCGCACCACGTTGCTCCATGGACAGGGAAGAATTTCCGTCACATAAATCAGCAACCCAACGATCATCCGAACTCCTTGGCTCGGAAACCCCAGCAACAACTCCCCGGCTATGCGGACAATCATGGGTCGCAAACGCCGTAGTGGCATGTGCCACAACCGTACCGGCCGGGACACGGACGTTTTCTCCCCCCGCATTAAGCACCTGTAAAAACGGTAATTGATCCGGCCGGACGATGGTCTGTGCCCCCACTAACGCCAACCCGGTTGTTATCGTGGCGGACGGTGACAACAAGACCCCTACTGCTCCTAGCCGATCAGGCAGGGGCTTCCGATACCGCAAGGGTATAAGCATCTGTGTACCAGGTGGGATGTCCACAGATGGGACGGACAGCGCCTGCACTTGTACGGCCGAAGCAGGTCGCCCCCAGGGCGACGGCAGAAACGAGATTTGACGGCCCCCCGGCAGTTCAATACAATTCTCATTGATTTTGATCAAAATGGGCATCTTAGCCAAAAAATCGGTGCCTAACAAACAAGGAACCGCCAAAGATCTCGATATCAACACAACACCCGAGGCCGACACATCCCCAATAGATATCTTAGCATCCACCTGACCCACGATACCCATGCTACCCCCGTTCGCAGCGACGCACGACCCATAAACCGGACGCACAGCCCCCGGCGGGATGCCCAACAGATGGAAAATGACATCCGAAATAATAGTCGCAGACGCGCCGAAGTCGACCAAAATACGTACGTCCACCCCTTGTATAGACCCCGGTACAGTGGACGAGCCCGTAGCGGCCGCGACGACTCTCCGTGCCAACTTGCGCCACTGCGTGACCGAGCGACAAGGCCCCGTCGAAGGGCATGCTTTAACCACAACGTTAGGATGGCGCAACGACGGTGATGGGTGAGGTGTAAAGCCTTGCCGAGTGTCTGGTGCGTGCCGACATGCCTGTTTCGGAGGATCTTTAGCCGACTTGTCCGGTGCCGAGGCCTCCTGCTGCGGCGGAGCCGGGAAGCGGGCCCAGCAGTCTCTGGCGTAGTGGCCCCTACGCCCGCAGCGGAAACATTCGGCCTCGTTGCGCCGAAGCGCAGGCCTTGCCCCCTGACGGCCCCGTTCTGGTAGCGCCGCGCGCGGTCTCGGCCCGCCGCGTCCCGTCCATGGAGCGGAGGCGGCCGTCAGCTGTTGAGGGCCCCGGTCATCCGGAACATAGACAGCCTGCGCAGGGTTCCACCCCAGCGCATCCCCTTCTTTGACGGGCCCCCCCGTCCACGCCGTCACTTGTTTCCAGTGACGGAGGTTGAATTGCGCATCGAGACACTTAGCAGCCGTCCGGGAAGTTAGCTTCTCATGCCCACACACAGGCATGGGGATCCCTAGATCCCGAGACAGCTCCAACATTTTCCCTAATATGAGAGGCTCGAGCAGGTCCTGTGGCGTCTCAGGATAAGCTGCCATGGCCAGCTCCAGCACCGCACCCCTGAACGCCACGGGCGACTCCTCTGGTGCTCGTTGTCGTTGAGCGAATCGCCGATGCGCATCATCTGGTGGCTCATAAGCATCGGCCATTTCTTGAAAAACACCACGTAAAGTTGCCTTCTTATCGGTCGTTATGGAACGGAAGAATCGGACAGATTCGTCGTCCAGGAGAGTCGGCAACACCTCCAAAGCCTCCGCATCGGTCCATCTTGCTGTGCGTACCGCCGCCAAGAAGCGGCAGGCGAACGCGCTCCAGTCCCCACCGACGGAAAATTCTTTAACCGTGGTAAGGTGGCGACTCCGACTCCTCTTCCCGCCGTCTTCCAATGGTGGTGGTTGTGGTGGCAAATTCAAAATGGCGTCGGCCCGCGGCGTGGTCAAGATGGCGGTTTGGAGCCGCGGAGCGCGCAAAATGGCGGCCTCTTGCCGCGTGGGCAATGGCGGCGGCAGGACAGGCAACGTGGCGGCCCGCGGAGCACCAACTGCGTCCTCCATCGTCCCTGGCGCGACGAGATGGCATAGATGCGCCAGGACGTCCTTAAGTGCCTCCAGTTGTACCGCCATCGCTTGCCATCGTTGATCCGCGTCTGATGATGTCGACGGACCCGCCACCGCGCCAACATCCTCCACTCCCGTTCCCGTGGTCGCCTCAGCCGGGCTCTCCTCCACGACCCCAACAGGATCCGTGGTTGGAGGGAGTTCGTCGTCGTCGGACGAAGAAGCCGATGCAGGCGCCGGATTAACTTTCTTTCTCACTTGTTTCGACATGCCGTTGCACTTCCGACACCAGTGTAATAAACGACTGGACCACGATGTCTGGCTCAGTGTCCTTTATTCGGTTCGTGCTGTACACCCACACGGCTGTCTTTACTCTGTAGCTTCTCCACGGTGCTGACTCCAATGTTGGCCCGATCCACAACAGCAGCCCCGCTGCTGTTTCTCTCACACAGCCCCCCTTGGCTGTACTCGCTGCAACTCCTCTCTCTCTCCGCAGCTCTGACAGCCTCGTGCTGTCTCCCTCTCTCCCTCCGCAGCTCTGACAGCCTCGTGCTGTCTCTCTCTCTCTCTCCGCAGCTCCACCTGGCAGCCACACCGCTGCCTCTAACACGCAGCCCTTCTGGCTGTCTCCTCTGCAGCTGCACACCACTCCACAGCTTCCTCTTGTCTTCGGGGTTGGCTTCCGATGGCCGTCGGTGCCCCCCCCTCTTCTCACTCGCCCGCGTGGCCTCACTCTTTTCCGCTCACACCCAGACTGACTTCCCCTTCCGGTTTACCCGCTTAAGGACCCGAACCTTCCACCCACGTCACATGACTCCACCCCCCGTGACGTCACATCCGGAAGGTCGCTTACGCCCGCATTACATTTGTGTGGGTTAAGTTGTGGATAGGGCACTGGCTTCTTGCATGTCTACAATATGTTAAACTTGTATTTTATGTCGTCCAATTGTTTGGGTATTCATGTATCGGCGGTTATTGGCAAATACAATGGAAGGATGTTAACCAAGTTATGTTCATATTGTCTGCTTAACCATCGTGTTATTAATATTCTCCACAACGACGCGAATGACTAACCAAGTTATACATGGAGGAGATTTGGTGATGAGTGCCCACTTTTAGAAGCTGTTCAGACCCTGCTGCTTAACCTGGAGCCTGCAGCACGTGCAGGGGGTACATTTTCTTGGTTCTTTCGGTAAAGTCACGTAGAATGGAAATAATAAAATGATAAAAATAAAACATAATAAAATAATTCTCACGACGTTTCGGCCACAACGCAAGCAGCCGCCCTCAGGTGAAGAATAGGTCTGTCGAGAAGACAGAGTCTGAATGAAACAACCCCAGGCTT
Source organism: Lampetra fluviatilis (assembly GCF_964198595.1). NCBI lineage: Eukaryota > Metazoa > Chordata > Hyperoartia > Petromyzontiformes > Petromyzontidae > Lampetra > Lampetra fluviatilis. Next base: position 13,454,322 of record NC_136292.1, on the reverse strand, counting down.
GGAGCGTCTATTTAAGCTGGGTTGGAGGGGGAAGAGCGCCTTGACAAAAAAAATTGCATATCAAGAGGAATTTTGCATATTTATGGGAAATGCAGATATGGGATTAGTAGTACTTGTGAAATGCGTAGGAGGTGGGCGGGGGGTTTAAAGTAATATTATGCCCATGCATTATGCAGGATTAGCAGCATCAAAGGGAGGGGATAGGGGTTACATTAATAAAGGGAAGGAATGTTAATAGTGTAATGTGAGGTTTTATCCGGGTCGTTGACGGATTACAACTCGTCACGACGATTGGCTCTGCCGGTCCTGGTTCATAGCCAATGGGGGGAAGCCTAGGGGCGTGGCCCTGACGTAATGGAAAGATGACAGCTGGTTGTAGAGAATTGGTTCTGCTGGCTTTAGCCACAGCCAATGGGGAGACGAGTCAGGGGCGTGGTCCCGGGAGCCTCTGGAATATTCCATAGAGGCTAACCAGGATTGGTGGAAACGTACCACGTGACCCGTGTATTAAATAGGGGTGGAGACGGACGACACGTGGTCAGAACGGAAACGAACAGAGGAAGGGGGCCACGCCGGAGCGGGGCTCCGGGTTGCCACGTGGCAGTGTGTCTCTCTCTCTATCTGTCCCTCTCACGCTGCCTGTCAGCAGCGTGAAGGAAAGCTGTAAATACAAGTTGAATAAAAGACGGATTCCAGAAGTCGCCTCAACGAGCTTTATTAGTATGTAGCTGCAGTAACTAAACCACCACGTAAACAACTAAAGTATAAACTACATAGTATCATCAGTATACTAAATATACTCTCCAATAAGCTGAGCTACTAACAGTAAGTAATATAATATGCTTCCAGCTAAACTCTATTCTCTAACATCACACGGGTCTACCCCGTACTATATACTGCCATAGACAAACCCAACATTAAATTATATACTGTATTACTATACACCACCCTATACATCAGGGGTCGGGGACCTTTTTGACTGGGAGAGCCATAAAAGCCAAATATTTCTAAATATATTTCATTGAGAGCCATATAGTATTTTTAACGTATAATAAATTAAATATGTCTTACTTTTAATGCGACTTCTGGTGCTGCATGGTTTTGCTGATGGCCTTGTAGTCTGGTTCATACGTGGTGAGGTTGAGCTTCATGCAGGCGTTGAGGCTTCCATCAGTTAAACGTGAGCGTAGGTTGGTCTTAATGTCCCTCATATGCGAGAATGACTGCTCACATGCATATGTAGAGCCAAACATGGTCAATACGGCAATACTCGCACGCTGCATTGTGTGGTATGTCACAGGAAGCTCGTTCCAAGTTTTAAGAATCAGCTGGTCTTCAGGTTGAAGATTTTTCATTTCTGTCCACTTGTGTTCCCTCGCCAGCTCTGCTCGCTGTCGCGCAAGACTTTCCAACTCTCGATTAAGTGACTTGAACTTACTCATCCACATGTCTGATGCCTTCAGGTCAGCAACTTCCAGCTCAAAGTCTCCGATAGAGACCCCGGGGATGCATGTCAGGTCGACTTTGTCCACTGCACACTCATGTGGATGAGTGATGAACTTGAAAAGACCAGTGCGTGCACGAAATTCTCCAAAACGTGCTTTGAATGACTGCAGGAGATTGGACGTAAAGCCAGCTAGCTGCTGGAGATCCAGATGTTGAGTGGAGTCACTTGCTAAGCATGCATCTCTAAATTGTCGCAGTCTTTCAAATTGCAGAAGACGACCTGTTTCAAAGTCCCTGAGAAAGACTTCCAGCTTGCTTTCAAATGCAAACACTGCTTGTTGAAGGGATGAGATTGTATTTCCAATACCTTGCATTTTCACATTGAGCTGGTTCAGATGGCCAGTTATGTCCACGAGATAGTGAAACTGCAGGAGCCAGTCAGTGTTGTCTAGTTCAGGATGCTTGACGCCTTTCATTTCAAGAAAAGTCAGGATTTCACTCAGGCAAGCTGCAAAACGGCTGAGCACCTTCCCCCTTGACAACCAACGCACGTTGCTGTGTACAAGCAGACCGGGATAATGATTCCCAACTTCTTCTAACAGAGCTTTAAACTGGCGATCATTTAAAGCTCGGGCAATAATAAAGTTGACCACTCGAATGACCAGCGACATCACCTCACCAAGCTCCTGGCCACACGTCTGAGCGCAAAGCGCCTCCTGGTGCAGGATGCAATGAAAACTTAGGATGGCTCTCTTTTCATGTTCACGGAGAAGCGCTATAAATCCTTTGTTCTTCCCCAACATACAGGGTGCACCATCAGTACAGACATATATAAGTTTATCCATCGGTAGTTTTTTTTTCTTTAGCAAACTCCATGAAAGACGTGAATAAATCCTCTCCTCTTGTTGTCCCTTTCATTGGCAAAACAGCCAAGCTTTCCTCACGCAGTGTGTCACCTGCAGCATACCTGGTAATTATACTGAACTGAGATAGATGGCTAACGTCTGTTGACTCATCTAACGCGAGAGAAAAGTATGTCCCGGCGTTTATGTCCTTAATTTGTGTTTCCTCGACTTGATTTGCCATCATGATGCTACGATCATGAACAGTTCTTGCTGACAGAGGCATGTCTTTGATTCGTTTGATATCTTGTCTTTATTTGGGAAGTCATCAAACAGTTCATTGGCCACATCAAGCATGAATGTTTTGGCATACTAGCCATCTGGGAATGGCTTTCTATTCCTTACTATTGCCAAAGCACCCGCAAAGCTAGTGGAATTCCCGTCACCTTGCTTGGTCCACACACGTAGTTGCTGCTGACTCGTCTGCACTCTCCGCTGTAGCTCTTCGCATGCCTTTTTCCTGCTGTCCCCCGCTGGATATTTCGATGCAAATGAAGCATGGTGCGTATCGAAGTGCCGCTTTATATTTGAACGTTTCATCGATGCAATTTTATCATTGCATATTAGACATACCGCAGATCCTGCTCTCTCCACAAATGCAAATTCCTCTGTCCACGCAGCCTGGAATGCACGGTAATCATCGTCTTTTTTTCTTTTCGCCATCTTTTCCGTTACAAGGGTTGAAGCGGATAAACTAGTTGGCTATCTGATCAAATGGATTTCTTCACCTTTACAATGACCCGTGACATGCTCGCGAGCCATTGGTTCCCGACCCGACCCACGGGTCACGGTTCCCGTGACCCGTGAAATTTATCTTCAAAACTAATTTCTGTTTACTTTAAAATGACACAGTATTATTAAGCAATATCACAAGTATTTTTAAATCAGTTCCAAACTGATTTTTATTATTATTATTATTTTTTCAACTCAAAATTGTCTGGGAGCCATATGCCGTCACCGGAAGAGCCATATATGGCTCGCGAGCCATAGGTTCCCGACCGCTGCTATACATGTTTACTTCTGGTGAGATTGGCATGTGGACGTATTGGCGGTACACCGGTGCAGCATAAGAGCACAGCGGTCCTCATAACTGACGATGTTGCTGTTGCCCCTTTGAGGGATTCTGCAGCTCACTCAAAGGTACGATGATTTGGCACCACCTAAATTTCGTATGCCACCTCGCCTATAAGTGGCTGTGGGGATTGCCCAGCAGATAGCCGTCTCTCCACATCGCTGAGGACCGTCCCTTACAACGGCCAGATGGTTGAAATGAGAGGGCCTAGTGAACTGGACGAAGTGGCGAAGATGGAGTCGTTGATCAGTTTTGGATATCAACCTTTGATAGCGAACGCAAGAAGAAGACTGATCTTGGGCAGGTCTGCTCGTGTTTCTGAGTTGGCGAGTGTGAATGTGTGCAGGTAGGCGTGGGTGTGTGGGGAGTAGTGTATCGGTAAGCACACTGCGCTATGAACCCGGCGACCTGAGTTCGACTCCCGCTCTCGGTCAACAACAATGACAATAATTTGAACCGATCCTGCGCCTCCCCTAGGTCGACTCAGCCTCAAACGAGTACCTGGTGCGGTACGTAAAAATATCGCCACTTGGGTGACAATGGCCGTCGGGCGTTGTGTTGGCCACCCAACCTCTCGTGCGCCGTGCCGGCCTTTGTAGGTGCTCGCTAACAGCACTTGGCCCAATAGTCTGTTGATGTTATATGGGGAATCTTTGTGGGTGTGGGTGTAAGTCTACGAACTGAGGGCTAGCCGGACTCACCAGCACAGTTGCGACCGCCCGCTGCCACCGAGTAACCTGCAGGACACTGGCACTCGAACGAACCAACCGTGTTGATGCAACGATGCTGGCAGGGTGACCGCAAACATTCGTCCACATCTGTATGGAAAAGAACAGAGGGAGGTGGAGATGAATGGTGTAAAGATTAATTAGATTTGGGTAATGACAAAGGAGTCAACCGACAGTGCGAATGGACTAGTAACCACGGGAGGTAATTACAGGGAAGTCAGCCTGCAATACGAATGGACTGGTGGCTGTGGGAATCATCAAGAATAGAAGAATGGCCAGGTGATGGAAGAGGACGGTAGAGTCTGCTGGTAGAGCGAGCGTCTAGAACCAGGGAGAAAGTTCGGGAATGGGGGCGTGGTCTTGGACCGTATATAAGGGAGATGGGCGGGAAACTCGGGGCTGTTGCAGTGGGATCTCCGCCTGTTCGAGTGTGAGCACGTGGCTCCTTAATAAAAGAAACCATCTCAAGACAAGTGCGTCTAAGTCGTCATTACACATGGGTTTAATTCATGACGAAGACTGTGAGGAAGAGTAGAGTGCACAAACAGAGAGATGAGATACAGTAATCCATCTCTCCCACTGATTCCAGCATTAGGCGTCTTCTCTGTGACGTATGAGTCACAAGGCATACCCTCCGAACACACGCATACGTGTGTTCGCTAGAAACCAGTCATGCAATTAAACACATTAAGTTTAAAACGTACAGCAAGACAAACAAAAACATAGCAAGAGCATTTTGAGGAAGGGAAAAGTCCGCAGTGAAAAAAAAAGCATTTAGGCTAAGGGTTGTTGTCCCCAGACACCGACGGCTACAGCAACTTGCACGGGGGGGGGGGGGGTGATGTGGATATTACAGATGAGGAACAACACTCTCAAACTCCTAGACCAAGGGGTGGGCAATTTGCGGCTCCGGAGCCGTGTGCCGCTCTGTCTTCGGACTGCTTCGTGACCGTTATTTATTAAGGGACCCCCAACCGTCTCGTATTCATCACCACGTTGTGCGAGCTCTTAAAATATTGAAGGCTGGGTTTTTTTTTACCGAATTCGAATAAAAAGTTTGTCTCTTCTTGTTAGTTTGGTTGGCGACCATTGAGGGTGGATCAGGGTAACCATTATCGAGTCATTTTCGAACTTTTAGGATATGGACCATGACACCAGCACGCCATCGCCTATTCCATTTGAACGACGTTGGGAGATCTTTGAAGTTCACTGTGGAGCACTGGACTAACTAACGCGGCCCGGCGTACTTCGAACCGCGAACCCCCGCGACAAGCGTGGCGAGCGCGCCGGGCCAGGCCATGCTGTGCTTGGTGCCGGCGTGCGTGGTCTGTGCATGATTTTAAGATCCGCCATGGGAGCCACGAGCAACCGAGGGGTGCTGCGGAACACAACGCAAGAGGCTCACGCGTGTGCCCTGCTGTCATTAGCCGAGAGTCGCCCACCACGAGAGCTCGTTCCGCGAGGTGAGCAATGGTGGAGGGGGCTGCCGACGCGCCACTCACCCTGGCACGCGCCCCGGGCGCCCATGCGGAAGCCGGGAAGGCACTGGCAGCGGTAGCTCCCGGGAGTGTTGGCACACACGAGCGGGGGAGCGCAGCGGTGCGTGTCCACCTCGCACTCGTCCACGTCTGTGGGCGGAAGAGCGGGGCGGGAGAGCGGGAGGGAGAGCGGATGCGAGAGAAGTGTTATCGTTCATAGTAATGATGATAGTGATGATTTAAGCTGGGTTTTTGGGTAATTTATTAAGAAGCAAAATTCCATCAGATTATATTTGGTTCTGCCATTCGTTTGTCGAGATTCTAGCACTCAGAATTAAAATGTTGATTTGACACGTCACGCGTCGAGCGTTACCGCCTTTTAGCCGGGTGGGTGGGAAAGTGCTGCTCTCTCCTGTGTGGATCGTCGGTGACAAAGAGCTTTATAGCTCATCGGATACATACTGTATTCTGATTTTGGATCAAAGGTCCCTTTGCTGCGATATCGGAAGTGGTTCGCTAATTCATTGCCAACGGTTCACTCGGTTACGGTTGACCAACTGCAGATGTCAACACACGATGAGAAAACAAATTGCACTTGAGGGAATCTTTCCCACTGAGTCAATCAGCTGACACTGTACGCTACCCATCTCCCCTTGCCCTTCTAAGATGATCCGTGACTCTATAAACCCCAATTTTTCCTGAAGGTCAGTTAGCTAAAACGGTGAGATTCTCCATTCCTCTCAGTGACAGTATTAACAACCCGATGTGTTTAATTTACCGGTTATTGTGTGTATGTGTGCGAGTCAGGGTGTATGTACATGTGTGTACATGGGGAGTGGTGGCGTAGTGGTTAGAGCACTGCGCTACGAACCTCGTGACCTGCGTTCGATTTCTGCTCACGACCGATATTTAGTGATGATTATCTGAAAGGGTCCTGGGCCTCCCCTAGGTTGACTCAGCCTAAGATGAGTATGTACTTGGGGTGGCCGGGAGTGGTATTGACCACCCCACCCCCTCGTGTGCTGTTCCAATTTTCATTGGCGCGAGCTAACTTGCCCAAACAGCCTGTTCGAGACTATACAGGGGATCTTTGTATGTCAGTATATACAGAATGTGTTTGTCATTGTGCTGATGTAATTCTGTGATCCTCTGTATGTCTCTGTGGATTTAAAGGGTAATTTGTTTCCCAGCTGTGAAATCCACGCTTGTCAGATGGAAAGTCTGCATACGGAACCGCATTGGGCCAATTCTGGGCCAATGCAGCTCTCTTTACAGGAATCGGGTGGTAGGGGCTCAATGCATATGCTGTAAATCTGGTAAATGCTAATATTTTTGTTGAACATATTGCTTCCTGCCAAGGGTGTAAAATATGTACTTTGATTAATTTCGACAATATTGAAATAACATCAGCCACTGTAACCACACACACTACGTGCGCGCGCATTTCGGAGGCATAGCAGTGGGAGTTCCGCCAGCATGGACTCGCCTGCACCCCGACCCGCCTGCACCCCGAGTCGCCTGCACCCCAAGCCGCTTGCACCCCGACCCACCTGCACCCCGACCCACCTGCACCCCGACTGTACATGTGTGCGCTATTGCTTGTGTCCGTGCATATGTCTGCTTTCATACAGAGCTACCATATACACCTACACGCCCTAATGTATGGGCAATCTATGGTACGATACGAATTGGGACTTTGAACGGCACGTTCACGCACCTGTACCCCAAGAACATGTACCACAGGGGAGCAGCATTCGAGATGGAACGAAAATTAGGTCACAATCAGATTGAACTTAAAATCACTGAAGAGCCGCAATCATCACTGTAGCGCAGCGCGTCGACTTGTCACCATCTCTGTTAGTATGGCATCTCTACAACGCATGTATGTATTATGTTGAAATTCTTTCGCACCGGACGTAGCCAAGGTGCAGGGGAATAATGACAAACTAAACACACAAAGAGGTTCTAAAGAAATTCAAAGTGCACAGTTTCAGTGGCTTCCGAATATGGACTGCGGAGCTGCCCATCAAATGGCCGTCCCTCCACGATGTCGCTGATGGCGGCTCGACGGTGCAGTGAGAATGCCGATTTGAATCGGATGACTGAGCATCCACCTGTTGAATTCTCTTATAATTTCACATTCCGACGCCCGCAGCATGCAGAGAGGGAGGCGGGGGGGGGAGTGAGTCCCAGCTGGAGTGCGACGACCCAACGGAGGAGCCTGCGAGCCCCTCCACTCGCCCCGACCCATTCATCTCTTCACGTATCGACCTTTTGCCGTCTGTTGTCCACCCATGGTGATACCCCAACTGACTAATGCTTCCTTGCTTCCTGGACCTTCGCCCACGCCTCTGTGCACTGCCAACGATCCAGGTTCGCTTCCCGGCCACGTGCGTCTGTGACAAGTGGCCCGGGATTCACGCAATGTCGGCGCAGTCAACGTTCGAGCGTCCGATGGGATGCGCTAACCGGAGGGGACAAGGCGGACGAGCGTGGCTGCGCTCACGCCACCCACATCGCGTGGGTGCCCTGCTGGCTTTGATAATTATCTGTGAAGGATAAAAGGGATCTCTCTCCACGCTGTGTGTTTTGAGTGGCAGGGTGCGTTGCTTTGCGTGCACGCGCGCGCTGCTGTGGCCCCCGAGCGACAGAGGAATGTGGACGGATTTTCCACGCTGCGTCTCCCAACTCCGCAGCGCGGTAAGGGGGGTCGAGCGTGCATTAGGACATTTCGTGGCGCGGCACGCCACGCGATCGATGTTTATTTATACTGCCGCAGTTTTTATCCGCCTCTATTTATTTTGTGTAATTTTAACCGCCCTGCTAAAAGCGAGGGACGGGGACGGGGGGGGGGGCTTGTATGTGAGATGGGCGCCCACTTCACAAGGCCCGGTTTGTTCCCGAGGTCCAATACCAACTAGCGCCGCACGCCCCTGTCAACAGCCCGCAACTGCGGGGCGCCACTGCCGCCCCCAACCACCACCGCTCTGGGCACCGGCCCCTGTTGCTTGGTGGGACGCCGATGAAGACAAAGTTGCACGAAGCGCCAGCGCTCCCTGCCAACTCCCCAGCGCTCCCTGTACCAGCTCACTCAGCATCCTGCACTGAGCGTTAACAGAACCGCCGCATAGAGGCTGCCCAAACAGAATGAATGCAGTGATGTTCAGCAGATTCTGTGGAGGCGCCTCGTACAGTATACCAATATGAACTGCAGACAGCTGAGTCATATGTATGCTGAACTTCTTTCGCACCGCACATAGCCAACTGTGCTAATCGGAGGTGCGGGGGGAAGGACAACAAACTATGGATGTCTGTGTGAGTCTATGGGTCTCTATGTGAGTCTGTAGGTTTATGTGTGAATATTAACTGCTTTCGCACTACACGTAGCCAACCGTGCTAATCGGAGGTGCGTAAAAATGTGACCGAACCCATCATGTCAGTCAACAAGATGCAAATGTGTTGGCTAGAGGACTTTGGCTGGAGGCGTATAGGGGTGGGCGATCTTAGGCACTGAGGCCCGACATTGGACTCTTGAGAATCCGAGCTTTCCTAAGACAAAGTGAACAGCGGTATTGAGAAACGGGATGTTTTAGGATCGCAAATCCTGCAGGAAGAGTGGCAGCGGACTTCGTATGAGGCAGTACATCTGTAGGACTTGAGTTATAGCGCGCCACGCATTCTCTTCCACTGTTGCTATGCGAGCAAGCAGAGTACAGTGAGGTGTGTCTGAGGACACGGTTGTTGTTGTGGCATTAGGTGAGAGGGTTGTTAAGTGGTGAGACAGGTGTTCGGGGTAGCCGGGGGGACACAGGTCAGCGATTGGCTAAGAGGGTAATTGGTTATTAGCTGGCATCGCTCTGGCGGCAATAACAAGGTCACGTGAGACGGGGGGCCAGGGGGCGAGTAATAAGCGGGGGGTTGAGATAATTAATGGGGATTAATTGGTGTGGGGATATAAGCCACAGCGCGACGGAGAGAGGGTCGGCTTGTCTTGGTCGGCGTCTTGGATGGAGCTGCAGCGACGGTGCCTGGGGGAATCGCAGAGCAGGCGGTGACGGTAGTAGAGCAGAGATAGAGTGGGTTAGCGGCGACAGATGGAGTAGAGTATAGAGAGACAGTGATAGCGAGAAGGCAGTGTGTGAACAGGGGTAGCCATGCATCTGAAGGATGCAGTGTAGAATAGCAGGGGAGTCGACAGACCTAGAGAGAGAGAGAGACGCGGAGGAGACGCGGCACGGCGAGAGAGAGAGACGCGGAGCGACGTGGAGCGGAGTGAGGGCATGGAGAGATGCGGAGCGGTGGCGCTGCAAAGAGAGACGCGGAGCGGAGTGAGGCCGCGCCGAGACGCAGAGCGGTGGCGCGGCAGAGGTGGACTGTTGAGCGGAAAATAAAGAGAACAGAAAGACAGCCGAGTACGAGTCCTACACATCTGTAATGCGGTGGGGGGGGGGGGGAAATTAGAAGGAGGTGCATTGCTTTAGCAGGGCAGGTTGTCGATGGGCTATGGACATCACTTTGTGTGAGGGCCATGCTCTGAGTCGCGGCTCTAACTTGAGCCGCTCGGTTACTTTCAAAGATGTGTAGGGGTCTTACGGAGGGAATATGTGTCGAGCTGATATGTATGGGATCCAACGGGAAACTAGCACAGTGGGCGGGGCTACGTCAGTGCACGGGCAGGTGCCCTCTACGACGTCCGCGCGTCGGACGTTACGATCCCCCGGGGCCCCACCCCTCAGGTATAAAAGGGAAATGTATCGGGGGGCTAGGGGGAGTTGGGTTAGCTAAGAAGAGAAGACGGAAGACGTCCCAGATAGAGCCCTGGTCTCCCCCTGCTACGCCGTCCTTGTCAGGACCGCGCAGGCTCGAGTCAGTGGCGTGGTGCCAGAGCCAGAGCCAGGGTTGGTCTGGACTCTGAGTACCGGGCCCGACTGACCAGTGTCGGGCCAAGATAGCCTCCCCTAGTCCACGAGAGGAGGACTCTGAGGCAGGCTAGGTTTAGCCTAGAGGTGTGTCCTCAGATAGACGGGTGAGGGGGCCGATACCCCCTCAGTGTGTATGTCACAACGTGTGGTGTTAAATAAACAAGTGTGCCTCCAACTCCGGTGTGAACGAGTCATAAGAGTACTACAGATGCACCAGCGGCTCAGCCGTGGCTTGGCTCAGGCTCCGCTTGTGGACATCACGAGCGAGGGATGGCACCGCGCTCAGAGCCGGTTCAAATCAAGCGGAACTTTGAGCCGGCTCACTTGAGCCAGAGCCAAGCCTGAGCCGAACTGTGACTGAGAATACGCACCTCGACATAAAGAAATGGGCATTTGAGGGCAGCCACAGCAGCACTGTCCGTATTATTGTATGAATCCGAGAGCTGGATGCAAACCAAGCTGCTCCACAATAAGTTGTTGGCATTTGAGCACATATGTCTGAGAGATGGACACTGGCAATTCTGTGCCAAGACAGAATATTCAATAAAGACATCCGATATAAAATATGACTCCGTGGTGTTTAAGAAATGACAATCCAAAAATATGGCTGAGCTCAGTGGGACGTGTGAGCAGACAGGGACCGATTGGTGCCACGGACATTGGAGAGGTCTCCACGAGTCCAGCGACCAGAAGGCCTTAGACCAGATGGTGGGAGACTCTCAGTGCAAAGCTCGGGAGTTTTGGGGTCTGCTGTGCAGCAGCTGTGTGATCTGGCAGAGGGGAAAAAGCCTGAGCAGTGAAAGTGCATGACGGGTACCATTTGATGACTTCTGCTTTCATATCCTTATTTTTTTTTACGTCAGATTTCGTTTTTTTTTATTTGTTGTTGAACGTCGTGGTGCTTTGCCTGTAATACAACACTTTGGAAGCAGAGGTGGTGGATCGAGCATCTGCATGCAACATTTTTACTTTTAAGAAAATAAAGGGCTTTAAATTATCATGCCTACAGTGCAAAATGCACCACCCGTTGCCTAAAGACTGTTATATGGCACAAGACGAAAAAAATCACAAGTCCATTGATAACTTTCACAGCGAGCCGTGTAGTACTGTCACGAGTCAGGAAATTGCCATCTGAAGATGAACAGACATAACTAAATTCCACTGAAAGCCTTTTATCAACACGAGGTGGAAATACCATACGTACCCTGTAGAAAAAATGTGCGCATTACGTTAAAATCAAATAAATTTACTTTGAAAATGTCACGTAATATGCAGAATTAAGTTCCAAAATATCATTCAACCAGGTACTGATTCTGTTTTTTTTTGTAGTTGGTGGTGACTGGCTGGGATGACTACTCGCTACGCCCGATCACGTGTAGACCACGCCATTCATTGGGACAGCAGCAGCAACTCCGACTCTGACATTGCATCAGCCCCAGGGCCACCCTGGTCACCGGCCAACATGACACCTCCAGCAATTTTGAGTGAGAAAACGTGAGGACAACTTACCTATGCAGAATCCTTCGGACAACCTGTAGCCAAGTTGACAGCGAGAAGTGGGCGGGGGAAGTGGAGTTTCTGCTGGAATGTTCACGTCTGGAGGCTGCGGTCGATGCCCTTGGTCAGAGAAGTCGTTGTCCTGCTCAAAGTCTTGCCCAATAACATCGGGCCTACTGCCTCCTTGCCTAGCGTCACCTAATCTTGGTCTCCCTGGCCTTGGATCTACGATTATAGTCCCTCCAGGTCTAGGTCCATCCCGTCTAGGTTCACTTGGCCTCGGCACAGCGGTTCTCGGTACGCCTGGCCTCGGTTCTCCTTGCCGAGGTCCACCAGGCCTGGATCCACCAGGACTGGGCTCACCGTGTCTAGACCCGCCCGGCCTAGGTCCACCTGGTCGTGGTCCATCCAACCCCGATGTGGCTGGGCCTCGAGTGCCAATTTCAGTGTCCTGCCCAGTGCCCAGCTCAGGCCCACCCTGGCCTGGAAGCCCAGATTGAGGCCCGCTCAGGTCCGTGCCGCCGAGCTGCATGCCGCCGGGCTGCACACCACCCGTGATGACGAGCGCCGATCGCGGCAGGCACATGTAGCCCCCGAAGTGGTTGACGCACATCATGTCGCCGCGGCATGCATCTGGAATGCCGGTGCACTCGTCCACATCTGTAAGGAGCGAGCACACAGCGTGACGCAGGAGTGAACCAGCGCGCGTGGCTCCCTCGGGGATGGCTTTTGGGGCTGGCTCACGTGTGATTTCTGCCTCGTTGGAAAACAAATCAATGGGGCCATGTTGGGGGGAGGTTGAAATGGGGCGAGCTGAGTTGCAAAAAAAAAGCCGTGGGTTAACTCGTGAAAATATACACATGCACCCACATGGCCATCGCTAGAGATATGGCGTTTACATTGGTCGACGAACAAACACGAATGACTGCTTGGCATCTAAGGCACTGAAAAAATATTGATGTAAATAGTCGGGGCACGAATAACAAAAAGACTCGACACATTCGCCAATAACCTTGCAGGGGCATGGGACACGTTGGCAATTTGCGGCAACGTTTCCCTTGCGCCGTCGTTCAGACGGCGCAAGGGAAACGTGACGGAAGCAGGCCGTTGGAAAGCCCTCCCAACACATTTCTTGCATTTGGCGGAATGTTTAAGTCTGGTCTGAAGCCTTGCACATTTCCGCTTCCAGTCTGGTGACTCCGATTCCTCGCAAGGCCGTGCCGTCGTATGATTATAAATTGTTAAATTTTTGCCATTGGTTTTACTATTGGAGTTGTTTTATTTACTGATTGGAAACTTAACCCAGGATTTTATATAGTCGGTTGTATAAATGTAGCATGTGTTTTATGTTGAGTTTATTACTGTTGATATAGAATTAAGATAGAATTATTGAAGTTTACCGAACAATGTTTGCTACTTATTTTCAGTGATAAGTCAGCTTTGTTAAGCTTATTGAGTTGCGATGGCATTTAGACGTTGAAATGACATTGCATTGTGGGACACAGTTTGATATATATTACTTCTGTTCATTTATAGAAATTGCGAATGAGTTTCTTGTATTAGGCCACGACCTACCTTTACGGAATTGTGAAGGCGGATTCTATACAACCCGCACAAGCAGATACGCGAATGTGTGCACTCACATCCGCCGTTTGCCACTAAGGGGCGGTGACGTCACAAACAAGCACACACGTGAAGAGAGTGCACAAAAGCACACGGACACACACATGCACGCACAAAACAGATGCAGACAAAACGCATGCACATGGAAACACAACAAAGATCCCTCGTGTAGCCTGGGTAGGCTTTTGGGGCAGTGCAATTAGCAAGCACCTTTGAAGGCCAACATGGCGGACAAGGTGGCGATGTAGCCAGTGCCATTCCCCAGTCCCCTTTATTTCCCCAGTGCTGACATTTAACGTACAACAAACCAGGTACAGTACTAATTTAAGGCTGAGTCGACCTAGGGGAGTCCCAGGAACGGTTCAGGTATTTGTTACCGATGTTGGCCATGGCCGAAAATCGAACTCGGGGCACCGGGTTCTGTAACGCATGCAGTGCGATATCCACTGCACCACAAAACACACGCGCACATTGAAACCCGCAAGTAAGACATCTGAGCCAAGTTCAGACTCGGTACATATTCAGTGCCTATGGATTGATGCTGTTCTCTATGCACAGCGTTCAGCAACCTCGACAGTCTGCAAGATCGCAGTCTCGTGTTGAGTTTCATGGACAGGCTGATAACGAAACCAAGATGACTGATATAAAATCAAGTCACTTCTTTCTCACCGCATCATGTAGTTACCAGGCCCGTGTCACTTCAACACCGATGACAGTGCCATCTAATTCACCGACATCCGAGTACGTGTGTGCGCAAAACCTCTACACTGGCACTGTTATAACATTCACACAGCCCCGTGAAGTGTGATGTATGGCACCGGCTGGCGGAGAGGGGGGTACCTCTGCATTCACTCGTCGCGTCCTCCCACTCGTAGCCCTCGGAGCAGTCCTGTGCACGCGATGCACACGCGTAGAATTAGCGGTGTCCCACACGCGCACGCACAAAGCAAGAGCACCGCGTGCTGTACCCGTGCACACGCACGAGTGCTGCTCACAAGGCGAACGCTTCGCTCGGTAGATTGTGCGAATGGTATTTCCATTGACCTCACTGCAACGGACACACCAAAATGCAGTGTGGCGGGAACATTTTATAATTGTATTTTTGTTTAATGTAAACGAGTCTATTTACTTAGGAATACTGTTCGATAGTTATTGAAGGGGGTAGCCCGTTCTTCATTGAGCTAAGCGTTTTACTATGCTAAGGCCAGTTGAAAAACTGTTCATCAGGAAACATTGGCTGAAATCTAACTCAGGCCGCGTTGTGTAAAAGTGCAGTCTCCACCTCTTCTCCATTCTCTGACCATTCCATTCACGCGCTACACAGACGAGAAGAAGGGCCATTGCCTGAAACATCGCCTGCTTTATATTTGTTTTGGTTTCCCCTTCGAGGCCACGGTGTGACTGATGAGCGTGTCGAGCTTTCTGCCCTGTTAGACGCGAAGAGTCGGTGCTCATCCATGCTGGAGGCCCAGAGCCAGTGGAGGAAATTCCAAATTCCTCGGGTGGGGAGTCACTTTTCTCCGTAGAAACCCCCCCCCCCCCCCACAGGCGCAAACTGGCCGCTTGGACCCCCGACTGGGATTTGAACTTTGCAACGTTCCAGTTGGCGAGTTAAAAAAATCGCATTCTGCCACATCGATGATCGCTCGCCGAGCCTTCATCCCCAGCACGGCATCGTGAATAGGTGGGGGGGGGGTGAACCACGGTCGATTACAAAACGTGACGCGTAACATCTCCCCGTGTGAATATCGTTTACAAGAATACAAGCCGTGGTATTCACGAGGCAACAACTGCACACCTCGCTACATTTACAACGATTCGTCACTGAGAATCATCATCAGCTATGTTCAATCCACTTCTGGATGAAGGCCTCCCCAAGCCGCCACCACTTCTCGCCATCTTACGATACAACAACGATCCACCTGCAGGTGAACTGATTCAATCGCTCCGTCTCCACGCTCAACGCCCTCTCCGGCGCGTTCCGTTCCTTCGCTGCCACTCCATCACTATTCTTGACCGTGATCCATCATCCCGCCTGAGCCATGGATGATGTCATGAACCTGCGTGTGCTCTCTAAATCCCCGTGTTCCACATCGCCTCTTGATGTAAGCCCACGGGTGCGATGCATCTACCCACGCTTCTCTGGGCCCCTTCCCTGTTTGCGATCTCTATTTTGTTGTGACTACGATTGTAATCCACACGTCGTGGCGGCGAGTTTCAGGAGTCGGGCAACAGCTGATGACGATCGATCAAAGGGTGGCGATGATAAATAACAATTGATAATCATGGCATCGTGTTCGCCTCTTCCGCCGTGTACCCAACTGAAACCGTGGGAATCCAGCAACGCCATGTGAATGCAAAGGTTACAATTACTGTAAACGGAAATTCTGCTGTGCGAGTTGATGTGCCAGGTCATCAACTCGCACTGCACGACCAGCGGACCCCTACCTGTGGTGATGCCACGCGCCCCCCTACCTGCGGTGCCACGCAGGCCTCCTACCTGCGGTGGTGCCTCGTGGCTTGGCTGAGAGACAGTGGAGCCCAGCAGCGCGCAGAGCGCGGCGAGCGCGGCGAGAGGGTGGAGCGCGGTGCCCATCTCGACTCGGGAGCTCGGGGAGTTGCGAGGCGCGGGACTCCGACCGGGACTCTGCTGCACCTCCTCCTCGCGGGACGACTGTGAACTGCGCCCTGCTCCCTGCTCCGCTCAGCAGACAGCAAGCAGCGCGTGGCGCGCCGGGAGGGCGACACGACCCTCCCCTCGCTACCTCCCATCGCACTGCACCATCCACTCACTCACTCCCCTCAATCCCGCACCCTTCTCTCTGCCACTCCTCTCACTCGACACCCTCCCTTTAGCCCTTTTCCCCTCCCTCCCCACAATCCTCCACTCTCTCTCCTCAATCATCTCACTCCACTCCCTCCCCTCACTCCTCTCACTCCGCACTCTCTCCTCACTCCACTCCCTCCCTCACTCCACTCCCTCTCCTCACTCATCTCACTCTCCTCACTCCACTCCTTCCCCTCACTCCTCTCACTCTCCTCACTCCACTCCCTCTCCTCACTCCACACCCTGCCCTTACCCCTTCCCTCACTCCACAACCTCCCCTCAGCTGTCACCTCACTGATCAACGCTAGCTCGTAAGCTGTCGCACAGTATCGTACTGCAGCAGGCACTCTCCTCAATCAACACGCGGAGACAGATAAGGAACGGCTCCAGTGCTTTTATTCCACACTCATCGCTCATCATCATCGTATCGGCAGGCAACGTGGAGCCGTGTGCTCGTGTCGTTACGGACTGCATCGTGACGCCCTCGTCCGCAGTAGCATTGAGGACCTGTAGAAACAGACTCTGCCTGATGACAGTGGAGGAGCATGTCGGCCTCCCACCAGGCCCAGACGACCGACCGCAGACCGCGTGGGCGAGATGAGGATGGGGGGCCTCGAAGGGAGCGCGGTACTGTATAACGGTACAAGCATTTGTGTGGCCGGAGGCATGTACGCGTCACAGACCACTACCGCCTACACCTCGCCGGTAGCGTCGGCATTCGCCGGACTCCGCAAGGGTGTGTGATCTTGTTGGGTGTTCCAAAGTGACTCTCCGGCGCATTCATTCGTAGAGGCGTCCAGAATAAGAAGTCAGTTCCCAAAAGGGGCACGGCACGCAGGAGGGTCGCAGAGACGTGGTCGGGCGCGTCTACTGTGATGTCAGCAAAAGAGATGCTGACCTTTACCCTGCCCCATGACCTTGATAAGTGCTTACCACTGGTGTTGAGGGAGCGAGTTGAAGAGCGAGTGGTCAATTAGTGCAGCGGATGTACCAGTGACATTTTAGTACGAGTCCCAAAGATCGGGCCTCACAATGAAGGCTGTGCCCAACGCCGCGGCCACCACCTGCCGCTGGAGCCTCTTCCACTGTGAGATAGCTCTGATCGAGTGGCCGGTTTGCGGGTCACTCGCCCGTGGGATGTCAGGCAGAATCGGTGGGGGTGGGCGGCAAGAGAGGACGGTGACCGGAAGATTGAAAGGCGGCCACGGAGCAACATGTGGCAATGGCGCGGCCAGTGGCAGTGGTGTAGGTGGCGGTTGCAGACTCGTGGCAGACGTGAAGGCGATGGGTGACCACCGGCCCACGGGCAACAACGGTGTTGCCAGCTACGGCGGTTCTGGCTACAAGGCAGTGGCGGAGGGGAGAGCAGGCGTGTATGGATTGGCGTCGCTGGCCTGCCTCAGCGACACCCGTTGGGACCCGACCCAGCTGGCCACACCAATGATAAACGACGGCCGCCTGATAGGACTAAGAAGCCTGCAGCCGGCCGTGGCTGTTGGGGATGGTAACCCCGGTGGACAAGGCCCCTGTGCTGTGTGTCTGGGAGCTCTTCCCATACTTCTCACAGGACGCTGGTCAGAACATCTGTAATGTGCATTGCCACTTCTTCTTTCGTATGTCTGATATTCATGTAGAGACAACAGCTGCAATTTCACATTCAGGTGGTCAAGCCAGACAACCCGGAGTGTATCACCATGATATCTCTTCGTATTTGTGGATCGGACATTGTGTTGTTATACGTTGCATGGTCTGTTCTGGATAACCACAGTCACACACTGGAGAGTTCCCATTGCCACTAGTGAGGTGCACGGCAGTGGAGGTGGCCCGGAGAGGGCACGGTGACCATTTTGACGGTCGCCGATCGGTGCATCACCACGTGTGCACATCGATTTGTTCAGTAACCCACGTGACCATCATTGAGGTGGTCCTCAACGATGGCAACGTAGTTGACCAGGCAGTCGACTACCACACCCTCCAGATTCACGTCATTCATGGTCAGGTATGTCTTCTGGGCCAAGAGGTGGAGGGCAACGGTGAAGGCCATGGGAGTCTCTTCCATGGCCATGGTCCGTCCCCAGAAGTGGCACCCTGTAACAACCCTTGTGGTGAATATCTCTGCCATGGCCTTGTATGCGTCGGCAAGAGTGGTCTACTGTCCCGCCGGGATGGAGTCGCAAGCCTCAAACGCGTCGTCCCCAAAGACGGTGGGGAAGTACAACAGGGTGGCGTCATCGCACGACCGTTGTTAAAAGACAGGCTGCCCGGTAGCAGCAGGTAAAGTGGTCCCAGTCCATCAGGGGTTCAGAACTTCTCGATCAGTCCTAGGTGGAGGCCTTGTTGGGTGGAGGCAGGGGCTGGTGAAGATGGCGGAGGGCGCATGGCGAGTTTCCGATTAGCGACATCTTGCGAAGAAAAAGTGGACTTGAGCAGCCACCCACGGGTGACGCCGCACAGTGTGGACTGGCCCATGAGGTGGTGGCGGTGACGCTCCAGCGGTGAAGTGTGGTCGAGCTTGTGGGTCATGAATGCCACTCCCCACGTGACCAGGAGGGGACGCCATTACACTGCTCCATAGGCCAGACACCTGCATGGCAATTCTGGCTGTCACCTGATGATGTTAGTTGTAATTACCGGTGAGACGTCGTACTCTAATTTTTAATGTTGTGGGTTTCTTCTTCTTCTGGGATCCCTCGTAGTCGAGTATGATTTCCCTCCAGCTGTCACTTGTCCATGACACCATGGGTCCGGAGATGGCTGAATCGGCCAATCCGTGACCTGCAGATCTTGGCACAGTGGGGGCATGGTTGGTCCATCCTGGAGCTCCCACTCGTTGTTGTGTCTGTCTCTGGTGTATGTCCTTTGTGGCATGCTCTTTTCATGGCTATCAACTCTCTTCGCTCGGCCTCCAAATGCTGAGTACCATTGTTTATTTTGGCCCTCCATGATGGTCTATAAAGAGCATAGATTTCCCAGTTGTTTGGATCTGTGTGGCATTGCTTGAGGTGCATTTTAAGGTTGTCATGGGAAAGTTTCTTTTGACCTCCGGGGGTACGTGATCCATTGCTGAGCTGGGAATAGAAGATTTGCGTAGGAAGCCTCGAGTCCTTCATCCTCACAAGGTGACCTGCCCATCTGAGTTGATACTTCATCATGATGGCCTCTATGCTGGATGAGTTGGATCGCTCCAGGACACTGATATTAGTTTGTCTTTCCTCCCAGGTGATGTTTACTATTTTCATGAGACAGTGTTGATGAAACATTTCGAGAGATTTTACGTGTTTACAATAAGTGGTCCAAGTTTCTGCACCATATAAGACGGTTGGAATGATCACAGCGTTATACACAGACACTTTGGTCTTGGTGATAATGTCGTGGTCTTCAAAGACCCTGTTCTTAAGTTTGCCAAAGGCAGCACTAGCTCGGGCAATCCGATGTTGGATTTCATAATCACTTAAGACATTGCTAGAGAGATGGCTGCCTAAGTATGGGAAACTGAGAACGTTTTCTAGTATTGCATTGTTGGTAATTACTGTAAGGGGGTGGTAGGTGTCCTCCCGGAGCTTGTTGAAAAATGATTTTTGTTTTGCTGGTATTTAATGTTAGACCCATCCTGCTGTTAGAATCTGTAAATATGTTGACAATAACCTGAAGGTCAGCTTCTGCGCAGTCACTGACTTGGGCATCCGCATATTGGAACTCAATAACGGATGTGATTGATGTTTTTGACGTGGCTCTGAAATGGTTGATGTTGAATATGTTCCCGTCTGTCCTATATGTAATATGTATGCCTCTGGGAAGTCTGTTCTCTGTCAGATGAAGCATTCCCGCCAGCAAGATGGAGAAAAGAGTTGGTGAAATTACGCAGACAGGACGTAACATTAGCGTAAGACTAAGATAACACCAAAGGAACATTAAATTATCCCAAACACAGCTGTCAGCAGTGGCAGAGTTGCCAACAAAGACATTCAATTGATTTTGATAACGTTGAAGTGTTATGCAGAACTAATAATTGCTAGCCAAGATTAGTTAGAGAATCAATTTAAATTGAGAAGAATTCTAATACTTTTAATCGCTGCGATAGCTATAGACTCAGCGCAGCCTGGAAGTGTATTATTAAGGAATACACAATACATTGCAATTCCTTACAGGTCAGTCATATGCTAAGTGGCCGATTCATCTTCTTGGTTCTTTCGGTAAAGTCACGTAGAAGGGAAGTAATAAAATAATAAAAATAAAACATAATTTTTATTATTTTATTACTTCCCTTCTACGTGACTTTACCGAAAGAACCAAGAAGATGAATCCCTGCAGTCACGAAAGCTTTAAATCGAAATTTAAGTGGCCGATTACTGATATATTACGTAATTGCATGCACCCCTACCCACACCTCCGCCTCTGACCTCAAATCCTGATGGGGTTCAACAATGATGACGTCATACTGCACTATTTAAGACCGGAAACAGGTGGATGGCTTCACTATTCTGGCAAATCGCCCGAAGATGCTGGATGTAATTTTCAGCAAAACATCGTACTCAAATTGTAAATGTTATGGATCCACTTTTCAACACACCGGTGGGCTAAATTAGTGAAATATTTGGCTTTTGTCAACGTCGGGTGGTGGAGGGTTGCACACATTCATAAATATCGCGATCTAACCCAAAAACCTTTATTTTGAACGCAGCCTTGCTTCACACCGGTCCTTACTTCGATTGGCTCTGAGATTTCACCATCAGAGAGGATGACAGCCTTCATACCATCATGCAACAGACGAAGGTCCTTAACATATTTTGTTGGGCAGCCATATCTCAGAAGGATTCTCCATAGTGCATCACGATTAACGGAATCAAAAGCTTTAGTCAAATCAAAGAAGGCCATGTACAATGGTAGTTGACGGGCTGAGAAGATCATGTCTGAGGTTCCCCTGCCAGGTCGATAGCCACTCTGCGATTCAGGAAGGATTTTTTCAGCAAGTGGTAGAAGTCTGTTTAGTAGGATTATTGCCAGTATTTTTCCAGCAGTGGCAAGAAGAGAGATTCCTCTGTAGTTGTCACAGTCTGACTTGTCACCTTTTTTGAAGACGGTGACAATGATGGCATCTTTCAGTTCGTTGGGAAGGTCTTCATCATTCCAGATCCTGCCCATGAGGGAGTACAGGTGTTCTAGTAGGGGTTGTCCTCCATGTTTGTAAATCTCAGCAGGAATCTGGTCTAATTCTAGATTTTGTAGGGGTGTTACGGAGGAGCTGTATGTGTAGGGGTGTTAGAGAGAGAGCCGTTATGCATGGCAGCTTATGGGAAACAAACACAGTGGGCGGGGCTACGTGAGTGCACGGGGGGGGGGGTGCTCTCAACGACGTCCGCACCAGGCAGCCCGGGGCCCCACCCCTCAGCGGGGGTGGAGTATAAAGGGGGATGTGTCAGAGGGCTCGGGGCAGAATGTTTAAGTAAACTCTTGAAGACCGAAGACTGCCTAGCTAGAGCCTTGGACTCCCCTGGGATGCCGCCCTTGTCAGGGCCGCGCAGGACCGAGCCAGCGGCGTGGTCCCGTGAACCAGAGCCAGGACTCTGGGACTCCGGGTACCGTAGCCCGACTGACCAGTGTCGGGCCAGACAGCCTCCCCTAGCCCAGTATTTGGAGGATTAGGAGGCAGGCTAGGGGTAGCTAGCCGTGTGTTCCCAGCTATCCGGGTGAGGGGGCCGATACCCCCTCCAGTACTGTATGTCCCCAGTGACTGTTGTGAAATAAATACGTGTGCCTCTACTCGGGTGTCCACGCGTCCTCAACGGTACTACATCTGGTGACAGAAGTGAACAACAACGAACATGGACACGCGCCGAACAGCTCGGGCCGGGGTGCAGGAGGCGGAGGACACCGCGGGAAGTGCGGTGCCAGAGACGGCTGATGGAGGCAACGAGCAGCCGGGGCCGAATGCATCCTTACCGGGGCATCGGGAGGAAGGGGAGTCGCCATCCGACGGACTTCGGCTGGCGCACGCGAGGCTGGCAGAGCTGCTGTATGCTGCTGCCGCCACACTCGAGAGCATCACTCGGCTGGGGGCTGCTGGACCGCCGCGGGGCGAGGACGGCCGACGACCGTTGCGCCTTCCCGCCATTTCTACTGACTACAACTTTGAATCTCCCGCCATCGCCGCAGCAGCTGCCGAGGGCGTGGCCAGCCTCAACCTGGGGTCCGACATCGGCCTCGCAGGGGCTGCCACGTCACCACCAACGGACGGAGCGTCACCATCAGCGCGACAGGCGATTCCATCTGTCGTTCGTGCCGACGCTCAGCCGAGTTGCGGGGACAGCAAAGCGCGGGCCTCCACGGCGATCGCTGCGCTACACCAAAGGCTGCCCCCGCTGAAAGAGTTTGTAGCTGAGGAGGGCGACTGGGGGGGGTTCCAGCGGCGCTTCCTCGCGCACCAAGAAATGGCGGGGTGGTCGGACGCCGAAGCCCTCTGCGCGCTGCCGGCGCTCCTCGACGGCGACGCCCTCGCCGCTCTTACGTCGGCACCGAGGGACAAGCGCTCCACTCTTCAGATGGCGCTGCAGTTGCTGGCTGGGGTCTACGGACCTTCGGCGGAATGCAGACAGCGATTTTACGATCGCCAGTGGGGTGCGTCGGGTTATTTTCCCTTCCTGTTGTTCTTCTCGTTGCGTTATTGTTGTAAAAATGAGGCACACGCTGGGGGATCGAGGGGTGAATAAACTTTTATTGTCAAGGTTGCAGCCGGGACGGCTGCGAGCTGTACAGGGGGGGGTGATGTAGGGGTGTTACGGAGGAGCTGTATGTGTAGGGGTGTTAGAGAGAGAGCCGTTATGCATGGCAGCTTATGGGAAACAAACACAGTGGGCGGGGCTACGTGAGTGCACGGGGGGGGGTGCTCTCAACAACGTCCGCACCAGGCAGCCCGGGGCCCCACCCCTCAGCGGGGGTGGAGTATAAAGGGGGATGTGTCAGAGGGCTCGGGGCAGAATGTTTAAGTAAACTCTTGAAGACCGAAGACTGCCTAGCTAGAGCCCTGGACTCCCCTGGGACGCCGCCCTTGTCAGGGGCGCGCAGGACCGAGCCAGCGGCGTGGTCCCGTGAACCAGAGCCAGGACTCTGGGACTCCGGGTACCGTAGCCCGACTGACCAGTGTCGGGCCAGACAGCCTCCCCTAGCCCAGTATTTGGAGGATTAGGAGGCAGGCTAGGGGTAGCTAGCCGTGTGTTCCCAGCTATCCGGGTGAGGGGGCCGATACCCCCTCCAGTACTGTATGTCCCCAGTGACTGTTGTGAAATAAATACGTGTGCCTCTACTCGGGTGTCAA
The DNA here is from genome assembly GCF_964198595.1 of Lampetra fluviatilis. Lineage (NCBI taxonomy): Eukaryota > Metazoa > Chordata > Hyperoartia > Petromyzontiformes > Petromyzontidae > Lampetra > Lampetra fluviatilis. Next base: position 13,430,515 of record NC_136292.1, on the reverse strand, counting down.
CGCGTCCTCAACGGTACTACAATTTGAAGCTTTCGTGACTGCAAGGATTCATATTCTTAGGTTTTTTCGGTAAAGTCACGTAGGTAAAAAAATTAAATTAATAAAAGTAAAATAAAACAAATACAAAAATAAAAAGCCTAACGACAAAAACCAACAGCATCATCACGAGTTCGACTTCCCTAATCGAACCAAGCAAACGTCCCTCTCTAAAACCATCGGCGGCAAGACCTCCCAGACTCTATGGTCTTCCCAAGACCCATCGTGTCGACGATAAACTCCCCTACTTACAAACTAGCCCGGTTTCTATCAGATACTCTGCTTCCCTTCACAGGCAAAACCTCTTCGGCAGTGCTCAACTCAACCCAATTAGTCTCTATGGTTAAGGACATGGTACTATCTCCTGATGACATCCTCGTCAGTTTTGATGTAGTATCTCTGTTTACGTCCCAGTACCGGACACCCTAACAATAATTGAGGACTTAGTCCAACATGGATTGAATTCTGATGTACCTGCGCTGGTTAGGCATTGCCTCACCAACACCGATTTTACCTGGAACGGTACCTTCTACAAACAGAATGAGGGTATCCCTATGGGCTCCCCCTTGTCACCAGTGATAGCCAACATGTTCATGGAAAAGTTTGAATCAGACGCCATCCAGACATCCACCCTGCGTCATTCCCTGTGGAAGAGGTATGTGGATGACACTTTCGTCATCTGGCCACATGGCCTCCCAGCATTGAACCACTTCTTTGACCACATCAATTCCAGACACCCATCCATCAGATTCACCATGGAAGTGGAGAAAGATGGTAAACTACCATTCTTGGATATTCTGTTTGAGAGGAGACCTGACGGATCCTTGGGACATTCTGTGTACAGGAAAGCCACCCACACAGATTCCAACTTGAAACCGGATTCCCACCACCACCCATCTCAAAAGAATTCTCTCATCAAAACGCTATACCACAGAGCCCATGGCATTTCTGACCAACACCACCTGGCCGGTGAATTAAGACATGTACATCGGGCCCTCAGGATGAACGGATACTCTGACCGCACAATCCGCCAAGCTGTTTCTCCCACCATACAGAAACAGCCACATGAAACTCCGACCAAAACTATCACGTTACCATACATAGCAGGCGTGACCAAAAAGATCTCCAAAATTCTAAACAAACATAAGATCCAAGTCCGATTCAGTACAGTGCATAAAATCCGTGATCTAATTCCATCTGTGAAGGATGTCGTTCCTGATTTACAGTATCCTGGAGTCTACAAACTGAGTTGCAGTTGTGGTGATTGCTACATTGGAGAAACGAAACGTCATGTTTCTGATCGTGTCCGCGAGCACAAGTCAGATCTGAAACACGGCAGAACTGATTCTTCGGCTGTTGCCGATCATTGCTACAACTCTGTGGGCTCTCATGAAATTGTTTTTTCCGAGACCAAGGTGCTCTGCAAACCTCCTGGCTACCATCAAAGGTTTGTACACGAAGCCATACAAATATATAAACACAGACATAATTTCAACCGTGATGAGGGTTACAAACTGAGTAATCATTGGAAAGATGTGATTAACCATGCAAAAAAGATGTAACTACACTTATTTGGACCAACTTATTTGACAGACAACTATTACAGGTTATTGATAGACAGCCAGTTTGTTGTTTTACCAGTTTTAGTTTTTACTTGCTTTCTTTTTTCACACTTGTGTTATGTATGGTAGGTGTTAGTTACAAACCGCACCTCTCCATAACAAAGGCTTAGTCCTTTGTTATGCAGTCTATTCTTAGTCTTAAGCCTCACCTTACCATATTAATAAAAAGTGTGCCGTTCCTGGCCCTTCCCCCCTCAACCATTATATATACGGGGTGGTATTTCTTGTGATCTCTCATTTACTTGATACAGCTGTCGTGGCTGTGACGGTTCCACCTGGAGACGGAGGCTTGTGTTGCTTCCGAAACGTCGTGATTTTTTATTTTTTTATTTGTTTTATTTTACTTTTATTAATTAAAATTTTTTACCTACGTGACTTTACCGAAAAAACCTAAGAATATGAATCTGGTCTAGCCCACAAGCTTTGTTCTCTTTCATCTGCTTGACAGCTTTAGCCACTTCAAGTACCGTTGGTTCTCCTGCTAAATCCTCAGTGGCAGAGTGTTGCGGAATCTCACTGAATATAGAAGCGTCTACAACAGCGTTGCAGTTGAAAAGAGTGCTGAAGTGTTTCTGCCAGCGGGAGATTATTGCATTTTTGTCTTTGAAGATTTATGTCCCATCCTTAAACTGAAGTTGTGCAACGCCCTGTTTTGATGGTCCAAATAAGACTTTGGTTGCTTTAAAAAATTAATGTGGGCTATTGGAATCTGCAAGATGTTGTATTTCTTCTGCTTTGTTTCTGAACCAGTTGTTCTTCAGTTCATGGATTTTAGTTTATACTTACGATTTGGCCTCCAATATGATTGTTTTTTATGTCTAGACTGTTTGTGTTGTTGCCAATAAGGCCTGTGGTTTCCTGGTCGTTGTCATCAAACCAGTCACAGTTTTTCCTTCTTGTGTAGCCAATGGTGTTTTCACACCTGGTTATAACTGCCGTCTTCAGTTGTGTCCAGTACTCATGAACATTTCTTGAAGACTGGCTAGTGCTGAGTCTTTGAACTAGTTGTTCTTTCAGTCGGGCCTGTACTGCTGGGTCTTTTAGCCTGGTTATTTTGAGTCTTTTCCTCTGTAGTTATGGTCGATTGATGTGTTTGTGGTTTAGTTTGAGAGTCATCACTGATCGAATTAGTCTGTGGTCAGTCCAGCAATCGTCTGCATTGATCATAGCACGAGTTATGTGGACGTCTGTGCTGTCAAGCTTCCTGACAATCACGTAGTCCAGTAAATGCCATTGGTGTGATCGAGGGTGGCACCAATAAGTCTTAAGGCTATTCTTCTGCCTGAATAGGGTGTTGGTGATTGTCAGGTCGTGCTCAGAACAGGTTGTAAGAAGAAGGTGACCATTGGACTTTCAAACTCCCTCTTTACCAATTACACCATTCCACATTTGATGGTCTCTCCCAACTCTAGCATTGAAGTCGCCGAGGAGAATCAGCTCGTCAGTTGTTGGTGTACTCTGAAGGATTTGGTTGAGATGGCTGTAGTAGGTCTCCTTAGTGTCTTCTTCAGAGTCCAGTGTTGGTGCATAGGTGCTGATGATGGTTGCATGTTGGTCTTTTGCGAGTTTCAGGCGTAGGGTCATAAAACGCTCATTGATACTAATTGGAAGCTCACTTAAGATGCTGATGAGCACGTTGTCTATTGCAAACCCTACACCATGCAGGCGTCGTTCATGCGCTGGTTTACCCTTCCAAAAGGTGTAGCCCCCACTTAGCTCGGTCAGTTGGCCTTCATCCGCCAGACGGGTTTCGCTGAGGGAGGTAAAATGGATATTAAATCGTCTCGGCTCGCGTGCCACAAGAGCTGTTCAGCGCTGTGGACGTTGCGAGTTTGGGTTGTCTGTGAGGGTCCTGACATTCCAGGATGCAATGTTTAGGTTATATTTATTTTTGTTTCGACCGCAATTGTTGATGCTCCCTCTGGTTGCGGTAAGCCAGACAGGATGTTGCTAGGCAGGCTGTGTTTAGGGCACCTTTTATAGCCCCTTCCCCATATGTGGGTTGAGCAGAGTGGATCCTCGTGGGCAGCTACAGCTGCCAGGATGCACTCCTGCCTAATCCGAGTGCATGGCGACCTTCTAATAGCTGCCGCCTTTGTGCTGTGTTGTGACTAGGAGCTTCTAGCTGCATAGGCCTGCCCCGCTCGCCACTTGCCAATCGCCCAAGGGCTTTGGGTGCGTAGTGTGGTGGTGCGATGGCACAGTTTCTCTGGAGGGTGCCAGTACGTGAATTAATTTACGTGTAGTGTCTGTTGCCCACCAGCTACCGCACGGGGCTTAACCAGGAACCAAGCCTGGGTCCAATGGCGAGGCAGGAAACCAAGACGATTGGAATGCTTGTTCTGAAGCACCAGACATTCAGCGGCTCCTCCGCCATATGCCGTTGGCCTTCTGGACCGTAGCTCATCCGCCTCACCGAGGTGGGCCGTTAGCCACTTGGTATCCACCTGGGATTTTGTCAGGGTTTACTCCCTTAGCCTAAGTGGCTAACCAGAGCCCCGTTAGCCAGCGCGTTTCCAGGTGAGTCCAGACAAGCCTTCTTGATTACCGAAGTGGCCCAGGTAGTCGAACCATCCACCATACATAGCCCTGTCTGGCAATCCTGTACTTTACCTGTTACCACTTTCCATGACGTGGGAATTTTTGTTGTGGGTTTACTCTCCAACAAACCGGTGAACTAGTAACTATTTGGCATATTTTGTTTACGTGACAACCCTTACTAATTGGTTGTGTCGGGTGGTGGTGGGTTTAACGATACATTTATATTTACACGATCGAACCCAAAAAAAACCTCTTGTGGCAATGTGTGTTGAGCAGGTCGTCCAGTAGGAGGCACTGTGCCGCTGTTGAAGCTGTTTTCTCCCAGCGTTTGCAGTTGTCCCGAGACTGTGTCACCAGGAGCAGCCAAGCGGTGGCGTCCGAGGCCACAGGACCCAGGCCGAGTGAGCCGAGCGAGCCGAGCAACTCTGCCGCCAGACCTAGCGATATAGTCCCCAAGCCTGGCGCGCCTGCATGCGACAGTATCACAGGCGGCCGCAGTGCGCAGAGCAGAGAGCAGCAGCGGCGGTGTGGAAAGATGCGGAGCAGCAGCGCGGGGGTGGTGAAAATGGCTGCGCAGGCAGTGGCGACGCGGCAGGGAGCGGCGAGGGCACCATCGCGGTCAGTGATAGTGCTGCGGGCAATGGCGAAGCGGCGGCTGGCTACCAGGAGCGGTTAGGGCATCGCGCATAGCAACGGCATGATGACAACGGGCAGGGGATGGAGCACTGTCGGTGGGCTGTCCCAGGGCAGACGCTGGGCACGAGGGAAAACAGCAGCGTGGCCGAAGCGGGCAACAAGACGGTGTGGTTGCCCATGATTCCAGCCATCAGCGTCGCAGCCTCGCAGGGGAGGGAGACGGGCGGTGGTCCACAAGCATCTGTATTCGGGTGGACTGAGCCAGGACCATCGCCGAGAGGTGATTGAGAGACTTTTTTAGAGCATCAGCAGGCAGCAATTTCAGCTTTGCTGGTGAGGAGGGCCCAGCTGAAGATACGACACGTCGTCATTGTTGCCACCAATGTAGTGGACAATCTCCTCACTAACATGCAGATACAGGGAAGGGTTCTAGCCTTTTTATTCCACACATAGCTCCCTCCTTTATCCACAACTCTCTTCCTCTTCATCCACAGCTCCCTCCCCATCACTCCTCCAAGGTCCACTCTTCTCCACGGCCTCCTCTCCAATTCCCTCTCCATCCCCTCATCCCTGTCTCCTGATTCCCAGCCACCAATTCTCTATCTTCACACCACGAATCATGTCTCCTCATCTCGAGGGATCAATCCTCTCTGTCATACTTCGGGGTTACTCCCGATTAACTGGGTGTATTGTCATCACCAATCTAATCCTATTCATCACCAATCATAGTCAATCTCCGGGGCTCGTTCAAATCGGCATGCTGGAAAAAAATGCGACATGCCTGATCTATGCTTTGTGTTACGGGATGATAATGGTAACTGTATGCCGTCAATGAGAACCGTCCTAGATGACTTTCCAAATAGCCAAAATAGGCTGCTGTATTGATCTATATCGGCCTTCAGATCTTACTGATCTGCTCTGCACCAAAACCGCATTGGAATCTGAGAACGGCTTTCTGGCCGAGTTACACCATGGCCATGGAGGAATCTGTTAGATAATCCCTCCATGTGCGGCCAACTATCATCGCTTCACTGGCCTCATCAAGGCGGATGCCAAGGCCAACATTGCTAGAGGTTTCAGAAAAGTCTTCACTCCCTGTTGGTCTCAAGAATGCGAACAACTCTTCCGGAAATTGAATGCTGATCAGGAGCAGGACACTGCCAAAGCCTTGCTTGAGTCCCTGAACGTGGCAAGAAGACAAAGGTGGTGTAAGACAGTGGCGGCGCTTGACTTTATAAAATACAGCTGCAAAGCCTGGGGCCTCTTGAGGATGCTGGGAGCAGCAGCCATGCCAGCCTACAAACCTCCACAAGTCAGCCCTGACAACATTGCCGGACAGCTAATCAGAAACTCGCGAGCGCCAATTAATAAAAACACAAGACAGCAAGTTTACAAAGAATTCTACCACACTCTTGACCGCTGCCAACAAACCTCTGCTTTTTCTGGTCCTTTCTCAATGGAGTAAGTAGATTCTACATTTGCCCTAGATTAAAAGCGATAAAGCCTGAGGCCTCGGTGATATTTACCCGGAATTTATCAATAACTTTGGACCATGAGTAAGAAAATAGCTATCCACTTTCCCCAATGATATCCACTCCTCAAGCGTGGTTCCACAGGAGTGGAAAGTGGTTAAGATCATAGCCATTCTTAAGCCTGGCAAGGACGCATCTGAAGCCAAACACTACCGCCCATCTCCCTCTTCAGCGTCTGCTACAAGCTAATGGAGCAGCTCCTGCTGCAAAGACTCAAGCCTACACTTGACAAAATAGTCCCTAAGGAACAAGCCAGGTTCTGAACCGGCCGAAATCGCTGAGACGAGGTGCAAGCTTTGACAAGTTACATTGAGGCCAGTTTCGAACGCCAGCTCCAAAACAGGAGCAGCATTCATCGACTTCTTCTCCAATATGATACCGTATGGTGGAAGAGTCTCCTGCTGAAGCTCGCAATAGTCGTGCCTTGCCGCCCGACTATCAGACTCATCACCGAAATGCTGAGTGACCAATGGTTCACTGTGCACCTTGGTGGGGTTGCCAGCAGCCCACGGAGATTGAATATTGGAATGCCACAGGGATATGTTGTTGCCCCAGTGCTGTTCAATATCTACACCAGCGACATTCCGGCGACATTTTCCTGTAAGTTCATGTACACGGACGACATCACACTGGCAACCCAAGCCTGGACAACAGAGGACACTGGAAAAGTTATCTACAAAGATCTCAAGACCTTAGATGCATACAGTGAGGTAAAAAAGTATTTGATCCCCTGCTGATTTTGTACATTTGCCCACTGACAAAGAAATGATCAGTCTATAATTTTAATAGTAGGTTTATTTGAACAGTGAGAGACAGAATAACAACAACAAATCCAGAAAAACGCATGCCAAAAATGTTATAAATTGATTTGCATTTTAATGAGGGAAATAAGTATTTGACCCCATCTCAATCAGAAAGATTTCTGGCTCCCAGGTGTCTTTTATGCAGGTAACGAGCTGAGATTAGGAGCACACTCTTAAAAGGAGTGTGTGATGCCGCCGCCACGAAGCCGCTCGGCGGGCGCCCCATCTACGACCTCGCCACCACCAAGCGACGGAGCTGGCCCCGCTTCCCCCTCACCTCACCTCATATAGACACCCGCACGCATTTCCCCCCCCCCCCCCATAGAGCTCCGAGGGGAGGTCACCTGGCTGACCGGTTTTCACCCGAGAAGCCCTTACCGGGATAATCTTCACGGTTTCCTGGGGCCAGGGAATTGGACGACCTCCCCCGACGCTAATTCGCACCGCGGTGCTGTGACCGGCATTAAGATTGCATGGTCACGGCGAGGGGCCACTCGGCCACCGCGGTTGAAACGCACCCCACACACACGCGTATCGACGGGGCAGGCAGAGGAGGAGCGAGACGACTAATTGGCATGACAAAGGCGCCGTGCACCGGCGCGGTCAGACCGACCACCCATTATTATGGAGGGGCATAAGAATAGGACTAATTTGAATACGCGCCGCGCATAAGCATTGTCATGGAGGAGCATAATTAGAATAAGCGCCACGCATAAAGCATTGTTATGGAGGAGCATAATTAGAATAAGCGCCGCGCATAAGTATTGTTATGGAGGAGGATGATTAGAATGCGCGCCGTGCGTAAGGGGCGGGGGGACGGGGGAGAGAGGATAAAAAGCGGATGTAGCAAGGTAGAGCCTCTCTTGCTCCGGAGTCAGGCCACGAGACGCTCTTCAGCCCAGCGACTCGGACGTCCGTGCGATGCATCGAGGTACGCAGTGGGGACAGGATCAGCGGAACGCCGTGGGCACCTAATCGTGAGTAAGTGGAAAGGGGGTATTGGGAAAGAGACTAGAGAGTCCAGAGCCGCCTAGATCATATCCCTCCGATAGATCGGGTACAAACCCAGGGACGATAACGTAGGCCTGCCACGCCGATCGATACTGACCCAACGGTAAAGCGCAGTCGCCGAGAATAAACAATTAATAACACAGCGCAGCCTCGAGTGGTCTTACGAGTGAGTGAAAGCGTGTGGTGTTGTGTGCAGGTGTGTGCGCTCGTAGCGTGGGGGGCAATCGGTGTGTCCGCAGGTACCCGCTCCATCTATCGCCGCAGGGACTCACGGTGTGAGGACAGCGTTGTTCGCCCTCCGACCCCTGACCCCGTTCAGAGCGTGTGCTTGGCAGAGAGACAACGCAGCGTTTACAGGTGAACGAGAGCGGGCGACGAGCTATGCCTCTCACGCGAGCACGCGGAGGGGCGGACCAGGGAAGGGAGCCGTCGGGCGATGAGCCCAGCGACGGCAGCAGCTGGTCCCAGAACAGCGAGGGGTCGGCAAACGACGGAACCCCTGCCGTCGGCGAGCAGCAAGGAGGGACCGCGGGGGCCAGCGGCCCCAACAAGTGCTCCTAATCTCAGCTTGTTACCTGTATAAAAGACACCTGTTCACAGAAGCAATCAATCAGATTCCAAACTCTCCACCATGGCCAAGACCAAAGAGCTCTCCAAGGATGTCAGGGACAAGATTGTAGACCTACACAAGGCTGGAATGGGCTACAAGACCATCGCCAAGCAGCTTGGTGAGAAGGTGACAAGAGTTGGTGCGATTATTCACAAATGGAAGAAACACAAAAGGACTGTCAATCTCCCTCGGCCTGGGGCTCCATGCAAGATCTCACCTCGTGGAGTTGCAATGATCATGAAAACGGTGAGGAATCAGCCCAGAACTACATGGGAGGATCTTGTCAATGATCTCAAGGCACCTGGGACCATAGTCACCAAGAAAACAGTTGGTAACACACTACGCCGTGAAGGACTGAAATCCTGCAGTGCCCGCAAGGTCCCCCTGCTCAAGAAAGCACATATACATACTCTTAGACTTTTTCGGTAAAGTCACATAGGTAAAACATAAAATTAAGTATGAAAATAAAATTAAGTATGAGTATGAATCCTTGCAGTCACGAAAGCTTCAAATCTAGAATTAATACCCTCTACGGGGAGGAATTTCACCTATCTGTTAGAGTTTTTAACAGACAACGAGACAAGAAGTCACATCTTCTCGAGACGCTAGCCTTCCTCAAGAGATGCCGCGATAACAAGGTAATACCCATCACTTTCACACATATCTGCTGCTGTGTCCTCACCGAACTCTAAACAGATTTTATTTAAAGCTAGCCTATCACTAATCTCGAAGAGAATAAGGTTACTTCGATTTGAACTCGATAATTTGCACAAGACTCTCTTACAAACACATTTAATGTTAAAACAAAAAATGTACCCTTCTGATTGGAACCACGTTGACAACATAACTGCTGCTTCTGCTGACTCACTATCAGCCAAATGCAAAGCTAACCTGATTTCTAAATTCAACCTCCTATCTAAGAAGAAACCAGAGCCACACAGCACAAAGCTGGATGTCAACAAGACCGTTATTAATCAGAGTAACATCCCAATTTCTGACAATCTGAAAACGGTACTGGCCAAAGGACTAAATTTCGCTGTCACCCCTAAATATATACCAGTAGAGGATGTGATTTCTCAGGTTGATGTAGCCCTCAGAGGCATAGGACACATCCATGCGGATGTAGCAAGAGCTGAAATAGCCACTATTCTTAAGAATGCTAAGAAACCCACTAGCAACATTAGCAAAAAACGAACGCTCTGAACTCGCGAACCTAAAAAAGAGAGATGATATAGTCATCCTCTCGGCAGACAAGGGCAATTCCACGGTCATCATGGATAAAGAATTATACAACAACAAAATCCTGGACCTACTTAATGATGGGAGTTACTCCAAAATTAAAAGCGAACCTACTAACAGCCTAACGACAAAAACTAACAAGATCATCACGAGTTCGACTTCCCTAATCGAACCAACCAAATGTCCCTCTCTAAAACCCTCGGCTGCAATACCTCCCAGACTCTATGGTCTTCCCAAGATCCATAAAGAAGGCACCCCACTATGACCCATCGTGTCGACGATCAACTCTCCTACCTACAAACTAGCCCGTTTTCTATCAGATACTCTGGTTCCCTTCACAGGCAAGACCTCTTCGGCAGTACTCAACTCAACCCAATTGGTCTCTATGGTCAAGGACATGGTACTATCTCCTGACGATATCCTCGTCAGTTTTGATATAGTATCTCTGTTTACCAAAGTCCCAGTGCCTGACACCCTAACAATAATTGAGGACTTGGTCCAACATGGATTGAATTCGGATGTACCTGCGCTGGTTAGGCATTGCCTCACCAACACTTATTTTACCTGGAATGGCACCTTCTACAAACAGAATGAGGGTACCCCTATGGGCTCCCCCTTGTCACCAGTGATAGCCAATGTGTTAATGGAAAAGTTTGAATCAGACGCCATCCAGACGTCCACCCTACGTCCTTCCCTGTGGAAGAGGTATATGCATGACACTTTCGTCATTTGGCCACATGGCCTCCCAGCATTGAACCACTTCTTGGACCACATCAATTCCAGACACCCATCCATCAAATTCACCATGGAAGCGGAGAAAGATAGCAAACTACCATTGTTAGATGTTCTGTTTGAGAGGAGACTTGATGGATCCTTGGGACATTATGTCTACAGGAAAACCACCCACACAGATTCCTACTTAAAACCTGATTCCCACCACCACCCAGCTCAAAAGAATTATCTCATCAAAACACTATACCACAGAGCTCATGGCATATCTGACCAACACCACCTGGCCAGTGAATTAAAACATGTACATCGGGCCCAAAAGATGAACGGATACTCTGACCGCACTATTCGCCAAGCTGTTTCTCCCACCATACAGAAACAGCCACTTGAAACTCCCATCAAAACTATCACGTTGCCATACATAGCAGGCGTGACCAAAAAGATCTCCAAAATTCTAAACAAACTTAAGATCCAAGTCCGATTCAGTACAGTACATACAATCCGTCATCTAATCCCATCTGTTAAAGATGGCATTCCTGACTTACAATACCCTGGAGTCTATAAATTGAGTTGCATCTGTGGTGATTGTTACATTGGAGAAACGAAACGTCATGTCTCCTATTGTGTCCGCGAGCACAAGTCAGATCTGAAACATGGCAAAATTGAGTCTTCTGCCGTTGCCGATCATTGCTACAATGCTGTGGGCTCTCATGATATTGTCTTTTCTGACACCAAGGTACTCTGCAAACCTTCTGGCTACCATCAAAGGTTTGTATACGTGATGATGGGTACAAACTGAGTAATCATTGGAAAGATGTTATTAACCATGTAAAAAAGATTTAAATACACATATTTGTACCATCTTATTTGACAGGTACTTTTCTACTTTGCCGAGTGTTGACATCCCTAGCGTTTAACAGTACTTCTTTTTTTGTATTTGGATTCTCAACCAACACCTGTTTAGGTCGAGGTACACCGATTATTCTCTTGCACAGGACGACGTTCGCCAATTTCTCTTGTAGCCCTGCCCACCACCCTCACGTTCCATTCCCTGGTTACCACATTCAGATAAGCCCCTCCCCCCTTAACTTGTATTTAAGGGCTTGTCTCTTGGAATTTAGCCTCACTTGATGCAGTAAATTTAGCTGTGACGGTCCCACCTGATGACGGAGACTTGTGTTGCCTCCGAAACGTCGTGATTTATGATTTTATTTCTATTATTCTATTAATTAAATTTTTACTTTTTTACCTACGTGACTTTACCGAAAAAGCCTAAGAGTATGAATCCTTGCAGTCACGAAAGCTTCAAATCTAGAAGCACATATACATGCCCGTCTGAAGTTTACCAATGAACAACTGAATGATTCAGAGGACAACTGGGTGAAAGTGTTGTGGTCAGATGAGACCAAAATGGAGCTCTTTGGCATCAACTCAACTCGCCGTGTTTGGAGGAGGAGGAATGCTGCTTATGACCCCAAGAACACCATCCCCACCGTCAAACATGGAGGTGGAAACATGCTTTGGGGGTGTTTTTCTGCTAAGGGGACAGGTCAACTTCACCGCATCAAAGGGACGATGGACGGGGCCATGTACAGTACCATCAAATCTTGGGTGAGAACCTCCTTCCCTCAGCCAGGGCATTGAAAATGGGTCGTGGATGGGTATTCCAGCATGACAATGACCCAAAACACACGGCCAAGGCAACAAAGGAGTGGCTCAAGAAGAAGCACATTAAGGTCCTGGAGTGGCCTAGCCAGTCTCCAGACCTTAATCTCATAGAAAATCTGTGGAGGGAGCTGAAGGTTCGAATTGCCAAACGTCAGCCTCGAAACCTTAATGACTTGGAGAAGATCTGCAAAGAGGAGTGGGACAAAATCCCTCCTGAGATGTGTGCAAACCTGGTGGCCAACTACAAGAAACATCTGACCTCTGTGATTGCCAACAAGGGTTTTGCCACCAAGTACTAAGTTATGTTTTGCAGAGGGGTCAAATACTTATTTCCCTCATAAAAATGCAAATCAATTTATAACATACTAGCAGAAGTACCCGGCGTTGCCCGGGTGAAAAATATATTTCTTAATAACCTTACATATATATGTAATAAAAGACTCGGACGCTTCTCTCTGTCCTGTGTCCTTTATTTGGGTTTGATCTCTTTTCCCTCACGGTACTCCCCTATATACTCTTCACTCTGCAGCCCCAGGCTGCTGTCGCTCACGTAGCCCAAACTCCCTCCTAGCAGCCCCGCTGCTGTCACCTCGTGCAGACCCCTGCTGCCCGACTCCTCCCTTGCAGACCCGCTGCTCTCTGCAGCCTCCTCGCTGCTCCTCCTGCCCCGGGGTCGGTCACCGTTGGCCGACGGTGCCGATCCTCGTGGCTCGGGTGTGTGGCGACCTCGCCACTCTCTCCTCACCCTTCGCCCTGCGTGGCCTCTCACTTTCCCAGTCCCCGATCACTCCCGACTGCTTCCGGTTACCCCCCTTATAGACCCTTACCCTCTCCCCCACGTGACGTAACTCCTCCCCCCATGACGTCACTTCCGGGAGGTCGTTTACGCCCGCATTACACCACCCTCCCCCGTAGAGAAAATCCAGCCGACCTCGGCTGAACACAACTCCAATAAGCAATGCGAGCGAACACGACCGAATACGAAAAAGGACACAGAACACACGATAATATACAGAAAGAACAAGAACACAGCACAATAATGAACGAAATGTGAGGGATTTCGAGCGGGTGCGGGTCGCCGGGCCGTCCCGGACGGTCGGTGGCCCTCCCGCCAAGCGGGAACGTGGCAGGGTTTTAAGAGCGACAGGCTGAAGTTCGTCTGTCGCTATTGGAGGCCTGGCAACGTCCCGGTCCCCTATTTTCGAAGGCGCAGCATCAGAGGCGTCCCGCGATCGTGTCCGCGGCGGGGTAGGAAGGGCTGCGGGCCTCAAAGGTTCCGCAGCCGTGGTAGGCGCACCCCGAGCTGGGTCTGCTTTCCCCTGCCGCGTCACGGCCGGCTCGTCTGTGAAAGGCACGACAGGCGCTCTAGCAAAGTCAGCAGGCACAGGCAAGGGCGAGTCGGCAGCAACAGACCCCGGCAAGGCAACCTCAGGAGATGACGCATCCGGTCGAGGGGCCACGTATGGTTTCAACCGAGATGTATGGACGAACCAACGCCGAGAACCAAACCGAACACGCGCCGACTGTGGGTTGGGAACCTCGATGAGGCGAACCGGCCCTTGCCATGGCTTATGTAATTTAGGAGAGGTACCCGGCCGCACCTGTGGACAATGGAGCCAGGCCAGGTCCCCCGTTTTCCAAGGGCATTCCCCTTTTGAACGTCGCGCACACCGCTCGTTCCGAGCCTGGGCTTTGGCCGTAGCCATGCGAGCCTCCACCCGCGCCTCAGTGACTCGGCGAACGGTGTCCTGAATATAATCAGGAAGAGGCTTGACAGGTCCCCTCGCCTCGGTTCCCAACTGTTCATTAATCGGCGGTACGTTTTCACGACCGAACATTAGAAAAAACGGCGAATATCCCGTAGCCGCATGCGGCGTCATCCGGTACGCTGAAAGCACCCCAGGGATATGCAAATCCCAATCCGATTGTTTTTCACTAACCGTATGGCACAACATGGCGGACAGGGTCCGATTAAGCCGTTCCACCATACCATCCGTTTGTGGGTGGTAGGGAGATGTCCGTATTTTTTTTGTACCCAGCGCCGCACACACCTCCCCCAACAATTTCGAGGAAAAATTCCGGCCTTGGTCTGTAAGGAGCCTCTCCGGCGCCCCTTTGTCCATAACATACCCAAAAAGAAAGGCGTCTGTGATAGACGCCGCTGACTGGTCAGGCAAAGGCCAGGCCACCGGCCAGCGGGAGAGGTACTCCACCCCTACCAGCAAATATTTATTTCCCCTAGCGGATGGCGGAAAGGGTCCCAAAATATCTAACGCCACCAACTCATTAACTCGAGACACCTGGATGGATTGTATCGGCGGCACATATGGATGTTTAGGTGGCTTACGGCGGGCACAATCGGGACACGCGCGAACGTGCCCGACGACATCCGTCGTCATGCCGTGCCAATAGTAGTCTCACTGCAGCGTGAATAGCGTCTTCTGCACCCCCAGATGTAAAAGCGTGTCACAATGCAGAGTCCTAATCAATTCGTACCGCAATGATGCCGGTACAACCAGACGCCAGCGTTCCTGCATCCCTTCCCTCCACATCAGCAAGCCATCACGGAGAGCGGTTTCCGGCACGCCGCCCGCACAGAGTCGCCCACTTCCCTTGACAGGCCGCTTACGTAACGTTACCAAGGAATCATCCAACATCTGTTCCCGAAACCTCGGGAGATGTAGAATGCCATCAGCCGGTCCCCCATCAGCCGACCCCGCATCAGCCGGCCCCGGCTCAAGCGGAGCTTCCGGCACTTCGACTGCCAGCGCGACAGGCGGAGGGGGGTGCTGAATCGGGCCACACCTATGCGTCCCCGACGCACACGCGCAAGGGGATCGCTGCGGCAGCCTGGAAAGTGCGTCCGCATTAGCGTGACGCACTCCCTTCCGATGGTGAATTTGGAAGGAAAATTCTTGCAGCGTGTCCAACCATCGCGCCAGCTGGCCGGATGGTTGGTCCATTTTAAGAGCATACTGCAAGGCCGCATGATCCGTGCGAACAATAAACGAACGACCGTACAGATACGGTCGAAATTGGCGGAGAAAAAAAACAATAGCCAAATGTTCCCTGCGAGTGACACAGTAGCGGGTTTCAGCGGGAGACAAAACCCGGCTACCATACGCGACCACGCGTTCTACACCACCTTTGCACTGAGATAACACCGCCCCAATACCCGTGTCACTCGCGTCCGTATCCAGAATGAAGGGATGCGCAAAATCCGGATAATCCAACGTCGGTGCCGTAGCCAATAGATCGCGTAGGCCTCGAAACGCCGCCTCCTCTGGCGGTCCCCAAGCAAATTTGTGTCCTTTACCCGTCAGGAGATGCAAAGGCCTCGCGATCATAGCAAAATTTGGAACAAACCTCCGATAATATGAGGCGAACCCCAAAAACCGACGCACATCCCACCACCGTGGCAGGGGTTGGCCAGTCACGGACGCACGCAGTTTTGTCCGGATCTGTGGCCACCCCGTCCGCACTGACGATGTGCCCCAAATAACGCACGGAGTGTTGCAGCAGGTGACATTTATTGGGCTTAAATTTCAAATTAGCAGAACGCATCCTGGTGAACACGGCCTCCAACCGCGATAAATGCTCGTCAAATGTGCGGCTGAAAACGATAATATCGTCCAAATATATAAGACATGTCTCCCACTGCAACCCCGTTAATACCAACTCCATCAACCTCTGAAAAGTGGCAGGGGCCGCATTCAGCCCCATCGGAAGACAGTTAAATTGAAATAACCCCTGCGGCGTACGGAAAGCAGTCTTTTCTCGCGAGGACTCGTCGAGGGGAAGCTGCCAGAAGCCCGAAGAGAGATCTAGCGTTGAAAAGAACTTCGCCCCCGACAAGGCATCGAGAGAGTCGTCCATACGCGGCAGGGGATACGCATCTGCCACTGACACCTTATTTAATTTACGAAAGTCTACACAAAATCGCAATTTGCCATCTTTTTTCTTGACCAAAACAACAGGTGCCCCCCAATGGGCTGTTAGACGGAGATATTATGTCCGCAGCCAACATGTCATCCACTGCCCCTCGAACATGCTCTCGCTCAGCCGGACTCATCCGATGCGAGTTCAACCGAATAGGGGCAGCGTCCCCTGTGTCAATATGATGGTAAAGCAACGAGGTGCGTCCTAAGTCCAAATCATCGGAACTAAACACATCAGAATAGGTCGATAACAATTTACGAATCGCACAACGTTGTTCCCCGGAAAGAGCTGAATTCTCCCCACACAATTCAGCAATCCAGCGGTCATCTACAGCTCCGGGCCCCGAAACACCTCCAACAACCCCCCGGCTGGACAGATCATCATGAGCTGTAAACGCAGTAGTGGCATGTGCCACAACGGTACCCGCCGGCACACACACGCTTTCGGCACTCGCGTTAAGCACCTGCAAAAACGGCTGCTGGTCTGGCCTAACAATAGTTTGTGCCCCAACCAGCGCCGATCCACCCGTGATGGTGGCGGACGGTGACAACAAAACCCCAATCGCTCCTTGACGACCAGGTACAGGCTTCCGATAATGCAACGGAATGAGAATCTGTGAGCCAGCTGGAATATCAACAGACACTTCGGACAACGCCTGCACCTGGGCGACAGGAGCAGGTCGCCCCCAGGGCGACGGCACCCTCACCACTCACCACTCATCCTCACAACTCACTACTCACCTTCACCACTCACCACTGACCCTCACCACTCACCCTCACCCTCACCACTCATCCCCACCACTCACCCCTAACCACTCACCCTCACTACTCACCCTCACCACTCACCCTCACCACTCACCCTCACCACTCACCCTTACTACTCACCACTCAACCTCACCACTCTTCATCACCACTCACCCTCACCACTCACCCCTCACCACTAACCCTCACCACTCACCCTTACTACTCACCACTCAACCTCACCATTCTTCATCACCACTCACCCTCACCACTCACCCCTCACCATCACCACTCACCCTCACCACTCACCACTCACTCTCACTACTCACCATCACCACTCACCCTCACCACTCACCCTCACCATTCACCACTCACGCTCACCACTCACCCTCACCCTCACCACCACCAATCACCCCTCACCACCAACCCTCACCACTCACCCTCACCACTCACCCTCACCACTAACCTGCTATGATTACAGCAGTGCATCCTGACTGTGGTGGTAGATACTATGATTACAGCAGTGCATACTGACTGTGGTGGTACATGATTACAGCAGTGTTTACTGCTGTGGTGGTACCTATGATTACAGCAGTGCATGCTGCTGTGGTGGTACCTGCTATGATTACAGCAGTGCATATTGTGGTGGTATCTGCTATGATGAGAGGAGTACATATTGTGGTGGTGGAACCTGCTATGATGACAGCAGTACATACCGAGTGTGGTGGTACCTGCGATGATGGCATCAGTACATACTGTGGTGGTGGTGGTGGTGGTACCTGCTCTGATGAGAGCAGTACATACTGTGGTGGTGGTACCTGCTATGATTACAGCAGTGCATATTGACTGTACTCACCACTCACCCTCACCATTCACCACTCACAGCTCACCCTCACCACTCATCCTCACCACTCACACTCACCACTCACTCTCACCATTCAACTCACCACTCAGCCTCACCACTCAGCCTCACGACTCACCCTCACCACTCACCCTCACCACTCATCCTAACCAATCACCACTCACCACTCACCCTCACCACTCTCCACTTACCCTCACCACTCAACCTCACCACTCACCCTCACCACTCACCCTCACCACTCACCCTCACCACTCACGCTCACCACTCACCCTCACCACTCACCCTCACCACTCACTAATCACCACTCACAACCGCAAATCACCCTCACCACTCACCCTAACCACTCACCTTCACCACTCATTCTCACCATTCACCCTCACCACTCACCCTCACCCTCACAACAACCACTCACCCTCACTGCTCACCACTCACCCTCACCACTCACCCTCAGCACTCACCATTCACCATCACCACTCACCCTCACCACTAACCCTCACCAATCTCCCTCACCACTCACCCTCACCACTCACCCTCACTACTCACCACTCATCCTCAACAATCACCACTGACCAATCACCACTCACCTCTCTCCACTAACCTTCACCACTCACCCTCACCACTCACCCTCACCACTAACCACTCTGTCACCCCTCACCCTCACCACTCATCACTCACAACTCACCACTCACCACTCACGCTCACAACTCACCCTCACCACTCACCCTCACCACTCACTAATCACCACTCACAAAAGCCACTCACCCTCACCACTCACCCTAACCACTCACCCTAACCACTCACTCTCACCCTCACAACAACCACTCACCCTCACCACTCATCCTCACCAATCACACCCTCACCCTCACTGCTCACCCTCACTGCTCACCCTCACCTCTCAGCACTCACCCTCACCACTCACCCTCACCACTCACGCTCACCACTCACCACTACCATTCACCCTCACCACTCACTAATCACCACTCACAACCGCCACTCACCCTCACCACTCACCCTCACCACTCACTCTCACCACTCACCACTCACCCTCACAACAACCACTCACCCTCACCGCTCACCACTCACCCTTACCACTCACCCTCACCAATCACCACTCATCCTCAGTGCTCACCCTCACTGCTCATCGTCACCGCTCACCCTCACCACTCAACCTCAGCACTCACCACTCACGCTCACCACTCACCCCTCACTAATTACCACTCACAACCACCACTCACCCTCACCACTCACCCTCACTACTCACCACTCATCCTCACCAATCACACCCTCACCAATCACCGCTCACCCTCACTACTCACCACTCACGCTCACCACTCACCGCCACCACTCACTAATCACCACTCACAACCGCCACTCACAACCGCCACTCACCCTCACCACTCACCCTCACCACTGACCACTCATCCTCATCAATCACACCCTCACCAATCACTACTCACCATCACTGCTCACCCTCACCGCTCACCACTCACCCTCACCACTCACGCTCACCCTCACTACTCACCCCACACTAATAACCACTCACAACCGCCACTCACCCTCACCACTCACCACTCACCCTCACCACTCACCCTCACTAATCACCACTCATCCTCACTAATAACACCCTCACCAATCACCACTCACCCTCACTGCTCACCCTCACTGCTCACAGTCACCGCTCACCCTCACCACTCACCCTCACTACTCACCACTCATCCTCACCAATCACACCCTCACCAATCACCACTCACCCTCACCACTCACGCTCACCACTCACCCTCACCACTCACGCTCACCACTCACCATCACCACTCACTAATCACCACTCACAACCGCCACTCACCCTCACCACTCACCCTCACAACTCACCCTCACCACTCACCACTCACGCTCACCCTCACCACTCACCCCTAACTAATCACCACTCACAACCGCCACTCACCACTCACCCTCACCACTCACCCTCACTAATCAACACTCATTCTCACCAATCACACCCTCACCACTCACCACTCACCCCCACCACTCACGCTCACCACTCACTACTCACACTCACCACTCACCACTCTCCCTCGCCACTCACTCTCACCACTCACCAGTCACGCTCACCACTCACGCCTCACCCTCACTACTCACCCTAACCACTCACCACTCACCCTCACTCACCCTCACAACCACCACTCACCCTATTCCCATTAAAAAAAAAACTTGCTTACGTGTCGCCAAGTGTACACCACTCACGCTCACCGCTCACCCTCACCGCTCACCCGCACCACTCACCATTCACGCTCACCACTCACCCTCACCACTCACCCTGACCACTCACTAATCACCACTCACAACCGCCACTCACAACCGCCACTCACCCTCACCACTCACCCTACTACTCACCTCTCATCCTCACCAATCACACCCTCACCACTCACGCTCACCACTCACCCTCACCACTCACGCTCACCACTCACCATTACCACTCACCCTCACCACTCACTAATCACCACTCACCCTCACAACAACCACTCACCCTCACCACTCACCACTCATCCTCATCAATCACACCCTAACCAATCACCACTCACCCTCACTGCTCACCCTCACCGCTCATCACTCACGCTCACCATCACACCTCACCCCTCACTAATCACAATTCACAACCGCCACTCACCCTCACCACTCACCCTCACCACTCACCCTCACCATTCACCCTCACCACTCTCCCTCACCACTCACCAATCACCACTCACCCTCACCACTCACCCTCACCACTCACCTTCACCACTGACCCTCACCACTCACCCTCACCACTCATCCCCACCACTCACCCCTAACCACTCACCCTCACTACTCACCATCACCACTTACCCTCACCACTCACTATTCACCACTCACCCTCACCACTCACCCTCCCCACTCTCTCTCACCACTCACTCTCACCATTCAACTCACCATTCAGCCTCACCACTCACCCTCACCACTCACCGTCACAACCACCACTCACCCACACTACTCACCACTCACCCTCACCACTCTCCACTAACCCTCACCACTCAACATCACCACTCAATCTTACCACTCACCCTCACCACTCACCCTCACCACTAACCAATCTCTCACCCCTCACCCTCACCACTCACCCTCCCCACTCTCCCTCACCACTCACTCTCACCATTCAACTCACCATTCAGCCTCACCCCTCACCCTCACCACTCACCGTCACAACCACCACTCACCCACACTACTCACCACTCACCCTCACCACTCTCCACTAACCCTCACCACTCAACATCACCACTCAATCTTACCACTCACCCTCACCACTCACCCTCACCACTAACCAATCTCTCACCCCTCACCCTCACCACTCACCCGCACTACTCACCACTCACCCTCACCACTCTCCACTAACCCTCACCACTCAACATCACCACTCAACCTTACCACTCACCCTCACCACTCACCCTCACAACAGCCACTCACCCTCACCACTCACCACACTCACCACTCACCCTCGCCACTCACCCTCACCACTCACTAATCACCACTCACAACCGCCACTCACCCTCACCACTCACTCTCACCACTCACCCTCACCACTCACCCTCACAACAACCACTCACCCTTACCGCTCACCACTCACCCTTACCACGCACCCTCACCACTCACCACTCATCCTCACCAATCACACCCTCACCAATCACCACTCACCCTCACCACTCACCACTCACGCTCACCACTCACCTTCACCACTCACAAATCACCACTCACAACCGCCACTCACCCTCACCACTCACCCTCATCACTCACCCTCACCACTCACCCTCACCACTCACCCTCACAACAACCACTCACCCTCAGTGCTCACCATCACCGCTCACCCTCACCACTCAACCTCACCACTCACGCTCACCCTCACCACTCACCCCTCACTAATCACCACTCACAACCACCACTCACCCTCACCATTCACCACTCATCCTCACCAATAACACCCTCACCAATCACCACTCACCCCCACCACTCACGCTCACCACACTCACCACTCACCCTCACCACTCTCCCTCACCACTCACCCTCGCCACTCACCCTCGCCACTCACCCTCATCACTCACCAGTCACGCTCACCACTCACCACTCACGCTCACCACTCCCCCTCACCACTCACCCTAACCACTCACCACTCACCCTCACTCACCCTCACAACCACCACTCACCCTATTCCCGTTTTAAAAAAACTTGCTTACGTGTCGCCAAGTGTACACCACTCACGCTCACCGCTCACCCTCACCGCTCACTAATCACCACTCACAACCGCCACTCACCCTCACCACTCACCCTCACCACTCACCCTCACCATTCACCCTCACCACTCACCCTCACCAATCACCACTCACCCTCACCACTCACCCTCACCACTCACCTTCACCACTGACCCTCACCACTCACCCTCACCACTCATCCCCACCACTCACCCCTAACCACTCACCCTCACTACTCACCATCACCACTTACCCTCACCACTCACTATTCACCACTCACCCTCACCACTCACACTCCCCACTCTCCCTCACCACTCACTCTCACCATTCAACTCACCATTCAGCCTCACCACTCACCCTCACCACTCACCGTCACAACCACCACTCACCCACACTACTCACCACTCACCCTCACCACTCTCCACTAACCCTCACCACTCAACATCACCACTCAATCTTACCACTCACCCTCACCACTCACCCTCACCACTAACCAATCTCTCACCCCTCACCCTCACCACTCACCCGCACTACTCACCACTCACCCTCACCACTCTCCACTAACCCTCACCACTCAACATCACCACTCAACCTTACCACTCACCCTCACCACTCACCCTCACAACAGCCACTCACCCTCACCACTCACCACACTCACCACTCACCCTCGCCACTCACCCTCACCACTCACTAATCACCACTCACAACCGCCACTCACCCTCACCACTCACCCTCACAACAACCACTCACCCTTACCGCTCACCACTCACCCTTACCACGCACCCTCACCACTCACCACTCATCCTCACCAATCACACCCTCACCAATCACCACTCACCCTCACCACTCACCACTCACGCTCACCACTCACCTTCACCACTCACAAATCACCACTCACAACCGCCACTCACCCTCACCACTCACCCTCACCACTCACCCTCACCACTAACCAATCTCTCACCCCTCACCCTCACCACTCACCCTCCCCACTCTCCCTCACCACTCACTCTCACCATTCAACTCACCATTCAGCCTCACCACTCACCCTCACCACTCACCGTCACAACCACCACTCACCCACACTACTCACCACTCACCCTCACCACTCTCCACTAACCCTCACCACTCAACATCACCACTCAATCTTACCACTCACCCTCACCACTCACCCTCACCACTAACCAATCTCTCACCCCTCACCCTCACCACTCACCCGCACTACTCACCACTCACCCTCACCACTCTCCACTAACCCTCACCACTCAACATCACCACTCAACCTTACCACTCACCCTCACCACTCACCCTCACAACCGCCACTCACCCTCACCACTCACTCTCACCACTCACCCTCACCACTCACCCTCACAACAACCACTCACCCTTACCGCTCACCACTCACCCTTACCACGCACCCTCACCACTCACCACTCATCCTCACCAATCACACCCTCACCAATCACCACTCACCCTCACCACTCACCACTCACGCTCACCACTCACCTTCACCACTCACAAATCACCACTCACAACCGCCACTCACCCTCACCACTCACCCTCATCACTCACCCTCACCACTCACCCTCACCACTCACCCTCACAACAACCACTCACCCTCAGTGCTCACCATCACCGCTCACCCTCACCACTCAACCTCACCACTCACGCTCACCCTCACCACTCACCCCTCACTAATCACCACTCACAACCACCACTCACCCTCACCATTCACCACTCATCCTCACCAATAACACCCTCACCAATCACCACTCACCCCCACCACTCACGCTCACCACACTCACCACTCACCCTCACCACTCTCCCTCACCACTCACCCTCGCCACTCACCCTCGCCACTCACCCTCATCACTCACCAGTCACGCTCACCACTCACCACTCACGCTCACCACTCCCCCTCACCACTCACCCTAACCACTCACCACTCACCCTCACTCACCCTCACAACCACCACTCACCCTATTCCCGTTTTAAAAAAACTTGCTTACGTGTCGCCAAGTGTACACCACTCACGCTCACCGCTCACCCTCACCGCTCACTAATCACCAGAGGTGTGGACTCGAGTCATGTGACTTGGACTCGAGTCAGACTCGAGTCATGAATTTGATGACTTGCGACTCGACTTGGACTTGCATAACAATGACTTTGTCCCACCTATGAGATGTGGACTCGAGTCATGTGACTTGGACTCGAGTCAGACTCGAGTCATGAATTTGATGACTTGCGACTCGACTTGGACTTGCATAACAATGACTTTGTCCCACCTCTGCTAATCACCACTCACAACCGCCACTCACCCTCACCACTCACCCTCACCACTCACCCTCACCATTCACCCTCACCACTCACCCTCACCACTCACCAATCACCACTCACCCTCACCACTCACCCTCACCACTCACCTTCACCACTGACCCTCACCACTCACCCTCACCACTCATCCCCACCACTCACCCCTAACCACTCACCCTCACTACTCACCATCACCACTTACCCTCACCACTCACTATTCACCACTCACCCTCACCACTCACACTCCCCACTCTCCCTCACCACTCACTCTCACCATTCAACTCACCATTCAGCCTCACCACTCACCCTCACCACTCACCGTCACAACCACCACTCACCCACACTACTCACCACTCACCCTCACCACTCTCCACTTACCCTCACCACTCAACATCACCACTCAATCTTACCACTCACCCTCACCACTCACCCTCACCACTAACCAATCTCTCACCCCTCACCCTCACCACTCACCCGCACTACTCACCACTCACCCTCACCACTCTCCACTAACCCTCACCACTCAACATCACCACTCAACCTTACCACTCACCCTCACCACTCACCCTCACAACAGCCACTCACCCTCACCACTCACCACACTCACCACTCACCCTCGCCACTCACCCTCACCACTCACTAATCACCACTCACAACCGCCACTCACCCTCACCACTCACCCTCACAACAACCACTCACCCTTACCGCTCACCACTCACCCTTACCACGCACCCTCACCACTCACCACTCATCCTCACCAATCACACCCTCACCAATCACCACTCACCCTCACCACTCACCACTCACGCTCACCACTCACCTTCACCACTCACAAATCACCACTCACAACCGCCACTCACCCTCACCACTCACCCTCACCACTCACCCTCACCACTCACCCTCACCACTCACCCTCACAACAACCACTCACCCTCACTGCTCACCGTCACCGCTCACCCTCACCACTCAACCTCACCACTCACGCTCACCATCACCACTCACCCCTCACTAATCACCACTCACAACCACCACTCACCCTCACCATTCACCACTCATCCTCACCAATAACACCCTCACCAATCACCACTCACCCCCACCACTCACGCTCACCACACTCACCACTCACCCTCACCACTCTCCCTCACCACTCACCCTCGCCACTCACCCTCGCCACTCACCCTCATCACTCACCAGTCACGCTCACCACTCACCACTCACGCTCACCACTCCCCCTCACCACTCACCCTAACCACTCACCACTCACCCTCACTCACCCTCACAATCACCGCTCACCCTATTCCCGTTTTAAAAAAACTTGCTTACGTGTCGCCAAGTGTACACCACTCACGCTCACCGCTCACCCTCACCGCTCACTAATCACCACTCACAACCGCCACTCACCCTCACCACTCACTCTCACTACTCACCACTCATCCTCACCAATCACGCCCTCACCACTCACGCTCACCACTCACGCTCACCACTCATGCTCACCACTCACGCTCACCACTTACGCTCACCACTCACCATTACCACTCACCCTCACCACTCACTAATCACCACTCACCCTCACAACAACCACTCACCCTCACCACTCATCCTCATCAATCACACCCTCACCAATCACCACTCACCCTCACAGCTCACCCTCACAACTCACCCCTCACTAATCACCATTCACAACCGCCACTCACCCTCACCACTCACCCTCACCCCTCACCCTCACCATTCACCCTCACCCTCACCACTCACCCTCACCACTAACCCTCACCACTCACCCTCACCACTCACCCTCACCACTCCCCACTCTCCCTCACCACTCACTCTCACCATTCAACTCACCATTCAGCCTCACCACTCACCACTCACCACTCACGTCACAACCACCACTCACCCTCACCACTCACCCGCACTACTCACCACTCATCCTCACCAATCACCACTGACCAATCACCACTCACCCTCACCACTCTCCACTAACCCTCACCACTCAACCTTACCACTCACCCTCACCACTCACCCTCACCACTAACCAATCTCTCACCCCTCACCACTCACCCTCACCACTCACCCTCACAACAACCACTCACCACTCACCACTCACCCTCACGTCTCACCACTTATCCTCACCAATCACACCCTCTCCAATCACCACTTACCCTCAATGCTCACCCTCACCACTCACCCTCACCACTCAACCTCACCACTCACGCTCACCCTCACCACTCACCCCTCACTAATCACCACTCACAACCACCACTCACCCTCACCACTCACCACTCATCCTCACCAAAAACACCCTCACCAATCACCACTCACCCCCACCACTCACGCTCACCACACTCACCACCCACCCTCACCACTCTCCCTCACCACTCACCCTCGTCACTCACCCTCACCACTCACCAGTCACGCTCACCACTCACCACTCACGCTCACCACTCACCCTCACCACTCACCCTAACCACTCACCACTCACCCTCACTCACCCTCACAACCACCACTCACCCTATTCCCGTTTTAAAAAAACTTGCTTACGTGTCGCCAAGTGTACACCACTCACGCTCACCGCTCACCCTCACCACTCACTAATCACCACTCACAACCGCCACTCACCCTCACCACTCACCCTCACTACTCACCACTCATCCTCGCAATCACGCCCTCACCACTCACGCTCACCACTCACGCTCACCACTCACGCTCACCACTCATGCTCACCACTCACGCTCACCACTTACGCTCACCACTCACCATTACCACTCACCCTCACCACTCACTAATCACCACTCACCCTCACAACAACCACTCACCCTCACCACTCACCACTCATCCTCATCAATCACACCCTCACCAATCAGCACTCACCCTCACTGCTCACCCTCACAACTCACCCTTCACTAATCACCATTCACAACCGCCACTAACCCTCACCACTCACCCTCACCACTCACCCTCACCACACACCCTCACCATTCACCCTCACCCTCACCACTCACCCTCACCACTAACCCTCACCACTCACCCTCACCACTCACCCTCACCACTCCCCACTCTCCCTCACCACTCACTCTCACCATTCAACTCACCATTCAGCCTCACCACTCACCACTTACCACTCACGTCACAACCACCACTCACCCTCACCACTCACCCGCACTACTCACCACTCATCCTCACCAATCACCACTGACCAATCACCACTCACCCTCACCACTCTCCACTAACCCTCACCACTCAACCTTACCACTCACCCTCACCACTCACCCTCACCACTAACCAATCTCTCACCCCTCACCACTCACCCTCACCACTCACCCTCACCACTCACGCTCACCACTCACCCCTCACTAATCACCACTCACAACCGCCACTCACCCTCACCACTTACTCTCACTATTCACCACTCATCCTCACCAATAACACCCTCACCAATCACCGCTCACCCTCACAACTCACCACTCACCCTCACCACTCACTAATCACCATTCACAATCGCCACTCACAACTGCCACTCACCCTCACCACTCACCCTCACTACTCATCCTCACCAATCACTCTCTCACTACTCATCCTCACCAATCACACCCTCACCATTATATTTTTGCCCCAGTCAACGCCGGATATTTCCCATTTGTAGCAGTTTATATCGACTCTATAACCAACTTATATTAAACGGGGCGATTCTAAATGAATCTACAACCTTCGATTCCTTTGCGCGATTCAGAGAATCGATTCTTGGCGCGGTCGGTTTTACATTTTAAATTACACAGTTGTATTTTCATTGGTATGTTATGTTTTAAAGTTTTCAGAAGATTTTAAATGTATTTTCCCCCCGAGCAACGCTGGGTATATCGAGTTTATACCACAAAGTCGTCACCTGAGACGCGTGAGGTGTCGAGGCCTAGTACCGTGCAGAGCCTTCGGCCTCGCCTAGATTGCCCACCCGGCCGAGGCTGGGTGCTGTGGCCGTTGCCCCCCCCCCCCCCCCGCGCTACAATAATACTGTCTAATCGCTATAATTTTATTATCTACCGACCCTATGATAGTAATTGCACACATTGGGGTGGGGGGGGAGTGAAGAGGACGTGAAACTTTGATGAATTTACCTCAGCGTCGCGTGTTAATGCGTGTGCATATTTTTAACGGGAATAAAAAATGGCGTCCACCCCACAGCGACGGCGTTGCTGCCAACCGCCCGTTGCCAGGGGCAACCGCCTTCCCGCATGCCAGTCGGCAATAGTAAATAAATAAATAAAGAGAAATCGCTGTAAATCGATAATCGGTCCGATTTAAAGTGTAGAGACGAAAAATCGGAAATGCCTAAGTTTACCGCGGGGCCGGGGGCGTGCCCACCTGCAAATGTAATCTCGGCGAACCCCACGGTCCGAGAGCTACATCCCCCGGAAGCAAGCGTACGCAGACGGACAGACAGACAGACAGACGGACAGACAGACAGACGGACAGACAGACAAAAAGTGACGTTTATAGGTAAGATTAGACATGCGTTTTTCTGGATTTTGTTGTTGTTATTCTGTCTCTCACTGTTCAAATAAACCTACCATTAAAATTATAGATTGATCATTTCTTTGTCAGTGGGAAAACGTACAAAATCAGCAGGGGATCAAATACTTTTTTCCCTCACTGTATCACCGTAGGAATGGCTAGCTTCATAGTGCTATCCATGGTTTCCACCATGAGACCACTCGCTCTTCTTCCCGCTGTCTCCATCAGTCCTGAGCATGTTCTGAGAGTGTATGGAAAGAAATTCCCACATACGCTTAGCTGATCAAATAACTCTGACCTTGCCAAAGACTTGTTGCTCTGATTGTCCATTATGGCGTACATCCTTACTGCCCTTTCAGGATGTCCTTTAGGATACACTCGGACGAGGCCTATATTTGAGCAAGATTTCCTTTGAAGCCTTCTCCACAGACGTCTGTGAATTTGGTTGTGACTGACGAAGTGGATGCGGCGGTCTCACCTTGCTCCCCGCTGTGATCTGCTTCGGGATCGAAAGGCTTAGTGCCACTGGGTTTGGATTAAGGCCACTGTGTCTGAGGCGTTTTGAGCTTCAGATATGTCTGCTTCAACCCGGTCCCATGCCCTTTGTATCTTGGCATCAAAGTCTTGCTTCTCAGCATCATAGCTTTCCAAGGCCTGTTGTGTCAGCCTGGCCTCTCTTTGGGCCTTGAACTCCCTTGATCCTCTTGAGGCAGAATGGGAGGTCCTGGATTGCTTAATTCACTTGCTTCAGCATCTCTCCCTGCTGAACTGTGCCTTTCCTGCTGTGATGCTTGGAACAGAAGTTTAATGTAGACTCACTGCAGAACTGGCTGCTTGAGAGCTCCAAGCCTGAGGAGCTAGCTGGTTGAGAGCTCCAAGAAGAGTATCTTTTTACTGTGTTTGCAGCACAGGTTTAATGTAAACTTGATGTGGAGCTGGCTGCTTGAGAGCTCCAAGCCTGAGGAGCTAACTGGTTGAGAGCTCCGAGAACAGTGTCTTTTTACTGTCTCGGCCTCGCTGTGCGCTGCGTTGCACCACTATCCGAGTAGTTAACCTCGCATTCAATACACCTTCAGAGCCAGGGTGAACATCCGACTCCAACGTATTTAATTAATAGAATGAGGTAAAAAGACAATGCTTCTCAAAGTCCCACAATGAACAGATGCACCTGTCTTCACTGAGATGCTATTTGTGCCTCCATTTTGTATTCTATGTAATGGCTGACACAGCCAATTAGTACGGTTTGTCATATAAACAAAACGTGCCAATTCGTTACTAGTGTAATGAGCAACTTCCGCGACACGTCTTGAAGAGGGCACTCCCTCTTTTATTCATATATGGGCACAACACAGGCCAACCTTATCTCTCACTCTGAGTACAACACTTGGATGTTAGCGTTGTGGTGCCACAGCGACGGGGCCGCTCGGCCGAGCCAGGGAGCCGCCCGGCTTCCACCGCCGCACTGCCCCCCATCACCCCCCCCACATAAACACGCACCCGCACCCACGTAGGGCCTCGTGGTCGGGTCACCTACCCTGAGTTTTCACCCGAGGGCCCCCTAGGGGGGTTACCCCACGGTTTCTCAGGGCCAGGGAATTGGACAGGACCCTTCCCAGGCCAAGTAACACTGCGGCGCCGTGGGCGGATTTGAGATCGCACGACCACGGCGAGCTCAGAGAGCCCCGCAGTTAGAAACGCATACAAACACAAACACGGGTCAGCAAGGCAGATAGCTGGGATCAGGACCCGGGACGACTGATTGGTCGAAAGTTCAAAGGCCGGCGGGATCGCAAAAGAGCGGGAAATCCTAGGCTCAGGATTGGTCGAGAGACCAAGGCGGTCGGGACGGGGGCTCCTAGCCTTTGATGTGAATAGTTTAAAAGAAAACGCAGGGGCAGTAGGGAACTCTCTTCTTCTGGAGTTTGGACACGGGGTCAGCGACGAAGGAGTCATCGGGCGAGCCGCTAGATTGTCTGCAGGACGATCTGAGCGCCGCAAGGTCACCAAGGACTACAGACGGTATCGTGTTGCGCGCCTTACAACACCTCAGAGCGGAGGGTAGGATCCGTAGGAGAGGGTTAGTTCGGGGTAAGGACGAGTAGGAAAGCGGTTTAGCAGAGAGCGCAGCATAGAATAGGGCTACACGGCACCAGAGTGTGGGTTAGAAGCGCCTTGCTGTCCCGCACACACACACGGGTGGCTCGGTTGGTTAGCAAGGGCTAATAAAATCTCGAGCGTAGTAACAAAACCGTGTTGTTGGGTGTTTTTGGAACGTGGTATTAGCGTGCACTGCATTCGCGAGTGTGTGGTCGTTGTACGCATAAAGGCCGTGGTCTCTGTACGATTGTGCGGGTACGGAGGTGTGTGCGTTAACGCCCGGGGAGAGCACTTTTGGTGTGTTGGCGTGACTACGCAGCCGTGTGAGAGGAGAATCGTCCTTGTACGATATTTGTGTTGACGTGCACGCGCGAGTGGGGGAGGGGACGAGTCGTCGTGTCGGCGTGTGCCCCGCTTGCGTGCGCTCGTTACTTGCGTAAGCTCTCGGCGTGCGTAATCGGCGTGCCCAAGGTGCGCGATCGTAACGTGGGCGGCCAGCGCGGCGCAGAGCGGCGCAGGAGTGGGTATCGCGTGTGGAGCTGTATGCGTGTGTGCGCGCACGTTCACGACGTGTGTAACACAGGTGCGCGATCTTAACGTGAGTGGTCAGGGTTGGGTGAGTGCCGTGCAGAGCTGTGTGTGGGTGTGCGCGTGCGTGGTTATCCATGCCTGCTACGCGGACCCGCGGTGGAGGGGAATCCTCGGGTGACGGCTCCCACACCCTGGGTGAGGAGCCTAGCGGCGGTTCGCTTAGCAGCGGGGGGGCGATTGATGATGTTAGTCCGGCCGTTAGTATTATCGAGGGAGGGATCTCGGGGGCTAGCGACCCCCACAAATTGGTGTCAGAAGTGGGATGGACCCCCGCGTTACCTCACGCTAAAATAAGACTGATATTTACCGGCCGGGGGGCCCCTTCGTGGAAGGCATTCGCCCGAAATCTCTTAGGGGCCAAGGAAATTAATGGATGGACGGACGCGCAGGCAGTACGTCAACTTAATATGAATCTTGATGGGCGGGCAGCCGATTTTGTAGAAGCGTTACCCGCGAGCGCACAGACACAGCTAGAGGAGCTGATGCGCCGACTCGATCAGCGTTTTGGCACACGTGACGAGGAGGAAGCAAAATCGGCCTTAGAGGCGCGCCGTCGCCAACCTGGCGAAGATCTCCGTGATTACGCCGAGGATGTGCGCGAGTTAACAAAGATCGCACGCCCGGGGTACGCAACTGAGGTTATTGAGGAACTGGCCGCCGAGAAAATCCAGCGGTACCTGTCTCGCACGGCGTGGTGGCAGCCAGACATGAGCTGCCCACGTCTTCCCTTTAACACCCTTGTCGAGCGCGCACGTAAGTGTGAAAGAATTCACAGCGAACGCGCGCAGCTCCGGGGGCTGGGACGAGAGCGCGCCATTGCGAGCCTGCTCTCGGAAGACGAGGAGGAGGAACAGGAGCTCGCGAGGACGGTAAGGGGACGGGAAAGAGAACCTCCCGTGTCCCGCGAGACAACCCCGGGTTGGGTAGCTGGGTTACAGACCGGCATGGGAGATATAGCCGGCCAGGTAACCCAGGTGCAATCCTCCGTTGAGACCATCCGATCCGAAATGGGGGACCTAGACTCCGCGGTAGGAGGGCTAACTGGAAGGATAGCCCGACTAGAAGCAGAGTATGAGCAACAGCGCACGGGGGGAGGAGGGAGTGGGCAGAAAGTTCGCCACAGAGCCGCCACTCCTCCCAGGACGTGTTATGTGTGCGACCGTCGAGGGCATCTCATGAGGGACTGCCCTCAGCTCGCCCGTGCGAGGCCGATGCATAGGTCAAACACTAAGCCCCCCCTAGAGAGGGGACCACCGGGGGATGAAATCGACGTGGACCCGACCCAAACCAGCTGTAATAATAATGGCGAGCGAGTGATCCATAAACAGGTTACAACGACAACACCCAAGGGCGCAGGGACCTCGGGCGATTGGCTGCGGGAGCTGGTGGCAGGGATAACGGGAGCCACGTCGCTGGTGGAAGGCCAGGTGAACGGGCAGCGCACCCGGATCCTGTTGGACACGGGCGCCGTGGCCTCTCTCATGAGCGCCGCGCACTGCAGCATGCTCGGGGTGGACGTGGGCTGCCTGCAGGCCCCGGATCGCGCGCTGCACACGGCAAGCGGAGCCGGGATGGGGTTGCTGGGGAAGGTCTCCCTCGAGGTCCGTCTAGGAAACCAGGTGTGCACACAGGAATTCTACGTTTCGAGTGTGTTGTGCCACGAGTGCATTGCAGGAACGGACCTCCTGGAAAAGTTGGGACTTAACGTACAGCCCCGGCAACGATGCGCTACGGTGGAGGGCAGCGGGGAGCGGATTCCGTTCCTAGGACAGGAGCCGAATCGCCCACGCTTCACACCCGTGGCCGCTACGCTGGTGTCGGCCGTCACCATCGGGCCTCTCGCCGAGATGCTGGTGCCAGTGGCAACCCTCTCCACCGACCCAACCCACCGACCATCGGGCGAGGTAATGCTGACTCCTCACCCGGAGTTGGCATCGCGATACGGGGTGGTAGGGTCAGCCACACTGGTAAACGCAGATGGGGGCCGGCTGTTTATACGTGTGTTTAACCCACACAGTACCCCGGCAATGATACGACGACGCACCCCGGTAGCCACCGTACACCCCCTGCACGCTCGCCACTCGAACGACTCGGTGTTCGCACTCTGGGCGGAGGACCCTGGCCGCCCCGAGGACAGCCAGGATCTGGCCTGGCGGGTCGGCCCGACCCCCCGAGCCGAGATTGTTCCCCTGCAGGATGCGTTACATGTGCCTTGGGCAGCCTTACCTAAGGGGGAGGCCGATCAGCTGCGCGGGTTATTGCGGGAGTACGCCGACGTGTTCAGTGAGCACGATTCGGACGTGGGCCGGACCGACCTGGTCAAGCACCAAATTGACACAGGTGCAGCCCGACCCATCAAACTCCCCGCATACCGAGTGGGCGCGCCTGAACGGACCCAGATCAAAGAGGCAGTCACGGATATGCTACGCGATAACATAATCCAGCCCTCCGCGAGCCCTTGGTCTGCCCCGGTGGTACTGGTAACGAAAAAGGACGGATCGACTCGGTTCTGCGTTGATTACCGAAAATTGAACGCAGTCACCCTCGGCGACGCTTTTCCCATCCCACGCATCGACGACACCTTCGACAGTCTCGCAGGAGCGCGGTATTTTTCCACCCTCGATCTGGCGTCCGGTTACTGGCAGGTGGAGATGACGGAGGAGGATCGGCCAAAAACAGCATTCACCACCCCGATGGGCCTGTTTGAGTTTCGAGTGTTGCCGTTCGGACTCACTAACGCGCCCGCGACGTTCCAGCGGTTGATGGAGTTGGTGATGCGGGGCTTGCAGTGGGAACAGTGCCTGATTTACCTGGACGACGTAATAGTGTTCAGTAGGTCGCTGTCCGAACACTGGTCCAGGCTGCGGGAAGTATTCCAGCGACTGCGAGCAGCCCATCTCAAGCTCAAGCCACGTAAGTGTTACATTGCGCAACGCGAGGTGGGGTACCTCGGACACCGAGTCAGCGAGGCAGGGGTGAGCACCGATCCCGAGAAGGTGCGTGCCGTAGTGGATTGGCCGCGGCCGAGGAACCTGACGGAGATCAGGTCATTCTTGGGACTCGCCACTTATTACCGTCGATTTGTAAAGGGATTCAGTGAGATTGCACGCCCCCTCACCCAACTCACCTCCCCTAAGAACCCCTATCAGTGGTCGGAGGCCTGCCAGACGGCTTTCACCACACTCAAAGACCACCTCACCCACACCCCCACCTTGGCTTTCCCAGATTTCACCACCGATTTTATTTTGGACACTGACGCCTGCAGCAGTGGGCTGGGCGCGGTGCTGTCGCAAGTGCAGGGTGGGACGGAGCGGGTCATCGCATACGCCAGTCGGACCCTGAGCGGGGCCGAACTGAACTATTGTGTAACCCGTCAGGAACTGTATGCTGTAATTTTCGCGTGTAAACAGTTCCGACCGTACTTGTACGGCAGGAAATGTCGTGTGCGCACCGATCATTATGCACTGCAGTTCCTCCTTACATTCAAGGAACCGCGGGGGCAGATGGCTCGATGGCTGGCGCAGCTGCAGGAGTACAACCTGCAGATCGAGTACCGAGCGGGGCGAACACACGCGAACGCGGACGCCTTGTCAAGACGGCCCGCGGTGCGCGCTGAGACGAGGGAGGGAGACGCCTGCCCGTGCTTCACGGGGGGACGCTGCCGCCAGGCAGCAGAACCCAAGGAGCGCGCGGAAACTAAACTCCCCCCCCCGAGAGAGAGTGCAGTGTGCGCCGCAGGAACCCCTGCAGAAGGAGCCCGGGGACAGACGGATCATCCCACCCCAACCGGGCGGATCCAAGAGGATGTCGGCTGCGCCTTCCCGGGCTTGGACGACGAGCAGCTGCGACAAACCCAGCAGCGGGATCCGGATCTGGCGGCGGTGGAGGCGGCACTGCGAGAGAGGAAGGATGCACTACCAGGGCCCTGGAGCGGTTTGTATGCCCGGTTGTGTGTAGAAAACGGGGTGGTGAGGGAACTGGCCGACGCTGGGCAGCCGGGGTGCATCTGTGTTCCCGCCCATGTGCGACCCCAACTACTACGACTGGTACACGACCACCCGCTCGGGGGCCATGATGGGGAACGGCGCACCCGGGAGACTCTGCGTCGCCAGTATCTCTGGCCTAAATTAGCGCAAGATGTGGCCGCCTGGGTGCAGGGCTGCCGGGCCTGTCAGCAGTGTGGGCAAAAGCCGGCGAGGTACCAGGTACCCCTGAGGCCGTTCCGAGTCAGTCGGACGAATCAGTTGGTCGGAATCGACCTGCAGGGGCCCTTTCCACGATCCCACCGGGGCAACCGATATATTCTTGTAGCGGTGGAGTACTTCACCCGCTACCCCGTGGCGGTGGCTATCCCGGATAAAACAGCCCTCGTAGTGGCCCGGGCCTTCGTGGAAAACTACGTACTTAAGTGCGGGATCCCCGAACGAGTCATTACCGACCAGGGTAGTGAATTCGAGGCCGAACTATTCCAGGCGCTGTGCCGAGAGTTCGGGATCCAGAAGGACCGAACCACGGCATATCACCCCCAGGCGAACGGGATGGTAGAGAGGATGAACCAGACTCTGGCCGGGAAGCTTAAACGCATGGCGGCCGCGAATCAACAGGACTGGGACGAACACCTCCCCTATGCCCTGTTCGCCTACACCACCGCCGTTCACACATCTACAGGACAGACCCCGTTCCTAATGATGTTTGGTCGCGAGTCTCGCCTGCCCGCAGATCTGCTGTTCGGTGTCCCTCCGCCGCAACGGGAGGAAGGGAGCCACCCCATGGAGCACTTGCTGGAGACCCTGCGAGAGGCCAGGGGCCGAGCCTACCCGCACGGAGAGGCCGCGCACCAGCGGCAAGAGCAGGGCGCCCGACCCCGTATGGAACCCCCCTTCTACACTGCGGGCTCCGAGGTGTGGCTGTACACTCCCCGCGTCGGTGCCGGACAGGTGGGGAAGCTGACCACCTACTGGCGAGGACCCTGGATTGTGAGACGGCAGATCTCACCATGGACGGTGCTGATTCAGGGAGGAGAGAGGGGCCGGGAGATGGTGGTCAACATCCGCCGACTGAAGCCGTGGCGAGCAGCCCCCGAGGGGGGGAGCCCCGCCGTCCAAGTACCCCGAAACCCCGGGGTCCCCCCACCCCCCGTGCCCGGGGGCCTCGCGCAGTATATGGGCCCCACGGAGCCCCGGGCTCCGAGGGGCCCCGGGCGGGGCCGGGGGCGACGAGGACGGCGACCCTTAAACCCCACCGCCTCTGAGTTTGTCCCCCAGCCCGCAGGTGCCGGAGACCGAGGGGAGCCGTTGGAATGGAGGAGGAGACCACCGCCGGAGCCCCAGGAGACGGAGCCGCCACCCCCGAGGCCAGCCACAAGGGCCGGGCGAATCCCGCGGACCCCGCGGCGATACCTCGTGGGGGCAACCCAGGCGAGGTGCTCCAGTCAACCCGGGACGGGGACTGGCACCCCGGGGGGCTATGTGGTGCCACAGCGACGGGGCCGCTCGGCCGAGCCAGGGAGCCGCCCGGCTTCCACCGCCGCACTGCCCCCCATCACCCCCCCCACATAAACACGCACCCGCACCCACGTAGGGCCTCGTGGTCGGGTCACCTACCCTGAGTTTTCACCCGAGGGCCCCCTAGGGGGGTTACCCCACGGTTTCTCAGGGCCAGGGAATTGGACAGGACCCTTCCCAGGCCAAGTAACACTGCGGCGCCGTGGGCGGATTTGAGATCGCACGACCACGGCGAGCTCAGAGAGCCCCGCAGTTAGAAACGCATACAAACACAAACACGGGTCAGCAAGGCAGATAGCTGGGATCAGGACCCGGGACGACTGATTGGTCGAAAGTTCAAAGGCCGGCGGGATCGCAAAAGAGCGGGAAATCCTAGGCTCAGGATTGGTCGAGAGACCAAGGCGGTCGGGACGGGGGCTCCTAGCCTTTGATGTGAATAGTTTAAAAGAAAACGCAGGGGCAGTAGGGAACTCTCTTCTTCTGGAGTTTGGACACGGGGTCAGCGACGAAGGAGTCATCGGGCGAGCCGCTAGATTGTCTGCAGGACGATCTGAGCGCCGCAAGGTCACCAAGGACTACAGACGGTATCGTGTTGCGCGCCTTACAACACCTCAGAGCGGAGGGTAGGATCCGTAGGAGAGGGTTAGTTCGGGGTAAGGACGAGTAGGAAAGCGGTTTAGCAGAGAGCGCAGCATAGAATAGGGCTACACGGCACCAGAGTGTGGGTTAGAAGCGCCTTGCTGTCCCGCACACACACACGGGTGGCTCGGTTGGTTAGCAAGGGCTAATAAAATCTCGAGCGTAGTAACAAAACCGTGTTGTTGGGTGTTTTTGGAACGTGGTATTAGCGTGCACTGCATTCGCGAGTGTGTGGTCGTTGTACGCATAAAGGCCGTGGTCTCTGTACGATTGTGCGGGTACGGAGGTGTGTGCGTTAACGCCCGGGGAGAGCACTTTTGGTGTGTTGGCGTGACTACGCAGCCGTGTGAGAGGAGAATCGTCCTTGTACGATATTTGTGTTGACGTGCACGCGCGAGTGGGGGAGGGGACGAGTCGTCGTGTCGGCGTGTGCCCCGCTTGCGTGCGCTCGTTACTTGCGTAAGCTCTCGGCGTGCGTAATCGGCGTGCCCAAGGTGCGCGATCGTAACGTGGGCGGCCAGCGCGGCGCAGAGCGGCGCAGGAGTGGGTATCGCGTGTGGAGCTGTATGCGTGTGTGCGCGCACGTTCACGACGTGTGTAACACAGGTGCGCGATCTTAACGTGAGTGGTCAGGGTTGGGTGAGTGCCGTGCAGAGCTGTGTGTGGGTGTGCGCGTGCGTGGTTATCCATGCCTGCTACGCGGACCCGCGGTGGAGGGGAATCCTCGGGTGACGGCTCCCACACCCTGGGTGAGGAGCCTAGCGGCGGTTCGCTTAGCAGCGGGGGGGGCGATTGATGATGTTAGTCCGGCCGTTAGTATTATCGAGGGAGGGATCTCGGGGGCTAGCGACCCCCACAGCGTCTCTACTGGCTACGCACACACGGCCAATCACTTGGCGTGGTTCCACCGTCCACACTCGGCTACGCCGCTGGCTGGTGTCGTGCCGAGGAGGGTGGCGGAAACCCGCAGGGGATCTTCCACGTGGCCGGACGATGGAGAGAGATCACGGCGAGCAGCGACTCAGTCCGGGCCCAAGACTTCACACACGAACCCCGAGCTCCGGTCCGGCCCTGCTTATTTCCTCCCAGGCGCGGCTAGGCTCCGCCTCTGGCCACGCCCTATTGTGGAACCTTAAAGCAGGTTCCCGGAGCGTCTCGGCCATCCCCGCCCATTACCTTTGCCCCAGATACCTCTCCCTTTCAGATTTGATGTTTTCTTTAGCGGTGCCCGTACCCGTGCTTCCTTTTCCAGCCAGCAGGTGTCATCATGTCATTACACTAATACAGCACACCGGTGTGTTGGAGAGTAAACGCACAACAATTACAATTCGAGTATGACGTTTCGCGAGTAATTACAATTAGCATCATCAGGTGACAGCCAGATTTGTGGAAAAAGATCCCCCATATAGCCTTAACAGACTGTTGAGGCAAGTGCCGTTTGCGAGCATCTATGAAGGCCGGAACGGCACACGAGGGGGTGAGTGGCCAGCACCACGCCCGGCCACCTTTGTATCCCCAAGTGGCGATGTTTATATATCATATCAGGTAATTATTTGAGGCTGAGTCGACCTAGGGGAGGCCCAGGACCAGTTCAGATAATCGTCACTGTTGTTGACCATGAGCGGGAATCAAACTCGGGTCGCTGGGTTTGTTGCGTAGCGCGCTAACCACTACACAACCGATCCACACACCAATAGCAATACCCCGCCATTCGCCACAATGTGACGGTGACGTCACCAGGCTGCCTGTGCCAGGCGCACTTTGAGGCTACCACGTGTAGTGTCGAAGGCTTGCTGGCAGGAGGTCTCGGGACAGACGCAGCAGGTGCCATGGGTTGGCTTACTGAGATAACAGGTATAGATGCACACCAGCTTTACCCCCTACTGTGCCAACTTGCTGGAATTTATCCACCCGGCGCTCCGCTCGTTGTTGTGAGTGTCGCTCCTCTGCCCTTCGTTGTTGCTGGAACGCGACTGCCTCCAACTGCCCAGTAGCATCCTTCACGAGCCCCCTCCACAGAGCCCGATATTGACACCGCTGGTAATTAGTCTTCGGCAAGTCCACTGAGCTCCACACCCTTCCATAACGCATCAGCTCCATCTCTTCTCCAGCCCATGTAGTGCCCGTTTAGCCTTCTCTACGTGGCCAAACAGAAGCTGCTTGAAAGATCCTTGAAAGACCCCCACACACTCACTTTCACACACACACACACGCGCTCACACACACACACGCGCTCACACACACACACGCGCTCACACACACACACGCGCTCACACACACACACGCGCTCACACACACACACGCGCTCACACACATGCACAAACATACATGCACAAACACTCACCCACCGCGCGAGGCTGACTCATTACATCTCGCGGAGGATCTCTCCGCTGAGCAAAAAAGTTTTGCGGTTTAGTTTGCAAGTGCGAGTTCGCGTGTTAAGTCGGCGTAAACAAATGTCATGGAAGCTGGTTCATAAGTGCGGGTGTTCGTAAGTCGAAGACTGCCTGTACAGTATATATCTTCTTAGGGGTTGTTCCCCTTGCTGTACGACATTTACGTGAAGTAGAGTGTACATTGTAGAAAGGTGCATTATAACTCCAATATATTATTGTCGTTATACAGTATCAGGCTCACCCTGCTGCTATTCCAGGGGCCAGGGCGCTCCCCTGACACATCCGACTTGAGCCGATTCTCTCCTCTCTCAGAAACCCTTGGCTCAGGTCATCCGCTGGGATGCCTGGGCAGAAAACCTTGGGTGGGAGAGCTCTGACGCCCCCCACAATATAATGATATAAAAAATAAAAATTGCTATGCTACGACGGGCAACCATGCACCGCCGTCCAAAATAATCATTAGCAACTGTAATCATAATGATAACTAAACTGAACAAATTGCCATTATTATTACTACCGGTTCGAGTATTACGGTGTACTGCAATTCTGCGTGTGGTGGTTTGTCCAAGTGGTGTTGCCGTACCCCAGCAGAAGCCGTTGCTCGACTGCTGTGGGTAGGTACAATCAATGTCAAACACTGTCCTGTCTCTCCATTTCATTACTTTCAAATGTATTAAAAAGTGGAAAACTAGAATTTAATATGGGTGTTACGTAGGCTATATCAATGTCGAGTGGAAATACACGTTTTTGGTGAAAAAGGGGCCGATTTGCGATTGCTAATCAATCAACCTTCACTAACGTGAGCTCGCATCGCTAAGTAAATTACTTGGCAAGTTAATTAGCCACACAGTCACCCAGCGACCAACAATGGCGCTCATGGGCGTATTCAACTAACGTTAATGTCTTTATTACGTTATATTTGTCAGAAAGCCCACGTGAAGTTTGAGTAAAGTGAGAATATGTTTTCCCCTTTTTTCTGGCAACAAAACAGGTGTTAAGATGTTAAAACACCAAACTGAAATATTTTACAAGGAATCATGTCTGCATTAACCACAATACAAGCTATATATGCAATATATGCATTGTCTTTGAAACTGATTGGTCCA
The DNA here is from genome assembly GCF_964198595.1 of Lampetra fluviatilis. Lineage (NCBI taxonomy): Eukaryota > Metazoa > Chordata > Hyperoartia > Petromyzontiformes > Petromyzontidae > Lampetra > Lampetra fluviatilis. Next base: position 13,389,142 of record NC_136292.1, on the reverse strand, counting down.
CACCAGACGCAGCTTTCTTTCGAGCCTCGTCTCAAACGGTGTTAGACCAGAGGAAGCATTGTGGTTAATGCGGACATGATTCCTCGTTAAAGGTTTCAGTTTGGTGTTTTAACATCTTAACACCTGTTTTGTTGCCAGAAAAAAGGGGAAAACCTATTCTCATATTTTGGTACTGGCAAAGGAGGTCCCATGATCTGAGTAAAGTGTCAATCTTTTATGTTGTGCTGCATGTGTAATATTTGTAGACAGTAGTAGCTTTCATTTATTGCATATTCGTATAGTATAGTGTACTTGCTTATGATAAATTGCATTATTAGCTGTTACTTTGATTAAAGTGCAAGCAGTTTTATTACAGTTAGCTTTCATTCACAGTGAGTGTCATCATGAGCAAGAGGAAGGGTGGCAGTGACATTCGTCAGTTTTTTGGGCAGCCTCAGAAAAGAAGAAAAGTAAGTTGAGAGCAGTGAGAAAATGAGTACCAATCAGATGATATAAGTATACAGTAGTACAAGAGATGAATCAATGTTTTTCGATATAATAATAATTGCTATTCAGATCAGAAATGGTTATTAATCCATTCCTGAACATCATGGCAAGAAACACCACTTGTTTACTGATATTTCGTTCATGTTCACTCTGGTGCATTCAGAGTAAAGAGAGAGAGAGGGTGAGAGAGAGCATGAGGATGCCGACAGGGCAGGGAGAGTAGGTGACATGGAGGTGAGTGAGAAAATGAGCAAATATTGATGGTTAAGACCGAATAATTACATCACAACAGTCTAATCCTAATGTTAATTTAAGCTGAAATATTCCTCTAAGTATGGCTTCTCATGTGTATTTCAGATAATACAATCAAGCAGGGAGAGTGAGTTTGAGACAATGACAGAGAGAGAAAGAGAGCAGACAGGCAAGTGAAGATGAAGGTGCAAGAGAGGGAGGGGAGGAGCTTGGACCTCGCCCAAATCAGCCAAATGTTAATGTCATACCGAGTCAAACCCTATTAAATATGACACTCTACTTTCAGGAGAAATGGTTTAAAGATTATACTTGGCTCCATTACATCCCCTCCTTAAAGGGGTCCTCTGTTTCTATTGTGCTAAATACTTTGCAACACAAAAGTCTAAGCTGGCGTCAAAAGCAGATTCAGCTTTTGTCAAGACTGGCTTTCAAAATTGTAAGAAGGCACTGGTGAAATTTAGTGCGCATGAAGACAGCCAGTGTCACAAATTAGCTGTGATGACTCGGATTCAGGAGCCAAAATCTGTTAATGTGCAGCTTTCACGTGAGCTTGAAAGACAGCAGCAGCAAGCGAGTAGAAATCTTATGAAGATTGTTTGGGGTGTGAAATACTTAGGACGGCAAGGTCTGGCTTTTCGAGGCATTGATAAGGAGAGTGGAAATTTCAGCCACCTTCTAAAGTACAAGGCAGAGGGCGATGCAGAGATGACCACCTGGCTGAAAGGTCACTTTGATTTTACCAGTCCCCAAATACAAAACGAAATTTTGAAGCTGGTGGGCAATACAATCGTCAAAGAAATTGTGTCGGAAATAACATCAATGCCAGTGGTCCAGTTCGCACTTATCATTTATGGCACCCAGGATATATCAGGAGTTGAGCAGGAGTCCATATGTTTGCGCTTTGTAGATGCAGATCTATAACCAAGGAAGAATTCCTGGGACTCTACGAAGTGTCATCAATGACAGGGCAAAATATAGCCAAGATGGCATGTGATGTGATGATGTGTCTCTGTCTTCCTCTGTTCCAACTTCGAGGACAAAGCTATGATGGTGCTGCAAATATGGCTGGATCATTGCAGGGGGTGCAAGCCAGTTTAAGGAAAGAACAATCGCTGGCTATGTATTATATTCTTTGTTATTTGGTTCTTTCGTTAAAGTCACGTAGATAGAAAATAATAATAATAAAGTGAATAAAAATGAAAATTATAAAAATAATAAAAGAAAAATTAAAACCACGACGTTTCGATCGCAACACAAGCAGTCGTCATCAGTAAAAGGGGGGGGGTTAGCCTCTAAAGGCAAACTGTTTATAAAGGTTTAAAATTGGCGTAGCCCAAGTGTCAGCAGCATGGGCAGGCAGCTAATGTTAATGTAAGTGGTGGAACACAGCGGTGGTGGGTTTCCACCAATTAAAGGGCTGCCAGGTAAAGGTTTAACATGGGCATAGCTCAGTTGTAGCAGCATCGGCGGGGCAGCTAATGTTAATGTTGTTGATGGTGGAGGTTGCTGCTAGAGATGATGGTAGTAGTGGGTAATGATGGTACAGGTGGTGGGCTTCCACCAACCAGAGGCTACAGCTAGTGGTGATGAAAGTAGTGGGCAGCCATGGTCCTGGTGGTGGGCTTTCACCAATTAAAGGCTGCCAGGTCTAAAATGGAAACATTACAGCCAGTAATGACTTGAACTGGTTGATAACGTCCTTCCAGTGATTGCTGAGTTTGTACCCATCTTCTTGGTTGAAATTGTGTCAATGTCTGTATATATGGATGGCTTCATGAACAAATATTTGTTGATACCCAGTGGGTTTGCAAAATACCTTCGTCTTAGAGAAATAAATTTCGTGTGAGCCAGCCGCATTAAAATAATGATCAGCAACGGCAGAACTATTGGTCCTACCGTGTTTCACCAAAAACGTGTATATCTCCGCTGAGCAAAAAAGTTTTGCGGTTTAGTTTGCAAGTGCGAGTTCGCGTGTTAAGTCGACGTAAACAAATGTCATGGAAGCTGGTTCATAAGTGCGGGTGTTCGTAAGTCGACGACTGCCTGTACAGTATATATCTTCTTATGTGTTGTTCCCCTTGCTGTACGACATTTACATGAAGTAGAGTGTACATTGTAGAAAGGTGCATTATAACTCCAATATATTATTGTCGTTATACAGTATCAGGCTCACCCTGCTGCTATTCCAGGGGCCAGGGCGCTCCCCTGACACATCCGACTTGAGCCGATTCTCTCCTCTCTCAGAAACCCTTGGCTCAGGTCATCCGCTGGGATGCCTGGGCAGAAAACCTTGGGTGGGAGAGCTCTGACGCCCCCCACAATATAATGATATAAAAAATAAAAATTGCTATGCTACGACGGGCAACCATGCACCGCCGTCCAAAATAATCATTAGCAACTGTAATCATAATGATAACTAAACTGAACAAATTGCCATTATTATTACTACCGGTTCGAGTATTACGGTGTACTGCAATTCTGCGTGTGGTGGTTTGTCCAAGTGGTGTTGCCGTACCCCAGAAGAAGCCGTTGCTCGACTGCTGTGGGTAGGTACAATCAATGTCAAACACTGTCCTGTCTCTCCATTTCATTACTTTCAAATGTATTAAAAAGTGGAAAACTAGAATTTAATATGGGTGTTACGTAGGCTATATCAATGTCGAGTGGAAATACACGTTTTTGGTGAAAAAGGGGCCGATTTGCGATTGCTAATCAATCAACCTTCACTAACGTGAGCTCGCATCGCTAAGTAAATTACTTGGCAAGTTAATTAGCCACACAGTCACCCAGCGACCAACAATGGCGCTCATGGGCGTATTCAACTAACGTTAATGTCTTTATTACGTTATATTTGTCAGAAAGCCCACGTGAAGTTTGAGTAAAGTGAGAATATGTTTTCCCCTTTTTTCTGGCAACAAAACAGGTGTTAAGATGTTAAAACACCAAACTGAAATATTTTACAAGGAATCATGTCTGCATTAACCACAATACAAGCTATATATGCAATATATGCATTGTCTTTGAAACTGATTGGTCCACACCAGACGCAGCTTTCTTTCGAGCCTCGTCTCAAACGGTGTTAGACCAGAGGAAGCATTGTGGTTAATGCGGACATGATTCCTCGTTAAAGGTTTCAGTTTGGTGTTTTAACATCTTAACACCTGTTTTGTTGCCAGAAAAAAGGGGAAAACCTATTCTCATATTTTGGTACTGGCAAAGGAGGTCCCATGATCTGAGTAAAGTGTCAATCTTTTATGTTGTGCTGCATGTGTAATATTTGTAGACAGTAGTAGCTTTCATTTATTGCATATTCGTATAGTATAGTGTACTTGCTTATGATAAATTGCATTATTAGCTGTTACTTTGATTAAAGTGCAAGCAGTTTTATTACAGTTAGCTTTCATTCACAGTGAGTGTCATCATGAGCAAGAGGAAGGGTGGCAGTGACATTCGTCAGTTTTTTGGGCAGCCTCAGAAAAGAAGAAAAGTAAGTTGAGAGCAGTGAGAAAATGAGTACCAATCAGATGATATAAGTATACAGTAGTACAAGAGATGAATCAATGTTTTTCGATATAATAATAATTGCTATTCAGATCAGAAATGGTTATTAATCCATTCCTGAACATCATGGCAAGAAACACCACGTGTTTACTGATATTTCGTTCATGTTCACTCTGGTGCATTCAGAGTAAAGAGAGAGAGGGTGAGAGAGAGCATGAGGATGCCGACAGGGCAGGGAGAGTAGGTGACATGGAGGTGAGTGAGAAAATGAGCAACTATTGATGGTTAAGACCGAATAATTACATCACAACAGTCTAATCCTAATGTTAATTTAAGCTGAAATATTCCTCTAAGTATGGCTTCTCATGTGTATTTCAGATAATACAATCAAGCAGGGAGAGTGAGTTTGAGACAATGACAGAGAGAGAGAGAGCAGACAGGCAAGTGAAGATGAAGGTGCAAGAGAGGGAGGGGAGGTAGCTTGGACCTCGCCCAAATCAGCCAAATGTTAATGTCATACCGAGTCAAACCCTATCAAATATGACACTCTACTTTCAGGAGAAATGGTTTAAAGATTATACTTGGCTCCATTACATCCCCTCCTTAAAGGGGTCCTCTGTTTCTATTGTGCTAAATACTTTGCAACACAAAAGTCTAAGCTGGCGTCAAAAGCAGATTCAGCTTTTGTCAAGACTGGCTTTCAAAGTTGTAAGAAGGCACTGGTGAAATTTAGTGCGCATGAAGACAGCCAGTGTCACAAATTAGCTGTGATGACTCGGATTCAGGAGCCAAAATCTGTTAATGTGCAGCTTTCACGTGAGCTTGAAAGACAGCAGCAGCAAGCGAGTAGAAATCTTATGAAGATTGTTTGGGGTGTGAAATACTTAGGACGGCAAGGTCTGGCTTTTCGAGGCATTGATAAGGAGAGTGGAAATTTCAGCCACCTTCTAAAGTACAAGGCAGAGGGCGATGCAGAGATGACCACCTGGCTGAAAGGTCACTTTGATTTTACCAGTCCCCAAATACAAAACGAAATTTTGAAGCTGGTGGGCAATACAATCGTCAAAGAAATTGTGTCGGAAATAACATCAATGCCAGTGGTCCAGTTCGCACTTATCATTTATGGCACCCAGGATATATCAGGAGTTGAGCAGGAGTCCATATGTTTGCGCTTTGTAGATGCAGATCTATAACCAAGGAAGAATTCCTGGGACTCTACGAAGTGTCATCAATGACAGGGCAAAATATAGCCAAGATGGCATGTGATGTGATGATGTGTCTCTGTCTTCCTCTGTTCCAACTTCGAGGACAAAGCTATGATGGTGCTGCAAATATGGCTGGATCATTGCAGGGGGTGCAAGCCAGTTTAAGGAAAGAACAATCGCTGGCTATGTATTATATTCTTTGTTATTTGGTTCTTTCGTTAAAGTCACGTAGATAGAAAATAATAATAATAAAGTGAATAAAAATGAAAATTATAAAAATAATAAAAGAAAAATTAAAACCACGACGTTTCGATCGCAACACAAGCAGTCGTCATCAGTAAAAAGGGGGGGTTAGCCTCTAAAGGCAAACTGTTTATAAAGGTTTAAAATTGGCGTAGCCCAAGTGTCAGCAGCATGGGCAGGCAGCTAATGTTAATGTAAGTGGTGGAACACAGCGGTGGTGGGTTTCCACCAATTAAAGGGCTGCCAGGTAAAGGTTTAACATGGGCATAGCTCAGTTGTAGCAGCATCGGCGGGGCAGCTAATGTTAATGTTGTTGATGGTGGAGGTTGCTGCTAGAGATAATGGTAGTAGTGGGTAATGATGGTACAGGTGGTGGGCTTCCACCAACCAGAGGCTACAGCTAGTGGTGATGAAAGTAGTGGGCAGCCATGGTCCTGGTGGTGGGCTTTCACCAATTAAAGGCTGCCAGGTCTAAAATGGAAACATTACAGCCAGTAATGACTTGAACTGGTTGATAACGTCCTTCCAGTGATTGCTGAGTTTGTACCCATCTTCTTGGTTGAAATTGTGTCAATGTCTGTATATATGGATGGCTTCATGAACAAATATTTGTTGATACCCAGTGGGTTTGCAAAATACCTTCGTCTTAGAGAAATAAATTTCGTGTGAGCCAGCCGCATTAAAATAATGATCAGCAACGGCAGAACTATTGGTCCTACCGTGTTTCACCAAAAACGTGTATATCTCCGCTGAGCAAAAAAGTTTTGCGGTTTAGTTTGCAAGTGCGAGTTCGCGTGTTAAGTCGACGTAAACAAATGTCATGGAAGCTGGTTCATAAGTGCGGGTGTTCGTAAGTCGACGACTGCCTGTACAGTATATATCTTCTTATGTGTTGTTCCCCTTGCTGTACGACATTTACGTGAAGTAGAGTGTACATTGTAGAAAGGTGCATTATAACTCCAATATATTATTGTCGTTATACAGTATCAGGCTCACCCTGCTGCTATTCCAGGGGCCAGGGCGCTCCCCTGACACATCCGACTTGAGTCGATTCTCTCCTCTCTCAGAAACCCTTGGCTCAGGTCATCCGCTGGGATGCCTGGGCAGAAAACCTTGGGTGGGAGAGCTCTGACGCCCCCCACAATATAATGATATAAAAAATAAAAATTGCTATGCTACGACGGGCAACCATGCACCGCCGTCCAAAATAATCATTAGCAACTGTAATCATAATGATAACTAAACTGAACAAATTGCCATTATTATTACTACCGGTTCGAGTATTACGGTGTACTGCAATTCTGCGTGTGGTGGTTTGTCCAAGTGGTGTTGCCGTACCCCAGCAGAAGCCGTTGCTCGACTGCTGTGGGTAGGTACAATCAATGTCAAACACTGTCCTGTCTCTCCATTTCATTACTTTGAAATGTATTAAAAAGTGGAAAACTAGAATTTAATATGGGTGTTACGTAGGCTATATCAATGTCGAGTGGAAATACACGTTTTTGGTGAAAAAGGGGCCGATTTGCGATTGCTAATCAATCAACCTTCACTAACGTGAGCTCGCATCGCTAAGTAAATTACTTGGCAAGTTAATTAGCCACACAGTCACCCAGCGACCAACAATGGCGCTCATGGGCGTATTCAACTAACGTTAATGTCTTTATTACGTTATATTTGTCAGAAAGCCCACGTGAAGTTTGAGTAAAGTGAGAATATGTTTTCCCCTTTTTCTGGCATCTAAACAGGTGTTAAGATGTTAAAACACCAAACTGAAATATTTTACAAGGAATCATGTCTGCATTAACCACAATACTTGTGGTCAGAACACAAAAAAACATACTCTGATAATATATGCATTCAATCTTGATTTGAAGCTATATATGCAATATATGCATTGTCTTTGAAACTGATTGGTCCACACCAGACGCAGCTTTCTTTCGAGCCTCGTCTCAAACGGTGTTAGACCAGAGGAAGCATTGTGGTTAATGCGGACATGATTCCTCGTTAAAGGTTTCAGTTTGGTGTTTTAACATCTTAACACCTGTTTTGTTGCCAGAAAAAAGGGGAAAACCTATTCTCATAATTTGGTACTGGCAAAGGAGGTCCCATGATCTGAGTAAAGTGTCAATCTTTTATGTTGTGCTGCATGTGTAATATTTGTAGACAGTAGTAGCTTTCTTTTATTGCATATTCGTATAGTATAGTGTACTTGCTTATGATAAATTGCATTATTAGCTGTTACTTTGATTAAAGTGCAAGCAGTTTTATTACAGTTAGCTTTCATTCACAGTGAGTGTCATCATGAGCAAGAGGAAGGGTGGCAGTGACATTCGTCAGTTTTTTGGGCAGCCTCAGAAAAGAAGAAAAGTAAGTTGAGAGCAGTGAGAAAATGAGTACCAATCAGATGATATAAGTATACAGTAGTACAAGAGATGAATCAATGTTTTTCGATATAATAATAATTGCTATTCAGATCAGAAATGGTTATTAATCCATTCCTGAACATCATGGCAAGAAACACCACTTGTTTACTGATATTTCGTTCATGTTCACTCTGGTGCATTCAGAGTAAAGAGAGAGAGGGTGAGAGAGAGCATGAGGATGCCGACAGGGCAGGGAGAGTAGGTGACATGGAGGTGAGTGAGAAAATGAGCAACTATTGATGGTTAAGACCGAATAATTACATCACAACAGTCTAATCCTAATGTTAATTTAAGCTGAAATATTCCTCTAAGTATGGCTTCTCATGTGTATTTCAGATAATACAATCAAGCAGGGAGAGTGAGTTTGAGACAATGACAGAGAGAGAGAGAGCAGACAGGCAAGTGAAGATGAAGGTGCAAGAGAGGGAGGGGAGGTAGCTTGGACCTCGCCCAAAACAGCCAAATGTTAATGTCATACCGAGTCAAACCCTATCAAATATGACACTCTACTTTCAGGAGAAATGGTTTAAAGATTATACTTGGCTCCATTACATCCCCTCCTTAAAGGGGTCCTCTGTTTCTATTGTGCTAAATACTTTGCAACACAAAAGTCTAAGCTGGCGTCAAAAGCAGATTCAGCTTTTGTCAAGACTGGCTTTCAAAATTGTAAGAAGGCACTGGTGAAATTTAGTGCGCATGAAGACAGCCAGTGTCACAAATTAGCTGTGATGACTCGGATTCAGGAGCCAAAATCTGTTAATGTGCAGCTTTCACGTGAGCTTGAAAGACAGCAGCAGCAAGCGAGTAGAAATCTTATGAAGATTGTTTGGGGTGTGAAATACTTAGGACGGCAAGGTCTGGCTTTTCGAGGCATTGATAAGGAGAGTGGAAATTTCAGCCACCTTCTAAAGTACAATGCAGAGGACGATGCAGAGATGACCACCTGGCTGAAAGGTCACTTTGATTTTACCAGTCCCCAAATACAAAACGAAATTTTGAAGCTGGTGGGCAATACAATCGTCAAAGAAATTGTGTCGGAAATAACATCAATACCAGTGGTCCAGTTCGCACTTATCATTTATGGCACCCAGGATATATCAGGAGTTGAGCAGGAGTCCATATGTTTGCGCTTTGTAGATGCAGATCTATAACCAAGGAAGAATTCCTGGGACTCTACGAAGTGTCATCAATGACAGGGCAAAATATAGCCAAGATGGCATGTGATGTGATGATGTGTCTCTGTCTTCCTCTGTTCCAACTTCGAGGACAAAGCTATGATGGTGCTGCAAATATGGCTGGATCATTGCAGGGGGTGCAAGCCAGTTTAAGGAAAGAACAATCGCTGGCTATGTATTATATTCTTTGTTATTTGGTTCTTTCGTTAAAGTCACGTAGATAGAAAATAATAATAATAAAGTGAATAAAAATGAAAATTATAAAAATAATAAAAGAAAAATTAAAACCACGACGTTTCGATCGCAACACAAGCAGTCGTCATCAGTAAAAGGGGGGGGTTAGCCTCTAAAGGCAAACTGTTTATAAAGGTTTAAAATTGGCGTAGCCCAAGTGTCAGCAGCATGGGCAGGCAGCTAATGTTAATGTAAGTGGTGGAACACAGCGGTGGTGGGTTTCCACCAATTAAAGGGCTGCCAGGTAAAGGTTTAACATGGGCATAGCTCAGTTGTAGCAGCATCGGCGGGGCAGCTAATGTTAATGTTGTTGATGGTGGAGGTTGCTGCTAGAGATGATGGTAGTAGTGGGTAATGATGGTACAGGTGGTGGGCTTCCACCAACCAGAGGCTACTGCTAGTGGTGATGAAAGTAGTGGGCAGCCATGGTCCTGGTGGTGGGCTTTCACCAATTAAAGGCTGCCAGGTCTAAAATGGAAACATTACAGCCAGTAATGACTTGAACTGGTTGATAACGTCCTTCCAGTGATTGCTGAGTTTGTACCCATCTTCTTGGTTGAAATTGTGTCAATGTCTGTATATATGGATGGCTTCATGAACAAATATTTGTTGATACCCAGTGGGTTTGCAAAATACCTTCGTCTTAGAGAAATCAATTTCGTGTGAGCCAGCCGCATTAAAATAATGATCAGCAACGGCAGAACTATTGGTCCTACCGTGTTTCAAATCTGCCTTATGTTCACGAACATGGTCCAAGACATGTCGCTTAGTTTCCCCAACGTAACTGCTGCCGCAGATACAGCTTAGTTTGTAGACGCCGATATATTGCATGTCAGGGATCTTGTCCTTAACAGATGTATTGTCATATTCTTGGTTCTTTCGGTAAAGTCACGTGACTTTACCGAAAGAACCAATAATATGAATCCCTGCAGTCACAAAAGCTGTGTATTGTCACTGTGGTCCACACTGTGTGAACTTAGCTACGCAGGCCACCTGTGTAGCCTCTCCACTCGTAATATAATTGTGGTGGAGTAACGCGCGTGGGGTTTTGCAAACAGTGTGCATGTACATGTGAGCTGCAGAAAGTGAAGTCACGCCAGGACAAACAGGTGCGGTGTGAGAGTAATCCATAGAGAGACGACCAATTAGAATGCATAGCGGTGATTGGCTGGCTGCAAATGCAGAAACAGTGTCGGCGCCTCAGAGTCTGCAGATTGAGGCGATAGCTTCTGCTGGTCGTCCCTGCCTCCTCTGTTGAGGCTGAGAGGAGTTTTACTGCTCTGAGGAGGCTTAAGACATGGCTTAGATCTTCGATGAGTCAAACAAGGCTGAAAAATGTGGCCATGTGTCACGTGCACCAGGAGAAACTGGACAGACTGGATCTTGAAGAAATATGCCAGTCTTTTATCGGTGTCAACGATAAGCGCAAAAAGGCCTTTGGATCCTTTGCTTGAAGAATGGCAAGTCAAAACACTTGTCATTGCCTGGAGAGGAGATGAGAGGATAGGAGAGGAGAGCAGAGGATAGGAGCAGAAATTACTGCAGAGCAGGGGAGAGGAAAAGAGATGACTGGAGAAGAGAGGAGACTATAGGACCAGAGGAGATGAGGAAAGAGGGCTGGAGAGGAGAAGATAGGAGAGCAGAGCAAACGCCCCTGCTGCCCACCCAAGTTTACTTGTAAATATGTAAATAAAAATAACAATCTGCTAAACCTTGGCCACAATATCTGGACTTGTCTTCATATAACAATGCATAGATTTATGTTTATATGATTGTGGTTATGGTTGTACTTATTAATCCCTAATGTCTGCCATTACATACAATGCAACAAGAAAAGGTAAAAAAGAAAAAAACAGAGCAATGTAATACAATACACTATGAGACATTATGGGAACCTCATTTGCCAGTAAAAATATGATAATTGTTTTTTTACCCTTCTATCTGGCAACAAAACTGACACCTTTTTACAAGGAGTCATGTTTGCATAGACCGCAATACCTGCAGTCATAATACAAACAAAAGACATAACTCTGATAATGTGCACTGTCCTTGAAGTTGATTGGGCCACACCCGAGACAGCTTTCCTTAGAGCCTAGTCTCACATGGGTTGGACCAGATGACGCCAAAAGGCGCACAACTCAAAGACAATGCACCATCAGAGTATGAGAGCTCGGGGCAAGCATCTACAATATGGGAACCTCATTTGCCAGTAAAAATATGATAATTGTTTTTTTACCCTTCTATCTGGCAACAAAACTGACACCTTTTTACAAGGAGTCATGTTTGCATAGACCGCAATACCTGCAGTCATAATACAAACAAAAGACATAACTCTGATAATGTGCACTGTCCTTGAAGTTGATTGGTCCACACCCGAGACAGCTTTCCTTAGAGCCTAGTCTCACATGGGTTGGACCAGATGACGCCAAAAGGCGCACAACTCAAAGACAATGCACCATCAGAGTATGAGAGCTCGGGGCAAGCATCTACACTATGGGAACCTCATTTGCCAGTAAAAATATGATAATTGGTTTTTTACCCTTCTATCTGGCAACAAAACTGACACCTTTTTACAAGGAGTCATGTTTGCATAGACCGCAATACCTACAGTCATAATACAAACAAAAGACATAACTCTGATAATGTGCACTGTCCTTGAAGTTGATTGGTCCACACCCGAGACAGCTTTCCTTAGAGCCTAGTCTCACATGGGTTGGACCAGATGACGCCAAAAGGCGCACAACTCAAAGACAATGCACCATCAGAGTATGAGAGCTCGGGGCAAGCATCTACACTATGGGAACCTCATTTGCCAGTAAAAATATGATAATTGGTTTTTTACCCTTCTATCTGGCAACAAAACTGACACCTTTTTACAAGGAGTCATGTTTGCATAGACCGCAATACCTGCAGTCATAATACAAACAAAAGACATAACTCTGATAATGTGCACTGTCCTTGAAGTTGATTGGTCCACACCCGAGACAGCTCCCTCACTATGAGACATTATTGTAAAAAGAAAATCCATCCCATGTGTTAGTGAATTTTTTTTATATTTTAGGCAGGAAATTCGTTTTCAAATTTCGAATTTTTTTCTTCTGGGGGGGTGGACCCCCAGACACCCTGGAAGATTTGGTCTCCCCCAATGTTGACTCCATGGCTACGGCCTTGGTTTGTATTGTTTGTGATAACTTTCTGACCCACCCCTATGAATAAGAGCTTCATAGCTCATCGGATTTGTCCACGATAAAAAAAAGATTATGATACTGGTAAAGATTATAAGATTATGATAGGGTTGAAGCTTTCGTGACTGCAAGGAATCATATTCTTAGGTTTTTTCGGTAAAGTCACGTAGGTAAAACATCAAAATTAATAAAATATTTTATTTTCATTAATTTTGATGTTTTACCTACGTGACTTTACCGAAAAAACCTAAGAATATTATGATAGGGCCTTGTACCTACCCTCAGTGCGCCTCCTGCAGTCCCCCTGCGCGGCCATTCCATTTACATTGGCAACGGCTATATCACTTACACAACGCAGTGTGCTCACACCATGTCATGTATGTGTAGAGGTGTTATGGGAGGGCGAACAAACACACCAGGGGTGGTTATGCCCGCACGCGGAAGGATGCTTACATCCACGTCCGCACCGTTTAGCCTGGGGGGCTGAAACGGCGCTGTGATCCCCCACGGCCCCACCCCTCGGTGGGGGAGTTGCTATATAAGGCGGTGAGCCGGTGGGCTCAGGGTTCAGTGTTTTAGCTTAAACCAGTAAAGAAGGAAGACCGGCTAGATAGGCCCTGGGACTCCCCTGGATCGCCGTGCTTCTAAGGACCGACCAGGGCAAGCCAGTAGCGTGGCCCCGAGAGCCCAGAGCCGATGTTCTTGTAAGAGCCGGTCTGGGGACTCAGGGTGCCGTAATCCCAGCTTGGCCAGAGCTGGATCAGCTAGCCTCCCCTAGCTCTGTAGTGGAGGACCTGGGAGTAGGCTAGCCGGGATAGAGATCGTGGGATCTCCCTGATAGACGGGTGAAGGGGCCGATACCCCTTTGAGTGTTGTATGCCTTGGCCTGTATAGAGTGGAACGGTTAATAAATAAGTGTACCTCCGACTACGTCGTCCAAGTCTCTTTGAACCTACTACATATGTAAAACTTATTTCGCACGTTGCAAACTATGCTAATCGGAGGTGCGGGTGGAAGGACAACAGGCTAAACAGTTGTAAAGAAATTAGTTTTGTCAATCTAGATGATGATTTAAAAGTCCATAGCTCCCAGTGGTTTCCTAATATTGGAAGGAAGAGCGTTCCAGACGGCCGCAAAAGCGCATCTGAAAGCGCGCGGTGTAGTGACCGCCGTCTTTGTTGGATGGCCAGCCGATAAGCTTGGTTAGCGGACACATTCTTCATCGTCTGTTTAATTAATCATTAAAAGGACGCAGTGGTTAGAACTCAACTGCACTATTAACGGAGAGAACAAATGTAATCATTAACCTATACACGTGGTCTGTGACAATAATATGTACAATAGAAACGCGCTGTCTACAGCTGAACGAGATAGGGGGGAGAGACGGGCGGGCTGGGGGTGTCATATAAAAATTGTTTTGAGATATTCAAAATGGGACAAGGTTCATTTCACCAACTCCTACACAGATAAAGATCCCCCGTGTAGCAAAAACATACTGTTGGGCCAAGTGCTGTTAGTGAGCACCCTATGAAGGCCGGTAAGGCACACGAAGGAGTGGGTACCCAGCAACCACGCCCGGCCGCCTTTGTCTCCCCAGTGGCGATGTTTACACACCGCACCAGGTATTCGTTTGAGGCCGACTCGACCTATGGGAGGAGGCCCTGGACGGGTACAGATTATCGCTCTCACCGGCGTTCACCGTGAGCGGGAATCGAACTCGGGTGGCAGGGTTCGTTGCGCAACGCGAACCGCTGCACCACCGCTCCCCACTCCGATGCACCGAAGTGGAGAAACATTCTCGGAGCCCCCCTCCCCCCTGCCAAGTTTGAAATGAGCTGCTCGCCACAATTTTACTTTAGTCCAAGACATCAACAACGATGGAGGAGGGCCTTTAACCCGGTGGCAGGCGACCAACTCCGTGGCTTAAAAACAAAATAATCGCATTGTTCACTCTTTCTCCAGAAAGTAAAAACTGACGGGGGTGATGCTTACTCGCATTTATTGTCGTTTCCCCCTGCGTGTGTCAGCTATTTTGTCCCAGTCACGACGCACATGACTCCTCATCAGCCCCGCTTGTGATGAGCGAGCAAAAACGAGCCAACGAAACAAAGTCAGTACGACTCAAGTACGAGGGAGGCTGCCAGGGAGGATGGGTGTGAGCAGCAGCTGTTGCGGAGCGCCGCGGCTTTAAGTTCGCGTGACTCGACACGTGGCTGGCCGGCTCGGTACGGCCGTGTTCCCAGTCGCTGGACCACATTCTTCTCACGGCCCGGGAGCCACCGTTGATCGCGTGAACACGGGGGAGGGAGGGTGGACGTGAGCCGGACTTGCCGCAATGGCTCCATCGCCTCCGCGGCGGCTGGAGCCTCAGGTCCGCCCCACTGGCCGAGCTCGACAGACAGGCGGCCAACAGCCACTGGCGAGGTTGCTGCTGCTGCTGACATCAGCCATCGTTGCGCAGCCTGGCGTCTGCCACCCACAGTGCTTGGACTTCAGGCCACCGTTCAAGCCCCCGCAGCCACTCCGCTTCTGCTCGATTTACAGCAACTTCGGCTGCTGCGATGCCGAACAGGACGCTGCGGTGGAGAGGCGCTACTGGGAGGTGGCCGACTACCTGCAGCCGGACGGCTACCACCACTGCAGTGGCTTTGTTCGAGACATTCTGTGCCAGGTAAATATTCAAGTGGGCGAGCCTGTCGCTACTGGATGGGGTTGTTGTTGTCGCACGATTGGGGTTGTTTTCACACGATTAAACCAGTCTCCATAATAACCTCACGTATTTTTTGGATGGTGGAGTTTGACTAATACATGGGGGATAATGAGTTGGCCTGATAATTTGAATCTAAATTGTCTTATGGTTGTTATTGTTTGACTTGCATCACACTGGAATTTTTGCACATAGCGTTGTAATACGGTGGGTTTATTTTCTGGAAGATTTGCTGGTTTATCCAGGATGTTTCTGTTGCGCGTCGTCGCTTTAAGATGTTCTCTGTTCATATTTTGTTTGTTGCGGTTGCACCCGACTCAAGAGCCGCATGGCTCACAGGGCTACACCTAATACATGAAACTTGAAGAGAGATGAGGGACGCGCACAGTGGGCAGCTGAGCTGCAGGAGCGGGCCATGGCCTGTGATTGTTGGAGTCCCTGCTAGCTTTGCTGTTGGTGCTGTTACGTTTTTTTGATGACCTGTACTCGGCAGAAATCTCAAATTCACAAAACAACTGTCACACATTATTGTGATGGTCACAAGTGTACATTTGGTATTTTATTCAAATGTTACCCCTATTCACATCAATCATTTTACATCATGCTCGGACCTAATTGTAAAAACATAACATCATAATTTTCCATGTAGCTCTGCTAATTTGGACATCTGTGAAACGAGCTTCAAAGATCACGAGATTCCTCCAGTCTAAATACATATTCTGACGCTGACTTTAAACAATGCAGTCCGCTAAGACTGTACCTCAGGTCACAAGCCAAACTTATTTTGGAAAATATTTTCCAGAGAGCGGAAAGGAGCGTTTCTGTGTGCTTCCTGGGCCCACAGTGTCCCGGCCTCAGCACTTCTCACAAGCGCTGAAGCTGCCAAAATTGCAAATTTGAAAATTGGTGCAATATCCCCCCAAAGAAAAAATCACGTGAGAGGGTTGCTGTGTTGGTGGATTGTTTGTTGTTTACACAACAAAAAAACCCGTTTTCTAAATATAAATGTTTTATAAATGTCATTCATAGGTAAATAATACTTTTGGTATGACTGCAGTGAAACGCTGTTTTGTCTACGATCCTATTATCTGTGACTCCTCTTAACCTATGACCGAAGACAAAGACCCCCCTCGTATAGCCTGTAACAGACTGTTGGGGGCAAGTGCTCTTAGCGAGCACCTATGGGAGCCGGCACGGTACACGAGGGGGTGGGTGGCCAGCACCACGCCCAGCCGCCTTTGTCTCCCCAGTGGCGATGTTTACTACACACCGCACCTGGTACTCATTTGAGGCTGAGTCGACCTAGGGGAGGCCCAGGACTGGTTTAAATAATGGTCACTGGTGTTGGCTCTGAGCGGGAATCGAACTCGGGTAACCGGGTTCATATCACAGCATAGCGCTAACCACTACACTACCGCTCCCCTCCTTACCCGTGACCTCAAACAAATTCACACACATCCTGCTCTCATATTCATTTTGTATACCCGTGATTTGTCTCGGTAGTGCCGACCCTTCATCATATGCACAGTACCCATGTGTATACGTGGATGAGAGGATGACAGTGAAGATACCAACAATATTGAGAATCATCAAACAACTCCCCCCAGTAGTTCTCCCACGTTGTGTCTGCCCTCTAGGCCTTCGGATCATATTAATCTGGACATTCCAGGATTTCCCTCCACAACACCATCGCGTCTACAGCTGTATCTCCCATACAAAATATACCTCCATAAAATCCACACAGCATACCCAACATTTTGACGCTTACGTTTTCACAGCCAATGTGATTCACAGTTGAATCTCTTTCATTCTTTCTCGATATCACTTTCCCACTTATAATTCCACCTCAATCTTCTCAATCTCCATCTCTCTCGGTAAACTTTGTTTGCAACCAAGTAACCTTTAACACGTAGGCTTTTGCTACCAAAACATGCAAGAAGAGCGCACAAGTGTTTTCACCACATCTACGCCTCTATATAAGGAACAAAACAGGTGTACTTCTCCGAAAAATCTGGCTGTCGCCTGATGAAGCTAGTTGTAATTACTGGCGAAACGTCGTACTCAGATTGTTAATGTTGTGGCTTGGCTCTACAACACACCGGTGTGCTGTAATCGTGACGAATTGTCATGTTCTGTTTACGTGACAAACCTTACTAGTTGGCTGTTTCGGGTGGTGGCAGGTTTAGTGACACATTTATATATCATTGGAACCTCCTTTGCCAGTAGCAAAATACCCTTTTATCTGGCAACAAAACTGACACCTTTTTTACAAGGAGTCATGTTTGCATTGATCACAATACCTGCGGTCGGAATGCAAACAAAAAACACAACTCTGATAATGTATGCACTGTCCTTGAAATTGATTGGTCTACACCCGAGACAGCTTTTCTTAGAGCCTACTCTCACATGGTGTTGGACCAGATGACGCCAAAAGAGGCACAACTCAAAGACAATGCACCATCAGAGTATGAGTGCTCGGGGTAAGCACTTACACAATTGGTTGTAAAAAAAAAGGTGTCAGTTTTGTTGCCAGATAAAAGGGTAAAAAAACAATTATCACATTTATATATTTACGTGTTCTAACCCAAAAACCTCTTATGAACCAAGTAACCATATAAAACTTATTTCAATCCCTTAAACATTGTTTCTCTCAATAACCCTGAAACCCACGCATCTTCATCTTACCCTGTCCTGTTGCTATTTTTATTTCATTTTACCAGTTAAGGTTTACTGAGCTGTATAGCTCTTTTTCAGAAGCGACCACAAATGATACCTCAACGAAGTGGCTTATCATCATGTGGAAATTGATACCAGCTAAATATTCTAAATGCGTGATGTTGAATTCTTAATGGGGAGGGAAGAACCGGATGACCTGGAGAAAAATCCACGCGACCGCGGGGAGAGAGAGACACAAACTCTAAATATACAGCAGCAGGCGTCAGGGTCGGGATCGAACCCACGACCTCCTGTATACCAGGCGAGGTAGTTAACATCTCACCACCGTGGCGCACCTCTCACCCCAGGCGTGTGCTTTGCATGCCAAACAGGGTTGCATGATGCCCAAAACTCGTCAGACCCAGTAACGTCAACACCGACACCTCACGGCGCCTCCCAACATTTCCCACCGTGTGGCCCCAGTGGAAAGAGAGAGCGAGTTCCAATCCTGGTTGAGGGTTGACTTAGTCCATCATCATCTCTTTGGGGGTCAGTAAAATATGTACCATTTTGTGGGGTAGTCAATAGTAGTTGTCCTATGGATAAACTCACCCCCCTGCCATACGAATGTGGAATTTCCACCACTGTAAAAAGGGAGATAAGCACCGGCTCAATCCTCATTTGGTCAGGGAATCACTCGAATATAACGACACACGGGGACCTCTACACATACGAATCCACCGACGTTTCGTTTACAGGTGTGCTCGCCATACGCCGCGCACCTGTACGACGCCGAGGACCCATCAACCCCGACGCGCTCCCTGCCGGGCCTGTGCCCCGCCTACTGCAGCCTCTTCCACCACCGCTGTCGCCCGACACTCAGCCTCCTGGCCGCCCAGGCAGACGCCCCTGGGCTGCACGAACTCCTGCAGAGCTCTCCCGGCGACCTGGAAGCTGATCGGCAGCACATCTGCCGCTACTTGTCGCTCAGTGACCCCGACTACTGCTTCCCCAGTGTTGTCACAAACACGCGGTTTTCCAAGGGACTAGGTCGTATCCTTGCTGGCGAGTTTCGCACTCATTTTTCGGATCATCACCAATTTCTCAAATAGCCGGAAAACGATGAACATCACAGAAGGGGAGAGTGGCACTTGGCTCAGCGGTAGAGCGAGCGGCTCCTCAGAATGGGAAGGTTACGAGTTAAACTCCTGGTTGGAGGTTGACTTAGCCCATCATCTCTTCGGGGTCATTAAAATGGATACCATTTTGTGGGGTAATCAACGGTTGATCGTCCTATGGATAGATTCGCCCCGCCATATGAATGGTGAATTTCCACCACAGGAGATGAGCACCAATACCTCAATGTTTATTTGAGCAGGAAATCGTGTAGTTTACAATTCCTTTGAACGATAAATTAACTCCAGTTATTACTCTAAAGAGTTGTGCTCTTTTTTATTCTTTCAAGACAGGCAAATATAATTTTGTGATCTTCTGCCGTAAACCATGGGGCAAGGCACGCGTTTGGCTGAACCTGCGTCTCTAATTTGGGCGCATCCGGCAAACACCCGAGTGAGGGTTACACTCTGTGGTTTAGTGAGAGGATTGATGGGCACCTGATGTAGCCCCCACAGGATGTATCTCCCCCAGGATGTAGCCCCCACAGGATGTAGCCCTTTTGTAGCCCCCCATATGATGTAGCCCTCACATGGTGTAGCCCCCACATGATGCTCCTTGTCTCCAAGTCGCGCTCGAACCTTAGTCCGCTTGCGAAATTGTTTCACAAATGAGGATTGCGTTGCTTGTTGACTCCCCCGCCTGATATGCAGAAGGTTCGTGGGTTCGATCTCGAACCTGACGCCTGCTGCATATTTGGAGTTTGCGTGGCTCTCTCACCGTGGTTGCATACCATTATCTCCGGGTCCTCCGGTTTTTCCCTCCATATTTAGAATCAACATCACGCGTTTAGAGTTCTTGGGCTGCGATAGATTTCCACGTGACAATACGTCACTTCGTTGAGCTATAATTTGTGATAGCCAGATCGCTTCTGAAAAAGAGCCGTATAGCTCAGTGGGCCTTACCTGGTGAAACATAAAAAAGGTTGTAATAGTTTGTGATTTTCCCTGATGGAAGACAAAACGAGTTAGATTGATGGAAACTGCCAAAGCATCATCCTCCCCAGGGGGAGACTCAACACCCAGCGAGGCTCTCCACGCAGTCCCCACCCCCGCCGTGTTAGGATGACACTCGCGGAGAGCTACGGGCGCCGAGGGACGCTCAGTTTAGCGACAAACGTGCTGCGGGTCGACGCTGGGGAGTCCGGCTCTGGGTGCTCACGTGCGCCGCTCCACACTTCCCCCCCCGCCCGTGCGTGCGCAGGGGCTGATGGCTGTCTCCAGCTGTGCTTGCAGGAGGTGGCCAACGGCCTCCGGAACCCCGTGGCCATGGTGCACGCAGGGGACGGGTCGCACCGCTTGTTTGTGGCCGAGCAGGTGAGGAACGTGACGATGACGACGACGATGATGATGACGACGGTGAAGAGATGACGATGATGATGATCATAACGACGATGATGATGCCGATGATGACAACGATGATGACGACGATGATGATGATAAAGGTGATGATGACGGTGATGACGATAACGATGACGACGATAACGACGACGATGACAATGATAATGATAACGACAATGGTAATACAATTATGACGACGATGATAATGATGATGATGAATCATAATTTATGGACTCGGCCGCGCAATGAGAAACTTAAATTTATGTTGTAAAAACCTTCCACCACCCGACACAGCCAAACTAATTAAATTGTCGCGTTTAACAATGCACCAATTGTGACTGTTTCGGCTGAGTTGAAGAAAAATTATCTCAACTAAATTTAGCAATCGGACACGATGTTTCGCCTGCAATCATCTTCAGGTTATTCGAACTTCGTGGATTTTGCTCCAACTCCCTGAATCCTGTCCTGAAGATGCTTGGCGCAGTTCCAAGCGTAAACGTCCGCGTCTCTTAATTGAGCTGACTCCGCTTGTGAGAATCGCTCTTTGCCTCACCGGTGAGCGAGCCGCTGCGATCGTCGCCGCGTGACGATTTCACCTGCGTGGCCGTGTCGGGTTGGCGGTGGAGGGTCTTACGACGCCGGTTTGTCCGGATCGTTACGTGGCCCTAACTCAAAAAACCACTATTGCATAAAACACAAAATTGGTTGTGTAATATTTACTACCTGTCAATTATGATGTTGTATATTTCAATAATTACAGGATGATGTGGAATAAACGACAGTGTTATTGACAGGAAAATCAGCAACAAATGTAATATCAATTGTAATGTTCATGATGTGTCTGATGTTTAAGAAACGAGCTATATAAAGGTACAAGTGACATTGAAGGTGGTGGTGGTGATGGGGCAGTGGTAGTGTAGCGGTTAGCGCTGCGCTGCGAACCCGGCACCCGAGTTCGATTCCCACTCACGGTCAACACCAGTGACGATTACTGAACCGGTCCTGGACCTCCCCTAGGTCGACTCAGCCTCAAATGAGGTGGCTGGGCATGGTTGCTGGCCACCCACCCCCTCGTGTGCCATGCCGGCCTTCGTAGGTGCTCACTAAACAGCACTTGCCCCAACAGTCTGTTAAGGCTACACGGGGGATCTTTGTCTTTGTAGGAGTTGGTGAAATGAATTTTGCCCACACGGGAATATAAAGGGAATATAAAATAATGTTTTATATTACACCCCCATGCCGCCCGTCTCTCCCCAACCATCTTCTTCAGCTGTAGAGAGCGCGTTTCTGTTGTACACATCTGATCGTCACAGACCACGTGTAATGATTACATTTCGTTTCTCTCCACTTTAACAGTGAGGTTGAGTTCCAACGATCTGTGAAGGCTTACATAGGGGTTGGGGGGATGGGGAACTTCGTCTTTGTCTTTGGTGGTGCTCTTAGGTGGGCGTCGTGTGGGTCTACCTGCCCGGCGGGTCCCGCCTGGTGACCCCTTTCCTAAACATCAGCGAAGCCGTGCTCACGTCATCGTGGGAGGGCGACGAGCGTGGGTTCCTGGGTCTCGCCTTCCACCCAGACTACGCGCGCACGGGCAAGGTCTACGTCTACTACTCCGTCTACGTAGATTTCGATGAGAGGATCCGCATCAGCGAGTTCATCCGAAGGCCCGACGATCCTAATCGGCTTGACCACAAGTCTGAACGGTAAGCTTGGCTTGCGAGGAGAGACACAAAGACAGAACTTAATGTAAGTCGTTGTTTATTTATCCACACTGAGTCCAAGGACTCTTTTTTTCAGGAGGGTCCTGCGAGGATCTTAAGATGTTTTCAGTAAATGTTTGAGTTGTTTACACAAGTCGGGGAGGAAAGGGGAGCAGTCAGAGAAAGGCCACGCCATGCACTAGCACACAGCACTCTATCCCCATACAGACGGAAACAGATGGCGATCAGTCCACTTGCTGCTGTAAACGTCTTCTCCTGGCGAGCAAGGGTACGGGCACCTCCTTGACGCTCACGGGTAGAAGGGAGTTTCACAACGTTTGTGCAGTGATCCACCAACCCTCCTCTCCTCCACAGTGCTGGATTACAGGCCACTGGTATAGCCACCAGCACCCAGCCGGCCACGCTGTGTTACGAAGCTACCACGATCCCTCTATTAAATTTCGATTTAAAGCTTTCGTGACTGCATGGATTCATCTTCTTGGTTCTTTCGGTAAAGTCACGTAGAATGGAAATAATAAAATATTATTTCCATTTACCGAAATAACCAAGAAGATGGATCCCTCTATTGTAACGGCGAGCAGAGATATTAACACGTAAACGCTATTGTTGAACTCAACTTTATTCGACAAAAACATTCAAACGAAGCGTCAAGTGATGTCTTGCTCCACCATGGCATAAGGCAGAGATAAAATCTCAACCTGAGTGGATTAATTTTATTGAGATGTCTTTAGTAACAAAGAACGTGTCTGAGGAATTAACCCATTTCCGAGATGAAAAGAAGGAAGTTTCAGGCGTTACACTTAACAAGCCAGTAAACCATACATCACATGTTATGACGCTGGTAATGATTATTCAATTGCTGATGGCGTTGATGATTCACCTGGTCATCTGATCGATGCCATGATTGTGTCTGTGCCCCACCTCCTCACCTGCTGGCCAGGTTCATCTTGGAGATCACAGAGCCAGCGGCTAATCACAATGGGGGGCAGCTGCTGTTCGGTGAAGATGGCTTCCTCTACATCTTCACCGGCGATGGGGGAATGGCAGGAGACCCCTTCGGCCGCTTTGGAAATGCCCAGAATAAGTGAGAGCATTCTGCCAGTCACTTAAACTAAAACTATAATCTATGTTTTTTTTTACTTTAACAGTTAAGGCCTACTGAGCTGTAAAGATTTTTTCCAGAAGCGACCTGGCCACAAATTATAGCTCAACGAAGTGGCTAATCATGTGGATATGGAGAGCAGCCAAATACTCTAAACGCGTGTTTATAAATGTGGAGAGAAATACCGGAGAAAAATCCACATGACCACATGACAACTCCAAATATACAGGTGCCGGGGACGGGAACGAGCCCACTACCTCCTGTATACCAAGTTAGGTAGTTAACATCTTGCCAGCAGTATTGTTGTGTCTACCTGTCATGTATCTTCACCATCATCAATGGTGGTGATCAATCCACTGCTGCTGGATAAAGACCTCCTCCCCACCTCACTGCCATCCCTCACGCGCTGGGCATTCACAAGCCACCTCATTCCCGCATTTAACAAAAAAAAAATCACTTCACGTTTGGAGCGCTACGCTTCATCGTCGGTCTCATATTAACGCACTTCAACACGCCGCCACCCCCGCCACCCCACTCCAAGGTCTGCCCTGCTGGGAAAGGTCCTGCGCGTGGACGTGGACGGCAACGACGTGGGGGCGCCGTACCGTGTGCCGCCCGAAAACCCTTTCGTGGGGGAGCGTGACGCCAGGCCCGAGGTGTACGCCTACGGCGCCCGCAACATGTGGCGCTGCTCGTTCGATCGCGGCGACCGGCTGACGGGCGCGGGCCGCTCACGCCTCTTCTGCGGCGACGTGGGGCAGAACAAGTTTGAGGAGATTGACATCGTGGTGCGGGGTGGCAACTACGGCTGGCGGGCCCGGGAGGGATTCTCATGCTACGACAAGAGGCTTTGCGTCAACACCTCGCTCGGTGGGGAGGGGAGCACCGCGGTGCCACGGCAGTCACGTGGGATGGGGAGGGGGAGTCGTGGCTCAGAAGAGCCAGCTTCGTTTTTAAGATTTTGGCCACCCGGATGTTTATTCCTTTTGGAGCATGATTTTGATTTCTTGGGTTCAACTCCTTTGCTAAAATCCTGGTGGCAGCGTTCAGTTGTTTTATTCGGAGGTTAGCCATCCACGTTTTATTCTCGGAATGTATAATTGTTACTTGTTTCTGTGCTGAGCATACTTCATTTTTTAAGGAGTCTAGAGTGATAATAAGTTATTTTGATCGTGATTGAGCATCAATACCAGGGAGGCAGAGGCAGCTGGGCATACATCGTGTTGGCCACGTAACTTACTGTTATTTTACCAGGTAAAGCCCACTGAACGACACAGATCTATAGCAGCCCAATACTCTAAACGCATTATTCTAATTATGGAGGGAAAAACCAGAGGACCTGGAGAAAAATCTACGTGACCCTGGGGAGAGAGACACCGCAAACTCCAAATATACAGCAGGCGTCAGGGTCGGGATCGAACCCACGACTTCTTGTATACCAGGCGAGGTAGTTAACATCCCACCACCGTGGCACCCTACTTCATCGAGTCCTGCCAGCCCCCATCAAGGCGGTGATCACCCCCAGCATGTGATCCGACAGTCAATCTCGGTTTAACACGTAGGCTTTCGCGACTAATATCATCCATAAGAGGGTTTTTTTGGGTTAGATCACGTCAATATATAAATGTGTCGTTAAATGCGCCACCACCCAACACATCCAATTAGTAAGGGTTGTCATATGAACAGGATATGCCAATTCGTCACGAGTACAGCACACCGGTGTGTTGGAGAGCCAAGCCACAACGTTTACAATCTAAGTACAACGTTTCACCAATAATTACAACTAGCTTCATCAGGCGACAGCCAGATTTGTGGAGAAGTCCACCTGTTTCGTTCCTTAAAATAGAGGCGTAGATGTGGTGACCGCACTTATGCGCTCTTGCGCAAAGTGGGGGGGAGGGGGATGATTAATGTGTCAACGTACATTATGCATGCGCATTATGCAAGCACATTGATCTTGTCCTTCCTGTCCATTGTGTGACCTAATATCTCGGCTGACAGCCGGGAACATTTCGCGTTGCTGACCGACGACGCATGGCGCACACCTGCGAATGTTTTCCAACTCCCCACCCTGCCGCTGCGATGGAGTGGTGCAGACGACATCCTGCCAATCTTCGCGTATCCTCACTCGGTGGGCAAGTCGGTGACGGGGGGTTACGTCTATCGAGGCTGCGAGTCCCCCAACCTCAACGGACTCTACATCTTCGGAGACTTCATGAGTGGGTGAGTGCACACCCGCCCGTTGCCGCTTCATCTCAACGACCAGGTGACTCGCCGATTCTTAAATTCAAGGAATGGACCAATTGTTGCTGGTGTAGCCCGGTGTGAGCTCACCTGTGGATAATCGCACGTATAATTGCGCACCGCAGTATATGGGACCCGAAGAAAAATGTTGTATTACATTCATAGCTGTCAACCCCTTATCAGCACCTACCTTATTACAGGCCAATTCAGACTTTATTGGTCACCCGTGCCCTGATCAATCTCGAAGTCCATCCGACAAAGTCCCATCACGAGGGAGAACCACAAACAAATAGACAAAATGTTGCCCGTATTGAAATGGCTGTACGCCATATGGACCTGAAAACACAATTTCCCTGCACAAGAACACGGAGTAAACCATATGGGCCGACAGGTATGCGATATTAACTATGGATCTACATTGACAGAAACCAGTGTGTGTCCGAGTAAAATCGTTTGAATTGTGGAGTGTCTTTTATTTAAACGCATATCAACAATACATTGCCTTCAACATTTGAGTCTTGCGTGAGTTTTATTAAACCATGTGGTGGGTTGACAGGTATGTACGTTTCATGGCTGTAATAGCTACGGGGCAGCCAGGAGCATTTTTTTATGTTATTTGAATGCAACGGTGATCGGGGATTGTACCCCGAGCACCATGTGCACAGCAGAGTTTAGATTGGGGCGGATTCCGTGCTGATACGCTACTGCCCTTTCGAAGAAGACTTTTTTTAAATGAAGTTTTTGCCATTTCACAAACACCCCTCTGGTGCTTGTGGAATCGCCCAGCTTCTCCTGAGGACAGAACAACAATGCGGAGCCGCATTTACTCAGTCTCCGAACTTTATAAAAAATATATTGTTGCTGTTGTCTATTTGTAGTGACATCGCGGATGTCACTGTGTAATGCCGGCCCTAGAGAGGCACGGCGTGCGATGTATAGACATAGCGGACACCACGTATATGTGGGTGCAGTACTGGCCCTAGAGGGGCTCGGTGAGCGCTGACTGACAGTGCTGGATGGCACCATGCTCCGCGTGCAGTGTCGACCCCTACAGGATAGGGTGTGAGAGTGCTGGCAACAGGAATGGGGTTACTAAGGGCCGTGGCACTCTGGTTGACCCCAGAGGACACGTGACCGGTTAAGTCTACACAGAGCCCCCAAGTGGGGGCTAGGGGTGGTCACGTGTCAGGGTCGAGATCCTGCTCGGAGATTCTAGATGGTCGTGGCTAAGGGCGGGGCCAGCCACGCCACAGAGGGACCGGCTGCTGTTATTCATCGTGAAGAATCTACGTTCTACGTCCTACGTCCTACAGAGTCACCAACACGTGGACCGGGACACAAGCTGGGGTCCGGTCCGTTGTAGCTAGTAACGGTGTAATTAGTATAGTTAGCCTGGTGGTCCGCCACCATAGATTGTTATCTTGTTAAGGGGCAGTTACCCCTTGTGTTGGTATTAATAAATGTGTTGCCTCCAAAGAATACATCTGCGACTCAGTTGAATTCACTACAACTGGTGTCGGAAGTGGCCAAACATTTACATGAAGCAGACCACGTACCAGGACGTCGAGGACGAAGACCTCATCCCTCAAACAGCCCCCGGGATGGTGACCCCGGAGGAGGGAGGTGAGGCACCGTCGGCGGAGCAATGCACCGACCGGACACGCGACAGCTCACCGCCGTCGGGGAGGGAGTGCTGGACTGCACACTCCCGCCTCGCAGAGCTCCTTCGAAGCCGTGGCGTCCATTGTCACGGAGCTCCACCGCGAGGAGCCAGCGGTGGAGGGGAGAGTGACGAAGCTGCACGGGAATGAGGATCCCGCCGCCATTTTCCACCAACCGGGAACCTCCGTGGCGCAGCCCACGCTTACAGCCGCCATTTTGGTGGAGGAGTGGAGCGCGGAGCCCGCCAAATCTGAAGCTGCATTGAGGTTGCCTGTGGACGTCCCATCTCTCCAGCGACGACTGCCCTCCATAACATAATTTACAGCTGCCGGAGGCGACTGGGTGGCCTTCAAGTGGCAGTTCCTGACGAATGCCGACTTGGGGCGGTGGACGGAGATGGAGGCTGAGAACGCTGCCCGCTGCACTTGACGACGATACCCTGGTGGCGTTTCTCACCATCCCACTGTTGAAGAGGGCCACGCTGACTCAAGCCTTTGACCAAATGGCTGCGCGGAGGGCGGAGGCCGAGACGCCCCTTGCCTTCCATAGCACACTTTTGGTGCTAGCGAAGGCTGCCTTTCCGAAGATGGACCATGATGGAGTCGACTCGCTGGTCCTTGAGAGATTGCTGGCTTTGGCTAAGGACCTCAACATCGTCCTGCCGGCTGTCGACAATGACGATCTATCGTCCATCAAGGTTGCGAGCTGCATCCAGACGCAACAGCTCTTGTAACGGCATAAGGTGTTGGCGTGTACCATGCCTCGTGAGGTGCACAGTACACCTGAAAACGTGGAGTCCATCCCAGCCTGCGCATCGACCCAGGGCGGATGCTGGCGAGGAGATGGCATGGTGCAACGGATGGAAGAACAGCGATGGCGGAAGACATCTCGTTTTGGGAGCGGGCTGGTCACGTGCTACAACTGCGGGCTGCCAGGACACGTCTCGTCAGGCTGCCGCGTGCTGCAACGATGCCTCTCCGGACCACCGCCATCATCTGCCTGACCGTCCTCCACTCCACTACACCTGCAGGTGAGTCGCGATGCATCCCACACTCGGCCCCTGAATCCATCTCAACCATCTCGTTCGTTTGGATTCCATTCCCGTCCTGCGTCGGTGCGAGAGGGTTCGGAATTTGATCGGGCCAACCAGCCACTCCGACCGGGTCAGTGGTCGGCGTTGGCCCATAAAGTGATTGCAGTGACCACAGGTTCGTCCGTGGTTATTGGATTGATAGAGGGGGTTGAAATCAGGATGCTAGTACCTTATACCCTGTTGAAGCTCCATGCTTCGCCGCAAATGGCTGCTCATTGGGCATCATTGGGAGAAAAACATCGGAGGTGTGCATTTCAGATGTCAAATTGATGGGACCGATTCTTGTATCGACGTCCCTTGCTATTCCTTGCCTGCTTGGCACCGATTTTTTGCGGAGGATGCCCTTTAAAATTCGGATCGACCAAGGATGCCTTGAATTACCATCCGGACGTCGAATGGCATTTTTGCCTTCTCCCACTCACTTGTGCATAGCCAACGCTACCGTGCAAGCACTTGCACATAGGACAGTTAAGATTCCCCCTGGTGCGCAAATGTTGGTCCCTTTGCGATTGCGGAAGCCGCTAGACCGGGAGGCAATGGCGGGAGGAATCCTCTTGGGACCCTCTGATAAGACTGTTCGTGGGTTTACGTTAGTAGGGGCCCAGACGTTGGTATCCAACAATCAGAAACCCTTCATTCAGGTCCTTAATGCAGGGTCAGAGACGTCGATCATTCAG
Organism: Lampetra fluviatilis; assembly: GCF_964198595.1. Classification (NCBI taxonomy): domain Eukaryota; kingdom Metazoa; phylum Chordata; class Hyperoartia; order Petromyzontiformes; family Petromyzontidae; genus Lampetra; species Lampetra fluviatilis. Next base: position 13,360,064 of record NC_136292.1, on the reverse strand, counting down.
GAGGGTACCGTGCTTGCTCATTCGTCGCCCACGCTTCGTGAAGGAAGCATCATTGGCAGTGTGGGGGCCGCGTCAAATATGCGGCCGCACAAGAGTTCTGGTGAAGGGTGGATGAATACGCTTGGTTTGGAAAATGCGGAATTGTCCGAGGTCCAGAGGGGGAAATTGAGGGCACTTTTGCGCGAATTCTCGGATGTTTTTATCAAAGACAAATTTGACATCAGCTGCACTACGCTTTTGAGTCATCACATCGATACGGGTGACGCCGCTCCCATCCGGCAAAATCCCTACCGGCTGAGCCCTATGGAAAAAGAACACGTACGGCTGGCGGTTGATGAAATGTTAGCCGCGGATATTATTTCACCGTCCACTAGCCCGTGGGGAGCCCCTATTGTCCTTGTTAAAAAGCAGGATAGTAGCTTGCGCTTCTGTGTTGACTTCCATCAGCTTAACAAGATCTCTGTTAGATTCGAAGCTTTCGTGACTGCAGGAATTACTGTTTGGTTCTTTCGGTAATGTCACGTAGAAAATAAAATCAAATAATAATAGAACACGACGTTTCGATTGCAACACAAGCAACCATCATCAGGTAAGAATGAATGAGAAAAAACAACATAGTAAACTTAGAAACACAATGCAACACAACACAGAGAGCCGGACAACACAATAGCCAACACCCCACCTGGCTGACCACGCTCCTACAAAGAATGACAAAAAGAAAGACAGCGCCACTGTGTCCAGGCTTTAAATAGAGAGAGGGGGGGGGGATTGGGGCAGAGGACATTGAGATGCCATGCAGACATCCACCCTACATCCCTCCTTGTGGAAGAGATACATAGGTGACACGTTCGTCATCTGGCCTATATGTCTCTCTCTCTTGTGTCTCTGTGTGTCTCTGTGTGTCTCTCTCTGTGTTTCTCTCTGTGTGTCTCTCTAGGTCTGTCTCTCTGTATGTATCTCTGTGTGTGTGTCTCTGTGTGTGTGTCTCTCTGTCTGTATGTGTCTCTATATGTGTCTCTCTGTGTGTGTGTGTCTCTGTGTGTGCGTGTCTCTCTTTGTGCGTGGGTGTGCCTCTCGGTGTGTGTCTCTCTCTCCTTCCCTAGATGTGGTGTCGTTTGTTTGTCTAACGAGCTGGATGTCTCACGAGCACAGCCTCCGTTACCGTTGGTTCGTTTACATTGACATTCTAATCTCTCATAATACAATGGCCACCCCCTCGGCTCTCGCAGCTCTCGCATCAACCACACCCCCCCTTCCCCCCCCCCCATCTCGGTTCCCATATTTAGATTTACACTCGCCTAGGCACAATCTCTAGCCCCCACCCTCTTGCCCGATGCGGCAAATCTCCCCTCCCCCCTCTCGGCTCTAATATATATAAGGACTTGTTTCAACAGCCTGTTTCTCTATCCTACCCACCTGAGGACGATTGCTTGTGTGGCGATCGAAACATCGTGATCTATTATTTTTTCTCTCTACGTGACTTTAGCGAAAAACCAAAGAGTATGGATTCCTGCCGCCACGAAAGCTTCAAATCAAGAGTGTATATATTGTATAGGTGGGTTGGGGTATTTATTTGTTAATTGTTATTGTTGAGACACACATAGGGGTTTTACTCATTTTTTACACTTTATTTGCTTTGCTACTTCGTTCGTTTTAAAGGGGGAGTTGACAGCCAGGACGGCTGAGTACTACGAAGGCGGGGGGTGGGGGGTGATGTAGTGACATCGCGGATGTCAATATGTAATGCCGGCCCAAGAGAGGCACAGCGTGCGATATATAGACATCGCGGACACCACGTATATGTGGGTCAGGTACCGGCCCTAGAGGAGCTCGGTGAGCGCTGACTGACAGTGCTGGATGGCACCATGCTTTGCATACAGGGCCGACCCCTTACAGGATAGGGTGTGAAAGTGCCGGCCACGGGAATGGGGTTACTATAGGCCGTGGCACTCTGGTTGACCCCAGAGGACACGTGACCGGTTAAGTCTACACAGGGCCCCCAAGTGGGGGCTAGGGGTGGTCACATATCGGGGTCGAGATCCTGCTTACGGATTCTAGAAGGTGGTCGTGGCTAAGGGTGGGGCTAGCCACGCCACAGAGGATATAAGCCGGGTCCCTGAGAAGGACCGGCTGCTGTTGTTCATCCTGAAGAATCTACGTTCTACGTCCAACACGAAGTCACCAACACGTGGACCTGGGCCCAAGCTGGGGTCCGGTCCGTTGTAGCTAGTTACGGTGTAATTAGTGTAGTTAGCCTGGTGGTCCACCACCATAGGTTGTTATCTTTCGATTTAAAGCTTTCGTGACTGCAGGGATTCATCTTCTTGGTTCTTTCGGTAAAGTCACGTAGAATTGAAATAATAAAATAATAAAAATAAAACATAATAAAATAATTCTAACGACGTTTCGGCCACAACGCAAGTATCCGTCCTCAGGTGGAGAACAGGTCTGTCGAGGAGACAGTCTGAATGACAAGCCCTAGGCTTGGAGCGACTATTTAAGCTGGGATGGAGGGGAGAAGAGCGCCTTGACAAAATAATTTGCATATCAATATGAATTTAGCATATTTATGAGAAATGCAGATATGCGATTAGTACTACTTGTGAAATGCGTAGGAGGTTTGGCGAGGGGTTTAAAGTCATTATGCCCGTGCATTATGCAGGATTAGCAGCATCAAAGGGAGGGGATAGGGGTAGCATTCATAAAGGGAAGGAGTGTTAATAATATGTAGCTGCAGTAACTAAACCACCACGTAAACAACTAAAGTATAAACTACATAGTATACTAAATATACTCTACAATAAGCTGAGTAACTAACAGTAAGTAATACATTATAATTCTATGTCGCAAAAAATGTAATATGCTACCATCTAAACTTTATTCTCTTACATCACACGAGTCTACACCATACTATATACTGCCATAGACAAACCCAACATTAAATTATATACTGTATTGCTATACACTACCTTATACATTGTGTAGTGGTGATACGCGCTGGGGTAGCGATCGGGTGCCAGCGCGTAGTGATTGGCTGTGTGTGTGGTGACGCGCGCTGACGGTGAAGGATCAGGGGTCAGCGCGGGGTCGTGGGTTATGTGGTGCTGATTGGCTGTGTGCCGGTGACGCGCTTGAGAGGGAGTGATCGGGTGGCAGCGCGGCGTGATTGGTTGGGTAGTGGAAACACGCGCTGGGGGAAAACGAATCGTAGAGATAGCGCGTCGTGATTGGAGCGATGCTCACGTCGAGGTCCGCATCCGCTCCGTCTCCCGTGAGGAGGGACTATATAAGGTGATGCACACAGGCGTACGGGGAGAGTGTGTAACCAGCGAAGACTGAAGACGGAGAGGAAGAGATAGGGCCCTGGGGTACCCAGTCCCGCTGTCCTGTGGGGACCGGGACTCTGTGTAACCCAGAGGCGGAGTGTAGGGTGAGCATGCAGTGTGAGCAGGCAGTGTGTGTAGCCAGAGGCATAGGGTCTACACGAGACGAGTGATGTGTGTGTAGCCAGAGGCATAGGGTCTACACGAGACGAGTGATGTGTGTGTAGCCAGAGGCATAGGGTCTACACGAGACGAGTGATGCGTGTGTAGCCAGAGGCACAGAGTCTACACGAGCTAAGTGAAGAGTGTAGCCAGAGGCATAGAGTCTACACGAGCTAAGTGAAGAGTGTAGCCAGAGGCATAGAGTCTACACGAGCTGAGTGAAGAGTGTAGCCAGAGGCAGAGAGTCTACACGAGCTAAGAGAAGTGTGCAGTCAGAAGAATAGAGACCACACGTTGTATCGTGACAAGTCAAGATTTAATAAAGAGTGTGTTACCCGTCAAGGAGTTTCCTGCCGTCATTGCCAATACTTCAACTGGTGTCAGAAGTGAAACAGTCTTCCAAGCATGGATACAAGGAAGACCAGTCGGACCCACGGGATTGACCGCGAGGATAACCTTGACGACCCGGGCCAGCTGGCATCGGGGGGTGAGGACGAAGAATTGCCCACGCTGCAGGATCCGCCGACGGCGCCGGGCGAGCGACTGGGGACCGATGCCGTGCTCCGCGAGGCGCACTCCCGTCTGGCGGAGCTGCTGCTCGCCGCCGCGTCCATCCTGGCGGAAATCAGCTCGTCGGGAGGAGCGGGGACGGCGGCGGACATTCTACAGGGTCGCCCCGCAGATTCCCGCCAAAATGACTTGGCGATTCCCGCCATTTCATCTGCGCCGACTTTTGGCGGGAACGCCGACCGCCACGTGGTGGCGGTTCTCCAAGCGCGCCCGCTTGCGTCATCAACGCGCGCTGCAGACCGCCATCAGACACCCGCCACTGGGGCCGCCATCTTACACACCGACGGGGCGGCGGCGAGGAACCACAAGGCAGAGGACGACTTCATCTTTCAACAGCGCCTTCCCACATTGTCAGCCTTCAAGGCGGAAGGCGGGGACTGGGGCCAATTTCAGCGCAGGTTTTTGGCGCATCAGGAGATGGCCGCCTGGTCCGACGCTACGGCGCTGCGGGCACTGCCTGCCATGTTGGACGAAGACGCGCTCGCGGCCTTCATGTCCGCACGGAGGTCGGACCGCTCCACGCTTAAGGCAGCGCTGGGTCTCATGGCCAAGGTCTACGGACCTCCCTCGGCGTGTCGCCATCATTTTTATGCAAGGCGGAAGGCGGACACGGAGACCACGCTCGCCTATCGCACGGCGTTGCTGGCTCTCGCCGACGCCGCGTTCCCTCGTATGGATGAGGAGGGGCAAGATGCGATGGTTTTGGAGCAACTGCTCAAGTTGGCGCAGGACCTGGGGGTCCCCATCAACACGGCCGACGAGATCGATATTTCTTCCTTGCGGGTCGCTACAAGTATACAAGCGCACGAGGTCCTTCAACGCAAACAGGGGGTCGTCTGCAACGCTGCCGTGGCCTCAGCTCCGGGCCCGGTAGTCACCGAACCCCAAGTCGTCAGCCCACGAGAGGAGGCGTTCACCGCGGGACGACCAGGGGACTGGAGGTCGGGGGGTCGTTCGCCTCTGCGATCGGCCCGCAAGCTGGAGCAACCGAGATCTCCGACGACCCTCATCACGTGTTATAACTGCGGCCTCCGGGGCCACGTGGCGTCCGGTTGCCGCGCTCCACGTCAGCGCGCCATGGGACCTCGGCTGGACGACGACCAAGGCCCCAAGTCATCCCTACAAACCCCGGCGAGTCGTGGCACCTCACATGCTCGGCTTACATGCACGACACACATGGGCCGTCGCGTTGCGGCAGAGGAGAGCCGGTTAGGGTTCGGGGATTCGGTTCGGCGAGGGGGGTTCGGCCGGGACCGGGGGGACATTAAATGGTCGGAGTTGGGGCACAGAATAGTGGCTGCCTCGGCGGGATCATCCGTCGTTACGGGATACATTGATGGGGTCGAGGTCAGGGTGTTAGTGGACACGGGGGCGTCGGCGACTATTATATCGGACCTCATTTACAACATTCTCCCCGTCCAATGTCGACCGCTGCTCCCAGTGGACGTGCCATTTTACGCCGCTAATGGGGGATCATTGGGCATTATCGGTCAGATTAGGGCGTCCATTTGCATTGGAGATATCAAATTGTCGGGACCCGTTTTCGTTTCTTCTTCCTTGGCGGTTCCTTGTCTATTGGGCACTGACTTTTTGGCTAAAATGCCCATTCAAATTCTCATTGATCAGCGTTGCATTGAACTACCATCGGGTCGCCGTATTTCATTTTTGACGGGCCCTACTGAAATTCGGACGGCGTGCGCTACGATACAAGCGTTGGCGACACAGACCGTGCACGTGCCCCCGGGTTCACAGATGTTAATTCCCCTCCGGTTGCGGAAACCGTGGGTGGGGGAGACTTCGGAACAAGGCATGCTTTTGGGTCCTACTAACAGGGCTGTCGGGGGTGTCGATTTGTCGGTGGCTCACACTTTGGTTCGGGCCGACAAGGATCCGTTTGTGATGGTTTTAAACGCTGGGTCGCGGCCGGCCGTCATTCAGCAGGGCACCGTGCTAGCTCACGCGGCGCGGGTCCCTGCGGATGAGCGGCTGGTTGCGCAGGTTGATCCGAGCCCCACGCAGAACATTGAATCGAGGGAGGACCTTGAATGGGTCCATTCGCTGTGCGCGGACTCGGACGATTTGTCAGCGGTACAGTTGGGTGCGCTGCGCGAGTTGCTAATGGAATTTTCTGATGTGTTCAGTAAACATAAGTATGACATTGGGTGCACGGATTTGTTACGCCACCACATTGAAACGGGCGATGCGGCACCGGTCAGGCTAAATCCCTTCCGACTAAGTCCTGCTGAGAAGGAACATGTTCAGTCGGCCGTTAACGATATGCGGGAAGCCGACATTATTTCGCCTTCCTCCAGTCCTTGGGGAGCACCTATTGTGCTGGTTAAGAAGCAGGACGGCTCCTTGCGATTTTGCGTAGATTTCCGTCGCCTGAATAAGATCTCTGTGGCTGACACGTATCCGCTCCCCAGGATGGACGAGTCCCTCGATGCATTGTCTGGTGCGTGATATTTTTCGACTCTTGATTTATTATCGGGATTCTGGCAGTTGCCACTCGACGAAGAGTCAAAACCTAAGACAGCATTTCGGACTCCAGGGGGCCTGTTCCAGTTTAACCGGTTACCCATGGGACTTCACTCTTCTCCAGCGACGTTTCAGCGCCTTATGGAGTTGGTTTTGTCGGGCTTGCAATGGGATACGTGCTTGATTTACCTTGACGATGTCATTGTTTTCAGTAAAACATTTGAGGAACACCTCCAGCGATTGAGAGGGGTGTTCTTACGAATGCGATCGGCTAAATTACAATTTAAACCGGCCAAATGCCACCTTTTTCGTAAGTCCGTTAGATACTTGGGTCACATTGTCGACTCTTCGGGGATTTCTACCGATCCCGCGAAGACGGACTGTGTCAGTTCATGGCCGACACCCACGTCAGTTTCGGACGTGCGCAGTTTCATCGGTTTTGCTTCTTATTACCGCCGATTCGTTGAGCACTTCGCCACTATTGCAAAACCCTTGCACGCTCTAACGGCGAAAGGAGTGAAGTTCCGATGGGGACCGGAGGAGGAGGCCGCGTTCTGCTCCCTCCGGGACGCCTTGGTGGGTGCCCCACCCTTGCGCTATCCGGATTTTGCGAGTCCCTTCTTGCTAGATACGGATGCTAGCGACACGGGCATTGGGGCGGTGCTATCCCAAGTCGTTGGGGGAGTCGAAAGGGTGGTCGCTTATGGTAGCAGGGTGTTGTCACCGGCGGAGCAGCGCTACTGCGTCACCCGTCGCGAGCTGCTTGCCATTGTTTTTTTGTACAACAATTCAGACCGTATCTCTATGGTCGTCACTTTACGGTCCGGACGGACCACGCGGCGCTACAGTATTCATTGAGGGTCGCCCAACCCTCGGGCCAATTGTCACGGTGGTTGGAAGTCCTCCAGGACTATCAGTTCACGACTACATACCGTAAGGGGTTGCGATACACAAATGCTGATGCCCTGTCGCGATTGTTGCCTTGTCATAAATGTGCATGTATATCGGGATCGGCGCGCTGTAAACCGCCAGTCGTGGAAGCTATGGGGGCGTTGGCTGCGACCGCGGGCGCACCAATCGGGGATGTCCCCGCTACCTCTCAGGGTCAGGACTCGCTGCTCTCACTGTCGCTGAGTGAGTGGGGCCGTCTCCAAATGGCGGACAGCTCCCTGTTAGCATTGCGCCGCAGGGTGGGGGGTCCCAAAGAGGACCAGGAGCGAACTGGCTCCTACGTACTTAAGCGAGGCATGTTAATGAGATGGGACAGTTTGTCCCGGCGGCACGCACTTGTGGTGCCTTCCGCTGTGAGGGGGAAAGTTGTCTTGGCCGCACACGAACGCCTCTTGCATTTGGGAGTAAGCAAAACGCTTGCCCTGCTTCAGCGTGACTATTATTGGCTGGGGATGGGGATTGACGTGGTGAATATTCTGAAGGGATGCGTTGAGTGCGCCAGACGGAAACCACCGCCCGTAGCAGCTAATCCACCGCTGCAATCTATTCAAGTCTCGCGCACCAACGAGCTCGTTGCGCTCGATATTCTGGGGCCTTTTCCAGTCACGCCTAGGGGTAATAAGTACCTGTTGGTGGGGGTCGAATATTTTACCCGGTGGCCTATGGCGTGGCCACTCGCCAACCAGTCGGCGGCGGCTGTGACGGACGCCTTTGTCCAGGGCTACGTCCTGGACAAGGGGGCTCCCGAACGCTTGCTGACCGACCAAGGGAAAAAATTTTCTAGTAAATTGCTGCAAGAGGTGTGCGATCTGTTGGGTACTAAGAAGGTGCGTACCTCCCCGTACCACCCGCGGACGGACGGGATGGTGGAGAGACTCCACAAGACTTTGACTTCTATGCTGTGCCAGCGGGTGTGTGAGGCACATGTTGATTGGGACCTGCAGGTCCCGGGGGTCCTCGCCGCGTATAGAATGGCCCCCCATGCAGAGACGGGGCTTTCCCCATTCTATCTGATGTACGGTCGGGAAGCCGACCCGCCCATGGAAACGCAGCTTGGCCTGTCCGCACCACGAACTAATTCAAACTTGGCAGAACATATTAAATTTAATATTCATAAGCTGACAGAGGCAAGGGAGGCCGCACGGCTTAATTCGCGGGCTCGCCAAATTGCAAACGAGCGGTTGCGTGCACGGAAGGTGTCCGTGCACGACTGGAAACCAGGTGACAGGGCCTGGCTGCATTGCCCTCAGGCACCTTTGGCTACGTCGCCTAAATTGTTGAAGCCATGGCGGGGACCCGTGGAGGTCGTGCGTGTTGCACGCCCCCAGTGCGTTCAGATAAAATGGGGAAAGCGACGGTGGTACGTCCACCCCTCCCGACTGAAACCGTTCTCGCCTCCATATGGCCTCCCCTTGTGTCGTGAGGGCCGAGCATGTGACGTGACCGACGACCCAAAGGGGGAAATGTCTCTGCCTGATCCTCACATGTTTCCGCCTGATCTCCTCCCAGGTGTCTCGGAACTGACAGCTGCCGACCACCGGCGGCCGGATCTTCGCGGCGGGGCCGGTCCTTTCAGGCCCGATCCGCGCCGTCTAGAGCAGCCGGAGCCACCGGACGGTCGTCAGCGTCCCGTCCCATATGACGGACCGGCCAGACGGACTCGCGCCAGGTCGCGCTACTTTTTATGACCTACCACGTGAGGAGTCGAGGAAGCTGGAGCGCCTCGTCACTGCGTTTAGTCACAGAGACGCTGGGCGCGTTCATTTTCTGGAAATCGCTTTTATTGTGTTGTTCGTCGGGCTGTATATAGCTTCTTATCGAGGTGTTGTGTGTGTTGTTGTTGACTTTTCTTGTGTTAGTTGTCAATTTGTACATAGGTTGCTGTTGTGTTGTTGTTGCGTTACGGGGCACACTGGGGGGGTGGGGTTTTTGTTGTGTTAACGTTGTGTGATGTTGTTGGTTAGCAGCCGGGCCGGCTGCAAGCTATGTGGGAGGGGGTGATGTAGTGGTGATACGCGCTGGGGTAGCGATCGGGTGCCAGCGCGTAGTGATTGGCTGTGTGTGTGGTGACGCGCGCTGACGGTGAAGGATCAGGGGTCAGCGCGGGGTCGTGGGTTATGTGGTGCTGATTGGCTGTGTGCCGGTGACGCGCTTGAGAGGGAGTGATCGGGTGGCAGCGCGGCGTGATTGGTTGGGTAGTGGAAACACGCGCTGGGGGAAAACGGATCGTAGAGATAGCGCGTCGTGATTGGTTAACTAAGGAGCGATGCTCACGTTGAGGTCCGCATCCGCTCCGTCTCCCGTGAGGAGGGACTATATAAGGTGATGCACACAGGCGTACGGGGAGAGTGTGTAACCAGCGAAGACTGAAGACGGAGAGGAAGAGATAGGGCCCTGGGGTACCCAGTCCCGCTGTCCTGTGGGGACCGGGACTCTGTGTAACCCAGAGGCGGAGTGTAGGGTGAGCATGCAGTGTGAGCAGGCAGTGTGTGTAGCCAGAGGCATAGGGTCTACACGAGACGAGTGATGTGTGTGTAGCCAGAGGCATAGGGTCTACACGAGACGAGTGATGTGTGTGTAGCCAGAGGCATAGGGTCTACACGAGACGAGTGATGCGTGTGTAGCCATCACAGAGTCTACACGAGCTAAGTGAAGAGTGTAGCCAGAGGCATAGAGTCTACACGAGCTAAGTGAAGAGTGTAGCCAGAGGCATAGAGTCTACACGAGCTGAGTGAAGAGTGTAGCCAGAGGCAGAGAGTCTACACGAGCTAAGAGAAGTGTGCAGTCAGAAGAATAGAGACCACACGTTGTATCGTGACAAGTCAAGATTTAATAAAGAGTGTGTTACCCGTCAAGGAGTTTCCTGCCGTCATTTCCAATACTTCACATTGTAATATTACACTATGTATTATTCTACCCACCCTAATGTATATCACACTGCTGTATATTCACTATACCATTACGATACTATATATTACTTTGTACATTGAATTAAGCATTACAATTTTATACGCATTTCACAAGTAGTACTAATCGCATATCTGCATTTCCCATAAATATGCTAAATTACTTTTGATATGCAAATTATTTTGTCAACGCGCTCTTTGCCCCTCCATCCCAGCTTAAATAGTCACTCCAAGCCTGGGGCTTGTCATTCAGACTCTGTCTCCTCGACAGACCTGTTCTCCACCTGAGGATGGCTACTTGCGTTGTGGCCGAAACGTCGTGAGAATGATTTTATTATGTTTTATTTGTATTATTTTATTATTTCAATTCTACGTGACTTTACCGAAAGAACGAAGAAGTTGTTATCTTGTTATGGGGCAGTTACCCCTTGTGTTGGTATTAATAAATGTGTTGCCTCCAAAGAGTACGTCTGCGACTCAGTTGAACTCACTACATATTTAGCCGACCTGTCCCCCCTCATTAAGGATTCATGACGGGAGGAAGAGGGGCCGGGAGTACCGGCGACACCGGATTTAAAAGTTGAATCGCATTTTAAAAAATTTAATAACCATATAAAATTAGGGAAAGCCTGGTGTTTATGTGCGTGGGCTCACCCAATCCCATACGACGGATAAGAGAAGCGTACGGCTTTAGAATGACGACTGCACCCACGCATGACATCTCCCAAGACATGCAACTTAGTCGTGCGCATGCAATGTGCTCCAGTCGGAGTTGTTTTTTTTCAAATGTGTTTACTTATTTATTTCGATAGCATTTTGAGCTCACGCCACAATCTGGGTTATTCGGGTCAGGCTCCGAGGTTTTTTTTGTGAATGCGTGTATCCGCCCATGTGTATTGTGTGCGTGCGCACGCGTATGGTGTGTGTGCGCACGCGTATGGTGTGTGTGCACACGTGCATTGTAGGGAGCTGTAGTGTCACTGTAAGCGCACTGCGCTATGAACCCGGCGACCCGTGATCGATTCCTGCTCACGGCCAACACCAGTGACGATTATTTGAACCGGTCCTGGGCCTCCCCTAAGTCGACTCAGCCTCAAATGAGTACCTGGTGCAGTGTGTAAACATCGCCACTGGGGAGACGAAGGCGGTCGGGCGTGGTGCTGGCCACCCACCCCCTCGTGTGCCGTGCCGGCCTTCATAGGTGCTCGCTAACAGCACTTTCCCCTACAGTCTAAGGCTATACTCTTTGTAATTTTTTTTGTGTACGTGTCCATTTGCATTGTGTACATGTGCATGTGTATTGTGTACGTTTGCATGTGGATTGTGTGCATATGCTTTGTACACGCGTGCACGTGTCCACGAGTGCACGTTCCCGTGTGATGTGGTACGACAGGGTGCTGATGGCTTTGGAGGAGGGTCCGGACGGAGCGTGGCACAAGCGTGACCTGTGCATGGGCACTGGTCAGACTTGCGCCTTCCCAGGACTCATCAACAACTACCACAGCGCCATCATCTCTTTTGGAGAGGACGAGTCTGGTGAAGGCTACGACACGCACGCGCCACGGCGGCCACACGGCCCAGACGTAGCCTGTTGCCCGTTCATTTGCAGAGGCTCGCGGTTCGATATTCAGCGGGCCGCCCCGATTAACACTGCGGGGATAGAAGTACTCCGCACTGTCCGCTTCGCAGCCGACGTTAAAGAGCCGGCAACTGTGGCCTGGCTCCATGGTCACAAATTGCCAAATATTAAAACATTACACCGGAAATTGCTCAATTGGAATCACACAATTAAGTAATCATCACCAATCGTATTGGGGAAAACTGAGCAGGGCCTTTATGAAAAAGAGTCATGTGACCCTGCGAGGCTTTCCAGGGTAAATGAAGCGTCGTAAAATAAAATAAGACTCACGTGCCATCGGGTCCACCGAGGGGCCCGTGCACTATGGAGTGCACCCAGGCAATCGAACAACAGTCCCATGTGACCCTCAAACGCACACAGGCCACAGAGCCACGTGGCGTGAGAGCCAACAAAGTCACGCACGCTAACAATAATCTAGTACATTTCATATTTGCACCATTCCTATAGTGCAAGTCTATAATGCAGGTGCTGTGTTTCACAGACAGTCTGCCAGTCGGGAATGATGATTGTTGCGTGTCATCCCAATTGAGTAATTTCCAGGGGATCTTATCAAATTCTGGCCATGACACTGGTATGCATGTATGTTGAACTTCTTTCACACCGTATGTAAGCCAACCGTGCTAATCGGAGATGTGTGGGGGAAGGACAACAAACTACACACAGAAAAAGCAGTTGTAAGAAAATGAGTTTTTGCTCTAGATTTAAGAGTGCATAGCTCCCAGTGGCTTCCTATTATTGGTACGCAATGGCCAACTCATTGTCGCATGCTGTCGGGGGATCTTTAACATCCACTGTGAAGTAAATGCACCCCGACCAGGGCGGCTTGCCATATTTGAACTCAGAACCTCTGTGCTAAAGCTGCCCCACGTCACCACGCCACACGCACGACATGACCCTCTTGAGGTGTTTTTGTAGTCACCGTTTGCTTGGCACAAGCCTAAGGGGCCAGCAAAGCACATACGGATGTGTGAGGTGGGGGTAGTGCACCGAGCTTGTGGTGGAAAACTATAAACTACTTTTACTTTATCAGAGAAGGCCCACTGAGCTACATAGCTCTTTTTCAGATAGCCCAACGAAGTGGCTTATCATGTGGACATGTATAGCAGCAGCCAAACACTCTAAACGCGTGATGTTGCTTCGTAACGTGGAGGGAAAAACCGGAGGACCCAGAGAAAAATCCACACCACAGGGAGAGAGCCACCACAAACTCCAAATATACAACAGGCGTTAGGGTCGGGATCGAACTCACGACCTCATGTATGCCAGGCGAGGTAGTTAACATCTCGCCACCGCGATGGCATTTAATGTGCAGGGGAACATAGGCACTGCAATCTTAGATTGATTCTTGGCTATATACATCCAGGAACAAAAACTTGCATTTGAAGCAGCTCGGGCTTCTTGTAATTCATGGTAGCCTCGAAGTGATTTGTTGTCATCAGCACTGGGGAATGCCACCGCTCCTTTGTATATATGTATCTCTGTTGAACTTCTTTCACACCGTACGTAGCCAACCGTGCTGATGGCCTGGAGAGGTGCTTGCTAATATCACTTCCCCCCTACAAAGTGTGAAATGGAGAATCCTTGCCTGCTGCGTGTGCATCTCTCAAAAGGCGAGCTCTACTTCATGTCCACCCCTCTCGCCATTTCCACGGAGCCACACGGAACGTTGTACAAGCTCGTGGATCCCTCACGGTACTTGGTGAAACACACAGGGGGCTGGACAGCATGTATGGGGAAAACCGTGACGGCTTATGAGTAGCACAGCATGTCACGCAGCGAACAAAACATGGGCACGTTTTATTTGCTGAACTTCTGGTTGAGAGCCCCATAAAAACAATATATTATACTCTTGGTACATAATGAATGTAATAAATAAATACATTTGTAGAAATTTGATAGAAATGTTGCCAAATGACAACAAAAACCTCGACGTTTTAGATGGCGGACCTATGACCCCATCCTCATGAATCGTCACGGATATCTCATCGTGAACAATATCAGTTTTACTGAATATGCTGATAGGTGCCGTGATGGCGAGATGTTAACTACCTCACCTGGTATGCAGGAAGTCGTGGGTTCGATCCAGACCCTGACGATGCCTGCTGTATATTTGGAGTTTGTGTGTCTCTCTCCCCATGGTCGCGTGGATTTTTATCTGGGTCCTCCGGTTTTCCCCTCCACATTTAAAATCAACGTGCGTTTCGAGTATTTGTCTGCTATAAAAGTCCAGCTGATAAGCCACTTCGTTGAGCTATCATTTGTTATAGTCAGGTCACTTCTGAAAAAGAGCGACATAGCTCAGTGGGCCTTACCTGGTAAAATAAAAATCTTTAGAAATTGTATGAAACCCACGCCTGGGCTGAGCCATTTGCATCTCCCGCACTTCTCCACACCCATATGAACGCCATCTCCCATTGCAGCCGTGCCGCTCCAGGGAGCTGCCACTGGGAACCGAGACCTGTGCATGTGCTGGGAAAGACCGTTGCCTTCATCCCTAGAGAGAGTAAGTCCTCGTCGCATCTTTGATGGGAAGGAAAGACATGGGGGATGCACATGGAACGCTCTTCCTTGCGATATTAGGAAGCCACTGGAGATATGCGCTTTTAAATCTAGGTTGAAAACTAATTTCTTTAGAAACTGCTTGTTGTGTTTGTTGTCCTTCCCCCACACCTCCGATTAGCACGGTCGGCTACGTACGGTGCGAAAGAAGTTCAACATTCATACACACGAATTGAACAAAATCTTTTTACGCGTGCTGCTTTGATTATTAACTGCTCCTCACTTGTCTAGGGTCAGTGACTCACTACCCAGGTGACTGCACACGTATCAGCAGGTGCACCGATTACTTTAGGAAGCAACACATTCTACGGTTTCATTTCCATGTTGTGTAGGTAAAGCCATAAATACTGCAACGACCTGTGCTGCAGTACAAACCATAATTAAATAGAAATAGGGCGACTTCACCAACGACTTTTAATGAAGTTGTTGAGGCTGCTGGCCCCCGGGTCCTCCGCTGGCGGGGGGCTGACCTCGGGGGGGCTGCTGCCTCTGGACTCCTCACTCGTGTGAGAGCCGCTGCTGCTCAACTCCTCGCTCGCGGGGGGAGGGCTGCTGCTCCCCGGCTCCTCTCCTCGCGCCGCGGCCCCTCGGGTCCGTGAGTCCTGTTTGTGGGGCATAGCTCGGGGCTGGCACTCGGCTGCCTAGAATCAATGCTTCTCAGCCATTCAAACGTGACGTCTCCGCTCACACAACCCCGCGCACCAATCACACGCGCGGAACGGGGGTCAGGGGTCAGAGAGCAATGACGTCCTTCGCACACGCGCTGCCACCGAGGGTGGGCAATGGAGATTGTTGAAAGGGCTGTGGGGTGGGTATTCGGGGTTGGTTTCAGCGCGACACACCAATCGCACGCACGGAAGGGTCAGGGGTCAGAGGGGGGTTGTATTGGAAATGATTTAAAGGGCTGTGGAGCGGATGTTTAATGTTAGAACAAGTGTTGCTGTGTACTGGGGAATTAAAGAAATGCTTTAATCATCCTCCAGAGTAACTGGCGACAGGATTCACACACCACGCTTGGGCACAATCTAAACAATAGCCGTATAAATAATCCCACGCGTACTCGCGCGATTCTACCATCGCTCACCGCGGCCACACCACTCCCAGCACTCCTCAACACCACAGAGACCACACAGCGTCGGTATCCTATGCTTTAGAGTTTATTTCCGGCGCGTCTGCGAGTCCCTATTACCTGAATCAGCAGGGTAAGGCTAGCCTATCTCCCGACGGTCTAAACCCGACCTACCTCGTCTATTTGGAATTAATCTCCCTAAATCCCAACTCTCTCTTACGTACTCACGGTTCGGTTCAG
This sequence comes from Lampetra fluviatilis, assembly GCF_964198595.1. Lineage (NCBI taxonomy): Eukaryota > Metazoa > Chordata > Hyperoartia > Petromyzontiformes > Petromyzontidae > Lampetra > Lampetra fluviatilis. The sequence continues at coordinate 13,344,167 of NC_136292.1, read as the reverse complement.
ATGTGCGGGAAGTCGCGGAGAGATGAGGCTGCTCGCTGCTCTCGCTGGTAGCGGGCCTGGCTTGCCCTGCGACTCGTCACACGGATGATCTAGTGGCCGGCAAGCTGACTGATCCTGGCTTGTGCTGGACACGAACTAACTGATTCTACCTTCCCTCGCCTTTTATTGTTCTTTACATCAAAGAGAATTTGGCGCTGATCCGCTGGCCTTTCCGGCCAATCAGGTGGCTCAGATTGCCTGCCACTCTCACTGGACCAGTGCTTTCTCAGACGTCTGCACTTTACCTTCCACATCAAAGGGGCTGCCGCTGATCCTAGGGGGTCCCCAGCCAATTGGAGAGCTCCCCTGCCCGGTCGTACCATTCGGACCGGTGTTTTCTCAGACGTCCGTGTTTCGTGCAGTGTGTTTTCTAACCGCGGTGGCTCGGCAGCCCCGTCTTGACCATGTAATTACGACCCAAGTCACGGCGCCGCGGTGCGAGTTAGCCTCGGGGGAGATCGCACAATTCCCTGGCCGCAGGAAACCGTGAAGATTAGTCCCATGAGAGGGCTTCTGGGTGAAAATCTGTCGGCCAGGTGACCTCCCCTCGAGGCCCTATGTGGGGGTGTGTGTGTGTGTGTTCATGTGGGGGGTGATGAAGGAAGAGCAGCGTCGGCCCCGTAGCTCGGTGGTGGCGGCGTCGCGGCCACGGCGTCGGCAGAGCGGCCTCGCCGGTGTGGCATCACAAAGTTACACCCGCAGCTACACATGGAATAAGTCGAAACTGTGAACGATTAAACTTTCTTGACAACGTCGCAGCTCTGATCCTGGATGAGGTGCCCCTGACGGAGGCTCCCAGCACTACGCAGCCACCCAGGCAAGAGCAAAGGCCTGAGGTGACACAGAGGCGGCCCGCACCAGACCGGCAGCCGGACACGGCGGGACGCTCCCACACCTTCAACTACCACGAGTACGGGATCCTGCCAGGCACCCAGTCGACCCCACAGAAGAACATTCCGGACGCAACTCAGCATCCGACCGCGTCCAAGAGGAGAAAGGACTCCACCGCGAAGCAGGTGGGACCAGAGTTTCCGGGGCTGCACTCTTTGGGGTTAATGCTCAAATATTTGCAGTGAACACAAGCTTGTGAAGTTTCAGGCTGACCGTCTCTTCCCAAGATGCATGTTGTACTGTGTCGAACTTATTTCGCACCATACAGGCCACAGGGCCACGAGGGCACACGTGGAGTGATATCCAGCTAAGGCACGCACAATAGCAATAATTTAGTACATTTCAGATTTGCGCCGTTCCTCCAGTGCAAATGGGCTCACCGTCTCACCCGAGTGGGGACCGCGAGCGGGACATCTAAACTTTGATATGGGGAGTGGAAGACAAGGGAGGAAGAACTTAAGTGAGGGGGTAAAGAAAAAGGGGAGGAGGGGCGTTTTCAATCTAGATGATTTAAAAGTGCACAGCTTCAGTGGCTTCCTAACATCGGAAAGAAGAGCGTTACCAGACGGCCGCAGAAGCAGCGCATATGAAAGTGCCACGCGATGTGGTGACCGCCTTTGCTCGATGGCCAGCCAAAAAGCCGCCGCTGCTGCTGTGAGGATGACCAGAGTTCGAGTGATCGTTTGTGCTCGTTGATGAGATCAGCATACACAATCACACAGAGATTCGGAAACCTCTGCAGCTTAGCCACAGCCGGTCACGAGCACGTTGCCTCATCCGTGGAAACTCCACCGCCCTCGCGGCAGCCACCACCTCACTCATAGTTGAGGGGTGTGTAATGACATGTAGGAACCGGCCAGGTGCTTTGTTTTTGTGGGGCTGATGGAAAGGCCCCTGAGTGGCCAGCTCCAGCTTCAGCAGCAGAGCCTCAAAACTCCTTCTTAGAATGAGCAGTTATCACCAAGTCAACAGCATATGTACACAATAGCGTGGGTTATCCAGGAGAGAGCCAACCCTTAATTACACTCGGGCATTGATCAGCATCTCGTCATATCTGTACCAGGCACACATTCCACTAGTCCAGCCATGGAATCCTTCCTGAATTACGTGGTAGAAAATTATGATGCTGTAGAAGCCAGAGGATACGCCTGTTGCACACCAATATATGTTTTTAATGTTTTTACTTGAATACGCTTCATAATCTTAACCCTAACCCTATATTGAGATAAAATCCTACAGTCTTTGGTTCTTTCGGTACGTGACTTTACCGAAATAACCAAAAAGTATGGATTCATGCAGTCACGAAAGCTTCAAATCAAGATTAAAATCCCACAGGATATGCTATAGTCAATGGGGGTAGGGCACTAATGTGCCTTGTTTGATACATGAAGGCTGTTTTTTTATATTTCAATAAGACTCAAATATTAATTACTAACATGAATCTTATCCCAGATTTATGATCAGCTATAATGAAAACAAAGTTATGAGGAAAAATATCAATCCACGGTTTAACTTAATACAGTGATGATAGGGTGTGCAAAGGGCTTTGTAGTGGTGTTAATAAAATCAGTTGGTATAGGAGACCACACCGCTGCCTCAGCATGCATTTAAAAGCCAGAAGTGATTTTCCGCTCACATGCGCATCGAGGCATTGGCGTTCATCACCCGTTCACAGCCTCTGAGCTGTGAATGGGTGAGCAAATTCCACAATGCGACAAGGCGAGTGATGCTACCACATTAAACTACCACCGGTCGACTTCCCCGCAAAAGCGTCGCCTCGCCTTTTTGGTCCCCGGACGTGATTGATGGGGGCCAAGTGACGCGCCAGGGCATTCGACTTCACCCCGACGCGGTTCCTTCCGTCAGGGGATGCAGGGCGGGAAGCGCCCGCGGCAGGGCGCCGTGCGGCTGGCGGGCGAGCGAGGTGGCCTGGCCCGGCACCTCGGCCGCGTCGAGGTGTTCGCGGGCGGTCGCTGGGGCACGGTGTGCGACGACCGCTGGGCCTTGCCAGCGGCGACCGTTGTGTGCCGTCAGCTGGGCTTCCCCGGCGCCCTGCGCGCCTCCAAGCGCGCCGAGTTCGGCGAGGGCGGCACGCTGCCGCTGCTGCTGGACGACGTGAGCTGCGGCGGCGGCGAGCGCTCGCTCGTGGCGTGCCGGCACCGGGGCGTGGGAGTCCACGACTGCGAGCCGGGCGAGGAGGCGGGCGTGGTGTGCGCCACGCACGAGGCCCAGCTCACCGCATGGGCCAACGGCGACGAGGACGACTGAAGCACGGGGGGCGAGGAGCGGCGGGTGGTGCATGCGCACGCGCACGCGGGGAGATCGCTGCGTGGGGTTGATGGCGCCGTTGGGTGAATGTGGGTTGTTAGGCTCGCGTCGAGAATGGTTTCAGACTAAGGGATGTGCCGTTGGAAATGGTGTACAAGCACAGCCATACACATGACTGTCATACGCTGGGTTTGGGCGACTTTGTGAATTAGCTAAGTGTGCATGGATTTGACAATTGACTGCAAAATTCCGTGGATAATTCTTTGTAGGTTAAATGTGAACGCCTGGATACGGACGACAGAGCAGAAGATGACTGTTGATTAATGTGGGTGACTGAGGGAGGGTGAACATCGATGATTGAAAAGATGTCTTGTGACTCGTTATGAGGCTAGTTGTGGATAACTGATTGGATGAGTACGTCTAAAATGACGTGTAGATGAAGAAGCGTTGACCGAGGGATGACTGTGGGATGACCAATAGTTGGATAGCTGTGTGCAGGTAAAAAATTGCGACTATTTCAGGCCATGGAGCCACATTTGGCCTAATGCTCAATAGAATGATCAATAGAATAGAATTGCATTTCAAATTTAAGAGATCGCTTTTTAGATTATCCAAATGTGGATTCATAAAAATATAAGAAGTCCGGTGCCTGGTGGTCCAGGGGTCAAATCACTGAGCCGGCACTGCTGAGATTTTTGTGTTTAAATCTGGGCAGCCACTCTTGATTAATGCAGTTTCTGTGAAGTGTAGCGGGTCGATAGTGTGTCGATAGTGTCGTCCTGTCAATTGGCGATCACCTCAAGTGGGTTGAACTGTTCTGTCGGAGTTCCCAATGGATACTTCACGACACGATACAAATGGCACAATTAGGATGAAAGTGGGAAGAAAAAACAATCAGATTTAAAATTGCAATGTCACTTTATTCAGCTCTCATAATTAAATAATTGTGTTCATTGCAATGCAGAGCAATTATAATTTAGCTTTTTGTAGGGGATGCATGTCTTTAAACCGGTGATTCGCAACGTTCGTTTCGGTGAATTGCAAATATGCAAATCATGAATTTCTTGATTTTGAGCATTTGGGTCTGTTGTGATTATGTGTGTGAAACACCTGCAGGGAAATGTCTATATGGAATCGAAGACAGTATAAGTATATTTCGGGCAGGCAATCTATGCTACCGCCAGGGCCGTCCATAGGGGCGGGTGCAGGGCCTGAGGTAGATCACACCATGTGGGCCCCCCGACGCCTTCAATTTAACGCATAAGTATTACATCTGACACCGTGACATCGAAGCACGGGGGGGGGGCCCAAAGTGTGGGGCCCGGGGCAGTCGTCCTAATTCACTGTGCACCCTACAAACGGCTCTGGCTACCAGTGGTTGCATTATCCTCTCACATGCGTGGGGTTTACACAGGCTTTCGAGACTAATCCCACACTCACACATTTTCAATCGTACTTTTAACGGTAACTATTTTATATTGTAAAATAAGTGGCTAAAGGAATAATGCCCATTTTATTACAGCATTTGAAAATGTCACATTATGTAAAAGTGGATTATTCTGCCCAATGGCAGAAGAGTCAGTTTTGGCTTATATCGTTCTTAAGGGGCAATCACGTCAATATTTGGGTAATTTCAGGGAGTTTGAGTTCATTTTGATGGAGCCTGCACCCAATCGTCCCTGACTCTGCATTTTGTGTTTAGTTTGTTGTCTTTCCCCCACACCTCCGATTAGCACGGTTGGCTACGTACAGTACAAAATAAGTTCAACATGCACACAAACGTAGTCTGCCTAGATGACTGGCCTGCTTGGGACACAGCAGAGCCTCAACCCATGTTGGGATCTCACAGTCGCCAGAGCATGTGACCCATGTCCTCGCAGGTCGTGATCCACCCGGGCGTTGTGGGGGAGTGGAGGAGGCCAGCGACCAGGGACCGCTTGGTTACTCGACTAATAGGCCACAACCCCAGCTCACAAATGGTTTAACGCATACATACCCACACCAGTGAATAATAATCATAAATTAAAGTATCAACAATAATTCATATTAATATGACAAATTGTGTTACCCGTGGCACACCACGACATGGGGAGTAGAGTCAAGGATATGATGTATGGAAAAAGTAAATTGAACGGGAATGGAAATAAAAGAAAGGAAGGGATGCCGGGACGGAAGTCCCCAAGACAGACAAAGAGGGTACAGCTCAAGAGCAGTGGGAAGAGGAGGAGGAGCGCCGGGCACGGAGGGGAGGAGAAGACATGACTATGCCGAGATGTGGGGGATAAGAGGGCGACGATGAGAGGGGATGGAAGACAAGGAGAGAGAAGGAGCAGCAGGAGTGAGCTGCACACAAAGCAGCGACTGTTTTCACAGTGGGCGGGGAGAGGGGAGGGATTAAGAGTTGAGGGTGGCCACACACAAGTCACGTGATTTACTGGAGGCTTGAGCTGATTTATATGCATAGATTTGAAGGTAATAAAGTCAATATTTCCGTCTGCTGGTAATCGAGTCCATTCCCTTGTCATATTACAACAGTATAAACAAGCTGTGTGTGGACTAAACTTGGTTTTCATGGGAATTCTTGAGTTTTGATAAGAAAACCGATCAACTGGAGCACCACGAGTTAACCAGGTTTTTAGACATTTTTCTAATTAGATTATATATCTAATCTCATCTGACCACTATCTCTGTTCTCCTAGACCAGGGTGGGCAACCAAAATAACAAGAGGCATTTTTTTACCAATTCGGTACAATACTCAACACTTCAAGATCCACAATGAATGTGAATACACACACACATACACAACAACCGCCATTCGCCACTAAGTGGCGTTGACGTCACCACGACGCTTGTGCCAGGCTATGTGCACCTTAAGGCCACGTGAGGTGTCGAACGCCTGCTGGCAGGAGGTCACGGGGCAGACCCAGGTGCCACGAGTCGACTGACAGAGATGACCGAGATGACTGGCTGATGCACCACCTGTGCCCCCTACTGTGCCAACTTGCTGTGCTTTAGCTACCCGGCGCTCCGCTCATTGTTGTGAGCGTCGCTCCTCCACCCTCCGTTGTTGGAGGGTGACTGCCTCCAACTGCGCAGCAGCGTCCTTCACGAGTCTCCTCCACAGAGGCTGATCTTGACACCACTGATACCAGTCATCGGCAAGTCCACTCAGCTCCACATCCTCCTGTACCACGTCACTCCATCTCTTATCTAGCCCATGCCGTGCCCATTTAGCCCCCTCTATCCAGCCGAACAAAAGCTGTTTAGGCATTCAGAGATTGGGCATGCTGACTACATGACCCAGCCAACGCAGCCTTGCCTGCCGGAGGACCTCACCTTATGGGACTTTGCCCAGATCTTTCAAGGATTTGTGAGCTCCTCACACAATCCAGCCTGGCTAAACCCAGGATGGATCATAGGCAGGCCAGCCTAAATGTTTTCAATCTGCGAAGATGCTCCATTAGGGGGGTCCACGTTTCGCAAGCGTAGAGAAGGGATGGAATGACCGTGGCCGAGAAGACTTGAAGCTTCGTGCGGAGCGACAGACCAGGTAGCTTCCGCACAGCGTTACGCAACCGATGAAAAGAAAATGCCACTCGACTGATTCTGAGTGAGACCTCTGCTGTCAAACCAGAGCTGGTCATGAGCACACTGCCCAGGTATGAGAAACTCTCCACTCTCTCCACAACTGCCCCATCACCGATTGGGAGTTGTGGGGGTGGGCTGCCCGATGGTACAAAATACCCAGGCAGGTGCTTAGTATTCTCAGGTTTTTTCGGTAAAGTCACGTAGGTAAAACATTAAAAGTAATGAAAGTAAAATAAAACAAAACAAAAATAAAAATAATAATTAGTTTTGGTGGAGCTGATGGTAAGGTCCCACCTCTTAGTGGCACACTCCAGTTTCAGCAACAGCGCCTCCAACTCCTCCTCCGAGTGAGCGGCAATTACCAGATCATCGGCATACATAACATGGTTGACCAATAGGGAGCCATCCCTTGACCGCACCCGGGCATTGATCAGCCTTCCATTGTATCTGTACCATCAAAGGCTTCACAGACTACGTGGTCGAAAAAGATGTTAAATAATGTGGGAGCCAGAGGACATCCATATCGCACCCCAAGGTGAATAGGGAATGACTCTGACTCCCGGCAAAGTAGTTTTACCCGGGCCCGATCACCATCATGAAGGTCTTTAATGATCGTGAGCAGAGGGTCAGGGACTCCAAAAGCATGAAGAACAACCCAGAGCCCAGGCCTACTGATGGTATCATATGCCTTTACCAGGTCAATAAAGCAGAGATGTAGGTCTTGTTGGAATTCCCTACACCTCTGCTATAGCAAACGGACAGAAAATATGGCATCTGTACAGGACCGCCCTTTCCTGAAACCACATTGAGGCTCCGCAAGCCTCTCCTCAGCGTGTCTGGCAAGGCGATGTTGAATAATCATTGCGAGGACCTTTCCCGGCACACTGAGGAGTGAGATGCCCCTGTATTTGTAACAGTCTGTGCTGTCCCCCTTCTTAAAGAGGGGGACCACAAGGGCATCCTTCCAATCCTGTGGAACCCGTCCAGTGGTCCAGACTGTTGTTATGATGTCATGTAGGGCAGTCTGTGCATAAACGCCACACTCCCTCAGCATTTCGCTTGGGAGATCATCTCTGACTGGTGCCTTTCCTGGTCTCAGACTCTGGATCGCCTTTAGCTGAGTCGACTTAGGTGAGGCCAGGACCGGTTCAGATAATCGTCACTGGTGTTGGCCGTGGGTGGAAATCGAACTCGGGTCGCCAGATTCAAAGCACGGGGCACTAACCGCTACACTACCGCTCCCCATCACATACACACACATTACGTTAGGAAGCAGTTGTTGAGGCTGCTGCCCCCCGATTCCTCTCCCCCTCCCTCCTCCTCTTCTCTCCCCACTGCTGCCGCGTCCCCTCTGTGAAACATCGCTCTTTGCTGGCTCTCGGCCACCTGGGGTCATTCACCCACACTCCTCGCGTGCATTCTCCCCCAAATGCTCGGATGAGACTCCTAGTTCACGCGGGCCCGTGCACGCCGCTGCCCACCCTCGGGTGCGTGCAGCCACCCGCGCCGATTGGTCCTCCACGTGCACGCGCTAAAAATAGCGGCGTGAGGGTGCGCGGCCGCGGCGCAGCACGAGCCCACTGGCCGTACAACCAATCACAATCACCACCCCCACCACCATAACTGCAACAATCGCGGTGTGAAGAGGCACGTGGGTGCCCGCGCACCTCGCGGTGCAGCTCTACACACGCGGCGATCACCGCCAGCAGCGCCACGTAATTGAATTTCGTAATATTGTTTTATTGGCCGTCGCAGCCGTTCGGGAGCGATTAATTAATTCGCGCTTCTTGCTGGCAGGGCTTCAACACGTTTCATCAACACTGCGAGGCCACTGATTACCTCACCGCTCCGGGTCGGAACTCATTAATGAAGCTGCAGCCGCGGAATACACGCTCGTCGATGTGTCTCTGCGCGACACCCGCGCGGCGTGTGCTGTTAACGCTGCGCTGCCGCCCCCGCACATCCCCTGCAATAGCGACTCGGCGACCAGAGGGCCTGCTCGTTAATTCCCATGGCAACAGCACGCTACGGATGATAAGGCAATGCGTGTTAAGCCCCGAGTGACCACGCATGGGCGAGCGCAAACACGTGGTTAAAAACGCCCTCGCGCACAAACAACGGCCCCGACGCGTGGTTGTTTTATCACTGAATACGCACGCGCTCTTTACGTACGCCCGTACACACACCACGTTACCACTCTCTCCACCCTTCGCAGAAAACACACGAAACGGTTTATTGATTACTAATGGTTTTATTCCCCGTGTGACTGAGATTACCCTCTACGTGGCTCGGAGCTGAAATCGGCGAGGAAATCACTCTGTCTCTTGGCAATCTGAACCCAGTTTACCCAGTCTGTTTGGACTTACTCTCCCTCGACTGTTTAAACTAAATCCCAACTCCCTCTCTCTCACGTACTTACGGTTCCGGCTGCGTGGAGAGCCGGGGGGAAGGCGAGGATGCACGGAGCTCTCGCTGGGAGCGGGGCCTGGCTGCGCTGATGATCGTCTCACGGACGGTCTAGTGGCCGGCAAGCTTCCTGTCCAGAGGCGGACTTGAGCAGAAAGAGACCTTCTTGCCATTTCTACGGCCCATTTATTGTTACCTACTTCAAAGATAACTCGGCGCTGACCTGCTGGCCAATCAGGTCGCTGGGATTCCCTGCCTCGGGCCATTGCTTTGGCGCTATGCACGCGTCCCGGGTTGCTGCCGAACGCCCGACCAATCAGAGGGACGTCCCCGCTTTCCCGCCGTTCGTGGCTCCGCCCCCTATCTGCCTGCCGACCCGTGTGTGTGGTGTGCGTCTTAACCGCGGTGGCTGGGCAGCCCCACCGTGACCATGTAATTTCAACCCAAGTCACGGTACCGCGTGTGCGAGTTAGCAAAGGAGGAGATCGCCCAATGCCCTGGCTGCAGGAAACCTTGAAGATTATCCCCATGAGAGGGCTTCTGGGTGAAAACCTGTCGGCCAGGTGACCTCCCATCGGGGCTCTATGTGGGGGGGGGGGGGGGGTGTATGAGTGTGTGTTTATGTGGGGGGTGGTGAGGGGGAAGCAGCGTCAGCCCCGTCGCTTGGTGGTGGTGAGATCGTAGGTGGGGTGCCCGCAGAGCGGCTTCACGGCTGCGGCATCACACAGTTCGTAATGAGCCGCCGAAGCAGCTCCTGAGCCGCAAGGTTGCCGACACCCCTGTTCTAGGACAATGTTCCACGAGGTCGGGCCCTAGACTGAATCTCGTCAGCTCGTACCGCGCGCCGCACAGCATTCTCTCGATCCCGGAAGAGGGAGAACGACTTCTCGAGGAGCAACCTCGGACGAGTGTGTGGAGGACGGGGAAGGCAGCAGCCAGGCAGTGAGCCAGCTTTCAATCCCTCCCCAAGCTCTGCGGTCCTCTTATACAGCAAGGCCCCCGCTTCATGCGGAGGTTTGCGTTCCCCGAAAATTGCCGCGTTCAGCGGCTAGGTAATTTTCCCGTAAGGAATAACAGCTAAAGGTGCGGGTGCCATTCCAACCTTTAATTTTAAGGTCGCTTTTTTTTGACGTCCACTGTTTTCCATGTTTCTTTTTAAATGTGTTGCGTTTTTTTGCATTTCTAGAAGTATGCTATGTTTTTTTAATATAAAGTATGTGTAAGAGAGAGATATGGCAAGTAAAACAGATAAGGGAGCGAGATGACGCTACGCACACAAAGATGCTGCCGGACCAAGGACAGAGGAAGAGATGCCGTATATCACAGTGCGCATCAGTGCCACAGTACTATAGTACTCAGCTCCCAGAAACACCGAACATGTGGTAGACTCGCGTTATAGCGGCATGGTGCGCATTAAGTGAAAAAGTTCCATAAAAAACCCGCATTGAACCGAAAATGCGTCGTGTGAGAGCGCGGTAAACAGGGATTTACTGAACTGGAAAGATCATGCCCCTCCCACCTGGCCCCAATGGTACAATACACTCCTCGAACATGCGGGAACGGAAAAAGTATGCCACAAAGTGAAGAGACAGGAGAAGGAGTTTGCTACTAGGTGGCCCCCCTTCATTCAGTACCTGCAGTGAAATACCGTGGCGGGGGGTACCGAAAGGGGGGGAAGGAACCTCTCCAGGACGGATAGAGACGGAGCCCGGACGAGCGGAGGGAAGGGTATAAAATAAGCAAAAAGTAAAAACAAATCCACATGTAGTTTTTTATTTAATTTCAGGGTGGTTAGGTTACCCCCATCCACCCTCCACAGCCCCCCTTTCCCAGCCCCCCTCCCCATGTCAGAGGTACACCTCCTTCCCCACTTATAACGCCCCATGGAAGACATCTGCAGATCTTGTTGGGGCCGCTGGCCCCCGCGGTCCCTCCTTGCTGCTCACCGACGGCAAGGGTTCCATCGTTTGCCGACCCCTCGCTGGTCTGCGACCAGCTGCTGCTGTCGCTGGGCTCATTGCCCGACGGCTCCCTTCCCTGGTCCGCCCCTCCGCGAGCTCGCGTGAGAGGCATAGCTCGTCGCCCGCTCCCGTTCACCTATAAACGCTGCGTTGTCTCTCCGCCAAGCACATTCTCTGAACGAAGTCAGGGTCGGAGGGCGAACGACGCTGTCCTCACACCGCGTGAGTCCCTGCGGTGATAGACGGAGCGGGTACCTGCGGACGCACCGACTCCCCCCCACGTTACAAGCGCACACACCTGCACACAGCACCACACGCTTTCACTCACTCGTAAGACCACTCGAGGCTGCGCTGGGTTATTAATGATTTATTCTCGGCGACTGCGCTTTACTGTTGGGTCAGTATCGATCGGCGTGGCAGGCCTACGTTATCGTCCCTGGGTCTGTACCCGATCTATCGGAGGGATATGTTCTAGGCGGCTCTGGACTCTCTAGTCTCTTTCCCAATACCCCCTTTACACTTACTCACGATTAGGTGCCCACGGCGTTCCGCTGATCCCGTCTTCACTGCATACCTCGATGTGTCTCACGGACGTCCGAGTCGCTGGGCTGGAGAGCGTCTCGTAGCCTGCCTCTGGAGCAAGAGAACCTCCACCTCGCTACATCCGCTTTTTATCCTATCTCCCCATCCCCAGGGCCCCGCCTCCCCAGCCCTCCTCGCTCCCGCGGCCCTTATGCGCGGCGCGCATTCTAAATTAGTCCCATTCTCATGCTCCTCCATAACAATGCTTATGCGCTTATTCTAATTATGCTCCTCCATAACAATGGTTATGCGCGGCGCTTATTCTAATCATGCTCCTCCATAACAAGTCCTATTCTTATGGGTGGTCGGCCTGACCGTGCCGGTGCACGGCGCCTTTGTCATGCCAATTAGCCGTCTCGCTCCTCCTCTGCCTGCCCCGTCGATACGTGCGTGCGTGGGGTGCGTTTCAACCGCGGTGGCTGAGTGGCCCCTCGCCGCGACCATGCAATCTTAATGCCGGTCACAGCGCCGCGGTGCGAATCAGCATCGGGGGAGGTCGTCCAATTCCCTGGCCGCAGGAAACCGTGAAGATTATCCCGGTAAGGGCTTCTCGGGTGAAAACCGGTCAGCCAGGTGACCTCCCCTCAGAGCTCTATAGGGGGGGGAAATGCGTGCGGGTGTGTTTATGTGAGGTGAGGTGAGGGGGAAGCGGGGTTGGCTCCGTCGCTTGGTGGTGGCGAGGTTGTAGATGGGGCGCCCGCCGAGCGGCTTCGTGGCGGCGGCATCACATAGCCCCCCGAGGTGCCGGTCCCCGTCTCGGGTTGACTGGAGCACCTTGCTTGGGCCGCGCCCACGAGGAAACGCTGCGGGGTCCGGGGGATCCGTCCGGACCTCGTGGCTGGTCTCGGGGTGGGTGGCTCCGTCCTCTGTAGCTCCTGCAGCGGCCTCCTCCTCCACTCCAGCGGCTCTCCCCGTCCTCCGGCACCTGTGGGCTGGGGCACAAACTCAGCAGCGGAAGGGTTTAGGGGCCGTCGTCCGCGCCGTCTCCTGACTAGATCGGGGCGTCTCGGGGTCGGGGGCCCGGTGGGGCCCATGTAGTGTGCGAGGCCCCCAAACACAGGGGGTGCGGGTACCCCGGGATTTCGGGGCCTTCGGGGGACGGGGTTCTCTCTCGCCGGGGCCGCTTTCCATGGTTTTAAGCGGCGGACGTCGACCACCGTCTCTCGACCCCTCTCCCCGCCATAGATTAGTACCGTCCAGGGGGAGATCTGCCGCACCACGGTCCAGGGTCCTTGCCAGTAGGTCGTCAGTTTCCCCACCTGCCCGGCCCCGACGCGAGGGGTGTGTAGCCATACCTTAGTGCCGGTCAGGTATAAGGGGGGTTCCATGCGGGGTCGGGCGCCCTGTTCTTGCCGCCGATGCGCGTCTTCCCCTTGCGGGTATGCTCGGCCTCGGGCTTCTTGCAGGGTCTCCATCAGGTGTTCCACCGGGTGGCTTCCCTCCTCCGGCTGGGGGGAAGGAACGCCGAACAGCAGGTCTGCGGGTAAACGAGACTCACGGCCGAACATCATTAAAAACGGGGTTTGTCCCGTCGATGTGTGTACGGTGGTGGCGTAGGCGAAAAGGGCGTAGGGGAGGTGTTCGTCCCAATCCCGTTGATTTGCGGCCGCCATAGGTTTGAGTTTCCCCGCTAAGGTCTGATTCATGCGCTCCACCATACCGTTCGCTTGGGGGTGGTACGCTGTGGTTCAGTCCTTCTGGATTCCGAACTCTCGGCACAGTGCCTGGAACAGCTCGGCCTCGAACTCGCTACCCTGGTCGGTGAGGACTCGTTCTGGGATCCCATGCTTAAGTACGTAATGCTCCACGAATGCCCGGGCCACCACCAGGGCCGTTTTGAGCTTGAGATGAGCCGCTCACAGTCGCTGGAACACCTCTCGTAACCTGGACCAATGCTCAGACAAAGATCTACTGAACACTATCACACCATCCAGGTAAATCAAGCACTGTTCCCATTGCAAGACCCGCATCACCAACTCCATCAGCCGCTGGAACATCGCAGGCGCGTTGGTGAGTCCTAACGGGAGTACTCGAAACTCGAATAGTCCCATGGGGGTGGTGAAGGCGGTTTTCGGCTGATCCTCGGCCGCCATCTCCACCTGCCAGTACCTGGACACGAGATCAAGGGTGGAAAAATACCGCGCTCCGGCGAAGCTGTCAAAGGTGTCGTCGATGCGGGGTATGGGGAAGGCGTCGCCGAGGGTGACCGCGTTCAGTTTGCGGTAATCGACACAAAACCGGGTTGACCCATCCTTTTTCGTTACTAGTACCACTGGGGCTGACCAGGGGTCGCCGAGGGCTGGATTATGTTATCACGGAGCATGTCCCTGACCGCCTCCTTGATCTGGGCCCGTTCGGGTGCGCCCACTCGGTACGCGGGGAGTTTGATGGGTCGGGCTGCGGCGGTGTCAATTTGGTGCTTAACAAGGTTTGTCCGACCCACGTCCGAGTCGTGCTCGCTGAACACGTCGGCATACTCCCGCAGTAACTCGCGCAGCTGATCGGCTTCCCCCTTAGGTAAATCTGCCCAAGGTACATGTAACGCTTCGGGCAGGGGAACGACCTCGGCTCGGGGAGTCGAGCCGACCCGCCAGGCCAGGTCCTGGTCGCCCTCGGAGCGATTGGGGTCGTCAGCCCAGAGTGCAAATACCGAGTCGTCAGAGTGGCGTGCGTGCAGGGGGTGTACGGTGGCTATCGGGGTGTGCCGTCGCAGTATCACCGGGGTACTGTGAGGGTTAAACATCCGCATAAACAATCGGCCCCCATCTGCGTTTACCAACGTGGCTGAACCCACCACCCCATACCGTTTCGCCAACTCCGGGTGGGGGGTTAGCATTACCTCACCCGATGGTTGGTGCGCGGGGTTGGTGGATAGCGTTGTCACCGGTACCAGCATCTCGGCGAGCGGTCCGATGGTGACAGTCGTCACCAGGGTAGCGGCCACGGGTGCGAAGAGGGGTCGACTCAGCTCTCGTCCCAGGAAGGATATCCGCTCCCCGCTGCTCTCCATGGTGGCGCACCGCTGGCGGGGCTGCACGTTTAGCCCCAGCTTTTCTAGGAGGTCGGTACCTGCAATACACTCGTGGCACAGCACACTCGACACGTAGAACTCCTGGGTGCACACCTGGCTGCCTATGCGGACCTCTAGGGTGGCCCTCCCCAGTAGCCCCATCCCGGCTCCGCTCGCCGTGTGCAGTGCGCGGTCCGGGGCCTGCGGTCGGCTCACATCGACCCCGATCATGCTGCAGTGCACCGCACTCAAGAGTGAGGCTACCGCCCCCGTGTCCAGTAGGATCTGGGTACGCCGTCCATTGACCTGCCCCTCCACCAGCGATGTAGCCCCCGTAATTCCCGCCACCAGTTCCCGCAGCCAGTCGCCGGGAGTCGCCGCGCTCTTGGGTGTCGCCACTGGAATCTGTATGGAGATCACTCGCTCGCTATTATCATTACCGCCTGTTTGGTTCGGGGCTACGTAGATTTCACTCCCCGGTGGTCCCCTCTCTAGGGAGGCCTTAGTGTTTGACCTTAGCTCTTGTCTAGCTCGGGCGATCTGAGGACAGTCCCTCATTCGGTGCCCTCGTTGGTCACATATATGGCATGCAGGGGGAAGGGTGGCGGCTCTGTAGTGGGCTCTCTCCCCACTCCCTCCTCCCCCAGTTCGCCGCTGCTCATACTCTGCTTCTAGCCGGGCTATCTTTCCAGTTAGCCCCCCCACCTCGGACTGGACGGTCTCAAAGGCGGACTGCAGCTTGGTCATACTTCGGCTCGTTTTGTCGTCTACTTGGGTTACCCTCTCACCTACTTGGGTTACCCTCTCACCTACTTGGGTTACCCTTTCACCTACTTGGGTTACCTTATCGTCCATTTGGTTTACCCGGCCGGCAATATCTCCCATGCCGGTCTGTAACCCGGCTACCCACCCCGGGGTTGTCTCGCGGGGTCTCTGGGGCTCTCTTGCCCGTCTCGTTATTGGGCTGGCGGGCTCCTCCTCGTCCTCCTCCTCCTCGTCTGGGATCAGGCTCGCCACGGTGCACTCCTGTCCCGACCCCCGGAGCTGCGCGCGTTCGCTGGAGAGCTCCTCACACTCAAGTGCGCGCTCGACCAGGTTATCGAAGGGTAGGCCTGCACTACCCCTTTTGGGCTGCCACCACGCGGTGCGAGCTAGGTACCTGAGCAGCTTGTCTGCAGCTAGCGCGTCAATGACCTCCTTCGCGAACTCTGGACGGGCGATCCGGGTTAGTGATCGCACGTCCTCGGCGTAGTCTCAGAAGTCCTCGCCGGGTTGGCGTCGGCGCGCCTCTAAGGCCGTCTTTGCCCGTATCGCGTTGCGCGTGCCGAAACGCAGGTCTAATCTACGCATTAGTTCCTCTAGTTGGGTTTGCGCGCTTTCGGGTAGTGCCTCTACAAAGTCGGCTGCCCGCCCATCCAAGTTCAACATAAATTGTCGTAACGCCTGCGCGTCCGACCAGCCATTAAGCTCTTTAGCCCCTATGATATTGCGGGAAAACGCTTTCCATGTAGGGGTCCCTTAGCCGGTGAACACATGCCTTACCTTTGTGTGGAGTAGCGCGCCACGTTCCCGTGAAGATGTGAGGGGTCGTACGACTTCTGACACCATGTTGTTGGGGCCGCTGGCCCCCGCGGTCCCTCCTTGCTGCTCGCCGACGGCAGGGGTTCCATCGTTTGACGACCCCTCGCTGGTCTGCGACCAGCTGCTGCTGTCGCTGGGCTCATCGCCCGACGGCTCCCTTCCCTGGTCCGCCCCTCCGCGAGCTCGCGTGAGAGGCATAGCTCGTCGCCCGCTCCCGTTCACCTGTAAACGCTGCGTTGTCTCTCCGCCAAGCACATGCTCTGAACGGGGTCAGGGGTCGGAGGGCGAACGACGCTGTCCTCACACCGCGTGAGTCCCTGTGGCGATAGACGGAGCGGGTACCTGCGGACGCACCGACTCCCCCCCACGCTATGAGCGCACACACCAGCACACAGCACCACGCGCTTTCCCTCACTCGTAAGACCACTCGAGGCTGCGCTGGGTTATTAATGGTTTATTCTCGGCGACTGCGCTTTACTGTTGGGTCAGTATCGATCGGCGTGGCAGGCCTACGTTATCGTCCCTGGGTCTGTACCCGATCTATCGGAGGGATATGTTCTAGGCGGCTCTGGACTCTCTAGTCTCTTTCCCAATACTCCCTTTCCACTTACTCACGATTAGGTGCCCACGGCGTTCCGCTGATCCCGTCCTCACTGCGTACCACGATGCGTCTCACGGACATCTGAGTCGCTGGGCTGGAGAGCGTCTCGTGGCCTGCCTCTGGAGCAAGAGAGCCTCCACCTCGCTACATCCGCTTTTTATCCTATCTCCCCATCCCCAGGGCCCCGCTTCCCCAGCCCTCCTCGCTCCCGCGGCCCTTACGTGCGGCGCGCATTCTAAATTAGTCCCATTCTATGCTCCTCCATAACAATGCTTATGCGCGGCGCTTATTCTAATTATTCTCCTCCATAACAATGCTTATGCGCGGCGCTTATTCTAATTATGCTCCTCCATAGCAATGCTTATGCGCGGCGCGTATTCAAATTAGTAATATTCTTATGCCCCTCCATAATAATGGGTGGTCGGCCTGACCGCGCCGGTGCACGGCGCCTTTGTCATGCCAATTAGCCGTCTCGCTCCTCCTCTGCCTGCCCCGTCGATACGTGCGTGCGTGGGGTGCGTTTCAACCGCGGTCGCCGAGTGGCCCCTCGCCGCGACCATGCAATCTTAATGCCGGTCACAGCGCCGCGGTGCGAATCAGCATCTGGGGAGGTCGTCCAATTCCCTGGCCGCAGAAAACCGTGAAGATTATCCCGGTAAGGGTTTCTCGGGTGAAAACCCGTCAGCCAGGTGACCTCCCCTCGGAGCTCTATAGGGGGGGGAAATGCGTGCGGGTGTGTTTATGTGAGGTGAGGTGAGGGGGAAGCGGGGTTGGCTCCGTCGCTTGGTGGTGGCAAGGTCGTAGATGGGGCGCCCGCCGAGCAGCTTCGTGGCGGCGGCATCACAATCTCGTAGAACTTACAGGCTAACCTGATCGCATGTGGGCGAAGATAGAAGCGTCGGTTGGACGCCGCACCAATGTGCGTGTTGAAAATATGAACCCCGCAATGCATTGTAAGGGGCCTGCGGGTTGTTTGGTTGAAAAAACGGGGATTTTTTCTGTATATTCGTGTTTTCGGCTAACGAGTGAATGTTTGCACGTGGGAGGAAAGAGAAAAAACCCCGCTACTTGTGCGAGGGGATCCACACGTTACAATACAGAAGGCACCAATGATAGCATGAAAAAAATAAGAATAGGTATGTACCCTATCTGGCAATACATCAAATAGAAACCTTTTGCAAGGAATCATGTCTGCATTAACCACACGTACTTGTGGTGACCATGCAAACATACTGTACATGCTGATAATGCATGCATTGACTTTGAAACTGGTTGGTCTACACCAGAGACAGCCTTCTTTATAACCTCGTCTCACCAGTGTCACACCAGAGAACGCCAAAAGGCGAACAGTACAAAGACAATGCACTATGAAAAGCATGTATAGCTTGGGGTGAGTAGCTACAAAATGGGACCTTTTTGTCAGGATCAGAGGATAGCACTTTGCTTATAGCGCTATCTCCTGGCTAGCCAGGGTATACACTCCTGCTGGACGCTCACGGAAAGGGAGTTTCACAACATATATAAGCCTCGTTACAAAGTGCTTTCCACAAATAAACCACAATACTGTATTCTTTGGGTCTTTCGGTCAAGCCACGTAGATAGAAAAAAATAATCAAAATAATAACAATATCACGACGTTTCGATCGCAACACAAGCAATCGTCTTGAACGATTGTGTTGCGAGAGATAACAGTAAGCACCTATAAAGGCCCTCCTGCGTGCCACGAGAAATCAGCGACATCGCCACTGCCAACCGGTATCTGAGGTTGATGAGCCTCTGGGCCCTCTGGTGTGTAGAATATTTATAACGAGTTCATAAAGGCTGTGTTCGCCTGGCAAAAGTTTTCAATAAATATAATGAACCTGATGGGGGGGCGGGGGGCGGGGGGCGGGGGGCGGGGGGCGGGGGGCGGGGGGCGGGGGGCGGGGGGCGGGGGGCGGGGGGCGGGGGGCGGGGGGCGGGGGGCGGGGGGCGGGGGGCGGGGGGCGGGGGGCGGGGGGCTGTCGCGTTGCTCGGCGTGCGATGACGGCAGCCAGAGTCGGGGCGGAAGTGAGCAGCCGACCACCACAATCACAACAACCACCACCACTAACTACTACTACAGCTAGAACAGCTACACCCACAACAACCACCACTAACTACTTCTACAGCTAGACCAGCTACAGCAACCACCACTAACTAATACTACAGCTAGACCAGCTACAGCTACTACAACCACCACCACCACTCCAGCGAGACCGACGACAGCAGTCAACAGCAACGAGGAAGAGCCGGTGGCTGTGGCAAACAACGTCGTGGTGGTGGCAGAGATGGTGATGTGGTGGTTGTGGTGGAGCCGGTGGTTGTAGAGGTGGTGGTTGTGGTGGTGAGCGGTGGTGTCGTGGTTAGCGCTACGCTGCGCTACGAACCCTGCGATCCGAGTTCGATTCCCGCTCACGGCCAACACCGGTGACGATTGTCTGAACCGGTCCTGGGCCTCCTCCCCTGGGGTCGACTTGGCCTCAGATGAGTACCTGGTGCGGTGTGTAAACATCGCCGCTGGGGAGACAAAGGCGGCCGGGTGTGGTGCTGGCCACCCACCCCCATCGTGTGCCGTTCCGGCCTTCAGAGGTGCTCGCTAACAGCACTTGCCCCAACAGTCTGTTACAGGCTGTACGGGGGATCATTGGTGGTGGTGGTTGAGGAGGTTGGTGGTGGTTGAGTTGGTGGTGGTGGTTGAGGAGGTTGGTGGTGGTGGTGGTTGAGTTGGTGGTTGTGGTGGTGGTTGAGGAGGTTGGTGGTGGTGGTTGAGGAGGTTGGTGGTGGTGATGTCCCGCGTGTGTCTCGCTGTGTGCGCCGCCGCCTTCTTGGCGCTCCTCGCGCTGATGGAGGCGCCGCGGGCCGCCGAGCCCGGGAGGCGCCGCGCGGAGCCTCCCTACCCCGGGGCACGAGCCCGCAACCTCGCGTGGGTCCTGCAGGTGCGGCCCGGCCTCGGCCCTCCTTGTCGGCCCCCCCTCGGCCCCACTCCCTCCCGGGCGCCCGCGGCAAGCGGTCGGCAGCGCGGCCCGGCTGGAGCGCATTCGTTGTTGAGATTCGCGGTTTTCCGATGAATACTGCGATGTGTATTAATAATAAATTAATGCACACCGCAGTATTCATGATGATGATACGGAAACGTGCCACCTGCTTCGGAGTGGAGTTAAAGATCCCGTATAGGAATATGTCTGGTCCAACATTTCCCAAATTACAACAATTAAGAAGAGTACGTGACGAAACCCATATAAATAAGAATATGCTTTACTCTTTCTGGCAGTAGAACAGGGGGTGTCAAGATGTTCAAACACCAAAATAGATACATATTTAAAGGAATAAAGTCGGCAATAATCACACATGTGCTTGTGACAAAACATGCTCTGCTAACAATAATATACGGTCGTCTTTAAACAGATTGGCCTCCACCAGAGACGACAGTCTTCTTCATGGCCTCGTCTCACCACCAATGTCAGTAGACCAGAGAACAGCGCCAAAGGACGAACAGTACAACGACTCGATTTGGTTTATACAAAGTGTAACATCAACCCGCAGACTGACACCAATCGCGTGCCAGGTACTCTGCCACCTTGTGTTGGCACAGGGACAGCTGAGATGTGAAGCCACACGGAGAGGCGCTGGTTTGTTACCCGAGGTCGCTCTATCATCAACAACAACAACACACGCGCCCCATCACTCTCCCACTCTCCGTCGTGGTTGCCGCACGTTGTAGTGCAGTGTTCTTCACTCAGAGAGGCGGGGGTGCACTTTCGCCAATAAGACATCATCAGTGTGAGGCCCGGCCCACACCCACCGTCTTCAATGTGTGTGTTGAGCTTCTTTCGCACCATTGTAAGCCAACCGTGCTAATTGGAGATGCGGGGAAGGACAACAAACTAAACGCAAAAAGCAGTTGTAAAGAAATGTTTTTCAATCTGTTCTCAGGTTATGACTACAATTTTAAATCTTGAAGGAGGAGTTTAAATGATCCAACAGCAAGAATTGATGGTTGTTATTATGTGAATATATCTGATGATGTGGATGCCTTCATCATTGCCATAATTTCCAGTCATCGACAATTCTACCGCAACCACAAAGTACATGTTAACTGGCCGTCACTGCACCGTACCTCTCATGCAGAGTTTACCACCGCATGCACCGTTATCCGTATTTATCTGCCCCTATAATGACTCGTGTCTTAGAGGTCAGGATCTGATGATTATCTGAATTGTATGGTCAGGGTGTTAGGGTCACAGGGTTTTATGATTAGTGTCGAGGCTACGGTCAGGGTTGTAGAGCTACGGTTAAGCCTCTAATAATGTGTGCCAATACATCTGCATCCTTTTCTTCCCTGGTTGCAAAGATCTCGGATATTCACATCAGCCGTTTCCAAGATCCCACACGTGCCTCTGATCTGGAGCGCTTTTGCACCGAAGACTTGGACGTCCTGAAGCCAGCGCTGGTTCTTGTTACCGGTGAGTGTGTATGGAGAGAGGTAGTGTAGTAGCGATTAGCCTGCTGCACTATGAACCCGTGACCCGAGTTCGATACCCGCTCAACATCAATGACGATTATCTACAGTGGTCCTGGGCCTCACCTAGGTCGACTCGGCCTCAAATGAGTACCTGGTGCGGTATGTAAACATCGCCAATGGGGAGACATGCGGCCCGGGCATGGTGTTGACCACCCACCAACCTCGTGTGTTGTGCCGGCCTTCATAGGTGCTTTCTAACAGGACTTGCCCCAACAGTCTGTTCAGGCTATACGGGGGATCTTTGTCTTTATAGTGGAATGACCAAAACTTAAACCTCAACATGAATTTTCTTTGTGCTTCTTAGATCCCCTTCTTGACCCTGTATCAGCAAACACAGAAATCCATCAATTTATAATCCCACTGGAGATATTTTACTCCTACTTACATTTTTATACCACCTCTTGTCATGTTTAAATCTATGCGAAGACGTGTAAAGTCTACAATGAACTTTTGAAGCCAAAGCATCCCAGCTGTCACCCTCCCACCTGCACCAAAGTCCGTGTCCACGTGCAGGTCCATTGTCCCTGGGGTGGCCCCAGACCACGTGGAGGACGGGGGGGGGCTTGTGGGAACAGAAGAGCTGAGGGGTATCGAATTCGTGGTGACACCTTAGGCCAAGGAGTTTTGTTTATATTTACACTTTTCCCTCGTTAATCGCGAGGGATACGTTCCAGAGATGCTCGTGAATAGCACGTTTCGCAGATACAGTGGAACCTCGGTATACGTCGTTAATTTGTTCCAGAACGTAGGACTTATACCGAAAATGACCTATACCAAACGGATTTTTCCCATAAGAAATAAAGGGAAAGGAAATAATCCGTTCCAGAGGAAAATAAATTATATTTTATGTGGCATATTATACATTAATGGGGTTGTATAAAATAATTTAGACACTAATTACTAAAATGCCTACAGAAGCCACGTGACCACACTGCTGCCAGTTGCGCTGGTCACGTGACGTGCCTCAACCCCGCACGTCGCGTGCGCCTCGACCCGGGGCTCCACCTTCCATGGGGGCAGACCCCACGCCTCCTGCCCCTCTCCCCAACGCCCCCCGCCCCTCTCGCTTTGTTTCAGTCGTGAACGGGGCATACGCGGGTATTGTACGCGTTACTCATCCCGACCCATACAAGTTCTAGCAAATGCGTCGTATCCCAAGCAAGACGTCGTATCCAAAGACATTTTTTTCTCGAAAAAACACGACGTATACCAAATTCGACCTATTCCAAAGCGGTTGTATACCGAGGTTCCACTGTAATGATTTTCATGAATTGTCTTAAATACATTCATATATAAGCTATTGAATACGTACAAATTGTCATAACGCGAAAAATTGTTATAATTAACAAAGGAAATAAAAATAAATATGAAAGTGTTAAATAATCATTTATTAATTAACTTACCTTAAATTATGATCATGATGCTGCAGAGTGGAAGGACGCAGTAACGATGTTGCTTTTGACGATGATGATGGTGATGAGGATGATCACTATGATGTCATTACTGCTCCTACATAGATACATCTGGATAGACTTAAGAGTCATTCAGATCGTCATCACTTAATTTCATCAATTTATTTAATCACTTTCTTGCATCACATTCTCTTTCATGACTTTACCTCATCACATTCTTTCTCTCTCTGTCGATGCAGTCGTGTAGAGTTCCAGATGCGATTTACAGATAGCCAAAATCATGAATATCGAGTTTGTGAATAACGATGGAATACTGTATAGGATTGTGGACTGATGGCCCATATGTGGGACTAGGCCCATGGATGATCCTAGGGTCATCCATGCATTAACACAGTCACGGAAGTGTAGCTTTAGCAGTTGAATTGGTCATCGTAATCTGGGCTCTGTGACTGGCTTAGTCCCGACACAGTGGTCGCTTGAAACTTGCCAGTATGATTTTATAATTGCACTTCCTGTTGTATTAGGCTACGGCACTGTGATTGTGTGAACCCTGGCGCTGGGGTTTGTTTAGGTCTTAACAAGTCCGTTTTTTGGCAGGTGACTTGACAGATGCAAAGACAGAGAATCGCGTGGGATCCATGCAGTACGAGGTGGAGTGGCTGGCCTACCAGACTGCACTCAAGCGCTCGCGTGCTCTGGAGAAAACTGTCTGGATTGACATTCGCGGCAACCATGGTGAGGTTGCGTTATCACTGTCATCATCATCATCAATCACTTTTACTATACATATAAAAAATCTATCCGTTCTGAGAATGTGAAAATTCCACTTTGGTGGAAATTAGTTCAGAATCAGAATATTTATTTATACTGGAAGAATCCGATGAGCTATGAAGCTCTTTTTCACAGATGTCCAGTAGGTGCGGGTAAGAATGTTACAACAACAAACAATACAAAATCACAATAGTATTGCAAAGTACAAGAAAGGTAAACAATCACGCAAACACATACAAATACGACTAAACCTTCCCCATCCTACCAGGCAAAGCCCACTGAGATATTAACTTGTTTTAGAAGCAACCTGACCACAAGTGATAGTTCAACGAAGTCGACCATCATTTGGACATTTATAGCAACAAAATAATCTGATAATCTCAATGCATGTGTAAAGACTGTCAGCAAGTCTCGATGTGAAGACAGGGTGTCAGCGAGGCTGGCGCAAGCAAGTCTGGAGGATCTTGGTTGGGAAATTCCCCAGAGGTCCTTGGTTGGGGAATTCCCCAGAGTGTCCAACATAGAGGGCTGGGGAAATTCCCCCAGAGAATCCACGAGGATAAAAGCAGAACAAGAAGGGAAGTTCGGGGCTGTCGAGAGGGACTAGAGCCATCATCGCTGTCTTCACGTCGTCGCCGTCTTCACGTCGTCACTGTCTTCACGTCGTCACTGTTTGCTCGGTCATACGATCTCCACGTTGGCATTATCTCATGACGACGGGGCCCGAAGCTACATTACGTGCAATAATATAAACCTCTACAGCTCGAGTCCAGAGTCGTGACACATGTTTATAAATGAGAAGGGAAAAACCAGAGGACCCGGAGAAAAAATCCACGTGACCACGTGGAGAACACAAAAACTCCAAATATGCAGGTGTTGTGACATAAAAAAATCGAAATCTGCTGTTCTATTTGAAATTACGTTTTTTGTAGGTAATTTCAAAGGTATGTGTTATAATATGTGAAGATGTTTAACTGCAAGTGTATGAATGAAAACGGTGTTATACTTTGAGCTCGATGGTCAACAAACCAAATTCATTAACCTATAATACCATTCATATTTTTCTAAAATCCAGTAGTTCCAGCCCCCATTCCCCATGGCGGCGAGAGGTGGCACCCTCATGAGCAGGAGTCACATGAGAGTGGTGTCAAAGGAGTTGTGGTGACCTTAAAGTGCACATAGCCTGGCACAAGCGCCTTAGTGACGTCACTGCCACTTAGTGGCGAATTGCCGTTGTTGTTTTAGTACAGATACCAAATGCAGGTGTGTCCAGAACCATCAAGGCAATCGCAACACAGCAATGGAACCTTTAGTAATCATTGACAGCAAAAGCAGATGAGCCTCCACTCGGTCAATGGCTTTCCGGATGAGATAAGCAGCCTGCTTAATAACCTCTTTGCTGGGACAAATGCCAATGTACATAATTGTTTTGTAAGATCATTTGGTTTTATTTAGTTTATATTTTTATTATCTTATATCTTGTATATTAACTCTTGCTGCAAAGTCTGTCTGCTGGCCAAGTTACTCTTGAAAAAGAGCTGTGTAGCTCAAAGGGTAATTTACTCGGATAAGAAACTTCTGATTCTGCTTATGTGCTGACACAAGTAAAACAGCGAGAAGTGAATAGACTCCACACAGATGGATCATCAACCCACTTGCACAACTGGCTCATGCATTCACCACCTCTCGTTGCATGATATAGGGGTGTCGCACGCACATGACGTCTATACAGTCCACCATGCCCGTGCCTAGCAGTACTGCAATTAGTATGAATTATTTACTGTTGCAGGAGCTATAGAATTCCCACGGTGAGCTTACTTCCCTTCCTTCTTCTTTGATTTGCAGATGCCTTTAACATACCTTCCCTGCACAGCATCCAGAATTACTACAGGTGGGTGTGGGTCGGTGTCCGTGGGTGTGCAAAATGGGGAGCCGTAGTATAGTGGTTAGTGTGGTGCGCTACGAACCCGGCAACCTGGGTTCCATTTTCGCTCACGGCCAACAGCAGTGACGATTATCTGAATCAGTCTCAAATGAGTACCTGGTGTAGTGTGTAAACATTGCCACTAGGGAGACAGCTGGCTGGACGAGGTGCTGGCCACTCACCCCCTCGTGTGCTGTTCCGGCCTTTAAAGGTGCTCGCTAACAGCATTTGCCCCAACAGTCTGTTAAGGCTAAACGGGGGGATCTTTCTCTTTGTTTATCTTTGTGGGTGTACAAAATCCCACCTCCATTCAGGGAGATTCTGGGTTTTGAGGACTTCAGTTGTGGTCTGTCCAGGTGGTGCCTATAGTGGTCTGTCCAGGTGGTGCCTATAGGTACAGTGAATCATGGCGTCTTGTCCTTATAGTCGTCCAGGATTAAAGCCAATACTGATTTGGCAGACTGTAACTATATCGAACTATCTATCACCGCATCAACATGACTAGACATTTCAGTAAAAGCGGTACCCTTTATGTTATTTACTTGAGGGGTAGAATGTGGAATGAGGTGTGGGCCCTACTCGGGTGCTTGGCCAGTTCCTCACACGGGATTTCTGCACGTGGGAGGGAGCTGTTGCACTCAGAGAAACCCTCACCAATTACACTCCAGTCGATTTTCCGCGTGCGGTTTATTAACCACACACCTGAGATTTTGAGATCAATTAACAACTCATAGATTTTCCCTCAAGCTCAAATTAATCATATAAACACAGTTATTGTTATTCTTGGAAATATTTATTACAGGTCACGTGCTTAAACCGAACAAATATGTGCTCCAGTTAATCCAAAATCCTCGTGATTGCCGCTACAGTACAGTAGTTGCATATCTTTACAACAGTGGGCGGAGTTTGATTGATGTTGATTGTTGTGGCTCTGCTATCATCCACTTAGTGGGCATAGTTATTTTGCTCGGGAGCAGGAAAGTGTTATTATCACTGAGCACGCACATCGAGCAGTCGATCGTTAGTATTCGTTCTAAATCTAAATTGTAACAATCGAAATTGTCAATTGTGCTTCATTTTGAGTTTGGGTGATTTTGCCCATAATTTTTTGTGAGTTTTAATTTACGAAACTTGTGTCATGGCAGAGAAACTTAAACATAATTTAAACCTATATTAGTGGTTTTTAGCTTAGAGATCCTTGGAAAATGATTTTTTTCGGATTACCCGCTGCCATCCTTCCCGTGATTAGTGCGGATAATCGAGAGTCCACTGGAGTTTAAAAAACTAAGACTAAGCAAAGGGGAGGATGGCTCTCGAGGTCCATTTGCTAGGCCAGTGGTGTCGTCGCGATGTTGCCGCTTAATCTTCTGGTGGAACACAAACTTCGTACAACAGTGAATGTGAGAGTGGAATTTAGGAGGACAAATAGCAGTCATCGAGTAAAACAACAACACAGTATAGCCATGGGTCTGACTACCTCAAGATAAACCCTCGCAAGCCACATGTTTTGCAGTTGAATTACCATTGAAGCATATTGTTATTATTTAACTTGGGTATTATTTTTCTGTTGTTGCTCCGTTTAATCTAATTCTACAACTCTTTTGAGAGGTCAAGAGTTATAATGCAGTCAAGCACAACTTTTTCCTGCCTGGCTAAGTACATTTTGTTTCTAGTGCCATTCTCTGCTATTCACTGCTCCCATTGCTCTGATGGGTTAAAGTATGTAAGTATGTATGTTGAACATTTTACGCACTATACGTAGCCAACCGTGCTAATGGGAGGTGCGGGAATTGCCCATCATCATCCCTTCTGAGGGATGGGGCATTAAAGTACACTGTGCTATCTGTTCCCTGTCCTGTTCTGTGTTGCACATATATTGCAAATGCTTTTATTGGAAATAATGACGAGGATACTGTGCCATACTGCACACTTCATTTATTCAAAATTGGAGCAATTAATTCAAAGTGTAATTGATTAAAAAAGTGTGTAACTGGTATGCGTAAAGGTGTAATAAAATTAAGTAAATTTTGGAGTGATTCGCACAATTTTCAAATACATTGCACGTTTGTGAATATAGGATTAACAGTTTCCAAGCATTGAATGTCGTCACGTTGTGCTTGTAACATATGCAACGTCGGGACGTTACAGGAAGTATTCGGCCCTGGGAAGGGAAGGCCCCTTCCGCCACGTCCTCACCACACCGTTCGGAAACTACTCCTTCATCTGTGCTGACGCCACGCTCACGCCAGGACCCAAGCGGCCAATCAATTTCTTTGGGATCCTTGACCAGGTGAGCAGACTGTGCCCCGGGTGCGGGAGGTGTGGGTCAGTGAAGCGTGAACCAGGCCAGGAAGTCCTGGAGCAGGAGTGGACAACCTGTGCTTCCGGAACCGCGTGCGGCTCTTTATCCGGGTTTGCTTCATGACCGTTGTTTATTAAGGACCCCACCATCTTGTATGCGTCATCACGTTGCATTGCAGCTCTTGAAATATTGAGGTTTTTTTATCGAATTTGAAAAAAAAGGCTCTTGATATTTTGGTTGGCAACCCCTGTCCTAGACCAGATGAGGGAAGTGTGTATAAGGTGAGGAAAGGATGGATTGCATAAGCCAAGCATAGACCATGTGAGAGGCGTGGTCTAGCCAAGCAGACCATCATTATCTTTTATAATTTGTTTTTAATAGCGCCCTTCACGCTGGGACATCCCAGGGTGTCTCATACGATTCAAAGGGCCCTGCTAGTGGCAGCTGTCTCTGCGCAGCACAAGGTGACTTCAGAATTTGGCCCACAAGTGGGCATGAGTGTGCCAGTAGGGGGGCGATAGTTACTGTCGTTCCAATCGTCATCCCCGGATAAGAAAGTCTCAGAACGGGTAAAGAACGCAAAGGCACGGTGAGGAACGTGAAACCAGACTGAGGGAGGTGTAGATCAGGTAAGGGAGAGCATAAACTGTTGGAGAGGAGTTGTAACCAGGTGAATGAACTGCACACCATGTGAGGAAGCTTTCGACCAGTTTTGTGAACCGTGTAATTCGGTGAGTTTGCCTCAACCCCAGTAATCGGAGCCTTGAGCCACATGTGATGCCTTAGAATGGGCAGAAAGAGTCCTATTCTACTTATGGACCCTGTAACATAAACCACTAAGTTAAGGAGCCTTGGGTTAGTTGAGACAGCTTTAGAGCAGGTGAGATAGAGATACTGTAATTTATTGTAATTATTTTGTATGGCCAATGAAGAGCAACTTTGAGAGATTCCTTTTCTAAGCGGTTAAGCCATTTCATTTCTTTGAGAATCCGTGAATTTCAGATACGCCTGCCCACCGCCTTCCAATTTATATTTGGGGCAGTGCGAAGTTACACGCACCGTGCTTCAGTGTCTGTAACCGCAGTTGCACACAGACGAGATTATTTTATTTTCCCCTTGTACATTGGGTATCCGCGTCTTCTGTGCTTTGTGCCGATCCGGTTAACCGCCATCCATTGTTTTGTTGTTTTGTGAAAAAAGCCGGGCAAGCCGGTTGGGGGGTCGCTGGCTGTTCAGGTGATTGTTGGGCGCGTTGCTTGAAGCCCACTGCTCGGTCCACGCCGTTTCGATGCTGACATTCGCATCATGGAGTTTGTGCAACGTGTTTCCACAATGGCCCAGTTCTGGAACTCAGCCGTGGATGTGGAATAATAATAATAGCAATAATAATAATAATAAACACAATTTTTAGTGCACATATTTCACGAATCAGACGCAATTGCACGATCGAGAACTTGGAGGCACAAAACCAGAGCTCAGACCCCCCATATGCCACCTGGCAGGTGTGAGCCTTGTGCTGCTGCTTGAAGGTGGATGATTCTTGGATGCTGCTGCATATATGCAGTGGGAGAGAGAGAGAGAGGTACAGAGGATGAGTGCATCTACGTATGTATGTTGAACTTCTTTCACACCGTACGTAGCCAACCGTGCTAATCTGAGGTGTGGGGGAAGGACAACAAACTAAACACAAAAAGCAGTTTTTAAGAAATTAGTTTTCAATCTATATTTAAAAGTGCACAGCTCCAGTGGCTTCCTAATATCAGAAGGAAGAGCGTTCCAGATGGTCACAGAAGCGCTGTTGTATCTATACCCCCTTTTTTTTATTAAGAATTATTCTACCAACATATATAATTAATTTTTTAATAGACACGGGGCAACTTGGGAGCAAACAGAGACGCGCGGAAAACCCGTTTCCCCACTTCCACAGATGCGCGCATTAAGCTCGCTTCAAAGGCCAGAAGGCAGGAAAAAGATAGCAATAAAATGTCATAAAAACTCCCCTAATTTCACACAAGGGGAAAAAGGGAGGGGGGAATTGCAAGCGGGGGTTAGGATAACACCTATTCCTTCAAAGGTCCTTTTACAATACAAAACCAGGCCACGAAATATAAATAATAATATTCTTAACAAAGAAAATAACATTGACAACAAGAAGCACAGACGGGTTTTGAATCCTCATGTATTAATTCCATGCGGACATTATGTACCCTTAATAATTTCTACGCGGCCAGACCGAAGCATCAAAGAATACTTATGGCAGTCAGGATCGCTCCTAAAAAAAACATAAAAACAAATTCCCTAGCCCGGGATATCAGATTAAATAATAACAAAAAGTCAAATAATAAGTACGAGATTAAAGTGGATCTCCTAGGAGAGTTAAGGGCGGAGAAGTCTATCATAATTAACCAACACGCAACACTCCATGGGAAGCGAGCAGCTCACAGCCGTCTTTGTCTTCCCGAGAGGATCTCCACGGAGCACACACACAAAGCCCGGAAATGACCCTCATAAAGGTCGGGGCAACGGCTCAGAAAGGAAATTAACACATGCCTCCAAAGATAAATAAATAAACACACGCGCAGGGTGCTCCAATGACGGAGCACAGCCGTCTTTGTCTCCCCGCAGCACGGACAGCAAGATTTTCGCACGCGAGCAGGTGGCATTTCCCATGGGGAGATCAAATCACGATGAAATACCGTGAACACGGCTACGACATGCATGGAGTCACTTACAATCAAATCACAATGATACTAAGCAGCAAATGAGTCATTTCAACTTCCAAACCAAAATCAACTTAAGCTGTGTGAGACAAAGGATATAACGCCCAGAGCGAGGGAGGGGATCATTAAGCTCGCTTAACGCGTAGGTTTTCGCGACAAATATTATTCATAATCAAAAACGTGGATTATGATTTTTATAACCTCGGTACGAACGCAAATCGTCGGTCGGGTTTAATGAATGACTCGGGTGGCGCCGTTCGCGAGGAAACCCCACCCCTCCTTCCAGAATGATTACACAGCTGGTCTTTAAAGCTCCCATAAACACACACGCGACATACGGACGGACACGCACACGACACACACGGACGAAACGCACACGAACAAAGGAAAAGTTATATGACCCGGCCTTTGAACAACTCGGGAAAACTGAGTGGATTTTCCCGATATAAGCCGAGGAAAAATCCATTCAACTCAGATCTCCAGGGCTTCGGCCCCACCACAGATCTCCACGGGGCTTCGGCCTCCATCTCATCTCGTCTCCGGGGCCACGGCCCCCACCAGAGATCTCCAGGGCTACGGCCCCATCTCATATCAACGCCGACAACGAGGAAGCTCTTCCGTCATCCAAAATTACGATGTTCGCGGGGTAGCGACGTGCATCGACAAGCTGAGGTCTGCACCACTTAAGAAGAATCGCTACCCTGAGTCGCCGAGCTGCGAGTGAAGCTGACGGAGATTCCAGCTATCACTCTCGAGCAAACAAAGACACCCAACGTCCACCCAACAACGAACGAAGCATCGTTCATCGCCAGAGTGACAACGAGCGAACAACCTGTAGGAAGGACGGAGATCGCCAAGCGTCGACCAAGCGAGCATCGCAAAGGACGAGCAGCAGCGGATGAGCAACAAGATCCATCGTTCATCGCCAGAGCGCTCCAAGCCAGTGAGCGCGCAGAGCCGTATTGTCCAGAGCTCGAGCCAACACCGCCTGAAGGGCGTGTTTCCTGTTGAAGTTGGCAGCGATCAAGGAGAGAGCGACGACGATTTCATCGCACACCGCCGAAGGCGAGCATTGTGCCGACTCAACAATCGTCCAGCAGTGGAGAAAGAGAGTCAAAGCCTTCCGAACGAGCGCCGCCAAGCGCCGCCGCTCACCTCGCAGCGGAGAAAGTCTCGGCTGCAACCCGCACGGACAGAGGAATCTCCGGATCGGTCGTATCACTTCCCCCACTCACAGACTCAAGGAAGCACATAGTGAATATCGTGTCAAACCTGTTTCTTTGCCATAGAGTCTCGCCGAAGAATTAATTAAAACGGAGCCAGATTCGCTCTCCCACCAACACACACGCCCTCACCCACCATTGTCTCAAACATTCCGTTAACAGATATAATCTTGCCAACGAATCGATTGACGTATGCTTCGCCTTCGGGGTACAATAAGTGCTTTTATTGCCTTCATATGAATATTGTCGCATGCCTGTTTTAAAACTCGGCCAGTCGCCGATTGTGCTCGATACATGGGGGAACTAATGAGATGTCTGGTGGAAAGTAGAGGTTACGGTTGTTAGAAGAGTTTTAGCCCTTCAGTTCGTTAATTGCATAATCTCGCCAATGGATAAGAGTTTTAGTCATTCATTTTCGTTAATTGCATAATCTCATTTCGTTGATTGCATAATGGCTCATGAATTTATTGACGTATGCTTTTGCCTTTGCATATTAGAGTGTCATGTGTTTGTTTAGAATTAAAATTGCTTAACACCAACTGTTCGAGTGCTTCTTTCCAAGTCCATGCAAAACTGTCTTATTCCTAAGAACTGTAGCCTGCGATGAGATATGAAATTGGAGACCTAACAGAACATAAACACTAAGATAATCAGTAAATGTTTAATCAATGATAATCGTGTTATCCTGATTGATACAACTCTGGATAAACGAAACTAAGCTTAATTATCATAACTGCACACATTAACATAATCGCAAGCATTCGCATAAATTACTACGATTATCTCTGTAATTATCATAATTTATGCATATAAATACATACATTAACATAATTTATGCGACTTGCGCATTTTTCGGGAAATTATTAATGTTTATTATTTTTATCAAAATTTCATAATCCAACATATACAACAGCGCATCCGAAAGTGCGCGATGCGGTGATCATCTTTGTTTAATTGCTAGCCAAAAGCCACTGCGAGGATGACCGGAGTTTGCGTGGTGATGGTTTATGTTCCTTGACGAGATCGGCAAGGTATTGTGGTTCATTTGTGGCAAGCACTTTGTAATGAGTGCGACCTTATAATGGCTTCGTTCAGCAACCGGAAATCAATGCAGCTCAGAGTGCACTGGACAGTCGGATCTTGCAGTGCCCATCATGACATGTGGCGAAGAATTTTGTACACGCTGCAGAGAAACGCCGCTCAGCCTGGTTCTGGATCCGATGAGCAGATTGTTCGACGTGCTTTGTAGGACTGCGGTGGTTGGCTGTGGTCAATGGAGTGAGCAGGGTGGAAGCGTTATGGCGAGAGAGCCTGAAAAAAGCGTTCTGGCACTGCGTAGCAATTTTGTACCACATTCTATATTTGATGAAGGATCCAGTGAAACATTTTTTTTCGCGAAGCCACGGAAGTTTGTGTGGTCACGCCTAATGCCCAGGACATCACGAGATCCGTTGCTTTGGGAGGTCGCTGAAGTTTGTTGGGTTTTTATCTGATACTTTTTTATACGTAGGCTTTCGCGACCAATACCAATCATCATAAATGTTGCTTTTTGGGTTAGATTGCGTAAATATAAATGTGCCGGTTTTTTCTGATGTCCGAGCAAGGATTGCATTTCTATAATCGAGGGGAGTGCCGAAAATGCTGCAAGCCAACAGTGTTTGCTTTGGCCACAGTCAACATTGGCGCGAACGTGCCATATGGCCCGGAGACGGTGACTTCCGCTCATTTGTTGTGCTGAGGATGTGGCCTGTCCAGTGAGATTGTAGAGTCCACGTTGATGCTGAGCATATTCAAATGATTCGAGAGGCTGATGGTGATGCCAGCGACGCGTAGATGTCGAGGGAGCGACGCCGATGTTGGCTTGGGCAGATCGCCGTTCATTTGCAGATTTTGTGTCAGCTTCCCTGTCGGCGCAGTTCATGGAGCCTTAGAGCAGCACTGCGGCAAATATCTGGCGGCGGTGCCACAATTGACGTTAGAATAAGCCAAGCTAGTGACTTAGATGTTAAATCTCCCGTGATAGACGGCATGGAGATGTTCGGTTTGGACATCAATGAGAGGCGACAGTGGGTGTCTTTTTTTGCTCAAATTAGAGCGCGCACTTCTCTGCGGTCATCTACACCAGGGCAGTGGCCCCGACATTCGAAGCGCTGAGATGTCTGGCACCACCCCCCCGGTTCGTGCCGCGATAACTTTTGAACGAGGTTCATCCGCGCCTTGCTTTTGGCAGCGGCATTTGTTAGGTGTTGGTTGAAAATTAGCATGTAGTTAGGGGGTCACGACAAAGGAAGGTCGTCCTCAGGGTTACATTGCACCTTTTCTAAACTGAACTATGCATGTTTTTTTATATTACCAGGTAAGGCCCCACTGAGCTATCTATGTAGATCTTTTTCATAAACGACGTGGCTATCAAAAATGATAGCTCAATGAAGTCGCTTATCATCATGTGGAAATTGATAGCAGCCATATACTCTAAATACGTGACGTGGATTCTAAATGTAGAGGGGAAAATCAGGGGATCCGGAGAAAAATCCATTAGACCACGGGGAGAGAGAACACGCAAACTCAAAATATACAGCAGGCGTCAGTGGTGGGATCGGACTCACGACCTTCTGTATGCCAGGTGAGGTAGTTAACATCTCGCCAGGAATTACGTTCAAGTGTGGCTTCGGTCGCAGCCACCACTTTCGGAAACACCCCACCATGACGTTGAGGCTGGATCAAAGAAAGCTGTCTCTGGTGTGGACCAATCAGTTTCAAGGAGAATGCATATATTATCAGAGTATGTTTTTTGTTTTCATTCTGACCACAATTAGTGTGTTTAATGCAGACATGATTCCTTGTAAAAGGTTTCAGTTTGGTGTTTTATTAGTGTTTTTATATTATTAGTGTTCTCTATTAGCTCTCTTCACTTACTACAGTGACTTTGGCTGTAACGGTTCCCCCTGAAGACGGAAGCTTGTGTTGCCTCCGAAACGTCGTGATTTAATTTAGTTGTTTTCATTTATTTTATTTATTTTTTACGTACGTGACTTTACCGAAAAAACCAAAGAGTATGAATCATTGCAGTCACGAAAGCTTAAAATCTATCTTAACACCTGTTTTATTGCCAGAAAAAAAGGGGAAACCCGATTCTCATGTTGAGGCTGGAGTTGAGAGAGTGGCTTCCACCATGCAGAGTCTGCGCGCACTAAACTTGTGGGACGACGTCTGTGGCGCATCGCTCGTGCCTACGTCGAATAGCATCTGGGAGCACAGACCCCAGGGGAAGCCCACTCTCCAGGGTGCGAGGCACACTGCTGTGCTCGTCCAGGTCAGCCCCAGGTCAACTCGCATCCTGCGGTCGCCACAGCGTTGGACGCATGGCAGGGGGTTGCTTCAACATGAGGCCTTACTTCCAAGCCACGTCGTAAGCCATAGACAAATCGATGAACGTGGCACCGGTCTTGACTTTTCTTTCGAATCCGGCTTCAATGTTCGTCGTAAAGGCCAGAACTTGATCGCATTTCTTACAATATAGTTTTGTCACCCATGACCAAAGCTTTCTTTCACACACTTGTGCAAATTACACGATATCTTTATCGTTGTTTTTAAAGGAGTCTCCTTGCTTCGTTGTGAAATGAATGGGTGGCTGCACCTCACGTATTCTCTGTGAATCAACTGATTTATTTTGTGTTTTTTCTCGTCTCTCCTGTAAATGCTTGCCTGAACATCTTCAGGCCAAGGTGGAGGAGCTATCTCGACTGGAGGAGGAGAGCCAAAGCAGCAACCACACCTTTTGGTTTGGGCACTACACCACCTCCACCATCGTCTCCCCACACCCGGGCATCCGCCAGCTCATGAGGTGGCGTCTCCAACTGCATGCTCACATTTTCTCTATGTTTATTCAATCGTTTTTTAACCTTAATATTCTGAAACCTGACAGAGATAAAATATCTATGGGACCTTTTTGCCAGTTTCCAAAATTATGAAAAATAAGAATATAACTGCTCGACCCGAGCTATGAGTGTTCTGATACTTGCATTGTCTTTGTACTGTTCGCCTTCAGGCATTCTCTGGTCTAACACTGGTGAGAAAAGGCCATAAAGAAGGCTGTCACTGGTGTAGGCCAATCAGTTTCAAAGACAATGCATATCTTATCAGAGTATGTTTGTTCGTATGTTTTGCCACAAGTATGTGTGGTGCTTGAGCATCTTAACATCTGTTTTATTACTACTCTTTGGGTCTTTCTGTAAAGTCACGTAGATAGAAAAATAATGAAATAAAATAAAATCACGACGTTTTGATCGCAACACAAGCAATCGTCTTCAGGTGAAAAATACAACAGGTGGACTGCTGAGGCAGGAAGAAATATAGCGAGAGAGCTACTGCAGCCAAAGCTTATATAGGTTTGAGATGGGTACAAACCAAGGGTAAATGGGCAGGGCTAGAGATGGAATTTGCAAGTAAATGTAAGATTGCAGAGCTAGGTATACCCCGGCTATTGTGTTGCTAGAGATTAGCATGTCAATCTGTTAATGTAACCCCACTGCTATGGTGCTGAAGAAGCCATTGTATTGCTCGAGATTAGAGATTAGCGTGTCAATATGAGACGGTTCCCGCAGCAGCGGCTGTGTTAATGAGAGACATTCAGGCTATTAAACATCGAGCGCCACCGCCGCGTCGAGGAAAAGGGAGCAGCAGCTATGTTAGTGAGACATTTAGCCTGTTAATGTAAAGACATTTAACAAGGTAATGTAACTCAGAGAGTCGGAAATAACTACTAACATAGACAGGTAGGATGGAAGCATCACAGCCAGTTATAACTTTACCTGGTTAATAACGTCCTTCCAATGATGCTCAGTTTGTACCCATCTCGGTTGAAATTGTGTCTGTGTTTTTATCTGGATGGCTTCATGAAAAAATCTTTGTTGATAGCCAGTGGGTTTGCATAGTCCCTTCATCTTGGAGAAATCCATTTCATGCGTGCCCACAGCGTTAAAACAATGATCAGCCATGGCAGAGGTGTTGGTCCTACCGTGTTTCAGATCTGTCTTGTGTTCGCGAACACGGTCTGAGACATGTCGCTTAGTTTCCCCAATGTAACTACTGCCGCAGGCACAGCTTAGTTCAGAGACACCGGGGTATTGCATGTCAGGGATCACATCCTTCACAGATGGGATCAGATCATGAATTGTATGTACTGTGTTGACTCGGACCTGGATCTTGTGTTTGCTCATGATTTTTGGATTATTTTTGGTGACCCCTGCTATGTATGGCAAGGTGATGGTTTTGATTGAGTCCTCAGGTAGTTCTCTCCCAACGGTTGGGGTGACAGCTTTACGGATTGTGCAATCCGAATATCCATTCATCTTGAAGGCTTGGTGTACGTGCTCCAGTTCACTGGCTAGGTGGTGATGGTCGGAAATGCAACGAGCCCTATGGTGTAGAGTTTTGATGAGGGAATTCTTCTGGGCTGGATGGTGGTGCTAGTCAGGTTTTAGATAGGCATCCGTGTGGGTGGCTTTCCTGTAGACAGTGTCCCAATGAGCCATCTGGTCCTTTTTCGATTAAAACATCCAAGAATGGTAACTTTCCATCCTTTTCCACCTCCATGGTGAATTTGATGGCTGGGTGTATGGAATAAATGTGGTTGGAGAATTGGTTCAGAGCTGGAAGGCCATGTGGCCAGATAATGAACGTGTCATCTACGTATCTCTTCCACAAGGAATGACGTAGGATGGATGTCTGGATGGCATCTGTCTCAAATTTTTCCATGAAAACATTGGCTATCACTGGAGATAAGGGAGAACCAATTGGGGTACCTTCAACTTGTTTGTAGAATGTACCATTCCAGGTGAAGTAAGTGTTGGTGAGGCAGTGTCTCACCAGGGCCGATATATCAGCATTCAGTCCTTGTTGGACCAAATCTTCAATGATTGCAATGGTGTCAGGCACAGGGACTTTGGTAAACAAAGAAACTAAATCGAAGCTGACAAGCAAATCACCTGGTGATAGTGAGATGTCTTTAATTAGAGATACCAATTTTCGATTTAAAGCTTTCGTGACATCAGGGATTCATCTTCTTGGTTCTTTCGGTAAAGTCACGTAGAAGGGAAGTAATAAAATAATAAAAATAAAACATAATAAAATAATTCTCACGACGTTTCGGCCACAACACAAGCAGCCGTCCTCAGGTGAAGACCAGTTCTGTCGAGGCGACAGCATCTAAAAAAAAAAAACTTTAGACGCTGTCACCTCGACAGAACTGGTTTTCACCTGAGGACGGCTGCTTTTGTTGTGGCCGAAACGTCGTAATAATTATTTTGCTATGTTTTATTTTTATTATTTTATTACTTCCCTTCTACGTGACTTTACCGAAAGAACCAAGAAGATAGAGATACCAAGTGAGCTGAATTAAGTACAGCTGAGGTAGTCTTGCAAGTGAATGGCAGCAAGGTCTCAGACAGAAATCGGGCCAGTTTGTAGGTGGGTGAGTCAATGGTGGAGACTATAGGACAGAGTGGTGTACCTTCTTTATGGATTTTAGTTTTTTTTCATAAAATCTGGGTTGTCTAGCAGCAGAGGGTTTTAAAGAGAGCCGCTTGGTTGGTTCGATTAAAGATGTCGAATCAGTGATGATATTGTTGGTTTTCGTAACCAGGCGGTTGGTAGGATCTCTCTTGATTTTGGTATAGTTTCCACCATTAAGTAGGTTCTGAATGTTGTTACTGTATGTGGTTTTATCCATGATGACAGTGGCATTGCCCTTGTCAGCTGAGAGGATGACTATGTCATCTCTCTTTTTCAGTTGAGCAAGCTCAACGCGCTCATCCTTGCTGATGTTGCTAATGGGTTCTTAGCGTTCTTTAGGATTGCAGCAATTTCCGATCTCGCCACTTCTGCAAGAATGTGTCCCAAACCTTTAAGGGCTGCATTGACCTGAGCAATGATATCATCAACTGTTTTATTACTGTATATAAAATATGTACACATTCCGAGAGGCGGGGAAGAAAAAGGAAAGGAGAATGCATGGAAAGAGGGGAATTAACAACAACACAACAACAAATGTACACGATACTGGCTAACCCGCTTACCCCATGGCACAGCCCACCCATTGAAGAATGTGATGCACGCACAGTACAATAAAAGGCCAGGTTCAGCCAATGACCTTGACATGTGAGTGTGACAGTTGAATGACGGTGGTGTGTGCGAGTCATGTAAAACGGCCAGTCTTCGAACGAGTTCGGACCCCCAGGCGAGGTGGGCCTGAGCTCCCTGGGAGGCTCGGGGAGGACTTGCACACGGGCCGACGCCTGCGGTCCTTCCATAGGAGACGACGGCGCCGGCAGAGAATGGCTGGTCAACGGTGGCTCCGCACCATGCAGAGCGGCCGGGGCAGGGGCATCCGGCGACGTCGAGGGCCTCACGCACTCCGGTCCTGTGGGCGGGACCGCAGAACCACCCTGAGTAACCACCTCAGCGGGCGCACCCCAGCTCGCCCGGCACACCCGACACTCGGCCCTCGTGGTTAGGAGATGAGGGGATGTGACAGGGAGCAACAAAAGGCTTAAGGCGGGACGGATGCACGAACCAATTACGGCGACCGAAGCGGATTTTAACACATTGTGGCCGGTTGGCCTGAATCACCTCAACCGGCCCACGTCAGGGTTTGTACAGCTTGGGGGATGTACCCACGGGCACCTAAGGGCAGTGCAGCCATGCCCTGTCCCCCCGAGCCCACTGTTTACCCGATACCCGAAGCCCCCTTAGCCGCTCGTTGGCCGACTGCCGCAAGGCGGAATTTTCCTTGGAAGCCTCGCGTGCCTCCGCGACCCGTTGAAGGGTAAATCGCATGGAGCCCGAAATGGTGACTTTCGGCTTCCTTGGCGCCGTGTTCAGCTGGACGTCAATGGGGGGGCTATGTTCCCTACCATACATTAAAAAGAATGGTGAGTAACCGGTGGAAGCGTGAGGGGCCATGCGATAGGCCGCAAGCACCCCTGGAACGTGCAGGTCCCAGTCACCCTGGGACCTGCTGACTCAGCATGGAGGTCAGAGTCCTGTTGAGTCGCTCTACCATCCCTTCCATCTGGAGATGGTAGGGCGACGTGCGAACCTTCTTCGTGCCCAAAAGGTCGCACACCTCTCGCAACAGTTTGGATGAGAAATTTTTCCCTTGGTCAGTAAGGAGGCGTTCTGGGGCCCCCTTTTCCAGCACGTATCCATGGAGGAATGCGCTGGCGATGGCCGCAGCCGATTGGTTGGGGAGCGACCAAGCTACCGGCCAGCGGGAGAAATACTCCACGCCCGAGGACATCGAGCGTGACAAGCTCGTTAATGCGCGACACTCGAATAGATTGCAAGGGCGGACAGCACTTAGTAGCTGGCGGTTTTCGGCGAGCACATTGCACATAGCCTTTAAGTATATTCTTCATATCCGCAGCCATTTCGGGCCAAAAAGAATTGAGTTGAAGGGTAGCCAGGGTCTTCTGTACACCGAGATGCATAAGTCGCTCATGTACAGCCACAATCAATCTACCCCTGAGGGTCGTAGGCACCACAAGACTGTAGCGATGCAAGCCGCCGTCTCAAAACATTAAAAGGCCGTCCTTTAGAATGACAAGGGCCACCCTGCGCCGGCCCAACACGTTCCCCTCATCACCGACGCGGTGCCGCAGCTTCAAGAGGTGTCCTCCGCCTGGAGGCGCCCCCATTCATCGTAGCTCAAACTGAGGGTGGCATCGTGCGCAACTAGAACCCCGGGGCCATCAGGGGTGGAAGCCCCTCGCGACGCTACAACCACAGGGGATACCGCTGCGGTGGCCAATTTGCAGCGGCCCAAACCAGAGAGGCACGCGCAGTCCCCAGGCGGAAGGAGCCGTGAAAGGGCGTCTGCAATAGTGTGCCACACACCCTTACGGTAGGAAACCTGAAAGGAGTAATCTTGCAGAATTTCCAGCCAGCGGGAGAGCTGGCCGGACGGTTGCTCGACGCGTAAAGCGCATTGGAGAGCGGCGTCGTCGGAACGCACCTCGAACCCCACTTCCGACACCAAATGTAATGGGTTCGATTGAGGTGCACACTCAACTTGGAGGCAACACTATTTATTAACGCATAACAACCAACTGGAATATTATACACAGAGTGGTGACCACCGTTCCTAATCTCACTAACACTCTGGGAATACTACAGAGCGTGACCAGGGCAGGTGATGGGCTGCCTGGTCATGGACGAAGGTCGGAGACTCCCAAGACCGTTGATGGTATCTTTATCCCGGGGTTAAACAGCCCCGCTCTCTTATAACCGCTGCGGCATGGCCGGCACCGCCCCAGGCCACGCCCCCCTTCTCGATCCTTCGAGAAGGTCCGGGCCCCCAACCACTTGACCCCAAAGCTCCCCCCTAGGGTCCCTAGCCGCCCTTTATCAGGTCACGTGTCCTGTTGGGTTCACGCAGAGTGTCACGGCCTGACACGACCCCCATGACACCCGCCTACAGCACCCATACTGAGCCAACACAGTAGTGACGTCATATGTCCCTACGCTCGTACAGTCCCGACACAGTAGTGACGTCGTATGTCAATACACTAGTAATCTATTCCTACAGAAAAATACTCTGTATTTAAGCTGGAAGGTTGCACGTAGAAGAAGACTCTGATGATGCAGGCAGTGGTGAGAAGGAAACTGGGCACATATGTGGGGTGGACAACAAGAGGACAATTAAAAGTGTGTTGTTCGGAAAAATGGAAGGAAACGGAAACAGAGGAAGACCTCACAGAGAATGGCTTAATGACTACAAGGGATTGGTGCCAGACCGATATGGCACGACTTGAGCATATTGGCATGAGACAGAGGAAAGTGGAAACAAATGACGACATGTGCAGTGGACACCTACGTGCTATCTGCCCATGGATCGTGATGATGATTTTGAATCTTTGGATGTAAGGGTTATTGCCATTCTTCTCATCAAATTATTTATCTAATCTAATCTGACCACTCTCTCAGTTCTCCCAGACCAGGGGTCGGCAACCAAAATAACAAGAAGGGCCATTTTTGTTCGAATTCGGAAAAAAAACTCAATATTTCAAGAGCCGCAATGCGTGTGATGAATACGAGATGGTGATGGTCCTTAATAAATAACAGCATGAAGAAGTCCTTAAAGAGCCGCATGCGGCCTCGGAGCGCATGCTGCCTATCCCCTGTCCTAGACCTTTATGATGCTTTGGGATCCTGGGATGAAATGCGCCTTACAAATGTAAATTATTATTTTAAAACCACAGGCCGGTGGTTCCCGGCCTGTGGGGCTACGTTTCTCAATTCGCCTGTCATGGTGAGGGTCAAGGTGGCAGCATGTTGAGTCGGGTGGTCTCGACCTCCGTCTCCCTGGCGACAGACTCTTACTGTCCCTGGGGAATTCCCAGGCGTTCCCAGACCAGCCGAGCGCCAGCGTGTCCTGGACTGGCCCCGGGGTCTTCACCCAGTGTGACATGCCCAGGAGAGTTCCAGAGGAAGTCTACCGGGGGGCATCCTTACCAGGTGCCCGAACCACCTCAACCGTGGGGGGGGGGGGTGCGCGTGACAAACCCCGTCACGGCGGCGGTCACGTGGAATTATAAAGCAGCAGCGCTTGCTCTGCGTGTGCATGCACGAGCAATTCTACAGCCGTATACTAATCTTCTGGAGATCTGTGAAAAAGAGCTTTATATCTCATCGGATTCCTCCAGTATAAATAAATATTCTGATTCTGATCTGTTGCATGGAATTCAGTGAACCCGAGCACTAGTCCTCCTGGGTTATCCGCGTGCTCTTCTAGGGCATGTTTTTCTCTCTCATTTAAACAGATTCGTTTAACTTTTGTTACACGTATTCTATTAACTCACTCTGTTGTTGTATCCTCAAGTCTTATAACTCAATTTTAACCCACTTCCCAATGTGGTATCGACTGCAAACTTGGTATACTTATGTCATACTGATGACAATACCATATTCTATCATTAAAAATATATATATTTAAACATTATTTTTAATATGTAATGTTTCGGCTTGGGTCTAATTGTCCACGCTCAACTGACGTTGGCTGTAAATCACCACGGTCCCTTACGTTATGGCAAGCTTCGGGGCCACTTCCTGGAGTCATGGAGTACTTCCATTACTAGAACGGTACATTTCTTTAAAGCATGTTTTAAAAAAAAGTTTTTAAAAATATTACTGTGAATATGCAAAAAAGATGATAAATGTATTCCTTCAAGCCCGGCAGAAAATCTCTTCAGTTTTTTTTCTCACGGTTTAACTTAACTTGATTCATCTTTGTCGTGGTCAAATCTTGTAATCAAAATGTAGTCTACTTCCTGTTGTCCAATCAATTCCAAATTTTGCACACGTACACATATCCGGTGACAATGCGTGCCTGTATCAAAATCGGCATCAATAAATCAATTATTTGGCTCCTTTAAAGCAATTAACATTTTGTA
Source organism: Lampetra fluviatilis (assembly GCF_964198595.1). Lineage (NCBI taxonomy): Eukaryota > Metazoa > Chordata > Hyperoartia > Petromyzontiformes > Petromyzontidae > Lampetra > Lampetra fluviatilis. Next base: position 13,300,894 of record NC_136292.1, on the reverse strand, counting down.
TGGGCGCCTTATTATTTATATATATTTGTGTAGGTCAAAAACGCCGCGGTCCCTAAACTCTCGAATCGCCTCGCCCAAGAAGCAGGCGCCACGTGTCTCAGGCGCGCCTGCTCCGTGTGAACGAGTTACGGGCACCCTCACTCCACAAAAAAGTTGTACATTGAAGATTCATTTATAAAATAACTAATTTATTAAAGTAAGCGTTGATGTGGGAGCAGGCGCTGCATCACTGACGACATTCTCGACCGTGAGTTAAACGAAGTTGTGAATAAAACCGTTGTTAAAAAAAAAAAACTTTTTTAAGGAGTTTATTAAGAGTTAAACTGACTCAGCCTCGCCACTCCGCTTCGTGGCGATGGGAAGTGACCCGGCTTTATCTGCACAGTGGTGATTTCTTGAAGTGTTATTGAAGAGTACATATTAAATTGTCAATATTTAGCTAAGTGTTATTACATGGTAAATAAAATGTGTTCAATATTAATTATACAGCAGTAATTAAAATACAGTGCATATTCTATTATGTAATTGAATAATAACTACTCATACCAAGGACAGCCACACCAAGTCCGAAGAATCTTGTGAATAGGGTCCTGCTACATCAGAACGTTTGACCAACACCAATGAGATTGTAACATTCTAGCAATGGGAGGAAACCAGAAGGAATCCCATGCTGAATAGAGGGAGAATATAAACTCCACCGAGGTGTCCGAATCAGGAGTTGAACCCAGGTGCCTCTTACTGTCAGGCACAAGTATGACCACTGTGCTACCCTGTTGCCACACGAATATAAAAATGTATGCTGGTAGGAGGTACACGGCAAGCAACATGTTGGGAACCAATGCCGTAGACCATTCCGTGCCCCTTTAGTGTCGCCATAATTACGCCACGGTGCCGAGATGTTAACTACCTCGCCTGGTATAAAGAAGAAAACTAGATTCGAAGTTTTCGTGACTGCAGGAATTACTCTTTGGTTCTTTCGGTAGTCATTTAGAAAATCAAATCAAATAATAATAGAATATGACGTTTCGGTTGCAACACAAGCAACCATCATCAGGTAAGACTGAATGATAAAACACAGAACAGCATAGGCAGACACACATGCAGAGAGAGACACACACAAAGACACACTGAGCGAGACACACACCAAGACAAACAGAAGGACAATGAATCTGTGCTGAGGCCTGGTATAAAGGAAGTCGTGGGTTTGATCCCGACCCTGACAGCTGCTGTATATTTGGAGTTTGCGTCTCCCTGTGGTCGCGTAGATTTTTATCCGGGTCCTCCGGATTTTCACTCCACATTTCCCACATTTAGAAACATGCATTAAGAGTAATTGGCTGGAATACATTTCCACATGATAAGCCACTTCAAATGTGGCCAGGTCGCTTCTGAAAAAGAGCTCAGTGGGCCTTACCTGATAAAATTAAAAATTGTCTAGTTTATAGGTTATTCCGTAGGAGTCTCCGGCACACTTCTCTCAGGGATTTGCTCGTCACCTCTAGAATCGCTCCTTCGATTCTGTACGGGGCCCATGTCTCCCTCTGTTGCGCATGCAGCCGAGCCTCTGCGTACCTGTGCGGGCACCTGCACACACTGGGAGGACTGGCACCCGTGATGCACACGCGGCACAGCACCGGCATGCTGGAGCTGGAGCTGGGAGACTGGATGCACAACCGCAGGTACCAGCACCGCTACCAAACTGCGGGTCACCCCACTTCCCTTTCTGGTTCTTCCACTTTGGAATTCCCTCCTCCCAGCATCTTACAAACACCTTGCTCAATTCAAGAAACGTGTCAGCCTATCTATTATAACTTTGATGTTTTGGGCCTTTGGACCTGTGCTCAGCACCTATGTTTCAAAATAAATTAATTCAGATCTATGCAGCCAGTTGTAGAAACGTAGATTCATGCTTGTAGCTTCACTGCATTGAGGTCCCGAGCAGGATACCTCCAATTAGTGCCACGGTTGGCTACGTATGGTGCAAGATAAGTTCAACATACGTACACACGTACGTTAATCACACTTGAACCCCCGGAGCAAAGATGCGACTGGCAGATTGTGGTGGAATCCCCCCCTCCCCCTACTCGCAGGTACCGCGTCATGGCCATTGATCACGACCTGCTGAGCTTTGGGGACTTTGAGTTGGACCGCTGGCCAGCGGTGCTCATCACCAACCCCAAGGCGGCGCTGTACAGCCGGGCCACGCGCGAGCCGCTCGGGCGCATGAAGAGATCCAGCCACGTCAGGTCGGCACCTGCCCTCCTCAATGGGGATCGGAATCGGCATGCTTATTTGTCCTGGAGAAATCCAATGAGCCTGTAAATCTCCTGGAAGGGGGGGGGGCGGGTTAGAAAGTTAAAACAAACAATACAACAGAACGATAGCAGTGTAAAGTATAGGAAAGACTAATCAAATCACTAAAAATGTATAAATGTAATAAAACTAAACTATTTTTATTTTATCAGAAGCGACCTGGCCACTTATCATGTGGAAATGTATTGCAGCCAAATACTCTAAATGCATGTTTCTAAATGACTCCTGATATGGGACACCTACTCTTAATACGCTACGGTAGCGGGATGTTAATTACCTCGCCTGGTTTACAGAAGGTTGTGGGTTCTATCCCGACCCTGATGCCTGTATATTTAGAGTTTGCATGTTCTCCCTGTAGGGTGCTGGTGTTCTCTCCCATGCCCGTGTCCCTGACCCGTGTCTGTCACCCTGACCCTGTCCCTTTTCCTGACCTGTGTCCCCCTGACCCTGTCCCTGGTCCCTGTCCCTCACCCGTGTCTCTGACCTGTGTCCGTGACCCGTGTCCCTGACCCGTGTCTGTGACGCGTGTCCGTGACCTGTGTCCGTGATGCGTGTTCGCCCCGCAGGGTGCTGGTGTTCTCTCCTGTGCGTGTGCTGCGCGTGTCCGTGAGTGTGGATGGCACGCCGCTGGGAAACGCAAGCCGAGCTGCAGGGGACGCCCCGCTCTACGTCCTGCCCTGGGATCCACGTCTGTACGCAAATGAAGCGCTGCACCGCATCGCCGTCTCCACCGTGGTGAGCGAGTGCACCGCATGTTCCTCCGCCTTCCTCGTGCGACCCGGGTGCTGGCGGCCGTGCCGCACGTGACTACCTGCAATCCAGCACTGCGGAGGCGGCGAGGGTCGGTGGGTTTGCACGCAGGCTCGTTAAACTCCCTCTCGGCCCGTGAGCGTCGAGGTCGCCAACTCCTAGCTTGCCAGGGTATGATGGCAGTTCAGCAAATAGATTCATTTCCATCTCTATTCCATCTATAAGGACATTGCTATGCTGGCCGGCTGATCGCCGTTTGTGTTTGTGTGCGCCCCACAGGACGCGGCTGGCCGGGAAAGCCGTGCGGAGCATGACTTCTGGCTCTCGGAGGAAGACCCTGGGTTGAGCTTCTCCGTGTGGCCGTCTGCAATCCTCCTCATGGACCTGCACACCCTGGTGCCCCTCTCTCCCTCTCTCAAACCGGCACGCCCTGGTCCCCCTCTCCCTCTCTCTCAAACCTGCACACCCTGGTCCCTCTCTCTCCCTTTCTCAGACCTGCACACCCTGGTCTTTCTCCCTCTCTTGGTCTCTTCCACTGTTTTGATTTTCAGCTTTGGCTTCCTCCACTTTTCCTCTCCTGCCGTGTCTCTCATTTCCTTTATTTCGTCTCCATCTTATCACCTCTCTGTCCATCTCGTCTTCTTTCTGCCTCTATACTCTCAAAGTCACGAATGTGGCCAGGCCATATTTCGGGTGGCAGTGGCTAGTCTCGTGAGGTTGTATCCATGGATAGCGCAAGCAACTGGGCCTGCTGGTCATTTTAGAGACGTGAACTTATGGCAGCGTGAGGACGTCGATGGGACGCATCTTGAAAATGTTCACGAGCTACTTGCACGCTATCTGGCAAAGTCCCTCCATGTTTAGTCGGAGGATCCCTCGTTTCAGGACCGATCCGGCGTGTTTGTCCAGCGCTCGAAAAGCAGCGGGCCATTACGGTGGCTCGAGTTGTTGCTCTGGAGACCGGGAAATCGATGATCGATGTTCGGTTTGCCACGTCAGTGGCATTAGTCATGATTTCTCACTTAACAGAGCGGTCCGCGTGAAAGCTGCTGCCATCTTCCACTCCATAACGTCCTCTTAAGCTGTAAACCCCCTTAAACCTGCCTCCCTCCTCCCATGACTCACTGCTCTGTCGCAAACTAACTATAAACTATAAACTCTAAACTAAACTATTTTATATTACCAGGTAAGGCACAATGAGCTATATAGCTCTTTTTCAGAAGCGACCTGGCTATCACAAATTATAGCTCAATTAATTGGCTTATGACATGGAAATTTATAGCAGCCAAATACTCTAAACACATGTCCCACTCCTATCCCGCATGCAGGCGACCTCACCGTGCTGGTTTTCCGTGCGTGTCCGCAGGGCTGTGTAGTCTTCTTGCTGTGCTCCCTGCTGCACACACTGGTGCTGGCGCTCGTGCGCTACCACGGCTTCCCTTCCCTGCTGGGTGAGTCAGTGTCGGGTTGACGTCGGCTCCATGGGACGGATACGTGACTCAAATGATATCTTTGGGCACGACTGGTACACCATGTACGTGGCATCTAAAACTACCAGCCACAGTTTTTGTTTTATCAGGCAGATAAACTAAAATCTAATTTTTATTTTACCAGGTAAGGCCCACTGAGCCATGTGGCACTTTTTCAGAAGAGATCTGGCCACAAATGATAGCTCAACGAAGTGGCTTATAATGGAGAAATGTATAGCAGCCAAATACTCTGAACGCATGTTGATTATAAATGTGGTGGGAAAAACCAGAGGAACCGGAGAATAATCCATGCAACCGCGGGGAGACATACAATGCAAATTCCAAATATAGAAGCGTCAGGGTCGGGATCCAACCCACGACCTCTTGTATACCAGGCGAGGTAGTTAACATCTCGCCACCGTGTCACCCTCGTCTCATCCAATACAAAACTCTCATCCATTACAGAACCTTTGTGTTGTTCAATGCAGAAACTTCGATTCATCCAAAACAGAGCCTTCAAACGAGATGCAGAACCCCCTGTTAACTTCCGGTTCACTTTGCAGGCCAGTGTCAACCACTCATGTTAGCTGTGTAGCTCAACACGCTAACCACTGCACCACCGCTCTTCCCAAAACCTTTTTCCACGTCTAAAAAAAACAAAAACACCATTGCCTAACTTATTCCTAAACCTTTGTCTCATCTGACAAACAATTCTTCCATTTCCAATATCGAATACTTAGCCTCATCCAAGACAGAATGGTTGATCGATCCAACATTTAACCCTCTTCACATCTAATGCCATTGCAGTATTGCTACTGATCAAACCAAGGTTAAGAAGTGACCACGGCCAAAGCCATCGATGCCACCCCACGCTTTATTGCTTTATTGCCCCCCACCCCTCGCTAGATCCATCAGCTACAGAAAAGTCACCGTGCGACCTCCAAGCTCTACTCTCAATCTTGTGTACCTCGCAGAAATCATCATGCATGACGTCGACTTGCAGAGCTGCGAGTTGACCAGAAATCTGATCGTACCGCTCAGTCAGTTAGTTACTCAAGAAGACCATTTCGTGAGCACACGACACCCTTGTCCTTGCATTGGCTACTAATCTAATATCGAATTCATTATAAAGTTCCTGCTATTGACCTACAAGGCTGTCAATGGGTTAGCCCCACATTACTTACAGGAACTGATCAACTTCTATACACCACCAATGATGAGGTCCTTGAGATATTCTGATCGCCTTCTTCTTAGTTTACCGCGGCGAAGGCTCCGTTCCTGGGGTGATGGCGCTTTTGCCAGTGCAGCTCCAAGACTATGGAACGCGTTGCCTCTGACAATAAGACAATCAAAATTATTCAGAGCTATTTAAATCTCGCCCTGAAAACTCACCTCTTTAAAATATCCGTTTCCCCATAATTTTGGTCGTTTACCACTCGCTCTGTCTTATTTCCTGCTTTCCATAAGTCAGAGTACATTGTGATCCTTGGATGAAATGCGCCTTAGAAATTTTAAATTATTATTACTCACCCCCTTATCTCTCGTTTATTGATGAGGACCCGGCTTACGAGACTGACCGTTTCGTCTCGCACACACCGTGTTCATCTGCCATACCAGAAGTGACGTTGCTCTCCCCGCTTCGGAGAAAAGGGTTGTCGTTTAAGAGCTCGTGGGGGGGGGAAGGAAAAAAAAAGACGATGGGAAGGGAGTTCCAAAGTAGCGGAGCACTCTCCGTAGAGAAGCGCTTTCTGCTTCGGAGAGCGCTCCTCTACTTTGAAATTCCCTCCCCATCCTTTTTTCTTTTTTCTCCCCCCCACCGAGCTCTTAAACGACAACCCCTTTTGTTTAATTCGTGAAACACGGCAACGTGTCGATTTACACGCGCCGAAAGTGCTGCCGTGGCTGCTGCCGGCTGCTTGATGTCTTTTTGTGCGTCGTCGTGCTGTGCGCTTTGTGCAGCGTCGTCGGGGTGGCTGGCGCGGTGCTACCACTCCTTCTGGCTGCTCTGCCGCAGCGACGGACTCTTCTACCCCCTCTTTGTGCTCTCCGTCTACACAATAATTGGTGCGTGCAGAACACGTGATGCGTGCCGATCTGTAGGGGTGCAGCTACCTACTTCAATGGGGGGGCTATGTAAGATCCCACTGTGGGCCCCCTACCTTTCTCCTGACTCACTATTACTGAAATAGCTACCGATGTTTTTCACCCCGTATACAATGTAGACAAAACTATATATATTATTTTAGTTGCACCGTGTATTGGGTTTAGATGAAGAAGTCTCACCGCAATGACAGTATTAATAAAAATATTTAAAGGTAATTAAGTTTTCGTGTCAGTTTGCAAAACAATCCTGGTGGTGTTCAGTAACAAACACCATCGGTAGCGGCTACTAGATTTTACACTGTGCGTATCTTTCAGAAATATTGTTTAACTTGTAATCATGTTTTTTTTACCATTTATGCTTAATTATTGGAATAATGTTTCTTAACATTGTATTTTTTTTGTATTTAGTGTCCCCCTTGTGGCCGACTGAGCCCCTATGCGTCACATAGCGCTGCCACATACCCGTGCCTGTCTGCCCTCAGTCCTTGGAATGGAAGAGCATCCCCACGGGTCATCCCCTTGTGTGCATCCCACTCCACGGCTTGGAATACAATGGCCACTCTCATGGCCGGGCTCTTTCGATCGCTACGGTCGAAAACATTCACAAACTCTCTCGTGTCCACCCCCCCCCCTCCAGGACCGTGGTTCGTCGGAGAAATAATCGATGGCAGCTACGGTGCTTGTTTCTCGTTCGGCATCGTCACCAGAGAGAAGTTTTTCCAGAGCGGCTTGACGTTCTACATGGGTATCTTTCAGGTGATGAGCGTCGCAGTACAGCACCGCTTGCGGTAGAAACAGGCATCCACGTTGATTGTTGGGCACTCTGCTCCGGGCCCTTGACCTCCTCAACCACGTGGCTCGCCGCGTGTGCCAACCCATGGGCGTTCGGCTTGCCGTCGTCGCCACCATCGTCGCCCATTGTGTCCATCTCGTCATTGTCCCTCTCACCCCCCCCACCCCCCCCACCCCCACCCGGGCCAGGTGCTGTTCTTCAACGTGCCGCTCACGCTCTACTCCTGCTGGGTGCTGCGCCTGCGCGTGTCCACGGGTCTCGCGTTCGGGTCGCACGCCCGCGGCGCCGCGGGACGCTGCCGCACGCTGCTGGTGCACGTGCCGGCCCTCGCCCTGCTGGCATGGCAGGCGCAGGGCGCCGCGGCGACTCTGCAGGCGTACGGCGCGCTGGCGTTCGTCCTGAGCCCCATGCGCACGTGGACGCTGGTGCTGGCCGTGGTGCTGGCGCAGCGATCGTGGACTTGGGACTGCACGATGCCGTGTTCCACCCGCAGGGACAGCTGAGGGCGCTGGAGCTGACCGCTTCCCCTTTAGTTACCCAAAACTTCGAATGAAAACAAATACACCAGGATGTTTAATAAATTACTTTATACGCAGGCAAACTGCGCCTAGCGCTCAAGGTGCGTTCCTGGAGAAGTGAGCACTACTCGAATCAGTGCTAAAAAGGGGTCATATCATTGTATATATAGGGATGCGTTCCCAACATCGTTATTTCGTATAAGCAATGTATGAGGGCTTCATTGGATTATCAGTAATCTAGATTTGAAGTTTTCGTGACTGCAGGGATCCATACTGTATGGTTATTTCGGTAAAGTCACGTAGGTATAAAATAAAATATTGTGCAATCATTGGAAGGATTTTATTATCCAGGTAAAACCATAACTGCTTTTGGCCTGCCTTCATATCCGAATCTCCAGTTTCCTAACCCTCCCACTCCCAGCCCCGCCCATTTCTCCTCCCCACCCCGGAATTTTTTGCCGTGCTTGCGTCTTACTTGTAGCCTCCACTCCCCCTACCCCACACCCCCACCCTCCCTGTCTCTCCTCCCTGGCTCCTCCCTCCCTTCTCTTGCCTATTTGGCCTCTTGTTGCAGCAGCCCCTTTTGCCCACTTCAGCAATTGTTTCTTGCTGTGGTTGTCCCACCTGATGACGGACGCTTGTGTTGCGCCCGAAACGTCGTGATTTATTTTATTTTATACCTACGTGACTTTACCGAAAGAACCAAAGAGTATGGAGTATCAGTAATCACGCTAAGAATAATACAGATGGTAAACATTTGATGAATGAAATTTATTTAATAAAATAACATCAGTAAGTATTATGTACTGTACTCGTGTGCATTCTACTGTACTTTTTATACAAGGCAGCGGTAGGAGAGTAGGTTGTAGGAGCTGTTGCTGCTGCACTCCTGATCTGCGTCAATCTCAGAGAAGAGCTCCAGGACCTCTGTGGTGGTCTTAGTGATGCCCTCAGTCTATATTTCTGTGGCGAGGTTTCTCTTAGGTGGTGCTTGAGACTCTATCCTGGTGTCGTGAGTTATCACTGGCTAAACACGCTGGCTGTCGCCTGATGAAGCTAGTTGTAATTACTGGCGAAACATCGCACGTGACTTTACCGAAAGAACCAAGAAGATGAATCCCTGCAGTCACGAAAGCTTTAAATCGAAATTTAAATCGTACTCAGATTTTAAATGTTGTGGCTTGGCTCTCCAACATACGGGTGTGTTGTACTAGTGACGAATTGGCATGTTCTGTTTACGTGACAACCCTTACTAAACTTGATTTGAAGCTTTCGTAACTGCAGGAATCCATACTCTTTAGTTCTTTCGGTAAAGTCACGTAGGTATAAATTAAAATAAATCACGACGTTTCGATCGCAACACATGCGCTTGTCCTCAGGCGGAAAAAATATAATCCAGCAGTGGAACTGCTGAACTAGCGAGAGAGCAGCTACAACAAGGTTATATATGTGGTGATGGGCAAGCAAGTGGGGTCTGAGCCGGATACTCGGACCGTACAATCTGCAAAGCTGCCTCCCGAGCCATGGAGAGACAACCTTCTGAGGATACAACCAAAACCATCACTTTGCCATACATAGCAGGGTTTACCAAAAAGATTTACAAAATCTTAAACAAACACAGGAGCCAGGTTCGTTTCAACACAGTACACAAAATCCGTGATTTAATCCCATCTGTAAAGGATGTGATTCCTGACATGTAATACCCTTGGTGTCTACAAACGGAGTTGTGGTTGTGGCAGCAGTTACATTGGGGAAACGAAACAACATGCTATCACTGAGACCTCCTTTACCAGTGGCAAAATATAGCAATAGGTTTTTACCCTTTCAACTGGTACAAAAACTGACACCTTTATACATGCTATCATCAGAGATTTGTTTATGAAGCCATCCAGATATATAAACACAGACAACTTCAACCGAGAAGATGGGTACAAATTGAGCAATCATTGGAAGGACTTGATTAACCAGGTAAAGTCTTAACTGACTGTGATGTTTCCATCCTACCTGCCTATGTCAGCCGTTATTTCCGACTCTCTGTGTCTCTCTCTCTCTTTATGCCTCTCTCTTAGATCTCTCACATGTCCTTTGGATTGCACTCTCATGCTCACATGTCCTTTGGATTGCACTCTCATGCTCACATGTCCTTTGGATTGCACTCTCATGCTCACATGTCCTTTGGAGTGCACTCTCATGCCCACATGTCCTTTGGATTGCACTCTCATGCTCAAATGCCCTTTGGATTGCTCTCTCATGGTGCTAATCTCTCATTAACACTGCTGTTGTGCGCATATGCGGGCATGATACTCTTATGCGGCGACGGAAGCTCATTCATGCTAATCTCCCTCCCTAATCTCTCTCCCTAATCTCCCCCATTAACACAACTGAGGTGCTCACGTCTGGGGGTGAAATTCCTTTCCAGCTCAGACCCCGCTTGCTTGCCCATCGCCACATATATAACCTTGTTGTAGTTGCTCTCTCGCTAGTTCAGCAGTTCCACTGCTGGATTCTATTTTTTCCACCTGAAGACGACCGCTTGTGTTGCGATCGAAACGTCGTGATTTATTTTATACCTACGTGACTTTACCGAAAGAACTAAAGAGTATACAACCCTTACTAGTTGGCTGTTGGGTGGTGGTGGTGGGTTTTAACAACGAATTTATATATCTATTATGGACGCTGTGATAACATTAAAATATATATGTATAGCATCGATATATTATTTTTATGTAATCGTTACCACGATGCGTGATAATAGAATCGCGGGGGGTGGAGGTCTGTGGTTGGCTCAGAGCCGTGCGTCGCTCTCATTGGCTGAGCTAGTGGCAGGGGCGGTGTGACGCTCCCTGTGCCAACGCTGCTGCGTGCTCTCGCGCGTGTGGCCTTCAGGGGCCATCCATTTAGTACGGACGCATGGGGACGCATGGAGGGAGGGGGAGGGGGTTAACCCAAATGCGTACGCTTATGGCGGGTCTGCTGAAAATGCAGTTTCATTTATTTGGTATAGCCCTGCAAGCCATTCGGCTCTTGAATTGGGCGCAACCGCAACAAACAAAAAACAAAAACATGAACAAGAAAACATCTTAAAGTGACTATGCACAAACAGAAAGATCCAGGAAAAAACTGCTAAGTTCCAGAAAAAAAGCACCGTACACCAACGTTGTACAAAAATCCCAGTGGGATGCAAGTCAAACAACAACCACAAGACAACTTAGATTAAAGCCATCATTCTAACTCTGTACTCCAACAAACAAACATGGCCAAACCAAAAAACATTTCGAAATCAAAATAAAGCCATACGCAATGTAACGGTGATCATAGGAACTGTGACCGAAATTTCACAATAAACGACATAAACAACATGTACCACCAAACCCTGTAGCCATAGCTGACTGCATGAGTCACTCCACAACAGCAGGAGCATCAGTACGCATAGGAAACGGGGGGGGAGGGGGTGAAGCCTCGATAATAATTTGTCTACATTGGCCTTCAAATGAGCCACAGTTCAGTCTCTTCAGCTGTCAGACAACAAGTACTACCGGGAGAAGTGGGACTGTGGGAGAGGTGTCACTCGTATGCCACCATACCCCTGACTGCAGCTATCACGCAGCTCAGCAGTGAGTGACATCGTCTGGCGGCCTGTCCCATGGATGATTACACATCCTTCAATCTGGCCTCACTGCAGACTGCCGTTGGCTCAAGATTGTAGCTGCTGCGGTGCTCTGTTCGCGCTGCTGCTGCCTGGACTTCAGCACTAACACTGCTCTGTACGTCGGTCTACTGCTACAGCAGAAGTTCAGTCGACGCACTTTATATAGAGACTAGTTCACCGAGGTTTAATTGTGTTTTAAGATCATAAGACGTGTTTTTTTAATTTCCAGTCAGGATGGATAACACAGTCAGGTATAACTGTACAAAGCTGTGTGTAAATGTTGCACACTCGAAATGAAGGACGTGGGCAGGTGCTCCAAATCGAGGGCAAGCACATTTATGTATTGTAGTTAATAATAATCTTGTGAAGAACCGCACCGTCACTCTGTAAAATGCAACAGCGCGAGTTACACGCAGCAATCCTTCCGAGACGCCATTAACCATGTGGCTGGTTTACACGTGCGGTTATTCATTTACCCTTTCTCTTAAACCCAATTCTACTAATAAACCATCCTTGTCTTTGACAATCACATTTGCACATCACTATTCGACTATTACTTTAATCCTAAGCTGTATGTCTATCTATACCATTCACATATATCGGTATATTACACCCATTATATGTGTAACGGGTTCCGGAGACACTTGTAGAGGTAACTTGTTTATTACAATACAACACTCCAACAGTCCTGATACTCTGTTACAGCCTAGGTACACAGCCTAGGTACACAGCCTAGATACTCTACTCTGGCTATGCTCTGGAACTCGCCCTCACAAGGTCGTAGAGTCGGGAGTTCCAGAGTCCCACCACTCGCTCTCACAACATCCCAGGGTCTTCAGATGGCTGGTCGTGGGTCTTGGGTCTTGAGTTACAACTGGCCCTGATCGTCCAGGGAGCTCCGCTTTTATGCCCAGTCCCCAACGAGGGGTGGGCCCGTGTGCGCCCCCAGATCTCCCACAGAGCACACACAGCCCCCCCCCTTTGGCGGCGCCAAGGGGATTAAGCGCCTGGGAACCCAACGCCTGACGCCAAGAGGCTTAAGCGTCTGACCCGCCTGAGAACCCACGCCTGGCGCCAAGGGGATTAAGCGCCTGGCCCTCCCAGGGACCCAGAGCCCCCAGCAGTCCCTCCCTTCTTATGTCACTACATATGTACTGTATGTGTACAGTATACGTACTGTATCTCACCATTGTACAGCTTACTACTTTACATGTGTTCTATTCTCAATAGCATTGCAAGTAGTCATACTATGGGTACATGGGCATGGTTATAGACTAACCAGTATTAGAGTTAGAGAATTACAATGACAGTAACTAATTACAGTGCGTGATCTCTTTACAATGCAGTGCTAAAATGCCTCTAATTGCATATATCACAAACGAACAATTCAAAGCCAAGCTTAAAGTCTAGAACAAGTCTATAACATTTATATAACGATCAAAAACAACCTTTGGGTCCTTTACCTGTAAAATGCAACAGCGCGAGTTACACGCAGCAATCCTTCCGAGACGCCATTAACCATGTGGCTGGTTTACACGTGCGGTTATTCATTAACCCTGCCAGCCACCTACAGGCCCGACTCAGTCATCACATGCTGCTGTACACACATGCGTTGATGCACTGCACAGCACATCAGGACCTTCACAGAACCACACTTTACTCCCTTGCTGCACAAGGACATACTTAAAAGAGTGATCCATTCCTAATGTGCCACATAAAGCTAGGCCGATATTTAATCTGCGTGGATTTGGATTAAATATTGGCCATTCTATAGGATTCGGGGGGGGGGTGTAGAATGTACGCGTGTGTACAGGGAGGGGGGAAGGAGTTAAGTTTTGACAGATTTTTGCGTACATACTAAATGGATGGCGCCTTAAGGATTTCTAGATTTTCTTATTTTTTATCGTAAACATTTTCTCCTCCGGGACAAAGAGCGCCATCACTTATCGGAATTCTAAGGGGCTGTGCTAAGCGAGGTCTGCCTGTACCCCCAATAAACGACTTTTAAATACTCTGTAAGGAGCCGTACCCCCCCCCCCCCCTTCGTCACACGACGTCACAAAAAGTCAGACCCCCCCCCCCTCAAATATGACGTCACAAAGCTCTGCCCCCCCCCCCCCAAAAAATAATAAACATGCTTCAAATCGCTTTAAACTATTGTCAGTGTAGTGCATATTTAATGTGGCGCTGCACTGTGATGTTGTAGCAGACAACATTTATTAAAACGTATATTTAATTAATTAGAACGTGTTGTGTATACTGTATTTATTTAAAGTTGTGCATTTTGATGTCACGTCACATTTCTCAACCCCCCCCCCCCGTCATACATCGTCACAAATGTCTGACCCCCCCCCCCCTAGGTGCGTGACGTCATTTATGGACGGCCCCTAAGTCACCAAAAGGGATGTAAAGCATTCCAGAATCCATGCATGTGTCGTGTGCAATACAAAGGCGCACACACTATACTGGAGGCAACACGTTTAATAAACAACCTACACTCTGGGTTCTAATAGCTCGGTGTGGCTATACTGTTCGCTATGTGCATGGAAGTTAACTGTAACCAACGGGCCAGTCAGCACACACGCTGCCAGACCCACGATCCCCAGCTAAGACTTAACGAGGAGCGAAGATGATCCTCACAACGAACCCCGCTCCCTCTCGGGGCTCCCCTTTATTTCCCTGCTTGCGGCCTCGCCCCCTGCTGCTGTATCAAGTCAGGAGCTCCTCCCGGCCACGTGTCCCTTAAGCCTCCCAGAGAGGTTCCCGGCGCTCGGCGGCACTCCAGAAATAGTGGCTGGCGCTAACAGTGTCGTGACAGTATTTACGTCGCTATACATGTGTAATAAAGGACTCGATCACCGGGTCTGTCTCCGTTGTCCTTTATTTGGGTTCTTACACTTGTCCCACACGGCCCTCGCTCAGAGCCCCTCCGCTTGGCAGCTCCACAGCTGCCTTCGCTCCCGTAGCCTCCTCGCCTCTGCAGCTCCGCTGCAGATCCCCTGTGCAGTCCTCCGGCTGCCCTCACTGCAGCTCCACCGCTGCTCCTCGTTCCCCCGTGCTCGGTCACCGCTGGCCGACGGTGCCGAGTCTTACTCTGTGTGTGTGGCGATCTCGCCACTCTCCAACCTCCGCCCTGCGTGGCCTCACTCTAACTCTATCTCCCACACTCTCCCGTCTCTTCCGGTATCTCTCCCTTAAGACCTCACCCCTCTCTCACACGTGACCTAACTCCTCCCCCCCCCCATGACGTCATATCCGCGAAGCCGTTTACGCCCGCATTACACATGTGTCTGCTCTTCCTTCTTGGCTTTTATGTATGGGTGGCTCTCTTGATACAGCATAACATTGAAGACGTTTACTGCATCAAAGGTGACATCTAGAGCTTTCTCTAATTCACCGATTACTGGGCCGTATAACAAAAATGTTTGCTTGAGATCAGCATTAAATTCCTCCACTGTTTTTTCCCCGCAAGAGCGACCATTTGTGAATTTCTAGTCATTTCAAACCCCTTTGTTTCTGCTCCAATGCTGCCACTGCTTGCTCCGATGTCTTCTTCAATCAAAACAAAACATCGACACGTTCGTTCATTATTGTTGCGTCATGTTCTGTTTCTCATTATTTTCATATATTTTTTTTATAGAGGTTCATTTTACCCAACTTCATTCCCGTATATTTGTCTACTCGGTATTGCGATGCTGCTAAAGGAGCCCCATTTCTAACGATGCTGCTTCTGCCAGTTCGCCAATTATTCAAGTGACGATCACCCCTCTCTGTACCTGTGTTGCTCTCTCTGTGTATCTTGGTGATATCTGTCTGCTTATATGTCTGTCTGTGGTTTTGTGGTTAGATTTTGTGTCGCTATTTCATTATACCTGATGATGATTGCTCGTGTTGCAATCGAAACGTCGTATGCTATTATTTAATTTATTATTTTATCTTTATACGTGACTTTACCAAAAGAACCAAAGAATAATTCCTGCAGTCACGAAAGCTCCAAAATTAAGATTGGTGATATCCAATTAATACATTTACTCCAGGCACGTTACTCTTTGTTAAGATCTAAAAATAAATTCAGCTTTGATATCCCATGTGACGGTTGTTTTTTATATGATTTTAATTCGGTTCATTGCTGTACTTTATTAGTTTTGATTTTGTTATTTTGGAGACCCAGGTAACGTTTGCAAATGAGACTGCCCTGGTCTGGTTGGGTTTACACCTGGTCAAACAAATGAGTTGTGCCATCTACTTCAATGTGTTAACGTGCAACTTGCATCGCACCAAACTGAGCACCTCCTGGAAATTGTCAAATAGAAAGTGGAGAATATAATATAATACAATTTTACTTACAATATCGAGGCCCAATGTTGTGATTTTGTTTTGCTTGTTAGAGCAAGTGTGAACACATCCATTGTTGTGTTGGTGATAGTGTTTATGAACAGAAAACAGGATTTTTTTTAAAAAGAAAGTAAGTGTCTGGCTTTCAAAGTTTTGGCACAAGTAGAGTGAACTGCAACTTAATGACGGTGAAATGAAATTTGTCACGGATCGTGGAAAGAAAGCGTTGTGACCTGATGATGATGATGTGATGGGACGGCCACGTGTGTGGTTTAAACAGTTGCTAAGCACACGCCTAAAACGTCAAGGGGCCAGCAACAGACAGCACCGTTAAAAGTCCCAATTACTACTATAATGAGCTAAGAATGTCTGCTTGTGTGTCCCGAGCGTGACGTCACTCCACATGCCCCCCCCCCACCCTGTCATTAATATTCATGAGCGGGTGGATTTTTACACTCACGCTGAAGGTCGGGCGGAAATAAATATTTTTTCGCAAATTCGCTTTAAGTTTGACGTTTCTTTATTGAAAGTGAATCTAATAAATATTTCTACGCAGCAAGAAAGTGGATTTGGTGTCTTTATTTCTTCACCACTTGAGACAAAAGGCAAGTCTAATTTATGCTTCAACATTATGGTAAAATAGACTTTTTTCGGTGATTTTCCAGATATTGTATCGATTTCCTATTTATTTCAACCCCAGCGACCGAAAGCAGAAGAGCAGTAAATTTGAACAAATTGAAGGTCAGTTATATACAGTGCTACAGTGACATGAAGTGAGGTGTTTTATGACTTAGTTTTGTGCAAGAATTACTGCCATTAATACAGTGCTACAGTGAAATGCAGTGAAGTGTTTGACGTACTTTTGTGCAAGATTCACTGCCATTAAATTTACACAAGATACAATTATACTCTGCTCCATGTTTTTGTAAATATTACAGCTTCCGTGCTAGGACGGGCAAACAAGCTAGTAGATAAAGAGTTCACGCGTAACCCTCAAAGGAACAAGTTGGCAGATTTGTTTTCTTTAAGCAAGTGAGAACTCAAGAGACCAGGAGAGTATCATTTGCAAGAGTGACCATGGGCATTATTCTATTTAAAATATATATATTTAACCAGGTTAGGCCCCACTAAACTAAATAGCTATTTTTCAGAAGCGACCTGGCCAATAATGATAGCTCAACGAAGTGGCTTATCATCATGTGGAAATTTATAGCAGCCAAATACTCTTAAACACATTTCTAAATGTGGACGGTATAACCAGATGACCCGGAATAAATGCCACGTGAACACGAGGAGAACATGCAAACTCCAAATATACAACGGGCGCCAGGGTCAGTGTCGAACCCACAGCCTCTTGCAAAGCAGGTGAGGAAGTTAACATCTCGCCACTGAGGCTAGTCGTCGGGGGGCAATGATTGCTCTATATAATTCCAATTGAGTAATTTGTGGGTACGGGACTGTAATTTTAGAATTTATTTAATTTGGACCCAGATACCGACACACAGTGGCACAGTGGCCCACTAGCAAATTACGTCAGGAGATATTTAGCGCCTACCGTGAAGCAAGACTACGTGTAGTAAGGTTTTATCCATAATAAAGGTATTTTGGGTTCGATCGCGTAAATATAAAATGTGTTGTTAAACCGGCCACCAACCGACACAGCCAATTAGGGTTGTCACGTAAGCAAAACATGCAATTAAAACATGTCAATCAGTTAGCACACATCGGTGTATGCTGAACTAGTGACTAATTGCCATGTTTTGTTCACGTGCCAAACCTTACTAAGTTGCCTGTGTCAGGCGATGATGAGGCTGGTTGTAATTACCGGCGAAACGTCACAGTACTCGAATTGTAAATGTTTGTTGGTTTACTCTCCAACACACCGGTGTGCTGAACTAATAACTAATTGGCATATTTTGTTCACGTGGCAAACCTTACTAATTGGCTGTGTCGGGTGGTAGCGGGTTTCTCGACACATTTATACACCTGCAGTAATTATCAGGATGGCCTCTGGAGTTGAACTGTGAACCCCTACGACGGTCAGTGAGAAAGGGATGATGGGGAGGACATTCGAAAATGGAGCAGTGTGAGGAAAGAAGCAAGAACGTGTTGTAGCCTGCGGCGTAATGTGTGGTGGACAGCGTGGAATAGATTAACCGGGTTAGTCTTTGTAGAATCAGAATTTTGATTTATCCTGGAGAAATCCGATGAGTTATGAATCACAGATGTCCAGTAGGGGGCGGGTCAGAAAGTTACAACAACAAACAATACAAACAAAACCGATTGGAGTGCAAAGTATAGGAGAGGTAAGCAAATCGCTGAAAATAAATGTTAAATAAATTACATTGAGTACAAATTGGAAGAGTATATAATTTTAACAATGAATGCAAGCTAGGGCAAGGCAGCAAACCAACAACAGACCCAGAATACGGCAAGACAATAACAACACAGTAGTCCTTCAACAGAATTGCACATTAAAATGGAACTAGCGATGCCACACGGGTAAGGATCAAAGTTACAAATCACATTTGCAAATGTGGTTGTATGCAGCACTCATGTTAGGCTTCGGGATATTTTTTAAGGAAGATATACGATGCTAAGGGAGGACCCAAGGTTGTTCCAAAACTTCTGTGCTGTAACAACGAAAGGTTTGTTACCCATTCCGATTCTCGTTCTTGGGATAGTTAATTGGGGTTGCGGGGCCAATGTAGATTTCATCTCGCATCAAGTGATTTGAGATTGGATTTGAAGTAGAAGTCACAATGTGGGTCCTGTATGGTACAACCGTTGCAAATCAAACAGCAGACCCATGAAGGAAGCGGGTTTAGTCTGTTTAGTGTTTCATTAGTAGCTGCTAGACCAAGTGCTCAACATGGGTGGAGGGATCACTGAGTATGGGCTCAGGCAGGCCACTGAGATGATGAGCACTGGAAACAGATTAAAATATTCCACACCCAGTCATCTCGATAATTGAAGTACTGTATGTAAATGACGAGAAAACCCATCGTACCACAAACGTTAGTGCACGAAGGAAAAACGAAAAATGTTCAACAACACGTAAAAGAGGGCACTGCATGTACAAAAGCTTTCCACAAATTCATTATGCAGAACCACCAGTTCCTCAAGAAGCGCATTGTTGAGCACCGTCAACAAATTGAGACAAATGTGACTTACTGACATGCGGTAGTGAGACAAACCGCGGAATGGTGTTGGCGCTGGGGACTCGTCAGCATGGTCACTGAATGCGGCGCAGTCAGCTGCTCAGCCGACAAGGCCGTGCGACCGCCGTTATCTTGATGTCCCCCATTATCTCGATGTCCCCCGCAATACGCGTGAATGCAAACGGGCTCTTCCCCCGGGTAAAGTTCAACACGGACCTACGAAGTGTACTGGGTCCGTGATTACACCTGGCCGTGACACGGGGAGTCAATGTCAAGAAACCCGAGGGTCACAGGGAGCCACAGAGAGCCGCAGGGTTCGGATCCCGACTTGGCGCCTCTCTGTGTGGATTCATGCGCCTCGCGGGGGTACAATTCTGGCTGTCGCCTGATGAAGCTGGTTGTAACCTACCGGCGAAACTTCGTACTCGAATTTTACTGGACAATGTTTTATTTTACCAGGTAAGGCCCACTGAACTGTGGTTCTTTTTTAGAAGCGATCTGGTCACAAATGATAGCTCAACGAAGTGGCTTATCGCGTGAACATTTATAGTAACCAGATACTCGAACCGCGTGTTGAGTCTAAATGTGGAGAACATACAAATTCCAAATATACAGCAGGCGTCAGTGTCGGGATCGAACCCACTAACTCCTGTATACCAGGCAAGGTCGTTAACATCTCGCCGCCGTTTACGAGTAACTAATTGGCACGTTTTGTTTACATGACAAACATTACTAATTGGCTGTGTCGGGTGGCTACGTACGGTGCAAAAGAAGTTAAACATACATACGTACAAGGCAACTGGCAGAGGCCAAACATCCCAAATGCTGAAGAATCACCTAAAAACGACTCAACTAGGATCACACAGCAGCAACATCGCCCCCCTACTGCGCAAACTTGGCAGAACTCGCCTTTTGAAAGCACTGCGAAGACTCAGTGAGGTCACATGGGGTCAACAAACACCACGAGCACAGGGAGAGCGGGGGGGGGGGTCACGATACCTCGCCCCGTACACCCCCCTGCTCCCAAACACCCCCCCTCTCCGCCACCCCCTCTCCCCCACCCCCTCACCCCCTGCCCCCCACCCCCTCTCCCCCCCACCCCCTCACCCCTGCCCCCCACCCCCTCTCCCCCCACCCCCTCTCTCTCACCCCCTGCCCCCCACCCCCTCTTCCCCCCACCCCCTCTCCCCCCCCACCCCCTCTCCCTCACCCCCTGCCCCCCACCCCCTCTTCCCCCACCCCCTCTCCCTCACCCCCTGCCCCCCACCCCCCCTCCCCCCCACCCCCTCTCCCCCCCACCCCCTGCCCCCCACCCCCTCTCCCCCACCCCCTCTCCTTCACCCCCTGCCCCCCACCCCCTCTCCGCCACCCCCTCTCCCCCCACCCCCTCACCCCCTGCCCCCCACCCCCTCTCCCCCCCCACCCCCTCTCCCTCACCCCCTGCCCCCCACCCCCTCTTCCCCCCACCCCCTCTGCCCCCTGCCCCCCACCCCCTCTCCCCCCCACCCCCTGTCCCCCACCCCCTCTCCCCACCCCCTCTCCCTCACCCCTGCCCCCCACCCCCTCTCCCTCCACCCCTCACCCCCTGCCCCCCACCCCCTCTTCCCCCCACCCCCCTCTCCCTCACCCCCTGCCCCCCACCCCCTCTCCCCCCCACCCCCTGCCCCCCACCCCTCTCCCCCACCCCCTCTCCTTCACCCCCTGCCCCCCCACCCCTCTCCCCCACCCCCTCTCCCCTCCCCGTCTCCTTCACCCCTCCCATGCCGGGGCGCGGATGACGTCACTGCTGTTTACGTCACGAGGCGACGGCGGTGGCGGCGAAATGGCGGACGGGGATCTGAACGTGGAGAGCATCATAGCGCGCCTGCTGGAAGGTGAGCAGCGCTGGTGGCTCTCCTTCCCTCGTCGTCGCCGTCGCTCCCTCGCTCTCCCTGCTGCTGCTGCTCCCCGTGTCACTCCTCCGCGCGCTCACGGTAGCGAGGTCGCGGCGAGAGAGGACGCGGTGCTCGGCCTCGGCTGTCCGCGAAGCGACGGGACGCGTCACCCACCCCCCGTCAACTCTTCCCATAGCCCCGTCAACTCTCCCATAGCCCCGTCAACTCTCCCCGTCAACTCTGCCTGTGCTCCCTGTGATAGTTGCCGTGTCAACTCGTCCCGTGAGGTCACCGCGTGAGCTCTCCCCACAAGCTCCTGGCCACACCAGAGCGCTGTAAACGGCACACAGACAGCTGCTGCCAACCCACGGCGCTTCACTCTGTGCAGTGACATTCACTCCTCACGGCCATGCGGCGTACAGCCGTTTCAATGCGGGCAAAACAAAGTTACATTTGTTTGCGTTTCTCTCTTGTGATGTGACTTTGTAGGATGAACCTTTCAGTTTTTAAGCGCACGGGGTGACCAATGAGGTCTGAATTGGTATGTAATAAGATAGGTACTGATAAGGGGTTGGACAGATTACAGATATGCATGTTATAAATCCCCCCTGGTGAGTGCTATCTTATAACCAGCCTCTACATCAATCTAGCCGCTATAAACTCACCCCTCATAGCCTGGCCATTAAGCCAGCCCGATAGAACCGTCGTCCTATGTAAAATACTCTTAGGTTTTTAATTGGTCGATAATCCCGTGTTTGCGATTCGTCTGTTATAGCAGGCAGCATGCACTACTCTTGTGTAACTTGTTTGGTCACATGCTTACTAAGTTCAGCTTTTTCAAAGGCACATCATCAACCTGATTCGATTGCATCGTGTTGATACCTGTCCACATTCATTAACTGCCTGCGTTATCCACACTGATGCGTTTTGTTTGCCAAACTTTTCGTGTAAGCATTTGATTTTGCCCAATTAAGGTCATAGTCCTACTTACGTATGGTTATAAAACTAAACTATTTTTTTATTTTGCCACGCAAGGCCCACTGAGCCACATAGCTATTTTTTCCGAAGAGACCTGGCCACAAATGATACCTCAACGAAGTGGCTTATCATCATGTGGACACTTATAACAGCCAAGTACTCTCAACGCGTGATGTTGTTTCTAAATGTGGAGGGAAAACCGGAGGTCCCAGAGAAAAATCCACGCGACCACAGAGAGAGAGACGCAAATTCTAAAGATACGGCAGGCGTTAGGGTCGGGATAGAACCCACGGCCTCCTGCATACCAGGCGAGGGAGTTAACATCTCCTAGCCACTGTCAGCCAAATGCTGCCGATGAAACATTGACCGGGCACCGCAGCGTGATAAGGAACGTTGCTGACAGCTCGATAAGGCGGAAGCGTCTCGTGTGGTCGCTGGCTGAACGCAGTATACCTGGGAGATCACATTGCGGGTCTCAGCAACGCTCTCGCCGTCTTTCGAGTTATTCACAGACGTGATTCGACTCAAGAATTGGTTCTCACGTGTTTTTTTTTTATCAGCTCGCACGTGGTACTTGTAAAAAAATATTTCTCGCTCACGCACAATTTTTGTTTGTCCAATTAGCCTAAGTGTAACTGCATATTTTCACAAATTAACGTAATCATCTCATGTGATGCTTGTACTGTTGAAATTTAGAATTGAGGTTGAATGATCAGGCTGCACAAACGTGCATCGTTACGCTTTTAATTTAAACTGAACGTTTATCTGTACAATGGTGTGTGCAAGCCATCGTTACAATGTATTGTGGCGAGTCCGGACAATTAATGACCTTCATTTATACATGGCCAGCGCACTGTGTGATAAACCCGTTTACCTGAGTTAAATGCCTGGTTATGACCAACACCTCTGGTGAAGTATGGCCAAACAAATTCCCTTGAATGAAATGGCCTTCTTCCTACGCTAGGGTGACATGTCTCCATTGTTACTGTTTTTTTTTAAATAGGCTCGAGTCCATTAATACAAAATCGTGGGAGGCCTTGATTTATGTAGGGCGCCATGGTCGCGTGATGTTAACTCCCTCACCAGGTATACAGGAGTTCGTGGGTTCGATCTCGACCCTGACGCCTGTATATTCGGAGTTTCGCGTGTTCTCCCCGTGGTCGACTGGATTTTTATTCGGGTCTTCCGGTTTTCCCTCCGCATTTATACTCAACGTCACGCGTTTAGAGTATTTGGCTGCTATACATTTCCACGTGATAAGCCACTCCGTTGCGCTATCCTTTGTGGCCAGGTCGCTTCTGAAAAAGAGCTGTATAGCTCAGTAGGCCTTAACCAGGTAAAATAAAAAATAGTTTAATAGTTTATGTACAAGGAGGAAACTTGTGCCAATATTCCGTGAAAATGGTATCACGGGTGAATTTGGGCAATGCGTGCAATCTAATTAGAGTATTTAGGTGAAAGTGACATGGAGCAAAGGTAGTGTGCCATACACGATTAACCCATTGTTAAAACCTCGTTAATCAATCGCAACTAGGACAAAAAAAACGCAACGCATTTGCTCTAGCTAGAACCGGCAGCCCAGTGAAAGTGGGGGATACCTTAGCTTTCGGCACGAGGAGACTTGAAAACTAATATCACTCAGACACCAGCTTTAAAGTGTATATAGGTTATCTCTTTGGAAAATGAATAAGATATAATAACACTGTTTCAACATGTGTACAATGCTGCACTGTATAATCTTAATTTACCATCATACACTGCATTCAGAACACAGGTAAAATGTGTTGCAATGAGCGCATTATGCATGTATCTAAAACGGATACTTTGCATTTTTGTGTACGATTTCAGGCAACATTTTTTTTAAAGTGTATAATCTATAATGTAATTAGTTAAATTATAAGAGCACATAAGGTTTCGTTAATTTCACTGAAAACCAGTGCATATCAGCTCTATAGTAACTTTAAGTTTTTGCTATTTTTATTTAAAAATGTGTTTATTAAAGAACGTTTCGACCTCAAATAATTGCTTTGCAAAACCAAAAGTGCCCTGCGCACACCAAAGGGATTGTTAGCAAATACCAAAGAGGGCTTCAGTGGAGTGTCGGCTGAAACGCTCCTCTGTCGTCGTCTGGCTAAAAATGGAAATGCGCCTTGCCCTTAAACTAAAGGCCATAAATAGATAAAATATTTCCATGACCAAAGCTCAGGAGTAATAGGAAGGCTGGACACTTGGTGTAGCAAAATAGTTCTTCGTAACTCAAATGCGTCATGGGCTACAGGAGACGAACTGTTGTGGTGGCGTTTGTGATGCCGAAGTGAGAGCTTTACTTTGCGGTTTTATCTATTTAAATCGTCGATTAATGTGTTTACATAGGGACCGATTTAAATTTTAAAACATCCAATAGGCTCCTTGTTACTACAATCAGGAAATGTTATTTACCTCCATCGGCGGATACTTCACATGCTTTGATGGAAACTACAATACTCCCAAACCAATCTCTGCCACACTTACTACGCAACTTGTCAACACCCATTCCCAGATCCGAGTAATGTCTGGGTAAGATTCACAACAAAAAATGAAAAATATTTTTGATGTATAACTATAAGAGTAATGTTTTTCTGTGAATTCGGACCATTCGCAGGCATGCTTAAAAGGCATGTGCATGGGTGGGTGTAAGCTCATGTGGGGAGTGGTAGTATAGTGGTTAGCGCGCTGCGTAACGAATCCAACAACCCGAGTTAGATTCCCACTCGCGGCCCACACCCATGACGATTATCTGAAACGGTCCTGGGCCTCTACTAGGTCGACTCGGCCTCAAATGAGTACCTGGTGCGGTGTGTAAACATAAGCATTGGGGAGACAAAGGCGGCCCGGTTTGGTGCTGGCCACACCACCCCTCGTGTGCCATGCCGACCTTCATAGGTGCTAACAGCACTTACCCCGGCAGTCTGGTAAAGGCTATATGGGGACCTTTGTCTTGTAAGCTTATGTGCCTGATGTGTGAACCAATTTCTGTGTTTCCAAGGAGCCATTTCTTTATACAGTGATACCTCGTTTATCACGGTTAATGGGGACCGGAACCCCTCGCGATAGGTGAAAATCCGCGAAGTAGGATTGGCCCCTAGGAATTTCCGTATATGTGTGTGTGGGTACCAGAATGTTTAAAATATATATATTTATACTTTATATATATATATTTTACTTAAATCTATTTAATTATAAAACCTTAATATTATACATTCTCTCTCCCTCATACGATACGTATTATGGTGTTCTACACTCACCAATGACAGTAGTATCTTGAGACTTGACTCCAGTAATGACGACGACGATGACAATGACAATGACGATGATGACAGACCTGTGCAGTTCTATGAATGTGATGATGAATGATGATGATGATGGTGTTACTGCACAGGTATAATGAGGCCTTTAAATCAGTTCGAAAAATCCGCGATGCACTGAGGCCGCGAAACTTGAACCGCGAAGTGGCGAGGGATTACTGTACAGTCAAATCCCCCCAACAGAAGTGTGCCTCACTTAATGGAATAGCTTTCTAGTTTGCATTTTATTCCACAAAATCAGGTAAATCGAATTAGGGGTTTGGAGCAGTTTGTAAACTAAACAAGGCAGGTGAGAAGCCTCCGCTCACCATTCTTCTGTTATAATGCCATCCTTGTGGTTTCGCGAGTTTGGCCTGTGACATCAATCCGTGTCATTACAGCCGCACACAGTCATGCGGGTGAAGTCACTGTTGTGTGAAAAGGCCAGCCCAGTCCACCATCAATAACCCTGCCCATGGAATGATAAATGAATGTTGATGAACCAGTGTGAATTGATGAATCAGCACCATGGTACATTCTTAAATCCTATCTTGTCGGTCCAATTCGTTACCGACATCTGCACAATCCCCCATTCATGTCGGTGCACATTCCTCAATCTCCAGTTACCATTGAAGAAGGCAATTAATGGTCCCTTATCTTTGGTTCGTTTGCTAAAGAACTGAGCGAGTGACTTGACGGCGTGTGCCCACAGTGCGGGGATGCCGGCCGGGGAAGACGGTGCACATGACAGAGGCGGAGGTGAGGGGCCTGTGCATCAAGTCTCGCGAGATCTTCCTCAGCCAGCCCATCCTGCTGGAGCTGGAGGCCCCGCTGAAGATATGCGGTGAGCGTCCTCACCGTCGTGCTGCATCTCGGCCGTGTACGCGTGTGCATAATGTGTGGCAGTTGGCAATCCTGCTTTAGTGGGGAATAAACTATTGAAACTATAAACTTTTTTTATTTTATCAGGTCAGGCCCACTGAGCTAGCTCTTCTTCAGAAGCGACCTGGCCACAAATGATAGCTCAACGAAGTGGCTTATCATGTGGAAACTTATAGCAGCCAAATACTCTTAAGCGCATGATTCTAAATATGGAGGGAAAGACCGGAGGACCCGGAGTAAAATCCACGTGACCACGGGGAGAGAGACACGCAAACTCCAAATGTACAGGCGTCATGATCGGGATCGAACCCACGACCTCCTGTGTACCAGACGAGGCAGATAACATCTCGCCAGTGGATCATCCCTGCTAGTCCACTGCTTATGGATCCCCTTTTTTCCTGGAGTCTTCCTGCTCACCCTTCTACCTGTGCAATCCCCCCTCATCTTCATTTCTTCCCCATCGTGTGAGACCACTTTTAGTTATTTGTGTAGGCCTTTGAATATCCCAAATGAAGTGTTTATCCTCATTAAAGCCCCTACTGTTTAGTAGTGTTAATTATTGTGAAAAAAATATTTAACACTGGTCGAAAAAGTAAAGTTGAATTATTGCTGCATCAGTAAATTTGTACGTAAATAACATACATACTTAGTAAGTGCCTTATCATGAAAATTTACATATCCATACCGTTAAAAAAAAGTTGTTTGACTTGCGCGAGCGTGGATGATAGCAGATGGACTAAACCAGTGGGGAATGGCAGCCAAGAGAGAGCTTGCCTGAGAGGACAACCAGAGCAGTGACGAGTGCGGGAGCGAGCTTGGATCACCACGGCATCGCTAAGACCACGGATGGCTAATGGAAAATTATTATGACGACGCTGACGTGGGGAGGGAATTCATCCAGCGGTGATCGCTCGTGGCTGTTGGCGAAGTTGCCCGTTGCAAGGAACATGAATGTGTTGGGGCCGCTGGTCCCCGAAGTCCCTCCCTGCTCCGTGCCTATGGCAGGGGCTCCGCCGTGCGCCGACCCCTCGCTGCTCTGCGAGCAGCTGCTGCCGTCGCTGGGCTCATCGCCCGACGGCTCCCCTCCCTGGTCCGTCCCTCCGCGAGCTCGTGTGAGAGGCATAGCTCGCCGCACGCCGTCGTTCACCTGCAGACGCTGCGTTGTCTCTCCACGGATCACGCGCTATTAAACGGGGGTCGGAGGGCGAACGACGCTGCCCTCACACTGCGCGAGTCCCGGCGGCGACAGACGGAGCGGGGCCTGCGGACGCACCGACCCCTTCCCCCACACTACGAGCGCACACACCTGCACACACGCGACACCCACTCGTGCGCCGCTCTACGCAGCGCTCACTCACGTGGCGAACCACTGTGTACACACGCGCACCCACACGTTCCCACTGCTCGACAAGATCGCGTGAGGCCACGCTTCGCTATTAATGATTTATTATTCGCTACCTGGTAACTAATGTTGAATCAGTGAGTCGACGAGGCTGGCCTATTCCACTAAACCTGTACCGATTCATTATCTATCGGCTATTATCCCACTTCACCTTCTTACTCCCTGTTAGATGCCCACGGCGGTTCGTTGATCCCGTACTCGCAGCGTGCCTCGATGCGTCTCACGGACGTTCGGGTCGCTGGACTGGAGAGCGTCCTGTCGCCTGGCGCTGGAGAGAAGAGAGCCCGATTTCCCCTTTGCGCCCACTATTTATCCTCCCTACCTCAAAGGGTGTCGGCTCTGAACAATGGGCTCGCGCCCCTCTGGCACGTGCACCGCGGTTCCGGGACCCTGTGATATGCTGATCAGTGTGCGGCGTTGCGCGGCGTAAATTCTAATTAATCCCTTTCCCTCCCTAACAATGGTGCCTGCGCGCTCAAGCGTAATTATCCCAACCATCCGTGACTATGCGCAAGAGCCCCTGCGGTCCCGCTACTCATGCTGTCCCGTCCCTCCCCTGCTTGCCCCGTCGACACGTGGGTGGTGTGTGTGGGGGATGCGCTTCAACCGCGGTGGCCGAATGCCCCTCGCCGCGGCCATACCATCTTAAGGCAGGTCGCAGCGCCGCGGTGCAACGTAGCGTCGGGGGAGGCTGTCCAATTCCCTGATCGCCGGAAACCGTGAGAGTTAATCCCGATAAGGGTTTCTCGGATAAAAACCGGTCGATCAGGTGACCTTCCCTTCCAGCTCTATGGGGGGGGGGGAATGCGTGCGGGTGTGTTCATGTGAGGTGAGGTGAGGGGGACGAGGGGTTGGCTCCGTTGCTTGGTGGTGGCGAGGTCGGGGATGGGGCGCCTGCCGAACGGCTTCGTGGCGGCGGCATCACATATGCGCAACTCTTGAGTGGCACATTTCTACACAATAATGTATTTTCTGTGCATTGCTCGTTCCCCCTAAAGTGTGTGGAGTAGGACACTCACAGGGGTGCTTTGACGTGGTGCAACTGGCCAACAGTGCAACCTTTCATGCGGCCGTGTAAACAAGTCAGCTGAGTTTCCGGAAAAACATAGCAAAGTGGGGGTGGGCATCTGGATTCAATTTGCTGTCTCAATTAAAACACATTCTCCTTGTAACCGCAGGCCAAACTTGTTGGGATATAAGTTAAATAAAAATGGCTAAATTTAGCACCTAACGCGTTTACCCTCGATGGCCCTCGCTGGCTTGTGATGCGGTGACTCGTGGATTTCAATGGCCAGAGTTTTAAACATTTTCTTTGACATTCAAACAGACCAAAATAAAAAATATAACAACCAACATCAATGATTTATGTCCAGATTGCAATTATTATATTTTGCCAGACAGTTTTGCAATTGGGTGCACATTTACACAGAAAAATTAGCTGTCAGGTTTGTTGTTACGTTGTGACAGAATTGCCACAAACGCAACCTTATGAAGTGACTTGGCAAGTCGATAGATACTTGTCCCACTTTGCAACTGGACACCATCCGCGCCATTTTTTACAGTGAGAGAGAAGGAAAAGTCTTGGCCGTCTCACTCTGTGCAGGAGAGTCGTGAGTGTGTATGTATCGAAGCACATGGCCTTCATTTGGGAGCGGTGGTGCAATGGTTAGCGCGCTCACGGCCAACACCAGTGACGATTATCTGAACCGGTCCTGGGTCTCCTCCCCTGGGATCGACTTGGCCTCAAATGAGTACCTGGTGCGGTGTGTAAACATCGCCGCAAGGGAGACAAAGGCGGTCGGGCATAGTGCTGGCCACCCACCCCCTCGTGTGCTGTGCCGGCCTCCATTGGTGCTCGCTAACAGCACTTGCCCCAACAGTCTGTTGAAGGCCATAATGGGGGGGGATCTATCTTTGATATAAATTCAGCAGCAGGGTATTGCCTAGGAATGGGTAGCCATTACGAGGTCATCAGCAGCAACATAACTTGAGTAACCAGTTTTTAGCCATTCCTTGACTGCAAGTGGGCATTGATCAGTCTACCTGTGTAAGTTCAGATCTTTGGTAGAAGTTTTTCTCAGATATGAAAGTTGGAACATTTAACACACAACAAAAATACTTTTATGAAATGTAATGGTAACTAAACGTTGTTGTAACTTTAAAACGGTTAACGAACTAAAGGAAGATTCTGCAAGTGAAGTTTCCTTTCGCATCTCGGGGTAGAAATTTGCAACGTTTGTCAGCATCTCAAAGATGACAAAGCAAGATAAGCAGGAACACAAAACAGCATAGACAACATGCAAAATATATGGTTTAAAAAACACCCTCAGCCACAGAAGCATCAATGAAACTGGGTCCCACTGGATTAGTTGACCTGGTATAGAACAATGGTTACTTTTGGAAATGGGCCTGGGTGCCTTTGGAAGGAACCTTGTTGGCTCACATATCGGCTCTGTGGTCACTTAATGGGGGAGGTGGGGTCTGTCGAGTAAAGTTCAGCATGGCTTCGTGAGCACTGTACGCGTGTGTTTTTCTTTATCTCATTGCGTCCCTTCCACCTTTCTGATATCTTAAAAATGTGTGTCCGCATTCTTTGTTTGTTTTTATTTTCTCTCTGTTTCACTGAAGTTATGTTTGTAATGTATTGGCTTGTAACCACACTTCTTTTCTGTTGTATGTTACAGTTTTTTAAAGACTTAATTATGTGGTTCAGGCTTTGGCTGGCTACATAATTAAGTATTCTGTGGTCATCCTGAATAGGTACTCAATACACATTACTCCCCCTGAAAGTGTATCATTCTAAACTGGGATGGGATGAATGAGATTGTTCTTGTTTTGCGCGCATGGTTGCACAGGCGACATCCATGGGCAGTACACGGACCTGCTCCGTCTGTTCGAGTACGGTGGTTTTCCACCTGAAAGCAACTATCTCTTCCTGGGCGACTACGTGGACCGTGGCAAGCAATCGCTTGAAACCATCTGCCTGCTGCTCGCCTACAAGATCAAGTACCCCGAGAATTTCTTCCTTCTGCGGGGCAACCACGAATGTGCCAGCATCAACCGCATCTACGGCTTCTACGACGAGTGTGAGCCATCGCCCAAGCAGCCACGCGTCCCCTGTTGTGTCCTGTTCTCCTTTGTAATTGCCCTCGTCACAAATATGTCCTCGTGACTGGATTAATTAATAATAATGACAGTGTTATTTGCATATATGTGGCACTTGAATGTGTCGTACTCGAATTGTAAATATTGTGGGTTTTACTCGCCAACACAATCGGTGTGCTGAACTAGTAACTAATTGGCACGTTTTTTATTTACTTTACAAACCTTACTTGTTTGCTGTGTCAGGTGGTGGTGGTTTTAACGACAAATTTATATTTACGCGATCTAACCGAAAAAAAACCCCTCTTATTATGCACTTAAATGCCTAGGCGAATCAAAGTGCCTTTTTATATATAACATCTCAGACATTTAAACGGCTGTCCCAGTGGCAGCTGTCGCAATCAAATGTGAACGTTAATTGTGCAAGCGACACGAAGGTTGACGAGCCCTTTTACTTGCAGGTAAGAGGCGCTTCAACATCAAGCTCTGGAAGACGTTCACAGATTGCTTCAACTGCCTGCCCATTGCTGCCATTGTGGACGAGAAGATTTTCTGCTGCCATGGGGGTGAGATGAGTTGGGGTTTTTGTTTCATAACGAGTAGTCTGAATCTTTTTGAACATGTGCTTTCAAAAAAATATACGGTAGATCATCGATAATTATCCAGCGGCTTCGGGGGGGGGCGCTGGATTTTCAAAAATGCTGGATAGTCACTAATCATTTAAAATAGCTTATTTTTGCACATTATTGCACGACATGTTTTTAGGTTATGTGTTTTTTTTTAAGTGTTTTAAATGTGTTTACCAAGTGAAATTGGCATAAATAATCATACAAATGGACAAAGATAAATATCCTACTTTAAAAGGTTACAGTATTTACTGTACCGTACTTACCACTCCAATCTCGAAGTTTTTGCATCATGGGGTGATTTATATACGTGCAGTATTTTTATTATTTTTTGTATCTAGTTTATAATGTACTGTATAAAATATTTAACACTGAATTCAAGCAATAGCTACTTCTTTGTCACACACACGGTGCCAATTGCCGGACTGGTTCCAACATTTGGAGGGGTTTTGCTTAATCGGCCCGGGTCTGCCAGATAATGTTGGAAGTCGGATAATTGTGCGCCGGATAATCGATGATCAACTGTACTTCACCTATTGTCAAATGCAGTTGCGACTGTATTTTGATTTAATTTTGCCACCATGAATGTAAGTAGCGATCCTAAACCTGTGTATTTTTCAGGTGGTTCATGTAGCTGCAGGTACTTTCATGTGTGCATCAGCCATAGATCATGTCCTGTTGAAGAAAGAGTAACAGACAGAGATTTTCAGGTTTGGTTACATTTGATTAAGTACAATGTGGCACTTTGGTTCTAGCCTACTTCTCAAGGCTCACCTTTATTGCTGCCACTATTATATTTTGGTCAGCCAAGTAACACCCTTATATAGTGTGGGTGGAGTCTAGTGAGAGAGAAATGGATACCAAAACTGAGGCGATTTAAGAGGGTTGGTTTGTCTTTCATTTGTACCCCAGCTCCCCCTGCCTGCTTTCACACCATAGCATATATCTGGACAACACGGTGCGCTGACAGTATACCACAGGACGACCCCTATGTCCCGACACTCACACTTGAGAATACGCGTTCCTGAACACACACACACCCTTAAGGCACGTTTAGCTTTAAATGGCGTTTATCACCCAATTTGGGCTACATTCATAAGAAACTTCGAAGTGATGCTCGACGTCACTTGCCGTGGGCCACCGCCGGCCCGCCACCGTCGTCCGAGGAGGAAGAGAGCCGGCGCCTGCTGGCTCCTCTCCACAAAAGGGGAGCATCAGAGGCTGCCTCCCTGCGTTCCTCTGCGCGTCCCTGCTCCCCACCGGGTGTCCAAGCTTGACGCTTGTATGTTTTCTGGGACTGCTCCTGTTCTCTACTGGCTGGAGCTCGAGAGCATAATTGGGTGGGGTCTTCCTCCATTCACCCTCCGCTATACCCTGGTGAGGGTGGGAGGTCCCTATGTATAGGAAGCTGGCCACACGAATGGTGATTGAAGCCTTGTTTGCTGCAGGTGTCTCTAATTTTCAATCACCCACTTTCCCTAATACAGGTGGACCCCACCCTCCATTGTATTTTGCCTTGCCACTTGGTGCCATGTGACACAATAGTCCCTCAGTTAAAGTTTCTAATCTATGACACGAAAACTACTGTTCACTGATTTAAATGTTAATATAATATAGGAATTATATTTCTGCGAAAACAGAATGTAAACAAAGTCAGTCGAGGTCTCAACGTTAATAAACCAGCATCGCTGATTGGCTGAGGTCATGGCTCAGGCTCCCCTTATGAGCACTCGGATTGGCCAAAATTGGCGCCCAGCATGCATAAAATGAACGTACCATGAATCAACAATGTTAACGTTAGTCAAAACCATGGGGGGTCCTACGGGAGGCGAAATGTCAACCGAATAACCGTTAACGGATGTCACCGTTAACCGAGGGACTGCTATATCTTTACCACAATATTTGTAATCTGAAACTTCTCAGTGAGTTTGCTTTTTAAAGAAGATATAACCCAATATGTAAAACGCTTTTGGCATTGGAATCCAATTGTTTGTTGTATTTGAGTTACGTAAATGAATGGGTTTCGGTTAAAAGACATTTGTCTCTGCAGGTCTCTCACCCGACCTGCAGTCCATGGAGCAGATCCGGAGGATAATGAGACCCACGGACGTCCCCGACACAGGTAAGCTTCTCACCCGGGTCACCTAATACCCACCCACGTCTCAGTGCCGCGTTCGAGGCGAGCCAGTGTGGTGGCCCTCATGGTTCGGGTGGTTTTCCGACCAGACTACCGCGACGAGATCCAACCAAAATCCGTGAAATGCTGGCCTTGCAAAACAATCGCGCTCGGAGCCACCACGCAGGGCCAGGGGGAGAAGGTTACTTCGCGTGCAACGCTGAGGACACCGCATCACCGCGCCACCTAGACGTGACACGGACTTCCATCGTTGTTGTCCTTCCCCCCCGCACCTCCGATTAGCACGGTTGGCTCCGTAAGGTTGCGAAAGAAGTTCAATATGCATGCATTGTATGTGACATCACGTCACATTACAACAACGGTCTTCGTATTACTGTTGATTTATTTTTGCTGGATTTGGTCCTAACCCTTTGATAAATTTGCCCAGTTGTCAAGAAGCTAATAGTAGCACAGCATTACAATGAACCCTTATTTACATATTCGATCATCTTAACGATAATTATTATAACCTCCCCCACCGCCCCCATCGCAGACGGGACAGAGCTATTGCATTAGCACTTTGAGTGTCAGTTTGGAAAGTGTTCAAAAACACAGTAGTAAGCAGGAATGATTTGGTTGAAAAACTAAAAAAATCAGAAGCATGCAGCAGGGAAATGTTCTTCTGACATCACACCTTGGTGGATATTTACTCACATCTTGATGCCTCCAGCTGTAAGAGAACGCGGTGTGCACGCCTGTGTGTGTGTGTGTACGTTGCAAGGGCTGCTATGCGACCTGCTGTGGTCGGACCCGGACAAGGACGTGCAGGGCTGGGGAGAAAACGACCGTGGAGTTTCCTTCACCTTCGGCGCCGACGTCGTCAGCAAGTTCCTCAACCGCCACGACCTGGACCTCATCTGCCGTGCGCACCAGG
Organism: Lampetra fluviatilis; assembly: GCF_964198595.1. NCBI lineage: Eukaryota > Metazoa > Chordata > Hyperoartia > Petromyzontiformes > Petromyzontidae > Lampetra > Lampetra fluviatilis. The sequence continues at coordinate 13,266,566 of NC_136292.1, read as the reverse complement.
TGAAGGAGTCCCCACGGCCGGCTGCCTGTTTATCTGCCCGCCCGCCCGACCTCCACACCACACACTCACACCGGTCCAGCCCCCTTCAATGCTCCTCCTCCTTTTCGCCCCCTTCACTGCTGTGCCACACGTGGCCTCTACGTATGTATGTTAGAACTTCGAACCGTATGTAGCCAACCGTGCTAATCGAAGGTGCCAGGGAAGGACAACAAACTAAACACAAAAAACTAGTTAGATGATTTAAAAGTGCATATCTCCCAGTGGCTTCCCAATATTGGAAGGAAGTGTCCCAGATGGGCGCAGAAGCGCATCTGAAAGCGTGCGATGTCATGACCATCTTTGTTCGATGGCTAGCCCTTCTAGATGGGGATGAGCCACCGAGCTGCCTTTCACAAAGTATAGCGTTGAAACGCACCATTGAGTCTCAAGGGTATTTCTTGGAAGACCATGATTTTTATTTGTTTAGCCCAGTTCGTTATTCCTGGCTAAAGTAAGGTTTCGTATGTAATTAACTTTAACAGGCATCTCTTAATCATAGGCCTTTTTTTTTTTTATAAATATGTAATGCGAGCGTAAATGGGAAGGCCGGATGTGACGATCCGAGAGGGAGGAGTCAGGGTCACGTGGGAGAGAGGTTATAGGAGGGAGCCCGGAAGAGATCAGGGCCAGTCGATGGAGTGAAGAGGCGGGACCACGTTGGGTGGCCGCCGCGCCATCAGCCACGTGGCTGATGGGGGCTTGGCACACCGTCGGCCAGGGTGTGAGGAGCGAGAGAAGAGTGTGCGGGGCACACGGGGCTAGCAGGGTGGCTAGCGGAGCGTGCGGAGTGCACGGGCTAGCGGAGTGGCTAGCGGAGCGTGCGGAGTGCACGGGCTAGCGGAGTGGCTAGCGGAGCGTGCGGAGTGCACGGGGCTAGCGGAGTGGCTAGCGGAGCGTGCGGAGTGCACGGGGCTAGCGGAGTGGCTAGCGGAGCGTGCGGAGTGCACGGGGCTAGCGGAGTGGCTAGCGGAGCGTGCGGAGTGCACGGGGCTAGCGGAGTGGCTAGCGGAGCGTGCGGAGTGCACGGGGCCAGCGGAGTGGCTAGCGGAGCGTGCGGAGTGCACGGGGCCAGCAGAGTGGCTAGCGGAGCGTGCGGGGTGCACGGGGCTAGCGGAGGGGCTAGCAGGGCGTGCGTGGCACGCGAGAGGAGACGCTGGTCCGAGGAGGAGGCCAGCGGGGTGCGGAGGAGAAGAATCTAAATAAAGGACCAACGGAGAGCGACATTGTGTGTGAAGAAGTCCTTTATTACAAATATAATCATGGTGCAATTTGTAACATGCACAGTATTTCACACACATAATTGATCATAATGTAATAAAGGACTCTCTCTCAGATGTCGATCTCCGTTGTCCTTTATTGGGTTCGTAGAATCTCGTTACCACGGCGTCCTCGCTCAGGCCCGCGTCCCTCCCGACGATCTCTCCACAGTCACTCGGCTGCCATGATATGCAGTCTCCCTGCTGCTCCGATATGCAGTCTCCCTGCTGCTCCGTTAGGCAGTCTCCCTGCTGCTCCACCTTGCAGCCACACCGCTGCTCCGCTCTCTAGCTTCACTGCTGCCCCGTACACAGCTAGCCTCCCACAGCCGCTAGCTCTCTGCGTCTGACACCGATGGCTGACGGTGTCGACGTCTTCCATCGCGTGGCGACCGCGCCACTCTCTCCGTCCTGCCCAGCGTGGCCTCCTCCTGTTTCACTCCGTCTCAACTCCCCTTTCCCCTTCCGGTTCTCCCCCTAAATCCTCTCTCCCACGTGACCCAGACTCCGCCCCCCCTCAATCCTTGCTCGCATTACAATAACTCTTGAGACACAGAGCCAAGCTCCGTGTCACTTGAATGCCAGGCAATAGAGGTGGAGATTTTTGTTTGTTGTCCTTCCCCCCACCTCCGATGAGCACGGTTGGCCATGTACGGTGTAAAAGAAGTTCAACATGCAGTTGATTATCCGGTGGTCCCTGCCGATCCGTCAACACCGGAAAAACCCCTCCAAATGTTGGAACCAGTCCGGCAATTGGCACCGTGTGCATGACAATAAAAGTAGCTACGCTTGATTTCAGTGTTAAATATTATATACAGTACATTATACACTACATACAACTTAAAACAATGAAAACTCTGTACATGTACTCATCACCCCATGCAGAGTCTTTGAGATTTGAGTTCTAAGTATGGTACAGTAAATACAGTAACTTTTTAAAGTAGCATATTTATTTTTGCCTATGTGTATGTTTATTTACTGAAATTTCCTATAGTAAACAAATTTAAATCACAAAAAAAATGCAACACCTGCAAACATAACGTCACCCAACAATATGCACAAATAAGCTATTCTAAATCGTGATGTAATGATAATTATCTGGCGTTTTTGACAATCCCCCCCCCGAAGCCGGAACATAATCGATAATATAATCTACTGTACATACGTACATTAAAAGTCTGTGTAGATTGTATGCTGCAAATGTGCAGCAGGATGGCATTCTGGATGGCAGGTGGGCTGCCACTGAATAACGACGCCTGGCAATGTGACGGTTCTCGTCCTCGGTGGAGAGAGGAGGTTGTGAGTTGCGCCGCTGCAGAGGGTCCTGCCGTGAGCTGTTGTGCAGGGTGGCCGGTTGTGAAGGGAGATACGGTGGTGGATGATGACCAAAAGTAGAGGTCAGGTGCCACAGGCAGCAGGACATCTTATAGCTGACCCTGCTTCTGGTGATGGTGGGGAAGCCAGTGGGGCGGAGTGGAGGGAGGTGAAGGATGACAGGTGCAGAGAACGACGCGGGGGCGAGATTGTTTTACATCCATTGGAGTTACTTGAGGTTGCTCGATGGAGATTGAATAAGGACGGAGTTGTAATGTATGCATTTGTGGATGTTGAACTTCTTTCGCACTGTACGTAGCCAAACGTGCTAAATCGGAGGGACGGGATAGTCGAGGTGAGACCCGACTATTCTACAGGCGAGGGTATCGGCAATTTTAGAGGTGATGAGTGGACGTATACATGACAGAGGGCCCTGAAGTGGTGGTTGGAAGATGTGATGATTCGGTTGGTGTAGTTGTCAAAAGGATGAGGTGGAGCCAAGAATGGCGCTAAGGAAGTTGATGTGGTGGGAGAAATGGATAGCGGGAGACCGTGATTAATGTGCCAGTAGGCGTCGACACGGTGAGGCGCTGTTTGGCACCGATCACGGTTTGGATTTGCAAGCATTCAAGGAGAGATTGTGTACCCAGAACCACTTCTGCTCTTGACTCCAGAAGCGTTGGTAGAATGGACATGTGAACGGAAGAGAGTGATCTGCGTAGGTATGGTATTTGATGCCAAAGCTCTTGATAAGGCGACCAACAAGAGATGTTTAGGCCGTCAACTGCAGGGGGCTGAGGATGTTTGGGTTATGTTGTTTTATTTGCGGTTATAATGTGGTTGTGGTTTTGGTTGTAATTGTTTTTGTGGTTATATTCTGGCTTCGGTTGTGGTTGTAAATTAGTTCTCCAGGCATTGCTAATATTCATACACATGGTGTTGATGATATTCAAATTAATATGGTTGATGTTAATATGAAAAACAATCTCATTGTTAATTGATGTTGATATTTGGTTATTGCTGTTGATGTGTCAAATTGTTGTTGGTGATGATATTTTGTATTATTGGTGTTAATAATGTTAACATTGTTACATCATATTGTTTTTGATGATCAGGGAAAGTAAGCCAGCAAGTGTCCATTAGAAAGTAATAACAAGAAATCCCTATAGCTTGCAATTCACTTACGTTATATCCTACGCAAATTCTTTGCCAGTGTTAGATGGTCATAATTGTTGGGAGTTCTGTGGCACACTTTTTGAACAGAGAACCGGGGCCGATGCCCGGAGGAGACAACTTCATGTGAAGTGCGTGGATTATGGTGGAGACATCCTTCAGTAGCACAGGCGAGGAGGACAGGAACGTAGTCTATGGAGTCGAGGGATGGGGGCCGTATGTATGTATGTACATATGTTGAACATCGTTTGCACCGTACATAGCCAACCGTGTTAATCGGAGAGGGCCGGCTAGGAGAGGAGTGTGGGCGAAGTTTGAGGGATGCAACTTTGGTGATGGTGGAAAGTTTTTTGATGAAAGTACTTTTGCTGAAAGAGGTTGCGAGCTTCACTGACGTTTGTGGGTCATTTTGACTGGAGGGCCAGCCTGATGCTTGGGATGGAGGAGGTTTCTTTTTATGGCTTTTCCAATGGTCACGAGGGCTTTCTTCCTGTGGAGGTGCGCGATGCAAATAATCGGCGCGTTTGCTCTCTTGCAGGATGCTCTGTATTGGGTCTAGTTGGTGGTGAGCCTACTGTGCGATTACAGTCAGTCCATTCCCCAATGCCCCCTGATTTGCTTGGCACGGATGGCTTCAGTGGAGAGCCGGTTGGAATTGTGTGATGATGCGCGCGTGTGGCTCGAAGTTTGAGAGGTGCCAATTTTGTCCAATGCTATCCTGAGATCACCTTCGAGCTTATGGGCACAAACATCCGGGTTGGGAGAAGGGGGAAAACATGGAGAGGCAGTTGGTGAATAGATGCTGAAGAATTTGGGAAATTCGATGCCTCCTAAGGTTGTTGTGTGAGTTGTCAGTAGTTTTGATAATGGGAGGCCTGGCCAAGTGTAGAGAAGTGATTAGAATAGCCGACAAGGATATACTCGATCGGAGATTCGCACCGGCCGAAGTCCGGATCAATAAAGAAAGATACTCAGATTGGGCCAGCAGTTGGAAAATTTACAAGTTGTGGTAAGAGCCAAAGTTTCCTTGTGACGACCGTCGATGGTGGTTGAAGCCGGGCTTGCACGGTTTAAATATCCTGCAAGCACCAAGCGGTAGGTCACATCAGGGGAGAAGAATAAAGTAAGTTTGGAAAGGAAGCTCATTGAAGAAGCTGATGATGCTGCCATCAGGAGGGTGGTAGATGAGGATTGAGGGATAGTTGATAGTTTGCATGATAATTCTGGTACTGGGAGACACTGACTGGACCTCGTGAGTGGAGGGCACATTGCAATATGCATGTACGTACGTTTTTTTTCGATGGCTCGCCTTCTAGGTGGGAACGAACCATTGAGCTGCCTTTCACAAAGTATAGCGTTGGAACGCACCATTGAGTCTCAAGGTTATTTCTTGGAAGATCATAATTTTTATTTGTTTAGCCCAATTGGTTATTCGTGGCTCATGTAAGGATTCGTATGATTCACTTTAACATAATCGATGAAAGGCCTCTTTTATCAATATAACCAAAATGCTATTTGTAACATGCTCAGTATACAGAATTGTTTTGGTTAAGTCGTCCCTATGGATGACAGCCGGTCTGCCGCCACGGTGGTCACTCGTGACTGGCGGTGTGCGTTACCCCCTCACCCTCTCACACTCTCCCTCACCAATCCCCTCGCCCCCCCAATGGCCTGCAGGTCGTCGAAGATGGCTACGAGTTCTTTGCCAAGCGCCAGCTGGTCACGCTCTTCTCCGCCCCCAACTACTGCGGAGAGTTTGACAACGCGGGGGCCATGATGAGCGTTGACGAGACGCTCATGTGCTCCTTCCAGGTGCGCCTCGCTGCGTTGCTGCGGCGTATTCCCGTTCGCATGAATGTTTAAGGATGCAGTTGGTGCACCAAGTCCTCATTTTAAATGCAGTTGATCGTTGATTATCTGGCTGCTTCCAACATTATCTGGTGGTCCCGGGGCCGATCAGGTGAAATTGGCAAAACCGCTCCAAAGGCTGCAACCCAATCCGGCGATCGGCATGGTGCACGTGACAAACAAAGTAGCTACGCTTGATTTCGGTGTAAAATATTATAAAGAGTACATTATACACTACATACAACTTAAACAATAAAAATACTGCACGTGTATACATCAACCCATGATGCAGAGTCTTCGAGATTGGAGTGGTAAGTACGGTACAATAAATACAGTCTATAGTAAACATATTTAAAAGACAAAAAAGTAACACCTACAAACATGATGTCACACAGCAATGTGCACAAATAATTTAAAATAATAATTATTATAATGAGTAATTATCTGGCATTTTTTAAAATCCGGCACCCCCTCCCACCCCGAAACCACCGGATAATCGATGATCTACTGTATGTACAAATATATTTGGCTTATTCCTGTAGTTGAGAGGAGCGCAAGTGACATTATACACTTCCAGCCACGACACCCCATGCTGCGGAACCCTTGCTGCATACTGCGTAAGAGCCCTTACGATCCTCCAATGTAAACAAAACTCTACTATAAAGTCGTGCCGCTGTTAGGGACTAACCCAGTTGACAACTGGGAAAAATATATCAAAGGGGTTGGCTAAAACTAGGTAAAAAAAATTCTGCATTATTTAAATAGGCCTCATGACCCAGTACAATGACGGTGCATGGCATACACCCAGAGTGCGTCATGTAATTTCGCGATGCGAGGTCATGCATCAGCCTCCCGATGACATCGCAGTGTGGTGTTATTGGGAGGGAGACACCAGTCACATCGTATCCTGTGGGACGTCAGCTCGTACCAATTGGAAACATTCTTCTTCATCATTATCATCATCGTCTGCCATCGGCAGCTTAGTAAAATGATGGGGACCGACCATTGCCTCAGATTGTTATTTTTGCTAGTAACCATGAAATGTCAGGTCTGTCTACAGTTCAATGAAACATTTGTTTGCCTTAATGTAAGCAATCAAATGTCACAAATAGTTAAAAACAGTAGTTGTAACAGGCACCGTCATGACATACAGTAGGCTCTCGATTATCTGCGGGTGGGTTATCGATTTGGATATTAACCACGCACCTGAGATTTTGACATGAATTAATAACTCATGGATTTTCCCTTAAGCCCAAATAAATAATCTAAAAAAGTTATACATTGTTACTCTTTGATATGTTTATTACAAGTCACGTGCTTAAACCGAACAAATATGTGCTCCGGTTAATCTGAAATCAATTTGATCGCCTCTACAGCACAGTAGTTGCATATCTTTACAACAGTGGGTAAGAGTTTGATTGATGCTGATTGGTGGGGCTCTGCTATCATCCACTTAGTGGACTGAGTCTTCTGCGCAGGAGCAGGAAAGTGTTATCATTGAGCAAGTGCATCGATCGGTCGAAAGTTATTTTTTGTCAAAGAGATCCGTGGTAAATGGATATTTTTGTATTATCCGTGGCCATCCTTCCCATCATTAGCGCGGATAATCGAGAGTCTCCTGTATTTAGGTAGTGGTTAAGAATTGTTTAGATTTGATTTACAATACTCCTACGTTCTCGAGAGCAGTTCCACAAGTGTAGAGTCACATTTGTATGCTATTCTGTTGTGCGACACAATCTTCCGTACTATATTTAATGTGACTGTTTATATAGCTGGTACTATGTTAATTGTGTTGCATTATGCAAATCATCCAATCTTTGGCAAAAAATTAAGAACCACAAAAAATGCGGTTCTTTAATCTGCTCACTTTCCATACTTCAAATATATGTTGCCAAGTTGCCTGATCACCATGATCAATCCACTGCTAGAGGGAAGCCACTGCCTATCCCCCAAGGTCCGGTGATGTAACAATTCACCCATGTCCTCGCAAGCGCCTTCCCCTGCCTTGGCCGCCACTTCATTGTTGGGCCACCATTCCTAGGGGTTGTGCAGGCTGCACCCATGAAATACATCAAATATATATTGGCAGTTTTGCATGTGGCTAAGTTATCCAGACATCAAATTTTATTCATGACTTTAATATTGAATACCACGTATAAAGGCAACGATTTAAAATATCTTTGCATGGGTGGCCCGTCTGAAAATTAACTCTACATGCCTACAGCCTCGGCACTTTTGTGGTGGGTTCCACGGAGGGACACACTTTTATCTGGGAGGCAACACGTTTATTACACGGCCCCAACAGGGCTACTACTTAACGTAACAAACACGTAACTAGACCCCAACAGGGTAACTACTCAACTAGACCCCAACAGGGTAACTACATAACCGGGCCAGGCAGTAACGTACTGCCTGACCCACGATGCCGAACGTGACGACCGAAGACCGAAGATGGAAGAGACGTAGCCCGACGGGATGATTCCAAGAGACAGCCCCGCTCAGCTCTCGGGACCCCCTTTTTATCCCCTGAGCGTGGCTTCGCTCCGCCCTCGGCCACGTCCCCTTCGGGATCTGCCCAGAAGGTTCTGGGGCCTTCCACCACCTGTCCTTCTCGTCACCTGTCGGCCCCCCCTCGTTATCTTTTCCTCATCACGTGCCCTCTCGGGTTTCCATAGCCTGTCACATTCTCGGGTACCAGAGGGAGGCTGTGATACGCACAGTTCCACTCATCTCTCAGTAGCTGGCGCTAACGGCGTAGTGACTCAATATACGTCACTACACTCTGATAAAAAAAAATATTTCTAGGTGCGAGCCACGCCATTTCTTTGAAGCATTTGTGAAAGTGTTAAGTTGTCTTGAACTATGGGAATTTTTTTTGCCATTATCAAAAATTACGAAAAATAAGAATAGGTTAACCCTTTCTAGCAATAAAGCTGGTGTTTACAATGTTCAAACGCAAATAGATACCTTTTCGCAAGGCATCAAGTCTGCATTAACCATAGATATAACTGCTCGACCCGAGCTATAATTGCTCTGATACTCAATGACGGAGCCAGGATATTCAGGTAGGGTGGGCAACCCCTCCAGCAATGAAAAATGGTCGGAGTTGTTAGTAAGTAAGGACTTGTCCCTTGCTTTTTATTCGACGCGTGTGCGGCGATGGCGCAGCCATCGATCGAGGGTCGAATTTGAACCGCGTTGTGTGATCGGCATCGCGCTCGCTGAAGGTCTTTGCCTTCAGGGAAGTCGTGTACTGTAGACGCAACTGCGCACAATTCTGTGAGTCACTTATAACTGCTTTGCCGTTACTTATTGCCAATTATGGACTCAGACTATTGTCCTTTCATCTCATAGAGTCCCTGGCACGTAATAATATGCTACACAGTGGCAGTGGGGGTCGAAAAATGCCGATGTATTACTAATAATCCGATGATCCGATCGAAATTAGAGATTTCAATCAGATCATTGGGGGGGCACATGCCACCCCCCCCCCCCCCACTGGCTCTGCCAGTGCTGATACTTGCATTGTCTCTACTGTTCGCCTTTTGGGACTCTCTGGTTGAGCACTGGTGAGACTATGCCATAGAGATGGCTGTCTCTAGTTGAGACAAGGCAATGCATATATTATAAGGGGATATTTGTTTGCATATTTTGCCACAAGTATGTGTGGTTAATGCAGACTTGATCCATTGAAAAACGTATCTATTTGGTGTTTGAATATCTTAACGCCAGAAAGGGTAAAACCTATTCTTATTTTTCATAATTTTTGAGACTGGTAAAAGGTCCCATATATATAACTGCTCTGATACTTGCCTTTTGGCGTTCTCTGGTCTCACACTAGTGGTGAGACAAGGCCATAAACAAGGCTGTCTCTGGCGTAGGCCAATCAGTTTCAAAGACAATGCGTGTATTATTATCATCGGAGCATGTTTGTTTGTCTTTAACTAAATGGCGTATTGTTCAACAACGTTTGCTTATTTTCGACCAGATCTTGAAGCCGGCTGAAAAGAAGCCAAAGTACCAGTACGGAGGACTGAACTCGGGCCGGCCCGTGACTCCGCCCCGCACTGCGCCCGCACCACCTAAGAAGAGATGAAGCCCATCTGTGTTGTATAACCACCCCCCCCTGCTCCACACCGCACACCACACGGAGAGGGAGTCACGCAAACGCACTGATGCCATCAGAAGTCAATGGCAAATGCTGTAGCTAGAAGGTAGAAGCTACAGCAGTGCCTCTTGAGAATAATAATCGGGATACTGGAGGGGGTGTACATCTCGTTTTCGAGTCTTTTCACCAATCGGTCACATAGCTGTGACTGGTAAAGCTTACGTGAGTCCTATGTTAAAAAATGTGATACATTTTGGGGCAACAGGGTCAATGGCTTATTTTGATTAGGCATGTTCACCATTCAGTCTTTTGGTAAATAGCACTTTCCCGCCACAACTGCAAACACGTTGATATGTAACGGTGATATGTATAATATATCCCCTTGCAATTACTTTTATTCCAGATTGGTTTCGAACATAAGATAATGCCACTGGCCTCTGAGCAGCAGTCAAACGGACATTTTTCACGCTCGACGTGCATCATTAACAGCTGGTGCGCCGTCGCGTCAGGATTTACCAACGGAGCTCTGCCGTGCAGATTTCCAAGAAGGCGTCTTGCTGACGGGGTGCGTTTGTCCGCCGCCCTTGGTGTTTGCGAGGGCTGTGGATCTGCCTTGAGTCCTTCGGTGTCTGCTCAGTCCACTCAACGTCACTTCAGTACTAACCGGTGCCGTGACCTAGCTCTGTTGTCGATGCATCTAAATTTGCCCACACAATGTTGTTTTTCTTTGTCAATATGCAAATGTAAAATGCTAAAATTCACTTGCCTCACTAAAGCTCTTGTGCCATTTTATGCATCACAGTAATATCTTAGGCCCCCACCATGCTGAGTTTTCCACAGGCAGAATGTAACGTCAAAATAAACATTTTAATCTGTCACTAAAAATAAGTTTTGTATCGTATGATTTGGTGTTTGTTTAATAACAGTGAATTCTTTAAAATGTTCACGGTAAATGGTAAGCATTTTCGGTCATAACTAAAGGTGTCATGCAATTATAGAGCTTAAACAAATCTAGTCATGTAACAGATAAAATAGACACAATTAAGTGATATTTGAAAGCAGTCCTTTGCCTATATACATTCACACGTTTCTGTAGGCTGTATAATTCGGTGCATCTTTTAGCACTCTTTTTGCAAATCAATATTTCCACATGCAGAGATGGGATGTTACAACGTTTCCTGTCATGTTTTTGCATGACCACGTAACCACGTGAAACAAATCACACAACACACTCTCACCCACAGCAAGGCGCTCCTCTACCCTGCACTGGGGTGGTGTGCGCTCACCGTGTAAGCTCACTCGCGTTACGCAGGGCTCCCTTCTTATGGGGTTGGTGGAAACACTGGCGTTCATTTGCATAAGGGCGCGTACCCAGATGAACCAGAGCCCGATTGGTTGGCTCTGTTCGTGGGCAGGGCTTGCGTCATTACATCATGATGCCCAGGCCAGAATGCCGTTGTTACCATCCGCTAGCTGATGATTGGCTGGTGTGTTTAGTACAGAATGCAGCCACATCAGTGCCTTAAAACAAATTGGTATATCTACAGAATAACGTTTTTCCCTAAATATACCAGAATTTCCACAAAAGTCATGAGCAAACTGTTCAGAAATCGGGCTCAGTATATAGATGTGATGCAAATAACATATTGCACAAGACCATTCAGATATAAATGATAGCCAGTTGGCAGTTGGGCAGTTTTGTGAGTTGTCATCCCCTTGGGTGTGAGAGATGTCTCTAGCTACTCATGTTTCCTTCCACTCAAACATTTTCAATAAAAAATTGGCCAAATTTCTCCAGTCACCAGAACCTCTAATATCCTAAGGCTTGGTAAGGCAACTATGGGTACATGTTTTACAAATAATAATATGTATCATCGCTGTGGGAATGCCTTGGCTCTTTTTTGGGTCCATATTAAGCAAGGGCTATGGAACGTAAACACGAGCCCACGGTTTTTCACCTGATTCACTGTACTAAATATTGCAATCAAGTGACTTCACATTGCAAAATAATCCCTTGGACTCCTCCACAATAAGTTTGTGATGACCACCACCAAGGCTGCATTTTAGGATTCACTCGTAGCTTCCTGCATTTTGTTAAAACCATGAAACATCAAATTGAATTTCTAACAAACATTTATATTTGATGATACAATTTCAATTCTGAAAGAATTTTGGACATGGCAAAGTGTAGGGTAAATCATATAATTAATAAATGTATTAATATAATGTATTAATATATTTAATGAAGTGTAACATAATATATATAAAGAGTTTCAAGTGAATGAAAAGTGCTCTACTAACAAAAAATCGGGACAATCGTAACCGCTTGTAAATTGTGCAGAATATGCCATGTAATTTGTGTGTGTGTGCAGTCGTGGAGCGATCGTGCAATGGTTAGCGCTACACATGCGTTGCAAACTCGGATACCTGAGTTCAATTCCCGCTCACGGCAAACATCAGTGATAGCGATTATCTGAACCGGTCCCGGGCCCTCCCCTCGGTCGACTCAGCCTCAAATGAGTACCTGGGTGCGGTGTGTAAACGTCGCCACTGGGGAGACAAAGGCAGCCGGGCATGGTGCTGGCCACCCACCCCCTCGTGTGCTGTCGGCCTTAATAGGTGCTTGCTAACAGCACATTCCCAAACAGTCTGTTAAGGCTACACGGTGGGAGTGGAGGATCTTTGTCTTTGTGTGTGCAGTGATCACTGTAATGTTTGCCTTAAAGAATAGTTTGTCTTGTTTGGAACACTTTCTTGTGTTTAGATTGGTGTATTGCTGTACTTGTTGAATCCCAATTTTCTGTTAAATATATTTTCTGAACTTTCAATGGGCTCTTAACTGGTTATACATAATTTTTCGATCAAAATAAATAGCGTAGTTGGACGTAAAATTGAAATTTGCAAGTAATATATTTCATTCGCCCAGATTTACTTTTGAGGTACCACATTACTTTGTTTATTGAAATTTGACGAGTGAAAAAAAAATCAGTGTTGCAAAAAGTGTTCCTCGTGAGAAGACGACTTGTCGTGAAAAATGTAAAGTTTAGGATTTTATTTCAAACGGTACTTTCGTGTGTCTGCAGTGTTGAATCGGCACAGAACGATTCACCACCCAGCTCCTCCGGCGTCAAATTGAAATGTGACTTTTGTCCAGCAATCCGACGAGTGACGTCTTCGTTCCGTTATATTCGTACGGTCCCATTCCCTCCATTGGCCAGCGGCGGCTTTGCTGTGTTGGACAACGTCGGTTCAGAGCCTTTAATATTAAAGTACCTTGTAATTGGCATATAATTAGATGATTTGTGTAAATTGTAAATATTCTGCTCTTACAACGGTGCGATTCGATGCATGTATCCTGAGCATAATGATCTTTTCAACTATAAATCAACATCGTTGCATGCCTGATGTATGTGCAGTATAAGCCCTGAATGTTAACTGGCCCACTTTCCTTACACACCTATACCGAATGTGGAGTTTTTTGTTGTAGAAATAGAATTTGCTTATAAATAGTTGTCTTGGTTTTTCTATTTAAAGTACATTACCACTAAGTTGAAACCCATTACATCATTAGTGTTTTTATATCAAGTCTGATGGTGAAATGCTTCTATTTGATTTCCTTCAATGTTTTTTTTTTTACATCGAGCAAATCACTCGCAGTTCCATATGATCGATCCCCTGGAAGGCTCGCGAAAGCAAGATCTCGATGCAGGGATGCGAGTCTTTGATGATGCCAAAGAGCGACACTGGTTTGAAAAAGGAAACTGTTGTGGATATAAACACATTGCTTCTTTGGAACACTAATTCGGTACGGGAATCGTGACCAACTTAGAGAAGACTGGCGTGATCTGACAACCCTTCAGTTACTTGGTTTAAGGCCTTGGACGTACTACTCAATAATCTCGCATTAGGTGAGTTGCAATCTGCTCCCCATGCCTTGACGAATACACGCAGTGTATATATTTTGGCATAATTTTTTGTTTATTTGGACTTGTATATTTGACTATATAGGTGTGAAAAATATCCAGCAAAAGAACAGTAATTTGTATAGCAAACTATAAAATTCTGAGGTTTACTGGCGTGCTCGTATCCCTTCTGACGCGTGCTTATGTGGGATGCATTAGTACAGTTGTCAACTATTTAACATACTGAAGATGAAATACTTTCATTCTTGGAAATGCAGTTCAAAGCTTGCAACAAATATAATGCTTATTTCTAAGGTATGCGATACTTTTTGTTAATGAGGCGCTTGCTTCCTCGACTAGTTCCATAATGTTGAATATGTTAAAGTTAATGCCGATTTTTTTCTTCATCCCATGCAAACTTTGTCGCACTGAAACAAACGTCAGCATAACCATACAAGCATCTGTTGGCCGAGCATGCTCTGCTGTGTAATATAATGTAGTGCAGAGCCATGAGATTATAAGGTGGCTTAGACGTGACCTGTCATACATGTGGAGCCTGTTAAATCTCGTTCTTTGATGATCATCGTTTCATTCTCTCCCATTTTGGACATTTCTAATTTTGTAACACCTCATCTCTCTCGTCTTCCATTTAATACAGATACGGTCACAACCACACTACGGTAATGTTATCTCCATGTACTGTTTGTATACAAGTATATATAGCTATGTACACAGCAATCTGTGTGCATCCTACCCCAGATACTTGTGTATGACATTAAACATTTTAATCTGCAAAAAAAAAGCTGTTTTTACAATTACCAAGTTACAGGTTGCACAATTCACAATGCTTACACTTAGAGAACATGCTAAATAGCCTTGAGTTTATCTTGATTCTTTTGCATGTGTAGTATGGTTTGAATTCATATTTTGCGTTCCGACATATACATTGTTAAATGTACTGTGTATACGTTGTGATTTGTTTTTTCCCAAATAAAAGGACGAGGGAATACAATTTTGGCGTGTCATTAACATTAATTAAATACAAACACTAAATAAATACAAAACTCACTTCACCAATCCTAACTGACTTACATTTTTTTAAGAGGGCCTTACTTTGGTTATTAGAACAGTTTATACGTAAATATATACGTGAAATTATATTTGTTTTACATTTTCGTGACAATGGAAATTTAACCATGTTCATTATCACAAGATTATATGAAATGTATTGCCATTCTGAAATATTTGTGTATTCAGTGAAGTTAAGGTCTATTGAGAAAGGTGTATTCTTTCACAGGTAGCAGGTTGCCGCATCTTCCTTAAAAACACATTTACAGGGGGGTCGCCACCTCCCCTGTCCTCAGCTGAGTTAAGTTGCTTGGTTGGGAAACAGAGCGACCCACTTATGTTTAAGTTAAGTTTAGGTTTTAATTTGGCAGAGGGAAACCCCATTGGGCAATAAATGGCTCATTCCCGACGAGGATCTGGTTACGCTATAGACACGAATGCAACTGTACAGACTCAAGTTCTGAATGGCAAGATCGCACATCGACCTGGTACAACTAGCACAACGAGACCAAGGCGAATGGAATTCATCACATGCAACCAACTCTGACCTCGTGTCGTCAACCACCAAGGGGGTGAGCGGTAGGTCAGCTCTGACACGAAATTGGAAACCAACCGCCCATTTAATTTTTACAAGAATTCGTACCAATTACAACTAGTCTTGCATTTATAAGTCCAGTATCAATGAAAGTAGATCCCAGTACAGTTTGGTGACTGGGAATACCTGAGGGGGTAGAGCACCATCCACTGTTTAAATTGCCAGGAACAGGAGACTCCTGTGCAACTCCGCATTGTAACCTTGCCACCTCTGCAACTCAGCCTCGTGCCCGAAACAGTCCGTTGGAGCCCTGTTCAACCCGTGTGTGCAACCAAGCGGGCTGTATTACTACAGAAGGAGACTTCTGCATCTAAGCTGGGCCCAAAGAGTGACCAATGTAAAAGTAAGAAGAACGTTGCATTTAGAAGACTCTGATGATGCATGCAGTGGTGAGAAGTAAACTGGCGCTATTAGGACACATGTGAAATGATTCAATAGAGGTGCACACACTGAGCTGAGACGGCAACACTATTCCTGAACACAACGATAACTCGTAACGATACACATAGGGTGGTGACCACCGACCTATCCTCACTAACTCTGGTTAACACTGACACTCTGATAACACTGGTGTGGCCAAGCCAGGAGGGCTACTGCTTGGCCATGCTGGCTTGAGGCGTCTTCATGAGGCGTCTTCATCCCGGACTCGAGCAGCCCGCGCCAGGGGCGGAGGCCGCCGCTTATATATGCGCCTCGGCGTGGCCAGGCCACACCCCGGCCACGCCTCCCTTCGAGAAGCCTCGAGAAGGCTCTGCTCCCCGACCACGTAACCCCCAAGGTCCCCCTGGGGCCCCCGGCCCCCACCTTGATCCGGTCACGTGTCCGGTCGGGTTCATCCAGAGTGCCACGGCCTCACGCAACCCCCGCGGCACTGACCGACGGCTTCCCGGCTCCCCGACCTGGCCGTGACATCATTCCCGCATCCGCACGTAGTTACGTCATGTGTGTGTTGGCCCAGACGGTGGTGACGTTCCCCGCACATAGTGACATCATGCGTGTGCGTGTATACACCCACACAGTAGTGACGTGACAAGTCACGACATTACCCCCCCCCCATGTAAAAATACAGCTGTCCCGGCTGTGATTAACCTGAACAAACTGTGTGCCCCCCAACAAGCAACATTAATAAATAACCGACGTCCGACAATAAATAACGTGAGAAACATATGTACAATAACACCAACATACAACAGCAAAAAAACTAAAATGTAACGTGAACGGCAATAAACAACACCCAGCCCTGAGGCACCCCGCACTCGCAACCCGACGAGCACGAACGAACCGCTGCGGGGGAAGAAACGCACACAAGCAACAATAAGGACCCGCAGAACAACTCGCAACGTGCGATACTTTTGGGGCCTGAACTTGAGATTAGCCTGCGGCATTTTGAGATAAACAGCGCGCAGGCAGACAAGATGTTCCTCAAACATTCGATTGAATACAATAACGTCCAAATATATCCAGCAGGAGTCCCACTGGAGTCTTGCCAAAACCAACTCCATTAATCTTTGGAAAGTAGCTGGGGCCGAATGTAAGCCCATTGGGAGTCTATTGAATTTGAACAACCCTTGCGGCGTCCGGAAAGCCGTCTTAGGCCTGGAGAAGTCGTCGAGGGGCAACTGCCAGAATCCCGAAAGGAGGTCGAGTGTAGAGAAAAATCGTCCAGTGAATCATCCATACGGGGCAGGGTATATGGGTCCGCCACAGAAACTTTATTGAGTTTGCGGAAGTCTACGCAAAAGTGCAGACTCCCGTCATGCTTCTTTACCGGCACTATCGGAGCGCCCCATCTAAACGCGATTCCGAATCTAAACACGATTCCGAATCTAATACACGATTCCAAATCTAGACGCGATTCCGAATCTAATACACGATTCTGAATCTTAACGCAATTCGGAATCGATTATGCAATTCCGATTCTAAACGTGATTCCGAATCCAAACCCGACTCGGAATCGAATACGTGATTCCGAATCGAATACGCGATTGTGAATCTAATACGCGATTCCTAATCTAAACACGATTCCGAATCTAAACGCGATTCCGAATCTAGACGCGATTCCGAATCTAAACGCGATTCCGAATCTAGACGCGATTCCGAATCTAATACACGATTCCGAATCTAGACACGATTCCGAATCTAAACGCGATTCTGAATCTAATACACGATTCCGAATCTTAACGCAATTCGAAATCGATTACGCAATTCCGATTCTAAACGTGATTCCGAATCTAAGCGTGACTCGGAATCGAATACGTGATTCCGAATCGAATACGCGATTCCGAATCTAAACGCGATTGCGAATCTAATACGCGATTCCGAATCTAAACACGATTCCGAATCTAAATACGATTCCAAATCTAAACGCGATTCCGAATCTAGACGCGATTCCGAATCTAGACGCGATTCCGAATCTAAACGCGATTCCGAATCTAGACGCGATTCCGAATCTAAACACGATTCCGAATCTAAATACGATTCCAAATCTAAACGCGATTCCGAATCTAGACGCGATTCCGAATCTAGACGCGATTCCGAATCTAAACGCGATTCCGAATCTAGACGCGATTCCGAATCTAATACACGATTCCGAATCTAGACGCGATTCCGAATCTAAACGCGATTCTGAATCTAATACACGATTCCGAATCTTAACGCAATTCGAAATCGATTACGCAATTCCGATTCTAAACGTGATTCCGAATCTAAGCGCGACTCGGAATCGAATACGTGATTCCGAATCGAATACGCGATTCCGAATCTAAACGCGATTGCGAATCTAATACGCGATTCCGAATTTAAACACTATTCCAAATCTAAACGCGATTCCGAATCTAGACGCGATTCCGAATCTAGACGCGATTCCGAATCTAAACGCAATTCGGAATCGAATATGTGATTCCGAATCTAGACGCGATTCCGAATCTAATACACGATTCCGATACTAAAAGCGATTCTGAATCGAATACGCGATTCCGAATCTAAACGCGATTTCGAATCTAGACGCGATTCCGAATCTAAACGCGATTCTGAATCTAATACACGATTCAGAATCTTAACGCAATTCGAAATCGATTACGCAATTCCGATTCTAAACGTGATTCCGAATATAAGCGCGACTCGGAATCGTATACGTGATTCCGAATCGAATACGCGATTCCGAATCTAAACGCGATTGCGAATCTAATACGCGATTCCGAATCTAAACACGATTCCAAATCTAAACGCGATTCCGAATCTAGACGTGATTCCGAATCTAGACGCGATTCCGAATCTAGACGCGATTCCGAATCTAAACGCAATTCGGAATCGAATACGCGATTCCGAATCTAGACGCGATTCCGAATCTAATACACGATTCCGATACTAAAAGCGATTCTGAATCGAATACGCGATTCCGAATCTAGACGCGATTCCGAATCTAATACACGATTCTGAATCTTAACGCAATACGGAATCGATTACGCAATTCCGATTCTAAACGTGATTCCGAATCTAAACCCGACTCGGAATCGAATACGTGATTCCGAATCGAATACGCGATTCCGAATCTAAACGCGATTGCGAATCTAATACGCGATTCCTAATCTAAACACGATTCCGAATCTAAACGCGATTCCGAATCTAGACGCGATTCCGAATCTAAACGCGATTCCGAATCTAGACGCGATTCTGAATCTAATACACGATTCCGAATCTAGACGCGATTCAGAATCTAAACGCGATTCTGAATCTAATACACGATTCCGAATCTTAACGCAATTCGAAATCGATTACGCAATTCCGATTCTAAACGTGATTCCGAATCTAAGCGCAACTCGGAATCGAATACGTGATTCCGAATCGAAAACGCGATTCCGAATCTAAACGCGATTGCGAATCTAATACGCGATTCCGAATCTAAACACGATTCCAAATCTAAACGCGATTCCGAATCTAGACGCGATTCCGAATCTAGACGCGATTCCGAATCTAAACGCAATTCGGAATCGAATACGCGATTCCGAATCTAGACGCGATTCCGAATCTAATACACGATTCCGATACTAAAAACGATTCTGAATCGAATACGCGATTCCGAATCTAAACGCGATTTCGAATCTAGACGCGATTCCGAATCTAAACGCGATTCCGAATCTAGACGCGATTCCGAATCTAATACACGATTCCGAATCTAGACGCGATTCCGAATCTAAACGCGATTCTGAATCTAATACACGATTCCGAATCTTAACGCAATTCGAAATCGATTACGCAATTCCGATTCTAAACGTGATTCCGAATCTAAGCGCAACTCGGAATCGAATACGTGATTCCGAATCGAATACGCGATTCCGAATCTAAACGCGATTGCGAATCTAATACGCGATTCCGAATCTAAACACGATTCCAAATCTAAACGCGATTCCGAATCTAGACGCGATTCCGAATCTAGACGCGATTCCGAATCTAAACGCAATTCGGAATCGAATACGCGATTCCGAATCTAGACGCGATTCCGAATCTAATACACGATTCCGATACTAAAAACGATTCTGAATCGAATACGCGATTCCGAATCTAAACGCGATTTCGAATCTAGACGCGATTCCGAATCTAAACGCGATTCCGAATCTAGACGCGATTCCGAATCTAATACACGATTCCGAATCTAGACGCGATTCTGAATCTAAACGCGATTCTGAATCTAATACACGATTCCGAAACTTAACGCAATTCGAAATCGATTACGTAATTCCGATTCTAAACGTGATTCCGAATCTAAGCGCGACTCGGAATCGAATACGTGATTCCGAATCGAATACGCGATTCCGAATCTAAACGCGATTGCGAATCTAATACGCGATTCCGAATCTAAACACGATTCCAAATCTAAACGCGATTCCGAATCTAGACGCGATTCCGAATCTAGACGCGATTCCGAATCTAAACGCAATTCGGAATCGAATATGTGATTCCGAATCTAGACGCGATTCCGAATCTAATACACGATTCCGATACTAAAAGCGATTCTGAATCGAATACGCGATTCCGAATCTAAACGCGATTTCGAATCTAGACGCGATTCCGAATCTATACGCGATTCTGAATCTAATACACGATTCAGAATCTTAACGCAATTCGAAATCGATTACGCAATTCCGATTCTAAACGTGATTCCGAATATAAGCGCGACTCGGAATCGTATACGTGATTCCGAATCGAATACGCGATTCCGAATCTAAACGCGATTGCGAATCTAATACGCGATTCCGAATCTAAACACGATTCCAAATCTAAACGCGATTCCGAATCTAGACGTGATTCCGAATCTAGACGCGATTCCGAATCTAGACGCGATTCCGAATCTAAACGCAATTCGGAATCGAATACGCGATTCCGAATCTAGACGCGATTCCGAATCTAATACACGATTCCGATACTAAAAGCGATTCTGAATCGAATACGCGATTCCGAATCTAGACGCGATTCCGAATCTAATACACGATTCTGAATATTAACGCAATTCGGAATCGATTTCGCAATTCCGATTCTAAACGTGATTCCGAATCTAAACCCGACTCGGAATCGAATACGTGATTCCGAATCGAATACGCGATTCCGAATCTAAACGCGATTGCGAATCTAATACGCGATTCCTAATCTAAACACGATTCCGAATCTAAACGCGATTCCGAATCTAGACGCGATTCCGAATCTAAACGCGATTCCGAATCTAGACGCGATTCTGAATCTAATACACGATTCCGAATCTAGACGCGATTCAGAATCTAAACGCGATTCTGAATCTAATACACGATTCCGAATCTTAACGCAATTCGAAATCGATTACGCAATTCCGATTCTAAACGTGATTCCGAATCTAAGCGCGACTCGGAATCGAATACGTGATTCCGAATCGTATACGCGATTCCGAATCTAAACGCGATTGCGAATCTAATACGCGATTCCGAATCTAAACACGATTCCAAATCTAAACGCGATTCCGAATCTAGACGCGATTCCGAATCTAGACGCGATTCCGAATCTAAACGCAATTCGGAATCGAATACGCGATTCCGAATCTAGACGCGATTCCGAATCTAATACACGATTCCGATACTAAAAGCGATTTTGAATCGAATACGCGATTCCGAATCTAAACGCGATTTCGAATCTAGACGCGATTCCGAATCTAAACGCGATTCCGAATCTAAACGCGATTCCGAATCGAATACGCGATTCCGAATCTAGACGCGATTCCGAATCTAATACACGATTCTGAATCTAATACCGAATCTAGACGCGAATCCGAATCTAGACGCGATTCCAAATCTAAACGCGATTCCGAATCTAAACGCGATTCTGAATCGAATACGCGATTCCGAATCTAATACACGATTCTGAATCTAATACTGAATCTAGACGCGATTCCGAATCTAGACGCGATTCCGAATCTTATAGTGTGAGGGATTTGCTGTCAGCGGCCCGGATCGATTTCTGAAATGGAATCGCTGAATCGAGACGCGCCCCCCGACCCCACCCTGATCATGGAAGGAACCGAACCGTCGAAATGATTCGTCACACAGCACACGCAACACAACATACACACGCGATTATACACACATAACTCAACATACACACACGATTATACACACGCAACTCAACATACACACACGATTATACACACATAACTCAACATACACACGCGATTATACACACATAACTCAACATACACACACGATTATACACACGCAACACAACATACACACACGATTATACACAAACAACACAACATACACACGCGATTATACACACATAACTCAACATACACACGCGATTATACACACGCAACTCAACATACACACACGATTATACACACATAACTCAACATACACACGCGATTATACACACATAACTCAACATACACACACGATTATACACACGCAACACAACATACACACGCGATTATACACACGCAACTCAACATACACACACGATTATACACACATAACTCAACATACACACACGATTATACACACACAACACAACACACACACGCGATTATACACACGCAACTCAACATACACACGCGATTATACACACATAACTCAACATACACACGCGATTATACACACATAACTCAACATACACACACGATTATACACACGCAACTCAACATACACACATGATTATACACACATAACTCAACATACACACGCGATTATACACACGCATCTCAACATACACACACGCGATTATATACACGCATCTCAACATACACACGCGATTATACACACGCATCTCAACATACGTACACGATTATACACACGTAACTCAACATACACACGCGATTATACACACGCATCTCAACATACACACACGCGATTATATACACGCATCTCAACATACACACGCGATTATACACACGCATCTCAACATACCCACGCGATTATACACACGCAACTCAACATACACACGCGATTATACACACGCAACTCAACATACACACACGATTTTACACACGCAACTCAACATACACACGTGATTATACACACGCAACACAACATACACACGATTATACACACGCAACTCAACATACACACACGATTATACACACGCAACTCAACATACACACACAATTATACACACGTGACACAACATACACACACGATTATACACACGCAACTCAACATACACACACGATTATACACACGTGACACAACATACACACGCGATTATACACACGCAACTCAACATACACACGCGATTATACACACGCAACTCAACATACACACACAATTGTACACACGGAACTCAACATACACACACGATTATTCACACGTCACACAATATACACACACGATTATACACACGCAACTCAACATACACACACGATTATACACACGCAGCTCAACATATACACGCGATTATACACACGCAACTCAACATACACACGCGATTATACACACGCAACACAACATACACACGCTATTATACACACACAACTCAACATACAGACGCGATTATACACACGCAACACAACATACACACACGATTATACACACGCATCTCAACATAGACACACGATTATACACACGCAACACAGCATACACACAATTATACACACGCAACTCAACATACACACGCGATTACACACACGCAACTCAACATACACACACGCGATTATACACACGCAACTCAACATACACACACGCGATTATACACACGCAACTCAACATACACACACGATTACACACAAGCAACTCAACATACACACACACGATTATACACATGCAACTGCACATACACACACGCGATTATACACATGCAACTCCACATACACACACGCGATTATACACACGCAACTCAACATACACACGCGATTATACATACGCAACACAACATACACACGAGATTATACACACGCAACACAACATACACACACGATTATACACACACAACACAACATATACAATTATACATACGCAACTCAACAACACACGATTATACCACACGCAACCCAATATACACACGCGATTATACACATGCAACTCAACATACACACACGATTATACACACGCAACACACCATACACACGCGATTATACACACGTAACACAACATACCTACGCGATTATACACACGCAACTCAACATACACACGCGATTATACACACGCAACTCAACATACACACGCGATTATACACACGCAACACAACATACACACACGATTATACACACGCATCTCAACATACACACGCGATTATACACACGCAACACAGCATACACACAATTATACACATGCAACTCAACATACACACGCGATTACACACACGCAACTCAACATACACACACGCGATTATACACACGCAACTCAACATACACAAACACGATTATACACATGCAACTCCACATACACACACGATTATACACACGCAACTCAACATACACACGAGATTTTACACACGTAACTCAACATACACACGAGATTATACACACGCAACTCAACATACACACACGATTATACACACACAACATATACAATTATACATACGCAACTCAACAACACACGATTATACCACACGCAACCCAACATACACACGCGATTATACACACGCAACTCAACATACACACACGCGATTATACACACGCAACTCAACATAGACACGCGATTATACACACGCAACACAACATACACGAGATTACACACACGCAACACAACATACACACACGATTATACACACACAACATATACAAATTATACATACGTAACTCAACAACACACGATTATACCACACGCAACTCAACATACACACGCGATTATACACACGCAACTCAACATACACACGCGATTATACACACGCAACTCAACATACACACGCGAGTATACACACGTAACACAACATACACACGTGATTATACACACGCAACTCAACATACACACACGATTATACACATGCAACTCAACATACACACACTATTATACACACGCAACACAACATGCACACGCGATTATATGCACTCAACTCAACATACACACGCGATTATATGCACTCAACTCAACATACACACACGATTATGCACACGCAACTCAACATACACACGCGATTATATGCACGCAACTCAACATACACACACGATTATACACACGCAACTCAACATACACACACGATTAAACACACGTAACACAACATACACACGCGATTATACACACGCAACTCAACATACACACGATTATACACACGCAACTCAACATACACACACGATTATACACACACAACTCAACATACACACGCAATTATACACACGCAACTCAACATACACACACGATTATACACACGCAACTCAACATACACACGCGATTATACACACGCAACACAACATACACACACGATTATACACACGCATCTCAACATACACACACGATTATACACACGCAACACAGCATACACACAATTATACACATGCAACTCAACATACACACGCGATTACACACACGCAACTCAACATACACACACGCGATTATACACACGCAACTCAACATACACACACACGATTATACACATGCAACTCCACATACACACACGATTATACACACGCAACTCAACATACACACGAGATTATACACACGTAACTCAACATACACACGAGATTATACACATGCAACTCAACATACACACACGATTATACACACACAACATATACAATTATACATACGCAACTCAACAACACACGATTATACCACACGCAACCCAACATACACACGCGATTATACACACGCAACTCAACATACACACACGCGATTATACACACGCAACTCAACATACACACGCGATTATACACACGCAACACAACATACACGAGATTACACACACGCAACACAACATACACACACGATTATACACACACAATATATACAAATTATACATACGCAACTCAACAACACACGATTATACCACACGCAACCCAACATACACACGCGATTATACACATGCAACTCAACATACACACGCGATTATACACACGCATCTCAACATACGTACACGATTATACACACGTAACTCAACATACACACGCGATTATACACACGCATCTCAACATACACACACGCGATTATATATACGCATCTCAACATACACACGCGATTATACACACGCATCTCAACATACCCACGCGATTATACACACGCAACTCAACATACACACGCGATTATACACACGCAACTCAACATACACACACGATTTTACACACGCAACTCAACATACACACGCGATTATACACACGCAACACAACATACACACGATTATACACACGCAACTCAACATACACACACGATTATACACACGCAACTCAACATACACACACGATTATACACACGTGACACAACATACACACACGATTATACACACGCAACTCAACATACACACACGATTATACACACGTGACACAACATACACACGCGATTATACACACGCAACTCAACATACACACGCGATTATACACACGCAACTCAACATACACACACAATTGTACACACGGAACTCAACATACGCACACGATTATTCACACGTCACACAATATACACACACGATTATACACACGCAACTCAACACACACACACGATTATACACACGCAGCTCAACATATACACGCGATTATACACACGCAACTCAACATACACACGCGATTATACACACGCAACACAACATACACACGCTATTATACACACACAACTCAACATACAGACGCGATTATACACACGCAACACAACATACACACACGATTATACACGCATCTCAACATAGACACACGATTATACACACGCAACACAGCATACACACAATTATACACACGCAACTCAACATACACACGCGATTACACACACGCAACTCAACATACACACACGCGATTATACACACGCAACTCAACATACACACGCAACTCAACATACACACACGCGATTATACACACGCAACTCAACATACACACACGATTACACACAAGCAACTCAACATACACACACACGATTATACACATGCAACTGCACATACACACACGCGATTATACACATGCAACTCCACATACACACACGCGATTATACACACGCAACTCAACATACACACGCGATTATACATACGCAACACAACATACACACGAGATTATACACACGCAACACAACATACACACACGATTATACACACACAACACAACATATACAATTATACATACGCAACTCAACAACACACGATTATACCACACGCAACCCAACATACACACGCGATTATACACACGCAACTCAACATACACACGCGATTATACACACGCAACTCAACATACACACGCGAGTATACACACGTAACACAACATACACACGTGATTATACACACGCAACTCAACATACACACACGATTATACACATGCAACTCAACATACACACACTATTATACACACGCAACACAACATACACACGCGATTATATGCACTCAACTCAACATACACACACGATTATGCACACGCAACTCAACATACACACGCGATTATATGCACGCAACTCAACATACACACACGATTATACACACGCAACTCAACATACACACACGATTAAACACACGTAACACAACATACACACGCGATTATACACACGCAACTCAACATACACACAATTATACACACGCAACTCAACATACACACACGATTATACACACGCAACTCAACATACACACGCAATTATACACACGCAACTCAACATACACACACGATTATACACACGCAACTCAACATACACACGCGATTATACACACGCAACACAACATACACACACGATTATACACACGCATCTCAACATACACACACAATTATACACACGCAACACAGCATACACACAATTATACACATGCAACTCAACATACACACGCGATTACACACACGCAACTCAACATACACACACGCGATTATACACACGCAACTCAACATACACACACACGATTATACACATGCAACTCCACATACACACACGATTATACACACGCAACTCAACATACACACGAGATTATACACATGTAACTCAACATACACACGAGATTATACACACGCAACTCAACATACACACACGATTATACACACACAACATATACAATTATACATACGCAACTCAACAACACACGATTATACCACACGCAACCCAACATACACACGCGATTATACACACGCAACTCAACATACACACACGCGATTATACACACGCAACTCAACATACACACGCGATTATACACACGCAACACAACATACACG
Organism: Lampetra fluviatilis; assembly: GCF_964198595.1. Taxonomy (NCBI): domain Eukaryota; kingdom Metazoa; phylum Chordata; class Hyperoartia; order Petromyzontiformes; family Petromyzontidae; genus Lampetra; species Lampetra fluviatilis. Next base: position 13,238,491 of record NC_136292.1, on the reverse strand, counting down.
AGATTACACACACGCAACACAACATACACACACGATTATACACACACAATATATACAAATTATACATACGCAACTCAACAACACACGATTATACCACATGCAACCCAACATACACACGCGATTATACACACGCAACTCAACATACACACGCGATTATACACACGCAACTCAACATACACACGCGAGTATACACACGTAACACAACATACACACGTGATTATACACACGCAACTCAACATACACACACGATTATACACATGCAACTCAACATACACACACTATTATACACACGCAACAAAACATACACACGCGATTATATGCACTCAACTCAACATACACACGCGATTATATGCACTCAACTCAACATACACACACGATTATGCACACGCAACTCAACATACACACGCGATTATATGCACGCAACTCAACATACACACACGATTATACACACGCAACTCAACATACACACACAATTATACACACGCAACTCAACATACACACACGATTATACACACGCAACTCAACATACACACACGATTAAACACACGTAACACAACATACACACGCGATTATACACACGCAACTCAACATACACACGATTATACACACGCAACTCAACATACACACGCGATTATACACACGCAACACAACATACACACACGATTATACACACGCATCTCAACATACACACACGATTATACACACGCAACACAGCATACACACAATTATACACATGCAACTCAACATACACACGCGATTACACACACGCAACTCAACATACACACACGCGATTATACACACGCAACTCAACATACACACACACGATTATACACATGCAACTCCACATACACACACGATTATACACACGCAACTCAACATACACACGAGATTATACACATGTAACTCAACATACACACGAGATTATACACACGCAACTCAACATACACACACGATTATACACACACAACATATACAATTATACATACGCAACTCAACAACACACGATTATACCACACGCAACCCAACATACACACGCGATTATACACACGCAACTCAACATACACACACGCGATTATACACACGCAACTCAACATACACACGCGATTATACACACGCAACACAACATACACGAGATTACACACACGCAACACAACATACACACACGATTATACACACACAATATATACAAATTATACATACGCAACTCAACAACACACGATTATACCACATGCAACCCAACATACACACGCGATTATACACACGCAACTCAACATACACACGCGATTATACACACGCAACTCAACATACACACGCGAGTATACACACGTAACACAACATACACACGTGATTATACACACGCAACTCAACATACACACACGATTATACACATGCAACTCAACATACACACGCGATTATATGCACTCAACTCAACATACACACGCGATTATATGCACTCAACTCAACATACACACACGATTATGCACACGCAACTCAACATACACACGCGATTATATGCACGCAACTCAACATACACACACGATTATACACACGCAACTCAACATACACACACAATTATACACACGCAACTCAACATACACACACGATTATACACACGCAACTCAACATACACACACGATTAAACACACGTAACACAACATACACACGCGATTATACACACGCAACTCAACATACACACGATTATACACACGCAACTCAACATACACACACGATTATACACACGCAACTCAACATACACACGCAATTATACACACGCAACTCAACATACACACACGATTATACACACACAACTCAACATACACACACGATTATACACACGCAACACAACATACACATGTGATTATACACACGTAACTCAACATACACACGCGATTAAACACGCAACTCAACATACACACACGATTATACACACACAACACAACATACACACGCGATTATACACAAGTAACACAACATACACACGCGATTATACACACGCAGCTCAACATACACACGCGATTATACACACGCAACTCAACATACACACACGATTATATACACGCAACTCAACATACACACGCGATTATACACACGCAACACAACACACACACACGATTATACACACGCAACTCAACATACACATGCGATTATACACATGCAACTCAATATACACACGCGATTATACACACGCAACTCAACATACACACACGCGATTATACACATGCAACTCAACATACACACACACGATTATACACACGCAACTCAACATACACACACGATTATACACACGCAACTCAACATACACACACGCGATTATACACATGCAACTCAACATACACACACACGATTATACACACATAACTCAACATACACACGCGATTATACACACGCAACTCAATATACACACACGATTATACACACGCATCTCAACATACACACGCGATTATACACACGCAACTCAACATACACAAACGATTATACACACGCAACTCAACATACACACACGATTATACACACGTAACACAACATACACACACGATTATACACACGCAACTCAACATACACACACAATTATACACACGCAGCTCAACATACACGATTATACACACGCAACTTAACATGCACACAATTATACACACGCAACTCAACATACACACACGATTATACACACGCAACACAACATACATACACGCGCGCTCACAACAAACGTGTAGTGGTGATACGCGCTGGGTGTATATGTCGTGTGCCAGCGCGTATGTACGGGTGTGTGTGTGGTGACGCGCGCTGACGGGGAGGAGCAGGCGTCAGTGCGCGGGTGGGGGTAGTGCTGCTGATTGGCTGTGTGCCGGTGACGCGCCCAGAGGGAGTGATCGGGTAGCAGCGCGGTGTGATTGGTCGGGGAGTGGAAACACGCGCTGAGCGGAACCGGATCGTAGGGATAGCGCGTGGGGATTGGGTAACTGAGGAGCGGTGCCGACGTTGAGGTCCGCATCCGCTCCGTCTCCCGGGAAGAAGAGGTATATAAGGTGATGCACAAAGGAGCAGGGGGCAGAAGTGGAACCATCTAAGAATGAAGACGAAGGTGCAGAGATAGAGCCCGGAGAGGAGAGTAGAGGAGAGTAATGGAGAGTAGAGGAGAGTAATGGAGAATAGAGGAGAGTAAGGTATAAGTGTGTAGCCAGCGAGAGAGAACGGTCTACACGAGCTGAGTGATGTATAGTGTGTAGCCAGCGAGAGAGAACGGTCTACACGAGCTGAGTAATGTATAGTGTGTAGCCAGAGAGAGAGAACGGTCTACACGAGCTGAGTGATGTATAGTGTGTAGCCAGCGAGAGAGAACGGTCTACACGAGCCGAGTATGCATACGGTGTAGCCAGAGAGAGAGGAAGGTCTACACGAGCCGAGTATGCATACGGTGTAGCCAGAGAGAGAGATGCAAAGTCTACACGAGGCGAATGGAGAGTGTAGCAGAGGCGCAGAGTCTACACGAGGCGAGAGAAGAGTGTAGCCGAGGCGCGGAGTCTACACGAGGCACAGAGAGCCAGCAGCACAGAATCCAGAGAGTCAAGAGAAGCGTAGGGTGAAGAAGAAGAGGTCACGAGTTGTACCGTTGTATGGTGACCGCATTGTGAAGAAGAGAGGCCACGCGTTGTATTGTTACAAGTCAAGATTTAATAAAAGAAGTGTGTTCCCGTCAAGGAGTTTCCTGCCGTCATTTTCCAATACTTCATCTGGCGTCAGAAGTGAAACGGGCTTCCAAGTATGGAGACAAGGAAGACCCGTAGGACCCACGGGATTGACCGCGGGGAAGACCTGGACGACTCGGGGCCGCTGGTGGCGGGGGATGAGGAAGAGGACTTGCCCACGCTACAGGGTCCGTCGACGGCGCCGGCCGAGCGACCGGGGACCGACGCCGGGCTTCGTGAGGCGCACTCCCGACTGGCGGAGCTGCTGCTCGCCGCCGCGTCCATCTTGGCGGAGATCAGCTCGTCGGGAGGAGCGGGGACGGTGGGGGACATTTTACAAGGTCGCCCCGCAGATTCCCGCCAAAACGAATGGGGGATTCCCGCCATTGCGCCTGGGCCTACTTTTGGCGGGAACGGCGAGCGCCACGTGGTGGTGGGTTCCCAAGCGCGCGCATCGACGTCATCAGCGCGCGAGGGGGTCCGCCATCTTACGTCTGCTGCTGGAGCCGCCATCTTAGACACCGACGGACAGGCGGAGAGGAACCACGAGGCGGATGACTTCATTTTTCAGCAGCGCCTGCCCACGTTGTCAGCCTTCAAGGCGGAAGGCGGAGACTGGGGCCAATTTCAGCGAAGGTTTTTGGCGCATCAAGAGATGTCAGCGTGGTCCGATGCTACGGCGCTGCGGGCATTGCCCGCCATGCTGGACGACGATGCGCTCGCGGCCTTCAGGGCTGCACGGAAGTCGGACCGCTCCACGCTGAAGGATGCGCTGGGTTTGTTGGCCAGGGTCTACGGACCTCCCTCTACGTGCCGCCATCAGTTCTACGCAAGACGGAAAGCGGCCACGGAGACCGCGCTGGCCTATCGCACGGCGTTGCTGGCTCTTGCTGATGCTGCGTTCCCTCGGATGGACGAGGAGGGCCAAGACGCGATGGTTTTGGAGCAGCTGCTCAAGTTGGCGCAGGACCTGGGGGTCCCTATCAACACAGCTGACGAGATTGATATTTCTTCTTTGAGAGTCGCCACGAGTATTCAAGCGCACGAGGCCCTACAACGGAAGCAAGGCGTTGGTTGCAACGCTGCTGTCGTCGCAGCCCCGGGTTTGGTGGTCGCCGAACCCCAAGTCGTCAGCCCACGAGAGGAGGCGTTCGCCACGGGACGACCAGGGGACTGGAGGCCGGGGGCCCGGTCGCCTCTGCGATCGGGCCGAAAGTCGGAGCAACCAAGATCTACTCCGACCCTCGTCACGTGCTATAACTGCGGCCTCCGGGGCCACGTGGCGTCCGGGTGCCGCGCTCCGCGGCAGCGCGCCATGGGAGCTCGGCTGGACGACGACCGAGAGCCCAAGTCATCTCTACAATCCCCGGCAAGTCGCGGCACCTCACACGCTCGGCCTGTTTATTCGGCACACATGGGACGCCGCGTTGCGGCGGAGGAGGGCCGGTTAAGGTTCGGGGATTCGGTTCGGCGAGGGGGGTTCGGCCGGGACCAGGGAGACATTGAATGGGCGGAATTGGGGCATAGAATTGTGGCTGCTTCGGCGGGTTCGTCCGTTGTTACGGGATCTATTGATGGGGTTGAGATTAGGGTGTTAGTGGACACGGGGGCATCGGCAACTATTATATCGGACCTCATTTATAATATTCTTCCAGTCCAATGTCGTCCGCTGCTTCCAGTGGATGTGCCATTTTACGCCGCTAATGGGGGATCGTTGGGCATTATCGGTCAGGTTAGGGCGTCCATTTGCATTGGAGATATCAAATTGTCGGGACCCGTTTTCGTTTCGTCTTCTTTGGCAGTTCCGTGTCTTTTGGGCACTGATTTTTTGGCTAAAATGCCTATTAAAATTCTTATCGATCAACGATGCATTGAACTGCCATCGGGTCGCCGGATTTCATTTTTGACGGGCCCTACTGACATTCGGACGGCGTGCGCTACGATACAAGCGGTGGCGACGCAGACAGTGCAAGTGCCCCCGGGTTCACAGATGTTGATTCCCCTCCGGTTGCGGAAACCATGGGTGAGGGAGGCTTCGGGACAGAGTATGCTTTTGGGTCCTTCTAACAAGGCTGTCGGGGGTCTTGATTTATCGGTGGCTCACACTTTGGTGCGGGCTGACAGGGATCCGTTTGTGATGGTTTTGAACGCGGGGTCGCGACCAGCTGTCATTCCGCAGGGCACCGTGCTGGCTCACGCGGCGCAGGTCCCTGGGGATGATGGGTTGGTTGCGCAGGTGGGCTCGAGCCCCGCGCGGAACGTTGAGCCAAGGGAAGACCTTGAGTGGGTCCATTCGCTATGTGCCGCCTCGGACGATTTGTCGGCGGCGCAGTTGGGTGCGCTGCGCGAGTTGCTCATTGAATTCTCTGATGTATTCAGTAAACATAAGTATGACATTGGGTGCACGGATTTGTTGCACCATCACATTGAAACGGGCGATGCGGCGCCGGTCAGGCTAAATCCCTTCCGACTGAGTCCCGTGGAGAAGGAACATGTTCAGTCGGCTGTTAACGATATGCTAGAAGCCGATATTATTTCGCCCTCCTCTAGCCCGTGGGGAGCGCCTATTGTGCTGGTTAAGAAGCAGGACGGGTCCCTGCGATTCTGCGTTGATTTCCGTCGCCTGAATAAGATCTCTGTGGCTGACGCGTATCCGCTCCCCAGGATGGATGAGTCCCTCGATGCATTGTCTGGTGCGCGATACTTTTCGACTCTTGATTTGTTATCGGGGTTTTGGCAGTTGCCGCTCGACGAAGAGTCGAAACCTAAGACAGCATTTCGGACTCCAGGGGGGCTGTTCCAGTTTAACCGGTTACCCATGGGACTTCACTCCTCTCCAGCGACGTTTCAGCGACTTATGGAGCTGGTTTTGTCGGGCTTGCAGTGGGATACATGCTTGATTTATATGGACGACGTCATTGTTTTCAGTAAAACGTTTGAAGAACACCTCCGGCGATTGAGAGGGGTGTTCTTGCGAATGCGATCGGCTAAGTTGAAATTTAAACCGGCCAAATGTCACCTCCTTCGTAGGTCCGTTAGATACTTGGGTCACATTGTCGATTCTTCGGGGATCTCCACCGATCCCGCGAAGACGGATTGTGTCGGTTCGTGGCCGACACCTACGTCCGTTTCCGACGTGCGTAGTTTCATCGGGTTTGCTTCTTATTATCGGCGGTTCGTTGAGCACTTCGCCACTATTGCAAAACCCTTGCACGCTCTAACGGCGAAGGGAGTGAAGTTCAAATGGGGACCGGAGGAGGAGGCCGCGTTTCGCTCCCTCCGGGACGCCTTGGTGGGTGCCCCACCCTTGTGTTATCCCGATTTTGCCAGTCCCTTTTTGCTGGACACGGATGCTAGCAACACGGGCATTGGGGGGGTGCTATCCCAAGTCGTTGGGGGTGTCGAAAGAGTTGTCGCCTACGGTAGTAGGGTGTTGTCTCCGGCGGAGCAGCGCTACTGTGTCACCCGTTGCGAGCTGCTTGCCATTGTTTTTTTTGTGCAGCAGTTTAGGCCATATCTCTATGGTCGTCACTTTACAGTCCGAACGGACCACGCGGCGCTACAGTATTCATTGAGGGTCGCCCAGCCCTCGGGCCAGTTGTCGCGTTGGTTGGAAGTCCTCCAGGACTATCAGTTTACGACTACGTACCGTAAGGGGTTGCGACACACGAATGCCGATTGCTTGTCGCGGTTGTTGCCTTGTGATGAATGCGCGTGTTTGTCGGGATCGGCGCGCTGTAAACCGACGCTTGCGGGGGAGATGGGGGCACTGGCTGCGACAGCGGGCGCACCGATCGGGGATGATTCCACGGCCTCTCAGGGTCGGGACTCGCTGCTCTCGCTGTCGCTCAGCGAATGGGGCCGCCTCCAGATGGCGGACAGCTCGCTGCTAGCATTGCGCCGCAAGGTTGGGGGTCCCGAGGGGGACCAGGAGCGTACCGGCTCCTATGTACTTGAGCAGGGCGTGTTATTGAGATGGGACAGTTTGTCCCGGCGGAACGCACTCGTGGTGCCTTCCGCTGTGAGGGGGAGGGTTGTCTTGGCGGCACACGAACGCCTCTGGCACTTGGGAGTTAACAAGACGCTTGCCCTGCTTCAGCGTGACTATTACTGGCCGGGAATGGGAAGTGATGTGGTACATATTCTGAAGGGGTGCGTTGAGTGCGCCAGGCGTAAACCACCGGCCGAGGCAGCTAATCCACCGCTGCAATCTATTCAGGTCTCGCGTACCAACGAGCTCGTTGCACTCGATATTTTGGGGCCCTTCCCAGTCACGCCGAGAGGGAATAAATATTTGTTAGTGGGGGTCGAATACTTTACCCGATGGCCTATGGCGTGGCCTCTCGCTAACCAGTCGGCAGCGGCTGTGACGGATGCCTTCGTCCAGGGCTATGTCCTGGACAAGGGGGCTCCCGAACGCCTGCTGACCGACCAAGGTAAACATTTTTCGAGTAAATTGTTGCAAGAGGTGTGCGATCTGTTGGGTACCAAGAAGGTGCGTACCTCCCCGTACCACCCGCAGACTGACGGGATGGTGGAGAGACTCCACAAAACTTTGACTTCCATGCTGTGCCAGCAGGTGTGCGAGGCACATGTAGATTGGGACCTGCAGGTCCCGGGAGTCCTTGCCGCGTATAGAATGGCCCCCCATGCAGCTACGGGGTTTTCCCCATTCTATTTGATGTACGGTCGGGAAGCTGACCCGCCAATGGAAACGCAACTTGGCCTGTCCGCTCCACGAACTAATTCTAATTTGGCAGAACATATTAAGTTTAATATTCACAAGCTGACAGAGGCGAGGGAGGCCGCACGGCTTAATTCGCGGGCTCGCCAAATTGCTAATGAACGGTTGCGGGCACGGAAGGTGTCCATGCACGAATGGAAACCAGGTGACAGGGCCTGGCTGCATTGCCCTCAGGCACCCTTGGCTACGTCGCCTAAATTGTTGAGACCGTGGAGGGGACCCGTGGAGGTCGTGCGCGTTGCACGGCCCCAGTGCGTTCAGATAAAGTGGGGAAAGCGCCGTTGGTACGTTCACCCCTCCCGACTGAAACCGTTCTCGCCTCCATATGGCCTCCCCTTGTGTCGTGATGGCCGGGCGTGTGACGTGACCGGCGACCCAGAGGGGGAAATGTCTCTGCCTGATCCACACGTATTTTCGCCTGATCTGCTCCCAGGTGTCTCGGAACTGACAGCTGCCGATCACCGGCGGCCGGATCTCCGCGGCGGGGCCGGCCCTTTCAGGCCCGTTCCGCGCCGTCTGGAGCAGCCGGAACCGCCGGACGGTCGTCAGTGTCCCGCCCCATACGATGGACCAGCCAGACGGACTCGCGCCAGGTCGTGCTACTTTGCATGACCTGCCTCGTGAGGAGTCGGGGCAGTTGGAGCGCCTCGTCACTGCGTGTAGTCGCAGGGACGTGGGGCGCGTTCGTTTTCGAATTTGCTCGTATCGTGTTATTGTTGACTTTTCGTGTTCATTGTCAATCTGTACATAGTTATTCTTGTTGTTGTTGTTGTGTTATGTTACGGGGCACACTCGGGGGGTTACGCGGTTTTTTTTCGTTGGTTGTCGTTTTATCGTCGCGGTTGGTTGTTGTTAGCAGCCGGGCCGGCTGCGAGCTATGTGGGAGGGGGTGATGTAGTGGTGATACGCGCTGGGTGTATATGTCGTGTGCCAGCGCGTATGTACGGGTGTGTGTGTGGTGACGCGCGCTGACGGGGAGGAGCAGGCGTCAGTGCGCGGGTGGGGGTAGTGCTGCTGATTGGCTGTGTGCCGGTGACGCGCCCAGAGGGAGTGATCGGGTAGCAGCGCGGTGTGATTGGTCGGGGAGTGGAAACACGCGCTGAGCGGAACCGGATCGTAGGGATAGCGCGTGGGGATTGGGTAACTGAGGAGCGGTGCCGACGTTGAGGTCCGCATCCGCTCCGTCTCCCGGGAAGAAGAGGTATATAAGGTGATGCACAGAGGAGCAGGGGGCAGAAGTGGAACCATCTAAGAATGAAGACGAAGGTGCAGAGATAGAGCCCGGAGAGGAGAGTAGAGGAGAGTAATGGAGAGTAGAGGAGAGTAATGGAGAATAGAGGAGAGTAAGGTATAAGTGTGTAGCCAGCGAGAGAGAACGGTCTACACGAGCTGAGTGATGTATAGTGTGTAGCCAGCGAGAGAGAACGGTCTACACGAGCTGAGTAATGTATAGTGTGTAGCCAGAGAGAGAGAACGGTCTACACGAGCTGAGTGATGTATAGTGTGTAGCCAGCGAGAGAGAACGGTCTACACGAGCCGAGTATGCATACGGTGTAGCCAGAGAGAGAGGAAGGTCTACACGAGCCGAGTATGCATACGGTGTAGCCAGAGAGAGAGATGCAAAGTCTACACGAGGCGAATGGAGAGTGTAGCAGAGGCGCAGAGTCTACACGAGGCGAGAGAAGAGTGTAGCCGAGGCGCGGAGTCTACACGAGGCACAGAGAGCCAGCAGCACAGAATCCAGAGAGTCAAGAGAAGCGTAGGGTGAAGAAGAAGAGGTCACGAGTTGTACCGTTGTATGGTGACCGCATTGTGAAGAAGAGAGGCCACGCGTTGTATTGTTACAAGTCAAGATTTAATAAAAGAAGTGTGTTCCCGTCAAGGAGTTTCCTGCCGTCATTTTCTAATACTTCAAACGGTGTACTCAATATTCTTCATGTCAATGCGAATTTTATTGTCAGTAATAATTATGATTATACAATACGGAAACGTATACAAACATTTCACTGCGTACTGCGTCCTTAATTCGCTTGTGTGTGTGTGAATGCTTCAAATCTGTAATATTTTCCACAAATGCGTGTGTGTGTGTACGCTTGTGTGTGTGTGTGTATAGCCATGTATTTTCAGTTTGAATGTGTGCGTTGAATGTGTTCCTAGTGTGTGTGCGTGCTACTGCGCTACGAACCCGGCAACCCGGATTCGATTCCCGCTCACGGCCACCAACACCGATGACGATTATGTGTACCGGTCCTGGGCCTCCCCTAGATCGACTCAGCCACAAGTGAGTACCTGCTGCAGTGTGTGAACATCGCCACTGGGGAGACAAAGGCGGCCGGGCGTGGTGCTGGCCATCCCAGCCACCTCGTGTGTCGTGTCTAGATTGCTACTCGCAGACAGCACTTGCCCCAGCAGTCTGTTGAAGGCTATATGGCGAAGGGGGAATCTTTGTCTTTGTTTGTCTTTAAATATCTAATATGGGGGGGCTGGTGGAGGTGCAGCCAATGTGTAACTGATGTACGTGTCTCGTAGCGGTGTCAAGCATCACCCCCTCCTTACACCTCACACATACACACAGACCCCCCCCCCCCACACATACAGACCCCCCCCCCCCACACACACACACAGACCCCCCCCCACACACACACAACAACAACCGCCATTCGCCACTAAGTGGCGGTGACGTCACCACGACGCTTGTGCCAGGCTATGTGCACCTTGAGGCCACGTGAAGTGTCGAACGCCCGCTGGCAGGAGGTCACGGGCAGACCCAGGTGCCACGGGTCGACTGACCGAGATGACCGAGATGACTGGCTGATGCACTACCTGTGCCCCCTACTGTACCAACTTGCTGTGCTTTAGCCACCCGGCGCTCCGCTCGTTGTTGTGAGCGTCGCTCCTCCGCCCTCCGTTGTTGTGGGAGGGCGACTGCCTCCAACTGCCCAGTAGCGTCCTTCACAAGCCTCCTACACAGAGGCCGATCTTGACACCGCTGGTACCAGTCATCGGCAAGTCCACTCAGCTCCATGTCCTCCTGTACCACATCACTCCATCTCTTCTCTAGCCCGTGCCGCGCCCATTTAGCCCCCTCGATCCGGCCGAACAAAAGCTGTTTAGGCATGTGGTGGCTGGGCATGCGGGCTACATTACCCAGCCAACGCAGCCTTGCCTGCCGGAGGAGCTCACCGATGGGACTTTGCCCAGATCTTTCAAGGATTTGTGAGCTCCTCACACAATCCAGCCTGGTTAAACCCAGGATGGATCGTAGGCAGACCAGCATAAATGTTTCCAACCGGCGAAGATGTTCCATTAGGGGGGTCCACGTTTCGCAAACGTAGAGAAGGGAGGGAATGACTGTGGCCGAGAAGACCTGAAGCTTCGTGCGGAGCGACAGACCAGGTAGCTTCCATACAGCGTTACACAACCGATGAAAAGATATTGCCGCTCGACTGATTCGGAGTGAGACCTCTGCTGTTAAACTGGAGCTGGTCATAAGCACACTGCCCAGGTATGGGAAACTCTCCACTCTCTCCACTACTGCCCCATCACCGATTGGGAGTTGTGGGGGTGGAGTGTCCAATGGTACAAAATACCCAGGCAGGTGCTTAGTTTTGGTTGGGCTAATGGTAAGGCCCCACCTCTTAGTGGCACGCTCCAGTCTCAGCAGCAGCGTCTCCAACTCCTCTTCTGAATGAGCAGCTATTACCAATCATCGGCATACATAACGTGGTTGACCAATAGGGAGCCATCCCTTGATCGCACCCGGGCGTCGATCAGCCTCCCATTATATCTGTACCAAATGGAAATTCCCCTGGTACAGCTATTGAAGGCTTCACGAACTACGCGGTCAAAATAGATGTTAAATAATGTGGGAGCCAGAGGACATCCCTGTCGCACCCCAAGGTGTACAGGGAAAGGCTCTGACTCCCGGCCACGTAGTTTTACCCGGGCCCGCTCACCATCATGAAGGTCCTTAATGATCGTGAGCAGAGGGTCAGGGACTCCGAGGAAATTGGATCACCGTTTTTTGTGTGGCGCTGCAGGTTACTTTTTTGATGGAGTTAAATAGTGATTTGTGATCGCGGGCCACTGAGGCAGACTCTATCTCCTCAGCAACCCGCGACCACCACCCATCCTTGCAGCGCCTTACGGCTCTCCGAACCTCCAAGCGAAGGCTGCGGTAAACCTCATTCTCTGACGTAGGATGCTGTAGCCGATGAGAGTGGGCCTGTCGCTTTTTCTCACTAACCTGAACACCTCCTCTGTCAGCCAGGGTTTCTGTGGAGGTCTGGACCGCGTACCCAAAGCAGCCATTGCAGCTGCATGAGTCCCCCACACACACACAGACCCCCCACACACAGACCCCCCCCCCCACACACACACAGACCCCCCCCCTACACACACACACACACAGATCCCCCCCCCACACACACAGACCCCCCTCCCCACACACACAGACCCCCCACACACACACACAGACCCCCCCCCCCCACACACACGCAGACCCCCCCACAAGCGAGCGTACGCCCCCCCCTACACACACACACACACAGATCCCCCCCACACACACACAGACCCCCCTCCCCACACACACAGACCCCCCACACACACACACAGACCCCCCCCCCCCCACACACACGCAGACCCCCCCACAAGCGAGCGTACGCTCGCTTGTGGGGGATTTGGCTCTCGGACCGTGGGGTTTGCTGAATAAATTTTTTGCCGGGAGCCCCGCGGTGGGAATAGGCATTTCCGTTTTTTCGTTCCTAAACTTTAAAGCGGTCCGATTATCGATTTAGTGCGATTTCTCTTTATTTATTTATGTTTGCCGACCAGCACGCAACTAAGCACGCCGTTGCGCATGCGCAAGACGCCGACCGAGGGCGGTTGCCCCTGGCAACGGGCGGTTGCCCCTGACAACGGGCAGCAACGCGGTCGCTGCGGGGTGGACGCCATTTTTTATTCCCGTTAAAAATATGCACACGCATTAACACGCGACGCTGAGATAAATTCATCAAAGTGTAATAAAGGTCGTTGAAGCGACTTCTGGAATCCGGTCTTTATTCGTCTTTCATTACAACACTCCTTCACGCTGCTGACAGACAGCGTGAGAGGGATAGAAAGAGAGAGACACGCGCAGCCACGTGGCAGCCTGGACCCCCGCTCTCGCGTGGCCCTTTCCCTTCGTTCGTTCCAGTTCTGAACACGTGTTGTTCGTCTCCACCCCTATTTAATACCCGGGTCACGTGGTACCTTTCCACCAATCCTGGCTAATTCCCTCTGTGAAAGATGTCAATCTTGACTTACAATACCCTGGAGTCTACAAACTGAGTTGCAGCTGTGGTGATTGCTATATTGGAGAAACGAAACGTCATATCTCTGATCGTGTCCGCGAGCACAAGTCAGATCTGAAACACGGCAAAACTGATTCTTCCGCCGTTGCCGATCATTGCTACAACGCTGTGGGCTCTCATGAAATTGTCTTTTCCGAGACCAAGGTACTCTGCAAACCTCCTGGCTACCATCAAAGGTTTGTACACGAAGCCATCTATATATATAAAATCGCAAATCTGTCTGTTTGTCTGTGTGTGTGTCTGTGTGTCGCCAGACCATACGCAGTTTCATTGGACGGCGGTTGCCCCTGGCAACGGGTAGCGACGCATTCGCTGCGGGGTGGACGCCATTTTTAATTCCCGTTAAAAATATGCGCACGCATTAACACGCGACTCTGAGGTAAATTCATCAAAGTTTCACGTCCTCTTCACTCCCCTCCCACCCCAATGTGTGCAATTACTATTATAGGGTCGGTAGATAATAAAATTATAGCGATTACACAGTATTATTGTAGCGCGGGGGGGGGGGGGGGAATGGCACCCGTACCCAGCCTCAGCCGGGTGGGCAATTTAGGCGAGGCCGGAGGCTCTGCACGGTACTAGGCCTCGACACCCACCACGCGACTCTGAGGTAAATTCATCAAAGTTTCACGTCCTCTTCACTCCCCCCCCACCACAATGTGTGCAATTACTATTATAGGGTCGGTAGATAATAAAATTATAGCGATTACACAGTATTATTGTAGCGCGGGGGGGGGGGGGTAACGGCCCCAGTACCCAGCCTCAGCCGAGTGGGCAATCTAGGCGAGGCCGGAGGCTCTGCACGGTACTAGGCCTCGACACCCCACCCGTGTCAAGCGACGACTTTGTGGTATCAACTCGATATACCCAGCGTTGCCCGGGGGGAAAATACATTTAAAATCTTATGAAAACTTTCAAACATTACATACCAATGAAAAAACAACTGTCTAATTACTTTTCAACCCGACGCGCCAAGAATCGATTCTTTAAATGTTGACTGTACAAATAGTCATTAAGCTGGGTGAGCGTACTGCCAGTCTATAATGTAGACTGTAGCCTGCTTATTAAATTGGGTGAGTGTACTGCCAGTCTATAATGTAGACTGTAGCCTGGTTATTAAGCTGGGTGAGCGTACTGCCAGTCTATAATGTAGACTGTAGCCTGGTTATTAAGCTGGGTGGGTGTACTGCCAGTCTATAATGTAGACTGTAGCCTGGTTATTAAGTAAAGTTAGTCAATTTGTAACACGTAGGTTTTCGCGACCATTATTCATAAACAACGTTATTGGGTTTAGATCGCCTTATTTATTAATGTGTTGTAACCCTCCACCACCCCACACGGCCAATCAGTAAAAAAGTGTCCCGTTGATAAAAGACTAATAGTTCACTGCTTTAGCCCACCGGTGTGTTCAAGCGTAAAACCACAACAATTACCATTTCTGATGAAAAAACAACTGTGTAATTACTTTTAAACCCGACGCGCCAAAAATCGATTCTTTAAATGTTGACTGTACAAATAGTCATTACGCTGGGTGAGCGTACTGCCAGTCTATAATGTAGACTGTAGCCTGCTTATTAAATTGGGTGAGTGTACTGCCAGTGAATAATGTAGACTGTAGCCTGGTTATTAAGCTGGGTGAGCGTACTGCCAGTCTATAATGTAGACTGTAGCCTGCTTATTAAGCTGGGTGGGTGTACTGGCAGTCTATAATGTAGACTGTAGCCTGGTTATTAAGTAAAGTTACTCAATTTGTAACACGTAGGCTTTCGCGACCATTATTCATAAACAACGTTATTGAGTTTAGATCGCCTTATTTATTAATGTGTTGTAACCCTCCACCACCCGACACGGCCAATCAGTAAAAAAGTGTCCCGTTGATAAAAGACTAATAGTTCACTGCTTTAGCCCACCGGTGTGTTCAAGCGTAAAACCACAACAATTACCATTTCTGATGAAAAAACAACTGTGTAATTACTTTTAAACCCGACGCGCCAAAAATCGATTCTTTAAATGTTGACTGTACAAATAGTCATTAAGCTGGGTGAGCGTACTGCCAGTCTATAATGTAGACTGTAGCCTGGTTATTAAGCTGGGTGGGTGTACTGGCAGTCTATAATGTAGACTGTAGCCTGGTTATTAAGTAAAGTTAGTCAATTTGTAACACGTAGGCTTTCGCGACCATTATTCATAAACAACGTTATTCGGTTTAGATCGCCTTATTTATTAATGTGTTGTAACCCTCCACCACCCGACACGGCCAATCAGTAAAAAAGTGTCACGTTGATAAAAGACTAATAGTTGACTGCTTTAGCCCACCGGTGTGTTGAAGCGTGAAACCACAACAATTACCATTTCAGAGTACGACGTTTCGCTGATGCTGGATGCAATTACCAGCAAAACGTCGTACTCAAAAAATGTCTGTCCGTCTGTGTACGCTCGCTTGCGACGGATTTGCCGGGAGGCACGTCCCGTGCCCCGCGATGGGAATAGGCATGTCAGTTTTTTTATCCGTCACCTTTAAAGTGGTTTAATGATCGATTTAGTGTTATTCAACTTTATTTATTTATTTCATCTGTGTATATATGTAAGGTTAATAAGAAATATATTTTTCACCCGGGCAACGCCGGGTACTTCTGCTAGTCCAAATATACAAACACGGACATAATTTCAACCGTGATGATGGGTACAAACTTAGTAATCATTGGAAAGATGTTATTAACCATGCAACAAAGATTTAACTACACATATTTGGACCATCTTATTTGACAGGCACTATTCTTCAGTTACCGTATAGTTTCTTCTTCTTTTTCACACACTGATTTTCCTGCTTTAAGTTTTACCACACATATTTTGCAAATCTAGAATTAATGCCAGCAACGTAGCAAAGTGCTGTTAAATCTACATAACAAAGGCTCAGTCCCATTTACAGCAGCCGCACCTTTACAGCAGCCGCACCTTAACAACTCTTGGAACCTCCCAGTTCAACCAGTCTACACAACAAAGGCTCATTCCTAGCAGCGGTTTCAGCCGCACCACCTCTACATAACAAAGGCTCAGTCCCATTTACAGCAGCCGCACCTTTACATCAGCCGCACCTTAACAACTCTTGGAACCTCCGAGTTCAACCAGTCTACACAACAAAGGCTCATTCCTAGCAGCGGCTTTAGCCGCACCAACTTCACAATATTAATAATATCCAGGGGCCTGCCTTGGCTCCTCCCACCATCAACCAGCATATATACAAGGACGGTTTTCTTGGAATTTCTCTTACTTGATACAGCAATCGTGCTGTGACGGTTCCACCAGAAGACGGAAGCTTGTGTTTCCTCCGAAACGTCGTGATTTGAATTTTATTTTTATTTTACTTTATTAATTTTAATTTTATTTACCTACGTGACTTTACCGAAAAAACCCAAGAATATGAATCCTTGCAGTCACGAAAGCTTCAAATCTAGAATTAAAATTTTAAACCCAACTGCGCCAAGAATCGATTCTTTGAATCGCGCAAAGGAATCGAAGGTTGTAGAGTCGTTTAGAATCGGCCGATTCCCGTTTAATATATGTTGGTTATAGAGTTGATATAAACTGCTACGAACGGGAAATATCCGGCATTGACCGGGGCAAAAATACATTTTAAAACTTCTGAAAACTTTAAAACATAACATATACAAATGAAAAGAAAACTCATTAATTAGAATTAAACCCAAGCACGCCAAGAATCGATTATTTGAATCGCGCAAAGGAGTCGAAGGTTGTAGATTCCTTTAGAATCTCCCTATTCCCGTTTAAAAAACTGCCTGTCGCCAAGTTTTCTTAACATTTCCAACAGACACACACATGCACACATTTAGCTTTTACATTTAACATACAAAACGTCAGCATGTACTGCTGTCATCATAGGCAAAAATATATACACCCTCACCACTCTCCCTCACCACTTACCATCAAATTTCACAAGTAGTACTAATCGCATATCTGCATTTCCCATAAATATGCCAAATTCCTCTTGATATGCAAATTATTTTGTCAAGGCGCTCTTCACCCCTCCATCCCAGCATAAATAGTCGCTCCAAGCCTGGGGCGTGCCATTCAGACTATGTCTACTTGACAGACCTGTTCTCCACCTGAAGACGGCTGCTTGCGTTGTGGCCAAAACGTCGTGAGAATCATTTTATTATGTTGTAATTTTATTATTTTATTATTTTCCTTCTACGTGACTTTACCGAAAGAACCAAGACGACGACACTTACCATCACTCACACCCTCACCACTCACCCTCACCACTCACCATCACCACTCACCCTCACCACTCACCACCACCACTCACCCTTACCACTCACCACCACCACCACTCACCCTCACCACTCACACTCACCACCACCACTCACCCTCGCCACACACCCTCACCACTCACCACCACCACTCACCCTCACCATCACCACTCACACTCACCACCACCACTCACCATCACCACTCACCCTCACCATCACCACTCACCACCACCACTCACCCTCACCACTCACACTCACCATCACCACCACTCACCACTCACCCTCACCACTCACCCTCACCATCACCACTCACCCTCACCACCACCACTCACCATCACCACTCACCCTCACCATCACCACTCACACTCACTCACCCTCACCATCACCACCCACCCTCACCACTCACCACCACCACTCACCCTCACCACTCACCCTCACCACTCACCACTCACCACTCACCACTCACACTCACCCTCACCATCAACACTCACACTCACCACCACCACTCACCATCACCACTCACCCTCACCACTCACCACCACCACTCACCCTCACCATCACCACCCACCCTCACCACTCACCACCACCACTCACCATCACCACTCACCCTCACCATCACCACTCACACTCACTCACCATCACCACCCACCCTTACCACTCACACTCACCATCACCATCACCACTCACCCTCACCACTCACCCTCACCACACCACTCACCACTCACCATCACCACTCACGCTCACCACTCACCCTCACCACTCACCACTCTTCCTCACCACTCTTCCTCACCACTCTTCCTCACCCTCACCACTCACTCTCACCACTCATGCTCACCACTAACCCTCACCACCACCACTCACGATCACCACTCACCCTCACCACTCACCCTCATTACTCACCACTCACCCTCTCCCTCACCACTCACGCTCACCACTCACCCTCACCACTCACCCTCACCACTCACCCTCACTACTCACTAATCACCCTCACCACGCACCACTCACCCTCACCTTCACTCACCCTTCACCTTCACCACTCACCCTCACTACTCACCACTCTCCCTCACCACTCACCCTCACCACTCACCTTCACCACTCACCTTCACCACTCACCCTCACCACCACCACTCACCCTCACCACTTACCCTCACCCCTCACCACTCACCCTTCACTACTCACCACTCACCCTCACCACTCACCCTCACCACTCACCCTCACTACTCACCACTCACCCTCACACTCACCACTCACCCTCACCACTAACCCTCACTACTCACTCTCACCACTCTCCCTCACCAATCACCCTCACCACTCACCCTCACCACTCACCCTCACCACTCTCCCTCACCACTCTCCACTAACCCTCACCACTCCTCCTCACCACTCTTCCTAGCCACTCTTCCTCACCACTCTTCCTCACCCCTCACCACTCACGCTAACCACGCACGCTCACAACTCACCCTCACCACTCACTCTCATCACTCACCACTCATGCTCACCACTCACCCTCACCAATCATCCTCACCCTAACCATCACCACTCACCCTCACCACTCACCCTCATCACCAATCACCCTCACCACTCTCCCTCACCTATCACCCTCACCACTAACGCTCACCACTCACCCTCACCACTCACCCTCACCACTCACCCTCATCACTCACCCTCACCACTCACCATTCACCCTCACCACTCACCCTCACCACTCACTCTCACCACTCACGATCACCACACACCCTCACCTCTCACACTCACCACTCACACTCACCACTCACGCTCACCACACACCCTCACCACTCACGCTCACCACACATCCTCACCACTCACACTCACCACTCACTTTCACCACTCACCACTGACACTCACCACTCACCCTCACCACTCACCCTCACCACTCACTCTCACTATCACCACTCACGCTCACCACTCACCCTCACCACTCACCCTCACCCTCACCACTCATCCTCACCACTCACTCTCACCACTCACCCTCACCACTTACCATCACCACTCACCCTCACCACTCACACTCAACCTCAACCTTCACCCACAACACTCACCACTCACCCTCACCACTCACTCTCACTTTCACCACTCACGCTCACCACTCACTCTCACCACTCACGCTCACCACTCACGCTCACCATTCACCCCTCACCCCTCTCCCTCACCACTCACCCTCACCACTAACTCTCACTCTCACTACTCACCCTCACTATTTACCCTCACCACTCTCCCTCACCAATCACCCTCACCAATCACCCTCACCACTCTCCCTCACCACCACCACTCACCCTCACCACTCACACTCACCACTCACCCTCACCACTCACCCTCACTACTCACCACTCACCCCTCTCCCTCACCACTCACGCTCACCACTCACCCTCACGACTCATCCTCACCACTCACCATTCACCCTCACCACTCACCATCACCACTCACCCTCACCACTCACACTCAACTTCAACCCTCACCCACAACACTCACCACTCACCCTCACCACTCACCCTCACCACTCACTCTCACTCTCACCACTCACGCTCACCACTCACCCTCACCACTCACCACTCTCCCTCACCACTCACCCTCACCACTCACCACTCACCCTCACCACTCATCCTCACCACTCACTCTCACCACTCACCCTCACCACTCACCATCACCACTCACCCTCACCACTCACACTCAACCTCAACCCTCACCCACAACACTCACCACTCACCCTCACCACTCACCCTCACCACTCACTCTCACTCTCACCACTCACGCTCACCACTCACTCTCACCACTCACGCTCACCACTCACGCTCACCATTCACCCCTCACCACTCTCCCTCACGACTCACCCTTACCACTCACCCTCACCAATCATCCTCACTACTCACCACTCACCCTCACCACTCACCCTCACCACTTACTCTCACTCTCACCACTCACGCTCACCACTCACCCTCACGACTCACCACTCACCCCTCTACCTCACCACTCACCCTCACCACTCACCCCTCTCCCTCACCACTCACGCTCACCAATCATCCTAACCACTCACCCTCACCAACACCACTCACCATTCACCCTCACCACTCACCCTCACCACTCACCCTGACCACTCACCCTCGCCACTCACCACTCTTCCTCACCACTCATCCTCACCACTCTCGCTCACCACTCACCCTCACCACTAACCCTCACCCTCACTACTCACTCTCACTACTCACCCTCACTATTCACCCTCACCACTCTCCCTCACCAATCACCCTCACCAATCACCTTCACCACTCACCCTCACCACCACCACTCACCCTCACCACTCACAATCACCACTCACCCTCACCACTCACCACTCACCACCACCACTCACCCTCACCACTTACACTCAACTTCAACACTCACCCACAACACTCACCACTCACCCTCACCACTCACCCTCACCAATCACTCTCACTCTCACTCCTCACGCTCACCACTCACCCTCACCACTCACCACTCTCCCTCACCACTCACGCTCACCACTCATCTTCACCACTCACCCTCACCACTCACCCTCACCACTCACCATCACCACTCACCCTCACCACTCACACTCAACCTCAACCCTCACCCACAACACTCACCACTCACCCTCACCACTCACCCTCACCACTCACTCTCACTCTCACCACTCATGCTCACCACTCACCCTCACCACTCACCCTCACCACTCACTCTCACTCTCACCACTCATGCTCACCACTCACCATCACCACTCACCCTCACCACTCACACTCAACCTCAACCCTCACCCACAACACTCACCACTCACCCTCACCACTCACCCTCACCACTCACAATCACCACTCACCCTCACCACTCACCATCACCACTCACCCTCACCACTCACACTCAACCTCAACCCTCACCCACAACACTCACCACTCACCCTCACCACTCACCCTCACCAATCACTCTCACTCTCACTCCTCACGCTCACCACTCACCCTCACCACTCACCACTCTCCCTCACCACTCACCCTCACCACTCACCCTCACCACTCATCTTCACCACTCACCCTCACCACTCACCCTCACCACTCACCATCACCACTCACCCTCACCACTCACACTCAACCTCAACCCTCACCCACAACACTCACCACTCACCCTCACCACTCACCCTCACCACTCACTCTCACTCTCACCACTCATGCTCACCACTCACCCTCACCACTCACCCTCACCACTCACTCTCACTCTCACCACTCATGCTCACCACTCACCATCACCACTCACCCTCACCACTCACACTCAACCTCAACCCTCACCCACAACACTCACCACTCACCCTCACCACTCACCCTCACCACTCACTCTCACTCTCACCACTCATGCTCACCACTCACCCTCACCACTCACCCTCACCACTCACTCTCACTCTCACCACTCATGCTCACCACTCACCATCACCACTCACCCTCACCACTCACACTCAACCTCAACCCTCACCCACAACACTCACCACTCACCCTCACCACTCACCCTCACCACTCACTCTCACTATCACCACTCACCCTCACCACCATCACTCACCCTCACCACTCACCCTCACCCCTCACCACTCACTACTCACCACTCACCCTCACCACTCACCCTCACCACTCACCCTCACTACTCACCACTCACCCTCACCACTCACACTCACCACTCACCCTCACCACTCACCCTCACCAATCATCCTCACTACTCACCACTCACCCTCACCACTCACCCTCACCACTCACTCTCACCACTCACGCTCAGCACTCACCCTCACCACTCGCCCCTCTCCCTCACCACTCACCCCTCACCACTCACGCTCACCCTCACCACCCACCCTCACCACTCACCCTCACTACTCACCACTCACCCTCACCACTCACCCTCACTACTCACTACTCACTCTCACCACTCTCCCTCACCAATCACCCTCACCACTCACCCTCACCACTCACCCTCACCACTCTCCACTAACCGTCACCACTCAACCTCACCACTCACCCTCACCACTAACCCTCACCACTCACCACTACTCCTCACCACTCTTCCTCACCATTCTTGCTCACCACTCTTCCTCACCCCTCACCACTCACGCTATCCACTCACGCTCACCACTCGCCCTCACCACTCACTCTCACCACTCACTACTCATGCTCACCACTCACCCTCACCAATCATCCTCACCCTAACCACTCACCCTCACCACCACCAATCACCCTCACTACTCTTCCTCACCACTCTTCCTCACCACTCACTCTCACTACTCACCCTCACTACTCACCACCCTCCCTCACCAATCACCCTCACCACTCTCCCTCACCAATCACCCTCACCACTCACCCTCACCACTCACACTCACCACTCACCCTCACCACTCACCCTCACTACTCACCACTCACCCCTCTCCCTCACCACTCACGCTCACCAAACATCCTCACCACTCACACTCACCACTCACTCACCACTCACCACTGACACTCACCCTCACCACTCATCCTCACCACTCACACTCACCACTCACCACTCACCCTCACCACTCACCACTCACTCTCACCACTCACCCTCACCACTCACGCTCACCACTCACCACTCACTCTCGCCACTCACGATCACCATTCACCCCTCACCCCTCTCCCTCACCACTCACCCTCACCACTCACCCTCACCAATCATCCTCACTACTCACTATTCACCCTCACCACTCTCCCTCACCAATCACCCTCACCATTCACCCTCACCACTCACCCTCACCACCACTCACCCTCACCACTCACACTCACCATCTCACCCTCACCACTCACCCTCACTACTCACCACTAACCCCTCTTCCTCACCACTCACCACTCACCCTCACCACTCACCATCACCACTCACCATCACCACTCACACTCAACTTCAACCCTCACCCACAACACTCACCACTCACCCTCACCACTCACCCTCACCACTCACTCTCACTATCACCACTCACGCACACCACTCACCCTCACCACTCACCCTCACCCTCACCACTCATCCTCACCACTCACTCTCACCACTCACCCTCACCACTTACCATCACCACTCACCCTCACCACTCACACTCAACCTCAACCTTCACCCACAACACTCACCACTCACCCTCACCACTCACTCTCACTCTCACCACTCACGCTCACCACTCACTCTCACCACTCACGCTCACCACTCACGCTCACCATTCACCCCTCACCCCTCTCCCTCACCACTCACCCTCACCACTAACTCTCACTCTCACTACTCACCCTCACTATTCACCCTCACCAATCTCCCTCACCAATCACCCTCACCAATCACCCTCACCACTCACCCTCACCCCTCACCCCTCTCCCTCACCACTCACCCTCACCACCCACCCTCACCACTCACCCTCACTACTCACCACTCACCCTCACCACTCACCCTCACTACTCACTACTCACTCTCACCACTCTCCCTCACCAATCACCCTCACCACTCACCCTCACCACTCACCCTCACCACTCTCCACTAACCGTCACCACTCAACCTCACCACTCACCCTCACCACTAACCCTCACCACTCACCACTACTCCTCACCACTCTTCCTCACCATTCTTGCTCACCACTCTTCCTCACCCCTCACCACTCACGCTATCCACTCACGCTCACCACTCGCCCTCACCACTCACTCTCACCACTCACTACTCATGCTCACCACTCACCCTCACCAATCATCCTCACCCTAACCACTCACCCTCACCACCACCAATCACCCTCACTACTCTTCCTCACCACTCTTCCTCACCACTCACTCTCACTACTCACCCTCACTACTCACCACCCTCCCTCACCAATCACCCTCACCACTCTCCCTCACCAATCACCCTCACCACTCACCCTCACCACTCACACTCACCACTCACCCTCACCACTCACCCTCACTACTCACCACTCACCCCTCTCCCTCACCACTCACGCTCACCAAACATCCTCACCACTCACACTCACCACTCACTCACCACTCACCACTGACACTCACCCTCACCACTCATCCTCACCACTCACACTCACCACTCACCACTCACCCTCACCACTCACCACTCACTCTCACCACTCACCCTCACCACTCACGCTCACCACTCACCACTCACTCTCGCCACTCACGATCACCATTCACCCCTCACCCCTCTCCCTCACCACTCACCCTCACCACTCACCCTCACCAATCATCCTCACTACTCACTATTCACCCTCACCACTCTCCCTCACCAATCACCCTCACCATTCACCCTCACCACTCACCCTCACCACCACTCACCCTCACCACTCACACTCACCATCTCACCCTCACCACTCACCCTCACTACTCACCACTAACCCCTCTTCCTCACCACTCACCACTCACCCTCACCACTCACCATCACCACTCACCATCACCACTCACACTCAACTTCAACCCTCACCCACAACACTCACCACTCACCCTCACCACTCACCCTCACCACTCACTCTCACTATCACCACTCACGCACACCACTCACCCTCACCACTCACCCTCACCCTCACCACTCATCCTCACCACTCACTCTCACCACTCACCCTCACCACTTACCATCACCACTCACCCTCACCACTCACACTCAACCTCAACCTTCACCCACAACACTCACCACTCACCCTCACCACTCACTCTCACTCTCACCACTCACGCTCACCACTCACTCTCACCACTCACGCTCACCACTCACGCTCACCATTCACCCCTCACCCCTCTCCCTCACCACTCACCCTCACCACTAACTCTCACTCTCACTACTCACCCTCACTATTCACCCTCACCAATCTCCCTCACCAATCACCCTCACCAATCACCCTCACCACTCACCCTCACCACCACCACTCACCCTCACCACTCACACTCACCACTCACCCTCACCACTCACCCTCACTACTCACCACTCACCCCTCTCCCTCACCACTCACGCTCACCACTCACCCTCACGACTCATCCTCACCACTCACCATTCACCCTCACCACTCACCATCACCACTCACCCTCACCAATCACACTCAACTTCAACCCTCACCCACAACACTCACCACTCACCCTCACCACTCACCCTCACCACTCACTCTCACTCTCACCACTCACGCTCACCACTCACCCTCACCACTCACCACTCTCCCTCACCACTCACCCTCACCACTCACCACTCACCCTCACCACTCATCCTCACCACTCACTCTCACCACTCACCCTCACCACTCACCATCACCACTCACCCTCACCACTCACACTCAACCTCAACCCTCACCCACAACACTCACCACTCACCCTCACCACTCACTCTCACTCTCACCACTCACGCTCACCACTCACTCTCACCACTCACGCTCACCACTCACGCTCACCATTCACCCCTCACCCCTCTCCCTCACCACTCACCCTTACCACTCACCCTCACCAATCATCCTCACTACTCACCACTCAGCCTCACCACTCACCCTCACCACTTACTCTCACTCTCACCACTCACGCTCACCACTCACCCTCACGACTCACCACTCACCCCTCTACCTCACCACTCACCCTCACCACTCACCCCTCTCCCTCACCACTCACGCTCACCAATCATCCTAACCACTCACCCTCACCAACACCACTCACCATTCACCCTCACCACTCACCCTCACCACTCACCCTGACCACTCACCCTCGCCACTCACCACTCTTCCTCACCACTCATCCTCACCACTCTCGCTCACCACTCACCCTCACCACTAACCCTCACCCTCACTACTCACTCTCACTACTCACCCTCACTATTCACCCTCACCAATCACCTTCACCACTCACCCTCACCACCACCACTCACCCTCACCACTCACAATCACCACTCACCCTCACCACTCACCATCACCACTCACCCTCACCACTTACACTCAACTTCAACACTCACCCACAACACTCACCACTCACCCTCACCACTCACCCTCACCAATCACTCTCACTCTCACTCCTCACGCTCACCACTCACCCTCACCACTCACCACTCTCCCTCACCACTCACCCTCACCACTCACCCTCACCACTCATCTTCACCACTCACCCTCACCACTCACCCTCACCACTCACCATCACCACTCACCCTCACCACTCACACTCAACCTCAACCCTCACCCACAACACTCACCACTCACCCTCACCACTCACCCTCACCACTCACTCTCACTCTCACCACTCATGCTCACCACTCACCCTCACCACTCACCCTCACCACTCACTCTCACTCTCACCACTCATGCTCACCACTCACCATCACCACTCACCCTCACCACTCACACTCAACCTCAACCCTCACTCACAACACTCACCACTCACCCTCACCACTCACCCTCACCACTCACAATCACCACTCACCCTCACCACTCACCATCACCACTCACCCTCACCACTCACACTCAACCTCAACCCTCACCCACAACACTCACCACTCACCCTCACCACTCTCCCTCACCAATCACTCTCACTCTCACTCCTCACGCTCACCACTCACCCCCACCACTCACCACTCTCCCTCACCACTCACCCTCACCACTCACCCTCACCACTTATCTTCACCACTCACCCTCACCACTCACCCTCACCACTCACCATCACCACTCACCCTCACCACTCACACTCAACCTCAACCCTCACCCACAACACTCACCACTCACCCTCACAACTCACCCTCACCACTCACTCTCACTCTCACCACTCATGCTCACCACTCACCCTCACCACTCACCCTCACCACTCACTCTCACTCTCACCACTCATGCTCACCACTCACCATCACCACTCACCCTCACCACTCACACTCAACCTCAACCCTCACCCACAACACTCACCACTCACCCTCACCACTCACTCTCACTCTCACCACTCATGCTCACCACTCACCCTCACCACTCACCCTCACCACTCACTCTCACTCTCACCACTCATGCTCACCACTCACCATCACCACTCACCCTCACCACTCACACTCAACCTCAACCCTCACCCACAACACTCACCACTCACCCTCACCACTCACCCTCACCACTCACTCTCACTATCACCAATCACCCTCACCACCATCACTCACCCTCACCACTCACCCTCACCCCTCACCACTCACTACTCACCACTCACCACTCATCCTCACCACTCACCCTCACCACTCACCCTCACCACTCACCCTCACTACTCACCACTCACCCTCACCACTCACACTCACCACTCACCCTCACCACTCACCCTCACCAATCATCCTCACTACTCACCACTCACCCTCACCACTCACCCTCACCACTCACTCTCACCACTCACGCTCAGCACTCACCCTCACCACTCGCCCCTCTCCCTCACCACTCACCCCTCACCACTCACGCTCACCCTCACCACCCACCCTCACCACTCACCCTCACTACTCACCACTCACCCTCACCACTCACCCTCACTACTCACTCTCACCACTCTCCCTCACCAATCACCCTCACCACTCACCCTCACCACTCACCCTCACTACTCTCCACTAACCGTCACCACTCAACCTCACCACTCACCCTCACCACTAACCCTCACCACTCACCACTACTCCTCACCACTCTTCCTCACCATTCTTGCTCATCACTCTTCCTCACCCCTCACCACTCACGCTATCCACTCACGCTCACCACTCACCCTCACCACTCACTCTCACCACTCACTACTCATGCTCACCACTCACCCTCACCAATCATCCTCACCCTAACCACTCACCCTCACCACCACCAATCACCCTCACAACTCTTCCTCACCACTCTTCCTCACCACTCACTCTCACTACTCACCCTCACTACTCACCACCCTCCCTCACCAATCACCCTCACCACTCTCCCTCACCAATCACCCTCACCACTCACCCTCACCACTCACACTCACCACTCACCCTCACCACTCACCCTCACTACTCACCACTCACCCCTCTCCCTCACCACTCACGCTCACCACTCACCCTCACCACTCATCCTCACCACTCACCACTCACCCTCACCACTCACCATCACCACTCACCCTCACCACTCACACTCAACTTCAACCCTCACCCACAACACTCACCACTCACCCTCACCACTCACCCTCACCACTCACTCTCACTCTCACCACTCACGCTCACCACTCACCCTCACCACTCACCACTCTCCCTCACCACTCACCCTCACCACTCACCACTCACCCTCACCACTCATCCTCACCACTCACTCTCACCACCCACCCTCCCCACTCACCATCACCACTCACCCTCACCACTCACACTCAACCTCATCCCTCACCCACAACACTCACCACTCACCCTCACCACTCACCCTCACCACTCACTCTCACTCTCACCACTCACGCTCACCACTCACTCTCACCACTCACGCTCACCACTCACGCTCACCATTCGCCCCTCACCCCTCTCCCTCACCACTCACCCTTACCACTCACCCTCACCAATCATCCTGACTACTCACCACTCACCCTCACCACTCACCCTCATCACTTACTCTCACTCTCACCACTCACGCTCACCACTCACCCTCACGACTCACCACTCACCCCTCTACCTCACCACTCACCCTCACCACTCACCCCTCTCCCTCACCACTCACGCTCACCAATCATCCTAACCATTCACCCTCACCAACACCACTCACCATTCACCCTCACCACTCACCCTCACCACTCACCCTGACCACTCACCCTCGCCACTCACCACTCTTCCTCACCACTCATCCTCACCACTCTCGCTCACCACTCAACCCTCACCACTAACCCTCACCCTCACTACTCACTCTCACTACTCACCCTCACTATTCACCCTCACCACTCTCCCTCACCAATCACCCTCACCAATCACCTTCACCACTCACCCTCACCACCACCACTCACCCTCACCACTCACAATCACCACTCACCCTCACCACTCACCATCACCACTCACCCTCCCCACTCACACTCAACTTCAACCCTCACCCACAACACTCACCACTCACCCTCACCACTCACCCTCACCAATCACTCTCACTCTCACTCCTCACGCTCACCACTCACCCTCACCACTCACCACTCTCTCTCACCACTCACCCTCACCACTCACCCTCACCACTCATCCTCACCACTCACCCTCACCACTCACCCTCACCACTCACCATCACCACTCACCCTCACCACTCACACTCAACCTCAACCCTCACCCACAACACTCACCACTCACGCTCACCACTCACCCTCACCACTCACTCTCACCACTCATGCTCACCACTCACCCTCACCACTCACCACTCACCCTCACCACTCACTCTCACTCTCACCACTCATGCTCACCACTCACCATCACCACTCACCCTCACCACTCACACTCAACCTTAACCCTCAAACACAACACTCACCACTCACCCTCACCACTCACCCTCACCACTCACTCTCACTATCACCACTCACCCTCACCACCATCACTCACCCTCACCACTCACCCCTCACCACTCACCACTCACCACTCACCCTCACCACTCACCCTCACCACTCACCCTCACCACTCACCCTCACTACTCACCACTCACCCTCACCACTCACACTCACCACTCACCCTCACCACTCACCCTCACCAATCATCCTCACTACTCACCACTCACCCTCACCACTCACCCTCACCCCTCACTCTCACCACTCACGCTCAGCACTCACCCTCACCACTCGCCCCTCTCCCTCACCATTCACCCCTCTCCCTCACCACTCACGCTCACCCTCACCACCCACCCTCACCACTCACCCTCACTACTCACCACTCACCCTCACCACTCACCCTCACTACTCACTACTCACTCTCACCACTCTCCCTCACCAATCACCCTCACCACTCACCCTCACCACTCACCCTCACCACTCTCCACTAACCGTCACCACTCAACCTCACCACTCACCCTCACCACTAACTTTCACCCCTCACCACTCACGCTAACCACTCACGCTCACCACTCACCCTCACCACTCACTCTCACCACTCACTACTCATGCTCACCACTCACCCTCACCAATCATCCTCACCCTAACCACTCACCCTCACCACCACCACTCACCCTCACTACTCTTCCTCACCACTCTTCCTCACCACTCACTCTCACTACTCACCCTCACTACTCACC
This sequence comes from Lampetra fluviatilis, assembly GCF_964198595.1. Classification (NCBI taxonomy): domain Eukaryota; kingdom Metazoa; phylum Chordata; class Hyperoartia; order Petromyzontiformes; family Petromyzontidae; genus Lampetra; species Lampetra fluviatilis. The sequence continues at coordinate 13,207,250 of NC_136292.1, read as the reverse complement.
ACCCTCCCTCACCAATCACCCTCACCACTCTCCCTCACCAATCACCCTCACCACTCACGCTCACCACTCACCCTCACCACTCACCCTCACCACTCACCCTCATCACTCACCCTCACCACTCACCACTCACCCTCACCACTCACCCTCACCACTCACTCTCACCACTCACGATCACCACACACCCTCACCACTCACACTCACCACTCACCCTCACCACTCACCCTCACCACTCACCATCACCACTCACCCTCACCACTCACACTCAACCTCAACCCTCACCCACAACACTCACCACTCACCCTCACCACTCACCCTCACCACTCACCACTCACCCTCACCACTCACTCTCACTCTCACCACTCATGCTCACCACTCACCATCACCACTCACCCTCACCACTCACACTCAACCTTAACCCTCACCCACAACACTCACCACTCACCCTCACCACTCACCCTCACCACTCACTCTCACTATCACCACTCACCCTCACCACCATCACTCACCCTCACCACTCACCCCTCACCACTCACTACTCACCACTCACCACTCACCCTCACCACTCACCCTCACCACTCACCCTCACCACTCACCCTCACTACTCACCACTCACCCTCACCACTCACACTCACCACTCACCCTCACCACTCACCCTCACCAATCATCCTCACTACTCACCACTCACCCTCACCACTCACCCTCACCCCTCACTCTCACCACTCACGCTCAGCACTCACCCTCACCACTCGCCCCTCTCCCTCACCACTCACCCCTCTCCCTCACCACTCACGCTTACCCTCACCACCCACCCTCACCACTCACCCTCACTACTCACCACTCACCCTCACCACTCACCCTCACTACTCACTACTCACTCTCACCACTCTCCCTCACCAATCACCCTCACCACTCACCCTCACCACTCACCCTCACCACTCTCCACTAACCGTCACCACTCAACCTCACCACTCACCCTCACCACTAACCCTCACCCCTCACCACTCACGCTAACCACTCACGCTCACCACTCACCCTCACCACTCACTCTCACCACTCACTACTCATGCTCACCACTCACCCTCACCAATCATCCTCACCCTAACCACTCACCCTCACCACCACCACTCACCCTCACTACTCTTCCTCACCACTCTTCCTCACCACTCACTCTCACTACTCACCCTCACTACTCACCACCCTCCCTCACCAATCACCCTCACCACTCTCTCTCACCAATCACCCTCACCACTCACGCTCACCACTCACCCTCACCACTCACCCTCACCACTCACCCTCATCACTCACCCTCACCACTCACCACTCACCAATCACCCTCACCACTCACCCTCACCACTCACTCTCACCACTCACGATCACCACACACCCTCACCACTCACACTCACCACTCACACTCACCACTCACGCTCACCACACACCCTCACCACTCACGCTCACCAAACATCCTCACCACTCACACTCACCACTCACTCACCACTCACCACTGACACTCACCACTCACCCTCACCACTCATCCTCACCACTCACACTCACCACTCACCACTCACCCTCTCCACTCACCACTCACTCTCACCACTCACCCTCACCACTCATGCTCATCACTCACCACTCACTCTCGCCACTCACGATCACCATTCACCCCTCACCCCTCTCCCTCACCACTCACCCTCACCACTCACCCTCACCAATCATCCTCACTACTCACCACTCACCCTCACCACTCACCCTCACCACTCACCCTGACCACTCACCCTCGCCACTCACCACTCTTCCTCACCACTCTCGCTCACCACTCTCGCTCACCACTCACCCTCACCACTAACCTTCAACCTCACTACTCACTCTCACTACTCACCCTCACTACTCACCCTCACCACTCTCCCTCACCAATCACCCTCACCAATCACCCTCACCACTCACCCTCACCACCACCACTCACCCTCATCACTCACCACTCACCCTCACCACTCACCCTCACTACTCACCACTAACCCCTCTCCCTCACCACTCACGCTCACCACTAACCCTCACCACTCACCATCACCACTCACACTCAACCTCACCACTCACTCTCACTCTCACCACTCATGCTCACCACTCACCATCACCACTCACCCTCACCACTCACACTCAACCTTAACCCTCACCCACAACACTCACCACTCACCCTCACCACTCACCCTCACCACTCACTCTCACTATCACCACTCACCCTCACCACCATCACTCACCCTCACCACTCACCCCTCACCACTCACTACTCACCACTCACCACTCACCCTCACCACTCACCCTCACCACTCACCCTCACCACTCACCCTCACTACTCACCACTCACCCTCACCACTCACACTCACCACTCACCCTCACCACTCACCCTCACCAATCATCCTCACTACTCACCACTCACCCTCACCACTCACCCTCACCCCTCACTCTCACCACTCACGCTCAGCACTCACCCTCACCACTCGCCCCTCTCCCTCACCACTCACCCCTCTCCCTCACCACTCACGCTCACCCTCACCACCCACCCTCACCACTCACCCTCACTACTCACCACTCACCCTCACCACTCACCCTCACTACTCACTACTCACTCTCACCACTCTCCCTCACCAATCACCCTCACCACTCACCCTCACCACTCACCCTCACCACTCTCCACTAACCGTCACCACTCAACCTCACCACTCACCCTCACCACTAACCCTCACCCCTCACCACTCACGCTAACCACTCACGCTCACCACTCACCCTCACCACTCACTCTCACCACTCACTACTCATGCTCACCACTCACCCTCACCAATCATCCTCACCCTAACCACTCACCCTCACCACCACCACTCACCCTCACTACTCTTCCTCACCACTCTTCCTCACCACTCACTCTCACTACTCACCCTCACTACTCACCACCCTCCCTCACCAATCACCCTCACCACTCTCTCTCACCAATCACCCTCACCACTCACGCTCACCACTCACCCTCACCACTCACCCTCACCACTCACCCTCATCACTCACCCTCACCACTCACCACTCACCAATCACCCTCACCACTCACCCTCACCACTCACTCTCACCACTCACGATCACCACACACCCTCACCACTCACACTCACCACTCACACTCACCACTCACGCTCACCACACACCCTCACCACTCACGCTCACCAAACATCCTCACCACTCACACTCACCACTCACTCACCACTCACCACTGACACTCACCACTCACCCTCACCACTCATCCTCACCACTCACACTCACCACTCACCACTCACCCTCTCCACTCACCACTCACTCTCACCACTCACCCTCACCACTCATGCTCATCACTCACCACTCACTCTCGCCACTCACGATCACCATTCACCCCTCACCCCTCTCCCTCACCACTCACCCTCACCACTCACCCTCACCAATCATCCTCACTACTCACCACTCACCCTCACCACTCACCCTCACCACTCACCCTGACCACTCACCCTCGCCACTCACCACTCTTCCTCACCACTCTCGCTCACCACTCTCGCTCACCACTCACCCTCACCACTAACCTTCACCCTCACTACTCACTCTCACTACTCACCCTCACTACTCACCCTCACCACTCTCCCTCACCAATCACCCTCACCAATCACCCTCACCACTCACCCTCACCACCACCACTCACCCTCATCACTCACCACTCACCCTCACCACTCACCCTCACTACTCACCACTAACCCCTCTCCCTCACCACTCACGCTCACCACTAACCCTCACCACTCACCATCACCACTCACACTCAACCTCAACACTCACCCACAACACTCACCCTCACCACTCACTCTCACCACTCACGCTCACCACTCACGCTCACCATTCACCCCTCACCCCTCTCCCTCACCACTCACCCTTACCACTCACCCTCACCAATCATCCTCTCTATTCACCACTCACCCTCACCACACACCCTCACAACTTACTCTCACTCTCACCACTCACGCTCACCACTCACCCTCACCACTCACCACTCACCCCTCTCCCTCACCCTCACCACTCACCCCTCTCCCTCACCACTAACGCTCACCAATCATCCTAACCACTCACCCTCACCAACACCACTCACCATTCACCCTCACCACTCACCCTCACCACTCACCCTGACCACTCACCCTCGCCACTCACCACTCTTCCTCACCACTCTTCCTCACCACTCACCCTCACCACTAACCCTCACCCTCACTACTCACTCTCACTACTCACCCTCACTATTCATCCTCACCACTCTCCTTCACCAATCACCCTCACCAATCACCCTCACCACTCACCCTCACCACCACCACTCACCCTCACCACTCACACTCACCCTCACCACTCACCCTCACTACTCACCACTCACCCCTCTCCCTCACCACTCACGCTCACAACTCACCCTCACGACTCATCCTCACCACTCACCACTCACCCTCACCACTCACAATCACCACTCACCCTCACCACTCACACTCAACTTCAACCCTCACCCACAACACTCACCACTCACCTTCACCACTCACCCTCACCACTCACTCTCACTCTCACTACTCACGCTCACCACTCACCCTCACCACTCACCACTCTCCCTCACCACTCACCCTCACCACTCACCCTCACCACTCATCCTCACCACTCACCACTCACCCTCACCACTCACCATCACCACTCACCCTCACCACTCACACTCAACCTCAACCCTCACCCACAACACTCACCCTCACCACTCACCCTCACCATTCACTCTCACTCTCACCACTCACGCTCACCACTCACCCCTCTCCCTCACCACTCACGCTCACCAATCATCCTAACCCTGACCACTCACCCTCACCACCATCACTCACCCTCACCACTCATCATCACCCCTCACCACTCACTACTCACCACTCACCACTCACCCTCACCACTCACCCTCACCACTCACCCTCACTACTCACCACTCACCCTCACCACTCACACTCACCACTCACCCTCACCACTCACCCTCACCAATCATCCTCACTACTCACCACTCACCCTCACCACTCACCCTCACCACTCACTCTCACCACTCACGCTCAGCACTCACCCTCACCACTCGCCCATCTCCCTCACCACTCACCCTCACCACTCACCACTCTCCCTCACCACTCACGCTCACCAATCATCCTAACCCTAACCACTCACCCTCACCACCAACACTCACCCTCACCACTCACCCTCACCCCTCACCACTCACCCCTCATTACTCACCACTCACCCTGACCACTCACCCTCACCACTCACCCTCACTACTCACCACTCACCCTCACCACTCACCCTCACTACTCACTACTCACTCTCACCACTCTCCCTCACCAATCACCCTCACCACTCACTCTCACCACTCTCCACTAACCGTCACCACTCAACCTCACCACTCACCCTCACCACTAACCCTCACCACTCACCACTCCTCCTCACCACTCTTCCTCACCATTCTTCCTCACCACTCTTCCTCACCCCTCACCACTCATGCTAACCACTCACGCTCACCACTCACCCTCACCACTCACTCTCACCACTCACCACTCACCCTCACCAATCATCCTCACCCTAACCACTCACCCTCACCACCACCACTCACCCTCACTACTCTTCCTCACCACTCTTCCTCACCACTCACTCTCACTACTCACCCTCACTACTCACCACCCTCCCTCACCAATCACCCTCACCACTCTCCCTCACCAATCACCCTCACCACTCACGCTCACCACTCACCCTCACCACTCACCCTCACCACTCACCCTCATCACTCACCCTCACCACTCACCACTCACCCTCACCACTCACCCTCACCACTCACTCTCACCACTCACGATCACCACACACCCTCACAACTCACACTCACCACTCACATTCACCACTCACGCTCACCACACACCCTCACCACTCACGCTCACCAAACATCCTCACCACTCACCACTGACACTCACCACTCACCCTCACCACTCATCCTCACCACTCACACTCACCACTCACTCACCACTCACCACTGACACTCACCACTCACCCTCACCACTCATCCTCACCACTCACACTCACCCCTCACCCCTCTCCCTTACCACTCACCCTCACCACTCACCCTCACCAATCATCCTCACTACTCACCACTCACCCTCACCACTCACCCTCACCACTCACCCTCACCACTCACCCTGACCACTCACCCTCGCCACTCACCACTCTTCCTCACCACTCTCGCTCACCACTCTCGCTCACCACTCACCCTCACCACTAACCCTCACCCTCACTACTCACTCTCACTACTCACCCTCACTACTCACCCTCACCACTCTCCCTCACCAATCACCCTCACCAATCACCCTCACCACTCACCCTCACCACCACCACTCACCCTCATCACTCACCACTCACCCTCACCACTCACCCTCACTACTCACCACTAACCCCTCTCCCTCACCACTCACGCTCACCACTCACCCTCACCACTCATCCTCACCACTCACCACTCACCCTCACCACTCACCATCACCACTCACACTCAACCTCAACACTCACCCACAACACTCACCCTCACCACTCACCCTCACCACTCACTCTCACCACTCACACTCACCACTCACCCTCACCTCTCACCACTCACCCCTCTCCCTCACCACTCACCCTCACCACTCACCACTCACGCTCACCAATCATCCTAACCCTAACCACTCACCCTCACCAACACCACTCACCCTCACCATTCACCCTCACCACTCACCCTCACCACTCACCCTGACCACTCACCCTCGCCACTCACCACTCTTCCTCACCACTCTTCCTCACCACTCTCGCTTACCACACCCTCACCCTCACTACTCACTCTCACTACTCACCCTCACTACTCCCCCTCACCACTCTCCATCACCAATCACCCTCGCCAATCACCCTCACCACTCACCCTCACCACCACCACTCACCCTCACCACTCACACTCACAACTCACCTTCACCACTCACCCTCACTACTCACCACTCACCCCTCTCCCTCACCACTCACCCTCACCACTCACCCTCACCACTCATCCTCACCACTCACCACTCACCATCACCACTCACACTCAACCTCAACACTCACCCACAACACTCACCACTCACCCTCACCACCACCACTCACCCTCACCACTCACCCTCACTACTCACTAATCAACCTCACTACTCACCCTCACTACTCACCCTCACCACTCTCCCTCACTACTCTCGCTCACCACTCACCCTCACCACTCACGCTCACCCTCACCACTCACCCTCACTACTCACTACTCACCCACCACTCACCCTCACCACTCACCCCTCACCACTCACCTTCACCACTCACCCTCACCACTCACCACTCATCCCCACCACTCACCCTCATGACTCACCACTCACCCTCACCACTCACCCTCACCACTCACCCTCACTACTCACCACTCACCCTCACCAATCTCGCTCACCACTCTCCACTCACCCTCACTACTCACCCTCACCACTCACCCTCTCCACTCACCCTTACTACTCACCACTCACCCTCACCACTCACCCTCACCACTCACCCTCACTACTCACCACTCACCAATCACCCTCACCACTCACCCTCACCACTCTCCACTAACCGTCACCACTCAACCTCACCACTCACCCTCACCACTAACCCTCACCACTCACCACTCCTCCTCACCACTCTTCCTCACCATTCTTCTTCACCACTCTTCCTCACCCCTCACCACTCACGCTAACCACTCACGCTCACCACTCACCCTCACCACTCACTCTCACCACTCACCCTCACCAATCATCCTCACCCTAACCACTCACCACCACCACTCACCCTCACTACTCTTCCTCACCACTCTTCCTCACCACTCACTCTCACTACTCACCCTCACTACTCACCACCCTCCCTCACCAATCACCCTCACCACTCTCCCTCACCAATCACCCTCACCACTCACGCTCACCACTCACCCTCACCACTCACCCTCACCACTCACCACTCACCCTCACCACTCACCCTCACCACTCACTCTCACCACTCACGATCACCACACACCCTCACAACTCACACTCACCACTCACATTCACCACTCACGCTCACCACACACCCTCATCACTCACGCTCACCAAACATCCTCACCACTCACCACTGACACTCACCACTCACCCTCACCACTCATCCTCACCACTCACTCACCACTCACCACTCACTCTCACCACTCACCCTCACCAATCATCCTCACCCTAACCACTCACCACCACCACTCACCCTCACTACTCTTCCTCACCACTCTTCCTCACCACTCACTCTCACTACTCACCCTCACTACTCACCACCCTCCCTCACCAATCACCCTCACCACTCTCCCTCACCAATCACTCTCACCACTCACGCTCACCACTCACCCTCACCACTCACCCTCACCACTCACCCTCATCACTCACGATCACCACACACCCTCACAACTCACACTCACCACTCACATTCACCACTCACGCTCACCACACACCCTCACCACTCACGCTCACCAAACATCCTCACCACTCACCACTGACACTCACCACTCACCCTCACCACTCATCCTCACCACTCACACTCACCACTCACTCACCACTCACCACTGACACTCACCACTCACCCTCACCACGCATCCTCACCACTCATACTCACCCCTCACCCCTCTCCCTTACCACTCACCCTCACCACTCACCCTCACCAATCATCCTCACTACTCACCACTCACCCTCACCACTCACCCTCACCACTCACCCTGACCACTCACCCTCACCACTAACCCTCACCCTCACTACTCACTCTCACTACTCACCCTCACTACTCACCCTCACCACTCTCCCTCACCAATCACCCTCACCAATCACCCTCACCACTCACCCTCACCACCACCACTCACCCTCATCACTCACCACTCACCCTCACCACTCACCCTCACTACTCACCACTAACCCCTCTCCCTCACCACTCACGCTCACCCTCACCACTCATCCTCACCACTCACCACTCACCCTCACCACTCACAATCACCACTCACACTCAACCTCAACACTCACCCACAACACTCACCCTCACCACTCACCCTCACCACTCACTCTCACCACTCACACTCACCACTCACCCTCACCTCTCACCACTCACCCCTCTCCCTCACCACTCACCCTCACCACTCACGCTCACCAATCATCCTAACCCTAACCACTCACCCTCACCAACACCACTCACCCTCACCATTCACCCTCACCACTTACCCTCACCACTCACCCTGACCACTCACCCTCGCCACTCACCACTCTTCTTCACCACTCTTCCTCACCACTCTCGCTTACCACTCACCCTCACCCTCACTACTCACTCTCACTACTCACCCTCACTACTCACCCTCACCACTCTCCCTCACCAATTACCCTCGCCAATCACCCTCACCACTCACCCTCACCACCACCACTCACCCTCAACACTCAAACTCACAACTCACCCTCACCACTCACCCTCACTACTCACCACTCACCCCTCTTCCTCACCACTCACCACTCACCATCACCACTCACACTCAACCTCAACACTCACCCACAACACTCACCACTCACCCTCACCACCACCACTCACCCTCACCACTCACCCTCACTACTCACTAATCAACCTCACTACTCACCCTCACTACTCACCCTCACCACTCTCCCTCACCACTCTCGCTCACCACTCACCCTCACCACTCACGCTCACCCTCACCACTCACACTCACTACTCACCCACCACTAACCCTCACCACTCACTACTCACCACTCACCCTCACCACTCTCGCTCACCACTCTCCACTCACCCTCATTACTCACCACTCACCACTCACCCTCACCACTCACCCTCTCCACTCACCCTTACTACTCACCCTCACCACTCACCACACACCCTCACCACTCACCCTCACCACTCACCACTCTTCTTCACTACTCACCCTCTCCTCTCACCCTCACCTCTCACCACTTATCCTCACTACTTACCCTCACCACTCACCGCTCTCCCTCACCACTCACCACACACCCTCACCACTCACCCTCACCACTCTTCTTCACTACTCACCCTCTCCACTCACCCTCACCACTCACCACTCATCCTCACTACTTACCCTCATCACTCACCGCTCTCCCTCACCACTCACCCTCACCGCTCACTACTCACCCTCACCACTCACCATCACTGTGGTGGTGGTACCTGCTATTATGACAGTAGTACAAGCTGACGTTTTGTATGTTAAATGTCAAAAGCTAAATTTGTGAATGTGTGTGTCTGTTCGAAATGTTAAGCATACTTGTGTAATGGATTCCGGAGACACTTGTAGAGGTAACTTCTTTATTACAATCCAACACTCCAACAGTCCTGATACTCTGTTACAGCCTAGGTACACAGCCTAGGTACACAACCTAGATACACTACTCTGGCTACGCTCTGGAACTCGCCCTCACAAGGACGTAGAGCCGGGAGTTCCAGAGTCCCACCACTGGCCCTCACATCGTCCCAGGGTCCTGAGATGGCTGGTCTTGGGTCTTGGGTCTTGAGCTACAACTGGCCTCGATCGTCCAGGGAGCTGCCCTTTTATGCCTCGTCCCCAACGAGGGGTGGGGTTGTGTGCGCCCCCAGATATCCCACAGAGCACACACAGCCCCCCCCCGTTGGTGGCGCCAAGGGGCTTAAGCGTCTGGGTTGCCTGGGAACCTAGCGCCTGGCGCCAAGGGGCTTAAGCGTCTGGGTTGCCTGGGAACCTAGAGCCTGGCGCCAAGGGGCTTAAGCGTCTGGGTTGCCTAGGGTCCCAGAGCCCCCAGCAGCCCCTCCCCTCTTATGTCACTACACTTGGCGACACGCAAGCAAGTTTTTAAAACGGGAATAGGGTGAGTGGTGGTGGTGAGGGTGAGTGTTGAGGGTGAGTGGTGAGTGGTTATGGTGAGTAGTGAGGGTGAGTGGTGAGCGTGAGTGGTGAGTGGTGAGCGTGACTGGTGAGTGTGAGTGGTGAGGGTGAGTGGTGAGGGAGAGTGGTGAGGGTGAGTGTGGTGAGTAGTGAGTGTGAGTGGTGAGGGTGAGTGGTGAGTGGTGAGGGTGAGTGGTGAGGGTGAGTGGTGAGTGGTGAGGGTGAGTGTTGAGGGTGAGTGGTGAGGGTGAGTGGTGAGGGTGAGTGGTGAGAGTGAGTGGTGAGGATGAGTGGTGAGGGTGAGTTGTGAGTGGTGAGGGTGAGTGGTGAGTACAGTCAATATGCACTACTGTAATCATAGCAGGTACCACCACCACCGTATGTACTGCTGTCATCATAGCAGGTGCCACCACACTCGGTATGTACTGCTCTCATCATAGCAGATACCACCACAATATGCACTGCTGCAATCATAGCAGGCACCACCACAGCAGTATGCACTGCTGTAATCATAGCAGGTACCACCACAATATGCACTGCTGTCATCATAACAGGTACCAACACAGCAGTATGCACTGCTGTTATCATAGCAGGTACCACCACAGTCAGTATGCACTGCTGTAATCATAGCAGGTTCGACCACAATATGCACTGCTGTCATCATAGCAGGTAACAACACATCAGTATGCACTGCTGTAATCATAGCAGGTCCCACCAGTCACTATGCACTACTGTAGTGATAGCAGGTACCACCTCAGTCGGTATGCACTGCTGTAGTGATAGTAGATCCTGCTATGGAGTTGGTAGATACTGCTATATAGAGTTAGCGGGGGTCGGCCACTTGTGACACCATTGCAGAATCTGTATGTAGATGTGGGAGGAATCCGATGAGCTATGAAGCTCTTTTTTCCCACTAATGTCCAGTATGGACGGGGGTGGTTTGCGGTACAGTGTGGTGTGGTGCATCTATCGGTCATCTCAGCCAGCCAACCAATGGCATCTGCTGGGTCTGTCCCGAGACCTTCTACCAGCGAGCCTTCGACACACCACGTGGTAGCCTCAAAGTGCACCTGGCCTGGCACACGCGCCGCGGTGACGTCACCGTCACTTTGTCACTTTGTGGCGGGGTATTGGTTTGCGGTACAAAGGGAAACAACCCCCGTGTCGCTGCCTCCCGAATCTCTCCCACGCTCGCATGTCACCACAGGGCACAACAACATCAGAGCACACAAATGAGAGGCCAGAGAGGGTGCCGAGGCAGTCGGTGGCTGCGCTTGTTTATCACCAGGGGACCTGGTCACAATAGACATTAAAGCCCAGAGGTGGGACAAAGTCATTGTTATGCAAGTCCAAGTCGAGTCGCAAGTCATCAAATTCATGACTCGAGTCTGACTCGAGTCCAAGTCACATGACTCGAGTCCACATCTCATAGGTGGGACAAAGTCATTGTTATGCAAGTCCAAGTCGAGTCGCAAGTCATCAAATTCATGACTCGAGTCTGACTCGAGTCCAAGTCACATGACTCGAGACCACACCTCTGTTAAAGCCACGCGCGCACCAACAATTTGGTGGCAGTGCGGTCGGTGCATGACGCAACCTTGCACAGCTATGACGCAATAACGGTGGCCGTGTGACGTCATTGCACCTTCGAGTTCGTTTACCGCCATCGCGTCGATGAGTGATTTTTTTCCCTGACGTCATCGCGCGGCTTTCTGTTCGGGCGACGACGTCACGAGGCGCCGCGGCTGTGCTGGCGATGGCATCATGACGCGCCTCTGACGGTGATGACGCCATCTCACGAGTCGCGAGGAACGCGCGACGACTGCTGCTGTGGGCGATGACGTCATCGCGCAGCCGCTGTGCGCGATGACGTCAACGCCCTCGCTCCGCGGCCAATGCGGTCACGCGCGGCAGTGGCGAAGTGGCGCCCGCGTTGAGGGGTTTGGGGTGAGGTGGTGGTGAGGGTGAGGTAGAGGTGGTGAGGAGGGGGTGAGGTGGTGGTGGGGGAGTCGCGCGCCGCTACCCACGGCGCCCAGAAGCTGTCGCCGCCTCCTGGCGCCATCTTATTGAAGGAGGGGGGCAGCAGCTCTCCCGCAAGCGCCTCGCCGTGGAGACGTCATCACGATGCTCTGCCACTTGGTTCGTATCGCCCCCCCACCACGCCGCGGTCCTTCCCCCCCCCCACCACCTCTCCTCCTCACCCCCCCTGTGTAACATGGCCGCGAAGTGCCTCCTCGTTGTTTGACGCGGGCCTGCAAGCCCCCCTCGCGAGCGAGCGAGAGACGTTACCCGCAGTGCGCAAGAGCGAGACGCTCGCTCCTCCTGCCACCGACTACCGAAGCCTTCCCCTCCCCACTGCTGTCGAGGCGACGGCAATAGCGGCCACCCTGCCACCCTGTCAATAGCGAGACCCCCCCACTCCCAACACCCAATAGCGGGACGCCCCCCCCCGAGGGGACCTGGTGGCAATAGCGCGACCCCCTCTGCCCCGTCTACCCCCTCACTCCCTCTACCACCTCTACCCCCTCTACCCCGCGACAACCGCCGCCGCCAGCCCCAGGGGAGGCGGCGAGCGAGAGGCGTGGAGGCCGCCGATTTTAACCGCGAATTTTGAGGGAATTTAAAATACAAAAAGCACCACGCATCGCTTCGTCTTTGTTGATATAAAGCTATACGTCTGTTTTAGGGGGACCACTCGCGCGTGTTTATTTACTGTGCGTAGTTTTATTGCTCTTTATATTAACACGGACGGCTGCTTGGCGGTGCGCGTGTAAATGGCGAGCGGAATTAACCAGAACACCGTGGTGAGTGCAGCATCACCACAGCTCACCATCACCACAGCTCACCATCACTACTAATCACCATCACTTATAATCACCATCACTTATAATCACTACAGTTCACTACACACAGTGACACTACAGTTCACCACACACAGTGACACTACAGTTCACCACACACAGTGACACTACAGTTCACCACACACAGTGACACTACAGTTCACCACACACAGTGACACTACAGTTCACTACACACAGTGACACTACAGTTCACCACACACAGTGACACTGCAGTCCACTACACAGTGACACTACAGTTCACTACACACAGTGACACTACAGTTCACTACACACAGTGACACTACAGTTCACTACACACAGTGACACTGCAGTTCACTACACACAGTGACACTACAGTTCACTACACACAGTGACACTACAGTTCACTACACACAGTGACACTGCAGTCCACTACACAGTGACACTACAGTTCACTACACACTGACACTACAGTTCACTACACACAGTGACACTACAGTTCACTACACACAGTGACACTACAGTTCACTACACACAGTGACACTGCAGTTCACTACACACAGTGACACTACAGTCCACTACACACAGTGACACTACAGTCCACTACACACAGTGACACTACAGTCCACTACACACAGTGACACTACAGTTCACTACACGCAGTGACACTACAGTTCACTACACACAGTGACACTACAGTTCACCACACACAGTGACACTACAGTTCACTACACACAGTGACACTACAGTTCACCACACACAGTGACACTACAGTTCACTACACACAGTGACACGACAGTTCATTACACAGTGACACTACAGTTCACTACACACAGTGAAACTACAGTCCACTACACACAATGACACTACAGTCCACTACACACAGTGACACTACAGTTCACTACACACAGTGACACTACAGTTCACTACACACAGTGACACTACAGTTCACTACACACAGTGACTCTACTGTTCACTACACAGTGACACTACAGTTCACTGCACACAGTGACACTACAGTTCACTACACACAGTGACACTACAGTTCACTACACACAGTGACACTACAGTGCACTACACACAGTGACACTACAGTTCACCACACACAATGACACTACAGTTCACCACACACAGTGACACTACAGTGCACTACACACAGTGACACTACAGTTCACTACACACAGTGACACTACAGTTCACTACACAGTGACACTACAGTTCACCACACACAATGACACTACAGTTCACCACACACAGTGACACTACAGTGCACTACACACAGTGACACTACAGTTCACTACACACAGTGACACTACAGTTCACTACACACAGTGATACTACAGTTCACTACACACAGTGACACTACAGTTCACTACACACAGTGACACTACAGTTCACTACACACAGTGACACTACAGTTCACTACACACAGTGACACTACAGTTCACTACACACAGTGACACTACAGTTCACCACACACAGTGACACTACAGTT
Organism: Lampetra fluviatilis; assembly: GCF_964198595.1. Taxonomy (NCBI): domain Eukaryota; kingdom Metazoa; phylum Chordata; class Hyperoartia; order Petromyzontiformes; family Petromyzontidae; genus Lampetra; species Lampetra fluviatilis. Next base: position 13,191,973 of record NC_136292.1, on the reverse strand, counting down.
CACCACACACAGTGACACTACAGTTCACCACACACAGTGACACTACAGTTCACTACACACAGTGACACTACAGTTCACTACACACAGTCACACTACAGTTCACTACACACAGTCACACTACAGTTCACTACACACAGTGACACTACAGTTCACTACACACAGTGACACTACAGTTCACTACACACAGTGACACTACAGTTCACTACACACAGTGACACTACAGTTCACCACACACAGTGACACTACAGTTCACCACACACAGTGACACTACAGTTCACTACACACAGTGACACTACAGTTCACTACACACAGTGACACTACAGTTCACTACACACAGTGACACTACAGTTCACTACACACAGTGACACTACAGTTCACTACACAGTGACACTACAGTTCACTACACACAGTGACACTACAGTTCACTACACACAGTGACTCTACTGTTCACTACACACTGAGACTACAGTTCACTACACACTGTGACACTACAGTTCACCACACAGTGACACTACAGTTCACTACACACCGTGACACTACAGTTCACTACACACAGTGACACTACAGTTCACCACACACAGTGACACTACAGTTCACTACACAGTGACACACACAGTTCACCACACACAGTGACACTACAGTTCACTACACACAGTGACACTACAGTTCACTACACACAGTGACACTACAGTTCACCACACACAGTGACACTACAGTTCACTACACACAGTGACACTACAGTTCACTACACAGTGACACTACAGTTCACTACACACAGTGACACTACAGTTCACTACACAAAGTGACACTACAGTTCACCACACACAGTGACACTACAGTTCACTACACACAGTGACACTACAGTTCACCACACACGGTGACACTACAGTTCACTACACACAGTGACACTACTGTTCACTACACAGTGACACTACAGTTCACTACACACAGTGACACTACAGTTCACTACACACAGTGACTCTACAGTTCACTACACAAAGTGACACTACAGTTCACCACACACAGTGACACTACAGTTCACTACACACAGTGACACGACAGTTCACTACACACAGTGACACTACAGTTCACCACACAATGACACTACAGTTCACCACACAGTGACACAACAGTGCACTACACACAGTGACACTTCAGTTCACTACACACAGTGACACTACAGTTCACTACACAGTGACACTACAGTTCACCACACACAATGACACTACAGTTCACCACACACAGTGACACTACAGTGCACTACACACAGTGACACTACAATTCACTACACACAGTGACACTGCAGTTCACTACACAAAGTGACACTACAGTTCACCACACACAGTGACACTACAGTTCACTACACACAGTGACACGACAGTTCACTACACACAGTGACACTACAGTTCACCACACACAATGACACTACAGTTCACCACACACAGTGACACTACAGTGCACTACACACAGTGACACTACAGTTCACTACACACAGTGACACTACAGTTCACTACACAGTGATACTACAGTTCACCACACACAATGACACTACAGTTCACCACACACAGTGACACTACAGTGCACTACACACAGTGACACTACAGTTCACACACAGTGACACTACAGTTCACTACACACAGTGACACTACAGTTCACTACACACAGTGACACTACAGTTCACTACACACAGTGACACTACAGTTCACTACACACAGTGACACTACAGTTCAATACACACAGTGACACTACAGTTCACCACACACAGTGACACTACAGTTCACCACACACAGTGACACTACAGTTCACCACACGAAGTGACACTACAGTTCACCACACACAGTGACACTACAGTTCACCACACACAGTGACACTACAGTTCACTACACACAGTGACACTACAGTTCACTACACACAGTGACACTACAGTTCACTACACACAGTGACACTACAGTTCACTACACAGTGACACTACAGTTCACTACACACAGTGACACTACAGTTCACTACACACAGTGACACTACAGTTCACTACACACAGTGACACTACAGTTCACCACACACAGTGACACTACAGTTCACTACACAGTGACACACACAGTTCACCACACACAGTGACACTACAGTTCACTACACACAGTGACACTACAGTTCATCACACACAGTGACACTACAGTTCATCACACACAGTGACACTACAGTTCACCACACAGTGACACTACAGTTCACTACACACAGTGACACTACAGTTCACTACACAGTGACACTACAGTTCACCACACACAGTGACACTACAGTTCACCACACACAGTGACACTACAGTTCACTACACACAGTGACACTACTGTTCACTACACAGTGACACTACAGTCCACTACACAGTGACACTACAGTTCACTACACACAGTGACTCTACAGTTCACTACACAAAGTGACACTACAGTTCACCACACACAGTGACACTACAGTTCACCACACACAGTGACACTACAGTTCACTACACACAGTGACACTACTGTTCACTACACAGTGACACTACAGTCCACTACACACAGTGACACTACAGTTCACTACACACAGTGACTCTACAGTTCACTACACAAAGCGACACTACAGTTCACCACACACAGTGACACTACAGTTCACTACATACAGTGACACTACAGTTCACTACACACAGTGACACGACAGTTCACTACACACAGTGACACTACAGTTCACCACACACAGTGACACTACAGTTCACCACACACAGTGACACTACAGTTCACTACACACAGTGACACTACAGTTCACTACATACAGTGACACTACAGTTCACTACACAGTGACACTACAGTTCACTACACACTGTGAGACTACAATTCACTACACACAGTGACACTACAGTTCACCACACACAGTGACACTACAGTTCACTACACAGTGACACTACAGTTCACTACACACAGTGACACTACAGTTCACTACACAAAGTGACACTACATTTCACCACACACAGTGACACTACAGTTCACTACACACAGTGACACTACAGTTCACCACACACGGTGACACTACAGTTCACTACACACAGTGACACTACTGTTCACTACACAGTGACACTACAGTTCACTACACACAGTGACACTACAGTTCACTACACACAGTGACTCTACAGTTCACTACACAAAGTGACACTACAGTTCACCACACACAGTGACACTACAGTTCACTACACACAGTGACACGACAGTTCACTACACACAGTGACACTACAGTTCACCACACAATGACACTACAGTTCACCACACACAGTGACACTACAGTGCACTACACACAGTGACACTTCAGTTCACCACACACAATGACACTACAGTTCACCACACACAGTGACACTACAGTGCACTACACACAGTGACACTACAATTCACTACACACAGTGACACTGCAGTTCACTACACAAAGTGACACTACAGTTCACCACACACAGTGACACTACAGTTCACTACACAGTGACACGACAGTTCACTACACACAGTGACACTACAGTTCACCACACACAATGACACTACAGTTCACCACACACAGTGACACTACAGTGCACTACACACAGTGACACTACAGTTCACTACACACAGTGACACTACAGTTCACTACACAGTGATACTACAGTTCACCACACACAATGACACTACAGTTCACCACACACAGTGACACTACAGTGCACTACACACAGTGACACTACAGTTCACACACAGTGACGCTACAGTTCACTACACACAGTGACACTACAGTTCACTACACACAGTGACACTACAGTTCACTACACACAGTGACACTGCAGTTCACTACACACAGTGACACTACAGTTCACTACACACAGTGACACTACAGTTCACTACACACAGTGACACTGCAGTCCACTACACAGTGACACTACAGTTCACTACACACTGACACTACAGTTCACTACACACAGTGACACTACAGTTCACTACACACAGTGACACTACAGTTCACTACACACAGTGACACTGCAGTTCACTACACACAGTGACACTACAGTCCACTACACACAGTGACACTACAGTCCACTACACACAGTGACACTACAGTCCACTACACACGGTGACACTACAGTTCACTACACAGTGACACTACAGTTCACTACACACAGTGACACTACAGTTCACCACACACAGTGACACTACAGTTCACCACACACAGTGACACTACAGTTCACTACACACAGTGACACTACTGTTCACTACACAGTGACACTACAGTCCACTACACAGTGACACTACAGTTCACTACACACAGTGACTCTACAGTTCACTACACAAAGTGACACTACAGTTCACCACACACAGTGACACTACAGTTCACCACACACAGTGACACTACAGTTCACTACACACAGTGACACTACTGTTCACTACACAGTGACACTACAGTCCACTACACACAGTGACACTACAGTTCACTACACACAGTGACTCTACAGTTCACTACACAAAGCGACACTACAGTTCACCACACACAGTGACACTACAGTTCACTACATACAGTGACACTACAGTTCACTACACACAGTGACACGACAGTTCACTACACACAGTGACACTACAGTTCACCACACACAGTGACACTACAGTTCACCACACACAGTGACACTACAGTTCACTACACACAGTGACACTACAGTTCACTACATACAGTGACACTACAGTTCACTACACAGTGACACTACAGTTCACTACACACTGTGAGACTACAATTCACTACACACAGTGACACTACAGTTCACCACACACAGTGACACTACAGTTCACTACACAGTGACACTACAGTTCACTACACACAGTGACACTACAGTTCACTACACAAAGTGACACTACATTTCACCACACACAGTGACACTACAGTTCACTACACACAGTGACACTACAGTTCACCACACACGGTGACACTACAGTTCACTACACACAGTGACACTACTGTTCACTACACAGTGACACTACAGTTCACTACACACAGTGACACTACAGTTCACTACACACAGTGACTCTACAGTTCACTACACAAAGTGACACTACAGTTCACCACACACAGTGACACTACAGTTCACTACACACAGTGACACGACAGTTCACTACACACAGTGACACTACAGTTCACCACACAATGACACTACAGTTCACCACACACAGTGACACTACAGTGCACTACACACAGTGACACTTCAGTTCACTACACACAGTGACACTACAGTTCACTACACAGTGACACTACAGTTCACCACACACAATGACACTACAGTTCACCACACACAGTGACACTACAGTGCACTACACACAGTGACACTACAATTCACTACACAGTGACACTGCAGTTCACTACACAAAGTGACACTACAGTTCACTACACACAGTGACACTACAGTTCACTACACACAGTGACACGACAGTTCACTACACACAGTGACACTACAGTTCACCACACACAATGACACTACAGTTCACCACACACAGTGACACTACAGTGCACTACACACAGTGACACTACAGTTCACTACACACAGTGACACTACAGTTCACTACACAGTGATACTACAGTTCACCACACACAATGACACTACAGTTCACCACACACAGTGACACTACAGTGCACTACACACAGTGACACTACAGTTCACACACAGTGACGCTACAGTTCACTACACACAGTGACACTACAGTTCACTACACACAGTGACACTACAGTTCACTACACACAGTGACACTACAGTTCACTACACACATTGACACTACAGTTCAATACACACAGTGACACTACAGTTCACCACACACAGTGACACTACAGTTCACCACACACAGTGACACTACAGTTCACCACACACAGTGACACTACAGTTCACTACACACAGTGACACTACAGTTCACTACATACAGTGACACTACAGTTCACTACACAGTGACACTACAGTTCACTACACACTGTGAGACTACAATTCACTACACACAGTGACACTACAGTTCACCACACACAGTGACACTACAGTTCACTACACAGTGACACTACAGTTCACTACACACAGTGACACTACAGTTCACTACACAAAGTGACACTACATTTCACCACACACAGTGACACTACAGTTCACTACACACAGTGACACTACAGTTCACCACACACGGTGACACTACAGTTCACTACACACAGTGACACTACTGTTCACTACACAGTGACACTACAGTTCACTACACACAGTGACACTACAGTTCACTACACACAGTGACTCTACAGTTCACTACACAAAGTGACACTACAGTTCACCACACACAGTGACACTACAGTTCACTACACACAGTGACACGACAGTTCACTACACACAGTGACACTACAGTTCACCACACAATGACACTACAGTTCACCACACACAGTGACACTACAGTGCACTACACACAGTGACACTTCAGTTCACTACACACAGTGACACTACAGTTCACTACACAGTGACACTACAGTTCACCACACACAATGACACTACAGTTCACCACACACAGTGACACTACAGTGCACTACACACAGTGACACTACAATTCACTACACAGTGACACTGCAGTTCACTACACAAAGTGACACTACAGTTCACTACACACAGTGACACTACAGTTCACTACACACAGTGACACGACAGTTCACTACACACAGTGACACTACAGTTCACCACACACAATGACACTACAGTTCACCACACACAGTGACACTACAGTGCACTACACACAGTGACACTACAGTTCACTACACACAGTGACACTACAGTTCACTACACAGTGATACTACAGTTCACCACACACAATGACACTACAGTTCACCACACACAGTGACACTACAGTGCACTACACACAGTGACACTACAGTTCACACACAGTGACGCTACAGTTCACTACACACAGTGACACTACAGTTCACTACACACAGTGACACTACAGTTCACTACACACAGTGACACTACAGTTCACTACACACAGTGACACTACAGTTCAATACACACAGTGACACTACAGTTCACCACACACAGTGACACTACAGTTCACCACACACAGTGACACTACAGTTCACCACACGAAGTGACACTACAGTTCACCACACACAGTGACACTACAGTTCACCACACACAGTGACACTACAGTTCACTACACACAGTGACACTACAGTTCACTACACACAGTGACACTACAGTTCACTACACACAGTGACACTACAGTTCACTACACACAGTGACACTACAGTTCACTACACAGTGACACTACAGTTCACTTCACACAGTGACACTACAGTTCACTACACACAGTGACACTACAGTTCACTACACACAGTGACACTACAGTTCACTACACACAGTGACTCTACAGTTCACTACACAAAGCGACACTACAGTTCACCACACACAGTGACACTACAGTTCACTACATACAGTGACACTACAGTTCACTACATACAGTGACACTACAGTTCACTACACACAGTGACACGACAGTTCACCACACACAGTGACACTACAGTTCACCACACACAGTGACACTACAGTTCACTACACACAGTGACACTACAGTTCACTACATACAGTGACACTACAGTTCACTACACAGTGACACTACAGTTCACTACACACTGTGAGACTACAATTCACTACACACAGTGACACTACAGTTCACCACACACAGTGACACTACAGTTCACTACACAGTGACACTACAGTTCACTACACACAGTGACACTACAGTTCACTACACAAAGTGACACTACATTTCACCACACACAGTGACACTACAGTTCACTACACACAGTGACACTACAGTTCACCACACACGGTGACACTACAGTTCACTACACACAGTGACACTACTGTTCACTACACAGTGACACTACAGTTCACTACACACAGTGACACTACAGTTCACTACACACAGTGACTCTACAGTTCACTACACAAAGTGACACTACAGTTCACCACACACAGTGACACTACAGTTCACTGCACACAGTGACACGACAGTTCACTACACACAGTGACACTACAGTTCACCACACAATGACACTACAGTTCACCACACGAAGTGACACTACAGTTCACCACACACAGTGACACTACAGTTCACCACACACAGTGACACTACAGTTCACTACACACAGTGACACTACAGTTCACTACACACAGTGACACTACAGTTCACTACACACAGTGACACTACAGTTCACTACACACAGTGACACTACAGTTCACTACACAGTGACACTACAGTTCACTTCACACAGTGACACTACAGTTCACTACACACAGTGACACTACAGTTCACTACACACAGTGACACTACAGTTCACTACACACAGTGACTCTACAGTTCACTACACAAAGCGACACTACAGTTCACCACACACAGTGACACTACAGTTCACTACATACAGTGACACTACAGTTCACTACATACAGTGACACTACAGTTCACTACACACAGTGACACGACAGTTCACCACACACAGTGACACTACAGTTCACCACACACAGTGACACTACAGTTCACTACACACAGTGACACTACAGTTCACTACATACAGTGACACTACAGTTCACTACACAGTGACACTACAGTTCACTACACACTGTGAGACTACAATTCACTACACACAGTGACACTACAGTTCACCACACACAGTGACACTACAGTTCACTACACAGTGACACTACAGTTCACTACACACAGTGACACTACAGTTCACTACACAAAGTGACACTACATTTCACCACACACAGTGACACTACAGTTCACTACACACAGTGACACTACAGTTCACCACACACGGTGACACTACAGTTCACTACACACAGTGACACTACTGTTCACTACACAGTGACACTACAGTTCACTACACACAGTGACACTACAGTTCACTACACACAGTGACTCTACAGTTCACTACACAAAGTGACACTACAGTTCACCACACACAGTGACACTACAGTTCACTGCACACAGTGACACGACAGTTCACTACACACAGTGACACTACAGTTCACCACACAATGACACTACAGTTCACCACACACAGTGACACTACAGTGCACTACACACAGTGACACTTCAGTTCACTACACACAGTGACACTACAGTTCACTACACAGTGACACTACAGTTCACCACACACAATGACACTACAGTTCACCACACACAGTGACACTACAGTGCACTACACACAGTGACACTACAATTCACTACACACAGTGACACTGCAGTTCACTACACAGTGACACTACAGTTCACCACACACAGTGACACTACAGTTCACTACACACAGTGACACGACAGTTCACTACACACAGTGACACTACAGTTCACCACACACAATGACACTACAGTTCACCACACACAGTGACACTACAGTGCACTACACACAGTGACACTACAGTTCACTACACACAGTGACACTACAGTTCACTACACAGTGATACTACAGTTCACCACACACAATGACACTACAGTTCACCACACACAGTGACACTACAGTGCACTACACACAGTGACACTACAGTTCACACACAGTGACGCTACAGTTCACTACACACAGTGACACTACAGTTCACTACACACAGTGACACTACAGTTCACTACACACAGTGACACTACAGTTCACTACACACAGTGACACTACAGTTCAATACACACAGTGACACTACAGTTCACCACACACAGTGACACTACAGTTCACCACACGAAGTGACACTACAGTTCACCACACACAGTGACACTACAGTTCACCACACACAGTGACACTACAGTTCACTACACACAGTGACACTACAGTTCACTACACACAGTGACACTACAGTTCACTACACACAGTGACACTACAGTTCACTACACACAGTGACACTACAGTTCACTACACAGTGACACTACAGTTCACTACACACAGTGACACTACAGTTCACTACACACAGTGACACTACAGTTCACTACACACAGTGACACTACAGTTCACCACACACAGTGACACTACAGTTCACTACACAGTGACACACACAGTTCACCACACACAGTGACACTACAGTTCACTACACACAGTGACACTACAGTTCACTACACACAGTGACACTACAGTTCATCACACACAGTGACACTACAGTTCATCACACACAGTGACACTACAGTTCACCACACACAGTGACACTACAGTTCACTACACACAGTGACACTACAGTTTACTACACAGTGACACTACAGTTCACTACACACAGTGACACTACAGTTAACTACACACAGTGACTCTACAGTTCACTACACAAAGTGACACTACAGTTCACCACACACAGTGACACTACAGTTCACCACACACAGTGACACTACAGTTCACTACACACAGTGACACTACTGTTCACTACACAGTGACACTACAGTCCACTACACAGTGACACTACAGTTCACTACACACAGTGACTCTACAGTTCACTACACAAAGTGACACTACAGTTCACCACACACAGTGACACTACAGTTCACCACACACAGTGACACTACAGTTCACTACACACAGTGACACTACTGTTCACTACACAGTGACAATACAGTCCACTACACACAGTGACACTACAGTTCACTACACACAGTGACTCTACAGTTCACTACACAAAGTGACACTACAGTTCACCACACACAGTGACACTACAGTTCACTACACACAGTGACACTACAGTTCACTACACACAGTGACACGACAGTTCACTACACACAGTGACACTACAGTTCACCACACACAGTGACACTACAGTTCACCACACACAGTGACACTACAGTTCACTACACACAGTGACACTACAGTTCACTACATACAGTGACACTACAGTTCACTACACAGTGACACTACAGTTCACTACACACTGTGAGACTACAATTCACTACACACAGTGACACTACAGTTCACCACACAGTGACACTACAGTTCACCACACACAGTGACACTACAGTTCACCACACACAGTGACACTACAGTTCACCATACACAGTGACACTACAGTTCACTACACAGTGACACTACAGTTCACTACACACAGTGACACTACAGTTCACTACACAGTGACACTACAGTTCACTACACACAGTGACACTACAGTTCACTACACAGTGACACTACAGTTCACTACACAGTGACACTACAGTTCACCACACACAGTGACACTGCAGTTCACTACACTGTGACACTACAGTTCACTACACACAGTGACACTACAGTTCACCACACACAGTGACACTACAGTTCACTACACACAGTGACACTACAGTTCACCACACACAGTGACACTACAGCTCACTATACACAGTGACACTGCAGTTCACTACACACAGTGACACTACAGTTCACTACACACAGTGACACTACAGTTCACTACACACAGTGACACTACAGTTCACTACACACAGTGACACTACAGTTCACCACACAAAGTGACACTACCTTTCACTACACACAGTGACACTACAGTTCACTACACAAAGTGACACTACAGTTCACCACACACAGTGACACTACAGTTCACCACACACAGTGACACTACAGTTCACTACACACAGTGACACTACAGTTCACTACACACAGTGACACTACAGTTCACTACACACAGTGACACTACAGTTCACTACACACAGTGACACTACAGTTCACTACACACAGTGACACTACAGTTCACTACACACAGTGACACTACAGTTCACTACACAATGTGACACTACAGTCACCACACACAGTGATACTACAGTTCACTACACAGTGACACTACAGTTCACTACACACAGTGACACTACAGTTCACTACACACAGTGACTCTATTGTTCACTACACACTTGAGACTACAGTTCACTACACACTGTGACACTACAGTTCACCACACAGTGACACTACAGTTCACTACACACAGTGACACTACAGTTCACTACACACAGTGACACTACAGTTCACTACACACAGTGACACTACAGTTCACTACACACAGTGACACTACTGTTCATTACACAGTGACACTACAGTTTACTACACACAGTGACACTACAGTTCACTACACACAGTGACACTATAGTTCACTACACACAGTGACACTACAGTTCACTACACAGTGACACTACAGTTCACTACACACAGTGACACTACAGTTCACTACACACAGTGACACTACAGTTCATTACACAGTGACACTACAGTTCATTACACAGTGACACTACAGTTCACTACAAAGTGACACTACAGTTCACTACAAAGTGACACTACAGTTCACCACACACAGTGACTATTGTTCACTACACACTGAGACTACAGTTCACTACACACTGTGACACTACAGTTCACCACACAGTGACACTACAGTTCACCACACACAGTGACACTACAGTTCACTACACACAGTGACACTACAGTTCACCACACACAGTGACACTACAGTTCACTACACACAGTGACACTACAGTTCACTACACACAGTGACACTACAGTTCACTACACACAGTGACACTACAGTTCACTACACACAGTGACACTACAGTTCACTACACAGTGGCACTACAGTTCACTACACACAGTGACACTACAGTTCACTACACACAGTGACACTACAGTTCACTACACACAGTGACACTACAGTTCACCACACACAGTGACACTACAGTTCACTACACAGTGACACACACAGTTCACCACACACAGTGACACTACAGTTCACTACACACAGTGACACTACAGTTCACTACACACAGTGACACTACAGTTCATCACACACAGTGACACTACAGTTCATCACACACAGTGACACTACAGTTCACCACACACAGTGACACTCCAGTTCACTACACACAGTGACACTACAGTTTACTACACAGTGACACTACAGTTCACTACACACAGTGACACTACAGTTAACTACACACAGTGACTCTACAGTTCACTACACAAAGTGACACTACAGTTCACCACACACAGTGACACTACAGTTCACTACACACAGTGACACTACTGTTCACTACACAGTGACACTACAGTCCACTACACAGTGACACTACAGTTCACTACACACAGTGACTCTACAGTTCACTACACAAAGTGACACTACAGTTCACCACACACAGTGACACTACAGTTCACCACACACAGTGACACTACAGTTCACTACACACAGTGACACTACTGTTCACTACACAGTGACACTACAGTCCACTACACACAGTGACACTACAGTTCACTACACACAGTGACTCTACAGTTCACTACACAAAGTGACACTACAGTTCACCACACACAGTGACACTACAGTTCACTACACACAGTGACACTACAGTTCACTACACACAGTGACACGACAGTTCACTACACACAGTGACACTACAGTTCACCACACACAGTGACACTACAGTTCACCACACACAGTGACACTACAGTTCACTACACACAGTGACACTACAGTTCACTACATACAGTGACACTACAGTTCACTACACAGTGACACTACAGTTCACTACACACTGTGAGACTACAATTCACTACACACAGTGACACTACAGTTCACCACACAGTGACACTACAGTTCACCACACACAGTGACACTACAGTTCACCACACACAGTGGCACTACAGTTCACCATACACAGTGACACTACAGTTCACTACACAGTGACACTACAGTTCACTACACACAGTGACACTACAGTTCACTACACAGTGACACTACAGTTCACTACACACAGTGACACTACAGTTCACTACACAGTGACACTACAGTTCACTACACAGTGACACTACAGTTCACCACACACAGTGACACTGCAGTTCACTACACTGTGACACTACAGTTCACTACACACAGTGACACTACAGTTCACCACACACAGTGACACTACAGTTCACTACACACAGTGACACTACAGTTCACCACACACAGTGACACTACAGCTCACTATACACAGTGACACTGCAGTTCACTACACACAGTGACACTACAGTTCACTACACACAGTGACACTATAGTTCACTACACACAGTGACACTTCAGTTCACTACACAGTGACACTACAGTTCACTACACACAGTGACACTACAGTTCATTACACAGTGACACTACAGTTCATTACACAGTGACACTACAGTTCACTACAAAGGGACACTACAGTTCACTACAAAGTGACACTACAGTTCACCACACAGTGACACTACAGTTCACTACACACAGTGATACTACAGTTCACTACACAGTGACACTACAGTTCACTACACACAGTGACACTACAGTTCACTACACACTGAGACTACAGTTCACTACACACTGTGACACTACAGTTCACCACACAGTGACACTACAGTTCACTACACACAGTGACACTACAGTTCACTACACACAGTGACACTATAGTTCACTACACACAGTGACACTTCAGTTCACTACACAGTGACACTACAGTTCACTACACACAGTGACACTACAGTTTACTACACACAGTGACACTACAGTTCACTACAGACAGTGACACTATAGTTCACTACACACAGTGACACTTCAGTTCACTACACAGTGACACTACAGTTCACTACACACAGTGATACTACAGTTCACTACACAGTGACACTACAGTTCACTACACACAGTGACACTACAGTTCACTACACACTGAGACTACAGTTCACTACACACTGTGACACTACAGTTCACCACACAGTGACACTACAGTTCACTACACACAGTGACACTACAGTTCACTACACACAGTGACACTACAGTTCACCACACACAGTGACACTACAGTTCACCACACACAGTGACACTACAGTTCACTACACAGTGACACTACAGTTCACTACACACAATGACACTACAGTTCACTACACACAGTGCCACTACAGTTCACTACACACAGTGCCACTACAGTTCACTACACACAGTGACACTACAGTTCACTACACAGTGACACTACAGTTCACCACACACAGTGACACTACAGTTCACCACACACAGTGACACTACAGTTCACCACACACAGTGACACTACAGTTCACTACACACAGTGACACTACAGTTCACTACACACAGTGACACTACAGTTCACTACACACAGTGACACTACAGTTCACTACACACAGTGACACTACAGTTCACTACACAGTGACACTACAGTTCACTTCACACAGTGACACTACAGTTCACTACACACAGTGACACTACAGTTCACTACACACAGTGACACTACAGTTCACTACACACAGTGACTCTACAGTTCACTACACAAAGCGACACTACAGTTCACCACACACAGTGACACTACAGTTCACTACATACAGTGACACTACAGTTCACTACATACAGTGACACTACAGTTCACTACACACAGTGACACGACAGTTCACCACACACAGTGACACTACAGTTCACCACACACAGTGACACTACAGTTCACTACACACAGTGACTTTACAGTTCACTACATACAGTGACACTACAGTTCACTACACAGTGACACTACAGTTCACTACACACTGTGAGACTACAATTCACTACACACAGTGACACTACAGTTCACCACACACAGTGACACTACAGTTCACTACACAGTGACACTACAGTTCACTACACACAGTGACACTACAGTTCACTACACAAAGTGACACTACATTTCACCACACACAGTGACACTACAGTTCACTACACACAGTGACACTACAGTTCACCACACACGGTGACACTACAGTTCACTACACACAGTGACACTACTGTTCACTACACAGTGACACTACAGTTCACTACACACAGTGACACTACAGTTCACTACACACAGTGACTCTACAGTTCACTACACAAAGTGACACTACAGTTCACCACACACAGTGACACTACAGTTCACTGCACACAGTGACACGACAGTTCACTACACACAGTGACACTACAGTTCACCACACAATGACACTACAGTTCACCACACACAGTGACACTACAGTGCACTACACACAGTGACACTTCAGTTCACTACACACAGTGACACTACAGTTCACTACACAGTGACACTACAGTTCACCACACACAATGACACTACAGTTCACCACACACAGTGACACTACAGTGCACTACACACAGTGACACTACAATTCACTACACACAGTGACACTGCAGTTCACTACACAGTGACACTACAGTTCACCACACACAGTGACACTACAGTTCACTACACACAGTGACACGACAGTTCACTACACACAGTGACACTACAGTTCACCACACACAATGACACTACAGTTCACCACACACAGTGACACTACAGTGCACTACACACAGTGACACTACAGTTCACTACACACAGTGACACTACAGTTCACTACACAGTGATACTACAGTTCACCACACACAATGACACTACAGTTCACCACACACAGTGACACTACAGTGCACTACACACAGTGACACTACAGTTCACACACAGTGACGCTACAGTTCACTACACACAGTGACACTACAGTTCACTACACACAGTGACACTACAGTTCACTACACACAGTGACACTACAGTTCACTACACACAGTGACACTACAGTTCAATACACACAGTGACACTACAGTTCACCACACACAGTGACACTACAGTTCACCACACGAAGTGACACTACAGTTCACCACACACAGTGACACTACAGTTCACCACACACAGTGACACTACAGTTCACTACACACAGTGACACTACAGTTCACTACACACAGTGACACTACAGTTCACTACACACAGTGACACTACAGTTCACTACACACAGTGACACTACAGTTCACTACACAGTGACACTACAGTTCACTACACAGTGACACTACAGTTCACTACACACAGTGACACTACAGTTCACTACACACAGTGACACTACAGTTCACTACACACAGTGACACTACAGTTCACCACACACAGTGACACTACAGTTCACTACACAGTGACACACACAGTTCACCACACACAGTGACACTACAGTTCACTACACACAGTGACACTACAGTTCACTACACACAGTGACACTACAGTTCATCACACACAGTGACACTACAGTTCATCACACACAGTGACACTACAGTTCACCACACACAGTGACACTACAGTTCACTACACACAGTGACACTACAGTTTACTACACAGTGACACTACAGTTCACTACACACAGTGACACTACAGTTAACTACACACAGTGACTCTACAGTTCACTACACAAAGTGACACTACAGTTCACCACACACAGTGACACTACAGTTCACCACACACAGTGACACTACAGTTCACTACACACAGTGACACTACTGTTCACTACACAGTGACACTACAGTCCACTACACAGTGACACTACAGTTCACTACACACAGTGACTCTACAGTTCACTACACAAAGTGACACTACAGTTCACCACACACAGTGACACTACAGTTCACCACACACAGTGACACTACAGTTCACTACACACAGTGACACTACTGTTCACTACACAGTGACAATACAGTCCACTACACACAGTGACACTACAGTTCACTACACACAGTGACTCTACAGTTCACTACACAAAGTGACACTACAGTTCACCACACACAGTGACACTACAGTTCACTACACACAGTGACACTACAGTTCACTACACACAGTGACACGACAGTTCACTACACACAGTGACACTACAGTTCACCACACACAGTGACACTACAGTTCACCACACACAGTGACACTACAGTTCACTACACACAGTGACACTACAGTTCACTACATACAGTGACACTACAGTTCACTACACAGTGACACTACAGTTCACTACACACTGTGAGACTACAATTCACTACACACAGTGACACTACAGTTCACCACACAGTGACACTACAGTTCACCACACACAGTGACACTACAGTTCACCACACACAGTGACACTACAGTTCACCATACACAGTGACACTACAGTTCACTACACAGTGACACTACAGTTCACTACACACAGTGACACTACAGTTCACTACACAGTGACACTACAGTTCACTACACACAGTGACACTACAGTTCACTACACAGTGACACTACAGTTCACTACACAGTGACACTACAGTTCACCACACACAGTGACACTGCAGTTCACTACACTGTGACACTACAGTTCACTACACACAGTGACACTACAGTTCACCACACACAGTGACACTACAGTTCACTACACACAGTGACACTACAGTTCACCACACACAGTGACACTACAGCTCACTATACACAGTGACACTGCAGTTCACTACACACAGTGACACTACAGTTCACTACACACAGTGACACTACAGTTCACTACACACAGTGACACTACAGTTCACTACACACAGTGACACTACAGTTCACCACACAAAGTGACACTACCTTTCACTACACACAGTGACACTACAGTTCACTACACAAAGTGACACTACAGTTCACCACACACAGTGACACTACAGTTCACCACACACAGTGACACTACAGTTCACTACACACAGTGACACTACAGTTCACTACACACAGTGACACTACAGTTCACTACACACAGTGACACTACAGTTCACTACACACAGTGACACTACAGTTCACTACACACAGTGACACTACAGTTCACTACACACAGTGACACTACAGTTCACTACACAATGTGACACTACAGTCACCACACACAGTGATACTACAGTTCACTACACAGTGACACTACAGTTCACTACACACAGTGACACTACAGTTCACTACACACAGTGACTCTATTGTTCACTACACACTGAGACTACAGTTCACTACACACTGTGACACTACAGTTCACCACACAGTGACACTACAGTTCACTACACACAGTGACACTACAGTTCACTACACACAGTGACACTACAGTTCACTACACACAGTGACACTACAGTTCACTACACACAGTGACACTACTGTTCATTACACAGTGACACTACAGTTTACTACACACAGTGACACTACAGTTCACTACACACAGTGACACTATAGTTCACTACACACAGTGACACTACAGTTCACTACACAGTGACACTACAGTTCACTACACACAGTGACACTACAGTTCACTACACACAGTGACACTACAGTTCATTACACAGTGACACTACAGTTCATTACACAGTGACACTACAGTTCACTACAAAGTGACACTACAGTTCACTACAAAGTGACACTACAGTTCACCACACACAGTGACTATTGTTCACTACACACTGAGACTACAGTTCACTACACACTGTGACACTACAGTTCACCACACAGTGACACTACAGTTCACCACACACAGTGACACTACAGTTCACTACACACAGTGACACTACAGTTCACCACACACAGTGACACTACAGTTCACTACACACAGTGACACTACAGTTCACTACACACAGTGACACTACAGTTCACTACACACAGTGACACTACAGTTCACTACACACAGTGACACTACAGTTCACTACACAGTGGCACTACAGTTCACTACACACAGTGACACTACAGTTCACTACACACAGTGACACTACAGTTCACTACACACAGTGACACTACAGTTCACCACACACAGTGACACTACAGTTCACTACACAGTGACACACACAGTTCACCACACACAGTGACACTACAGTTCACTACACACAGTGACACTACAGTTCACTACACACAGTGACACTACAGTTCATCACACACAGTGACACTACAGTTCATCACACACAGTGACACTACAGTTCACCACACACAGTGACACTCCAGTTCACTACACACAGTGACACTACAGTTTACTACACAGTGACACTACAGTTCACTACACACAGTGACACTACAGTTAACTACACACAGTGACTCTACAGTTCACTACACAAAGTGACACTACAGTTCACCACACACAGTGACACTACAGTTCACCACACACAGTGACACTACAGTTCACTACACACAGTGACACTACTGTTCACTACACAGTGACACTACAGTCCACTACACAGTGACACTACAGTTCACTACACACAGTGACTCTACAGTTCACTACACAAAGTGACACTACAGTTCACCACACACAGTGACACTACAGTTCACCACACACAGTGACACTACAGTTCACTACACACAGTGACACTACTGTTCACTACACAGTGACACTACAGTCCACTACACACAGTGACACTACAGTTCACTACACACAGTGACTCTACAGTTCACTACACAAAGTGACACTACAGTTCACCACACACAGTGACACTACAGTTCACTACACACAGTGACACTACAGTTCACTACACACAGTGACACGACAGTTCACTACACACAGTGACACTACAGTTCACCACACACAGTGACACTACAGTTCACCACACACAGTGACACTACAGTTCACTACACACAGTGACACTACAGTTCACTACATACAGTGACACTACAGTTCACTACACAGTGACACTACAGTTCACTACACACTGTGAGACTACAATTCACTACACACAGTGACACTACAGTTCACCACACAGTGACACTACAGTTCACCACACACAGTGACACTACAGTTCACCACACACAGTGGCACTACAGTTCACCATACACAGTGACACTACAGTTCACTACACAGTGACACTACAGTTCACTACACACAGTGACACTACAGTTCACTACACAGTGACACTACAGTTCACTACACACAGTGACACTACAGTTCACTACACAGTGACACTACAGTTCACTACACAGTGACACTACAGTTCACCACACACAGTGACACTGCAGTTCACTACACTGTGACACTACAGTTCACTACACACAGTGACACTACAGTTCACCACACACAGTGACACTACAGTTCACTACACACAGTGACACTACAGTTCACCACACACAGTGACACTACAGCTCACTATACACAGTGACACTGCAGTTCACTACACACAGTGACACTACAGTTCACTACACACAGTGACACTATAGTTCACTACACACAGTGACACTTCAGTTCACTACACAGTGACACTACAGTTCACTACACACAGTGACACTACAGTTCATTACACAGTGACACTACAGTTCATTACACAGTGACACTACAGTTCACTACAAAGGGACACTACAGTTCACTACAAAGTGACACTACAGTTCACCACACAGTGACACTACAGTTCACTACACACAGTGATACTACAGTTCACTACACAGTGACACTACAGTTCACTACACACAGTGACACTACAGTTCACTACACACTGAGACTACAGTTCACTACACACTGTGACACTACAGTTCACCACACAGTGACACTACAGTTCACTACACACAGTGACACTACAGTTCACTACACACAGTGACACTATAGTTCACTACACACAGTGACACTTCAGTTCACTACACAGTGACACTACAGTTCACTACACACAGTGACACTACAGTTTACTACACACAGTGACACTACAGTTCACTACACACAGTGACACTATAGTTCACTACACACAGTGACACTTCAGTTCACTACACAGTGACACTACAGTTCACTACACACAGTGACACTACAGTTCACTACACACTGAGACTACAGTTCACTACACACTGTGACACTACAGTTCACCACACAGTGACACTACAGTTCACTACACACAGTGACACTACAGTTCACTACACACAGTGACACTACAGTTCACCACACACAGTGACACTACAGTTCACCACACACAGTGACACTACAGTTCACTACACAGTGACACTACAGTTCACTACACACAATGACACTACAGTTCACTACACACAGTGCCACTACAGTTCACTACACACAGTGCCACTACAGTTCACTACACACAGTGACACTACAGTTCACTACACAGTGACACTACAGTTCACCACACACAGTGACACTACAGTTCACTACACACAATGACACTACAGTTCACCACACACAGTGACACTACAGTTCACTACACACAGTGCCACTACAGTTCACCACACACAGTGACACTACAGTTCACGACACACAGTGACACTACAGTTCAGCACACACAGTGACACTACAGTTCACCACACACAGTGACACTACAGTTTACTACACAGTGACACTACAGTTCACTACACACAGTGACACTACAGTTCACTACACAGTGACACTACAGTTCACCATACACAGTGACACTACAGTTCACCACACACAGTGACACTACAGTTCACCACACGCAGTGACACTACAGTTCACCACACAAAGTGACACTACAGTTCACTACACACAGTGACACTACAGTTCACCACACAGTGACACTACAGTTCACTACACACTGTGACACTACAGTTCACTACACACTGTGACACTACAGTTCACCACACACAGTGACACTACAGTTCACCACACAAAGTGACACTACAGTTCACTACACACAGTGACACTACAGTTCACCACACAGTGACACTACAGTTCACTACACACTGTGACACTACAGTTCACTACACACTGTGACACTACAGTTCACCACACACAGTGACACTACAGTTCACCACACACAGTGACACTACAGTTCACCACGCACAGTGACACAACAGTTCACCACACACAGTGACACTACAGTTCACCACACACAGTGACACTCCAGTTCACTACACACAGTGACACTACAGTTCACTACACAGTGACACTACAGTTCACTACACAGTTCACTACACACAGTGATACTACAGTTCACTACACAGTGACACTACAGTTCACTACACACAGTGACACTACAGTTCACTACACACTGAGACTACAGTTCACTACACACTGTGACACTACAGTTCACCACACAGTGACACTACAGTTCACTACACACAGTGACACTACAGTTCACTACACACAGTGACACTACAGTTCACCACACACAGTGACACTACAGTTCACCACACACAGTGACACTACAGTTCACTACACAGTGACACTACAGTTCACTACACACAATGACACTACAGTTCACTACACACAGTGCCACTACAGTTCACTACACACAGTGCCACTACAGTTCACTACACACAGTGACACTACAGTTCACTACACAGTGACACTACAGTTCACCACACACAGTGACACTACAGTTCACTACACACAATGACACTACAGTTCACCACACACAGTGACACTACAGTTCACTACACACAGTGCCACTACAGTTCACCACACACAGTGACACTACAGTTCACCACACACAGTGACACTACAGTTCAGCACACACAGTGACACTACAGTTCACCACACACAGTGACACTACAGTTCACTACACAGTGACACTACAGTTCACTACACACAGTGACACTACAGTTCACCACACACAGTGACACTACAGTTCACCACACACAGTGACACTACAGTTCACCACACACAGTGACACTACAGTTCACCACACACAGTGACACTACAGTTCACCACACACAGTGACACTACAGTTCACCACACACAGTGACACTACAGTTCACTACACACAGTGACACTACAGTTCACTACACAGTGACACTACAGTTCACCATACACAGTGACACTACAGTTCACCACACACAGTGACACTACAGTTCACCACACAGTGACACTACAGTTCACCACACAAAGTGACACTACAGTTCACTACACACAGTGACACTACAGTTCACCACACAGTGACACTACAGTTCACTACACACTGTGACACTACAGTTCACTACACACTGTGGCACTACAGTTCACCTCACACAGTGACACTACAGTTCACCACACAAAGTGACACTACAGTTCACTACACACAGTGACACTACATTTCACCACACAGTGACACTACAGTTCACTACACACTGTGACACTACAGTTCACTACACACTGTGACACTACAGTTCACCACACACAGTGACACTACAGTTCACCACACAGTGACACTACAGTTCACTACACACAGTGACACTACAGTTCACTACACACTGAGACTACAGTTCACTACACACTGTGACACTACAGTTCACCACACAGTGACACTACAGTTCACTACACACAGTGACACTCCAGTTCACTACACACAGTGACACTACAGTTCACTACACAGTGACACTACAGTTCACTACACAGTTCACTACACACAGTGATACTACAGTTCACTACACAGTGACACTACAGTTCACTACACACAGTGACACTACAGTTCACTACACACTGAGACTACAGTTCACTACACACTGTGACACTACAGTTCACCACACAGTGACACTACAGTTCACTACACACAGTGACACTACAGTTCACTACACACAGTGACACTACAGTTCACCACACACAGTGACACTACAGTTCACCACACACAGTGACACTACAGTTCACTACACAATGACACTACAGTTCACCACACACAGTGACACTACAGTTCACTACACACAGTGCCACTACAGTTCACCACACACAGTGACACTACAGTTCACCACACACAGTGACACTACAGTTCAGCACACACAGTGACACTACAGTTCACCACACACAGTGACACTACAGTTCACTACACAGTGACACTACAGTTCACTACACACAGTGACACTACAGTTCACTACACACAGTGACACTACAGTTCACCACACACAGTGACACTACAGTTCACCACACACAGTGACACTACAGTTCACCACACACAGTGACACTACAGTTCACCACACACAGTGACACTACAGTTCACCACACACAGTGACACTACAGTTCACCACACACAGTGACACTACAGTTCACCACACACAGTGACACTACAGTTCACTACACACAGTGACACTACAGTTCACTACACAGTGACACTACAGTTCACCATACACAGTGACACTACAGTTCACCACACACAGTGACACTACAGTTCACCACACAGTGACACTACAGTTCACCACACAAAGTGACACTACAGTTCACTACACACAGTGACACTACAGTTCACCACACAGTGACACTACAGTTCACTACACACTGTGACACTACAGTTCACTACACACTGTGACACTACAGTTCACCTCACACAGTGACACTACAGTTCACCACACAAAGTGACACTACAGTTCACTACACACAGTGACACTACATTTCACCACACAGTGACACTACAGTTCACTACACACTGTGACACTACAGTTCACTACACACTGTGACACTACAGTTCACCACACACAGTGACACTACAGTTCACCACACACAGTGACACTACAGTTCACCACACACAGTGACACAACAGTTCACCACACACAGTGACACTACAGTTCACTACACACAGTGACACTACAGTTCACTACACAGTGACACTACAGTTCACTACACAGTGACACTACAGTTCACTACACACAGTGACACTACAGTTCACTATACACAGTGACACTACAGTTCACTACACAGTGACACTACAGTTCACTACACACAGTGACACTACAGTTCACTATACACAGTGACACTACAGTTCACCACACTGACACTACAGTTCACCACACACTGTGACACTACAGTTCACTACACACAGTGACACTACAGTTCACTACACAGTGACACTACAGTTCACCACACACAGTGACACTGCAGTTCACTACACTGTGACACTACAGTTCACTACACACAGTGACACTACAGTTCACCACACACAGTGACACTACAGTTCACTACACAGTGACACTATAGTTCACTACACAGTGACACTACAGTTCACTACACAGTGACACTACAGTTCACCACACAGTGACACTACAGTTCACTACACACACCACACAGTGACAATGACTCGAGAGCAGCTGTCGCAGAAGTGTTCTGTATAGCCAGCACGCCTGCATTGTAAATTGTACACGCATGTGTATGTCCACATGACCGTGTGGGTGGTAATCGGATCACCATGGCATCCAAATCAGGTCTGAGCCGCAGCAGCGGAAGTTGTAGCCTTGACGCGTGAGTGTTCGACACCGACCCCAGGTGTTTCATTCGCCTCGCACTCGTGCGAGTCAGTGGCACTCACGTGGATAGAGGACTAGCCCGTACTGTAGTTGGTTAAATAAATTACTTGCCCGTACCGTAGTTGGTTAAATAATGGAATGACTGGTTCTGTAGTTGGTTAAATAAAGACATGGCTGTTACTGTAATTGGTTAAATAATGGGCTGGCTGGTACTGTCGTTGGTTAAATAATGGAATGACTGGTATTGTAGTTGGTTAAATAATGGGCTGGCTGGAATTCTAGTTGGTAAAATAAAGGACTGGCTGGTACTGTAGTTGGTTAAATGAAAGGCTGGCTTTGGCTGTTATGTAGTGTGAGGTGCTGGGTAACGGGAATTAGAGTTCACTTTGAGTTCCGCATGGAGGCTTCGAGGATAACCTAGTACAGTAATTGCACCTTGTGATGTTTCTATGTATTCATTGTGTTACTTTGGCAAATTCAGCGAAATGCTTCACCGGGAAAAGCAGTCGAGTGGAAATTCAGTGGAAATTCTTCAATGTCAATTCATTGGAAATTATTTATTGGAAAATCCATTGCAACTTCAGTGTGTCATTGGTGCTGTACTTTTAGTCTAAGTTCTCTGTAGGTCAGTGGCAGTGCTGTTATATTTTTTGGCGGGCGAGGCATTTGCCGTTGGGGGGTTGAGCCCAAATTTCCAGCATATCAGGGGTTATGGGTTCCCTTACAGGCACAGATCAGCGGTGGCTAGGAAATGTTAACTCCCTCGCCTGGTATGCAGGAGGTCGTTGGTTCGATTCCGACCTGATGCCTGTTGTATATTTAGAGTTTGCGGTGTGTTTCTCCCCGTGGTCGCTTGGATTTTTCTCTAGGTACTCCGTTTTCCTCCCTCCGCAATTGGAATCAGCCTCACGCGTTTAAAGTATTTGGCTGCTATAAATTTCCACATGATGATAAGCTACTTGGTTGAGGCTAGCATTTGTGATGGCCAAGTCGCTTCTGAAAAAGAGTTATGCAGCTCAGTGGGCCCTTACTTGGCAAACTAAATAAAAAATAGTCTCCGTAGAGAGACGCCTTATTCAAGATCTCTCTCTCTGCCTTCATTCACCTGGCCCGGCATAAATGGTGATTGCGTCGGTGATAAGAAGTTGTGATGACTCCACACATGGATTATGTTGACGTGTTTTACATATTGTTGTTTTTTTAACACCGAGTTTTAAAGTCTAATTTCAACCTGTTTTACTCAAGCAGTACTGTGTGTGTTTTGTTCAGTTCGTGTCAATGACTGTGAAGTGAATGTTAAAAAACCCCTCTGGCTCATCTGCAAGAGTGGACGATTGTGAGCCTCTGGTATCAGCCATGAATCGTACATGTTGAAAACAAGCAACTAAGTTATGTACCCTTTAGTTCAAAGACATAATGTCTTGACGATGACATGATAAGAGATTGGTGCTAAAAAGACGTGGCACTACTTGAGCACATTGGCACAAGACAGAGGAAAGTGAAATCAAATGATGAAATGTGCATTGGACACCTACGAGATATCAACCCATGGATCATGATGATGAGTTCAAAGACAGTGCTCTGGAAGCAGGGTTAGTGGATTGAGATTGTTGTGTGAGATTCGTCTGGGCACTCCAGATTTTTCTAATTCGATGTGCCGCGGCTCAAGCAACCATTGGTGCAGTCCAGGTCTCCATTAATGATGCCAGTGGATCAGTGATGGAAAGTCAGTTTTCTCGCCAGGGAAAGCAGTATGTGCGCCGAGGATGGTCTCGTCAACTTTACGGAGCATTGTAACTGCACTAATTACACCGTAACTAGCTACAACGGACCGGACCACAGCTTGGGTCCAGGTTCACGTGTTGGTGACTTCGTGTTGGACGTAGAACGCAGATTCTTGAGGATGAACAACAGCAGCCAGTCCCTCTGGGGGACCTGGCTTATATCCTCAGCGGCGTGGCTGGCTCCTCCCTTGGCCACGACCACCTTCGAGAATCCTCGAGCAGGATCTCGGCCCTGACACGTGACCACCCCTAGCCCCCACTTGGGGGCCCCGTGTAGACTTCACCGGTCACGTGTCCTCTGGCGTCAACAAGAGTGCCACGGCCTATAGTCACTCCATTCCCGTGGCCGGCACTCTCACACCCTATCCTGTATGGGGCCGGCACTGCACGCAGAGCGTGGTGCCATCCAGCACTGTCAGTCGGCGCTCACCAAGCCCCTCCAGGGCTGGTACTGCACTCACATATAAGTGATGTCCTCGATGTCAATACATCGCACGCCGTGCCTCTCGGTCCGGCATTACACAGTGATATCCGCGATGTCACTACACTTGTAAAAAACATGGGCTTAAACTCAATGAGTTTTAAGTTTATTTGATTGCGTCGGTGATAAGAAGTTGTGATGACTCCACACATGAATTATGTTGACGTGTTTTACATATTGTTGTTTTTTAACACCGAGTTTGAAAGTCTAATTTCAACCTGTTTTA
Source organism: Lampetra fluviatilis (assembly GCF_964198595.1). Lineage (NCBI taxonomy): Eukaryota > Metazoa > Chordata > Hyperoartia > Petromyzontiformes > Petromyzontidae > Lampetra > Lampetra fluviatilis. Next base: position 13,163,548 of record NC_136292.1, on the reverse strand, counting down.
CTCAAGCAGTACTGTGTGTGTTTTGTTCAGTTCGTGTCAATGACTGTGAAGTGAATGTTAAAAAACCCCTCTGGCTCATCTGCAAGAGTGGACGATTGTGAGCCTCTGGTATCAGCCATGAATCGTACATGTTGAAAACAAGCAACTAAGTTATGTACCCTTTAGTTCAAAGACATAATGTCTTGACGATGACATGTTAAGAGATTGGTGCTAAAAAGACGTGGCACTACTTGAGCACATTGGCACAAGACAGAGGAAAGTGAAATCAAATGATGAAATGTGCATTGGACACCTACGAGATATCAACCCATGGATCATGATGATGAGTTCAAAGACAGTGCTCTGGAAGCAGGGTTAGTGGATTGAGATTGTTGTGTGAGATTCGTCTGGGCACTCCAGATTTTTCTAATTCGATGTGCCGCGGCTCAAGCAACCATTGGTGCAGTCCAAGTCTCCATTAATGATGCCAGTGGACAAGTGATGGAAAGTCAGTTTTCTCGCCAGGGAAAGCAGTATGTGCGCCGAGGATGGTCTCGTCAACTTTACGGAGCATTGTAACTGCACTAATTACACCGTAACTAGCTACAACGGACCGGACCACAGCTTGGGTCCAGGTTCACGTGTTGGTGACTTCGTGTTGGACGTAGAACGCAGATTCTTGAGGATGAACAACAGCAGCCAGTCCCTCTGGGGGACCTGGCTTATATCCTCAGCAGCTTGGCTGGCTCCTCCCTTGGCCACGACCACCTTCGAGAATCCTCGAGCAGGATCTCGGCCCTGACACGTGACCACCCCTAGCCCCCACTTGGGGGCCCCGTGTAGACTTCACCGGTCACGTGTCCTCTGGCGTCAACAAGAGTGCCACGGCCTATAGTCACTCCATTCCCGTGGCCGGCACTCTCACACCCTATCCTGTATGGGGCCGGCACTGCACGCAGAGCGTGGTGCCATCCAGCACTGTCAGTCGGCGCTCACCAAGCCCCTCCAGGGCTGGTACTGCACTCACATATAAGTGATGTCCTCGATGTCAATACATCGCACGCCGTGCCTCTCGGTCCGGCATTACACAGTGATATCCGCGATGTCACTACACTTGTAAAAACATGGGCTTAAACTCAATGAGTTTCAAGTTTATTTAGTTGAACAAAGTGACAAACTCAAGATGCCAGGAGAGTCCCATTGGCAAGAGTGTCTGGGACATTAGTCTACCAACATACGGTGAGAAAGACGTTCAACGTGCATACACATACAATAGGGCGCATTGATTGTTATGTATAATCCCCATTGATACATTTTTAGGTTATATTCGAATTTGGTAAATTTACATCCAGTCGTCGGCACACAAATTGCCGACAATTGGGGATCACGTCAGAGGATTTGTAAGGTCCACTGTGAAGCAGATGGCGCATGTTATTGTTATTATACTCGCAATAATAATAATTGGGCTGGCCACTGAATTTGAACCGCAAAAGCTGTGAAGGTGCTATCGCTGTGTCATGTCACTGCCTGTCATCTGAGGCCATCTTGCGTAAATAATTACTGTACTTCCCTTTTGTACAAATGGTCTCAAGCTCTTTTGTAAAATCTCATGAATTACATTGAGCTCCCACTTGGTTAAATACAGGTCTAAGAGCCAAAAGTAAAGTCTCTTTGAAACCCAAATTATGGCTTGTTCTTGAGAATGGGTATCGTGAGTGTATTTATCCAGCCAGTAGCACTGGCAGAGAGCACCACACCCTCAGGTGTCAATAGTAAAAATCTGAGACATGTACTATGTTGAACTTTTTTCGCACCGTACGTAGCCAACTGATTTGACCGACCTTCCCTAGTAAGTTGAGAAAATGAGCACAGCTGTGTAGGAATTAAACAGTGTCTATTATCCAGTGGCGGCTGGTGATATTTATTTTTGGGGGGGCGCATTTTTTTTATTTTATTGAGATGGGCAAATAAATATAAAGCAGTACCAAAAACCATTTTGACTACTTGAATATAAATTTTGATGATCTTTATTTACATTTCAGGCCAAAAGAAGTACCAAAAAGCATGTTTCCTACTTGAACATAAATGTTTCTCTTTTATATACATTTCAGACCAAAGTACCAAAAAGCATGTTTCCTACTTGAACATAAAAACGTTAGTTTCATGCTATTATCAATATGGCTACGGCTACTTTCATGACGTTTGCATTTGTCAGAGAGATGTTTGAGGTCTCTTACCCCCGTCGTTGTCCACAAAACTTCAGTGCCGACACTTTGAATAAAAGACAGGGAAAACAAAAAAGAGAATTGCTAACATCACATCCAGCCAGCCACCTCCGTTTCTCATAACAAGCGCGGGTGAAGCTTCGTGTGTAGCTTCGTCCTCTGTCACTGGCCTGCTGCTGGATTTGTAAATCGGGTTGGTCCGGTCCGAGATCCTTTATCTTTTTTATTTCTTCCAGCGAAAGCCTTGTGAAAGGGTTTTTTTTTAAATAAATTACAGAATTTGGATGAACTGCTGCCATTGTTTACACAAAAAATTTGATCAGCCTAGCAAGTGTCGAAGTGGTGTCGCCTGCGCACTCGCAGTAGTGGCCCAGAGCGTAAATTTGAATGACAGGTGACGAGAACCAATCAGATTGGATAAAATAACATGTATCCAATTCTGATTGGCCAGGGACGCAACGACTTGCGCCCCGAGGAGAATCTTTAAGAAACCAATTAGAGACCAGCTTCAGGTCACATGCTGTCCGAAAATTTAAAGTCTCACATAGACATCCATTTGTCCGGCGCCCCGCATGAAACACATTGAAAAACATAGAAAATAGTTGACCGATTAAAGCCAGTTTTTATTAAATGCTGATGCTTTTCTTACTACCAGCCGGCACATCGTATGAAAAAAATATTTTATTTATGTATTTTTATATAATTTTTGTATATGTATATTCTTGAATCTTGATGGGGGCGGCGCCCCTGCGCCCTCTATTGACGAGCCGCCACTGCTATTATCTCTACTTGTGGCAATATGTTCAGGAGCTTAATGGCAACATCAAGGTTTGCTAGCCACAGAGGGCTTCAGGAGAGAGTTTGTGTGGTTTTGTCTATTCATTTGAAGGAGCACAGAAGACTACGGAGGATTACGATGTGATCCATAGTTGGGCTTGTATGGCCACAATTTCACTGCATCTTGTTAACTTTCCATTCATGAAGGAGATGTGCCCATTGGCCTGTTGATGTTCTGATGCTGTTACATCGGTGTCTTTGAGAAATGTCAAAGCCAGGAGATGTGATGTTAGGGTCTCGAATGAGGTTTATTCTGGATGTGCGCATTTGTTCCACTGTTCGCCGGTAGTTTTCCAGATCTGGGTGAGATTCTAGGATGGTGACAGCGGGATCCCAGAAAGGGGAATTGGGACTTGAGTCGGAGGTGGTGATGTCCATTGTTGAGTTCTTGGTTGATGAGTAGGTTGTCAAGAAAACATGTAATCTCCCTTGCAGTTTGCATCTCTCTTCGGATGTTTGGTGGCAGAATGCTTGCGAGAACAGGGAGCCATGGGATTGGTGTAGGTTTCCTTGTTCCAGTTATGATGCACATTGCATTTACTGTATTTAACTGTGCATCTAGCAGTGTTGTGTCCCAGCTCCTGAACCAGGCTGGAGCGTCGTACTCTTCCAGTGGCTGCACTTTTCAGGAATGTGACAATGACATTATTCTCATTGGCTGAAGAGCACCAATGAAAGATGAGTAATATGCATACTTGTTTGACCATGAAAACGTGTTTAAGTTGTTCGTGATATTTAAGCAAGTAATGTGCATTTATTTTGGGATTTTCCTCTTATAAGGACTGAAAGAAACATCCCCATTAAAAACATGGTTTAAGCCTACGTGTTAAACTATGCCAAAGCTGATGCTAAGGTCATCCTTATGGAACAAAGTTGTGTGTACCACCCCTTCCTTGATGTAGTGGAACGCTCCACTTTTAACAGGTGCCAGACATTGATTTTAACGCAGTCTCTTGAGTGTTCTCTGCACTGCACTGCACATGCTGTGCTTTCATTTGCAGTTTATAGACTGGTGCTACTGTCGGTGAAACAATGAGGTGGCAGGCGGACACTAGAGGCTCATTATGGTAAAATAAGAGCCACTAAGCTAATTTTGCAGATGTGTGTATAAGCACATGACATCAACCATGGACTCTGAACTCTTACCTGGTTATAAAAAAAAATATCTGCCTGTCAAACTTAAGCCCAATCACTCACACAATCCAATTCAACCAGGTTCACATATTTATATTTAATTTTATGGTTACAACCAGGTGGCTAACATTGGATCTTAATGTGATTTAAGATTTATTCCCTGGTCTATCCCAGTTTGTGAAGGATTATATTATTATACAATGTTTCTATATATGTAGCTTTAAGAGGCAGTCTGGTGGATAGCGACGTGCTGAAGTGACTCCGACCGAAGTGGTTCTATGGTGACATGCTGTGATGTCATGACATGAGGTGTTACTGCCTGTATGGCATTGGCATTATATTGTGTACATTTTGTCAAGGGACATTCGCTATTATTTTATAATTCTAACCAGCCGTGCAATTTTCCCGAGCCCTTCTTTTACTGGGGAAAGCTGTAGTTTAAGAAAATTATTTGCATATATTTTAGCTCCATTTGAAAAAAAATCAACAAGATTTTGCTTAAATATCCTCACAATATTCAAATTACATGCGATTTTCGGTTTGCGATTATCTATATTTACGACGTTTGTGTAATACCACTATGGATAGATTTACGATGCAGACACTTGATTTACGACACATTTTCGCACATGGCTCCAAACATTTGAACAGAGGCAGTCTGGTTTCTGATGTGACTTGGCATGGAGCTTTTGTTATTCACAAGTGTTTTTGTGAAATTTTACCTATTAAACCCTGTTAAATATAGCTGATAAAAGGAAAACACCGGCAAGTGATATTTTTAATGTTTCTACTTTCTGGGAAAATCGGGTATGATTTACGAAGATTTTTGACGGGGTCTCCAGGAATGCATTGTGTTGTAAAAGCGTCTGTATTTTGCTTCGTAATTTACATATTTTGTGCTATTATTTGTGATTGGGCTGAAATTGTTAAACCAAACCTGAGCACCATTTTAGTTTCACTGTGGTGGCTAATTTGGCAAGAATAGTGCTTCAGGGTGCCCTCAGACACAGCCATGAGTTAGTGGCTCTGACTCAGCTGCAATGAGCCTCGTGCTGATGAAGCATGAGAAATTACTTGTTTTGTCTGGGCAGCAGAGTGATGCTTTATCTCTCAAATCATAGCTCTCCGCTTCATGCAAGCCAACATGACACACCTCGAGTCCATTCACATTGTGTCTAGAGGTCCCACTATGCACTGGGTGCCGTGTCCTCTACAATGCAAGTCGCTCTGACTTGTGGCCCACGGAATGACGTCACGTGCGGATGAGACTCGGCTGCGTGCACGCCACGCTTGCTGTGCGGCTGTGGGGCGTGTGAATGGGGGAGCAGTGGTGCTGCTATGATCCTCGTAATCCGGGTTCCATCCCTGGCACTAACTCGATTCCTGTGCTCGTGGCTGTGTTTACACGCCTGTCATCCAGCTCTTTGGAGGGAAGGGTGGGTGGATAACACAAATTCGTGAAAGTCCCTGCCCTCAAGGGTACCGAGGTTCCCATCTGGCTTTTCCTGGCTATGGTAATGCTGCACGTGGTTTTATTTACATTCGTATTCTGTCTGTACGTGGATTGAGTGTTACCCCCCTCCCTTCGCAATCGTGTGTTTTCCCTCGGTACTCTGGTTTCCTCCCAGATGTTTTAACTCTCATTAATGGAGTTGGCCAAACATCCCAAAATATAGGACGACAGAACTTTGGCGATTGTTGGCGCTGGTCCCGGCTGCCTTACTCCTCGTCTGGTTTCCCGTGCCTGCGTGCAAAACTGTACATGTTACACATTCTACAAATGCGTTTTGAGATGAAATTCTCACGAATGATAGAACATTTAAAAAACAATCATCTTGCTGGTGGAAATTACCTAAATCAGGCCTGCCTTAACCATAGATTTACTGAGGCTAAAGTGACAACATGCTGCAGTGTGATATTATCATTGGCATGACAAATGTGGTCAGTCAAAAGTGTGTTGCTGACTCCACCACTCCCTTGTGTGCTATACCAATGTTGATAAGTGCTTGTCAGCAGAACTTACCACCAATGGTCTGTTCATGTTAATACGAACCCTGCGACCCGAGTTCGACTCCCGCTCACGGCCAACACCAGTGACAATTACCTGAACTGGTCCTGGGCCCTCCCGTAGGTCGACTCAGTCTCAAATGAGTACCTGGTGCGGTGTATAAACATCGCCGCTGGGGAGACAAAGGCGACCGGGCGTGGTGTTGGCTACCCACCCCGTGTACCGTACCGGCCTTTATACGTGCACGTTAATAGCACTTTTCCCAACAGTCGGTGAAGGCTATACGGGGGTTCTTTGTCTTTTATCTTTTGTGTGCGTGTTTGTCCTCAGCCCAAGCTGTACCGCTCGGTGATGGAGGACGTGATTAACAACGTTCGGGAGGTGTTTCTAGACGAGGGAGTGGAGGAGCAGGTGCTGCAAGAGCTCAAACAGGTGCTCCACTGCCCTCGTCACCCACAGGCTCCTGGTGGGGACTGTGGACAGGGGATAGATAAGTCGATGTTAAACTGTGGCTTATGGCTCCCATAAGCTTAGTAGCCTCGCTATCTTTCACTTCGGCACATTTCTAACAACACTAGGGGGCAGCCTGTCCTATGGATGGGGTGAATCTTTCCACTTCCTTCCTCGCTGGCCATACCCACTAATCGTACGACACTCACCAGAGACCCACCACTCACATGACATATTACAGGCACCAGGCACTCACGTGTGAATTACAAATGAAGTGCAATACATCATTTGGGCGTATTGGTGGTACACCGGTGCAGTATAACAACACACCGGTGCAGCATGACAACACACCGGTGCAGCATGACAACACACCGGTGCAGCATAACACATCGGTCCTCATAACACAGTCTGACGATGTCGCTGTTGCCCTTGAGTGAGCTGCAGATTCTCTCCATCAGAAGTTTCCTTAGATTCAGCAGCCGCTTTCCCATTTGAACATATGGTGACACCACGAGTCGTAATCTTTTGATGCCACCGTCCACTAAGAAATGATTCCGGAAATGAATCGAGGAACCGTCCGTTGGAGTAAAATCTGCCGTTGGAACACGGAACATCGCTTTAAAGATATCCTTGGTTCCTCTCCTAACTTAAACTATCTTAATCAAAATTTGATGCTAAACTGTCAATTCTTTATAACCTCACTTGCAATTGCATTTGATACATGTCCTCTTTGTTTAAATATATGTACTATAGTCAATCTATATCTGTTTCTGTCGCGTAGTTGTGTAAGTTTTGCTGTGTTCAATCTGGAGGTAATCTGCACCGAGCCCATTTGCACTGTAGATAATTAGTTTGCAGTCTTTGCAATCCTCATGTGGTCCAGTTATTTTTGTTATTGTGCTGATTTTTCATTTCTTCTCATCACTTTAGTGACCCAGGGCAATCTTGAAAATGAGACTATCCTGGTTTCTTAACGAGTTTTCACCTCGTGAAACAAAATAAACTCGTCTTGTTTTTAGGCCCTAAAAGATGCTTGTTAATATTACTTGTCCCTCCAGTCTATAAAACGAAATGGGAGTTGTATTTTTGTATGTGCATGCGTATGTGTGTACATGTTATTCTAGTACACTTATGTGTAGACACATAAGTGTACTAGAATAACATCTGGCTTGACCATACGAAAGAAGGTTTCTACGCATTCACTGCATTTATGTGTGTATTTGTTTTCGTACTTGTGGGGAGCAGTGGTGCAGCGGTTATCGTGCTGCGCTATGAACCTGGCAACCCAAGTTCGATTCCCGCTGACAACCAACACCAGTGACAATTATCTGAACCGGTCCTGGCGTCCCCTAGGTAGACTTAGCTGTAAATGAGTACCTAGTGCAGAGTATAAACCTCAGCACTGGGGAGACAAAGGCGGCCAGGTGTGGTGTTGGCCATGTACCCCGTCGTGTGCCGTGCCGACCTTCATAGGCGTTCGCTAACCACTTTCCCCTGCGGTCTGCTAAGGCTTAGTCGGGGATCTTTGTGTGTAGGGAGTGGTTTTATAGAAGTTTGCATTCTATGTTATGATTCGTTTGATTTATGACTAGATTCACAGTACCTGTTACAATTGGTATCTGAACCTGGCCTCCCGTAGCTGAGGCTCCTGACAGTCCCCATCATCATCGTGATCCATGGGTAGATAGCCCCGTAGTAGGCGTCCACTGCACATTTTTTTACTTGTTTCCAATTTGCTCAAGAGGACCTTTGTGTGTGCAGATTTGGGAGAGCAAACTGCAGCAGGCGAAGACGGTGGACGGCTTCCACTCGGAGGAGCAGCAGCTGCTGCTGCAGGCGGCCCAGGGTCAGCAGGGGAAGGGCACGGCCCTGCAGAAACAACCCCACGTCATCCAGATCCCAAACATCCCAGCTGGAGGTAATGCACATGCACCGCAGCAGTATGCTGCACTTACTGCACACGACTTGTATTTATTATGACGATGCTCGTTTACCCAGGAAGGCTTCACTGAAGCCTCAAGACTATCTGTCGAGAGGGCCCTGCCAAGTTTTCAGAGTAGGGGGTGATGTTGCTGCTGTATGATCCTAATCGAGTCCTTTTCAAGGTAATCTTTCAGCATTGGGATGTTTTGACTCGGGCCATTTATATTCTGTGGGGGTGGGTGGGGGGCAGAGTTTGCAAAGAGAGCAAACCAGATAACCCTGAGGAAACTCATGCACAATCAGAGAACATAATAACAACAACACAGCAATATGCCCAAGTCGTGAATCGACCCCTGGCCCTTCTTGCTGTGAGGCGCGAGAGTTACCACTCCGAGAGTTACCACTCCGAGAGTTACCACTCCGAGAGTTACCACTCCGCTGCCACCCTGCCGCCCTACTTCACTCATTTCTGATCTTGTGTTACATACGACTATTTGACTTATATTATGGTGTTATCAGTATTTTTGTTCATCTATGGGACCTTTTTGCCACTATCAAAGTTATGAATTTTTTTTAATATGCTTCACCCTTTCTAGCAATAAAACAGGTGTTAAGATGTATAAACACCAAAATAGATAGCTATTACAAGGCATCAGGTGTGCATTAACCACACATACTTGTGGAAAAACATGCAAACAAACATACTCTGATAATAGTATTTTTATTTCATATTTAGAATCTATACATAAATGAGTATTCATACATAGGCACCCACTGCATGTAAATGTGTATAAGCTGTGCACGTATGCATCATGTGTCGCGATAACGCAGCGCTGAACTAAAGATCCATAAGGTTCAGTGTTATTGCTCAATGCTCGCAGTCAGTGGCACCGCTAGGGTTATCAGTGGGTAAAGTTGTAGTGTCTGAAACGAAGAAAGCCTGTCAGGTGTGGCATAGCTAGGAAACCACCTAGGACTGCACAATGTACACGCTCACTAGACACGCCACTACCAGTCTACTACACGACACACTCCACACACACACACACTATGTACTACACACACACTGAATATTATACACATGCATAGTGTATCACACACTACATACTACACACATACTGCATACTATACACACTACCAGTGTAGTACACATGTACTGCACGTAAATACTGAACACTATACACTACAAATGTACCACATGTTGCACACATACTGAAAACTATCCACATGCACATTACCATTATGCTACACCCTAATTTCTACATGCTATATACAAAAAATGAAAGATCCCCGATTCAGACTACTGGGTCAAGTGCTGTTTGTGAATGCCTATTCAGGCTGGAATGGCACACCAGGTGGTGGTCTGGTCAGCACCATGCCCACAGCCACTTTGATGTCCCCAGCACCAAGTACTCATGACCTAGGGGATGCCTTGGACTGTTTCAAATATCAATTGTCGCAGATAATAGCCGTGGCTGGGAATCGAACTCGGGTTGCCAGGTTTTGTAGCACATTGTGCTAACCACTGTTCCACTGCTCCCCACAACACACCACACTACAGTGCACACACCACCGCTATGCCACGCACTCTACACAAGCCACAGGATGGATGCACACTGCGTGCAGCACACGACCACCGCACAACAGTTGATGTAAACTGTGTGGTGCTTGGTGTCTAGTGGAGCACCGTCAAGTAGCTATGTTTTCCCCAGTGTCTATCGTGAGCAAGATTAATTTAGACCCATTTGTTCGCAAAGCGAGCAAAATGTTCGCTTATCGAGCGGGGACCGGTCAAATTCTGGTTGGGTGTTAACTCAGCCCATAATGCCTCTGTTGTTGCTAAAAATGAGTACCACTATGTGAGGAAGTTAGTGGTTAATTTATGGTGTGGCTTATTCCCACCAGATGAATGTGGAATTTTTACCACTGGCTCAGGGCTGCAAACAGGAGATGATCTCCACCTCAATATAGGAATTCACTTTTACTTTTTTTGGCGAGCTTTATTGAAAGTCAAAGCTGCCTGTCTCAAGCCTGTCTGTAGCCTGTCCCTCGGAGAGATACCGTACTGACTGAAGATGCGCATGTGCCTCCCTATCTCCTCTCGTCGCCGCTGCAGCTCAGATCGTGGTACAAGATGGACGCTCCATTCAGCACATCTCAACAACGAACATGGTGAACAGTGAGGCCACATGCATACGAAGACAAATATCTCTTGTATAGCCTGCACAGGCTGTCAGGGCAAGTGCGGTTATCCAGTACCTATGAAGGCCGACACGGCACACGAGGGGGTGGGTGGCCAAAATCACTTTTGACCACCTTAGTCTCTCGACTGGTGATGTTTACACAGCATCAGGCACTCATTCGATGCCGAGTCGACCATATTCAACAATAACAACCGTCATTTGCCACTAAGTGGCAGGGCAACACATGATGTTGATGGTGATTTTTATATTGATGTGATACAGACGGCATCCGCAACAGCAGCAACCATGGCTCTGCCCGCGGGCGTGGTTCCACCTTACCAGATTACAGGGGGACTGCCCGGTAAGACACGGACACACACACACACACGAGCGCGTGTGCGCATGCACATAGATGCATATGCACAGACGCAGGTACACACCTACCCACATACACGCACGTTACCATCCCGAGTATAAACATGCATGAAGATTATTTAGATTACTATAAATTTCCAGATGATAAGCCACTTGGTTGAGATATCATTTGTGGTCAGGTTGCTTCTGAGAAATAAGTGAATACTTCAGTGGGCTTTGCCTGGTAGGGTGGGGATGGTTTTGTTTTGTTTGTATGTTTTTGGGTAATTTGTTTGCCTTTCCTGTACTTTGCACGACTATCATGTTTGCTGTTGTAACATTCTTACCCACCCCTACTGGACATCTGTAAAAACAAGAACTTTATAGCTCATTGGATTCCTCCAGGATAAATAAATATTCCGATTGATTCTGATTTGGGTCCGTGCTTGTGCAGGCCAAATGATCCAGACATACAAGCACGTGATGGTGACGCCGCAGGGCCAGCAGATCATCCTGCAGCAGCCGACCACCATGCTGGCGTCAGTTGGAGGGCAGCAGCTGCTGGTGCAGACTAGCCAGGCCGGGGCGAGTGGCACCGTCGGCCAGCCTGGCGGGGCGGCCAGCCAGGGCACGGTCATCCAGCAGGGCCAGGGCACGCAACACGTGAGGGCGGCAGCGGCGGCACCGGTGGTCTGCGTACACACAGACATGTACAACTAAGGGCCTCCCCCCCCACCCCGTGTAGCCCACACAGGCTGTTGGGGCAAGTGCTGTTGGCGAGGAACTCTTGAGGGCAGCCTATGGTGCAACCTGCGAGAGGACAGATGTTGCCAGAAGCGGATAGAGTTCTAGCTGTCTCCCTGGGGGTGATGTTTACACACCGCACCAGGTGCTTGTTTTAAGGTCGGGTTGATCTAGGGGACGCACAGGAACATTTCAGGTATTGGTCACTTATATTGGCTGTGAGCGGGAATCGATCTCCGGTCGCTGGGTTAACAGCACAGTGCTTTAATCACTACACTACACTATCGCTCACAAAAACTTGCATATATACAAAGATAAAGATCCCCCGTATAGTCTTAACATACTGTTGTGGCAAGTGCTGTCAGTGAGCACCTAGGGAGGCCAGTAAGGTACACGAGGGGGTGGGTGATCAGTACCACGCCCGACCGTCTTTGTCTTCTCAACGGCGATGTTTACACACCACACCAGGTACTCATTTAAGGCTGAATCGCCCTAGGGGAGGCCCAGGACCGGTTCAAATTATCGTCACTGGTATTGGCCGTGAGTGAGAATCAAATTGGGGAACCGGATTCGCAGCGCAGCGCGTTAACCACATCACTACTTCCCCCCTCACTACATGTTTGCATATCTACAAAGATGTAGGGGTGTTACGGAGGGGCTGTATACATAGGATCACACGGGAAACAAACACAGTGGGCGGGGCTTCGTGAGGGCACGGGGAGGTGCTCTCAACGACGTCCGCACCGGGCAGCCTGGGGGGGCTGGCCCCACCCCTCAGCGGGGGGTTTTGGTATAAAAGGGGATGAACCGGAGAGCTCGGGGAACAATGTTAAAGCTAAACCAGTAAAGACCGAAGATCGTCTAGCTAGAGCCCTGGACTCCCCTGGGTCGCCGCCCTTGTCAGGGCCGCGCAGGACCGAGCCAGCGGCGTGGTCCCGAGAACCAGAGCTAGTGCTCTGGGACTCCGGGTACCGTAGCCCGACTTACCAGTGTCGGGCCAGACAGCCTCCCCTAGCCCGTTAGTGGAGGACTAGGAGGTAGGTCAGAGATAGCTAGCAGTGTATTCCCAGCTTGCCGGGTGAGGGGGCCGATACCCCCTCCAGTGTGGTATGTCCGCGGTTGTGACAACTGTTGCGGAATAAATGCGTGTGCCTCAACCCCGGCGTCCAAGAGTCCTCAACGATATTACATCTGGTGACAGAAGTGAACGACCACGAACATGGACACGCGCCGGACAGCTCGAGCCGGGGTACCGGAGGCGGAGGACACCGCTGAAATTGTGGAGCCCGAGACGGCTGAAGAAGGCATCGAACAGCCGGGGCCGGACGCATCCTTACCGCAGCATCGGGATGAAGGGGAGCCGTCAACAGAAGGACTGAGGCTGGCTCACGCGAGACTAGCGGAGCTGCTGTACGCTGCTGCCGCCACGCTCGAACACATCACACGGCTGGGGGCTGGTGGACCGCCACGGGGCGAGGACAGCCGACGACCGGTGCGCCTTCCCGCCATTTCAACGGAGCCCACCTTTGAATCTCCCGCCATCGCCGCAGCAGCTGCTGAGGGCGTGGCCGGCCTGAACCTCGGGTCCGACATCGGCCTCACAGGGGCTGCCGCGTCATCACCAGCGGACAGAGCGTCACCACTGGTGCGACCGGCGATGCCATCCGTCGTTCGCGCCGAAGCCCAGCCGAGTAACGGGGACAGCGGAGTGCGAGCTTCCACGGCGGTCCGCTGCGCTGCACCAACGGCTACCTCCACTCAAAGAGTTTGTGGGCGAGGAGGGCGACTGGGGCGGCTTCCAGCGGCGCTTCCTCGCGCACCAGGAAATGGCGCAGTGGTCGGATGCCGAGGCTCTCTGCGCGCTGCCGGCGCTCCTCGACAGCGACGCCCTCGCCGCTCTTACATCGGCGCCGAAGGACAAACGCTCCACGCTACAGATGGCGCTGCAGTTGCTGGCTGCGGTCTACGGACCATCGTCGGAATGCAGGCAGCTCTTTTATGATCGCCAGCGGGGTGCAAAGGAGTCGCCCCTGGCGTACCGTACGAGTCTCCTGGCGCTGGCGAAGACGGCCTTCCCACGAATGGACGACGAAGGCGTGGACGCGATGGTAACGGAAAAGATCCTCCTGCTGGCGGACGACCTGGACATCGCCGTCGTTGTACAGGAGGACACAGAAATGGGTTCCCTCCAGGCTGCGCGGCTCCTCCACGCCAACCTGCTGTCGCAGCGACGGAAGGCCAGCAGGGCAGCGGCCGGGCGTACGGTGGCTGCAGCCACCCTCCCGGCGGAGGAAGTTTGCGCCATCGACCATCGACTGCAGCAGAGGGTGGGAGTACGGGCGGGCCGGGATGGATCGAGCCGCTCCGACCATCCGTCATCGCCGCCTGCGCTCCCGCGCTGTTACAACTGCGGCATCCGGGGCCATGTCGCCTCGGGGTGCCGCTCTCCTCGGCAGCGCGGGACGACGCCTCGACAGGACGCCGGGCCTCCTCCCAAGCTCCATCAACATAACCCGGCGAGTCGCGGCACCCCTCATGTTTGGCCCACGCACACACCCGTCACACACTCGCACACCGCAACGAAGGGGGGGCCGACATTGCGCACCGTCGCGCCAACACGCACCACTATGGGCACTCAGATTGAACCCAGGCAGTGGTCCGTGTTGGCCCATCGCGTTGTGGCTGCATCGTCGGGGTCGTCGGCCGTGGTGGGGCACATTGACGGGGTTGAGGTGCGCATCCTGGTCGATACAGGAGCATCGGCGACCATCATTTCGGAACTAATTTACAATATTCTCCCTGTCCAGAGCCGTCCTTTACTGCCGGTTAACGTCCCATTCTATGCTGCTAACGGGGGCTCACTTGGCATCATTGGACAGATTCGAGCACAAATTTGTATCGGTGATATCAAATTGTCCCGCCCGATTTTTGTTTCCTCCTCGCTGGCGGTTCCGTGCCTGCTGGGGACGGACTTCTTGGGCAAAATGCCGATTCGTATTTTAATAGACCAGGGCTGCATTGAGCTCCCGTCGGGACGACGCATGGCGTTTCTGCCATCCCCTACTGCGGCTCGGACGGCGTTCGCGACGGTACCGGCGTTCGTCGTTAAAACGGTTCGCGTACCGCCGGGGGCACAAATGTTGGTGCCTCTCAAACTTCGTCGGCCCTTCGCTAAAGGCATTGGGGACCAGGGAATTCTGCTGGGGCCATCTAGGGCCGGGGTTAGCGGACCTCATTTAATTCCGGCCCAGACCATCGTAAAAGGGGACGGGGACCCTTTCATCGCGGTCCTCAATGTGGGGTCGCAGACAGTGGTGGTTCCTCAAGGGACCGTGCTTGCTCACGCAACGCCGGTGCCCTCTGAGGAACCTGTCGCGAATCACGTAGGCACTGTCCCTCTGCCGCATCCACATTCGGACACCGATGAAGGGTGGCTCGAGGCACTTTGTGCGGGATCGACGGACCTGTCGGATTTAGAGCGTCAAAAGCTTAGGACACTGCTGCGTGAATTTTCCGACGTTTTCAGTCAGAACAAATTCGATTTGGGCTGTACCCATCTGCTGCGTCACCATATTGATACAGGTGACAGCGCGCCAATACGCCAAAATCCTTTTCGGTTAAGTCCCGCCGAAAAGGACCATGTCAAATCGGCTGTTGATGACATGTTAGCCGCCGACATCATTTCTCCCTCTACCAGCCCGTGGGGAGCGCCGATCGTCCTGGTTAAGAAACAGGATGGCTCGTTGCGGTTTTGCGTCGATTTTCGCCGCCTCAACAAAATTTCTGTTGCCGACGCATACCCGCTCCCACGGATTGACGAATCGCTGGACGCCTTGGTGGGAGCGCGATTCTTCTCCACATTGGATTTGCTTTCGGGATTCTGGCAGCTTCCTCTGGACGATGATTCTAAGCCTAAAACCGCATTCCGTACACCGCACGGTCTCTTCCAATTCAACCGGTTGCCGATGGGACTCCACTCGGCGCCGGCGACTTTCCAGCGATTGATGGAATTGGTTTTGGCTGGATTGCAATGGGACTCGTGCTTAATTTATTTGGATGACGTTATCGTCTTTAGCAGAACATTTGACGAGCATCTCCAGAGGTTGCGGGCGGTTTTCCTCAAAATGCGGGCTGCTAATTTGAAATTTAAACCTCAAAAATGTCATCTGTTACGCGAATCTGTGCGTTATTTGGGACACATCGTTGAACGCTCAGGTATTGCTACCGATCCCGCCAAAACGCAGTGCGTCAGCTCCTGGCCGACTCCCACCTCTGTGGGAGAGGTCAGGAGTTTCATTGGATTCGCGTCGTATTACCGACGCTTTGTCGCGGATTATGCGACAATTGCAAAGCCCCTACACGCTTTGACGTCAAAGGGGGTCCACTTTCATTGGGGACAGGAGGAGGAGGCTGCTTTCCGCTCCCTTCGGGACGCTCTGGTTAAAGCTCCTCCCTTGGTTTACCCCGATTTTTCTAAACCCTTTGTGCTCGACACCGATGCGAGCAACACAGGTATTGGGGGCGTGCTTTCCCAGGTGGTTGACGGCGTGGAACGGGTAGTCGCGTACGGTAGTCGGGTGTTGTCTCCAGCGGAGCAAAGATATTGTGTCACCCGTCGGGAACTGTTGGCAATTGTCTATTTCATCCAACAGTACCGCCCATATCTGTACGGTCAGCGTTTCACCGTCCGTACAGATCATGCGGCACTACAGTACGCCCTGCGAGTTCAACAACCATCGGGACAATTGTCTCGATGGTTGGAGGTTCTCCAGGACTTTGATTTTGAAACCACGTACCGTAAGGGCGTTCGCCACACCAATGCGGACGCTCTGTCGCGCATGCCAACCACCCCCGAATGCGCATGCCTCCTGGGGTCGGGCCGTTGCAGGCATCCGGGGGAAATATCTGTTCCAGTCTTGGCGGCCGCAGACGACGCAGCGTCAATGACGAATTCGATCGCACAACAGGGATCAGATTCCCTGTTGGGGTTGCCTGTCACTGAATGGGGGCGCCTACAGATGGAGGATACCTCCCTCCTCGCGTTGCGTCGCCGCGTCGGGGATGCTGGGCGGGGGAGGGGTGATGCCGACGCATGGGAAATGGTCACGGGTCTGCTGATGCATTGGGACGGGAAATCCCATCGACACCGGCTGGTGGTCCCTTCTGGGTTACGGGGTAAGGTGGTGTGGGCCGCTCATGAGCGCCTCCTCCACCTGGGGACCCAAAAGACCCTCGCCTTGCTCCAGCTTGATTTTTTTTTGGCCGGGCATGACAAGGGATGTCGCAGATCTGTTGGGGTCATGCCCTCGGTGTGCGCAACGGAAACCACCAGCACGGGAGTCTAACCCGCCTTTGCAGTCTATCAAAGTCTCCAGAGTCAACGAACTTGTCGCGCTGGATATTCTGGGCCCATTCCCCGCCACCCCCAGGGACAATAGATATTTGTTGACCGGGGTGGAGTACTTTACGCGCTGGCCTATGGCCTGGCCCCTGGCCAACCAGTCGGCAGCAGCCATCGTGGAGGCCTTTGTCCAGGGATACGTCCTGGACAAAGGTGCTCCCGAGCGGCTGCTGACCGACCAGGGCAAAAATTTTTCCGGCAAACTGCTCCAACAAGTCTGTGAGCTCCTGAGCACGAAAAAAATTCGTACCTCTCCCTATCACCCGCAAACTGACGGGATGGTCGAGCTTCTGCACCGAACCATCACGTCCATGTTGTCACAGCAGGTTTCGGACTCACAGACCGATTGGGACCTGCAAATTCAAGGGGTCCTGGCAGCATACAGATTGGCCCCCCATGCGGCAACGGGATTTTCCCCCTTCTTCCTCATGTATGGCCGCGAACCTGACCCACCTGTTCGGGCCCAGCTGCAGATCCCCGCGCCGCAGGGTAAAACTAAATTGGCCGACCATGTTAAATTTAACCTTGCGAAATTAACAGAGGCACGGGATGCTGCCATGCAAAATTCCGACCTACGTCAGAAAGCTAATGAGCGGCTCAGACTGGGTCGCGCGCACGTGCTACAGTGGAAGCCGGGGGACAAGGCATGGCTGCACTGTCCCCAGGTACCACTCGCGACCTCTAAACTGGTGAGGCCGTGGCGGGGCCCTGTCGAGGTGGTTGAGGTTTTGCGGCCTCAGTGCGTACGCATCAAATGGGGGAAGCGCCGGTGGTTTGTGCACCCCTCCAGATTGAAACCCTTCGTTGCGGTGCGAAGTCCCACTCCACACACGCGTGGCCAAACATGTGGGGGGTCGACCGACTCAAAGGGTCCGTCTCCGCTGCTCTCGCCTGACGTGTTGCCGGCTGTCCCGCCCCCAGGTGCACCAGGAATGACGGGCTCACGCCCGACAACCCCTACGGGGGATGCCGAGGGTCTCGCGACATCGAGAGGAGACTCACTCGGAAATGGACAGTTGCCACCCGACGGCCCGCCATCCGGGGTTGCCCCGTGTGACGGGCCTGCTGCAAGGACGCGCGCAAGAATGCGCAGACTCTTGTGATGCACAAAAATAAAAAAAAATATTTTTCACATGTTATGTTCACTGTGTGCTGCGTCGGTGGTGTGTTCCTGGCACATTGGATTGTACGTATGTTGTGTTCACTGTGTGTTGTGTGTGTGCTGGGGTTCCCTGCAAATTGTATGTACGTTGTTTTTACGGAATTCGTATTTATTCGGGGGTGGGGTGCGTCGGGTTATTTTCCCTTCTTGCTTTTCTGGTTCTTGTTGTTGTTCTCGTTCGCGTTATTGTTGAAAAAAATTGTGAGGCACACGCGGGGTCGAGGGGTAAATAAACTTTTATTGTCGTTTGTTGCAGCCGGGACGGCTGCGAGCTGTACAGGGGGGGGGGTGATGTCGGGGTGTTACGGAGGGGCTGTATACATAGGATCACACGGGAAACAAACACAGTGGGCGGGGCTTCGTGAGGGCACGGGGAGGTGCTCTCAACGACGTCCGCACCGGGCAGCCTGGGGTGGCTGGCCCCACCCCTCAGCGGGGGGTTTTGGTATAAAAGGGGATGAACCGGAGAGCTCGGGGAACAATGTTAAAGCTAAACCAGTGAAGACCGAAGATCGTCTAGCTAGAGCCCTGGACTCCCCTGGGTCGCCGCCCTTGTCAGGGCCGCGCAGGACCGAGCCAGCGGCGTGGTCCCGAGAACCAGAGCTAGTGCTCTGGGACTCCGGGTACCGTAGCCTGACTTACCAGTGTCGGGCCAGACAGCCTCCCCTAGCCCGTTAGTGGAGGACTAGGAGGTAGGTCAGAGATAGCTAGCAGTGTATTCCCAGCTAGCCGGGTGAGGGGGCCGATACCCCCTCCAGTGTGGTATGTCCGCGGTTGTGACAACTGTTGCGGAATAAATACGTGTGCCTCAACCCCGGCGTCCAAGAGTCCTCAACGATATTACAAAGACAAAGATCCGCCGTATAGCCTTAACAGACTGGGGGAAATTTCTGCATATATATATACACACACATGCGTATACACGCACACATACATGTACGGGCATCTAATTTATGCAGCTCCATAAATAGGAAGGTAACATTTTCTTCATCATTTTTATTAAGTGAGGCTCACGGGATTGTGGACCTGGGGTTTGTGCAGGGTGCTGAACTAAAACTTATCGTGCAGGTGCTGACCCAGCTGGGCACGGGGACGCTTCCCTCGGGCGTGGTGTTGCAGCACGCCGCACCACAGCACCAGGTGGTGCTGGGAAAGCCGCCCTCCTCAACCGCCTCGGTGAGTCCCAGCAACCCCGCTACCTCTGCTACCCCCCGCCACGACCCCCACGGCTGCTGCGACCCCGTGACCCGAAGCGGCTCGAGATGAAGTTGGTGGCGTTTGAGTGTCACTGTCCGTAACGGACAGTGGTGGGGAGCGATAGTGCAACGGTTGGTGCGTTGCGCTACGAACCTGGTGACCAGAGTTCAATTCCCGCTCACGGGCCAACACCAGTGATTATCTGAATTGGTTTTGGGCCTCCCCTAGGTCGACTCTGCCTCAAATGAGTACATGACACGATGTGTAAAGATTGCTACTGGGGAGGAAAAGACAGCATGGCGCGATGCTGGCCTTCATAGGTGCTCACTAACAGCACTTGCCCCAAAAGTCTGTCACGGTTATACGGATATCTTTGTCTTTGTGACGGACAGAATGAATTCCATAGAAAAGCAGGATGAGCAACAAAATAAGTGCGGAAGAGAACGTGGCAGGTGTTGTAGATGTGATGAGACGTAAACGTGCACACTGGCTTAGCCGTGTTTGCAGGATGGGGGGCGGGGCCAATTGCCGAGACGGGCACTGGAGTGGTCTCCACGAGTCCGGCGACCGAGGGGAAGACCTGAGAACAGACGGTGGGAGACTGTCAACGCAGTGCTTGGAGGTAGTTCGTCGACTGTGCAGCAGCTGTGAGATCTAGAAGGGAGGGGGCGGAAATGTGTTGGCAATGAGACGTGGGATGGTATCGGTGGTTTTGGGCATGGTGACACCTTCACCCGAGGACCCCCGCGTGACCTGTTGTGTGACCTCCGCCCCCAGGCTGCGACGACGAGTGGGGGCTCGGGGTCGACGGGGCCGTCACCGCTCGTCATCCAGGTGGATGGCGCCGGGGACACGTCGTCGGACGAGGACGAGGATGACGCCAACGACGACGACAAGAACAAGGACGACGAGCTGGGGGACGAGGACGACGCCGTCGAGGAGGTGCGGCCACCCCCGGGGAGGGCTAACGTGGCGTCCCAACTGGGCTGCCTTCGTGGGACGCTCGGATGACTTAACTAATTTATTTAACTCTTTTTTTATTTTTACCAGGTAAAGGCCCCACTGAGCTACGTCGCTTTTTTTTCAGAAGTGACTTGGCTGTCACAAATGATAGCTCAACAAATTGGCCGCTCGTGTGGAAATTTATAGCAATAGCCAAATACTCTAAACCCGTGACGTTGATTCTGAATGTGGAGGGGAAAACCAGAGGATCCGGAGAAAAATCCACATGACCACGGGGGAGAAACATGCAAATTCCAAATATACAGCAAGTGTTAGGGTCAGGATCGAACCCACGACCTCCTGTATATCGGGCGAGATAGTTAACATCTCGTTACCGTGACTTTGTACGTTTCTACTGAGGCGGATACCTTTTCATCTAGAGAGGCCTGGCACAATGGGGCAAGGATTGGGAGAGATGGTGGCGGCTTGGGAAGAATTTTCATCCAGCGGTGAATAGATCATGGCTGATGTTGAGGTTGGATTTAGGGTGGAAGCAGAATGGTGTTGGGGCTATTAGGGGCAGCAGTGGGCCGGTGTACGATGGGATGGTGCTATGCGGGCCGATGCTGTGAAACAGTGCTGCTCAGGCGGATACTGAGAGGATGTACTGTTGAGGTATTGCTGTAGGGAGGGATACTGTATGGAAAGGTTATATCAGGGGCAGTACTGGGCTATGCAGTCCAATGAGGGGTGGTACTATCGGAGACGGTACTATCAGTTTAATGAGGGGATTCTCCATGTTGGGTGGGACGAGGAGCCGGTGTCCTTTGTGGGAGACTACTTTTGGAGTAGGTACTGAGGGAATATAGGATGGGGTTAACACTATGGGGATCAGCACTTTGAGGGATGTACTTTGGAGGATGGTATTATTGTTGGTGGTACAATGACAGACGGTAGTATGATTGGATGTACTATAGATGTTCAACTAATAGGATGGTACTAAGGAGGCCAGTACCATGTGGTGGACGACTAAAGATAGTTGCACGTTATGAGTGGAGACGCCAAGGGCGGTGCAAATGTTGGAGGCAGTACTCCAGGGTACTGTCATGGGGATAAGGGCAGTACTAATGGGGGCAGCGTACTATGGGTGGCAGTGCTATCGGGTGGCAGAGCTGTGGAATGAGAGGCGTAAGGATGGATGTAGATCTATGGTGGGGGGTGCTACTGCTGGTTGGGGTGCCACCATTGTGGGGCAGAACTGTAAGTGGCATGCTTGCGGACTTACGGGGGTGGTGGGCCTGTAGGAGCTCCCGCTTTGAGCCCGTGTCGGCATGAGCGCACCGACCACAGCTACAGGCGGCGCTGCTGCAGCCCACACAAGCAGAGAGCGCCTCTGTCGTGGGGGACAGCTTGCGCGTTGGGGCTGCGAGGCTCCGGGTTAAACGAGTAAAATCCTCACGGGAGCCTCCATGTGGCCCCCCCTCTCCCCACCCACCACCGATCAGGACCCCTTGAACTCGGAGGATGACGTGAGCGAGGACGACCCCTCGGACCTCTTCGACACCGACAACGTGGTGGTGTGTCAGTACGACAAGGTGGGCTGCTGAAGCGTGGTCGGGCGACTTGGCCGGGGGGGAGAGGATCGTGGGGGGCTGATGCCCCCATGTCAGCATGGCGGTGCCACTGAGCCGGCACCGCCAAGGTCTCGGCTTAGGATCCTGGGCTCCCCACCCATGATGCGAAGGATGAATCAGGTCCTCTATAAATATTACCATTTTGTTCACCAATTATATATAGTTTGGGGTGGCATAGTGGTTATCGCACTGTACTAAGAACCTGGTGATCTGAGTGAGATCTGAACCAGTCTTGGGCACGCACTCCTTTAAATCTGCACCGACCAGCGTGGTGAAGTGGGGTGATGAAAAATACGCGCGGCCAGTGTGGCAAGGGGAGGCTTTCAACTTGCTGGACGTGTGTAAAAAAGAGCTTCTTTGCTCATCGGATTCATCCAGTCTGAATAAATATTCTTATTTTGATTCAATCACCAGTGGATTAAGGGATGTAAATACCGAAAGAACCAAAGAGTATGCATGTAAATAAAGTTATTTTTACATCCTATTTGTGCTTTTATCAGTTTTAGCAAGAAACATTTACACGTCTGTTTATATCTCTGTCTGTTCCCTCAATCTCTCTCCGTTTATGTCTCCGTCTCGCTCCCTCCCACCAGATTCACAGAAGCAAAAACCGATGGAAGTTCCACCTCAAGGATGGCATCATGAACCTCAACGGCAAGGATTACGTTTTCTCCAAAGCGGTCGGAGACGCCGAGTGGTAGGGCGGGATTTGGAGCTGCGTGCGGTGCGTTTGTGTCAAGTGACCGGGTTCGGCAGCGGGGGAACAGAGGGACGGAGGGATGAGGGAGGCCCAAGGGGCGTGTGCTTTGATGCCGCCCATGGGCTCAGTGCAGCAGCAGCGGCATCGACAGCAGCGGCAGCAGCAGCAGCGGCGGTGGTGGCGGCGAGGGCTCGTGGAGCTTCGAGTCACCGTGTCTCTGATACACGGGCCTCCCCGACGCTTTCGTGTGCGACACTGCCAGCTGCGTGGACGCTGGAAGGTGAGGCTGAGAGGCACGAGTTTTTTTCGACGAGGCCTCATTGATCGAGAGCCCGAAATCGACCAAACGAGAGATGGGGGGGGGGGGGGGGAGTGTGACATGGGAAAACGGGGGTAGGGGGAGAGGGTGCCGGTTTTACTCTCGGTAGCCGAGGAGGCAGCGTGCACAGACGCGGCTTTGTATATTGTGTCCGGTCACTGTTCAGTCATGTTCATTATTGTAATGTTTATTTATGTATATATTTGGCTTCAGTTTTAATTTGGGTAGCTAGTCGGTGCAGTGCTTAGAGAAAAGACAAAGCATCTCTTTTTGCAGTCAGTTGGTGGTTCTTAGCCACTCATGGAAATTATTTCCTATGCTGGGAGCCAGGCTTCTGTACCACAACTACTGTCGTTTGTATCACAGTGGTTCTGAAGGGAGCCAGGTTTCCGTATCACAACTACTGTCGTTTGTATCAGTGGTTCTGAAGGGAGCCAGGCTTCCATAACACAACTACGGTCGTTTCGCCACAGTGGTTCTGATGGGAGCTAGGCTTCCCTACCACAATTATTGTCATTTTGCCACCGTGGTTTCTGATGGGAGCCAAACTTCTGTAACACAACTACTGTCGTTTTTGTCACAGTGGTTCTGATTTTATTGGTTATGGGAGGCGCACAAATGCCGAGTTGCTTACCGAGTGACATTTTAATTGATAGTTTCTGATTGTTAGCCCCCTGACCACTGCACCACCTGGTTGAGTAGAGTAAGTGCACATTCACATATGTTCATGCCAAATGGGATAGATGAAGTCAGTTTGTTTGAAAATAAAAGATGTTTTTACT
This sequence comes from Lampetra fluviatilis, assembly GCF_964198595.1. NCBI lineage: Eukaryota > Metazoa > Chordata > Hyperoartia > Petromyzontiformes > Petromyzontidae > Lampetra > Lampetra fluviatilis. Next base: position 13,139,574 of record NC_136292.1, on the reverse strand, counting down.
CCGTATTAAAACTCCTGGCTTCCATGCATTCGTCTGCCAAAGACCAGTCTGTTCCAAGAACAGTCACTGATGACTTGCCACAGAGCAATACTCATTGTATCCGTAATAAACCTCAAGCACAGCCAGACAAAACGAGATAAATTAGCCTCTAAATTAACACTGAACTCAGCTGATTGGACAAATGTCTCTGTCAGGTCACAATTGAGAATGGCCGTGTGTAACCTGTTATTTAAGAATAATATGCTTCTGAAATTAAGGCATCAAGGCACCGATGGGAGATGTGCATGTTTAGCATGGGGGATACGTTGAGAAGAGGGCTATTGCCACTTCATTTTGCTTTCAAAGTTTTCCAGAACTAAAAGTGGGTGAATACTGAACCACCCTCATAGTCGGTTCACTCCATGGAGAAGCGTAATTTCAAACCCAAAAGTGTGAAGACGGACGCAGTTTGTGAGCTGAGTTTTTGGCTAGTCAAGAACCTCCCCTAGTTCTTCAAAGTTTTACAATGGCGTCATCTCTGACTGGGATGGAACAGAGTCACGGGTCCACACGATTCCACTTGCCGGGCCCTGAAAACCCCGGCCTCCACACAAGGAAACTTGTGCTTTCAAGACGCAGAGTGCCTCCTTGTTGTCATTGGCAACCACTCGCATTTTAAGATCAGCTGAAGTGGATCACGAGACTCATAATGGCCATGTTAGAACACCGAGCCACCACTTTGGAAATCCTGGGTATGAATCTAGGTAGCCAGCCATGATGAATAAAAATGGATTTAAAATTTCAGATAGGTTTGGTTTTTAACCCTTTCCCGTTCCGATGACATACATGCACGTCATCAGTTTCTCTTCCGATTCTGTTCCGATGACGTACGTGTACGACAAAATAACTTTATCGGTACCGAGGTTCCCGCAACGCCATGCGGGAGGGCATGTGGCACAGTTTGGCGGCAGCTATTGTAGAATGCGGTCGTGTTGCTACGGTTCTCTGCGGTGAGTGCAATATCTTTCAAAACAATGGCGCTACTACGCCTCTAAAAGTAAAGTTAACGCTCAGTCGCTTGTGCGTTCCGAGATTCAACGGTGGCCAGGGACCCCCCCCCACCCTGCAACTTGGAACGGGAAAGGTGTTAACTTAATGTGGCCCAGCTCTGAGGGATAAAGTATAAAAACCAAATGGACTAACCCTGGAAGAACCCGTGTATTCACTCGAGGTAGATTTCCACTGAAGCCGTCCAGTGTAGATGTTATTTTAAGTGACTCGTCGAAGTGGTTCTGTGGTGTCTGGGACTTCACTGATGTGGCGGCGTGTGGTTCCGCCACCTGTGGGAGTTCTTTCCTGGACGTTTCCTCGCTCCGCTGCTTAACGACATTGACAGCACAGTCGGTATTTGGGTGGTGATAACAATTCAACAAGTACGGTAACGTAATTGCAAGCGAGTTAATTATGCCCGCTTGTAAATTTCCCTTCATGCCGTAGCGTTGATGGTCTTAAATTGGTGAAATATTTGAGTATTTTATCTTTTCAATGCCTTGAGTGTTGCAGGAGCAAGTGAGTTGAAACAAATATAGCAGAGCATTTGTGATTTCTAGCTTTTATTAATATACGTAACATGTTACCCGTATACCATATAATTGTGTGAGGGATGTAAAGACAAGTGGTGCCTTAGACATGATTTGCATTCCTGCCATCGTTTGTGATGTACACTTTGCGTCCCCTGTATGTACAACACACGGTCACGCCACGTCTGTCCTTCAAAACACTGCCTGGTCATTTCAGTTGTTAAGATACGGTGTGCAGAGTTTAGATGCAGTTACATCTGAAAGTGCTTGGCAGTTGTATGTGTTCAACATGGGGGGGGGGGGATCGGAGCTAATTTAACCCACACCCGCAAACTTACAGAACCGATCTACAACCTTCAAAGGTTCATAGCCTTAGCTATTCCTGATGGGGTGAGTGCTGTCAGACGGCAACGTTGTTACTCTGGGGGTGATCGGACCACAGTTGTCTGTCCATTGCTGATGTTTTCAGCTGGCGCATCTGCTATTAATTTTTGAGGCCGAGTCCACGTAGAGGAGACCCACGGTGGTGGATTTAGATGTCAAATGGCCACTGATGGTTTGTGCACAACTGTCACAAATCGAGGTTCTACTGCTGGGATTATAGCACAGCGCACAAGCCCCTCCAAACGCGCACATTGCGTTGTCCATACAGAGCAGAGGCTGTCATTGCAATGTTGTTAGCGAGTACCTGTTAAGCACATACAACATGCACGCGCGAGCAAGCTTGCTAGATAAGTTATTATTTTTCATGTTAAATAAATTACCAAAATTTGTAACGAGTCATAAAAAAACGTTGTCCCGGTTGGACTCGTGTTGTATTCATCGATTCATTTATAAATCAAACTATACTCGTTATATTACAAAAATGTAGTTTTATTCAAGTCTCCATGTCAACTTGATAGAAACTGGAGTGGGCCTAATCCTACATGGGGCCAAGAAAAATCAGTAATAGGGAGAGGGATGTAAAACGTGACAGTAGAGACGACCACTGCGTACACGGGTTTTGTCTCCCTCAGACTCCCATTATTTGCTGTTCTGAAAGGAAGACGAGCAAAATCAAATAATTGGTGGACTTTACCTGAAAACTGTAAAAAAAAATTTTCCATCAAGGTAAAACTAAAATCTTCGAGCTGTGTTGGCCAGGGCAGTGTGCTGCTGCTGCTGCTGGTGCCGGGTTGATTGGTCTCGCTGCACCCGGCTCGTCGACATGCAGGCACCACCCAAGTGTGCGTTGGTGAGATGCTCGCCGTGCGTGTGAGCGAGCCGAGGTGCTTTTTTCTGCACTTCTAATTATTGCAGGGGCAGCTCAAGCTTACGAACGCGGTCACCTGGGGGGGGAGAACGTGGGTTCCCCGATTGCTCCTGGAACGCGCTTCCCTGTGTAATTGCATTGGCGACGTTGCACAGTCGTGTCAGCCCAGTCCACACTTAGGCGGTGGCGCTACTCTGCAGAGCGAAGTGACATTCGCGTGAGCATCTCGTGACGTCACCCCCCCTCCCCAAGCAGTGACGTGTGGTGAGGTCAATAGCTGGGGAGGCACTAGCGAGTGTCAGAGCCAGATTCACACACTGAGGGGGGTGTGGCCTTACTGAGGGGGGCGTGTCCTCACTGAGGGGGCATGTTAGACACATCCCCCTCAGTGAGGCAGATGTGATAGCTGCCTCCCCCGGTGCTTTTTCATTGCAGTTTCATGACAAGACCAGCGAGCTTAAATATCTTTATACACATACGTGAAATAAGTTACCTGGAGTATGGAAGGCAAGGACATGAAATGAAGGGGTCTACAAACATTACATTCGTGACAGAGATAGTAACAGGCACGCGCTTATTGCCCGCGCTCAATCCAGTTACTGAGGGGTTGCACAATCAAGAGGGGAGGCTGAGCTCGTCGCTGCCTCACCTCTCGTCTTCCTGTATTTGCAGCGGAGCTCCGCAAATTTGGCGATTTTGACTTAAAATGATTGGCATCGTACAGAAATTACATGTATAACACAGATCAGTGGAAAATCTTAATATTTATTTAATTTGATTATTCTATTTTTTTACTTTTCGTAACAGCTATTTTCATTGGAGTATGACAGGTGAGGCTCTGCCTCCCCTGACCGCACGTCCCTGCCCCCAAGTGACCTTTACAGCTTCAGACTCGTGTTTGGATCGGTGCCCATGATTAACGAACCGCACTCTACAGACGATAACCCAGCTGTCCTATGGGCTCTGCCTTCCTTGACGGTCGATACACGTGGCCCATGTCGGTTATGGATTCCCTTTGATTATGTTCAGGATACTTCTAAAATGTGTACATTATTTTGTTGTGGTTACATCAATACCAAGCAGCATTATTACTCGTCAATTGTCTTGCTTGAAGCTTGCGTTATTGTCATACGTATTGCAGTTGTGCTCCATTTTAATAGAAACCGATTCGAGGCAGTTAGTTAGCAGAGCAAAATTAGAATTCTTTTTAAAGAATGGCCCTGCAAGGTGATGCCACAGAACCACTTTTTTGGGTCACTTCATGAGAATCTGATGGTTTACTGGAGGAATCCGATGAGCTACGTTGACTCTTTTTCAAAAGTGATTTTCCCGCGTGTCAATTGTCAATATCCACGTTTGAATTTGCAAAAACGGGTTCTTTAAATAAGGCTCTAAATCAAGATCTCAGCAGTACCGACTGAGTGGTTTTCATAGAGGCATCAGTGTTGGCGCTCAACTAACCCAGATATACACACAACCAGCTCGCCCACTTGTGGCTAATCGGATAACTTCAGTTGGATAAATGTTTCCTAAAAACGCAATCCATATTCACTTTAGGATGCCGTAAACTTTTCTTTGGTTGCACGGTTCACAAGCTTAATGTTGTAGCTCGTAATTGGTTGAAGTCCAGCAGAGCGTATCAGCTGTTGCTTTTTTGCCTTGGCTGTGTCAGCATAGGGAAACCACTTTGAGACTTTGAGTCTCATGCGACAGGTCGAGATACCCGTCTCCAGCTGTTACATATTTAATATTCTTGCGGATTTAACATTCTTGTAACTGTACATAGTGGCCAATTAAACTTCCTTCTCCAAACCCTGATTTTATTCCTGAAAGTATTTTGGCACTTCTTGACTTCTCCAAATGATCAACTCTCATCCATTTGTAAATAGTCTGACACAAAAAACTAAAAGATTTCAACAAAAAGGTAGCCATGCATGTCAACCTGGAACATTGTACTCTGCTTTGCCCAAATTTGGCTCTTTTTGAGTCTCAGGCATTTTCTACTGAATCATAGGAATCGCAAACTCGGTGCAGTCTGTGGGCAATCAACGGCTCTCGTTTAATCGGCAACTGACGGCAATCTCTTTAATCTTTTGTTTTTGTAAAGATATTCTCGCGCGTACCGCGAATGCGCCGCGTGCTGCGTGATTACGAGTGAGCTCAGTTGGGTGGTCGTGTTCGTGACGGCCAGCTCGTCACCCCCACTTCTTTTGTACAATGGGTGCTCTGTATGGAGAATATTTAGTAGACAGCTGTGTGTCCCTTGAAAGATGAGAAGCGCGAGTGATCTGATTTTCTGAGAGGCACAACTCGACGTCATTATCTGCCACTTGGTGCCAAATTCGTTGCGGGCTTGTGGTTTGCTAAACTGGTGCAGATGCGTGTAATATATGCGATTGAATGTAAGTAGCTAAATCAGTCGTAAAATATGTTTTTGTATAGCTAGTTGCCTGATCCCAAATGAAAGCACTGCATTTAGGCGTTGGTGGCAGTAGTACGTGTGTTCTTGAGGACCGGTAGTGTCGCGATTAGCTCGCTGCGCTACGAACCTGGCGATCCGGGTTCGATTCCCGCTCATGGCCAACACCAGTAACGATTATCTTAACCGGTCCTGGGCCTCCTCTAGGTCGACTCAGCCTCAAAATTAGTACCTGGTGCGGTGTGTAAACATCGCCACTGGGGAGGCAAAGGCGGTCGGGCGTGGTGCTGGCCACCCACCCCCTCGTGTGCCGTGCCGGCCTTCATAGGTGCTCGCTAACAGCACTTGCCCCTATAGTCTGTTAAGGCTATACAGGGGATATTTGTCTTTATCTTTGGGTTCTTCTCCACACAATCTTAACACACGGGCATGGGGTTTGGTTATAATATTAATTCTGATCCCCATTGGGCCATATTAATGTATATTGAAATAAGGGAAGCCCCGGATTAGTTTCGACCTCCCTGGGCCTCAAAAGCACGTCATGGCATTCATAGGTATGCTGCTGCTTTACCTTGTTCTGACAAACACGAGGGGGATGCACTGAAACAACGGCAATTTGATGATGAACTAAATTTGTATATACGTAGGTATGTTGAACTTCTTTCGCACCGTATGTAGCCTGTGCTAATCAGAGGTGCGGGGTGTGGTGACGCGCCTGAGGTCCAGCACGGTGGAGGCAAGGGTTGGTGGATCACACAGACTATGTGTCGAGGCTCCCAGCTTTAAAATGCAGTATATTCCAAAGCTCGAATATTTTTTCAGCAAGAATTCCACATGTGACCTTGCTTGCCTATCTGTGCAGAAGTATGGTTTGGTGATGGCGTAAATGCTCTTCGCTCATTTTTTGTCCTTATGTATTTACAACAATTCCTCAAATTGGGAACATCTGTAAAAAGAAATCCACAGTGCCGTTCGCCGCTCTCCGTCTCAAACAGCGACAGCCGGGAGGCGTTCCTCTGTGCCCTCCCGGCCTCCCACCACCACCCCCCCCCCCCACAACGCCTCATCGTGCACTCGGAGCCTGGTTTTCTCTCGCCAATTTTTGTACTCGAAATTGTTTTCCCATTTCCACCGTCGCCACCCTCGGGTCACTTTTTTATGGAGAACGCGGTGGTGTGAGCGCGACTTTTATAACGCGAGACATTTTGTACCCTCCCTGGGGGTTTCCTTGCGCTCCGTGTGGCGCATCGCGGGGGAGTCGCCGTGTCGGCTGAGAGGGTTTTAAGCGGTCGCCGCGGTCGCGTGCCATTCCACAAGTACACCGGAGCCGTGTTAGTGTCCTTGAACTGTCAATAAAAGTTGTTTTGCTTTTAAAAGAGCCTCTTTTTTTAAAAAAGAGTTTTGCTTAAAATGTACATCTGCTCTATTTTTGGCGGCGCCCGTATCGCGCTTTTGGCGGCCTCTGCTCAGTTGGGGGCAGCAACGCAGCCCAGCGGTTGCACATCGCCGCAGAGGTTCGCGGTTCGCATCCGGCAGGCCGCCCCAGCTATTGCTGGGGGTTTATGGACTAGAATGCTACCACGCGCCGTCTGTTTCGTGGCAGACGTTAAAGATCCCCTGGCATCATGGGAAACGAGTGGGGCCCATAGTGTGCCGGAATTGTCCAAATTTGAAAAATTTCCTGGAAATTACACGCTTGGCACGAGACTAACCAACGTCGCCCCCTGCTGTGATAGCATTGCGCTATAAAAATGGCCTAGGGTCGTGCTATCGTTACCGAGATGTATTTCTGTTGGCAGGGTTCGGTTTTCCACCCGCCAGCTGAACCGTGCCCCGACTCGGACACGCAGGCATCTGCCACTGCACCTGCTCAAGCACGCGTCATCTGATGCTCCAGCACTTGACGCGGTGCGGAGTGCCATCGGGCAGACGGCATTCTCCCCCTCCGGAGCTGATCCGAGGCCGTGGGTAGTTTGACCCTCCTTGAACTCTCCCTCAAGGTCTCTGGACATCAGGGAGTGGCACCTGCAGTATAGCACTCCACTGGATAAGATTTAAAGGCCACATGGTGGAGCTGAGACTGTGAAGGGCGGTTCGGCAAGTTGGGTGTTGCGGGATCCGGCAGAAGGAAAGAAGCGATGGCCAAGTCCGGTGGCATTCAAAGTATCGGCGGTGATGACCACCGAATCTTCACCCCCTCATTCCTCACACGAGAGGCTACTTAGGACCTGCAGATTCGCAGATTCCATCCATGAGTAAGGTTTGTCAAGTAATCAAAACGTGCTAATTAGTTACTAGCTCAGCACATCGGTGTGTTGGAGAGTAAACCCACAACATTTACAATTCCAAGTACCGTGACGTTTCACTAGTAATTATGTAGTGAGTCCAACTGAGTCGCAAACGTTATCTTGGAAGCAACACTATTTATTCACATAACAGTACGTAACATAACACAACCTACGCTCGGGTCTTGAATGACCATCTAACCACGCTACCGCAGAACTAGACATGGGTCGCTATCCCGGTCCGGACCACAAACTGGGTCCCGGACCGCATGGCTAGAGGCTTCTTCTCCCCGACGTGGATCTTCGAACACCAACACATAAAGAACCTTGAGCTCCTCGCATAGCTCTCGTTAGATGCCCCGGGGCTGGGGCTGGCTCCGCCCTCAGCTCCGCCCTTAGCCCCGCCCACCTTCCAGGCTTCTCGAGCTCCTTCACGAATGTTCCCGACAGCCCCTCGGGACCACGTGACCGCGCCTCGGCCCCCGTCTACCGGTGGCCCCCCCCTCCAGTATCGTCCGGTCACGTGACAACAGGTCAGCCAGAGTGTCGTGCCCCAGAGTAACCCTGGCTGGCTGATACTCCCTCTCGCTCCCTCGCTGGGAGCCGACACCGCACATTGCTTGCGGTGCCTCTACGCTAACCAGCGCTCACCCAACCACCGCTAGAGTTGGTACTGCAGCCCATAACCCAGGCTGCCCGTAATCATATTACCGGCCGTGACTTCGCAAGCCCGGCACCGTACAGTGACAAGTACAGTCACTACAATTACAAAAACCAGCCTCGTCAAGTGACAGCCAGAAAAAGAAAAACTAATTTTTTTATGGATAATATTGGTCGCAAAAGCCAATGTGCTAAACATATTCCACCATCCCTAACCTGGACCCCAGAATGTGACGGAGTGTGCTGTGATCTTGCAATGAGACCTCGTTCATGCAACATGCACTGTCATGTTATTGCCTGGGCTACGGCCTGCTCTTGTAGAGTCCACTGAGTTTCAGATAAGCGCGTTTGGGCTCTTGATGCCAGTCACTGAATTGGCCAAACCCGTTCGACCGGGGCTGGCAGCATGGGCTTCATGTGCTTCAGTGACCGAGCGCAGCTGATGGGAATTTTTTATCGAACCTGCACCCCATCCCCTTCCTCATCGTGCGCAACTTCATAGCATCCATAATTATGAGTGCAAATTTCACTGAATCTGCCGAAGCAGCGTGCTGCAGTAGTCCCCCTCATTATGACTGCGTGCCTTGTAAAGGAACTCTGTATCGCTTCGCAGCCTGGCCACGCGAGTGCATTTTTATCCACCTACTCCGTTCAGAACCAGTTATATGAGTGCGTGTTTTTTTCCACGTGCTCCGATCCCCGCACTCTCACCCTCGCCTGCCCTCTCGGCGCACATCAGACCTGACCACCACCACTTCCATTCCCTTGCAGAGCAGAGAGCAGAAGCTCCTGCGCCGATGGGTGCCCACCCAGCCAGAGAGACAGGGGCATCTCTGTCGCCCACGCCACCACCAGATCAGCGTGGGGCAGCTGCCTACAAGGAGACACGCAAAGAGAAGGAGACATACGGAGACAAAGCACAACGTGATTCGTAGCAGAACAGATTCAAACGTCTGCATGCGGTGTGAGGGGACTAGTGGCCACAGGAGGTAATGACAGGGAAGTCAGTTGTGAGTGCGAAGGGACTGGTGGCTACAGGAATGTTCGAGAATGGGAGCGTGGTCAGGTGACGGAAGAGGACGGTAGAGTTTGCCGGTGGAGCGAGCGTCCAGAGTCAGCGAGAATGATCAAGAAGGGGGTCGTGGCCTCGTGTTGGTATATAAGGGAGATGCGCGGGAGACTCAGGGCTGTTGCAGTGGGGGTCTCCACCTGATGTCAAGTGAACGTGTCTTCAATAAAGTGCCATCTCAAGAGAAGTGTGTCAAGTCGTCATTACACGTGCATTAGGGTGTTGCATTTATTGGCGGCCATGAAGGAGTCTGCTGTGGGAATTTCACTTTACTACGACGGGGCATTTTATACAATTTTGTCAAATACTACGGTCCAATAGGAACATAACTATCTCGAGATGTACGAGATTGGGGAACATAAGTTTTGACAAAAGCAGAATATTTACTTATACTGTAGGAATCCGATGAGCTATAAAGCTCTTTTTCACAGATGTCCAGTAGGGGTGGGTAAGAACGTGGCAACAACAAACAACACAAAAACACGATAGTCCTGCAAAGTACAGGAACTGCCGACTCCCTCCAACTGTCCAAGCCACCGCCCTTCTTCTCTGCGATTGACAACATCCCCTGATGAAAACCTCTCACTTCACAAAATATCCTTCCTCTGCTGCCAATAGATTATTTTGCTGCTATAAATTTTCACGTGATAAGCCACTTTGTTGAGCTATCATTTGTGGCCAGGTAGCTTCTGAAAAATTAGGTAATACTTCAGTGGGCTTTACCTGGTAGGATGGGGATGGTTTAGTTTTATTTGTGTTTGGGTGATTTGTTTGACTTTCCTGTACTTTGCACTACTATTGTGTCTTGTATTGTTTGTTGTTGTAACATTCTTACCCTGTGCCCCTCACTGGATATCTGTGAAAAAGAGCTTCATAGCTCATCGGATTCCTGCAGTATGAATACATATTTTTGATTCTGAACTCCATTACAGTAGAGCTTTAACTCATAGGCTTTCGCGACCAATATTATCCATAATCGAGGTTTTTTTGGGTTAGATCGCTTAAGTATAAATGTTGTTAAACCTGCCACCACCAGACAGTCTATTAGTAAGGTTTGTCACATCAACAAAATATGCCAGTTGGTTACTAGTTCAGCGCACCGGTGTTGGAGAGTAAACCCCCAACATTTACAATTCGAGCACCGTGACGTCTGGCTCACAAGTGACGACATCACATTTATCCCTCTATTTAAGACCGAAACAGGAGAATTTCTCCACATCACGGTACCCCGCGCGGTGTTGATAAGACCTGGGCTGAGGAAACGTGCATCTGGGTTTAGGTCCGGGCATGGGGGTCAGGCGGCAGCCCCTTTCGCACGTTTTCGTGAACCCACCGGTCGGGCATGAGGGAGGCTGCGCACGCAGGGCTTGGTGCGAAGTCGCCACCGCTGCCGTCGCTCCGTCCCGGCCGCACCCTGAAGCCCTGGCCCTCGCCCGCGAAGGCCCGAGCCACGAGGGTGGCGGCCGACGTGGCTGGGAGGCCTCGTGTGGCGCACGCGTCGAGGGCGGCGCAGGCGCAGAGCTCCAGCGTTCTGGGGTTCGGCCTCGCGATGTGGCCTGCAGGCAAACCGTTGCAACGGGGTGGAATTGGCGTGCGCTCTTGTTCTTCGGTAACGCGGCGGCCGTGGTCGATGCGTTCCTGAAGAACGCCGCGTTGTGGAAAAATCGCGTTATAATAAATAATATATAATGTAGGATAGAGCACCAATGGCGGGAAAGTGTAATAAGGGCGGTGATCGGCAGGGCCAGGTGCGGCCGGACCGAGCGCGAGCGGAGGCTTGGGGCTGCTTCGTGTGGGGAGCTGCCGTCGTCGTCGTTGCCTTGGATAGGGTCGTCTCCATCGTCTGCGAGTTGTCTTGAGAGTGGAAGCTATGTTCTCTCAGAATAGAGTTGTGTCACTACCCAAGTGTACAGAGTCACTCGCGGTTACGTGTTGAGTTGTCATTGGACTTTATTCTTAATAAATATACAGAAGACAAGACGGCGTCTCTGAGAGCTATATTACACTTGTAGTACAAGTCCATGCAGGAGGGCGTGTGGCACAGTTTGGCGCCAGCTATCATAGAGTGGCCGTGTCGCTATGGTTCTCTGCGGTGAGTACAATGTCTTTAAAAACAATGGCGCTACGCCTCTCTAAATCAAATTAACGACACCCGCTTATGCGTTCCGAGATTCAGCGGTGAACGGGACACTCACACCCTGCAACTTGCAGACGACTCGGAACAGGAAGGGGTTAATTGAAACCAAACATTATTTTATTTAGTTATATCTTTTACTCAGTAAATTTAGGTTCATAGCACTTGATTTAACCAAATTTTTTTTTTGGTTCACTTGGTTAAAATAAGCTTATTTTAAAAGGTGTGCAGCTCGGTTTCCTTGTGGTGCGTCACTGGGAGTGGTTGTGGTGTGTGCGTTTGTAGGTCCCAAAGTGATCAGAGCCGTTGTTCAAAAAGCCCTTGCCGAGACAGACTCTCATGTGGCGTGAAATGCGGAGTGCGATGTGTCGTGTCCCTGCGTTTCCCTATGGCTCACCCCACGTGGGAGCCTCAGGTGGCCCGTCTGTGACTCTGGGTGATGGCCTGAGTCCAGGACCCGCTTCCAGCTGTGTGTGGCAGTCATCTTGGCCTACGCAGTCCATCACAAACTCCGGCTTCATCACCCTGCCGTGCCCAAGGAGCTGCTTCAGTCTGAGGGAAACAAAGGTTTGAAGAGATTTCATTTGTCATGTCTTCGGATTCCCATCAACAATTCAAACACAGCTGAGCTGTTGGAGTGTGTTGCTGGCTTAATTAAATGTCCCTACCGCAAATATTGGCAGTTTGTCTAAATAGATGTTGTTTATGTGCCTTTTATAGAAATGTTATGATTGCTAGGTTATTTTTGAGGATACATATGTGAAGATGGGACATCTGCGGACTCACCCCATGTAACCCCTGACAGTTTATTCCTCGTGGAAAGGCAGGTGACCATTAGGTCTGGGCACCTGCTATTTACAACTCTGCGGCAACTTCACGTCTACCAAGTTCATCTCAGGGTTAACGTCTCAAACTGTTACAACCTCACGCCACTATACGCTACACGATAAGCTACACTGCACTATACTCTTCATTATTATACACTACACTACTATATACTGCTATACACTACACTATACTGTTACAGCCTCATGTCGGTTCTCTGCAGTCACCCCCTCGGTGTGGAACTCTATCCCTTTGTACATCCGTAACATCAAACGCACTCGGACTACTTTCAAGAAACATCTAAAGGCCTCTCTGTGTTGGGTCAGGATTTCGAGCAGCCCTGAGCTTGGCTCCACACCGCTGAGTTGTTGACTTGTCATCATTATCATTATAAGGGTTATGACCATAAAGGGCTGGTTTTGGGACCAGGGTAGAACAACAGACGAATAAATAATTTAATATTCCGGGGGGTGGAATTCGAGAAACCCAATTTGAGCTTCAACCCAGAATGCACAGCTCGGTCGTTTGCCACCCAGCAACCTCCGAGCGTTCCGCTTGTAAAAGTAATTATTACTCTTCATATGCCCTCACACAGCAAGACGGAGGATGCTGTGGGCAAGACGGGTCGTGAGCTCACCTGGCTGCCATGCAAACTCACGCTGCTGTAAGGGGGAGGGCAGGACTGGGTCAGGTTTCACTTGCCCCGGATGTTACAGTGCAGTGTGGTAACAAATGTGCCAACACCCATTATGTTAACACTGGTTCTTTATCCTAAAGGGTCTGAATCTCAAGACTCTTGATGGTCAGTTGCTCTCCGAGTAAGACTTTGACTACAATAACTTTCTGTACTTTGCTTAAGACAACCATTGGCCTGCATGCGGGTGTAACGTGTGATCCACAAACCCCAGCTCGAAGCACACAGCCGAGGTGAGCCATTAACTCAAAGGGTAATTCATGGCCATGAAGTCACCGTTGACAGGAGAAACTAAGTTCAGTTTCTCCGCACTCAAACGATCGCTGGGAAGTGCTCATCTGTAATAGGGGCCAGGAAAATTCTACATTCCGATGATAGAGACCATTCATTCTCTCTGCAAAACACCACTGTTGACTTCCCAATGAGTGGTACTTGTTTCGTTGGCCCCTTTAGAACACTGGGCCAAGGCGACTTAGTACCGAGATTTGAACCCTCACATTACTGACCGGGAGATGGGAGCTCTGCTACGGTCACAGCTGGGCCAATTTGTGGGACTGGAGGGGTAGCGGTGGAAATCCGTGGGTCGATGCCTCTTTGAGACATCGACAATGGGTATTGCGGTGGTGAGATGTTAACTCCCTTGCCTGGTATGCAGGAGGTCGTGGGTTCGATCCCAACCCAGACGCCTGCTGTTTATTTGGAGTTTGTGCATCTCTCTGCCCGAGGCCGCGTGGATTTTTCTGCGGGTCCTCCGGTTTTTCCCTCCACATTTAGAATCAACATCATCCATTTAGAGTATTTGACTCCTGCTATACATTTCCACGTGATGACGATAATCCAGTTCGTTGAGCCGTCATTTGTGATAGCCAGGTCACTTCCGAAAAAGAGCTACATAGCTCGGTGGGCCTTACCTGGTAAAATAAAAAATACTAAAAATATACTTACAAAACCTCACACGACTGTCGTCATATATGCTGAAACAAGCTCTCATCTCTGTGAACAAGGGCAGAATAGATCTCTGTTAGGACAACGCTCAATGAGCTGTCTACCAATGCTGGAATTTGGGTCACAAGCACCACGTTGCAGCTACTGGCTCTTCTCCAGATGGCTTTGGTTGGACAAAAATGTACAAGTCATGGGTGCCAATTTGGATAACAATTCCCAGAGGTGTTTTATGCATGTTCAGAGCCGATCAGGTGTTCCTGCAAAGGACATTGTTTGAACTGTAAATGTGGGAAAGCCAACCTGGATTTTACACCACTTTACAAATGTAAGGAATCTGTCAAAGCAGCCTCGGTGGGCCTTACCTGGTAACAGAAAAAGTTTAGTTTAAGTTTAGAGACCCTTGGCCAGGGGCCAGCTGTCCCCCAGCAGGCCACACCTGGGCGGGGGGACGGCGCTCGTGAACGACAGCACGAGGCTGCGCGAGTGCAAGAGGCCCTGCATGTCGGCCGCCACCGCGTCCAGCTGCGAGGGCAGCACGCACAGGAGCAGCAGGGGTGGCCGGGACGAGGCCGCGAGGGCGTTGTCGTAGCAGCAGTGCACACCGCGCGCTCCCAGATCTCCTGTGTGTACGCCACAGCCCCACGGCAGCTGCTACGTCAAGAGATCCGCGGTCGCTAAATCGAGGTCGCTAAACCCCGGCATTACGTTCGCACCCCACGGTTCCGCCAGGGCCGTGTCGTTTTGTGATGCCACGAAAAAAGACATGAAAATCGGATGTATCCCAAAAGCATGGCGGGAGGCCAGGGGCCCAACTATGGGGGGTTCGGGGGGGGGGCTATGTGGCAGTGTTACGCAACGCACAGGGGCCCAGTCGGCAATGAGGGGGCCCTGAATCAACAGATAAACAAATACAAACGTTAAAAAAAATTTATACGAAATTTTCTGCAGTCTACCATGGACCAAGCCCGATTAACAGTGTCTGGCTATTATATCAATAGAGCAGCATCATTTGCGCGATCCACCCCCTTTGAGGACATCCTAGACCCATGGGCCGACATGAAAGCAAGATGCATGATACCTTAATTGTGAGTAGTATTGTATCATTGGTGATCACGAGGTCGCTTTTGAAAAAGAGCTAAATAGCTCAGTGGGCTTTACCTGGTAAAATAAAAAGGTAACAGTATTGTTTAGGAGCCCTGGAGCGCCTGTGATGGAGTTGCTCATGGCTGAGATTCTCACTGAGCAGGTGTGGGCGGCGCGTGGACACGAGCAGCTGCGTGGGGTCGAGACAACCCTCGTCCAGGAGGGCCCGGGCCAGCACGCGGCCCAAGCGACCGCAGCCCAACATGGACACCAGGAGCCCGGGGTTCGAAGAGGGGGCGCTCCCCTTCACGTGGCTCCCGGGCACGGCCCTGGTCACGGGAAGCCACAGGGCAGAGGTGCCGTCAATACGCTCACTGACCGCCCTGGTTTCCACTCACCTTTGCATTTCATAATAATGATAACAACGGAGTACATAAGAGGTTTATTTTTATTTTTTGGTTTAGATCGCGTAAATATCTCAATGTTATTTATTTTATTATTATCTTTCTATCTACGTGACTTTACTGAAAGACCCAAAGAGTATGAATTCCTGCAGTCACGGAAGCTTTAATTCAAGATGTTAAAACACCAAACTGAAACCTTTTACAAGGAATCATGTCTGTATTAACCACAATACTTGTGGTCAGAATGCAAACGTGTCGTTAAAACCCACCACCACCCGACACAGCCAACTAGTCAGGGTTGTCACGTAAACAGAACATGCCAATTCGTCACGAGTACAGCACCACCGGTGTGTTGGAGAGCCAAGCCACAACATTTACAATCTGTTTGGATTTAAAGCTTTCGTGACTGCAGGGATTCATCTTCTTGGTTCTTTCGGTAAAGTCACGTAGAAGGGAAATAATAATTGTTTTTTATTATGTTTTATTATTAATTTCCCTTCTACGTGACTTTACCAGGCGACAGCCAGATTTGTGAAGAAGTCAACCTGTTTCGTTCCTTTCTGGAGGCGTAGATGTGGTGACCGTACTTCTGCGCTCTTGCGCAAAGTGGGGGGGGGGATTAATGAGCCAACGTACATTATGCATGCGCATTATGCGAGCCCTTTGATCTTGTCCTTCCTGTCCATTGTGTGTATTAAAATAGCCGCACCAACAGTAATCCCTATTGAAGTATGGTGGCCTGTATAGGAATGCATTTAAACAATGTAGTATTTGATTATTTGCTTCCACGCAGCACTAAGTCGGTAGCTATCTGAACGGTTAAAATTATTTGTATTTATTTCAATTTCGATATATTCTCTAATTAGTCTTGGCCAGTAATAGCTAGTTTTGCACAGCTTCAACATTATCAAAATCAATTGAGTGTCCTTGTTGGCACGCGTGTTCTGCTACTGCTCTCTGATGTTCTTTTAGTCTCGTGCTGATCATTCGTCCTGTTTGCCCAACATAACATTTGCCACAAGTGCAGTTAATCCTGTACACACCTTCTGTTGATAACTTCAGTAATACTGTACATCTTTTGTACCAGATATTAATTTCTGTATTTTATATACCGTGCCAAATCTAACTTGGATGTTTTGTTTTCCAAACATTTGGCTAGTTTATCAATTACTCGCGCAATGTACGGTATTTTGATCGTTTTAATTACAGTTTCAATGCTCGTGTTATTTGATTTGGTTTTGGCATTCAATGCCCTGTTAATTTGTGCATCATTGTAACCGTTCATTTTCAGCACCTCTTTAACATGTTGAATTTCACTTCTCAGACTGTCACCATCTGACACTTTCTTAGCTCGATGAATGGGCATCTTCATAAGAGCAGATTTGTGTGTGGGGTGATGGTGTGACTCTGCATTCAGATAGGCATCAGTATGCGTTTTCTTTCGGTAAATACTGTTTTAAAAATGTTTTTGTTTTAAACCTTTATTATGGATGATATTGGTCGCGAAAGCCTACGTGTTAAACTAAAGGAGTACATGTTGTATTCGCTCTGTTGCAATCCCAACTGAGTAACATGATACCAGCACACAATGGCCTAAATAAAGATCGACAGGGGATCTTTATGATCCACTGTGAAGCAAATGTGAAACCTTGCAACAGAAGACCTAGTTCTTTTCTTTGCATTTTGCCTAAAGTAAGAACGTAGCTGTATGGAATGATAGTGGATCTTCAACACGTCCTTATGTTTAACATATTTGCATTCGTGCCATGTCACGGTGGTGAGATGTTAACGACCTCGCCTGGTTGAGGGAAGTTGTGGGTTTGATCTCGATCCTGATGCCTGTATATTTGGAGTTTGAATGTTCTCCGCGTGGTCGCGTGGAATTTTCTCCGGGACCTCTGGTTTTCCCCCCTCCACATTTAGAGACAGCCAGACACACTTGTAGGTGAGAGATGTTAAAATATGGAGGGATTATCCAGTTCAAATATATATTTTTTAAAGTCTTCTATCCAACTGTGTTCTCTGCCAATGAGGTGCAGAATTGAGTTCAGTAAGGTCACCGATGAGCAGACATGCAGGACATTGCCGTTGTTTGCTGATGTAAATGTAACTGCCGCACTTTGTGTTGTTTCACTTGCGCATCGTGCCGATCCCCCCCAAGTCTTGTTTACAAATGTGGCCATAACCGCACGAGTAGTGAGAGGCTCGCATGCCGAGATGTCGGCACCCCAGTGTGAGTCGGGGTTTTGACCGCACGTGCACACGGCGCACGAGGTGCTGATGCTCACGTGTGCTCGATGGACCCCAGCGTCCGGCTGAGCCACCCGGCCAGGCGCCCGGCGGCCACGCAGAGGGCAGCGGCGTGGCCCTGCAGCCTGCGGGCCTCCCCGGGGGCCTCCCCGTCCCCTTCTGCGGTCCCCGCGGCCGCCTCCCAGCCCAGACCCGCGAGGCCAGATGTGACGTCTTCCTCGGCGTCGCCTGGGCTTGACATCGCGATGACCTCAGCTCAGGAATTCCCCGTGCTGCTGTCCACCCTGCAGTGCTTCTGCACACACAAAGACAAATACATTTACACGTGATTTGGCTGCTAAACATTTCCACGTGATAAGCCACTTAATCGAGCTATCATCTGTGATAGCCAGGTTGCTTCTGATAACAAAAAAAAGCTAATAGCTCAGTGGGCCTAACGTAGTAAGATGAAAATTGTTTAGTTTTAGTTGCATTTATTAAAGTCATTTTTTTAATTTGCACTCCTATCGTGTTTTTGTATTGTTTGTTGTTGTAACGCTCTGACCTGCCCCGACTGGACATCTGTGAGAAAGAGCTTTGCAGCTCATCGGATTCCTCCTGCAGTATAAATACATATTCTGATTCTGACAAAGATGCCCCCTATAGCCATAACATACTTTTGGGGCAAGTGCTGTTAGCGAATCAACATCACGTGACTCCAGTGTGTGCATTGTGTGTAGACACGAGTGACCAGTGTAGGGTTTGTAGACACTAGTGACGGTCACCGGTTCGATCTCCCGGCGCGGCTGACGACTTTGAGAGCGCGGCGCGAGTTGAGCCCCCGTCACCCGCACGGCACCTGACAGGGCCAGCAACGTTCCCGACGGCCACGTCTGAGTGGCGGGTCGCGAGCGGCGAGGTCAAGCGCGTGGGGCGTCAACTCGTGTGGTCCAACGTGCAGCAGGGAGAAGTGGATAAACAACCACCACAACCTCGACCACCACTACAACCACCACAACCTCGTAAACCACCACTACCACCACAACCTCGACCACCACTACAACCACAACCACCACAACCTCGTAAACCACCACTACAACCACAACCTCGACCACCACTACCACCACAACCTCGTAAATCACCACTACCACCACAACCTCGACCACCACTACAACCACCACCACAACCTCGTAAACCACCACTACCACCACAACCTCGACCACCACTACAACCACCACAACCTCGTAAACCACCACTACAACCACCACCTCGTAAACCACCACTACCACCACAACCTCGACCACCACTACAACCACAACCACCACAACCTCGTAAACCACCACTACAACCACAACCTCGACCACCACTACCACCACAACCTCGTAAATCACCACTATTACCACAACCTCGACC
This sequence comes from Lampetra fluviatilis, assembly GCF_964198595.1. NCBI lineage: Eukaryota > Metazoa > Chordata > Hyperoartia > Petromyzontiformes > Petromyzontidae > Lampetra > Lampetra fluviatilis. The sequence goes on along the minus strand of NC_136292.1, from coordinate 13,120,603 downwards.
ACCACTACAACCACCACAACCACCACCACAACCTCGTAAACCACCACTACCACCACAACCTCGACCACCACTACAACCACCACCACAACCTCGTAAACCACCACTACAACCACCACAACCTCGTAAACCACCACTACAACCACCACAACCTCGACCACCACCACAACCTCGACCACCACCACAACCTCAACCACCACTACCACCACAACCTCGTAAATCACCACTACAACCACTACCACCACTACTATCACCACCACTACTATCACCACTACAACCACCACCACTATCACCACGACAACCACAATCACCACTACAACCACAACCACCACTATCACCACAACCACCACCGCCCTCTGAGCCCTCGAGCGGTGGCGTGCGGGCGGGCGGGGCGAGTCGCCACGCGGTCGCCTGGCAACGGTGACGCCACGGGCCGTGACCGCCGGCAGGAAGGAGGCCGCTCTTCTTAACACATCCGCCAACAGCAGTGTTGTGTGGCCTCATTATAAAACAAAATAGGCGACGTTTCGGGCAATGGCCCTTCTTCATAGCATACCACACACCACGTGCTGTGATGAACCAAGTGAACGTTGCGGCGACGTTGGTCGAACGGCACGTTTACTGGAAATGGTGACTTCCCGAAACGTCGCATATATTTATGTGTTTAAGGCCACAGCGTTTCGAAAAAACGATTTATATAATTTTTTAAACGGTCGCACGGGTCACAAGGTCCAGGACGCCAAGCTGTCAGCAACAAACAGCACGGTGAAAGTTGTAATACTGTGTCATGGAGAGCGTGGGTTCAAGGGACGATGGCGACGATGATGGGAGGGAATGGCAGTGACCTGGAGTGTGTGGTGAGTGAAGTGGGTGGTTGAGTGGGTGAATGTGAGAGTGGGTGAGTAGGTGGATGAGTGGGTGAGTTGTTGTGACCAGGTCACTCTGGCAGAGAAGACTCCGCCTTAGCCTCTCGACGTCTCGCATGGTCGCAGCAACTCGCTTCGAACTCCCCTCGCTGTCCTCCCACTCTCGTTATTGTCAATGTCGCTGTTGAACTAAACAAGATGGCGACCCCCTCCAAGGATTCGGACTAAACAAAATGGCGTCACTTAGACGCTGAACAAGATGGCGGCACGCGCCCATCGTTTGAACTAAGCAAGATGGCGGTGCTCGTACACCGTTTTAACTAAGCAAGTTTGCGGCGCTTGCACAGATTTGTTTGAACTAAACAAGATGGCGACATCTTCTTGGTTCTTTCGGTAAAGTCACGTAGAAGGGAAGTAATAAAATAATACAGGTAAAACATAATAAAATAATTCTCACGACGTTTCGGCCACAACGCAAGCAGCCGAAACGTCGTGAGAATTATTTTATTATGTTTTATTTGTATTATTTTATTACTTCCCTTCTACGTGACTTTACCGAAAGAACCAAGAAGATGAATCTCTGCAGTCACGAAAGCTTTAAATCGAAATTTAAGATGGCGACAACCTCCGGACCTCTCTTGCCCTCTACGTGCTTCGAAAAAGGGCCATTGCCCAAAATGTTGCCCATCATATTCCCTTGGAACCTCATTTGCCAGTAGAAAAATGATAATTGTTTTTTTACCCTTTTATCTGGCAACAAAACTGACACCTTGTTTTTACAAGGAGTCATGTTTGTATAGACCACAATACCTGCAGTCGTAATGCAAAAAAAAACATAACTGATAATGTATGCACTGTCCTTGAAGTTGATTGGTCTACACCCGAGTCCGTTTCCCTTAGAGCCTAGTCTCACCATGTGAGACTAGGCTCTAAGGCAAATGAGGTTCCAATGGTGTAAATGCTTACCCCAAGCTCTCATACTCTGATGGTGCATTGTCTTTGAGGTGTACGCCTTTTAGCGTCATCTGGTCCAACCCCATGTGAGACTAGGCTCTAAGGAAAGCTGTCTCGGGTGTGGACCAATCAACTTCAAGGACAGTGCATACATTATCAGAGTTATGTTTTTGTTTGCATTACGACTGCAGGTATTGTGGTCTATGCAAACATGACTCCTTGTAAAAAAAAGGTGTCAGTTTTGTTGCCAGATAAAAGGGTAAAAAAACAATTATCATCATATTCCTGATTTATATGACCACAATTGTTGTTACTGACGAACGTGTTGCGTTGTTTTTTAAAATAGTGCTCATGTACCACCGCCAACTCGGTTTCGTGGTGTCAACACCAGATGTAACTCCTATAGACGTCATGTCATCCGCCTGCGTGACGTCTTTCGTGGGGGGTGGGTGAATATGACGTCACGCCGCTGTTGACTGCTCGAGCCGAAGGCCGTGGGGCTTGAACCCCAACAACAACAACAACGCCGCCGCCGCCGCCACCAGCAGCATCGCGGAGGAGAGAACAGCGACAGTAACAAACAACCACCGCCGCGACGAGCAGGGCAGAGAACACGGCGGCCACAAGGAGGCGAGGCTTGTGGGGAGCGCAGCCATGCCGTGGTACTTCCCGTGGCCGGACTCGATCAAGAAGCGCGCGTGCCGCTACCTGCTGCAGCTCTACGTGGGCCACCTCCTGGAGGAGAAGCTCACGCTGCAGCAGCTCAGCGTGGACCTCTACGGCGGCACGGGCTCCCTGCGCCACGTCGCGCTCGACGTGTGGGTGCGTGACGCGCGGTGACGGTGCAGTTGGGGGTGAGGATGGCGGTGAGGGTTACGGGGACTGTGAGGATAGGGTGAGGATTGGGTGAGGTGAGGGTAGGGTGAGGATCAGGCGAGGGTTAGGATGAGGATTACGTGAGGGTAGGGATGGGGTGAGTGTGGGTCTAGGGTGAGTATGAGGATGGGGTGAGAGTGGGTCTAGGGTGAGTATGAGGATGGGGTGAGAGTGAGAGTGGGAATGGGGTAAGGGCAGGGTTAGGGTGGGATGAGGGCACATCTGTGGATGGGTTGAGTGTGGGTGAGTTGAGTGTGTTAATGGATTGAGTGAGGTGAGAATGGAGTATGTGGCGATGGGGAGAAGGTGCTTCCTGGTGGTCATTGTCGGTGGTGGTGAAAGTGGTGAAAGCAAGAGATGAGGTGGTGAAGGGAAGACGGTTGAGGCGGCTTTATTATTCAGAGTCGTCGAGGTTGGAGGCGGTCGTGGTGGTAGCCTGGCCTATGGGTGATGGAATCCTGATACACGAGACCCACGTTATATCTTGGTGTCCATCGTCAGAGGTATCCTTTACATGGCCGTCACGACTCGCCCCATATCATAGGCAGGACACACGTTACATCCGAGCTGTGATGTTGCCACCCAGGCACAAAGTTTCATTCTCACGACTACTGCTGACTCCATACAGCCTGTCGGTCTCATGTCGCATCAAGGAATGGACCTCGGTAGCAATGTAATTGAACAAATGCCAGTGTCTCTCCACGACTCCACCCCTTGTCTCTCGGAGTCACCACAAGGGGGCCTTTCCTTTGTGCTGGGCACTTTTCAGTATTTTTATTGTTGTTGTTCAAACTCGGAGCTCGCACATGACAAGTGCCACTCACCTGTCACCTTCATATCCACACACCATTGTCTTAGATTTCTCCCATTAGTCTTGGTGAACATAATTATTTGAATAATTATTTAATTGTTCATTGTACCCACGCCTGCTTATCGTAATTTCTTCACTGCGACCCTATTATCCCCCAAATGCATTGCAGATGCATTTATACATAGATACGTAGGGGAGTGGTTGCTGTGTTGCCTTGCAATTTCTTATTACCCAGGTTCAGTTCCTGGACATTTACATCAGTGACAAGTGGAATTGAAACCTAATCTGGCTCTCCCCTATATTGACTACAGCTCGTCTTTTATTGAAATATCACAAAGCGCTATGCATGTGAACATTTTGACGGTCCGTAAAAAAAACCCGATTCCTGTTCGAGCTGTGTGAGCATTGGCACTGGGAGGGCAGGCTGACGCCAATGGGCGCGCTCTGCATGAGAACGTGAGACCCTGTTTTTGTGGTTGTTTGTGCACCTGGGATGCATCCGAGCAGGGTTCTTCACCTGGTGGGACTGCGAAGCCTGCGTGGAGTGGTCCGCCAGGCTTTGGCCGTCTCGAGACGTAACGAGACGAGAGATGAATGAGATGAAAGATAAAACAAGGGACGGAGGAGATGAGAGAGCCGTAGACGAGAGACGCATTTGTTGATGTGAAAGCGACATAGAAACAAGATAGCAAGACGAGAAACCTGGAGATGAGAGGCCCAGATTAGTGGCCGCATGTACAGGACAAATCACAAACATGGGCGCTGACAAAATGCAACAAATAGTGAAAAGGGCGCCACGGAGCACGGAGTCGTGCGTGCTTGGAATTACTCTTGAGAGACAGGAAGAGAGGCACATGGGTTGGAGACCATGTGCATGTTAGGCGCATCGCAGTGACTGCTAGGAAAGCTGAGCGGGCTACGGCAGGGCTACGGCAGGACAACGTCGCTCAGAGGGATTGTGGTCGAGACGAGTGGCGGAGTGACAGCTCGAGGAGGGAACGCGCCCTGTTGCATCGTGAGGCCTTGAGGGATGTTGATGGCTTTCTCGAGGCCTTTATCCAGCAGTGGACGGATAATGGCCAATGATGATGGACAGGCGTAGAATGTCACGACACTACGTGACGTCACAACAGCTGTATATGTGACATGATGCCGCGTAGCCTGCCAGTTATTTTTTGTGCCACCAGAAAATGCAGGGCAACCCGTCTATTGATGCCTCAATGTGACCCCCTTCTCTACTGGCCATTGAATATTGTGAAAGCGATGGCTCCATATCATCAGGAGGAAGCTGCTAAATAGTTTCATACTTTTATTGAGAGTGGTAGGAATCACGTGGAGACTTTTAAATAAAATGTTGTTTTCCCGTATAATTTATCCATAGTATTGTAAGTGGAGTGTTTATGAATAGATGTTGGCATATGGTTGAAGAGGCTTGCCTTAGCAGTGCTGGCTTGGTGCCCTGACGGAAGCCTGTCACCACACTCAGCCGCTCGGCCTCTTTCGAGGATTCTCTTGTTTTAACACTTTACTCGGCTTGTTTAAACTGCGTACAGTAATCCCTCGGTTAACCGTGACATCGGTTGAGGTTTTTTCGGTTAAAGTTTTGCCTCCCATAGGACCCCCATGGTCTCTACTCACGTAAACATTCTGCCTAACGGTACCGTGTTACGTTATTAGACTCGGGGTGACAGTTTGGACCAATCCGAGCGCTCGTAAGTGGGGCTGAGCCATGCCCTCAGCCAATCAGCGACGTCCATTTGTGAGCGTTTCGACTTCATCTGCCTTTGTTTACATCACGATTTATTTTCTGGGCAGTGGAAACAGCCCTCTTGCCGACTCATGTTATTCCTGTATTCGATTCACAGCTATTTCGGTTCAACATGTTAATCGAGGCACCACTGCACTCTGCTTGTTGTTTAAACTCTGTGCTCTTGATTAATTTGGGCAGTGCTTTGCACCAGTGTCGTAATTTACTTTTCAGGGTTCGATCTCAGGAAGGATGACTCAAATGTTTTCATATCAGTGGCTTTAAACCTCACGGCAGGAGACAGACCGATATTTAGGCTCTCACGGGAATGTGGAATTTCCATCTCCAGGGAAGATTACCGCTCAGTACTCCATTGAATAGGGAGGTACTGACTGTAAAAATGGTGTCATTGGGCCGGATGCATGCAGTATACAGAAACACAACAATATTGGAGTTGATGTGGGAGTTGATTGGTACCCAGTGAAGGGAGCTGAGTGTTGGAATTATTTGGGCTAGGGCTGAACGATTAATCGATTTCAAATCAAAATCGCAATTTGAAACAATGCGATTAGCAAATCACAAAGGCTGCCCCAGGCCGAGGGAGATTGACAGTTCTTTTGTGTTTCTTCCATTTGCGAATAATCGCACCAACTGTTGTCACCTTCTCACCAAGATGCTTGGCGATGGTCTTGTAGCCCATTCCAGCCTTGTGTAGGTATACAATCTTGTTCCTGACGTCCTTGGATAGCTCTTTGGTCTTGGCCATAGTGGAGAGTTTGTAATCTGATTGATTGATTGCTTCTGTGAACAGGTGTCTTTTATACAGGTAACAAGCTGAGATTAGGAGCACTCCCTTTAAGAGTGTGCTCCTAATCTCAGATCGTTACCTGTATAAAAGACACCTGGGAGCCAGAAATCTTTCTGATTGAGAGGGGGTCAAATACTTATTTCCCTCATTAAAATGCAAATCAATTTATAACATTTTTGACATGCGTTTTTCTGGATTTTGTTGTTGTTATTCTGTCTCTCACTGTTCAAATAAACCTACCATTAAAATTATAGACTGATAATTTCTTTGTCAGTGGGCAAACGTACAAAATCAGCAGGGGATCAAATACTTTTTTCCCTCACTGTATGTAGAACTTCTTTTGCACCGTACGCAGCCAACTGTGCTAGTCGGAGGTGTGGGGGGAGGACAATAAACTATGGGTCTGTCTGAGTCTACGGGTTTCTGTGTGAGTATGGATCTCTGTGTGAGTCTATGGATCTCTGTGTGAGTCTATGGGTCTCTGTCTGAGTCTACGGGTCTCTGTGTGAGTCTGGGCGTTTGTGTGAGTCTGGGTTTCTGTGTGAATCTATGAGTCTCTGTGTATGTGTTTTGAACTGCTTACGCACCGTATGTAGCCAACCATGCTAATCAAAGTGCGGGTTATGGCGACACGCCTGAGGTCCGGCCCGGTGGTGGCAAGGGTTGGTGGATCACTTGGGCTTTGTGTTGAGGCCCCCCAAATTTACAACACAGCATATTCCAAAGCTCGAATACTTATTGATCAAGAATTATACAGATTGCCTTGCTGCCTTATCTGTGCAGAAGTATTCATAGGGCTAATGACGTTTCTAAATACCATTTATAGATGCTCAAAGAAACTCCAAAACGAGATGCAGTTCAATTTTGACCGCCGCCCACCCGTACTAAAGGGGATGTGACTCAGTAAATATTTCCCACTGAACTTGAATAGTTGGGCTGCTTTCTTACCAGAGCCAAACTCTTGAGGTGATAAGGTGTGGTTGGGTTTACGTGAATCTAATGAAAACTCCAAAACCCTCTGGTTTGGTTGTCATGACAATGACTGGATTCATGAACCCATGTTTGTTTGTGTCCCTATGGGTGTTATCCCCTCGCTAAAGTGCAGCAAGTTGGCACAGCAGGGGGCACAACTGGAAACCTGGGTCTGTCCCCTAACCTCCTGTCAGGGAGCCTTCAAAACTTCACGCGGCTTCAAAGTGCTCCCGGCCTGGCATAGACGCCGTGGTGACGTCATCGTCACTTAGTGGCGAATGGCGGCTCTTGTTGTTATCCCCTAATGTGTGTGGGGTTGTGTTGGGTAGATTCCAGTTTCCTCCCACATGTAAAATTCTCTTTCAAACGAAATTGGTCAAACCTCCCAATGCAGGACACTCCTGAAAAACAGTGTTGAAACCCTGCATATATAAACTCAAGTCAAGCCCACTAAGCTATTAGCTATTTTTCAGAGGCAACCTGGCCACACATGATAGCTAATGGAAGTGGCTTGTCATCATGCATGGGAATTTATCGTAGCCATATAATCTAAACACGCGTTTGTAAATGTGGAGTGCAAAACCGGAGGACCTGGAGAAAAATCCATGTGACCACTATGGGGAGAGAGACAACACCTCTGTTTGGAAAACTCAAAATATACAGGCATTGTCAGGATCTGGATCGAACCCATGTTCTGCATAGCAGGCAAGGGAGATAACATCTCAACCACAGAGGTGACTGTGAAGGTGTGGTCTCGGTCTGGCATGTTAGGCACATGCTTTTGAGTCCTTTCGATTCAAAAGTGTGTGACGGTGACACTCAGAAAAGGGAAGTGTGATTTTGCTAACGTGCTCAGAGGCCGCGGGTTAATGCTGACATCAGCACGGGTGGCGGTGTGTGACATTGCGGTCTGCACACTGCACCAACATCTCAGCCACCCAAGTGTGATTTCTAGCAATGATAAACATCAACACTCAGTCAGTTTTTATATTAATCCAGTGTGGATATTTCCTAGGTTTGCTCAGCTTAAAGTGAGCACGTGGTGTTGTTGTGTATTCAACGTCAGCACTGGGAAAATAAAATTGGTGGGATGTTGTGCTGTTATCCCTGCCCCTTTATATGCCTTTGCTGCCTACTGGACATCTGTGAAAAAGAGCTTTATAGCTCATCTGATTCCTCCAGTATAAATAAATATTGTGATTCTGATATTCTGATTCTAATAGGTGCTCACTCACTCCACTTACGCTGACAGTAAAGCGACATCGAGGACAGTGTGTTTTTGTCTTTGTGTGCTTGTGTATCAATTGTTTGTGTGTATATATGTGTGATACGAACCCGGCGGCCTGAGTTCGATTTCCGCTTATGGCCAACACCTTTCACGATTATTTGAACCTGTTCTGGGCCTCCCGTAGGTCGACTTAACCGCAAATGAGTACCTGGTTTGGTGTGTAAACATCTCCACTAGGGAGACAAAGGCAGCAGGGCGTGGTGCCAGCCACTCACCCCCTTGTGTGCCGTTCCGACCTTCATAGGTGCTCGCTTACATTACTTCTACAGTCTGTTAAGGCTATACGGGGTGTCTTTGTCTACCTATATGTGTGTTTGTGTTAATTGTACCAGTGTGCAACTTTGTGTATGAGTGTCTTTACTTGTCCATGTGTTTGTGTGTTCCTGCATCTGCCTGTTTACATAGATTCCCATATTAGTGTGCATGCCTGTAAGTGGGGAGCGGTATTGTAGCGGTTAGCGCACTGTGCTACGGACCCGGCCACCCGAGGTCGATTCATGCTCATGGCCAACATGAGCGGCGATTATCTGAATCTGGGCCTGGTGTGCAGGCTGGCGTAGTGTTGGCCACCCGATCCCTTGTGTGCTGTGTTCGCTAACAGCACTTGCCCCAACGGCCTGTTAAGTTTGTACGGGGGTCTTTTTCAGTGTTTGTGAGTGTATATATATACACACGTGTGTGTGCCTGTGCGGTGGGTGTGCTTGCTTCTTCATCTTGTGTGTGTGTTTGTATGGCAGTGGCATTTTAAGTCGAGTGGAATTATCTTTTCATCAACTGTAACACGATGTGGAAACTACCTGGCCTGCCGCTCCACAAAATCTTTGGGTCTTCTCAGCCACAGTCATGACCTACCTCCCTTCTCTATGCTTGCATAAGGCAGAGAAGCGACGCTCAAAAAGAGTGAAGTGCAGGCGGCTCAAACACAGCAGGTTGGCACATTAGGGAGCGCAGGTAGTGAATCTGCCAGTCATCTCAGTCAGCCAATGACACCTGGGTCTGTCCCGTGACCTGTCAGTGAGCCCTTTGACACTTCATTACCTCGAAGCGCACCTAACCTGGCGCAAGCGCTGTGGTGATGTCACTGCCACTTAGTGGTCAATGCGGGCTGTTGTTGTACACTGTGTATACATGTGTTTGTGCCCCCGTGTATTTCTCAGTCCCTCAATGAGATGCTGGACTCGGTGAATGCTCCCCTGGAGATCACCGATGGCTACATCGAATCCATCTCCGTGTCCATCCCCTGGTCGGCTCTGCTGCTTGAGAACTCCACAGTGGAGGTGCGGGGTCTGCGCCTCACACTCAGGCCCAAGGCACCCACCGGTAAGTTCTCCCACATGAGTGCATGTGTATTATGTGCTTGTGTACGTTAGCGGTGGTGTAGTGGTTAGCGCACGACGCTGCAAACCCGGCAACGTGAGTTCCGTTCCCATTCACGGCCAAAAAACAGCAGTGAATGTTTGAACCCTCTTGGTTGAATGGTCCTCGAATGACTGCCTCGTGTTATGTGCAAGCATTGCCTCTAGGGAGAAAAAGGTGGCCGGGCCCATGCCCGGCCACCCGCTCGTGTGCCGTGATGGCCTGAATTGGTGCTCACGAATAGCAATTCTCCCAATGTGTTATTTAATCTATAGGAGGGTCAGAGTCGTCATTGTTGTTTGTGTGCTCGTAGGGAGCGGTGCTGTAGCGGTTAGCGCGTTGTGCTACGAACTTGGCAACCCTAGTTCGATTCCTGCTCACGGCCAAGACCAGTGACGATTATCTGAACAAGCCCTTAGCCTCCTCTGGGTCGGCTCAGCCTCAAATAAGTACCTGGTACAGTGTGTAAACATCGCCGCAAGGGAGACAAAGGC